>NC_143078.1:5005000-6255000 GCF_052426305.1 Pelodiscus sinensis
GGTCCAGAGTTACAAATAAATAGCAGAAAAAGGGGAATGGGTGAGGGAAAGAGAAGGAAAAAATTATTTTTCATTAGTGTCCATGCTAAATGAGGCTAATAGAATGGGCTGTAAGTGAATCATAGAATCATAGAAGTGCCTGATACTTAACTTTCTATGTCATTATGTTATCCCTTGAACTGTTGATACCTTCTGCAATGACTACTGTACTGGAAGCATGTTGTCAAGTCGGTGGAATGTTAGAACATGCAGGTATCATCAGCAAGAGTTAAGGGAATGTATAAGCATGAAGTATTGTAGTTGTGCATCAAAGTTAGACCACAGTTCCCGAACCGGGCTATGCCATGGCACAGAGGTGGCAGGGGAGGGAAGGTTCTGTCCATACAATTAAGAAGAAATCATGTTGTGCTGCACAACTGTTTTTCACCTGATTATTTTTGTAGCGTCAAGAGATACAGTATGTTAACTTCATTATAATTCAGAATGTAACTTTCAAGAACTTGTCATGTTCTATGTTTGCAATATGCATTACAAAGTTAGCCTTTTCTCAGTTAGCAAACATTTCACAGACTGATCCTGGGGTTTTTTCTACCATGTCATCAAATAGTCTGGAAAAATAATTTTCAGATTCTGTGGTGCTCTCCTGCTGTTTGATTTGACTGTTTGTTACCGGCTCGGTATTCATGGCTGGTGATTGGTTACTTAAGTCATGAGTTTCTTCTCTTTGACTGGATGTCTGAACATTTTTAAACAGAAGCACCATGAATATGGTGCTTTTCAGCATGAACTTTCAGACAGTTAATCATTTGTGATTCAATTATTACAGGATTTGCAGACATTTTCATGAATACCTGCCAGATGGTCTATATTGATAAGTGTGGTTAATAGAACTCCCAGTAGTCTAGCAAATAGGACTCATTGCTTTTGATGGCTGAAATACTGGTGAATCTATAACTTGTTTACTATTCAACCAGCTTGTCTGCATTGGTATTGTCATCTGTATTACAGTAAAAGCTAGAGCGTGCTGGGCACTACACAGACACACACACACTCTCTGACCCAAAGGGTGCTCAGTCTGGCAAGACAGACTTGAACGAGGGAGGGGAAAGGGTAGTCTCCATCAGCATTTGAGCTAAGATTAGAAGCCAGCTCTCCTAAGTCTCAATTCTGTTCCCCATCTGCTAGACTAGATCATAGTGCCTCTCTAATTATGACTCTTCTAATGGCTTTTAAGGGCTCTAAGCCCTACTCTAGACAGCCCCTGTAGCATTGTTGACTGGCAAAAATAGGGCCCCTAATTCATTACTTGCACTGCTTTACTGCTGATAGCATTAGTCTGGGAAAGACTAACTTTGTATGCACTGTAAAAACGACGACTAAGTCCAGTGGCACTGTAGAGACTAACCAAAATAAATATATTGAATCATGAGCTTTTGCAGGCAAAACCCACTTCATCAGGTGAATTGGAGCAGAAATAACAGAAACGGAGAGATCTATATAACAGCAGAAGTACCTGTCAATTGTAGGACCTGTGTTAATTAGGTTAATTAAGTGGGCGGGACGTGACCGGTACATAACTTTTAATGTGGACATGCAGCTAATGAGACCCCTTTGGATAAAGTTGTGATGATTTAAATACAAATAGGTGCCTGGAGCTCTCTCTGTACTAGCCACCACAAGCAAGGGTGGGAGACTTGTCAGAAATGTGGTTCATGTAGACATACAATGGGCAACATCCCCTGCGTAGACAAGGTAAGCTGTGCCTTGCAAGATGGAGTGGATGCTTCTAAGGGCAGCTGCTTGCTTGCTTCAAGCCCAGCAGTTGCTGTTACTGATAGCTACAATTGGGGCTAATCCCAAGGACTCGGCGCAGCCGGGCAAGATCAGAACAGCCCTATCACACAGAGAGCCAGACCACCTAGGACGGGGATTCATTTACAGCACATTCTCGGCTAGCACAGCTGGCAACAAAAGAAACATCCTTGCCCACTGATCTTCAGCCATGCTCGCAACAGCCCCTTCTTGGAAGCCTGCCTGACAGCCCCCTCTGAACACATTTGCTGCACGGTTCAAGCTCTCACAGAGGAGGGGCCCCCCTCCGCCTGTCACCAGCCCAGTGCTGCTTTCAAAAGCTTGGCCCCCATTCCAAGAAAAGGAGCAGTGTCTCTTTAAAGAGGGACCAGCAATCCTGTGGAGCCAGCATTAAAAACTATCATTAGGGGCCATTGTATTTAAATTAGAGATAATCTTGGGCACAATGTGAGGAGAGAATGCTGGGTGGGGCCGGGGAGAAAGCTGCAATTTCCCCTGCCATTGTCACTCTGCTGTCCCTGATTGCCAGCAGCCACTGCAAATTCCAGTGATTTACTGAGCCATAAGGTATAATTTGCACCATGTGCAAGGAGTTAAAGTGCCACCGGGCGTCCCTGTCAGAGGGGCTCCTGACGGGTTGTCAGCTGGTCTTTGTTCCTTTCTGTTCCTGAGCAATCTACATACACTTGTCTGGGAAACGTTGGAGGGGGCAGTGCCGAGGGACAACGGTTTCAGATCCTCCCGCGCTGCTGAATCTTAATGCTGTTGTGAAATTGTGCTCCAGATGGGCAGCGTTCACTTGGTGATTAGAAGATGGCCGCATGGTCCCAGGCCAGTGAGGAAAGTGCAGCCCAGCCTACTAACGGTTGCTGCGAGTCTGTAGGACCTTAGCCCGAAATTAGCCCTCCCCCCCCCCAGGTCGAATTTGTAAGCGATGCAGCCACACTACCAAGCCCGTTATTCCGGAACAAAGGGCCGTGGAATTCAAACTCTGTACTCTTGCTTTTCGGGGATTGTGTTATTCCTCAGGAACTTGTAAGTCTGAAATAACGTTAGTGGGGATGCTCTGGTGCTGCTAATTCAAACTAATAGGCCTCTGGGAGGCCTCCCACGGCTCCCCAGAGTACGAGTCTAAGGTAGCGCATCCACATTAACGGAGCCGGTCTCGGACTACATTCGATGCTTCCCTGCAGTGAGGATACGAAACTTGAGATTTGTAAAATCGGATGCCCAAATGGTGAATTTAGTACATTTGAAATAATCTCCTAGAGTAGACCTGGCCCAACTGGGGACATTTTGAGAGGGCGAGATGAGTCCACATCAGTTTCACTGTTGTCCATAGTGGGTTTTTACTTCCCTGCCCTTTTTCATTACTGATAGAGGGGGGTCAGTCAGTGGCATGAGTTCTTTTTAAATAGACGTAATCATGTGTCCTTTTGTCTTTTTGCAGGACTGAGTCTGTGGCTGAGAAGATGTTGACTAACTGGTTTGCCTTTCTCCTCCACAAATTCTTAAAGGTGAGGGGGAGACTGAGTGGAGATCCTCTTCTGCCTTCACCCATTCTTCCAATGCTTCCACAGCTCTCCTCCTTCTAAGGGCCTGCACGGTGACCCCAGCTTTTTAAAATGTCTGACAAGACCCAAAGTAAGGTGGAGACAAGAGCAGAGCAGAGATCTTGGCGATAAGACTTGTGCTGTGTGCAGCTGGAGCTGCAGTTCAGCTAACTTGAGTCTCAGCTAGCCATCTATGTGCTTGGCTTTGATCAACCCTGAGATTGCAAGTCACACATTTGAAATGCTGCATGCATGCCAAGTCCATAGTGAAGCATGCCCGATGCACGTCTCCCTATCTGCTTTCAGCAGAACGAACAGAGTATAATCACCATCAGCCAGTGAGCCCCAGTGTACTACACGTGTATGACAGGTAGGAGGCCTCCTCACTTAAGTAAGTTAGAGTTGGGAAAAGACCTGCCTGCATCTAGTCTATGCACCACCCAGCATAGTGTAAAATAAACCAGGGAGTGGAGTTTCCACCACTCCCCTGGGGCACTGTGCAAAGGCTGTTGGATCATTCTGATGGGGAATGTGTCCATCCTACTGTTCAGTGTAACTTTGCTTTTGCTCAGTGTAATCCCTTTCACTTGGCTGCACCCCCTGCAGCCCTCCAAACAATTCCACTCCCCACTTTGAGGACTCTGAAAAATTGTCCACCCTGAGTACCATAGGTAGGTTGACTTAACTCCCAGGGTGGAGGCAGCTAGGTTGACAGATGATTTCTTCTATTTTGGAGAGGTGGATTAACTGTGTCGACAGAAAAACCCTTCCATCGCTGTAGGAGAAGTCTACACTACGGCTCTCTGTGGCATAGTTGTAGCATTGTAGCTGTCCCGGTGGAGTGGCTGTAATACCCTCTGATTCCTTCTCCCCAGCAGTGGGGAGGCAAACCAGAGATGATACCCACGTTGAGTAATGGGTCCTGGGGATGGACTTTCTCCCTGGCTGCTGCTTTGGGCCACAGACCTGTAAACACTTGTTTGGATTAACGCTTGTTGCTAAGATTAAAATCAGCGGGACCATGCCTCTGCTTGAAGTTTAGCCTACCCATTAGAGCTGGCAGGAGGAGGCCCTACCCCTCGATTCTGATTTTGCAGTGTGTCTTGTCGAACAGGAGTGCGCTGGGGAGCCCCTCTTCATGCTGTACTGTGCCATCAAGCAGCAGATGGAGAAAGGGCCTATTGACGCCATCACGGGGGAGGCCCGCTATTCTCTCAGTGAGGACAAGCTGATCCGGCAGCAGATTGAGTACAAAACATTGGTGAGTTGGCCGTCCACGGGACCTGGCTTTGCACGGTGCACATCATTTCCAGCTGTAAGCGACCGACTGGTAGTTAGGAGAAGCCGCACTGGAAGGGCAGGATAATATGCAGCCCTAATGCCCCTTCCAGAACTAGCTGCTTTGTGTCCAAATTGATCCGTCATTGAAAGCACATGCAGGACACACACACTTCTATGGCCCGAATTCTCTGCTAGCTCAGCTCAGACTCCAATATCGTGTCCCCCACCCTCCAAAACGTGAGGTGTGCAATAATCGGTAGAACGTAGGCGTCCATAGCGTTATGGGCCTGATCTTCAAACCCCCCGGGGACCAGGGCAATGTGCAAATTCAGTATGTGCTGAACGTGCTTATGCAAATTGTTTGTGAGCAGCTCAGGCTGCTAAGGTTGGAAAATCAGGGCTTACGTGTGGCATCACAGACTGCTCACCCCGGGCTGGGCTGCTCTTCTTCCTGTTGCCGCAGTGAAGCTAGGAGAGAGCAGCGGGGCAGAGCAGCTGCCAGAGTCACTCCAGCTCCCACAGCTATGGAGAGTGTGGGAGGGGGACCAACTCCTGCTGCTGCCCCATTCCAGCTCCCCCACCCCACCCCTTGGCAATCGCCTGGGCCCCCATGGCACCCGTCCATAGTATGATTAAGGCAGCAGGCACAGGGCCCCCCAAAGTGCAGGGCCTTGGTGGCCTCTCCAAACTTTCCTATGGATGGAATGGCTCTGTCCTGGCCCTCCCCAAAACATAACTTCAAAGCAAACCCTGAAGCTCCTAGATTAATAAGCTTCCCAAGGGGATGCTAGACACAACAGCCGTGTTGTAAGTGGCTTTGCGGAGGAATTCAGTGTTACGTGTCCCTGTCCCACGGTGATCATTGCTGTTATGCTGGATGTGTCTCTGAAACCCTTTGGAGTGTTGTTTGTGATGTCTCCTCCTTCTCTAGATCCTGAACTGTGTGAACCCCGATAACGAGAACAGCCCCGAGATCCCCGTGAAGGTGCTGAACTGCGACACCATCACTCAGGTCAAAGAGAAGATTCTGGACGCGGTGTACAAAAACGTCCCCTATTCTCAAAGGCCAAGAGCTGTCGACATGGACTTAGGTAGGAGCATCCCTGGCCTGTGAGACGTGGGGCAGAGGGCTAGGGAGATAGCCAGTTCTTAGAGAGATTTGTAGTGTTCAAGAGGGTGATCACATTGGCTAGAGCCAGGATAGCTAGGTGTGTGCACGCTTCCTAACCACCGGTCTCTCACACATGCACACAGCAATCCCACATACACACACCCCCAGTAGAGATGCTGTTGCTGCAGGATATGACACTGGGTCGAACTCTTTACCTGTTTGGGCCATTGCACTCTGTGTGGGGCCTCTTAATGTCCCCCAGGAAATTGTCTGAGTGGAGCAACTGTCCAGTGAGCAAATGACTGACACATCAGGTTCCCATAGGCCTCCTAAGCAAGACACCTCCACTACCAAGGCCAGATATTTATGCAGTTGAGAGCACAACGCAGCCCTTTCTCTGAACACCCCTTCCTGGGAGCCGGCCTCTCAGAGACTTATCTCTCCTGCTGCATCACATGAGACTGATGTGGACAGAAGCAGGTGTCTCTTCATCCCCGCCCATTATGAATTGCCTTCCCTACAGAGTGGCGCCAGGGCCGGATAGCTCGTGTGGTCCTCCAGGATGAAGACATCACCACCAAGATTGAAGGCGACTGGAAGCGGTTAAACACCCTGATGCATTATCAGGTAAGAAACCATCCCTGACGCAGAGCTCCCAGAAAGCAGCCAAGCGGAAGGGAAAGAAAACCAGAAATTTAATTCCTCAGCGTCTCATCTAACAAGACAGACAGGAAGGTCATGTTCTTATGATAAACCAGAATGGTTCAGTGTGCTTGTGAAAGCAGCGCTGACACAGATCTAACAGAAACTAGCAGAGTTGAAAATTGACTAAATTAAAAATGCCAGCTTCTCGCTAGATAGACTGGGTACGCCGCGAGGGCTGAGCTGCCACTGTTAAAGATGTGGGGGCTGCAAAGGTCTATCATGTCAGAGACCCAGTCCTGGAAACGGAAGCCTACGTGAGACAAAGGGGAGGAAGTATAGGAAGGGAGAGGGGCTTGTCTTTGACACGTCATCTATAGGCCATACGGCACTGTGGGGACAGACTAGCAATCTGATCAATGAGGCAGGGATAAGTGGTTTCTTGATTCTCCATCTTCCTACATGTTGATTCTCAGTTCTTTTTCAGGGGGTAACAAAGACACCTAGTTTTTAGGAAGAAGGGGACATCACCATAACTCTAAAGCCAGGTCCATACTAGACCCAGAAGGTCGGGTTAAGGTACACAATTCTAGTCATGTAAAATATGTAGCTGGAGTCAGCTTAACTTAAGCCAAGCGTGGCACAGTCTTCATTAAGTGAGGCTGATGGGAACAAATGCTCCCTTTGGCTTCCCTTATTCCTCACGACTGTGAAGAGTACTGGTGCCAACCGGAACCGCACTCAGCGTTCTATTTAGCGGGTCTTAACTAGACCCGCTAAATCGAATGCCAGCAGATCAATCTCCAGCATGGCAAATGAATACGTGGCCTAAGTCATGTGCAGCGATTGCATGGCTTCAGCATTAAAGGCAGTTGCAGAGGAGTGTGCAGTCAGTCACGGAAGTATAGCTCTGAGCAAAGTAAACGTAAACCTGAATATCAGGGAAACATTTCTTAGTCGAGTAGAGGTGACATTTGTTAAGTGCTGGAATGAGTCTCCATGAGGATCCCCATCACCAGAGTCATTTGAAACTAGACAGGTCAGAGTGCTGGAGATGCTGCGTCCTACAGGGAGCATGGTGGTCCAGATGATCTACAAGTTTCTTTCCATCTCTTTCTTCTGTTACATTAATAACAGGGTCCAAAAAAGAGCTGGATAAATTCAGGGAGGAAAGGTCCATCAATGGCTATTAGCCAGGGTGGGCAGGGATGTTGGTAGCCTCTGTTCACTATGTAGGTCAGAGAGAGATAAAGATATGCACTCAGCCAGTCCATCTATCTACTGCAGTGGTTCCCAGCCACTGGGCCGCGGACCTCTGGCTGCCGGGCCACGGAAGCTCTGAGGGTCAGGGCTGGAGGTCACAGCTCCCACCCTGGCTGTTGGGAGAGTCGTGTCCTACCCCGTCTTTGAGCCAACCAGTGCCAGGCGGGGCGGGGTCTCTTCCCGGCTACCGAAGAGCCCTTTGCTGAGCGGCAGGAGGGCTGGGCCGAGCCCAGCACAGCAGCCTTAGAGCAGCCGCGACCCAGGCAGCAGCACTCAGCTGGCAGCTGGGGGGCAGCACAGGTTCTAGGTGAGGGGGGCAGTGCAGGCCCTGGGGGCTCCTAGGGTGGGGCGAGTGCTGGGGGCTCTGGGATGGGGGGCTCTAAGAGGCGGGGGGCTGGCACCGTGGTGTCCAAGGTGGAAAACTGGCACTGGGGGGCTCTGGGGGCAGGGCTAGTAGTCGGGGGGGTTATGGGGGCAGGACTGGCACTGGGGGACTCTGAGGAGAGGGCTAATATTGGGATCTGGGGGAGGGGTGCAGTGGGGCTCTGGAAACAAGAGGCTGGCACTGGGAGGAGTCTGGTGGGTGGGCAGGCTTCAAGGGGTGGGGGCTAACACTAGGAGGCTCTGAGGGCAGGAGGGTTGGGTGCAGGGGGCTCTGGGATCAGTGGCTGGCACTGGGGGGTAGTGGAGGGGTGGGGGGCTATTGGGGCTAGGGCTGGCACTGAGGGGGGATTTTCTGGGACCAGGACTTTTGGTGGACTGGCAACATTATATTTGCATATTCATTATTTGCATAATGGAGATGCAAATAAAATGTTATCGGTCCACCAAAAGTTTGTGAATGGGTTTGCCAGTCCCCTGTATAAAAAAGGTTGGGAACCACTAGTCTACTGCATGCTGGAATGTTCTTCCTTACAAAGGCATGTGTTGGAGTGTGACTGCATCCAACCTCCCATGGAACTGATTTCCACTTAATAGAGGCTTTGCTCTTCAAGCCCAGTGCTCTGTACTGTACGCCAGTGTGGTTTCTTTCATACTCTGTCCCTAGCCTTCCTGTAGCCTCCGCTTCCCTCTCCTTATTATTCCCTGGAAGAGCAGAGGTTGGTGTAGTAGAACACTTCTCCTTCTGAGCAGGATGTCTTCTCAAGAGAAGTGGACCTTCCCATGAGATACTAACTCGTCCGCTGTCCTGAACAGGGGCCTTTCCCCTTTTATTTGGTTTCTCAGTTAAAGGTCACTTATTGCATGGCCGTCTAGGGGCCTCTCTGTGAAATGAGTTTCAGGGATCTTGGCTCAGTTTCTAGCAGATTGGTACCCGTGTCACAGAAACTATCACCACAGCAGGCTTCTAAGATGGCAGCTGCAATTTAGCATCGGCTTGAGCCATGCGACCTCATGTATGTGGGCTTTCTTTGATTGAGGTAGTGTGCTAAAAATAGCACCGTAGCAGCTGGATGGGCTAGATGCCAAAGCGCGTGCCGAGGGTCTCAGATGGGACTGCACTCAGGGCAGCTTCGCCCATACTGCCTCCTACACGGTTGCACCTGTACTGCTATTTTTAGCACTCTAGCTCAATCAAAGCTCTGCTATGCGCTTTTTAAGAGGCAGAACTGGTTACTAGTATCTACATGAGCAAGACAATACCCCCCCTCCCGCCAGCTTCAGTATAGATGTGCACCCCCAGTGCGAGACTGAAAAGGAAGTGATGAAAAAGGTGAGGAGAGGAGCAAGACAACTTGTGATCAGTAGGCAAGAACCAGCTTGGTTAAACAAAATAAAAATAATGGGCCCACACCACAAAGATCAGATCTGTACTTCCCCAAAAGGTGGTTCTGGTCTATTTCTGGGCAAAAGAAGAGCTACCTCCATCCTGACTTTCCTAACAGACATTTGCACGGTTCTGAAATGTCTAGCGTGGTCTTTCTTCGTGTGGTGCATGCACCCTGAGATCTGAAGATGTGGTGTGCTGTGTGGGGAGTTGTGCAATTCAGAGCTGCAGTAGTATTTGCTATTTCTTCTGTGCATATTGTACTGCAAATAAGGACCATGCAATGCTCCTTAATAGGCAGCAGGCTTAAAAACAAACACAAGGAAGTTTTTGTTCACTCAACGTACAGTCAACCTGTGGAACTCCTTGCCAGAGGATGTAGTGAAGACTGGGACTTTAACAGGGTTCAAAAAAGAGCTAGATAGATTCATGGAGGTTAGGTCCATCAATGGCTATTAGCCAGGATGGGTAGGAATGGTGTCCCTAGCCTCTGTTTGTCTGGAAGTGGGAGACAGGGGAGGGATCATGTGAAGATTACATGTTGTGTTCCCTCCCTCCGGGGCATCTGGTATTGGCCACTGTTGGCAGACAGGATACTGGGCTGGATGGACCTTTGGTCTGACCTAGTCTGGCCGTTCTTACATTCTTATGATCTTTTTAAGAGGCAGCACTGGCTACTAGACTGAACATCTTGCTTCTGCCACTGATTCGTCATGTGGCCTTGTAAATTGGATAGGATAGCAGCGTTAACATTGCAATTCTGACCAAAGTGCCATAGCATTTTCCCAGAATCACAAGTGGTCAGAATCATGCTATAAATAGTAATACCTAGCTCTTACATACAAGGGCGGATGAGAGTTTTGCAGGGCCCAGGGCACGGGGTCTATTGAAGCGCGGGGCCCAGGGCAGCACAATTTCTCGCATGCACCACAGCCACAGCCGACAGGTAGTAGCGTATGCCCGGGGCCTATTGAAACATGGAGCCCGGAACATCCGCCCTGCTCACCCTGCCCTATATCCGCCGCTGCTTACATAGCACCTTGCATCAGTAGATCTCAAAGCACTTCACAAAGAAGGTCTTTGTATAGACAGCAAAGCACATAGACTGGACTTGATGACCTCTGGAGGTTCCCTCCAGTTCTTGTATTCTAGTTCATCCCCATTTCACAGATGGGGAAAGTGAAGCAAAGCTGTGGGGAGGACCCTAATCTACTGAGTCCGGTGCTTTGTCTATCCACTGGGAGATACTGGAGGTGTTATCTGAAAGACAAGCCTCTTACCTCCACACTGGGACAGGGAATCAGAAGTATCATAGAAGACTAGGGTTGGAAGAGGTCTCAGGAAGTCATCTTGTCCAAGCCCAGCTCAAAGCAGGACCAACCCCAACTAAATCAATGAATTGCCATCACAACTGACACAATTCCTGCAGTGCCTAAGTATTCAGTGGCGATCTCCCATTGGAGGACTAATCCATCTGATTAGCTTGATCAAAGGCAGTACAGCTTCAGGACAGTATCAGCAATCATTTGATGATTTGATGATTTAATTCCAAATCTTTCTCTTTAGTCCCACATTTCTTCATCAGCTCATCAAGGCAGGATCTTTGTTTTCTGGGGTTTTATGATCATACAGTCCAACCTCCTCCACTGTCAGCGGATACACTTTCTACCCAGCTATTAATATGATTTTCACATGTATGCCCTTATGGAAAAAGCCAAATAGGATTTAATAGGAAATTATCTGTATTCTATAGATTATTTTGGAACTATTTTATAGAATTGAATAGAACTATATCCTGCTTGCTGAATTCTATAGGCTGTCTTTAAAATGCCTGTACAAAGGGTCTCATTCTCTGTTAAATTCTATAGGGCTTTTCAAAGAATGTCTGTAGAATCATATTACATTTCTGTAGAACCCTATCGCTGTTAAATTGTGTAGGGTAGGCTCACATGGAACTTACCCAGGAAAAATAAACCACCCAGAATTTAACGTCAAATGATTTACAATGGCTTGCGTAGGGTTAATTTGAAGGCAGCAAACCATGAAGAGACATCGCTCACTGGAGGCTGGAAGGGTTGAGAGATTAGAAGACTATTTAAAATGAAAAATTAACAGCAGCAAGGGAAAATTCATATGGAAAATTAGACTCAGACACCTTATAGGGGTTTAGCTGCTGCATGTCCAAAGCTGAAGCTTATTAGCAGATCTGGTATCTCTGCTAGGTCATGTCAATAAAGAAGGTCTGAGCTGGACTTCTTGTCTGTTGTTCTCCCCACTCTGTTTTTTATCTTTATTTTTGAAGGGGTTTCATGAGGCATGTTTCAAGCCAGTGGGAAAACCAAACTATGTTAAAAAATGTCAGCCAATATCTCGTTCATCTCCAAGATTTTTAGGCGTGTGATGGCAGAGGGGCAGAATATGAAAGGAATATGTGTTACATCTGATGCTAATTTGTACACTGATGCTTTTTAGCTGACAAGAGTCATTCTGCCAGACTTTAGTGAGCAAGACTGCTCTGCTAGTTGACTGCAGCTCTGATGAAACCGTAGCCAACTACAGCAGGCTGGAAATTATTGTTTCTTTGTGTGAAAATTCAGAACTTCCTTTGTATTCCATGCCCTGGAATGCTTAGATTGCATCTTAGTGAAATTAAACCAAAGTGGCATCATTTTTGCTGTGTGATGCATGAAGTTATAGTATTAATAATAATAATAATAATAATAATAACAACTTATATTTATATAGCATCTTTCACCCTAAAGGATCCCAAAGCACTTTACAGGCCATTATGCAGTAGAGATCATTTTCCTGCAGCTAAAGTGAAATGTGCCAGCTATTTTGAACACTTGCACTAGATATTCAAACTACATTCAGTTTGAAACTGCCGGGAGAATTTAGAGAGGCAGAACATAATCATCCTGGGAGAGTTTGACCTCCACACTACTGTGACCACACAGATATTCAGGGAGGATGCTCAGGGTTCTGTGGAGACTGCATGTGGGCCAGAATCTTGGGTTTCTGCCTCATCGGGGGGATTATTCCCCTTGCACCCGAGTCATCATTTGTAGTACAGGTACAGAACTCCAGTCATGGATCATGGCTCCACTCTTCTGGCCACTTACAACTCAGAATGCAAAGACAGTCCTGCCCCAAAGAGCTTACAATCTACGGTGTTGTCTCAGACATGCTGCTTGTGTCTTCTCTAATATGACAGTCAGCATAGGTTTAAAAGCTGTTGGCGTTGGCCGAAAAAAGAAGGTGGGAGATGGTGAGAGATGCCATCCAAGAGGAGACTGGAAAAGAGCTGTACAGAATCTTACAGATGAGGATATGAAGTTCAGACATGTTATATTGGTCAGCCATTTGGTGGGTTTCAAAGGAGGAAAGGACAAGAGGTTGATTGATTGATTGATTGATTGATTGATAGTCATTTTAGCCACTGCATTTTAGACAGATTGGACAGAAGAGAGAAGGGTCTTATGGAGACTGTAAGAAGGGACAAGGGCTGATCAGTGTCCAAATGTGTGTTGGCCACAGGGACAGAATGGAAGAGTCAGATTTTCAGAATTGTTGTGTGGAAAGAAGCAAGATGTGAGACAGGCTGGAGGTACCTATGCAAGGAGGGGGGAATTAAAGACGAGCATGTAGGGTGGTGAGGTTCACTGGGAGGAAGGTGGCGTGAAGAGCAGTGCAAAAAAGAGAGAATTTAGGAGGCAGAATAAGGAACTCGTTGTATCCATCCATGACTATGAGTGAGAGAAAATCAGACAGACAGAGCAAAGCCAGCATGGGGGGAGAACTTTCAGAGTGACTGATAGCGAGACGATAGATGGGTGGGTGTCACTGAGGAAGAAGAGAAGAAGTCCTTAATAAATTCTCCAGGGCAGCACCTACTCAAACCAGTGTGCAGATTTATGGAATAATGCACCCTGGCTGGCAAATTGGAGGGCAGATAACTTGGGATAACAAGGGTTATTTTCTTTGTATAACCCACCACTCTCTTCAAGTAAATCGCTGCCTGAACCCTAGAAGGAATACCAAACTCCCCTGCTATGCTGAATCATAAAGTTCTTACTTCAGAATTTAAAAATGTTAAGGTCTATTCCACTGAAATCTGTAGAGCCTTAATGAATGAAGATAAGTTTAAAAACTTCCAGTGACTGTTAGATTTATAGGGTGGGTAAAATTAAACACTGCCACTAAAACCTGCTATAACAGAATCTCGTTAGTGCTAATGTTCATTTATAGTTTGACTTCCCAACATTTAATCCTTTTTTGGTGTGATAGAGGGACAGACAATTTAAGACCCTGAAAGATGGTTTTATGACTAGTTTAGCGGTAAATCAAACTTTTAAAGTTCATAAAAATGGTTAAAATAAAAAATGGTTTAATAAGAGTGTTTTATGGTCCATAACATTATTATAGCTGTTTTATTCCCTCTGCATTACTACTTTAATTAGATTGCAACAATTCTTGAGATTCTCCATTTTTATTGGGAAAAATGTAATCTTAAATCAAAACGATGAAAAAAGTCTTCAATATGTCTTCATTTATCAGCCCTATCCTTCAGGGGTTTGAATCCAGCAGAGGACTCAACAAGATAAAGAGAGGTATCTCTCTTGTATTAAGAAAACTGAGCAGGCTAGTGGAATTGTTGGTTTCCCACCTCCCCCCTCCCCGCCTCCCACCTTGCCATCATGAACAATATGTCATTTTTCTAGCTCTCTGCAAAATTTGGGTTCTAAAACTTACAGCCGTCAGTGTTTGCTGATTAGCTGGCAGTATTCTGTATTCCAAAGGTGGCATCAACAGAATCTCATTCGTTCTCTTTCTTCTCTCCCTTTGCCTTACCAGGTGTCAGACCGCTCCGTGGTGGCTCTCGTTCCTAAACAGACTTCCTCTTATAACATCCCTGCCTCCGCCAGCATCTCTCGAACCTCCATTAGTCGATATGGTAAGAAGCAGGGCTAAGTATTGGCGATTTCAGGGCTCACTGGGCTGACTTTTCCACTGCTAGATTCATATTTAGACTGTAGCCTGGAATCATTAGTGGATCAAGCCTTTTGGTCTCAGCTCCTCATTTTGCCTAGTTCTAATCAACAAGTGAGAGTGTTGTTAACTCAGTATGCAAGACTTTACACACCTGGGAAGCGGAAATTTTATTACTTGTACAGCAGTATTGGTAGGCATTTTACAGACAATGCTCTAAAGAGTTTACAGTCTGAGTAATTGAGTCTGTTAGATGCCAGGTGCATGTTTATAGTGTTGTCTACACAACTATAATAATACACCTTCAAAAAGGATGGTGGAGAAGTCCCTGGTACAAAGGTTTTTTCGGCTTTTTCATTCTACCGACTGTGTAGCCAAAAATAGCTCCCTTGACAGATCCACCTGCTTTCCCAGTTTTGTGGCTCTCAAAATCTGCATTCCAAATACCAAGAGTCATCTGAATGGTGTGAAACCCACCAGCTGGCAGAACAGTGCTGTGGCACCATAGCAAGGGTTGTTTGCCACCTTCAAGGTCTAGCCCATGTATGAGTTCTTAGTGCCTTTTGTTCATAGGGTGATGTGAGGAGGAGACCCAGGTTGGGGCTGCAATGCCAAAGCTTGTTCTTCAGCATAAGGGGCAGGAGCATTTGTGAACTGCGAGGATGCACACTCTTGGCAAACGTTAATATTAATAATTCTAATTGCGCTGACAAAATGCAAATGAGGATGCAGATTTACCTTCCATATTCTGCATCAGTAACAGAGCCATGTTTAAAAATAGAATTACTAGGTTCTTCTCAGCCTTTCCCTCCTTTTAATCCCCTGTGCCTTAATTAAATTGGCTGGAATATTCATATTTCACTCAGTATTAATCAGGGAGGAAACTTTTGCAACTTTCGTAATAAGTTGTTCCATTTCCCTGCACTGATCCCCTTAACTGTTACTGTTGCTGAGAAAAGCAAGTGGAGACTTGGGGGGTCGAGTTGGCCACGTTCATTTTCAAAAGAATGAGAGGACAGGTGAAAAGATGGACAGTGCGCTAGTTTGGTAGCGTCCCCAGAGCGTTCTGCCGCAGGCTGAATGGACAGTGGGAGGGTAGAGTCAGGATAATACATTTCCTTGGGAATTGAAGCACCTCGTATCATTCCACAGAGGAGCAGGCTCATTCAGGGAATAATCCAGTGGAAGTGGGAGTGTGGGGACTACTGAGGAGTAGTGACAGAAGCTGCTCCCTGTGGATATCACCGGCTTCTCTTCCTTTCCATTCAGATTCAACGTTCCGGTACACAGGCAGCCCTGACAGTCTCCGCTCCAGGGCACCCATGATCACTCCTGACCTGGAGAGTGGAGTGAAAGTCTGGCACCTGGTCAAAAACCATGACCACGGAGACCAGAAGGAGGGCGACCGGGGCAGTAAGATGGTGTCAGAGATCTATCTGACTAGGCTCCTAGCTACGAAGGTAATTACCATGCACTGGGGCCTGCTTGGGAAATGTAGAAACTGGCCTGTAAAGACACAGTCCCTGTCTCATGCTTTGATTGTCCATTAATGAAGCTTTGCGACCTGTCTGTCAATTGGGCATGATGATGCCCATTTTACACAGGGGAAGCTGGGATGCAGAGAGGATAGATAGTCCTGGGGTCATATACCAATTCAATAGCAGAGCCAGTCATAGAGCCCTAATCACTCCTAAACAACTCTTTGTCCTGTCACCAATTAAAAGAAAGTTAAAATGCCTGTAAATGCTTTACCCGTCTCCTCAGCCAAGGGAATCGGACGTCCTATTGTAGCATCCTCAGCAATGGCTGTGGCACCGATTGCAAAAGAAATTGTGTGCGTCACATTAAAAATAAAACCTATGCGCCTCAGCAGCGCAGCCAGCCCATTCCTATAAGGTTACATACACCTGACCTATTCCTATGGGGTCTGTGCCTGGCCCTTTCTGGAGCTGTGCATAGCCTGTGTCACCATCTGGTGTCCCCCTCCTGCTGTTGCTGTTTAGCCGAGTGTGCATACATCCCTCCCATCACTGCGCTGGTTGCTGCTCCCATTAGGGTACGCTGCAGAAATTCGTGGATGACTTGTTCGAGACCTTGTTCAGTACGGTGCACCGAGGCAGCGCACTCCCACTGGCCATCAAATACATGTTCGATTTCCTGGATGAGCAAGCCGATAAGCACAGCATCCACGACACAGATGTGAGGCACACCTGGAAGAGCAATTGGTAAGCATGGGGGGAGAATGGGGATGGGGGCACGGTTCAGCAATTATCCACACCCTGGGGAAGACTGGAAACCTAGGGATGGGGCTGTGAGTGGGGGGAGGAGGGACAGAGTCTGTGTCATTGGAGGCAGCTCGGAGTGCTTCACAGCACAAACATGCAGCTGTCCTGGCTCCCCTCTGTCACTGTGAAGGAAGATGCCAACATACAGACACGTGTGCAAAATCCTGCCCCTTTCCTTGTGCCTAGGAGTCCCAGAGCTTGTTCTTTTCGTTTTCAGGGAACTTTGGTTCTTGGGGGCAATTGTCACATTCAGGCTGCCGAATGGGTATAAGGGGAAGAGGCACCCTAGGTAAAATGTTTTGCTACTAGTCTTCAGTCCAAAGCTCCCATACCCGTGGTGTCCCAGTGACGGGGCCTCCTGGCTGCTGTGAAAATGTACCTCAATTCTGACCCGCTATGACTCAAATCAGGAACCCCCATCAACCAGAGAGTCTGCCAGTGCCTCCCAATTCTGACCTGTACAACAGCTCTTACTACAGGTTATTGATCCAGCCACAAAGAGCTAAAATAGCACTGAGAATTTAGCAACGTGTCCCCGGCTTTTTCATTTATACCGTAATCTGTTACAATTTACAATTTAGGATTTATCCACACGTAGCAATTCTGGGCCGGCACTGTAAACTGAAAGCGTGGCCGCAGCACAAGTGCTAGGGGAAAGTTCTCCCAGTACTCTCCTTGTGGGGAGCAGCTAACAGCACTGGGAGCATTCCCCCTGGCACGGTAGCAGTGTTGCAATTTGCTGCACTCCAATGTGGGAGGGGCAGATAGGAGGGGTTCACACCCCCTGAGCCGGAAAGTTACAGTGCAGTGAAGCACCAGGGTAGACTTGGCCTTAATCTGTTAAAATCCAGTTATTTTTCCAAGTATGAAGCAGCCACGAAACTGCAAACTGCTTGTAACGTGTTGGGAGTTGTTACAGGAAAACCGAATGCCTCTCCTGCAAACTTTTGTCACCACTCAGACAAATGTGGTTTTGAGCAGGGACACCGCCAGGGAGGGAGGGGGCAGTTGCCCCTGTGCCCAGCAATTTAAAAGGGGCCAGGGCTCCAGGCCTTTTAAATTGCTGCAGGAGCCAGTTGTAGCATGATCTAGGCGGAGCTGAGGGTTGGTTGGGAGAGGTGCAGCACGGTATGGGCCGCACTTGGGGTATGTCTAGACTACAAGCCTCTTTCGAAAGAGAGCGTCTAGACTGCAACCACTTCTTGCAAGCTGCTTTTTCAAAAGGGAGCACTCGGGCAGTTTTTTTTTTTTTAAACTCTGTAATCTAGACACACCCTGAGGGCTGGCTGCCCATAGCCCCGCCCCTTCTGCATGAGGCTCCATGAGGCCCCTCCCCCTCATACATGCACATTGCCTAGAGCAGTGGTCCCCAACGCGGTGTCCACGGGCACCATGGCACCCACCAGGGCATTTATGTGTGCCCGCCGAAACACCTAGGTTGGCCCCGCCCCCGGCGCACGCATGGTGCTGGCCCCAGGCGCATGGGCGGCCCCTGCCCCGGGCACGCGGCACATGCGCAGTGCCGGCCCTGGGCTCAGGGCGCGTGGGTGGCCCCCACCCCCGGAAGCATGGCGCGTGAGCAGCCCTGCCCCCGGATGCCCGGCACGTGAGTGGCCCCGTCCCTGGGCGCCCGGCAGCCACGGAAGGTTGGGGACCACTGGCTTAGAGCCTGGTGAAGCCCTGTACATTCCAGACCCCTCCTTTCATTCCAGGGGCAGGAATCCTTAATGAGTTGCATTTGTACTCTAGTAGTTCCCAGAGGACGCTGTCCACATAACAAAATGGAGTTCCTGCCCCAAATCGCTTACCGTCTATATAGCAAAGACAGACAAAGAAACTGGGCAAACCTGGGAATTAAACAAAAGTGTCTTGCATCATAGTCTGGAGACATCCCCTCCCTCGTGTAATGAAATGAGTGTTTGGAAATGCCCAGGCTGTATGCAGGCAGGCAGTTAATGGCCATACCTGATGTGTATGATATTATCCAAAGGGAATGCCTGCCAATGCTCATAGGTGAAAAATCAGTGAGCAGCTGTTCCTCCCCAAATGCTTCTGGAGCGGTGCTCCAGAGAGCAAGGGCGGATGAGTGGAGCTCACACTTAAACTATGTGCAATTGACACACAACTACAGCTTGGGCTCGATGTTCTCAAAACAATCGGAGCTATTACATCTTTGCCTTTGCTGTTATTTTAGGATTAAAAGCTCCATGGGTGAGAAACCTCTGGGGGAGGGAGAAACCATAACAATTGGTAGCCCCCTGAAGATTTTTTATATTTTCCCCACCACCACCAATCCCTCGCGGTTTAAAAAGCCTTTAATCATCATGTCTGCAGAAGCCGGATTCCCTGCTAAGGCTATGGGGAAGGTAAAAACAATTTATCGAAAGCTTTAGAAGAAGGAGCTATTAGGGTAAAATGTTTGAATCCCGAATAAAATGACACTTCTTAAAGCTAAAAAGGGAAACGGTGTCGAACAACAAAGGTTTTTCTACCACAGCCATCAAACCCCATGGGTTCTGGCGGCTGATGGGTTCCCAGCCATTGCATGGCTTTGCATGCAGGAACAAAGGACGAGTCAGGAGGACAGAGGTGTAAATTCTAGTTTTCAAACTCATCATTACGTTGAGCCTTCACTGTGTCTTTACATTTCTATAGTGCTCTCCAAATGTTAGCGAATGCTCGCTATGCCCCTGGGGGAGAGCCGAGCTTTGTCAGAGAGAGTAATAGAGGCACTGAGCCAGGAAGTCATTTGTCCCAGGTATTAACTGGGTCAGTGTTAGGACTGGGAATAGAAGTCCTAGCACTATGCTCCATTAACTAGAAAAGGACTAGGCAAGGCTCCTTTAAGACAGGAAAGGGTTAAATCCTGGACTGCATCAGATCTCTTGAGGAAGCCCAACAGAAAATTGAGACTTGGCCACCTGTTGGAAGGGGCAAGAGAGCTGGGGAGGTGTGCAGGGTGAGATGTAGGGTAGAGCCAGCGTGACAGCTTGGGCTAGGGAGGAGGCTCTTGGAAGCAGTGTTTCCTTTAATCTTTTCCATTTATGTGCAGAATAAATGTTTTTAATGTGCACCAAAGCATGTGGGAATGTGCACCACCAGTAGAAACAAAAAAAACTGGCTGTCGGTGCTCTGCTCATCAGCTGGGCAGCAGTGGAATCTCTCCTGAGTGGCCACACAAGCACCCAGCACACTGCTGGAAAGTGGCCGGAGAGTTGGCCAGCCTGGAAGGCAGTTCAGGGCCCTCAGGCAGGGAGCCGTGATTAGGAGGGAGCAGAGGGTTCAGGCAACTGGCACCAGACCCTGCCTTGGGATGGAACTGAGCAACTTGTCTGCAGTACTGCAAGGGTTAAGGCTGAAGGCTTCCTTGTAGCTGGCTGGCAAGGAAGGAAGAGCTGGGACTTGAAAGCTAACAGAAAGCAGCAGCTGGTTTTTGATCCTGCTATAGAGCCAAAGGAAAAGGGAAGAATATTTCTCCTTTGATTACTAAGGCCCAGGATGGGCGGGGGCGGGGAGGAGAGGGCAGAGATACCTGATGTGCTCTTTCCCAGGTGACGGGCTGGGAATAGGCCCTTGAGTCTGCTCTCTGCAGCGGTCGCACCCCACCCTTCCTCACCAGCTCAGTGTTGCTGCTGCTGTAAAGAACAATGAGATACGACACTAACAGGCTGCACTGACCTCCCTAAGACCTCCCAAGCCCCCTGGATTACCTAATGAGCCCCAGCACCCAACACGGGCAAACATTGGGGGCTCTCCTGAAATGGGGCTCTTCCTCTCCACTTGCAGTCCGCTTGGCTTCAGCCAGCGTTGAAAGTAACTTAACATTTCTTACAGGTCCTGTCCTATTGCAACCGGGGTCCCTGCCAGCTCTTTCAATAGCTCCCTGCCGGCTTGTGCCCCAGCTCAGCCGTGCCCCAGGGCGCACCCGCTTACTTTCACCTCTGGCTTCCGCATCCATGGCCTTTCTAGCTGCCACATGATGCACTCAAATGGCAGCCCCTCCAGAGTGGGCAGGGGAAGGGCCAAGAAGTGGCTGGAAAATCAGTGGAGAAAAATGGCCAAGCGTCTGGCCCATATTTGGTAATGAGATCGGCTCAGTTCTGCATAGGGTATCGTTGCTACGCTTGTGGTACCGTCGTGGGCTCTTGGGGCTTATAAGGGGCACAGCACTGACCACATCATTTGGGGAGCTGAAATATATGGCTACAAAAGGGACCTTCCTGTCGCTAGGGTTCATAACTTACTTTTGTTCCTTGTTTCCCTACAGCCTCCCGCTCCGGTTCTGGGTGAACGTAATAAAAAACCCCCAGTTCGTGTTCGACATCCATAAGGGCAGTATCACAGATGCCTGCCTCTCTGTGGTGGCCCAGACCTTCATGGACTCCTGTTCCACCTCAGAGCACCGCCTGGGCAAGGACTCCCCCTCCAACAAATTGCTCTATGCCAAGGATATCCCTAGCTACAAGAGCTGGGTAGAGAGGTAGGTCGGTGTGGGAGCCAAGTCAGGAGAAGCTGTGTCATTTCACCACCTCATCAGCCATCAAAAGTTTCTCTGTTCCCAGTACTCCAAAAGTGGCTGCATTTAGTGCAGGTTTAAAATGATAGATATACACAGGACTTGTTTAGTTTGGAAAGGAGAAGTCTGAGAGGGAACATGAGAGCGGTTTTCAGGTATCTAAAAGGGTGTCACAAGGAGGAGGGAGAAAAAAATTTCTCCTTGGCCTCTGGGGATAGAACAAGAAGCAATGGGCTTAAACTGAAGCAAGGGAGGTTTAGGTTGGACATTAGGTAAAACTTCCTGTCAGGGTGGTGAAACACTGGAATACGTTGCCTAGGGAGTTTGTGGAATTTCCATCTGTGGAGATATTTAAGAGTAGGTTAGATAAATGTCTATCAGGGATGGTCTAGACAGTGCTGGGTCCTGCCATGAGGACAGGGGACTGGACTCGATGACCTCTCGAGGTCCCTTCCAGTTCTAGTGTTCTGTGATTCTAGGACCACACTAGCCTTGGCTCCTGCTTGGTTAGGAACAATAGGGAGGAGAAGGCATTGGGGTCAGTGCTGGCTCTTTGCAAAGAGTGCACAGAGGCCAGATAAAACTGCAGATCCCTGCTTTAGCAATGAATGCGAGGTGAGACTGCACCCGGGGCAGTTTACATTAGGGGTGTTAAATAACAGTTAATTGAGTTGTTGAGTAACCTCATGAATTTCTTATTGGTTATTCAACTAGTCTATAGTCCCCGGGGGCGGGGGCGGCAGACTGTGTACTCTGGCCCCACACCTGAGGAGCCCCCTACCACTCCGTGCTGCTGCCTCTGTATCAGAGGCAGCAGCATGGAGTGCCAGGTGGGAGCTGGTCCGTGAGGGGAGCCAGTTTAAAAACTAGCTCCCCCTTCAGCCTAGCTGATATGAGGCCCTGCCGTGCTGGGTGGCAGCAGCCTCTGCTCAGTGGAGGGAGGGAGGAGCGGGGCTCAGCTCCTGGCCCAACTGCTTGTCCACCTGGCTCCTAATATACTTTAAACGCAGAGTGGCAGTTGGTGGGTCCCAGACCCAGTGTGAGCCAGGACTGAGCCGGGCTGCTGGCCAGCCTGCTAAAAAAAATTACATTCAGGAGGCATCGGCGTGTACGTGGGGCCTTGCCAATAGGCTCTCCCCTTTCATTCCCTAGGTATTACGCAGACATTGCAAAGCTCCCCGCCATCAGCGACCAGGACATGAACGCCTACCTCGCAGAGCAGTCCCGCCTGCATGCCATTGAGTTCAACATGCTGAGCGCGCTCAATGAGATCTACTCATATGTCAGCAAGTACAGCGAAGAGGTGAGCAGGCCCCCGTCCTGGTGGGGCTGCCCCCCACCCCCGCCTCGCAGGATACATACGTGGCCCCACATCTCCCCATGTAGTATAGTTGACTTCCTGGCTGGCCATCTCAGAAAGGAGGCCCAAGATCGAATGGGGCCGGGAGGCCAATTTCCTCTCTCGCTCCTCGAAGCTGGTTGATAGAGTAGCATGGTATCTATGCCATAAACAGAAGGCTTTGGTCCCTACAGCTGCCAGTAAAGCACGCCCCAGGAGAACCCAGCCTTTGCAGCGTTTTATGGGCAGCTCTGAATTCCTAATCCTTGCTGCAGCCCGCTTCTAAATGCAAAAGGGGCAAATCACTCTGACCCAGCGAACCCCCTCACAGATCCCAGCATCCTGTGGGAGCTTCCAGTGTAGCACAAATCTTGTGTGGCAGCGAAGCTGGCAGCATGGGCTCCTTTAATACATGCATCACTTGAAACCAAGTTCTCACCATCTGTTCCGCTCCTTCATTTTCATTGTGAGAAGGACCTGTTTTGCCATTACATGCATGGGAAGGAGGGCGGGGGGTGTCATTTAATTGCATGTACGTGTTTATGATACAATGCCACAGCCATTTTCCCAATTAGTGACTAAAATCTCATAACTTTCATGCTACATGAGACCGGGAATGTCGAGCCAAAGATACCAGAGCAGAAATGATTGTATTGTGATGGTGTAATATATAGCAAGCAGTCCAAAAATAAATCCAGAATGACTGGGGAATGGAAAAGCACTCAGTGCCTTGTTTGTCTTCTATTAGGCCACATCTCAACTTGCCGTGCCAGAGATTGAACTTCTAGCATTTAATTTAGTGGATCTAATTAAGATCCACTGAATCAAATGCTGAGGATGGCTCCGGTTGGCACCAGTTGTCACAGAGTGTGGGGAGTCACCAGGCCCCGTGCCCTCGTCCGCAGTTAGATCAGAATCTCAGCAAGTAGAATAGAAGGTTTATTCGGTTCCAAGTTCTCAAGTGAGTCAAGCCCAGCCCTCCCTTCCTCATGCAGATAGTGTTGCAGTGCCCAGGGAAACTATGGCACACACACAGAGTTATTCCAGAATAGCACAGGACAGTAGAATCACATACAACACAACAAAGCAAACAGTGACTACAAAACCAGAGTGAATACAGGGACTACAGGAGGGGATACAATCCCCACTACATTACACCGGTACTTCTGGCAGTTGCGAGGAGTAAGGGAGGCCGACGGGAGCGTTGGCTCCTATCAACCTCTCTCTGTGAAGATCGCGCCAAACTCAGCTTAAGGTAGGCCAATTCCAGCTACATCTTTCACATAGCTGGAGTTGCGTACCTTAACCCGACCTTCTGGGCCTAGTGTAAACCTGCTGAGTTTCTCTGAAGGAACATAACTAAGAGGAGGGATTTGACTGCTGCAGACCAGCCTCTGCCACCAGGCATTGAGGGAATTTTGATTGGGGAATGACCCATAAGCCTCGGGAGACCCTCCCAGCTCCTGGGCAAGGCTTGCCAGCCCTGTACCAGCCCTGTGGCATCAACCTAGCCTGCCCCAAGTACTTCTGTTTTGCCAGCTTCACTAACCACTGCCCCTGTGGTGCTCGGGGAAGGCTGTATGTTATCATTAACAGCTGCTGTGTCTGAAGTCCAGATTTTTCCTTTTTTATTTATCCCTCCCCCTTCCCCTTTCCCAATCCATTTATTTCCTTGTCCCTCCTTTCTGGAATGTTTACATGAATCATGTTGTTTGTTTTGCACCAGATCATTGGGGCTCTGGAACAGGACGAGCAGGCGCGCAGGCAGCGCTTGGCATACAAAGTAGAACAGCTTATCTGTGCCATGTCTATTGAGAGCTGAAGAAAGGAGACGGCTGGTGCTCTTAGGCCAAGGAGAAGGAACGAGTTACTGCCAAGGCTCTTGGGAATGAAGAGCATAAACAAGCAAGGAAGGCACTGGACCCATATAAACACTGAGAGGTCCTCTGGGAGAAGCAGGGACTGGCCCAGATCCTAAGTTCAAAATCATTTAGATTCCAGTTTGAAATGACAGCGAGAAGGACAGAGCATCTCAAAGCAAAATAAGGTCAAGCAGGAGTAATCCTTCAAGTCGTGTGTGGAAGGAAGGAATCTGAGAAGCCCGGATGCTTCAATGGATGCTGCTTTGCATGAAAACAAAAACCATGTGATATATATTAGGAAATAACTAAAACTTTATTTAAAGGATTTTTTTTTTAAAGAAAAAAAATAGTAAAGCAACCACAGTGGCCACACGAAGAATTCCGTCGAGAAAATTCAGTTCCAAGTTCTCTCTCGCTCATCTGTTTCCTGTGGTGTGTGGCTCAGACATTCTGCGAACGGACTCCTATGCTAATTTGAAAAATTGGAAAATTAAATTATTCCTTGTCTTGGGAACTTTTCAAAAATATGAGCACAAGTTTGCACCAAACCTTTTTACACAAAGGAAGAGAGTAGTTCACCTGGACGTAAATCCGGTGGCACCAGAAGGAACTTTACCTGAATTATAAAACCATCAGATCATCTAACCTGTTTGTCTTGAAATCCAGCTTTATCTATATGTATTTATATAGTGTCGAGATATATATATATATATATATTTTTTAAATCCCGCTTACTGTTGAATGATGGTGGGTCTGATTTTAAACATTTTTCTCTGTTTTACTTCCATTCCATTTCAACACACAGCTCCACCCAGGTGTAAAGACTGCAGTATTTTTGTTTGCTTCACTCGTGTTCTGAAAGAATGTTCTGCCCTATGTGGCATGTGAAACTAAGGAAAGTCATACACAGTTTCACCTGAAATTGGTGCATTGTTGTTTTCTGCAGGTGCAATTTAAGCAAAACCAATTGGCTGATCTTGCGCAGTTGAACAGAGCTAGGCGGGACTTAATTGCTTGGGGTGTTCGTTGACTAGAGTTCTTTTATTCCAGCCACAATGTGATTTCTTGCAGTAAAAAAAAAAAAAAAAACAACTAAAAAATCATGTTTACAGCAAGTGATACTTGAAAAGCGTAGGCAAAGTGAGATAACATATTTATTGCTTTTCTGTTTGAGACTCTCTTATATTTACGCATAAGATCAGGACAGATTCCGATTACATTTTTCCCTCAGCATATGCAAAGGCACCCAAATGTAAAGCATAGGAGTTTTTATTTCTCAATGGGAGAGAGAGAATCTTTACTCAAGATGAGAGAGTCCATAATGACACACTCAGAGTGCCAGCTAACATTGTTGTCTTTGTCTCTATTTCTCATTGTTCGGTTCAGTTTCTAACTGGCCATAGCAGCCCATCTTTTCATGGACAGCGAAAGACAAATGTTTGTGAGTGTTATTCCTTTAAAAGAAACCAAAGCTTTCCTGTCCCTTTAAAGAGTGCCAAGAGGCGGATGGAATGCTGTAAATATTTCTCTCTGTAATAAATACTGATATTTGTGCAGACTGCAGTGAGTGGAGGATGATGATGATTAGACCTAATGGAAATAGAAGTGTTAACCATATGAGCCTTGGAGGTTGCAGCCAAACAGCGACCAGAGTTTGTTTAATGGAATCAAAACCAGACTTGAAAAGGCCCAACCTTAAGTCTCCTTGCAGAGAGGCAGCGTGTGCTACTAGACACAACAATCGGACTGGGAGCTCGCTATGGACTTGCTGTATGATTCCAAGCTAGTCATGTCATCTCTCTCGGATTCTTTTGCCAGCCCTGAAATGGAGAGCGTACTAATATTTGGGGGGAAGTGGAAGAGGATTAGCTAATGTATTTTTAATATAAAGAATTGTTAAAAAACTTTCTTGACGTCCGTGAGGTGGAGGGTGTTGATCACTTTGCAGGTCAGGAGGCTAGCTGCTACCTGATCTCAACAGCAGGACTCAATGAAAATCAACTGTCTGCTCCCAAAAGATTAAGGGTGTGGGAGGAAGAAGGGAGGCCACTGTACTACTGAGGTCAGAGAGGCGCATAACCCCAGTGCTGGGCAGTATGAATCTGCTGCTTCAGGAGAGGAGTGAGTACTTCTCATCTTCCTTTGCTTAAAGGCCATACAATGGGATCTGCCAGTAGGGACCATTGGGCACATACAGAGTCATGCTCAAGTTGTTGGGTAGGATTTTTGCTCATGGATGCATGCTGTCATGCTGCGTCTCCAAGAACATTCCATTTTGATAACCGCTTGCCAGCCTGCAGCATTGCAGCAGAAGTGTGTGAGGGGACGGTGTCAAATTATTGCCACGTAGGTTAAGATCACTACTGAGTCACAGGCTGTTAGTCTCTATTCTAAAGGCAGCCAACAGAGGGACAAGGCAGGGGAACAGCATTCAGACAAGTACTCAGGAAACTTGCTGTTTTAATTACAGTGCATTAAAAAGCCATGCCAAGTCCACTTTCTCCTGATAATCTGCCCTTGTGAGTTTCTCTGGATCCTATTAATAGCCTGAAAGAAATACTAATGACTGGCCCTGTGCAATAAGCCAAAGCTTTTGACATTCACAATAGGCTAAGCTTTGCAAGGAGAAGGCTCTGAGAGGAGGGCAAGGGAGGGAATAGGAAAAGCAGCAGAGAAGACAGGATTCCTGTTACCAAGAGAGTTCCTGATGTCAAAGAACAAGTAGAAATGTCCAGGCTGTCCTGTTAAAGTCCTCGCGTCACGGTCTTGTCTGCAGTTGACAAATGTAATACCTAATCATTACAGCAATTGTTAACCTGTCATGTGGTTTGCTACTAATATTACAGAAGATTGGAGAGCATCACATTTCTGATAGCCCCTAAAAGATTCGGTTTTGACAGGGGCTTGTTTGTTTGTTTGGGTTGGGTTTTTTTTTTTTTTTTTGCTGTTCATCAAATGGTTTATGTTGTGAATGTTTTTGAGCCTTGCAAACAAGTTGTGACCATTGTTTCAGATACACATAGTACCCTGATTGGTCAGCCAAGTCACATGACCTTCTTTATGTTTGCATCCTTCTGTGCTGAATACTTATACCAGAATGACAATAAGGTTTGAAGACAGAGAGATATGGAGGCCATATTGCCTACTTCTTCCCATAAAGGGTGGGTAAAGGAATCCTCCAGTGCTTAAAGTGAAGCAGGAGACATCAGAATAGAGAAACTGTGGAAGTCTTCATAACATCCATCTATATGAAGAATGGCCTGTAGCTATATTAAGAACTGTCATGGCAAACATGCATTAAAAAAAAAAAGCCACAGCCCTGCTGCTAATGCGCAACTTTGTAGGCAGAGAGCGAAAAGGGAGATTTGTGTGACAGGTGCACTATATTGAAAGTTTGAGATGCAAATCTTTTCCCATATTCTCCTGGTCCTCTGGCATAATAGGGACATTGCATGCAGCTGTCCTGCTCCCATGACAATGGAATCCTTCCTCTTATGAGTATTCAGTGCCAGTCCTGTGCAAACTAAACACCCAGACTACACAACTCCACTTAGAGAGTATATTGTATTGCTAATAAACATTTGTATGGATCTTTACCAACAATCTCATTACAATCTGTACATGCAACAATTGGGCTAGGACTGTTGAGATTAGAGTAGAGAGCATGAGAATCAGGATTCTATTCTTGCCTATTGGCTGGCTCATAGGGTGGCGTGGACACATCGGTATTGGTGGAGCCCTGCTTAGGTACAAAACTGGTATCTGTATCTGCAAAATGAGATGCGGCTTTCCCCATTCACATCCATGGGTGTGGATACCTTTGGCTATAAAGCGGATATCCGCAAATTTGCAGAGTTCTAAATACAACATTTGTATCTGCATTTGCACCTGTATCTGCAAAAGTGAGCCGTGGCTATCCACAGTCACATCTGCAGATGCAGATATCCACGGATTTGCAGGGCTCTCAGCACTGGCTACCAGTTTGAGATACCTCTGGGTGGGTTTTTTGGTCCTACACAAGATGCACTTAAAGAGTCCGACTCACCAGAGATCCTGAGTGCCCACAACTCCAAAAGAAGTGAAGTGAAGCTGGTCCGTGTGCTTCTCATGCCCTTCCCGATTTCAGGAACTAGACAAGGGATAAAACACTTTTAAGAATTATTCCTGTAACATGGGTTACTTTTTCAGCCCGCACCTAGAACATTTCCCATTAGCAGCAGCAGTGGCAGGGTTGTGGTTTCCCCGCCTGGCACGGTCAGCTCTCCTTTTCTGTTTCCACTGCTCTATGTATTTGCCTGCCAGGAGGACTCAGTTCAGCTGTCTAAATGAAACAAAACTAGAATGACTTGAGCTGACATATCAGGGGGAGACTCACTGGTGACTATCCCTCTTGAGAAAAGGCAGAATAAAAATGCTCAGAGAACGATAAATAACCAATATCAAAGATGCATTAAAAATACAGCAAAAGCTTCAGTCGTCATGTTTCAGTATTCCATTGGCCCATAAACCCTAAGCCGGTAATACAGAGCTGTGATGTTGTATATAGTTACTTCCCAGATAAAGCTTGGTGAGCAGTCTGATCTGTATATTGAATGTGTCTTCAGTGAAAACTTGATCCCTTCCCTAAGTTCCCTTCTGCCTTTAACCTTTTGTCTCAGGCCTGTCAAGATCTGCAGATGAGAAGCGCAGGGCTGATGTGGATAGGAACTACAGAGCCCCACAATATTAATGCAGAGAAGAGCAGCTGCCATTTTTTATTCGATACAGGGGGACTCATTTGGGTTAAAAATGCAAAGCTACACACTAAGGTTTCTTAAGGCAATGCTCTTTGGAAGCAACTAGTTTGAATAACCCAAAATGCAAAATCCTAAATGTAGGCCCATGCAGCTAGTTTTTAAAGGGGAGGCATTTTTAAAACTGTAAAAGCTTGGAACATGTTTCTCACTGTTTAAAAGGCTCCACAGAAGGGAAATGTCACTGTTCAGTTTCCAGTAAGCGATACAGTGCAAGGGACGTCGTTACCTCTTACCTTCATAAACGCTCCCAGTTTGAAAGAAAGGCCTTGTTGTTTTTTCTGTTCTTCACAAAAGTCCCCCATTACCAATGCTCCTGTTCTAGTTCAGGGCAACGTGGCAAGCCCAATATTACAGAAATAGAGGGTGACTGTTTCTTCCCAACTATGTTAAGGACAAACCTCTTGTACCAGGATTTCCTAAGCGCTCTACAGCCCTTGGTGATCCCTGCAGTGTTTTGTGGTACCTGCTGGCAATGGCTCAGACACAGCTTGAGGGTAGCCTCCTTCAAAAAGAGGGGTTCCCCTTGGCTAGTCAAGGTTCCATTGCGTATCTTTATCAGGCCACAGTTCAGAGGATACCGTTTGTTTTGACTGTATTGTTAACACTGAAGTGTCTCTGTGTTTATCTAAGTCAGTCTAAAAATTCCCATTTGTCTTTGTGTTATCCAGCTTCTCCCCCCACCCCATGTAAAAAGTCTCTTTCTCTCTCTCCTCTCTCCTGCCTCCCCCTTTTTGCAATGGGCAAATAACTCACATTGGCAGCTTCCAGTAAAGCACCCAAAAGTGGGCCACAGATCTGAGCTCTCCAGGCCACGTAGGTCTATAAAATCAAACCAGAAATACCCTGATCAGGCTTTCTTCTGAGCTCTCTAGTACTTCCTGCTACAGAGGGGTTGGGGAGACGATGAAAACAGACTTTCCTATCATATTTTTGTCATCTCCCGTCCCTGACAGGACATGGATGTGCATATAGGGGAAGTCATTAAAAGTAAATAAGCACTGTACCATAATACTGACTTTGCCTTGCTATTTCTTCTACGCAAAATGTACCACTGCAAGATATCCCTATTGGTACCATGTAAAGTGCTCATTTGTTAATGGTTTCTTCTGCAGAGAAACTTGGTAGTAAAATGAATTTAGGAGGTGGGCAGGGAATTTGTAACCAAACTTTCTTGACCTTCAAGAAAGGATTGGTTTGAGTATTCAAATAAAGATTTGCTGGGGTGGAAGGGCTTCTTAATTTGTTTGGCCCGTCCCTTAAAAATAAATGCATACCAATTATAAGGCAAGCAGTCATGGATAATAAATTGAACTTTATACTTTGCCCTCTCCACAATCATAACCTTTCCCTAGCTTTCCCCTGTTTCCCTTTATATTTGACACACTGGAGTTCTGTATGATAAATTTTTTTAAAGATGGTTGTCTGGTTTTTGTTGTTTATACAAGTGTTGTGGAAAAATGTAAGAAAGTTTAAGTATTTAAAAATGTTCTGAGGAAAAAAGGTTTTTTGTTATTCTAATATATGATTGTGTACCTATTGTAAATATGAAACACTCCTATTTTGCAAGCCAAGGACTCACTTTGTACTGTTGTTATATATAAATAAAGTTTACTGGATAAAAAAAAATCCGAAGTGGATCCTTATTTTCTAGCATGGAATGTGTGGGATTCGTTGTATGTGCTGAGAACACTTGCGAGAATAATTTACTTGCTGCATCACACCAGTAATCAATCAATCAATCAATCACTGGAGATCCAAAATGAAATATTTGAATGTCAGATTTATTTCCACAGCATGCCAAGGGCTTAGAAGCCACAAGATGGGACAAGAAAGTAAAACACTGCCCCCTAGCTTCACACAAGTTCTGTGGCAATTTAAGGAGTAACATGTATTTGGGCATATCCCAAATCAATTTCTTAGGTGCCACAGGTCTCCTCATTTTTTTTGCAGACATAGACTAACACGGCTATCCCTCAGAGACATCTAAAAGATACTTTTTGTCTATGATTAATTGGGGTGAGGTGAGAATATTTTTTTCCAGTAATGAGTAAATCAAGCTTTTTGCTTTGTTATTGGAGTGGGGGTGGGGAGGGAGGACATGTGTCTGGTTTTGAACTGGACAGTCAAGTATTTGAGCTTTCTGTTTGGGAAACAAATTGAGAAAATATAAATGTCCGGTATTTTCTAAATAAAATTGTGATGTAATGTCAAGTGTGTCTAATATTTTTGTTGAAACCATCTGGCAACCCTAAACTTACTGAAGAATCTCTCTTTATCCTAAAGAGCCAAAAACCATTGGAAATCAAGATAGCCTGGAATATCTGCTCTTTATCAAGAGCAGACACAAGAGAATGGTGAGGGGAAACACAGCCACACCTGGTTGTATCTGAAGCATTTCTGAAATAACTCCCTCTGGCTGGCTGCTTTGTATCTGCTTGAAATGAGACAAGTTATCTATCATGCACAAATCTTTTAAAAAAGCTTTCCTCCTCTTTAAATGCAGACAGACATATTTATTTATAAAGTATCACACCGGGAAGCAGTTATCCAGCCATTAGAATGGAAAGTCATGACTCTGTTTCTAGTGAGACCACTGAGGCTATATCTAGGCTGCAGGTTTCTTTCGGAAGAAGCTTTTCTGGAAGGAGAGCATCTACACAGCAAAAGCATATCGAAAAAGCAATCTGCTTTTTCAAAAGATAGCAGAGAGCATCCACACTGAATGGATGCTCTCTCGCATGTAAGCTGTGATTGCTATGGATGGAGTGGCCACCAGGGCACCTGTGCTTTTTCCTCTTTCCTCTTCTTTCAAAAGAACTCCCTGTTCCCCATCCACACATGCCTTTTTCCCAAAGAGCTCTTTCAGAAAAAGGCTTCTTCCTTGTAGAAAGAGGTTTACCAATGTCAGGGGAAAAAGACCCTCTGTTTTTGATTTTTTTTTCTCTAAAGAATGTGATTGCAGCATGGACATAAGTGAAGTTTTTTTGGAAAAACGGCTGTTTTTCCAAAAAACTCTGCAGTGTAGACATACCCTGAGTTACAGAACCCATGAGTAAACAAAGCACTAATGTTCATGATGGCAGCCACCTGCACTGTTTAAGAGGCGCTTGGGGGGGGTCAGTAGCCTCCCTCTGAAGTTTCAACCTCTGGATTTGATACTTGAGGTCTGCTTAAAGTGCATGACCTAGCCCCAGGGGCAGCTCTAAACTGCAACAGAGCTTGCCCTGCTCCCAGTTTTACCTTTAGGGTAGAGAGTTTGTTTATAAACAGAGAGCAGCTGGGTGATTAAGATAAGAAAAGGCTCCTCATTCAAGTAATTGAAGGATCATTAGATGATCATGAAAACATTGCCAGGTATTCCACTTAAAAGATAGTGGAGGGAAGTGTAGTTTGCATCGGGACTAATGCTGTTCCACTTATGCATAAATGATTTTGAAAAAGGGGTAAACAATGAGGTGGCAAAAGTTCCAGATCATATAAAACAACTCAAAATAGTTAAGCCCGAAGCTGACTGCAAAGAGTTACAGAGGTATCTCTCAAAACTGGGTCATTGGGCCACACAAGGGCAGATGTAATTCAATGTTGATAAATGCAAAGTAATGCACATAGAAAAATATAATCCCAACTATACATACACAGTGTTGGATCTAAATTAACTGTTCCACTCAGGAAAAAGATCTTGGAATCATTGTGGATAGTTCCCTGAAAATAATGTGCAGTGGCAATCTGAAATGTTAACAGAATATAGGAATTATTAGGAAAGGAATGGATAAGACAGAAAATATTATATTGCCTTTATATACAGTCATGGTACGCCTACATCTTGAATACTGTATGCAGATCTGGTCACCCCATTTAGAGAAGGGCACCAGAAATGATTAGGGGTAAGGAACAGCTTCCATATGAGGAGAGATTTAAAAGATTGGGACTTTTCAGCTTGGAAAATAAATTACTAAAGTGTGGGGGGGATATGTTAGAGGCCTAGAAAATCATGAATGGTGTGGAAAAATAGTATAAGGAAATTATATTTACTCCTTCACTAACACAACACAAGAAGGTCACCCAATGAAATCTATAGGCAGCAGATTTAAAACAAACAAAATAAATTCAGTCCACAGTCAATCTATGGAACTCTCTGCTGGGGGATGGTGGAAAGGCCCAAACTATAACAGGGTTCCAATAAGAACAAGCTAAGTTCAAGAAGAATTGGTCCATCAATGGCTACTAGCCGGGCAGGACAGGGGTAGTGGCTCTAGCCTTTGTCTGCCAGAAGCTGGGAATGGGCAACGGGAGGTGGATCATTTGATGACTGACACTTCTGTTCTTTCCTTCTGAAGCACCTGGAACTAGCCACTGTTGGAGGACAGGACACTGGGCTAGCTGGGCCATTGGTCTGACCCAGTATGGCCATTCTTATGTTGTTATATAGAACCCAGATCTACCTGCCTCCTGGCTGTAACCCATCAGAGAACACTTCCCCTCCCATAGCTGAAATAGAGCCTGATAGTCGCTCCCTCTCCCTGCAGAGTTAGCAATGAAGTAAGACTATACGTTACAATTTTAAGCCTAACCAGTGAGCCTTGCCACAAGATGTCAGAATATGTTAGTATTAGCACTGAGTGGGTCTAATATTTATTTATTTTTTTTCTTTTATATAGGAATTAGATACAGTGCTCCTGCAGCTAATTGCTAAGTTATATGCCAAAAAAAACTAGCATTTTCAAGTGCCTTAGCAGCCCCTGGAATGAGGTAATGTGTGTGTGGGAAGGTGAACAGGGTCGATTTCACCCTGTCACCACTATTTGCTGCTTGGTTTTTGTACTGAGCATGCTTGGTAACACTGCTGAAGCTGCTGCCCTCATTCTGCTCCTCCATCATGGCAGCATGCACAGGTGGCCCGCCCTACCAGACTCTGAAATGGCGCCCCATCCCATTGGAGTGAATCCGAGCAGCTTTTGAACTAGATACAGCAGTAGGTTTTGATCGAAAAAAAGGAGAAAACATCCCAAAGCGTTCTCTGCAGCCCTCGGCATTCATCGTAACTCAGTTCAATGACTGGCTTGCTAAGGTTATGGAGGGGCTGGTTTGATGAGGCTGCCTAAAATGGCCTGTAGCCAATCTGCATCTACTACTAGTGGCAAATATCTCCAGACCCAGTGGCTGGTGATGGGATTCTTTGTGGGAAGGGCTGTGCATTATTACAAAGAATTCTTTCCCATGGTTGGGTGTGGGAAGGAATTTTCCCATGGGCCAGATTTTCAGAGCCCTTGGAGTGGCATGTGGGGGGGAAAGTCACCTTCCTCTGCCGTGTAAATGGTGGATTCATGATTTGAGCAAGTCAGTAACTCAGCCAGTGATGGTGGGACTGTGTCACGAGGGGATGGGTATAGTTCTGTGGCCTGCAACACGCAGGAGGTCATGATCACGCAGATGATCATGATGGCCCCTTCTGCCTTTAAAGTGTGCGTCTATGTCTATGAGATCTGTCGCTTAGTTTGCTCTCGGACTCCTGACCCCAGTTCTCACCCATGTCTCTGAACCCTGCTCTCTCCCTGCCACTGCTCTGACTGCTAGGCAGAACTGTCTAAGCTAAAAGTCTAAGTGGGCTTTGTTTGGGGGAGGAGGTGGAAAAAAAAACTCCTCCTGGGCATGTGGGGGTTAGGGGGCTATGCTGGCACAGCAATGTTAGCATAGGCTCTGGAGTAAAGAAGCACTCTCCACTCCCATTGAAAAAGTGTTTCAAATCTTCAGTTTGCAGAGAAAAGGCTGAAAACATGATCTGAGTATGTCCTCTGCTTCCTCCTTGCCCCCAGGGGTAAGGATTTGTAGCTTGCTTCTATCACCAGTGGTGCTGGCTAGCAAGGATGGGGTGGAGACTTGATTTTGCACATTCCCCACCCCCACCCTGCTCAGCTGCTGTGGGGAAGAATTAGGCAGCTGGGCTCACCTGCTTACTCCTGCCTATCCTGTAGGCTCTTGTGATGTCAGGGGTTCTTGCTCCCTCTCACTGCCTTATGCACGGGTGCCATTGGGGGGGAGGGTTGTTTCTAGCCTCCCCTGAATTTGGATCAGGAGTCTACTCACCCTAGTCTGAGACAGTGCTCTTAAGTGTAACACAGCCTGTGTGTAATATGTGATGAATTTGGAAGCTGGGAGCAGTGCAGCTTTTGAGGCAGAAAGTTTGTTTATAAACGGAGGCAGAGTGATTAAGGTAACAAAAGGCTTGTCATTACAGTGAAATAAGGCTCCTTGGATGATCAGGGAAGCATTGTGAGATACTCTGGTCAAAAGATAGGAAACAAAGAGTGGGAATAATTGGTGAGAATAGAGGGAAGCAAACAGTGGGGTCTCCCAGGGATTTCTAGTGTTCAACACATTCATAAATGAGTTGGAAACGGGGTAAATGGTGAGTTGGTAAAATTTGCAGATGATATGAAATGTATTCAAGATAGTTAATTCTAAGTCAGACTGCAAAGAATTACAAAAAGATTTCACAAAATTGGGTGACTGAGCAACGTAATGGCATCTGATGTATCCATCTGACGACGTGGGTTTTACCCACAAAAACTCATGAGTCTACAGATATATTTTTGTTAGTCTCTATGGTGTCCCAGGACTAGCCATTGTTTTTAAAGTTACAGACTACTGCAGCTACTGCCCTGAGACTTTTACAATGATCAATGTAATGTAATGCAGAGTTAGTAACAAAGTGCCAATATAAAAATTCTAAACCTAGTAGTGTCCCTTAAGTGACTTGCCACAAGATGTCAGAACATTCTTACTAGAGCGAGTGGATCTAGTAATAAGATCCTCTCAGCTCTAATTCATATATATATGAGAGAGAGAAAGAGAGAGAGTGACATACTGGGACCAGCACAGTTCAACACAATGAGTAGGGTGCCCGGATACTTTCCCAAAAAATAGTGAACATGGTGGGGAAAACATTGTTGGGGGGGGAGGACCAAACTTGTTGAGCAAAAAAAAAATGGGGGACACCTGGCAACCTTATAAATGAGCTGGAAATGGGGTAAACAATGAGTTGGCAAAAATTTGCCAATGATATAAAATTCATTCAAGATAGTTAAGTCCAAGGCAGACTGCAAAGAGATACTAAAGTCTAAATTATCTGCCAGAAAACTAAGTTTTTCAAGTGTCTAAGTAGCCCCTGGAATCATGGTTAAAGTTGCCTCCCAACAGAAATCTGAAACGGCACCCCTGACAGCAGCTCCTCAGTTTCAGTACGTTGTCATAGGTTCAAATTTACACCATCTGTGGAAGTGTCCCACACTTTGGCACTACTCACATGTTTAAGTGATTTGCTGGTTTGGGACCTGAATGACCTTAAGTATTCATCTACGACCTGATCCATTGTCCACTGACATCAATGTCATGATTCCCTCTAGACCAGGCCTTTCAACTTTCCACGCCTTAATTTCCCCACTTATAAAGTAATAGTAACAGTAACGCCTGCCTCTTCATTATTGAGATCTTTCTATGTCAATGCAAAGAACAATCATCTTTCTTAAATGCCCTTAAGCTCAGAAATGTCATGTGAGGTTTGTTGTTTGATTAACTTAGAGACAGGAGAGCTCCGTGTTTTCCTTCCCGAATGTTTTACAGATGCCAATTCTGAAAAGAGAGCACTAAGGGGGTCCTTTATAGACTAAAATAAATAGTTTCAATCTGCTTAGGGAAGGTATATGTAAATACTGTTTACCAACCAAGGGAAGGATGAGTTCTGAGCTTTCTCCCCTCCCTGAAGGGGAAATGGATTTGTTTCCTTTTCATATATTCAAACTAACATTTTAGCACGTGCTGGGAGCTGTCTGCAGAATGGTGGGGATCAGTGAGTGACTTGCTCAACAACCTGTCAACTTTAATGGCCAATATGGATGCAATTACGGCAATGAACTTTCTTTAACAGCCTAAAAATTACTCTGCTTGATGAGAAGAGACAGAAAAAGGAAGATCTTTAAGGAAGCGTGGAAAGGAAACATGGGTTTTCTGTAACGTCTCCAAAAGGGGCTTAGCTTGTTTTTAATTTAGAGAGCGAGAGATTAAAGAGGATCAATGCGACACGGGATGTCAAAGCTCTCAACACTGCACTCAGCAGATAACAGCAAAGAATTGGGTGCTGAATCTGATCAGGATGTTATTTTATACAGGTATATGGCATTTTGGTTGCCTATTGTGGTGAATTGCCAATAGGCAGCCATATTCCACTCCCATGTGAAGACAATGAAAATCTGTCCCGTCAGTGAGATAACTCAAAGGAAATTTCAATACGAACAGAAAGTATTAAATGTGGGGTCATTTGTAGTCCACTTAACCTCGCCAGATACAACTATACTTAATCAGAATTACATTTGATGTGGCATGCACTTCACAGGGCCTCATCTGTACTGGCAAGGTCAAACAAGGGTTAGTAAAGCTAATCTAAAAAACAACTAGGGCCCTGGATTAAAGCCCTCACCCTGTCGGCTTTCTGCATCTAATTCAGCAAACTGGCTAGCTACACAGAATCCTCGCGCTTTCCCTTTGGAGGAGTCACTGACAGGGCAACTTCAGGAATTATTTGTTCCTTTCAATTTCACCCCCAAAGGTTCTCCAGCACCCAGAACTTGTGGATCAGGACTTTTTCCCCTTTCCAGTTGCTGCTTCCTTTCCAGTCTTTCCTCTTTACCACCTCTTCCCGACTTTTGGATCTTCCTTTGGCAGCCTCCTTCTTGCTAGTTTTGCTAGCATAACCCCAGTAAAGATGGACACAGTTACAGGTGGAGAAGATAGTACCCTTCCTTGGCAGAGCAGATGCCTATCATTCCCCAGCAATGTTGCCTCTAATTTTTCCATCTGTGTGTGGAATAAAAGTTGTGCATGTGCAGGTGTGCACTACCACAAGAAACACATGTGACTGTGAGCACTTTGCTAATCAGCTGGATCTCTCCTCTCTGCCCAAGTGCTCACAGGGAACACCGCTCCCCAATACCATTCCCCTGTTAGCTTTCTAGGCAGCCTGTCAAAGGCTAAAGTGCTATTTGAGAGTGCTTATAAAATATGCATATGACTGTGATCTAGTCTAGAAAGCTCTATATAGTTTGACCTCCAGCAAACTTGCCTCTGGCATGCTGCAATCAAATCACCCTTGTCCCAATACAACAAACCATAATCCTAGCTCCAAAGCTGCTATTTCAAGAAGGCATTTTCTTTCAGCAGCTGACACAGTAATAGTTTAAGCAGCAATGTGAGTACTAACTCAATGATGGATCCTCAATCAGATCCTCAGCCAGTCATCTGAAGAAGTGGGCTGTGCCCACGAAAGCTCATGGTACCATCTACATGTTTTGTTCACCTATAATGTGCTACCAGACCATTTGCTTGCTGTTTTTTTTTTCTGTAACAGACTAACTCGGCTCCCCCCTGATGCTCCTGAACAAAAGATTGGGCTGCTTTGCAGTCCATGCACCAATACATTCTATGGGGCATAGCTTTGAATTCTCTGATGAACGAGGGGCTGAGTTTGCATGTGCATGCCGGAAGTGTGCGTGCGACTGAGTGTACGTTGGTCGTGAAGGTGCCGTATGTGGGACATATGTGACTGAAGGGTACCTGTCTGTGTTGTGGGAGAGGATAAGAACATAAGAATGGCCGTACTGGGTCAGACCCAAGGTCCATCTAGCCCAGTAGCCTGTCTTCCGACAGTGGCCAACACCAGGTGCCCCAGAGAGGGTGAACCGAAGACAAACGATCAAGTGATTTGTCTCCTGCCATCCCTCTCCAGCCTCTGACAAACAGAGGCCAGGGACACCATTTCTATCCCCTGTCTAATAGTCTTTTATGGACCATGAAATTATCTAGCTTCTCTTTAAACTCTATTATAGTCCTAGCCTTCACAGCCTCCTCTGGCAAGGAGTTCCACAGGTTGACTACATGCTGTGTGAAGAAGAACTTTCTTTTATTAGTTTTAAACCTGCTACCCAATAACTTCATTTGGTGTCCTCTAGTTCCTCTATTATGGGAACTAATAAATAACTTTTCTTTATTCACCCTCTCCACACCACGTATGATTTTATATACCTCTATCATATCTCCCCTCGGTCTCCTCTTTTCTAACTTCTCTTCATATGGGACCCGTTCCAAACCCCTAATCATTTTAGTTGCCCTTTTCTGAACCCTTTCCAAGGCCAAAATATCTTTTTTGAGGTGAGGAGACCACATCTGTACACAGTATTCAAGATGTGGGCGTTCCGTAGTTTTATACAGAGGCAGTAAGATATTCTGTGTCTTATTTTCTGTTCCTTTCTTAATAATTCCTATTTGCCTTTTTGATCGCTGCTGCACACTGTGTGGAAGTTTTCAGGGAACTATCCACGATAACTCCAAGATCTCTTTCCTGATTTGTAGTAGCCAAATTAGCCCCCATCATACTGTACGTATAGTTGTGGTTATTTTTCCCGATGTGCATTACTTTCCACTTATCCACATTAAATTTCATTTGTCATTTTGTTGCCCAATCACTCAGTTTGGTGAGATCTTCTTGGAGTCCCTCACAGTCTGCTTCTGTCTTGGCTATCCTAAACAGTTTGGTATCATCTGCAAACTTTACGGATGATAAAGAGGAGATGTGGGTTTTGGAGAGTCCTATTGTGCCTGAAAGCAGGCTGAGAGAGAACAATTCCAAAGACAGCAAAAGTGAGCCCTTGCTGACACACAGTGGATAAAAAGAGGGAAATGTCCCCCCCAAAGATCTAAGTGAGGTGAACAAAATTACTGCAGATCTGCTAGCATCTTGCAGTCCTTTAGTCTCTGGTCCCATAATCCTGGTTCTGTTCGGTACCTCATCTCCAAACACCAACCCTTATACTCCTCCACGCCCATCTGCCTGTATAAATGCCAAGCTATTTCTGAAACTATTAGCTTAATTCTAATGGCTGCACTTGGCAGTTTGGATACATAAGTTTATTGCAGTGTTTCTTGAACTTTTTAAGACTGAGGAACACCAAACAATTTTTTTTACGGGGAACACCAAAAACCACTGGACCAGGGGGTCGAAATGCACCACGAACCCCCCCAGGAAGACTGCCCTAATGATAGTCTGGTACATGGAGCTGAAAACGTAGACCACAAAAAAGTAAGGATAATAATAAACAAATGGTAAATAAGGTCATGTGTCTGGCCAGGAGGGAGGGACTTGGGGCAGAATGTCTGGCCAGGAGCAGGTATTGGGATAGGGTGTCTGGCCAGGAGGGAGGATGCAAGAGGGGACTTGGGGCAGAATGTCTGGCCAGGAACGGGTCTTGGGGCAGGAGGGAGAGTGCAGGCGAGGACTTGGGGCAGGGTGTCAGAGCAAGCTGGGAATGAGGGGTCTTGGCAGGGGGAGGGGACTGAGGGGGGTTTGGGTGCAGAGTCTGGGCATGAGGGGGAGATGCGTACCTGGCTTGGCACCCTGTTGCAGCATGGAAAGCCTCCAGGGAACAAGTTCCTCGGGGAGGGAGAGAGCTCAGCCCTCCCCCCCCCTTCCCATGCAGTGTGGGGGACCCAGCACAGCTTCAGCACCAGGCCAGGCTTCCCGCTGGCAGGGCAGGACAGGGGGAGTAGAAACCCCAACTGTCCCCCACAGATTAAACTTTGCCACTTCCCCAACAGGCTGGAGAGGGGCTCAGGGGAGAGAGAGCAGCAGCGCATGGGGGGCAGCAGAGCCTGAGCATGCTGCAGCTGGGGGGGGAACAGCAGAGCCCAAGTGCGCTCCAGGTGGGGGGGCAGCAGAGCCCAAGCCAGGTTCCCTGCAGGCGGCAGTTTTAAAACACCGAGATCTGTGAGTGGAGGAGGAGGGGGCTGTGCAGCACCGGAGGCCCCATGGGACAGGGGCCGTCCTGCGGGCTGGGAGGGGAGGGAGGGCAGCCACAGTGGGAGCTGTCTACGGGCTCTGCGGGGGCAGGGGAGCAGAAATGTTTCTGTTCTCTCCACAGCACACCTCTGACTGCCTCACGGCACACCAGTGTACTGCTGAATACACTTTAAGAAACACTGGTTTATTGTCTTAATGAAATAGCAGCAGCATGGATTTGTTTGTTGGTTTTTTTGTTTATACTCTGTTCCCTAATTTTTAGTTTTCTTGTCCATAACTCAATGTGTTCCTCATGTCCATTTGCACTGGGCTTGCTTTCATTTTGCCTTCTGAACATACTGATGCAACACTTGCTTTTGAGTTTCATACAGTCACAGGAACAGCAGAAAGGTTTCTGAACATCCCTGCTTATCAAGACAAGATAATGGAGGTGGCATTTTTTAATTATCAAAAACAACCATGGCATCAATTGTGATCTGACATGGTTTTAAATGCCAACATCTTTCTTTTTCCACATACACTTAGTTAGAGGGTGACATATAATTGGAGATAATCAGAAGGTTGTTTAAAACTGACAACAATAACTCAAAAATCTATTGCCTTTTATTCCAATAACTATTCTTTTGTGTTAGTATGAGTAGAGGGCTAATGCATGTGTAATTTACATTTAACGTGAGCTCCTGGTGACAGGCAGCGAAATATATTCTAAAAGACTATTGTGGGAGAAGGTATAAAACTTCAGAGTTTTTCTCTCTACTGGAGGAGGGGGGAGAGATTCCAAGTAGATTTTAATTCCCCTAATCATGAATTCATGGATAATGAATAGCTCCATTCAGGTACAATGAGTGAACTCTCTCCAAACTAATGCGGCATTAGTAGAATCTGATTGTTTATATTATTCTTATATATATTACTATTTACAGTATTCTATGATTGTATTTCCCACAAAAAGTCCCAGACTGACCCAGCATCTGGGAAGCATTGAACACACTTGGCTACAGCACATGGTACTGTGTTACTGCAGAGAATAATAAATTCCTGATCATTAATCATATTTCTAATCATAGGATAGGGAATTCAGAACGCCTGCTTCAGAACTCACTTCTGCACCATGCTGTACTTCGGCCATGACCCAACAAAGCAGTCAAACATGTCCTAAACATCAGAGAGATTACTCCCATACTTAGAGATAAGTACATGCGTAAGGGCATTGATGGATCAGGGCCAGTGTGTGCGGCACCTTGCAGGCTTGTTGACTGTCTGAAGGATGAGAGAGGAAATTTACCCTTCTCCCAATAATATATATCTTTGCACCATCGGCCAGGTGCACTCTGTAAAGCTTTCACCTTTCTTTAAAGCATAAGATATTAGAAGCTGGAGTGAGCTGTACTGTAACCTGTTATGGTGAATTCCTAGAATTGATAACTGGCATGTTCCTCTCATAGATTAAGTGTTTCTCATAGATACCAGGAGGAAACATGTAGCACTGGCCATGAAAGGACTTGGAGCAAACCGGCACTTCTGGAATACCTAGCACCGAACTCCTAGTCCAGCTCTTGTGACCACACAAGGATATTGATGCATTTACAAATAGTTTTGTGACACAATGAATGCATCACTCATCTACTCCCTGAGAAAATTTTCACCCAGAAAGTCCTACGTTTCTTCCCAGGATGGCATCATTAGAAATAACTCACAAGGCTTACTTTGAAATCAGAGAGAATCTGTTTTCTCTGTATATTTTTCATTTTGGCTTTCAAGACTCTTTTCAAATGAGGGAATGTGCATGTTCAGGCTTTTGAGAATAAATTATTAAGGATATGGAAATAAGAGGGGCCCATCTGGTTCCCTAGCTCAGTGGGTCTCATGCCAGTGTAACAATATGATTTTTTATAGCCATATTGGAAGGCCTGTAGCCATATTGAGAGGCCTACAGCCTTCCTCTGCAGCCAGCTTGAAAAGCAGTGGCCATTAGCTGTAAAGCCTGGAGTTACAGGCTCATGGTCTATCTAAAGTGCATTAAAATGGTGTCAAACCAGCCTGTTAAGAAGGAGAGTCCATCCTAATCAGAGATGGTCTAGGTGCCAAGGGATTGGACTCGATGACCTCTCAAGGTCCCTTCCAGCTCTAGTATTCTATGATTCTAATGGCACCCACTATCACCAGATAAAGAAACAGATCTCAAGACGGCTAAAGAAAACCTTGTTTAATAGCACGTTGTCTGGCAAGAAACTACTTATTAATAGTTGGGTTTGTGGAATCCTTATTCTATGATTATGGTCCTCACTTTCCTATTGTTGCCTGTCTGATCTCTGTCTGGTTTTTAATTGTTTCTGTTCACCGTATAATTAAGTTTGCTAGATGTAAATCAACTAAGGTGGAGGGGTAGGATCAGCTGGGTAATTCTGTTACAGTATGTTAGTAAAATAATTGGTTAAGGAATAGCTAAGCAGCACTCAAGTGTCACTATATAAACTTGGGTCCAAGAAAGAGACCAACAGGAAAGGTAAAAGGAAGCAAGAAACAGAAAGAAGAAAGAGGAAAGACCTGGAAGCAGAACTCACCTCCAAGACACAGCCTAAGACCAGAGCTACCAGGACCTCTCTAAATGACTGTGACATGCGGTAACCAGGATTCAGACAAGACTGAACTTGCCTGGCCAGCAGGGGAAGTTTGCCTGCCATTATCAGGATTGGTGATCATGGCACTGTGTACTTAGCATGTGTATTCTGCTTGCTTGGTCATTGCTAATAAATAACCAGTAAGGATATTACTGTGTAAGGCTCTTTCAATGGTAAAAGATCCTGCAAGCCCTCCGGAAGTTACGCTCTGAGCCCCAGGAATTGGGTACGGGTGGGTATTTACATTAACAAGGTTACACCTTGAGCCCTAGGAACTGAGTGAAGGAGTGTGTCCCTAAAGTGTGGGAGTGACAGAGAAATCTGTGCAGGTAACACCAGGAGGGAGCTAAGATGGTGTAATGGACTAGTGCACATGGTGGTCTGGTTTAGCAGTCACAGCTGGCCTAAGATCTGCCCACTACGGGCAGCAGTCACCAGACACTTACTATGCTGTAACTGGTGCAAAATTGATCTGGACCACAGTCCAGTGAAGTATTGAAGCACGTGCACCCCCTGAGGGCCAATGGGACCATGCACGTGTTTGGAGTGAGGCGCATGTTTGCGCATCTCTCTGACCTCGGCCCTGCTGTCTTTCCCTGCCCATGCAGACTTTTTCCAGCGTGGGTATTGTTACATGGCCGTGCACGAGTTAAAACAGCTTTACAGACCACTCAGGAACATCACATTCTACTACTTACACATATTTAGAGTGTCTCCGCTCCTGAGTCATTCTGGGGGCCCTACTCCACTAATGAAGTCACGTGGGATTGGGTGGGAGAACATGCTCATTAGCTTCGAAAGGGCAAAGTTATTTGTGGGCTAATGAAGCTAAATTCTTGATTAGGGAAATCCGGTCTCCCAGAAGAGCAGCGAAATCTGTGTACCTGACACCTATCATATTATACATAGGCATGCTTCTGTCTGTCTCTGTAACGGGATCCCTGGGGTGCAGCCTGGGACTATGAAGCAGCTGTGCCCCTTAACTCTCCAGCTTGGGCTGTCTCTCACAATGCTTTGCTAGGACAAGCAGCAAACCCCTTCAGGAGTTGTGATTACCCAGCTAGCTTGCAGGCATGCTCCCAGAGCCACTCATAAATCCCAACGAAAAAGGCACCAAGCGCTGGCCCTCAGCAATCTACCATCTTGCACTGGCCAAGATGAGCAGTGCAAAGATATTAATTGCTCAGCCCTATTAGCCTGGGCAACAACTAAAGTAAGCAGTTTTTCATCACTCCAGTGGGTATTGCAGTCCTTAATATACAGGTTTGTATAGTCCTGAAAAAAAGAGGAAGAATGGCTCTTGCGCAAGAGGGTTTTGTTTGTGCAAAAGCCTCCTGCGCAAAAACAGAGCCTCATTAATTATGCAAATGAGGTGTGGCGATATTCCATGCTACACCTCATTTGCATTTTTTTGACGCAAGAGGAGGCATTGTAGACATAGCCCAAGTGTGGTTCATTATCCCAGATAGTAGCACTTAAACCACTTACAGCAAGAGAGAAGAACAAAAGAGCTTTACAGCCTTAACAGAATACCAGCTGGCTGTATAGCTCAAGGTGCAGAGACTCCTCTACTAAACTCTAGAGCTCCCAGAGCTCCCAGGTTCAAATCCCACCAGCGGTAGTTATATATTTGGAGAACCCAGACATGTCTGGTGGGCACTGCTGTGTCCTCTGGCAAGGTGAAACAATTCCCTTGGTGTGGCCTCATAGAATCACAGAAGTTTAGGGTTGGTAGAGACCTTGGGAATCATTTAGTCCAGCCCCCTATTCCAAGCAGGACCGATCCCAACTAAATCATCCTAGCCAGAGTTTTGTCAAACTTGGCCTTAAAAAGCCTCTCAGGATGGAGATTCCACCACCTCCCTAGGCAACCCATTCCAGCGCGTCACCAACCCTCCTAGGGAAATAGTTTTTCCTAATATCCAATCTAGACCTCCCCCACTGCAACTTGAGACCATTGCTCCTCGTTCTGTCATCTGCCAACTCTGAGAATAACCTGGCTCCATCCTCTTTGAAACCCCCCCTTCAGGAAGTTGAAGGCTTCTATCAAATCCCCCCTCACTCTTCTCTTCTGCAGACTAATTAAGACCAGTTCACTCAGCGTTTCCTAATAAGTCACATGCCCCAGCCTCGCCCGCCCCCCCCCCATCATTTTCGTTGCCCTCCGCTGGACTCTCCAATTTGTCCACATCCTTTCGCTAATGGGGGTGGGGAGAGCCCTAAATTGTACACTGTATTCCAGATGTGGCCTCATCAGTGCTGAATAGAGGGGAATAATCACTTCCCCCGATTTGCTGAGAATACTCCTATTCATGCAGCCCTTTTCAGCAACAAAGGTACGCTGTTGACTCATATCCAGCTTCTCATCCACTGTCATCCCTCGGTCCTTTTCTGCCAAACTGCTGCCTAACCAGTCTGTCCCCAGCCTGTAACAGTGCTTGGGATTCTTCCATTCCAAGGGCAGGACTCTTATTGAACCTCATCAGATTTATTTTGTCCCAGTCCCCCAATACCTTCTCCCTGCCCTCCAGCATATCTACCTCTTCTTCCCCCAGCCCCCAGCTTAGTGAATTTGATGAAGGTGTGAACTAACCCATCAGCCACATAATGAATGAAGATATCGACCAAAATCAGGATTGACCCTGGGGGTTCTCCACGTGATACTAGCGGCCAACTAGACATCAAGCCATTGATCACTAGTCGCTTAGCTGGACAATCCAGCCAGATTTCTATCCCTCATATAGTCCATGCATCCAGGCCATACTTCTTTAACTCATTGGCAAGAATATTATGCGAGACCATATCAAAAGCTTTGCTAAAGTCAAGGTAGATCACATCCACTGCTTTCCCCATAGCTGCAAAGGGGCTGCCCCACTCTGGCCAGAAGAGGTTAAAGCAGGCTGGAGGGACCCTGCACAGAGCCCCAGCCAATCAGGGAGAGGCTTTTAGGGAGCCAACTAGAAGGCAGCTTGCTGGAGCGCCCCTGTTATAAGCAGCTGCTCAGCCGCTGAGAGGGCATTTGGCTCCTGACCACTGAAGCTGCAGGATGGGTGTCCAAGGAAGCAGAAGCACCTTTGACGGAATTATGATGGGCCAGCTCAGAGGAGGTGGAGAGGGAAGCTCTGGTCTGTAACTTACACCCCAGGTTGGTGCAAGGGGTCACAGGGAAGTGGCCCTGAGAACAAGATGCAATAGGGAGAAGTGAAGGAGGGCAAGACAAAGCTACTGCCTGAGAGTCCCTGGGCTGGGATGCAGAGCAGTGGGTGGATCCAGCCCCCCTGACCTGCCTTCCTCCTTTGCACAACATGTAGCCACCATTTGAGCCTGGCCTTTACAGGCTGCAGTTTGCCCCTGAGGTGCAGGGCTAGGTGTTGGTTGTGAGTGGCCAGTGCAAGACTGAGGACTGCTGATCTCCCCAGAAGGGGGTGAGAAACCTGAGCAATGGGCACAGCCAGAGGGCAGTGTCCTGGAAACCACAGTCCTGGAAGTGGCAAGGGTGTGGAGCTAGAGTGTGGAAAGAGCACTGCGTGCTGAAGGGCAAGACACCAGCCAGAAGGGGGCGCCCTGCAGCGGTCTGAGTTAATTCCCGGTGGCGTGACCAACAAAGCACTGTGGCGGTGAGTGCCAACCATCACACACAGCTGTCAAAGCCCTTGTTGTTCTTCCCACCCCTTGCAACTCCAATTGCACTTTGGTCTCTTGATCAGGGTGTCTCACCTCTTTTAATAAAGTATCCCTTTTTTTAAATATATAAGTGCCCCCAATACCTTATATATTGTTTTCAGACACGCACACTTTCCTTCTGCCATTGCAACACATTTGTTTAAACAACTTAATCGTAGCGGGGTGGGCGATGAAATTTTTGGGTGTAAAAAGTACAAAAATAAAGCTCTATAAAACTTAATTTCAGTTTTCTCCAAATTTTAGGTGTGTTGATGTACCCCTCCCCTGACTTCTCTCGAGTACCTCTAAAGGTACTCGTACCACTGATTGAGAAACACCGTTCTTGATTATACCCCTGCATGCTCAGGCAATGTTTTTATACTGCCCCCGATCATCTGTCCAAATTTCTGCTTCTTGTATGCTTCCTTTTTGTTATCTAGGGTCACCGAAGATTTCTGTGTTAACCAAGCCTGCCATATTTGCTGTTCGTTCTGCACATTGAGATGGTTTGTTCCTACTGCCTCTAAGATTTCTTTAAAATACAGGACTCCTGCAGGTGAGTTGCTGCATGATAGCTCCTTTGCCGGACAATAGCTAGTGATGTCTGTTCGACCCCACCTACCCTGGGGTTGGCTTCCTCCCTTGCTATATCTCTGTAGAGCTAGTATCTCAAACTAACACCATATTTTGGTGAAACTCCATCCAATGCAATTCTTATAATTTTACATGCATTAATGATACTCATATTTAGATAAAGAAATAGATTTCAGCAGATTATAATATTTCCCTGATACTTCACATGGCATGCTTAATATATAATATCAGTTACATACAGATGAGAAATATGGGGGTGACAGGGTGCTCCCCCAAGGCTCAATCTCACACACATACAATATTGTGTGTGTGTGTGTATGTAACATGTCTTTGTATAAACATTCATGTTAAATTAAAGCTACAAATATCTATCTCCAAACAAAGGATTTTAACTCAAAGTAATAGTTACGAAAATAGAAGCCAAGCAGTTTTTATTGTCTCTTTATAATTAACTCCAGGGATGGAATCCAATTACAAATGCTCAATGTTGCCCTGCGGCACAGCATCTATGAAAATGGGAGTGCAGGGAGAACGACCAAGTTTAAATGATTCAGGTAAAAATTAAATCCATGGCTGTATTTGATAATTAAGAACACCATCTCCATTAGCTCGTCTTGCTCTTAATGAACTGTGCTATTATTTTTACATTTGATTACAGAAGTTTTATGCCAGCCATTTCACCTTTATTGCTTTTGAAAATCAGTCTCCTTGTCTGTGTGCCAAGTGCAGGAGATGTGTGTAATTATATCATGTTATTTCCTCAATAAAACATTCATTTTTCTTGTCACCCCGACCTACTCAGGGGAAGTTTTCAAAGCTTTGTAATTATGTCCACATGGAGGAGGTGGGGCAGGGTGTTTCTGAACATCTCCCATATTATCTATGCCTAGGAGGGTGGGGAGCACAGATTTGGAGGCGCATGGAAGGATTGGTTCTCTCTCTCTGGGCAGTGCATAAATAGGAAAAATGGATTTTCCAATCTGCAGCATGTTTAAATACACAATCAATAGCGTTTCACATCTTCTGAAAACTATATTTTTAAAGCCATGCATTTGCTCAGCTGCAGTATTACAATTATTGCTCTTTTAAGACTAGAAGCCAACCACTTTCATCCTCCTTCTAGCTGCCCTTTAGAGATTTCCACATTCCTACCTTAAGTTGACAGCTAAAACCCACTTTTGCTGTGGAACCCACGGGTTCATCATCCTATTCCACCTGTCCCTCTCCCAACACAATTTTAAACTGTTGCTGGAAATGAGAAATGGTGGAGGGGGAGGGAGGAGAGCATAGGAGGCAGGAATGGGGCTAGACCACCATGACCATCTCATCTAACCTCCTGCTCTCAGAAGGGGGAGAATATCAGTCACTAATTCCTGCAGTGGAGGGACATTTTCTTCCCCTAGGGTTCAGTTCTCCACTTGCCTACTACCTCAGCCAGTTATTTGTGTCACTGCATCCCACTCTGTAAAATATAATGGCACTAACCTGGGTGCTGGGAGATTTAACTGACATTTGTGGAGTACTTTGAGTGTGTCGGATGAAAGGAGCAATAGAGGCACCAGATACCAATGCGTTCATTAACTAAGTCCCTATGGGCTGTATGGCTTGTCTCAGGTTACACATTTTACCTGCTAATGCTGCCAAGGCCGAAAACAGCACTTTTGTGTCCTGGTGACAGCACCTCTCCCAGGTGCAGCAGGAGGATGTTTCCTTTGCGCTTTCTGAATTGAAATGCAATTTCCACAGCCATCCGGTTCCTAAGGAAGAGAGCATTTTTGCCTTTGTTCGAGTGCAGCGACACTGGGCTTTGAGAAGGAGATATAAATGCATAAACATGCTTTGTGCTGTGTTCAGCACCTCCAAAGGGAAACGGAGGGATGCTCTTAGAGGGAAGGAGGGAGGAAAGCTGCTCTTGAATGAATTTGCTTTTGACATTTGATTTTTCTGAAACAGGAACCTGCAGTCTCTGAGCTCACCAGAGGCATTGCCCCAGGCAGTACAGGACTTTTATAGACTAGGTCACAGACCTTATGCATATTTTATAAGCTCTCTCAAATAGCACTTTGCCTGCCAAAGGCTAAATAAGGTTAGAGGTCAAGCCACTTCCCTAGAAGGGAAAGGGTGCAAACCTTCTCATGGGGGAAGACAAACAGATCAAACATTTCTAGAGGAAAATAAATCTGGGAGTGGCTAGGGGGTTTGGGGTGAGCGCCCCGCCCAGGCTGATAATTGCCAAAGAAAGCTGATGAGATCACAACAGTAGTGTAAGCTCTCCTTGGCGAAAGCTGCCTCACCATGAGCATGTGCAGAACTTAGTACAATGGGCTCATGATCTTAGCTTATGCCTCTAGGTGCTGCCCTGGTACAAATAAATTAATAGAAGTTGTAGTAGTGGGAGGGACTCTGGAGATCTAGGTGCTATTCCTGCCTCAGTCTACTTGTTTCAGACTTTGGCAAGTTGTTTAATCCACCTGTGCCTCAGTTCCCCAGCTGCACAGAGGGGCCGGGTAATAACTGTTTCCTCCTTTGCATCGTGAGGATAAATGTCCTGTCTGGAAGGTGCTCAGTCTGATGCTAGGGGCCATGAACATAAGTAAATTGCTAGGTAATGGGATGCATGTTGGACATGGACTCGGCAAGGCACTAACACATCCCAGACAACCATCAGATTTACATTTGTTACTAAAACAGCAACTCGAAATAACATTGGGTCATTAAATTGTGGAGTGCTCTGTGCCCAGGAAATCCTAAATAAGCCACTGACTCAAAAGGGTGAATTTTCTTAAGTTGCACCAGGAGAGGAGGGGCAAGGAGCCCATCAGTGGAGAAGTTGATAACCTTGTTCAGGATTTGGAGGATTAGCACCTGGGTAATGGAGACCAGTTGATCATAATACATTTGCTGATTAATACAGGGGTGATTTTTTTTCTGCCTTAATAAGGATGTGGTGGAACTGCCCACTCAGGAAACATGTTTGCAGCTATCAATTTGAATGCAGTGACCATGGCCTAAATACTGTGATTAAATTGACATTTAAGACATTTCATTAAATTAGACAGTGAATTCTTCTAACCCTCTGCAAGAAGCACTCTTAGCCCTAAGAGGAAGTAGAGGCGAAGGGCCCTATAAGCATCCCCAAATCCTCAAGCTTACTCTTATTTCCCTAGCATTGCTATGCACCTTATACACAGAATTGTAGAACACTAGAACTGGAAGGATCTCGAAAGATAAGAGAGCTATTGCTACTCCAGGTTAAAGTGCTTCTTTAGGTCAAGTGATAGAGCAGGGGTGGGAAATGTAAGGCCCAGGGGCCAAATCTGGCCCATGGCTTGCTTGGATCTGGCTCCCAAGGGTTGGGGTTCTCCCTCACATCCCCAGCATGTGGGAGTCAGTGCTGGCACTCCTGCCCTGCAGCCACCCTTCCCTCTCCCCATGGGGCTGGATTTGGCAGGGAGGAGCCACAAGCCTCACGGGACAGTCAGGCAAGCCTGGGGCTGGATCTGACCCACAGGTTCTGCCTGGTGGGGCGGGAGAAGAAGCAGTTCTGTACACTGTTGCTCCCTTCCCCCCCCCCCCCCCCCCCTTGCTAGGGAAATGGAAGCACAGCAAAGTGCTGCCTGGAAACTTTTCCACACCGTGCTGATGGGCCCAAAGGAGCAGCAGGGGGCAGTGCCTGGGAACGGCAGGGGACACTGAGCCACGTGCATCCCTGGGGGGCTGCGCCAGGTAAGCACCCCGCCCCCTCATTGCCCAGACCCTACATCCAGCCTAGCAGAAGTGGAAAGTAAGTAAGTAGAAATACTTCGTTACACTACTTTTTTTTTCAGTATTTGTACTTTACTTGAGTAATATAATGGTTGTGACACTTCGACTTTTTGCTCAGGTAAGGTTTTTTGGGGTTTTTTTTAGAAAATTTTTTACTTTTTACTCCACTACCATTTCTGGAAGCACTTAGATACTCACTACTTTCATCACCCCGCTGACAGCTGTGCAAGCCAGCATTCTGATTCATTAAAGCACAGATGCATGCGCAAAGCATCCAATCGGCATGCAGTAACTGGTGTGGGGTTTGTTTGTTTTTTTAAATCCACCAGTCAACAAGGATGATGACCCTGCCAATGATGAAGCCTTTTAATAGCTGCTGCAAAAAGGTTTTCTTTTGAAACCAGGATCTGTGCAGGGGTGGAGAGCCCCCCGCCTCGTGGGCCGGATCCAGGGTGTGGGGGAGAAGAAGCGCGGAGCTGCTCACCCTCCCCCCGCCGGGGGGAATGAGGTGCTGGAAACCACTCGTGGGAAGGTTTCTTTGCTGCTCCCTATGGCCCCCCCCCATCACCACTCAGCTCTCCCAGCATAGGTGCACTCCTGCACCCTCCCACTCTTTCAGACACCACACCCTCAGCTCACTCCTAAATCTCCACTCCCAGCCCACTCCAGCACCCTACCTCCCACCGTCACCCCCCTCCCTATCCAACTCACTGGCAGCACCCTCCTGCACACGGCACCCCTCATTTTGGCTTCACCCCAGAGCTGGGGGGGTGCTCACAAAATCTGCTAACCCAGGGACCCCAAAAGAGCTAAGACGGCATGTGGGAAGCCCAGAAGCTTGGTCCTCCCTGTCTCTTCTCCCCACCCTGGGGCTGGAGCACCAGGGGAGTGAAGTATCTCAGTTGGGGGGGGCCACATCAGTGAGGGTTGGAGTTTTTTGGTTTTTTTGGGAGGGTGGGGGTTGCCTCTCACTTGGGTGGTCCCCAACTGATTTTTCTGTAGGTCATTGGCCTCCTCTGATGAAGAAGACTGCTTTGCTTAAGTGAAGTCCTCTTGCACAAATGAAACTACAAGGCAACTTTATGGGTATTCAGTCTGCTCAGCAAACACCATGGATCTGCTGCGGTCCTTTCCTACACTCCAGGGGAGTGTCCATCAGGCCCAATACACCTCTGTCCTCCTCAGCTACCCGTGGGAGACTCTTCATTATTGCTGGACTCCTATTTTGTCCTATGAGAGCAAGGCTTGACTCTGATTATTTTTGAAAATCAATTGCTTATAAGGTTGAACAAACGTTTTTATAATTAATCATTACAATTCTAAAATGCTAAAAATGGATGCTTGTGAATGTCAACAAAATAAATACATTTCTGTAATTTGACTCCTGTATTTAATTTGGTCACTCTTTTTAGCTTTATAAATGAAGGATCCAACTGCATTTACATTCCAGATTTGAAATATAAATGTATAGTGTGTGTGTGTATATATTACATATATACATCCACATATACATACACACCCACAGGTACTGTGTGTATATATATGTACATGCATATTGTGTGTATACATATGAGAAATATGTGCCCTATGATAACTTGGGTGGTTAACCATAGATTTCCATAGGCTGGCTATTTTTTACTTCTGGGTACTTGAGTACAATTAAGATGTGATACTTTTGTACTTTTACTCAAGTAACTTTTTTGGGTACTTTTTCCACCACTGCTGCCTACTCTTCCCACGCTCAGCCCACTCCTGCACCCTGCCACCCAGGACCCACTCTCCAAGCCCTCTTCCTCGCAGCTCCCTCCCACACAGTGAACCCCTCATTTTTGGCCCCATGCCTGAGTAGGTGAAGACCCACAAAATCTACTAGCCTGATGTGTGAGGGGACTATGGAGAGTGTGTTTCTGCTTCTCAGTTGGGGGCCACGTCAATGAGGTAGAAGGTTTCTGTGGTGTGTGTGTGTGTGTGTGGTTGCCCGATAATTTCACAAAAAAATCCTGGACCATGGCAGGGAAAAAAATTGGTTGAGCAAAAAAAAAAGGGGGGGGGGGGAGGGGAGACCAAACTTGTTAAGCAGAAAAAATAAAGGGGGGGGGGATCACTGCACCAGCCTTCCGGCTGAGAAACAGAAAACAAAAGACATTTTACATGTCCGGTGTTTTCTGTGTTTTTTTTACCAGACAGAAGATGCAATTGCTGGACTGTGTGGGTGAAAACTGGACACCTGGCAACTCTGTGTGTGTGTGTGTGTGTGTGTGTGTGTGTGTGTGTGTGTGTGTGTGTACAGGGACAGGGGTTTCTGCATCTCACTTTTGTGTGGTCCCCTAATGATTTTTCTGTGGGTCAGCAGCCCCTAAGCCAAAAAAGGTTCCCCACCCCTGCGATAGGGCTTGAATTTACAGAGCTGAAAGCATAAAGTCCTATCCTAATTCCTCAGCTGCACAGTCCGGCACACCCGCTTACCAGAGGTGAAGGTGATACATTCCCCTAGGATTGTGTTGCCTACAGCATGTGAATTCATGATAGCAGCAGTATGTGTTTTAGGCAAAAGTGACTACTTGGAGACCCAGCCATGTGCTGTGTGGTAATGCTCCAGGGGATGTGCTGTCCCTCTTCCCCACACCGGGTGCAGAAAATCTACTGCTGGCCCCTGATTTCTTCTCACTAACAAAACCAGGGAATGGGAAAGACTCACAAAAGGGCCTTAATCTTCCCTCTGAGCCTGGGAAGGGGGAAAAATCTCAGACACATTATCCTCCATCGAGCTGCTTAAAGCCCCTCGACTCTATGTTGACAACAAAAGCAGCCGCAAAGATGTGACTCTCTCCCTGTCATAAGGGATAGGAGAGCCAATGATACTCCATCCACCGGCATAACTACAATGCAGTCACGCCTTATTTACAGCAGCCTCTGCCAGCTGAGAATCAGGCCAAGCATCCTGGCTCAGTCTGGAAACCAACGCCAGCCTTGCGCATGCCAAGGGCTGCCACACACGCTCCTCCTCTGCATGTTTGTAAAACAATCTTTTTAATTTTCTGGTTGGCTTGGCAAATCACAGCTGCTCGTTCCCCAGAGCTCCTGAGTGCGTTTGCACAGGTTCCCATTTACATACAGGAGGGCTTTAGCTTTCCTTCGCTCAGCATGCCTCAGAAATAAGCCATCTGAAATATTACAGATGGCTTAGGGGCGGAACTATTTACGGGCTATGCAGGGAGAGCAGAATGGAGGGCCACATCATGAATTAGACAAGTCTGACTTAACAGCAGAGTCCCAGTTTGTTGTGGCTGCCCTGTGGTGAAGGATTACACAAGGGTTTGCTCTCCACTTATTATTTCTTTAACTCAATGGCTTTGCAGGGACTCAGCCGGAGCCAAGGTGGTTGAGTATTAATTGATACTTGCTGCTGAGTGAGGCTCATTAAACACCAGCTTTGGAGGGGCATAAGAGGCAGCAGTGAGTTCAGGACTAAAAACTTCATTCTCTGCCAGCATCTGTGATTGCAATCACAATGCCAGAAACACAACAACAGCACCCCCACCCCACCCCCCAAAAGGCCCTTATTAGTCTCCCACAAATGCCTCCCATTCAGGGAAATGACAGGGATTTGCTCAGCTTGCCATATTTTGCAGCTGGGTTAATTATTGTCATTTCAACGGGCACTGCCCAACCTCAAAATGAAAGAAAAACATATCATAATAGTTCTTGCTAATTCTCAAGCAAAACCTTTGTACTGAGTGGCAGTGGGGGGCCTCTCTTCATGGGCACAGAGACTGGGGGTGGTGGGGGGGGAAGTGGTATTAGCATTCTAGAGTGATTAATGCAGTGTAATTGTGAACATGGTGTAATTAGGGGGCTAATTTATATGTGCACCTGACAACAGCATAGCTCGTTTGCTGCTGCTCTTGTGTTGCTAATGTCCTAGTAGCTAGATAAGCCACTCCCAAGGTCTCTGAAAAAGGCATTTTGGCTCATTCAGTGCCCCCCCCCCCCCCAAACCCCACGGCCCTTAACTCTCTCATATGGAGGCTGACAACCACAAACTCACCCTCCCCCCCACTCCACCTTCAGTATACTCCTCATCTGCATATGAAAAGCTGGCAGGTTCACAGAACAAAAGATATGGGGAAGGGGGAGGGGCAGACTAGGACAAAGGGGGAAAAGGAGTGTGGCTACAACAGAAAACAGCAAACATTTTGGACAAAGAAAGAGGTGGAGAAAGGGACCAAAAAAGGGAGGGGGACACAGACAAGTCAAGAGGGAAAACAAACACGGGGGGAGGGGAAATGACACAGAAGCACATATAGAAGGGCTGGAAAAGTGTGGCCCCTTTTTAAGGGTTGGGTTGCTTGGTGCACCTTCCCCCTCTCTGGTTTACCACTGCTCCTGCCACCCAGACAGCGATGTCTAGGGTTGCCAGATGATTTCAACAAAAATACTAGACACACTTGACATTACAACACAGTCTACATTATGTGGTATGTAGAAAATACCAGACATTTCTATTGTCTCATTTGTATTTTCTCAATTTGTTTCCCGAACAGAAAGCTCAAATACTGGACTGTCCGGTTCAAAACCGGACACCTGGCAACCCTAGACGTCACCCTAGTATGTCGGGGCGCTCCGAAGGTTTCTGTGGGCCCTGCTTGGGAAGTTAGAGCCGCTGGAGATGCCTTGGTGGATGTTTAGTTTGGAAGCATGCTGTGCACACAAGGCACATGACCTGTGAAGTTTGTACTCATAGCCACAACTTAATATCTGCTAGGACTACATCTGTGAGGAGGAGCATGGAGGTCTAGGTCTGCTTCCAAAGATGGATTCCTGGTTGCCTCTCCAGTCCTAATCCCATGCAAACCCACTGGGGCTCAGCCTATCTTAAAGGCTCAGTAACTTGGCATCTTGTCACTTAGTCAGGTATCTAAAAGGGTGTCATAAGGAGGAGGGAGAAAACGTGTTCATCTTGGCCTCTGGGGACAGAACAAGAAGCAATGGGCTTAAACTGCAGCAAGGGAGGTTTAGGTTGGACATTAGGAAAAATGTCCTAACTGTCAGGGTAGTCAAACACTGGAATAAATTGCCCAAGGAGGTTGTGTAATCCCCACCTCTGGAGATATTTAAGATTAGTTTAGATAAATGTCTATCAGGGATGGTCTAGACAGTATTTGGTCCTGCCATGAGGGCAGGGGACTGGACTCGATGACCTCTCGAGGTCCCTTCCAGTCCTAGTATTCTATGATTCTATGATGCCAGCATAACAACCCCCACAAAAACAGAGGATGCCAAACAACTTGTGTGGGGTTAGTTCGAGTGAGCTTCTGAGCTCATTACTTCAACAGCTTCATATTCCCCTCGCATACTGGAGCCCAGCCTAGTAGATTGCTCCAGCCTTGCAGTGAGGTGGCTGGCATGCCAGCACAGGCTCCCCAATGCTGGAGGAGAGGTTCTTAGGGGCTGTATCTTGTCCCCAGGCTTTAGGTTCCCACAAAAGCCTTGCAGAAGGTAAAGTCTTTTCACTCCTTAAATAAGTATCAATAGGGCCATTACCTATTTGATCCTGAGCTCTCTCTTCTGTTGCTTCACAAGGATCTCCTGCCCAGCAGCTCTCTGTGGTTAGAACTCTCAGTCAACTTTGCTAGCTAAAAGCTGGTAATGTGCAACACCTGTGCAAACTACCAAGCAGGGTTCCATGGCCTGGCTCTAAGGAGGAACACAGGGAGTACACCTTGTAACTCTGGTCTATTGTTCTGAGAGTGTTTTATGTGCCTAAGGAGCTGTTTGGCTCCCATGAGATAGGAAATTAAAACTCCCATGCAGTGAAGAGAAGAGCAGAAAAGAATATGTGACAATGAAGCAGCTTCTAAGTGCCCAGGTAAATCAGAGGCTGAGTTATAAGCCCTTCTCCTGTTCCTACATATGTAATGGAGTCAATGTGCTTTATTCCATGATTGAGGAATGAATAATATAATCTCACTTTTTCCTGGGGAAAATAATTTCATTTATTTTCTGATTAGCAGTCATTTAATTTTTGCTACTTTGCAGCTTTAAACTACAAGAAACTAGAAAAGGGTTGCAGTTATGAGCCCATCAACTTCTGCAAGGAAAGTTCAGGTTCTTGGGGCTGTGGTTTAGGTTGGAAAAGCAGCACTGAAAATAAAATATGTCCATGTTTTTGGGAAGTACGATATGATAAGGCACCATGGTCATACCTAGAACTGGTTGTTGGAGGTTTTCTAAAGTATTCCTGTTCACCTTTAGAGGCAAAGGCTGGTTTTGTTCCCATCTGGGTTGGGGGTTGGACACCGTTCCTTATTTTGTCACCTCTGAGTTTTGACACCTTACTCATTTCTCTCAGACAACAGAATATGCAGAGGTGTGTGTTTACAGATTTTGTGCATAATTTACAGCCCCTAGGGTGCCATTATTAAGGCATACTGCGCTACACACTGAAACTAGTCCTTCTAATTGCCCAGGCACTCTGTGAACAAGCATCCTCACGGAATGCAGTTATTGTGGTATGCATGCTGGAGCAGATCTGCCTGTGGTGGATGGGTTCTGACAAATATTGCTGTGCTGTGATAGGTCACACTACTGTGGAGATAGTGAAAGCTTCTTTGGACTTCATCTATGAGTTTACAAGAAGTGAGTGCTGATGCAGCAGATGTGGGTATTGTCAAAAACTGGGGAAAAAAACCTTAATTTTGGTTAAAAAGTCTCAGAGTGGTAGCTGTGTTAGTCTGTAACTTTAAAAACAGTGAGCAGTCCTGTGGCAGCTTAGAGACTAACAAATATATTCTATCAGGAGCTTTTGTGGGTAAAACCCACTTCATCAGATGAGTTACTTATAATTATGTTCTTATGTTCATCAGATAAGTAACTCATCTAATTAAGAAGTGGGTTTTACCCACAAAAGCTCATGACAGAATATATTTGTTAGTCTTCAAGGTGCCACAGGACTGCTCATTTTTTCTAATTTTGATGGTTATCAAAAGTGACTAAGTGGTCTGTATCTATCAGCCCAAGGGCAGCTTTCTTTGCTAGAACTGTAGTAATCTGCAAATCTAACTTCACAAATTAAGCAGAGGTTAACCTGACCAATACTTACATGGGGGACCTCTAATTCAGTGTTACAAGAAGTAATCCAGTGCGTGGCATTTTGAATGATTGTAACATCAACAATCCTTTTGTGCTCATATTTTGCTGTGTTGTAACAATTATATTGTTGGATAATTATACTGTGCCTTCCTGGATTCCCCCTACCTACATAGTTTTAAATAAGTTCTGTTTCCTGTCCTAAACTGTTGTGTAGGTTTGTTGTGTGCATCTTAACAACTCTACCCCACGGATGACTGCATTTCAGCCTTGTGGGAAGTGAATCCTTGCAGTAGTTTGTAAAGAGCTCTACATTCCCACCAGGAGAAGTTGTTGTTATATACATTTCACAGTTCTATTTCAAACACAGCTTTTATGATCAAATATGAAGGAGGGTCTGAAAATCATGGGCACCAAAGGAGAGTGGCTTTGTCCTTAGATAAACTGATGGAACAAAGGTCAAGAAACTGATTGACAAAGAGAACATGCTAATCTTTCTTCAAAAAGAGGAAAATTATATCTAATGGCTGTAATATCCAAAAAGAACTAGTATGCAGGCAGTGAGTGATTCCAGCCTTTTAAAAGCACTTAAGCCATACATTTCCCCCAGATTAAAGTTATTCGCTCTTGTTAAGTGCCTCATATTGGCGTATTATGCAGGCAAAGTGTCATGCAAACATACTCAAAAGGAAATGGCAGCATAAAAGGCACCTGTGTTGATGCAGTAGAATTAGGGGATGATAACCACTCAGGAATCAAGGAAATCCCAAAATAGATCCAGCTGGAGAAGTGCTGCTCCCTGCCCTTAGACATTTTTCATAGCAAATTTCACCATTTACATATTGTTGTGAAGTCTTTATAAAAGTATGTTGATCAACTATCCTAGCTAGATTGACACTGCTTGTTTATCTTTTAGGAAAGGAGAAAACTCGTCTGTCTTTATTTCAGTCGGTCACCTGGTTCCTGTTGGCGCTCTGTGCTGAAACTGTTCAAAAACACCTTGAAGTATGTTATAGGTATAAGACCTGAGCCAGTTCTCATAGAAGTCAAGAGGTGTCTTTCTATTGACTTCAGTGGGAGCTGCATTGGGCCCACAAACATGGTCACTCAAGATTTCACAGCTGTGGTTATGGCCATGAAAATGTCAAGGCTACAGCAGAGACAGAGCTCAGCTCTCCATCCTCCAAAAGTATAGGCTGCTACAGCTTTAGCCTATATTAGTAGAATAGGACCTACGATGGTTGAGATGTGCTGATTCTAATGAATAAGGGGTAAAGTTAACGCCATGTTAGCCAGATCACTGTAATGGAGGGCAGGGTCACAGTCTGAGCCATAGTGCCTTCCCCACTTTTACTGAGCTTTCACCTCTCCTGGTCCATTAGATTTTTAGATTCAAGGCCATATCTATGACTGGCTGGGATGGATCCTGGCAGCCAAACCAGCACCTGCCACAACATGGGAGACTGTAATGCTTTTTTCCCGGAGGTTTGCTGGGAAGTTCACACACGGTAACAGTTAACATTTGCTTTCTCATTTGAGACTTTATAGCTCCATCTGAGAGCTGTGCTACAGAACAATAGCCTACAGCACCAAGCTCGAGTGATGAGATTCAGGGAAGATACTGCATTGCCAATATTTACAGTAGCAGAACATAAAGTAGGATACACACTGTATTTGTGAGCTATTTTTTTACTCTGTGCAGTGTGCGTACGAGTAGGAGAGAGTACATATATATTGTGGGTGTTCAAGTCTGCACTTTACATCTACAATATCTGTTCTAGTTCTTCTGCTGTGCTCTTCTTACGGAATCAGTTGTTAGTTTAATTTTTGCTACTAAACTTCCAAAACCATTCCTCCTAGGGAATATCCAGCCCAATTTTCATGTCTATGTAGCATTCTTGGAGGATATGTATTATTAAGTTACTATCTACCATTTCCAAAATTTTGGGAAACCAATGTGTTGGTCCAGACCCCTTTAAACAACACTCTAGAATTAATCTTTTCATCTTAAAGGGAGGCCATTTTCTATGGCATACTTATTTTAGATCCTGGGCAAATTTCTGAAACAGAGCAAAACTTGCACAAGTCTAGGCTAAAGAAAGATCTTCTAGTATTTTTTTATTTTCCAGTTTGCTGCCAAGATTATCTCCATAGTATATATTTTTGAATGTAAGTATTCATTTTAATTTTCAAGAAACATGAGTTTCGCAGCCAGATTTAAAAGTTTCATCTGTCTCCCAGAAAAAGGATATGGGATTTTTTTGTTACTAATCTAGTAACATCTTAAATTATGATGCCCCTTGTGAATGCTTTCTTCATATTTATGAAATTATTATTTGACAATGCAACATTTAATATTACTGAAATTATTACTATGCCTGCTTCAATACAACTGTTTATTGCACATTCTGTAAAATGCTGGATAATTTCATAAATAATTATAAAGAATTTTACAAATGCCACTTGCTGCAAAGGATTGTTGCAAATCCTTTATCTTTCATAAACACAGAAATAACAATTACATTTCTGAAATTAAGAGAAACTGCATGGCACGAGGGTGAGAGTATCCCAGTTATAACACATGCAAATCTGAGTGCCAGAAAAGTGGAAGCATCAGACCAAAAATAGTTTCTTTCTGAAAAGAAGCTTTTGATTTTCATCATAGTTATCTGCATCTATTAACTAGGGCTGTGTAAGATCCATCGTGCTGTTCATGAAACATAGGAATTGTCATTATGAATCAATCAAACCATCTGTCTCCAATACTGACCAGAACCATATGCCTCAGAGAACAACGATCTTATGGGTGCTAGACACAATTGGTTTAAAAAAATTATTACAAGTTTTTACTTCTCTGCTTCCCCTGTTTATTCTTTCCTCTTATATTTCCCTAGAAAAGAGGAATTAAAAAAAAGTGAGGGGGAGAACACACCCCTTCTTCCCCCAGACAATTCAAACTAAATTTGTCAAACTGAAATTGTTTAGTCTCTAAATAAAACATTGTCACAAACAAAATAAGAGCGATGTTTTAATTAAATAAACTCTCCTGTAAAAAAAAGCGTGTGGGATTGGCAGCTGGGGGAATTCAATGAGTTCTGCTCTTAGATTGTCTGAAAAAAAGACAGAAACAGATCATAGCTAGAAAATGGGAGGCTCTACCTGGATAAACAATAAGCAATTTGAGTGTTCACACAAATTCGATCCTGCAAATAGAATGTTTAATGCTCACAATCTGGCTAGCTGTCCCCAGAATTAAAACGATAAAAACTTGGCAATAGACCTGAAAGAAGAACCATGTTAGGGAAGCTCCTTTTGGCATTTCCTGCTCAAATGAAAACAGGAAGTGTTGGAAATTAGGAGGGGAGACAATGGGCAATCCATGGGGAAAATCTAACGTAGGCACAATCATTAAAGAAAGAGGTTGGCATGGTTTTGGATAAGCATTCCCAATTCTATCCTTTTTTAGACACCACTGCCTCTTTCCTCTTCTAATCAGCTGCTTCCAGGTCTCTGAAAATGAAAGACTTCTTTGCAGTGCTTTGGTGCTGGGGTCACAGGGTAAAGAAAGGCTTTCTCATCCACACCTACTCTATCTTGTTTAGATTTTCCTCCCTTTCTTGCTGTTGTCCTGAGACTCTTCTCCCAATTCCCATACAAGGAGCTTATTTCTTTTTCCCCCCAGATCAGGTCCAAAAATATTAAAAGGGGAGGGGAAGAAAAAAGTCCTTAGCAACCACAGATGCTGATTCCCTCCTTAATGGCAATTTGGCTCCAGCATCGTTTTTTTACAGGAGTAAATAGCCTGAGTTTCCCCCACTGGTGGGAATCTGTTCATCGCTGATTTACCCCCACAGCCCTGTGAAAGCAGAAGAATGTACCTTAGACTTTTTTAGCCTTCCCCAAGTTCTTCCACTTACTTACTCTCCGTGCTACCCAAAGGCTCTTCATTGCCAGTGTAAAACAATTTTGCTTCTGAGATTTCCTTCAAGACAGTCGTAGTACAGTGATCTTGATGAAGGGTTAGCTGGGTTATCCATGGGGTGGAGAATGGCTGCATTCCACCCTCATTTCCCTGCTTAATTAGTGGGATTCCCCTTTTCCTTAATGCAGTTAAGTGATGCAGCCAGTTCCCTGATTTCAGTCCTGTGAGCGAATTCATATTTATTGCAATAACTAAGCAGTCCCTCTATAATACCAGTCTGAGGAAAACCCAAGAATGGTAACTCATGGGAAAACGGAGGACTGAAGGCAGAAAATGAGGATTGGAAGCAATATATTGAAACATTAGGGCAAGAGAGAGCAGATTAATATTAAGGCTCCAGGTTAAACTGTAGACCTGTTTACTTAGGGGTGTTCCACCCAACATAGCAGGGAGAGTTTGCATCTGACATGTCTCTGCAATTTCTGGTGAGCTCCACAAGTTGCTTTCTTCTCAGTTCCACTGAACATGTGTCCATGTAATGAAACAACCACTAGAATTGACAGTAAGCAGTACACTCAGAGGCCAAAGAATAATACTAATCCTCTCTTCTTACCCCATGAGGATGATTTATTTGGCCTAAGTGCATTGAGAGAGATTAGTCTGTGGAGGCTGTACAGACTCAAAGGTAATGGTGATGGTACACCGCACTTTGGGGGTAAATTCACTTTGACAAGAAAGGTAGCAAGAGAATAAGGAGAAAATCCAGCATTCTGTTGTACAGGTTCATGAACAAAAATTGGAATTATTTTCAAGATATACAGATGACAGGCAGCAGAGCAGTATGTTAACTGTGAACTATTACACAGCCGGTCAGCTCCAAGATGATTTTTCATGCACAGATGGTAAAAGACATTCTCAAAACCACTGAATCATTTTGTTGATTTCCTAGGGTTGCATTAATTTGAGTTTCCTTAAAAGACAAAATTCTGCTTACTGGGTTTGTGTATTACATAGACGAACTACACACTAGGGAGTTTCACAAACAATAAAAGTCCTGTTTGCCTTGTTCCGTTTCAAAGGTGTGCTGACCTGGTGCATCACAAACACAAAGCTCTCTCTGAGTGTTTTTGGCTCTCTTCTTTTAAATAGAACCTAGAAGTGCAGCCCTCCTCGTTGATCTTGAGGCCTTTCTTCTTCCAGAGATTTTCGAACACTTTATTTATTAGCACATGGGACAAATGGGAGATTTTGTTTGCAATTTCATCTAATGTTTCCAACACTGTCATTACTACCTTGAGTTAGAATGGCTCCATTGTAAAAACAGAACTCCCTGCATCTTCAGCTTTGACTGCAGAACACGTCCACTATTCTCTGGCTACGTCTAGACTGGCATGATTTTCCAGAAATGCTTTTAACGGAAAAGTATTCCGTTAAAAGCATTTTCGGAAAAGAGCATCTAGATTGGCGCAGAGTTCGCGTTGTAACGATGCGTTTTTGCGGAAAAGCGTCCGTGCCAATCTAGATGCGCTTTTGTGCAAAAAAGCCCCGATCGCCATTTTCGTGATCGGGGCTTTTTTGCGGAAAACAAATCTGAGCTGTCTACACTGGCCCTTTTGCGCAAAAGTTTTGCACAAAAGGGACTTTTGCCCGAAAGGGAGCAGCATAGTATTTCCGCAAAAAGCACTGATTTCTTACAGTAGGAAGTCAGTGCTTTTGCAGAAATTCAAGCGGCCAGTGTAGACAGCTGGCAAGTTTTTCCAGAAAAGCAGCTGATTTTCCAGAAAAACTGGCCAGTCTAGACAAAGCCTCTGTGTATGGAGAGTGAAGGTTCCATCAATGGTGTTCAATGCTATTGTCTTTGAGTACCCAGAGTGGTGGCAGGTACAGCACTGATAGGATATCCTTGGGAGTTAACAGGTGCAGTCTGAGCAGGAGGGTTCTTTGGACGCACCATCTTCAGATGTGTGTACACATCTGAAGATGGAGAGAGGCTGTTCTCAGTGGTGACCGATGGCAGAACAAGGAGCAATGGTCTCAAGTTACAGTGCGGGAGGTCTAGGTTGGATATTAGGAAAAACTATTTCCCTAGGAGGGTGGGGAAGCACTGGGATGGGTTACCTAGGGAGGGGGTGAAATCTCCATCCCCAGAGATTTTTAAGTCCCAGCTTTAAAAGGCCTGGGATACTGGCTGGGATACTTTAGTTGGGATTGGTCCTGCTTTGGGCAGGGGTTTGGATTTGATAATTCCGGAGGTCTCTTCCAGCCCTGGGATTCTATGATTCACTGGAGCTGAAGGTTTAATTTCCAACTCAGGTAAACTAACCTTTTGTGCTAGCTCTCATCCGGCGAGGGTACTAAAAAGAGCACTGTCGTCGCAGCTACATGGTCGGTAGAAATGCACCATTCGGTTTAATTAGTTAAACATTATATTTAACCAGTTAACTGATTAAATGGGGGTGGATGGAGGGCCGCTCTAGCCCAGCTGCTTCTGGCCATGCACGGGCTGTAGGATCTGTATACAAGTACTACATTATTCAGACCTCGTAGTGCTTTTAAAAACTTGTTTAGGCTGAGTTTAAAACATAAGAATGGCCGTACTGGGTCAGACCAAAGGTCCTTCTAGCCCAGTAGACTGTTTGCCGACAGTGGCCAGCACCTGGTGCCCCAGAGAGGGTGGACCGAAGACAATGGTCAAGCGATTTGTCTCCTGCCATCCCTCTCCAGCCTCTGACAAACAGAGGCCAAGGACACCAATTCTGTCCCCTGGCTCATAGCCTTTTATGGACCTAATCTCCATGAAATTCTCTAGCTTCTCTTTAAACTCTGTTATAGTCCTATAGATCCTGATTTTTGTCTCTTGCATGCAGGAGAATGTAAGAAATATGCCAACACCCTTAAGATTTGAAATCTTAAACTGCAATGACCCTCTCCCTATTGATGAGTGAGCATCTGGTGCTGTCGCATGAGCATCATCTCTTGGCACTGTTCTCACCAGAAGACACAGTGGAACGAAAACAAAAGATGTGACAAATTTGTCCTTTTCTTTCATAATTAACCAAAATATCTCTGCATGTAGCAAAGCATGGCTCCTAATTAACAGACAGGCGAGAGGCTATTTTTAAAATCCAGACCCCCCAGTAATTATATTTGCAGCAGAGAATGATATTTCAGTCAAATGCGACAGACAGTGAGTCCAGTTCCCCAGTGAAGCAATTAATATTTCACACCTGCCAAGCAAATAGGCAGCAGAGGGAAAGGAGGGAGTAGCATTGAAAAAGGGATGTTATGCTGTTGGGTCCACAGTCTTGAAGCAGGAAGACCACAGAGGATGCAAAATCTTTCATTTCATGCCATGACTTGGAAAGCACCTTTATAGTAAGGCTTTGGAAATGGGACCTGGCAAAAGCTAATGCTGGCAAAATAATTATTGCAAGGGATGGACGATTCAAGCGCTTGGGATACAAGATGATGGAAATAAGAACTGGAAACCAGAAATGATGCCATTAAGGCTTCTTGGGTAGAATCTGGTGATTATTCAGTGACCCAGAGATGGAGTGTTCATGGAGGTTTAGTGCAGTCTTGAGTGAAAGACATCTGTCAAAGCAAACAGCTTTAGTCGGCAATTTCAGCCCTCTCGCCCCCTCCCCCCACGCCCTCTGCTGAGCAGTTAGGTCCCCACCTCTGCTCCAGAGATGATCCCTGATGATTTGGGATTGAAACATATGGTCATGGACTAGTAGGAAGGAAATGTGTGCTGAGGAGAAATAAAAGAATCCCTCCCCATTGGGCACCTTTTATCTTATGTGAAATTTGAAACACTTTTTGAGTTCCATTTGTTACCAAATTTGCCCAATACTCTGGGGTATGCTCATTTATCAGGGTTATCCTTATGGGACTGGGGGAAGGTTAACAGTTCTATCAGTGTGCTGTTGGTGCTTACTTGGGCTCTCATATGGAGCTGAATTCTCCCTGCTGCCAATTCCCCCTCCCACTGGAGCTCTCCTGCAGGAACTAGGTTCCTCAGGATGGGGTTCTTCCCACCTTAGCAACACACACAGACACTCACACCCACTAACAGAGCACGTCTGAGAGGACTGGGTACTCAGCACTCACAAGCTGACCCCCTCATATGTCCCTGGACTCAGCTGGCTGGGTTTCACAGCAATGCCACACTGCACCCTCATGTGCCTTTGGACTCCGTGGGCTGGATTAAACAGCACTTTAAGCTGCCATCCTCATAAGCCCCCAGGTTCAGCACCCCTTATCCCCACTTTCACACCACAGTCATTCACAGGTAAACCACACGATGAGCAAACCCCACAGGATTTTGGGCACTACAGGGATCTTTTGCTTGGGTACAAGAAGCGTTGTTGCAGAGCGAATGGGGAAGCCAAAACAACACCCCTTAAGGAAGAGTGAGCAAAAGAGAAAGAAAGAGAGAGAAGCAACCAGCTTAACAATGAAAGTGATTTATTTCTGAGTAGTGAATAGATATCAAACAGTTACAATATTAAATCTAACAATTACAATGTTAAATCTAAATTGAAGCTGCTTACAAATGTTAGGTAACCATATAACAGTTTACACAGGGCAGGGTCAGGAGGCTATGCTTAGAGAGATAGTTGAGAGAGAGAGAGAGAAAGAGAGAGAGAGAGAGAGAGAGACCTCACCACTCCACGGAGCTTGCACTGATCGGGGTTCCCAGATGATGATGGTAGCCGGGGGTCCAGAGGGCAGGAGAAAAGCAGGACAGAGCCCCCAGCACGATCAGACAGGAGATGAAGAAGTCTCAATGGAACTGATGCAGTTTAAGTCCAGGTATCAGAACAGTTTTCTTGGGACAAGGACAGGAGTTTTTATAGGGATAGTTCAAAGAGAAAGAGGAGAGACAATAGAGACTGATCACCCCTGGTTATGGGTGATGTTCCTTGAACGAGCTCACAATGCAACTAGGCAGTTTCAGTATTTTAGATGTCAATAGGATCGTTACTAGAATTGGTCTGATAATGACTAATCTGGGTGTGAGCAGGCCTAGGTTCATTAGCATCTGGAGCAGGGATTTCCCATCAGGCAGTGCTTCTCTGCTTTCGGTGTCCCATAGTTCAGTGCGGTTCCTGCCTTGGAAGAGCTGCTCTCCATTCTGTATGCTAATGAGATGTCCCTCTGTTCCATCTTTAATGCAAATGAGGCTGGGGTGTTTCCTTAATTGTATCACCCTTGTCTGAAGCAGTTTAGGTGTGTCTTCCCTGGCCTTTTCTTTGCTTTGTCTTTGATTCTAGCAGAGGCCTGAGGGAGGGGAATGGTTTTCCATGAGTGCCACTCCCTGACTCCCCAAGAGCACAAGGCTGACAGGTGACCATGTTCTGGTTCCCCAAGAATCACAGAGGTGGTGGGTAACAAGTCCCCCCGTTGATGGGGTGCTTGCGCTGAGCAAGTATCCCCATCACATCCTTAGTCCATGGTAGTGAGTCTGGTCTTCAATCCATTGTAGTTGTCGCATCAGTCGTTGGATCCAGCAAACCAGTAGAATCAGACCAATTACTAGTATAATTTGGAAACCACTGATCACCACAATGGGGTGAAGCATAATATTTAAAAGACCAGTTGCACTGGGGCTCCACCCAAGCAATGTCTCCGACCAGGAGTGATGGCCTGTGTCTGCAGCTGTAGCTGCTAGCCTAGAGATCTCCAGAGTTTGGAGCTTCTGAAGCTTGTGTTGTAAGGAGAGATGATTTAATAGTACCTTAATAACATTGAGACCCATTCCCAGTGCAATGGGAGAGATCTCCTTGTATAACTCAGGGTAGGCTTTGAGATGCTGTACAGTCCATATAGGCACAGTAAACTTGCTATCGCAGCTAACAATTGTGGTTACATCTAACAATTGTGGTTATATCACAGAAATGGTGATTAATGTAAGGCACCATGAGTTGGATCCAATGTCCATTAATTAATACAATAGTACAATAATTACAAAAGTAATTAGTACAGTCTTGTTTTTACACGCACACATGCTTTAACAATAGACAATAACAAACCCATCTTTCTAGATAACATCAAAGGAACAGTGAGATTTTATTTCCCAGTTGTGGGAAGAAACAATCATGTTCCTCCAATGCTTGGTCTCCACAACCCCGTTTGGGGGACCTTGCTGAATCAGGTCATGCCCCGCTACAGTCCAGTTCAGTGGTTCCCAGTTTACAAGGAACCATGTGATATTCTTGCTGATGGGTGTGATTAGAGACAGCTGCAGCATGGCTAGTACCCAAACTTCTGAAGAAACCAGGATTATTCAGTACCTTTCACCACCTGGAAGGCTGTCATTAGTGGCATCAGATGGTAGGTGTCCCTTTCGAGACCACAACGGCTTACAGAGTAAGGGGATGGAGTCCGGTGTGGTCTTAGTTTCATAGCAAAACTTGAGTGACTCTCCGGTGGCAACCTGTGTACAATTGGCCACTTTCCCAGGAGTACCCTGAGGAGTTGCCAATAGCATGGAATTGATAGTGACACTGCAGGGCCAGGGGGTTGCTCCCATTTCAGCAGGCAGGCACCTCCATAGGTTCAGGGGGATCACAGGTCCAGCATAGAGCTTGTGTAGCATCAGACTCCAGATACTTAGGGCTAGCAGAGTGCTGGGGCAACAGTGGGCTGTCATGGCTCTTGTTCAGGATCTGTGAAAGGGCAGAAAAGAGAAAACAAACTCCACACTCCCCCCGTATATACGGGGAGAATCGGGAATTATTATTACAGAGTGAACATGAAATAGTGGCCTATATAAGAATGGCCATAATAAGTCCAGGACTTCTTTGGCCTGTTCCTGCTTCAGCATCAGGGTAGGCACTGACAAGCCTAGCTGACATGTATTTTTTAACAGCCCCAAGCTGTTCCTTCTTGCTAGTCAAGAAGGGAAGCTGGCAGGATGGAGAAGTCAGTTATGCTATTCCTTGCAGGTCAGGTGGTTTATCTTTCCACTCTTTGATTTGTGAAGAATGAAACCATTTCTGCCAGAGTTTCCCATTTTTCCTATTCAGGATTTCTACCTGGTCAACACTGGGACTAGCCCAATTCACAATCATGCAGAGGGTGTGTGTCAGAGAATGCTGTTTTGCTGAAAACTTTCTGTACATTACTGGTTGGCCTAATTCCCATACTACCAGAGGTTTTCCCCAGTCTAGTTTTTTTCCTTGTTTCCCTTTATGTTCTTGATCTTGCACAAATTGAATCAGGTCCCCCTGTATCTGGTTGGGGACTATCCAGTGCCTTTCACTGCCTGCACCCTCTGCCCACCAGACATCTTCAACCTGCTCCATCCTGGATTTTCCTGTGGGATCTTTCCTTTTCCTGGCTAAGGACTGAATTTCTGTATCCCCATCTTGAAAAGTACCTAACTCTAAGGCATCTATTCGGTGGCCTAAAGGTTTTCCCTGAGTAGTTACTGCCTCTGTTTGTTCCACCTGGTCTGTGTCTTTGGTATGGTCACTGATAGCAGCAGCTTTGGCTAAGGCATCAGCTCTGTTGTTCCAGTGTGCTTCTTCTGAGGGATTTTTCTGATGCCCCTTGGTGTGAATCACCCAAGTGTCTCCAGTTCTTTCCATGTCCTTTCCCTCCTGAGCACAGCATTCTACTTGTCCCTGTAGTCTGTCTACTAGCAAGGGACCATCCTGCCAAACAGGTGCTTCCTGGATTTCTCCCCCACACCCACTGAGCTGAGCCTGTTTTGTGGTGGGTCTCCCTCCCGAGATCCACCGAGGACTCAGAATGTTTACTGAGGCTCCTGTGTCCACTAGCAGCTGGGCTAAAGTCCCTGGATTCCCCACTGTAGCCCTTACAGTTGGTCTCCCCCACCTGTCACAATGAAGTCTTGCAATCAGCTGGGGAGGCCCACGGGGAACAGGGCACCCCTATTGATCAGCTGACTCCCTTGAAAGCCTGCACTCAGAAGAGGAGGCAGGATTCTGGTTTTGACAGGGAGTGAGTGTTGGGGACTCACTCCTCACTGGAGCAGTGGGCCGAGGTGGGGCTCCCTCCATCCACTCTGTTCTCCGTGTAACCTGAGACAAAGCATTAATTAGAGTGCTGAGGGGCTGGCGATCATATTTCCTCATGTCTTCCCCTAACTTTACTAGCTCCATCCAGATCACATTCCTAAGGGTCTCCTTGGGTCGGCGCTGCCCAATACGGTGGGAAGTAGGGGGACTACCACTGGGAGTGCGACTGGCAGAATGAGGACCATTATTTGCAAAAGTAATAGCCTGTACAGGCTCACAGTTAGTCTTTTTGCCTATCTGTTTTTTTAAAACACCAGTCTCTCTTAACAAATCTCCCACCTGTTTAATTTTTGCCACTAGCTCATTCCATGTGAGGTGTTCCAAATCCACAGCCCCCATGGTCATTTTTGTCTGGGAATTCAGACCTGCATATGTGCTCTGTACCAATTCATGTCCCTGATACTGATAAGTGATAATTTCATTCTCTTCTGTCTGGGGCAATGAATCAGAGAGAGCTGCCAGCATCTTTTTGCGAATTAGGTAAGCTTCAGGGGCCTCTCCAGGTTTCTGCTCTTCCAGAATATAGAGTTTTTTAAGGGAAGAAGCAGGCAGTAATATTTTGAGAGCACTTATCATCCATTCCCGGGGCCCAGGGGCAGTCCGCTCCCATGAACCTATGCCTATGTCCAGAGCATCTGCATCACCAGGAGAAGCACATAACTGGGCCAACTGGGTAAGGTCCATTCCATCAGCAGAGGGGTACATTTGCCAAATGCGAGCCATCCATGCCACAGCTGTGTCACCGTTCAGTGGTCCCAGCCTCTCAGCAATAGCCTTGGCCTGGCTAGGAGACCACCTTGTTACATCGGTGACCAGCTCTGTTGTGGGAAGGTCAGCTCCTGAAACTATGTGTTTAACTTCCCTTGTGGAAACAGGGGCAACATTGTGCCTGTGAGACCACTGGGGGTTAAATGGGGCTTGGGGTTCAGTATCAGGGAGTATTTCTATTTTTGTAGGAGGTTCCCAATCACAGTCCTCTCTTATCCTTACAGCTGCTACCACCCCCTTATGGGCACTAAGTTGGGCATGCAGTTTACTGATCTCTGCCTCACACTTCTGATGGCTAGCTGCTGCCTTAGCTGCCTTGTTTTCATCTGCTAGAAAGCGAGTTGCTGCTTGTGCTTCCTCTAACAACATTTTAGTGTGAGACAACTCTTTTCTGTACTGTTCTGCAGCCATATTGGCCTTGTCCCTTTCCTCTTGCATATTTCTAAGTAAAGTCACCATTTTAAGCTTTTCTGCTATAAATTCACATCCATCCATCTCACTTTTATCCAAACACTGTTGTAACTGCTTTTTCTCCCGCTCCAGTTCCTGCCTTCCCTTTACCATTTTGGCCATGTCCAGACATGCATAAAACAATGCCCATGCAGCAGCTGCATCTTTTGCACTACCTCGTGGTTTAATGGTTGTGCAGTATTGTTCAAAGCTCAAACTTGCTTCAAGCAGGGGATCCACACCCTTAAAACATCCTCTTTCCCAGGGACATTTCCCCTTCTTCATTACCCATCTCTCTAACCTATTGGTTTTCTCCTGTCTCAAGCGAGCAGCCAAAGGGATTCTCTCAGACATCTCTACTTTCCTTATTTCACTAGTTATCTTTTACCTGCAGTCAATATAACTCTAAAACATTTACTTTCAAGCCCAATATTTAACTTTCAATTGCACAGTCCCACAATAATTCCAAGAACAATTCAGAACTTTACCACATTAATTCCTATTCGCACAGTTCTACAAAAATTCCAAGTACAATTCAGAACTGTTACCATATTAATTCCTAGTTCCAGTTCTACAATAATTCCTAAATGCACAGTACTACAATAATTCCAAGCATAGTTCAGCTACAAAAATTTTAAGCACAATTCAGAACTGTTACCACATTAATTCCTAGTTCCAGTTCTACAAAAATTCCAAGCACAATTCAGAAACTTTACCACATTAAGTCCTATTTGCACAACTCTGCAATAATTCTACAATAATTCCAAGCACAATTCTGACCAGTTACCACATTAATTCCAAGCACAGTTCAGCTACAATAATTCCAAGCATAGTTCAGAACTTTTTTAAGTATTCTATGTGAAATGATAGAAGCAGCTCACTAAAAGACAACAACAACAACAAAAAGGAAAGAGAAAAGAGGAAACAAAAAAAAAACCCTGTGCCTCAGTTTCCCCACTCTGCAGCAACTACTCAACAAGTACCCCGTGATCAGGATCACGTGCTGCCCACGTTCCTCCACCAATTTGTTACCAAATTTGCCCAATACTCTGGGGTATGCTCATTTATCAGGGTTATCCTTATGGGACTGGGGGAAGGTTAACAGTTCTATCAGTGTGCTGTTGGTGCTTACTTGGGCTCTCATATGGAGCTGAATTCTCCCTGCTGCCAATTCCCCCTCCCACTGGAGCTCTCCTGCAGGAACTAGGTTCCTCAGGATGGGGTTCTTCCCACCTTAGCAACACACACAGACACTCACACCCACTAACAGAGCACGTCTGAGAGGACTGGGTACTCAGCACTCACAAGCTGACCCCCTCATATGTCCCTGGACTCAGCTGGCTGGGTTTCACAGCAATGCCACACTGCACCCTCATGTGCCTTTGGACTCCGTGGGCTGGATTAAACAGCACTTTAAGCTGCCATCCTCATAAGCCCCCAGGTTCAGCACCCCTTATCCCCACTTTCACACCACAGTCATTCACAGGTAAACCACACGATGAGCAAACCCCACAGGATTTTGGGCACTACAGGGATCTTTTGCTTGGGTACAAGAAGCGTTGTTGCAGAGCGAATGGGGAAGCCAAAACAACACCCCTTAAGGAAGAGTGAGCAAAAGAGAAAGAAAGAGAGAGAAGCAACCAGCTTAACAATGAAAGTGATTTATTTCTGAGTAGTGAATAGATATCAAACAGTTACAATATTAAATCTAACAATTACAATGTTAAATCTAAATTGAAGCTGCTTACAAATGTTAGGTAACCATATAACAGTTTACACAGGGCAGGGTCAGGAGGCTATGCTTAGAGAGATAGTTGAGAGAGAGAGAGAGAAAGAGAGAGAGAGAGACCTCACCACTCCACGGAGCTTGCACTGATCGGGGTTCCCAGATGATGATGGTAGCCGGGGGTCCAGAGGGCAGGAGAAAAGCAGGACAGAGCCCCCAGCACGATCAGACAGGAGATGAAGAAGTCTCAATGGAACTGATGCAGTTTAAGTCCAGGTATCAGAACAGTTTTCTTGGGACAAGGACAGGAGTTTTTATAGGGATAGTTCAAAGAGAAAGAGGAGAGACAATAGAGACTGATCACCCCTGGTTATGGGTGATGTTCCTTGAACGAGCTCACAATGCAACTAGGCAGTTTCAGTATTTTAGATGTCAATAGGATCGTTACTAGAATTGGTCTGATAATGACTAATCTGGGTGTGAGCAGGCCTAGGTTCATTAGCATCTGGAGCAGGGATTTCCCATCAGGCAGTGCTTCTCTGCTTTCGGTGTCCCATAGTTCAGTGCGGTTCCTGCCTTGGAAGAGCTGCTCTCCATTCTGTATGCTAATGAGATGTCCCTCTGTTCCATCTTTAATGCAAATGAGGCTGGGGTGTTTCCTTAATTGTATCACCCTTGTCTGAAGCAGTTTAGGTGTGTCTTCCCTGGCCTTTTCTTTGCTTTGTCTTTGATTCTAGCAGAGGCCTGAGGGAGGGGAATGGTTTTCCATGAGTGCCACTCCCTGACTCCCCAAGAGCACAAGGCTGACAGGTGACCATGTTCTGGTTCCCCAAGAATCACAGAGGTGGTGGGTAACACTCTCTTCTTGCTTTTGTAATTGCAGAGCTGGTTAGGGAAGAGGGGAGCAGGGAGCTAGGGGTGCTAAACCCATGCACAACAAGGTCAAGCGCAGATCATTTGAAATTCCAAAGCCGTTTCCCTCCCCTTCGACGGTATTATCATCTCTTCCTCTCAGAGACTGCTCAGTTTTAAGGGACACGGCCCTGTACTTAACTGTCTGATTGTCAGGCTGCTGTTTGCCAGCTCTTTTGCCAACAAAATCAAACTGGCACTTGCCAGGACCAAACTTTTGTCATTTTTTTGGAGGCTCAGGGGGGCAGCTAGCAACTCTGAAGTTTTGTCGTTCAATTGCCAGTGCAGACATAGTTTACATTATTATAAATTTTAAATCTATAGAAATCCTCTACACAATCTATTCCATGCCCTCCACTCCCCCCTTGGGAAAACAGTCTCTAGTTCTTAAAACATTAGTGTCCTCTTCAGGTTAAGTAAATAAGAGGGGTCTTTTGGTCCCACTTTCCAGTGTAAAAGAAGGTCAACCTCTGCAATTTCTCTCTAATCCCAATCATTAGGAGCAGCTCCCTCATTCATCTCTGGGATGTAAATATATGAGGCCACAAGGCAGCATATTTCTATCCCAAGATCATTCTAATCATTTTTAATGTGAAAGTAAATGAAATATAATACAATGCAAAATGAAGATGTTTAAAAAGGGCCCAAAGTAAGAACCAAATAGTTAATTTTGTTGGGGGGGAGAGAACGGGGGAGTTGTGTATATTAATAGTTAGCATTTATATACCAGTACTATATCAACTAAAGAGCTAAGTGTTTACAGAATTAAGGCTCACAGCACTCTAATATTATCCCCATTTTTAAAATGGGGGAAGGAACAGAGAGGTGAAGAGACTTGCCCAAGGTTGATGAGTGAGTAAGTGGCAGAGTCTAGAAGTGCAATCAGGAGTCCTGACTGTCACTTGCTCTGATGGCTAGTTAGTGTTGTCTCCGAGCTCAGTATTTACATTGAGTTTGGAGTGTGCTGCTTCCTAGTACCTCATGCTCCTAGACCTTACTAAATTGCATTAGGATTATTCTTCTGCTAGCCAGTCATCACCTTGCTAATCATTCATGTTGCTGCTGCTGTTTTAAGAATGCTTATTGTTTAGAGCTGTGAAACAATAATCTCATTGGATACTTTCTCTCCTTCCTTCCCCCTTGCTGATTCCACTACTGAGAGAAGCAGGCAAGAGGAGTATATGACTGCCAAGCATTAGGAAATACTCTTTCAGTTAAAGCATCTGGCTTCTTGGCAAGCCTCAAAAAGAGCCATGCTGATAGTTCTGGAATATCCACGGAGGCCCAGGAGAGGCTGGGAAGTCCTTGATAGGCTGTCAGAGCTGTGTGCTCCCCTTCAGGAGGCTGTTCACCTTTGATCCAGCAGAATTTGCATGCTTTTATCTGTTTGAGTTGGAGGCACTAACAACTTGTGTGTGTGCGGGAGTATATAGTTGCCCCTCTAGAGATCTTTCTTTCCTGTCAACTCTTTGAGGGGACAGCATAGGGAAGATGGCTTTCATATCTATGTGGATCTTGCTATATACCCAGGGGATGATTAGAGAGGAACCTCCATAGCATAGCCATGCTTCTTTCCAGCACTAAATTTCCGCTCTGCCTAACTGTGTATTTTTCAATGCCTGGAAGTACTTGCAATCTGAAAGGGTCAACATTAAGTAGCTGAGGCTCCAAAATCAGTCTTCCTTAAAATTAAGACCTGAGCCACTCGAACAACAATGCACCTGTTGCCATGCCTCACTGGTTCACAGTTAAGAATGCCAAATTCAGGATAAAAAGATTCAGAGGCATAACCGTGTTAGTCTGTAACTTTCAAAGCAATGAGTAGTCCTGTTGCGCCTTAGAGACTAACAGAAATATATAGAATCATGAGCTTTTGTGGGTAAAATCCACTTAATCAGGTGAACTGGAGTAGAAAGAACAGAAATATATAAAAACAGAAATGGTAACACATATAAACTTGTAGGGGAACATTTTAACCCACCTGATCACACAGTCATAGATTTAAAAGCAGCCATTTTCAACAAAGGAGTTTCACTAATCAATTATGCAGAGAGACTGCGGAACTGGAATTCATCTACAGATTTGACATTGTCGCCATGGGTTTGAGTAAAGACATTAACTGGGTGGCGCATTACATAGCCAAGTTCAATCCTGTTTATTGTCGCACCGTAGCTCATTTAACAAGACTTAGTGGCAGAACAATTTTCATTCAGTGAGAGAATGTTTTCTGAATTCTAAACATGCACTCAAGGGCGGATGCTCGCAAGGTAATCAGCAGTCAGGGTGGTCATTTGAACACCACCAAATTATTAATTTGAAGATTGGTTAATAAACTTGTGTGGTAGGGCGTTCCTGGGAGATTTCATGGGATTTCTGTTTCTGTTCCTCACTTAAACCAGGAAGTAACATTACTGAAATACAGCCATGCTCTGAGGATATGTCTACACAGCGGAGAGAGTGGTGCGGCCCGGGCGTGTTGAGGGAGCCAGAGCTTGAGGGAGCAGCGCCACATGAGGGGTGCTGAGTAAAGATGGGGGCAGGTATCTGAGTGCTAGGGGGCGGAGCCGAGGGGAGCGGGAAACCTCTGTGAGCGGGTGACTGACCCAGCCAGGCAGGACCCCTCCCGCCCTGGGCATGAGCAGCAACACCAGAGGCAGGGAGCCTGAGGGAGCAGACATGCTGTGAGTCAGTCTCCATCCGCAGCTTGCCCGGATGGAGATTTTTCCCATCTGGTGTTTAGGTGGTTCTGGAGAAAGATAATTTTGTTTCCTTTTTTAGATAAAGCTGCTATCCCAGTTAATTACCAGTAGGGAATATACCACAATCTAGCAACTGGCGTGAGCACTCCACCACACAGGTGGATCAGATGCAGGTGGGAGAATGAACCAGGAGGGAGGTGCTGTTGTGAGAGCAGGAAATGATTTGGAAGCACTTCACCAGTCTCTGATGTTCAGGTGCAGTCCTGACTTCATATCAGTGCTTGTGGGACCTCTCTCAACAGGGAAGGTAATTAGGCTGCAGCCTTAAAGACAATTCCAGAGCACTCCAGGATCTGGTAGATAAGACCCTGCTGATGTAGTCTAGCTGAGAAGATCATGGGAAAAGAAGTCCCCTGGAGTAACTAGTGTCCCATGGAGTAGGAGGGAAACCATGTCTACAGTGGATGGGGGACTGTGCCAGCCCCCACCAATTAACCATAACCGGTTAACCATTAACATCCCTACTCCCTAATAGAAGAGATTCAATCATAGAGCACCCTCAGCTCAGCCGCTCTGCCTTGGACCCTTACTCAGCATGAATGACTCTGCTGCATGCTCGGATGTTGGATGCATTTGGTGGCATTGCAAATTCCAGGGAGTCAATGCGTTTCTTTCACTCATGACTTTCCTCAGGGATCCATATTGTTTGTGATTCTACAGTAGGCCCTCAGCAACCATAGCTCATCAATTGTTGTGATGCTAGGTGGTGCTCGGAGCAAAGTGGTTTAGAGAAAATATGGACAGAATAAATAGAGGATTTGCTCCATAATAGGAGCCTGGTAGAAGAACTCTGGGAGGCTACTTCACCAAAATCACAGCCAGTGAAATGTGGTCTTTGAGGTCTGCAGTGATGAAATGGCTTCTCTCTGTCTCTGTTTTCCCAGGCCAGACTCAATGGGAGATAGCTACGAAGGAAAAAGCCAAAATACTGGACAAAGCCATAGCCTTCCCCCAGTGTGTAAGTTGATCTCTGTATTGTGTTTGGAAAATGTTTTGCTCCCAGTAAATGCTGGCTTGGTGTTTTCTGACAGCTATGACAAGGCCTCAAATGAGACAATTAATATTTCACAGCTGCAGAGTTTGGAAGGTGACTAGAAAAAAAAATCCAAGTGAGTGTGGGAGCAGGTGTGGTTTGCTTAAAATTCACCAACAAAAATTAATACGAACCACAAGCTAGGAGCTGAGGTGAGGCTGCTAACTAAATCCTTTTTAAAAGATTGCAGATATTCTCAAGGGGTTTCATGCTCATCCTTGTGTAGTCAACTTCTTCACTGGAGCCCTGAGGCTAACAGTTAGGCTCTGATGATGCAGGGATGACTTAGCATCAGGTGTGAAATAGTCCAATTCAGTAGAGCCCCAGGCTTACCTCATGGTCAGCTCATCTTCCCTGCAGATGAACAGATGAATGGACTCCCACGAAGTTAGCTGCATGGTATCTTGAAAGCTGAGATCTCTGCTCTGAATGGAGACTAATAATACCTTGGCTTTTTCAAAAATACTTGTCTTTGTGCTCTTCCTCCCATCCATTTCTTCAGTGTGATCTATATGTGCTACTGGCCGCCCCAGCACTACAAAGCACTCTAAACTCGAAATAAGAAACGCAATTTGCACTATGCAAATTGTGTGTGTTATTTCAATTGAATTTCGAAATAGCATATTTTGAAATTTGGTGCGTCTACACAGCGCCAAATTTCAAAATAACGCGCTATTTCAAGACACCCTTTAACCATCGTGGAACGAGGGTTACAGGCATGCCAAAATAGTGCATCCGCTATTTCGTGACATATCATATATATATATAGTAGCCCAATGTCTGTGACTCTGTAACCCTGAAATGCTGGCTGTTTCCTCTGGGTGGTGCTGTTGGCTAAGTCACATCCTTCACCTCCCGCCATGGCGCTCGGCTGACTTCTGCGCTACTCAGCCGGGCCGCCACGTGGGAGCAAGTGGCACAAGCGACCGTTTGGGCTCCCCGCTCTCCATGCAGCACGGGGAGTGTGGAGCCTAAATGGCTCTTTGGGCTCTGCAGTCCCCCAAGTGAGAGGCAGGAGGGGGAGGAGAAGAGAGAGAAAGAGAGGGAGGGGGCGGAGGAGAGCTGAGACAGAGAGAGAGAGAGGGGGAGGCAGGAGGAGGAGGAGGAGGAGGAGAGAGCGAGAGATATGGAGCGAGAGACCAGAGGCTCAGTAGAGAAGACTGACGTGGAGGAGAGACCTTATAATCCCGTTTTATGATGGGCTAATTGGCTAGTCTTGAAATAGTGGGCACGTTCAAAAGATGCGAGGTAGCTATTTCGGGATACTTCCGGTATCCTGAAATAGCTCCGCTGTGTAGACATATCCTCAGAGCATGGCTGTATTTCAGTAATGTTTTTAAGTACATCTAATCTACTCTATCTCTGAGAGAGTCTGTGTATCCCTCTGTCTGTGAGTCCATTTGTTCAAGAACTCCTCCTAAACGGGTAAGAGCTAGGACCACCAAATTTGGTAGGTAGCTTCCTCTTACCCTGACTTAAAGAAAGATGGGGGTTTGATTGTGTCAGGGTGTGCCTAGAATGTGATTATTTCTCTACTAGCAGGCACAGTTCTACTGACCACAGGGAAGCAGCAAGAGGCCAGAGATGAGGATCGGGACAGCTATAACCCCATTGGGGCGGCAGGGGCAGAGAAAGGGACAACTATCTACTACATATTTCAGAGTTTGTCTGTCTGTCTGTACCCCAGATGGGGACATGTATCCCTCCCTTGGTTGTGCCCACTGCAGCTGCAGCGGACGTGTACAGGAGCTTCTCACTTGGCCTCCAGCTGTTCTGGTGAGAGAGGGTTGGGGTTGTCCTCTCTTCCCGGGGCAGCCTGCCTCCTGAACCCCTCCACCCCAGCCCCACCGCAGAGCAATGATTTAAATGAAGAAAAACAAAAAATATTTCAGTTAAGGACTTGAGCAACATCCGATAAATCCTCTAGTGTTTTATTAAGCACTTTGAACTGAAAAATGTTATGGAAATATAAGAATACTAGAAGATTTACCTAGCATTGCTCAGGTCCTTAACTCAATTTTTGTTTTTTTGGAAAATAAAATAAAAATGTACGTGCTTCATTTAAATCATTGCTCTGGGATGTCCCTCTGATACACCCCAGCCCCCTGAGTCTGCAGTCCCTATTTAATAGGTAGCAAGTTTAAAACAAACACAAAGAAGTACTTCTTCATGCAACACACACAGTCCACCTACGGAACTCCTTGCTAGAGGATGTTGTGAAGACCAGAACTTTAACAGGGTTCAAAAAAGCACTAGGTAAATTCATGGAGGATAGTCCATCAATGGCTATTAGCCAGGAGGGGTAGGAATGGTGTCTGTAGCCTCTGTATGTCAGAAGCTGGGAATGGGGAAGAAGGGTGGAATCACTTGATGATTCCCTGTTCTATTTAGTCCCTCTGGGGGCACCTAGCACTGGCCACTTTTGGAAGACAAATACTGGGTTAGTATTTGTGTATGACCCACTATGGCTGTTCTTATGTTCTTAGTCCCCAGGAGCCTGCATGGTGCTGATCTCCTGTTGGTGGTGTCAGTTAAACCCCAAGACAGCGCATTCAGGAACAACAGCTTTTCACCACAGCAAGGGATCTCTGCTTTGCCCCTAACCCCATCTTCACACAGGAGGCTGTTGTGGCCCCAGAAAAATCCACAGGAGGCCACATTTGAGAAACCTTTGGTCTAAAGGGCAGCTCTCAGAGGATGGTGGAGGGTCACGGGGAACTGTTGGGAAAGGAAGCAGAATGAGGTAAGGAAAATGTCAAATATGCTGATTTATTCCTCCAGCATAAACAATGTTAGCACAAAGCCAACCCTAACAAAGGGAAGTGGTGTTACCGTCACAAATAGCAGTGTCTGGCTCCCTTCATGGAAGTCTTAGTTGAGGCCAAGAATGGAATAGACGGTGGAAACTGAACTCTGGCTGTGTCTCCGGGCTAGCTTCAGGGCAGTATGGGGGAAACTTGCCATGGTAATTGTGCTGTACCTGTTCTGGAGACAGAGAGTTTTAATTCCTCAGCCTAGCATCTTTAACTAGCACGGGAATTCACTCGTAAAGAAAATGAAATTCAAAACGGCAGGCATTTAAGAAATTGGAAGAATATTATTGAGCAGCCACGGACCACAGCTTTTATCCCGAAGTTTGGAGAACTTTGCCAGCTGCCCCATATGCTTACAATAGATGGAAACCCTCCCCTTCCTGGAGTTGTCCCTATTAACATATTCATCTTATCAATTAGAGAGACCAGGGTGTACTTTCTGTCCCAATGTTTATAATAGACAGGATTAATCTGTTCATAAATGGATAATCAGCACCGCTGCACTTAAGGTGGGAGGAGACGTACAGGCCTGTAATACCATCTGCTTCAGTAGAATATTTTACAGACCTGATGTTTAATTTGTTCTCCAGGATTTGGTGACAGATTGTTCTATAAATTTCCAATGATTACAGGTACTGTAGGGAGGGGTTAAGAAAAAACAAAAGACAGCTCTTGAGGGATGATGCTTGTACAGGGACAAAATGAGTAACAGTGAATGGGAATTGATTTGGAGTGGAGAGCTGGCCAAAGAGTCTGAGGCAGGAGCATAGCAGACCCCAAGTAGAGGGCTGGAGGCTTGCTCTTGTGCATTTATGTCTTGCTTTTAATTATAAAACTTTCGTGGCATGTTTCATAGTTGGCTTTACCACACCCCCTAAATTGTACGCCAGAAAGTTGATCTCCGGTGCAGTAAGTATAAATGTGACCTCAGGGTTGTGAATCCCTTCCCCTAAGCCACCTGAGCAGCATAAGCTACACCAGCCTAACAGCCAGTTTGGACACTGCTGCTCACTGGGACTGAAGAAGGTAGGCGGATGGGACAGCTCTCTCCTGTCAGCTCAGAGCAGCTTCATTAGAGAGCTTACAATGGTGCCGCTGCATTTGTGCCACTGTAAACGAGAGTCTACTGTAGACGTTCAATTGGTGTGCGGTCTGTGAACCTCATCCCAGATGCACTGAGTGTGCAAGGACTGACTGCAAAGCCCCACCATAGTTCTGCTGCAGCATATAATGCATGTCTCTTGCCTTGTTTGTTCTACATAGTGTTCCCTGCTAGTCCAGCTCTGCTCAATTTTGATAGTGCATCTCCCTCGCATCTTGCAGCAGCTACACCCTCTTCTGTTTCAGACCGAGACACGTGTCAGCAACAACCACTAGGCTTGTTGAATTGGACTGAATAATAATTCTAGTGATGTTTATGTGATGAGGATAAAGGCTTCACTCGAGACCGGATTGAGAGCAAAATCATTTCCACTACTACATTAACAAGATTTGAACCCAAGCCTCTAGAGGGGAATAGCTGAATTCTTTAATTCACTGCAGAAGCATCCTCCGTACACTACCCACCACTCATTACTATAGGTGGGCCAAGCCTCAATTCCACCGATGAATTCTTTCCCAGATAAGTAGAGCCATATGGATGGAACTGAGGGGCAGAATCTTGTCCTTCATAATTGAGCTGTTCCCAGCTTAGCTCAAACTGGCATTTACTAACTAGCTGGGTCCAGATACTTTGGAGATCAGGTGCTTGGAACATGCTACCAGGATAATGTGTTTAAAAAGCAGGGTCACTCACTATGCACACACAGTTGCATTAGCTCTATTGCCCTGCAGGTTAAATTTGGTATTATTGTAAATGCTGACTGCCTGTGTTGTGAATTACCACTATTTATTTCCATTCTTTGCAAATTAATTTCAGGTTTCTAGTAAGTTGTGTTTCTGTGTTTCTCCAGAAGCAAACTTAGTGCATCCTGCAGCTTTTGTCAGCTGACTTTCCTTTTCCTTGTACATTTTACTTCTGAAAAAAGGAAGAAGAGGGCGGGGAAGGAGAAGTAGGGTTTGATTGGTCGCTTTGTTTACTTTCCAAGCTTCAAGGCTATGTCTACACTGCAGGCTTCTTGCGCAAGAGATGTGCTTTTGCGCAAGAGCGTTCATGGCAGTGTGAACGCTCTCTTGTGCGAGAAAGCTCTGATGGCCATTTTAGCCATCAGGGTTTCTTGCGCAAGAAACCTCTGTTTCCCGTCCACACTGCCTTCTTTCGCAAGACCTCTTGCTCAAGAGGGCTTATTCCTTGTAGGGAGAGGAATAACTCTGTGCAAGAAGCCCTCTGTTCCAACACTTTACTGTAAATTTACTTGCACAAGAACGTGCATGCAGTGTAGATGCGCCGCAAGTTTTTGCGCAAGAACGCTTGTTCTTGCGCAAAAGCCTGCAGTGTAGACGTAGCCCAAGAGTATGTTGAGATTCACTCACAAGGTCCTGTTGTGTGTCCCGCCTGGTGGGGCAATGTCTCCAGGAGTGAGAAAGGAGTGGAGAGAAATAGGAGCATATGTTTCACCTGTAGCAGAGATGGGCAATAATATGGCGATTAGCCCCTTTGCTGCTGCAGGCACCAGTGATCTCAGCTCCTATTGGCTGCAAATCAATATTCTTAGCCAATGGGAGTGACGGGAAGTGGCGTGGAGCAGGACACTGCTTCTTGCAGTTCCCATTGGCTGGGAACAATGATCTGCAGCCAATGGCAGCTGCGGTTGCTGGTACCATGCGGGTAAATACAGTGGTGGGGTCCTGCCAGGAAGTAACCATGGTGGACCATATCCGGCCCATGGACTGGTGTTTGCCCATCCTGACCTATAACCTCACTGTCCCCTGCTTGCTATTAAATGTTCTTACTGAATTAGCTAGCTGGATTGTCTTTATGAGGAAGGTTGTTCCCTTTGTTTCTGTTTGAATAAAAGGATAAAGAAGGGAAGATGCCCCAGTTTACCTTTATCACTTTCGGTAGCTATTGAAGGAAGAAGAGATTTGAGCAAGCTGCTAAGTTTGTGGGTGTGGGGTGGGAGTGTAAAGTAATAAATTCCTCCATGCCTAGGAGTTTCATGATTAATAATCTGCAAAACATCTGCTGCTCAGAAGTTCATTGTCCAGCAGAAAGAAAGAACTCTGATCCTTCTGTAACGAAAGCACAGCTTTGCACCATTCACATGAACTAAAGAAGGATCTCTGTTGTTGAGCAGGAATATTGGAGCTATGAATCCAACATCAGCAGCTCTAATCATGCCCAGCAGCCGGAGGCTGTATACATAATATTGGCTAATTGGTTGCAGTGTCTTTGGGAGAAACTACTTCTCATCGGTGTCCAGGATACACATGTATTTTATTCACTTAAGGCTCGTTTTGACATTCAGAGTAGAGGGATATGTATTTTAATTGCCTTGTTAGGAAAGATTTGTTTTTTAGCTAATGGTGGTTTGAACTGCTATGGGGCACCCTGTTGCAAAGGAGTGAGCAGTTATAAGTTTCTAAATACATCTCTAATCTCTTTTTCCAGTAGATGTTGGCCCCAAAAAAGTATTACCTCACTCGCCTTCTGCTGCCATACAAATCTCACACTTCTAAAACAAAAGAGTTTTCTTGTTTATTGCTTGATATTAACATGTATTGATATCAAGCCTGGTCAGACCAGGACCTTTCAAATCAAGACCCCTGAGGGTCTTCCCCTCCCCCCCCCCCCCCCCCCAGGCTCTGCTACTGAATCTGTATCTTTGGGCAAGTCACTTCCCTTCAGTGTGTGTCAGTATAAAACAAGTATAGTTTTGCCTTCCCTTAAAAGTGTGGACAATCTTTAATAGCACATTTTAGAGCTTTGAGATCCTTTAAATGAAACGCTACACAACTGCACAAGCTATTTTAGAGCTTTGTCTCTCCTACAAACAGCTGACAGAGGCTGTTCTGCAAGATGTCAAGACCTTCAGCCAAAGTAATTCTGGTGCAGCAATGTCTGGTACCATAGGGGGAAAGCACATTTGACGGAGCGGAGAAGGAAGATACTGAAAGGAAAATTGTAATTGGAGGAACTACATTTCCTATTAATACTGGGTTAGGGGTAAACCATCCGTAAGTCCCCAGGGAAGAGTAAACATGTTTCACACAGCGACTAGCTGTGTGGAATTTCCCAACTGGAAAGCTGACTGAAGGTCAAGGTCAAAGAAAGTCTGCCCATGTCTCTGCGCAGCTGAGCATATTACAATCTCACTTGTACGCCCTGTAACATCAGGTCATACATGAAAACGAACAAAGTAACATGAGTGGTAGATGTCTGGGGGCTGAGAAGGAGGAGAAGCAACCTTTTTTTTTTTTTTCTTTCAGTGTTCAGCCTTTTAAATGCCTCTGTACACAAATGCATTTGTCTTTTAAATCAGATGCCTTGTCTAGATCATTGCTAAAAGCAGGCCTATGTTGAAACATCCACTAGGGGCTACTTGATCAGCATGGAGTTGCGTTATTTTTTTGCATATTCATGCTATAGATTGTGTCTGTACCACAATAGGGTGTGTCTATACTGCACCCGTATCTCAAAATAAGCTACGCAATTTGAGCTATGAAAATCATATAGCTTATTTTGAGTGTATTTCGAAATAGCTTATTTCAAAATTTGGCACTGTCTAAACAGAGCCATATTTAGAAATAAACCACTATTCCAAAACGTCCCTTAATCCTCATGGAACGAGGTTTACAGGGACATCAGCATCGCGAGCCCATTATGTCAAAAGCTATTTTAAAACAACGGGTTTGCTTAAAAGATGTGGAATAGCTATTTTGGGATACCGGAAGTATTCCAAAATAGCACCACTGTCTAGACATACCCATAATTTCCAGTGACACAGAGCTGGGCTCTAACAGTGTTATTCCCTTGTCTCTAATTGCATGGACTAATGGTAGCTGGTTATCAGCTGCATTGTGCCCCTTCTTGCATGATTACAGAGTGTTGTATACCAGCTATTGGATGGATGCTGCTATTATTTTGCATCAGGGCCCCATGGAGTGATGTACAGTACACCTATATAACAAAGAGACCGTTTCTACCCCAAGGTGCTTCCATTCTAAATGTAAGATAAGAGACAGATAGTGGATACAATAAATAGATGGGGGAAGCTAGTGCTAAAACTAATTTAACTGCAGTCTAGTGACTAGGCTGGCTGTGTGCATGCTGCATATAACCACACCTGGGATGTGAACCAGGTCAGTCGTGGTTCATAGGTTGCTTGCAGTTCTACCAGCTGAGCCAACTAGAAAACTCCCTTGGGCTAAACTGTGTAGAAAATGAGTTAACCTAATCTCAGCTGGAAGCTGCTCCTTGCAGAACTCTTATCAGCATAGCAACCCACAACAGCACTGATAAAATATCCCCATTATGACCTGGGGGGCTTGATACAAGGCTGGCTTTAATGATGTTTGGCATCTGACAAGGTGCCAGCTCAAGTGAAGAAAGGACAAATCTACTGCACACGGCAAGCATCCATCAGGCTGGACGGCCTTCCTGCATCTCTGGAAAAATTAGGCGTAATTAATTCATCATTATGCAAGGGATGCTTATTCTATCTTGGGAATTTCTAATGGACCTATTTCTATCGCCCATTGCAAATGTACTTAACCTCTAGACCATGGGACATCAAGATAGATGAGAACCAGGTAAATGGGACGATTTAAAGATACTTCAGCTGCCTCATTATGCTGTGTATGCCCCCAAATGCTGCAAAATTATTCCAGACCCAGCAGATTCTAGATCCTGTTTAAAATAAATAAAATAAATAATGGGCACATTAGATGGTCTCTCTCACCTTGAAACTGCCAGATCTGTGTTTGCCTGCAAGGCCTTTACACAGATAACTGAGAGACAATATAAACATATACTGTCCAAATAAATCACATAACCTTTTTTTCACAGTTTAACCATAAGGTTAAAAGGGCAAGAGTTCTAAAACATTTGGTTTACTTTCCGGTGTGTGTGTGTGTTTACTTTTTTGCACATTGCTTCCTGCAGACCAGACCAATTGGTTTTACTTTGTTTCTATTCCTTTTTAATTTTTCTGATGCTTATGTGTCATGTGTTGGTAGAGATTCTTGCATGCTATTCTTATAGCCAGTCAATTTGGGGACAATAATTTTCTCATTTTACCAACTAGTACAGTTGGTTTGTTAGCTGAGGCTGAAGATGTGCACTGTTGCTAGTTTTGCTTTCAGATCTCCTGGGTAACACTTACAGGTCTTGTTATAGATGTATTAATATGACTCTGTTATATTTGGGTTCCCAGAATTGCAGGGAACTATTTAAATCTCTTTTCTCAAAACATTTGCCCAGTCCATGCTGAAATGATTGTCATCTTTGGAATAAAAACAAAATACTTGTGAGCTCTCTGAACCCTAGGCTGCTTACTCTGAAGTGCTGATTTCTCAACTGGCCCTGTTGAAATGAAAAATCAAATGAAGGGTAATTTTTCAAGGCCATCTTACCTCTTCATGTCCTGTTACATCCATGTGTGTGCAAGGTGAGAGAGAATGAAGGAAATCAGAATGAAGCTGATTTATGACCATATGGTCAGCCCTCAATGTCAGTGAAACCCATTTCCTTAGATAACCCAGTAAGAAATGTCTTTAAAATACATAAGATAGATGTGTAAATTAACAATGATTCTTATCAGTCAGGATGTCTGAGAAATATCTGTTTGATATCCCAGGGGAACTATTTTTGCCGGGTTTAGAATACATTAAAATGGAGCTCTACATTCCGTACTGAATGAATAATGTTTCACATATGAGTTCTGTTTGACTCTGACTTAATTTTAAATATTTGCTGGAGAAAGGAAAAGTTAAATATACAAACAATGAAATAGCCATGGTTACCTGATTGCTTTATATCAGATGCATAAGAAATGTTTGAAAGCTGATTTTGTAGGTGGGTGTGCATTTTGGTAGCATTTTTACCCCCTGTAAATGTTTCATGTAGTTTGTTGTAAATGTTTTATGGAATGTTCCACTTTGCACATATTTGTTAGTGCTTTTGTTTGTCTTTTAAAAATTCTCTAAACTTTGAGCTTGCATTATTCCCATAGTTGCTCTAGCAAAAGTTAAAGTTTCACTGAAAAGGAGGATGACATTTAGGTGTGCCAACAGGAGAGGTAAAGGGGGCACCTACACAGGAACCTGGTGTTTCAAAGGGATCCAGAGCTCCTGGCCGCCTCTGCTGCTATTTTGACAGTGGCAGCAGCCAAAGCCTCATGGCTCCTTTGATTTGCCATGGCAGCACTGATCCGCACGGCTTTGACGGCTGGTGGGAGAAGCCAAGCACAGCAGGCCAGGAAGCATTAAGGACTGACTCCTAGGCCCCGCCCCTTGTGCCCTTGGCCCCACTCCTTCTGAGGGGCATGGCCTGAGCCCCCCTTCCAACTTGCCCTGGTGCCCACGGTGGCTGTTGGCCCCTCAATGACATTTCAAGAAAAACACAGAGTTTTAAGCAAAGAGGACTTTGCAAAATTTAACTTTCACTGGTTTTCACGGTAAAATATTCATTTCACGTACTGCAGTTGTGTGAAAGTGAAGTCACCTGAACGGAATCATAGAACACTAAGACTGGAAGGGACCTCGAGAGGTCATTGAGTCCAGTCCCCTATCCTCATGGCAGGACCCAGCACTGTCTAGAACATCCCTGATAGACATTTATCTAACCTACTCTTAAATATCTCCAGAAATGGGGATTCTATAACCACCGTAGGCAATTTATTCCACCCTGACAGGAACGTTTTCCTAATGTCCAACCTAAACCTCCCTTGCTACAGTTTAAGCCCATTGCTTCTTGTTCTATCCTCAGAGGCCAGGAAGAACACGTTTTCTCCCTCCTCCTTGTAACACCCTTTTAGATACCTGAAAACTACTTTCATGTCCCCTCTCCATCTTCTCTTTTCCAAGCTAAACAAGCCCAATTCTTTCAGTCTTCCTTCATAGGTCATGTTCTCTAAACCTTTAATCATTCTTGTTGCTCTTCTCTGAACCTTTTCCAATTTCTCCACATTCTTGAAATGTGGCGTCCAGAACTGGACACATTACTCCAGGATGGCCGTACTGGGTCAGACCAAAGGTCCATCTAGCCCAGTATCCTGTCTACCAACAGTGGCCAGCACCAGGTGCCCCAGAGAGGGTGGACCGAAGACAATGATCAAGTGATATGTGTCATCCGGCCATCCTTCTCCAGCCTCTGACAAACAGAGGCCAAGGACACCATTTTATCCCCTCGCTAATAGACTTTTATGGACCTAACCTCCATGAAATTATCTAGCCTCTCTTTCAACTCTATTATAGTCCTAGCCTTCACAGCCTCCTCTGGCAAGGAGTTCCACAGGTTGACTACACACTGTGTGAAGAAGAACTTTCTTTTATTAGTTTTAAACCTGCTCCCCATTAATTTCATTTGGTGTCCTCTAGTTCTTCTATTATGGGAACTAATAAATAACTTTTCTTTATTGGCCCTCTCCACACCACTCATGATTTTATAGACCTCTATCATATCCCCCCTCAGTCTCCTCTTTTCTAAACTGAAAAGTCCCAGTCTCTTTAACCTCTCCTCATATGGGACCCGTTCCAAACCCCTAATCATTTTAGTTGCCCTTTTCTGAACCCTTTCCAAGGCCAAAATATCTTTTTTGAGGTGAGGAGACCACATCTGTACACAGTATTCAAGATGTGGGCGTACCATAGTTTTATACAGGGGCAGTAAGATATTCTGGGTCCTATTTTCTATCCCTTTCCTAATAATTCCTAGCATCCTATTTGCCTTTTTGACCGCCGCTGCACACTGTGTGGAAGTTTTCAGAGAACTGTCCACGATAACTCCAAGATCTCTTTGCTGTTTGTTGCCCAATCGCTCAGTTTGGTGAGATCTTCTTGGAGTCCCTCACAGTCTGCTTCTGTCTTGACTACCTAAACAGTTTTGTATCATCTGCAAATTTTACTACCTCACTGCTTACCCCTTTCTCCAAATCATTTATGAATAAGTTGAAAAGGATTGGTCCCAGGACTGACCGTTGGGGTACACCACTAGCTACCCCTCTTCAATCTGAAAATTTACCATTTATTCCTACTCTTTGTTTCCTGTCTTTTAACCAGTTCTCAATCCAAGAAAGGACCTTCCCTCTTATCCCATGGCCATGTAATTTACACAAGAGCCTTTGCTGAGGGACCTTGTCAAAGGCTTTCTGAAAATCCAAGTATACTGTATCTACTGGATCCCCCTTGTCCGCATGTTTGTTAACCCCTTCAAAGAACTCTAACAGATTAGTAAAACAGGATTTCCCTTTACAGAAGCCATGTTGACTTTTGTCCAACAAATTATGTTCTTCTACATGCTTCACAATTTTATTCTTTACTATTGTTTCTACTAATTTGCCCGGTACTGAAGTTAGACTTACTGGTCTGTAATTGCCAGGATCGCCTCTAGAGCCCTTTTTAAATATTGGTGTCACGTTGGCTACCTTCCAGTCATTAGGTACGGAAGCCGATTTAAAGGATAGGTTACAAACCACAGATAATAGCTCAGCAATTTCCCATTTGAGTTCTTTTAGTGTTATACCAATAAAAACAAGCAGGATCTTATGAGGGGGATAAGGCAAAAAGCCACATTTATTGTAAAGATAATAATAACAAAATAAAGAAAAGATAGAAGCAAACAACGTTGTTTAACTACTTATTCCTAACACTACTTAACCCTTATACACTTACATATATATATAACCATTTCATTCATACATCCATTCATTCAAGTTCTGTGTATAGTTACCAGCCTGGAAGTTGCTTGTGACAGAATACTGGCCAGGTACTCTGTACACAAGTGATGGTAGTGGGGAGCGAAGTCCTGATCAGATGCGCATCTGAAGCTCCTGGTGGGCTGGCAGCAGAACCTTGGACTCTGATTCCATAGTTTTTTAGTCCAGTTCTTATAGGAATTTCTTCCTATGCCAGTCTATGGAAATTGCTGCATCATGCTGATGTGTCCAGGGTGGCTGCCAGGTGCTCGTCAGTGATCTCATCGGGTGGACCTCCAGTACTTGGTTTTCTCCACTTGACACCTTTTGTTTTCACTGGCACCTGACACCTTCTTCAGCCCTTTGTTGCTGTATTCTCAGGCTGGCACCTCTCAGAGCCATTCATTCATCATCCAAGCACTCTCTCATACATTCATACAGTATTTTGTATAATAATAAAAGTTGTAGTTACAGAAAGTTTCTGGGTGGTATTGCTTAAAACATTCTCTGAGTGCTGAATAAAGTTACAATGTTTTAAAGAGAACAGGCCTCAATTAAGTAACAATGCCCTTAGTCAATTACAGGGCTTGGCTCCCATAGCAGAGTTAGTGGTTTGACAATGCATTGTTACAATGTATCTTTGCAATGTCAATTTCAAGCAGCCCCTTGCACAAACTTGAGCATGCCCTGGAGCACGGGGGGGGGGGGGGGGGGGGGCTGTTTCTGGCTACATAGGATTATATTCTTAACAGTTCTAAATTACATGACCTAATACATTATATTCTAAAGGGGCAATAATAATGATAAATCTAAACATTTAACAATCTTAACAAATAATAATAATAAGAAGAAGAATTAATAATAAATCTAAACACTTTAAGTTGTGGGGAACAAATTATGGGGAGTCACTTCCATTTGGGGGAATCATTTTCAATACATTAATATGTTATCCCTACATTAGAACCCTTGGATGAATGCCATCCGGTCCCGGAGATTTGTTAACATTAAGTTTTTCTATTTGTTCCAAAACCTCTTCTAATGACCTGACTAATTCTACTGCTAGAACAGTGACGTTGCAGCAGCGTGTGCTTCAATAAGAGTTGTACTAGTCCACCAGGAACCCTGGGTAGTTACTCAGGGGGACAGTCTGCGCTGAAGTTCATGGTGCTGCAGCATATTCTGGTACCCAATCTAGCTAGGTTAAAACTAGTTAAAGATGTCTATTCATGGGGTAATCACACCCTGTGATTGCAGTATAGACAATCATCATTGTCTCATCTGTCTATTGTGAACTGCCTGGTCCCTTGGCCTGATCCTGTATTCACTGCCTGTGGGATCGCTCCAAATGAAGCTGATGGACCTTTGCACTGATGTACAGAGTTCCAGGAACAGGATGCTACTTTGTAAGCTTCCTCTGCTGGGAATGAATGTCTCATTGTTTGTTTGTTTATTTTCTCTGCACAACACCTAGAACAATGGAGCTCCGATATTTGAATGGGGTTTCTAGTTGCTGACATAATGTAAAGAATAAGTCCTACCATGTGTCACTAGAAAACTACTCTCCTGTCATTGGAAAGGTCATTTTACTTTCATTGGAATATCATTTTTCCCAGGCAGTCAGTACAGTCTCATATTTGACCTCAGAGTCCTCATAATCTGGGTGTTCTTTGTATGTCTCTTCCTTAGCTGGGCCTCACTAATAATATGTAAATAGTGTATGTGTACTCTGAAATTTTAAATTCTTCCCCCCCCCCCCCAAGTTATTAGATGTTAACATATCCCATTGATAACGGTATGCCACACACCTGCTTCTTCCTTGGGAAATGCTGTATTCCTAAAATGCTTCTCCTACACTTTCCCGTGAGGTTTCACGGGATGTCTGATTGCCTATGCAGTTTGATTTTCAGTGCTTCTGGAAGCTTTTTGTTCTATTATTCACCATAGGTCTTTCTTGTCTGTGCTTATTATATGCCATCAGAAGGTACCTGGGAGTTTGCAGCCTTCCCAGCCACTGCTATTGTACAAACACAAATCAGTAGATAAGTGGTGTCTGAATTTAACGATGCACTCATAATTGCTAGTGCAGCCCTGTCTTTTTCAGGTCATCCAGCAGAGAAGTTGGAATAGTCATGTTGTTGTAGTCTGTACTTCAGGAGTCAAGGAAAGATGGAACTGATTGGGTGGGGAGGGGTGTTCCCCAAGATCATTTAAAAAAAACAAACAAACAGTATTTTGAATGCAGGTTATAATTACTGCCATAGGTGTGATGGACTTTGGACAGTGGTAAGTAGCAACAACCAGGTGCAGAATCTTGTGTGGGTCTAAAGCAGAAAGTCATTTCTGAGTGCAGTGAGAATGAGCAAAATTAAATTATTTTCTGGGACAATAAAATACACTGATCCCTTACCTATCCTGTGCTGTAAGATAAATTGTTTTGACCAGCCCAAAGGAAGCTTCCTGGGTCTTTACACTCCCTTCTCTTCTAAGTGTCCACAGTGTCCTTCCTATGCGGAAAATCCCCACTGAGAATACAAAGGGCATTCTTATCACTGCTCGACTCAGAAAGAATAATTGAATCATGTCTGGCTCCCTAGTTCCCAGACTAACTGAATACAGCCTGTATGACATAATGTGATCCAACAGTGGGGTCTCCCTATTTCCTGGCCTAGGCTACTCAGTCATCGAAGGGGCTGCTATTTATCTTATCTTAGATTTTCTGTACTAGGGCTACTCAACTTTGGAAGCCCCGGGGGCCACAATAATATTCAGCACATTCCGAGGGCCGCAACTTAAGTGTGGTTGCATATGCATGCAAATATATATGCAAATAGCTTCTTGCACACTGATGGGCATGAATACAAAGATTAAGGCAAGACTACACAATACACAGGCCCTGGTTAAGTCAGTTCTGCTGATATTAATAAAATGCAATATTTACCCCATTTCCACCCATATGTCAGCAGTTTTAATGAGCAATGACAGTCCAGGAATTTAACTACGAAAACGCATATCAACAGAAGACCATTATGCTGACTACTTTTTTGTTTTAGCTCCCACCCACGGGCCACCAAAAAATGAGGTTTACAGGCTCTTGCACAAAAGAGTTTTTTTCGGACAAATGGCCCCATCTACACAGGGCTTTTTATCACAAAAACCTCTTCTGCAAAAAGGATAGGAAGAAGATATGCAAATGAGTATTCATTTACATTTCCTCTTCCGCAGAACACCTGCAGTGTGGATGTAGCTTTGGTGTGTCTGAAGTGGGGAAAGTTCTATAGAATTTAACACACACAAACACACACACCCCACCCCCAGCCCTCCTCTAGATGGTTCAAATAACTGATTTTACTGGAATAATGCCTAAGAGACACTCATTCTCAAAATCTGTAGATGTTTAAAGCCATTTTCATAGACACCCCCCCCCCCCCCCCGTTGGTATCATCCTTATTACATTTTATCTCTTGCCCCCTTTAATGTAACTCTGCCCTATAATAGTCTCTGTGACTACAGCTTTTGGCCTTTTCTTAGATTGCCAAGGAGAGGTCCATTTGTGGTGTGGACACCGGTCTATTGGCAAGTAGACTGAAACCAACAGTGTATTTCCCATCAGTTACCAAACATCAACCAGAGGGGAGCAAGTACTCGGGTACTACTGATTTGGCCCAGATTTGAAATACTCATCAAGTAGTGGTAACCTCAGTTGAATGAAACATTTAGCTCACTTGTCAATGCACAAAGCAGCTTCATTAGCCAATGAAGGGAGCAAGCTTTTAAAGAGAGTTAAATAATAAATTAATAATGCAACATTGTGTCTCATAAGTCTCACCCTTGGGATGGTTTCTAGATGTAAGATCCAATTAAAATCTTTGTAACTGATAAAATAGATTTGAGGGATGATCCTTGGGTGGCTTCACAGACAGCATGTTCCTCAACCCAGTGGTAACCTGGAGGGAAGGTCCTACCCGGCTAGAGAATGGTATGAACATTTAGGGGCTACATCTATACCTGCTTCTAATCTATACCCTCATTTAACCCGCGTTAGGCTCCAAGTCTCAAAAAGGTGCATGTGCATGCTCTGGCATTACCTGGCTTCCCTCAGAACTATCTGTTAGCAGAGAAGGCTGAAACATCAGTCCAGTTTTCTCCACCCCCGCAAAACCAGTATTTTCTCTGAGTGGGGTACTACCCAGCTGCTCTTTTGAGAGCAAGTGTTTGTGTTCATGACAATGGCACAAGGCCATGAATGAAAACCATCTGGTGACGCCGATTCCAAACCTCCAGTACCAGGTGCCCTGGTATATCACAGGGCACATGTTTAATCAACAGTGATGAATAGGTTGACATGTCCTGGCAGTCAGAGAAATCCTCTTTTGATATGTGGAAAGGCTCTCCCCTCTGGGCTCTGTTTTCTGGCAAAAAAAGGCAGCATGAGTTGAGATAAAGAGCTGGTGCGTGTTTCTACTGTCTCAAAAGGTGTCAATTAATGGCAGCTGCCATTAATTCCCCCTTTTGGGCTCTACAGCAGAGGCTGGGACATGGCCTTATATTTACTTGGAGCGGAGACCTCCCCTGCTGAGTCACCACTACATCTGGCATCGTTAACATTGCATTCAGGTCTCCCCTCCAGCTACTGATAGGATCTACCCTGTTTTAGTTTGTAGGATCCATAAAGACTGCTGGTCAGAGTGGTTGGCTATATAAAAGTCAGTCTATTGTGTCTGAAACATTAGTGATCTCATAATGCATCTGTTCCTACCAGTAAATCTTTCTTTTCCTTTCTTTTTTTAAGAACAAATAGGCTTTCTTTCCCCCTTGAAAAATATTGTCATTGCCTTTAGACTGTGCTTACTTTACATAAATTGCAGCCAGAAGGGATTTTTCTTCTTGCAGACGATGGCAATGTAGGTTTTTTTCTAATCCTGGTTAATGTTGCTTCTCTGACAATATCAGACTATCCAATTATGCATAATGGATCAGTTACGACCACACTTGATTATTCAGTTTTTCTGCCGCTTCCTTTCTTTTTAATGCATAGGAAGTGTTAAATTAAACTCCTCCCTCTCCCAAAAATGATGAGCATTTTCAGACAAAAATCAGAACAGTCTATTGCGTTGCATAAGCAACAGCCAGCGTTCGCTCCCCCAGTGGAATTTGTATGGGAGGCATTTACCCAGGGATTGAAATTAGGGAGAAGCCAACCATTTGCAACAGGATGGGGTGTGAACCTGGAATTCAGACCCAAGTTCTGTCACACACTGGCTAGAAAATACTGAACAAGTCACTTTCCCTCTAGGTATCTGCGCTGTGTTCACGCTATCCTAAATTTGACTCAGAAATGCAAGGACAACTTGAGGATTCATCGGGCGCTATGCAGTACTATTAAACTGATGTCCCTATGCCCGAAGGTAACTCGGGGTGGGGTGTTAATGAGTTTTTAGAGATGTGATTTTATAATTTGCAGCATCATGCTAATTAAATATTTTTAAAGAAAATGTGAAACTAAAGAGCCTATTGATTTAACACAGTCCATTCAGAAACTGACAGTATATACGTGGGGTTAGCAAATGCCTGTTAAATGGCTTCATTGCCAGTTGAATGGCTCTTTCACAGGTTTGATGTTCTGCTAATAAGTCTGGCAGGCTTTGTCACTTTTAAGTTAATTACATCCTTTCCGGAGGAAGCAGAGCCAGTTGCAACTCATGGAAGCTAATGCTGTAATGCCCAGTCGTTAGTCTGTTTCAACCAAAACAATAAGGAGTCTGGTGGCACCTTAAAGACTAGGGCTGTGTCTAGACTGGCCAGTTTTTCCGGAAAATCAGCCACTTTTCCGGAAAAGCTTGCCAGCTGTCTACACTGGCCTCTTAAATTTCCGCAAAAGCACTGACTTCCTACTGTAAGAAATCAGTGCTTCTTGCAGAAATACTATTCTGCTCCCGTTCAGGCAAAAGTCCCTTTTGCGCAAAGCTTTTGCGCAAAAGGGCCAGTGTAGACAGCTCAGATTTGTTTTGCGCAAAAGTGCATGTAGATTGGCACGGACGCTTTTCCGCAAAAAGTGCTTCTGACGAAAAGCATCCGTGCCAATCTAGACGCTCTGTTCCGAAAATGCTTTTAACGGAAAACTTTTCTGTTAAAAGCATTTGCGGAAAATCATGCCAGTCTAGACGCAGCCTAGGGGTGTGTCTAAATTACATCCTTTTGACAAAAGAGGGATGTAAATTAGGCAAATCGAAAGTGCAAATGAAGTTGGGATTTAAATATCCTGTGCTTCATTTGCATAATGGCGTCCGAGTGCTTTTTTGAAAAAGGGTTGTTTGAAAGCCCCATCTAGACGCGGTTCTTTTAAAAAAAAAAACGCATTTGAGAGGTACAGGACCTTTCGAAAAAGGAGGCTTTTTTTCGAAAGAACTGAATCAAGACGGTGCTTTCACTTTTGGAAAAACTCATCATGCAAATGAAGTGCGGGATATTTAAATCCCCGCTTCTTTTGCACTTTTGATTTGCCTAATTTACATCCCTCATTTGACAAAGGGATGTAGTTTAGACATACCTCTAGTCTTTAAGGTGCCACCAGACTCCTTAATGTTTTGGCTGAAACAGCCTAATGTGGCTACCTCTCTGAGAACAGGAGTAGGAAGAGCTGGGAGGGTGGGCATTAAGACCCAGAGGTGCCCCTAAATTTTGGGGTGCCCTACACAGCTGCATAAGGATGCCCCTGCAAGAAGATCAACGTTAGTGCCACATCTCTAGGTGGAGTACAATAATTGATTTTAAAAGACCTTTGGGTCGATGGAAGGGGTTTGGTAATGTAGACGTCTTCATTATCAACTCAACCTAACATGGCTTATTTTGACCTAATATTGTAGTGTAGACCAGCTCTGTGTCTCTTTGACTGTCATGGTACAACATCACTGCCTGCAAATGTAAATAGGTAAGGGACCTTGATTTTTCAAAAGCTGTAAATAACAAAAGTTCCCACCAAGGGGCAGCATTGCATCGTAGAATCCTCTATGTTGATTTTTTTTCCCCTAGAGGTTCCCGTTGTGTGCAAAGAGAAATTATATGCTTCAAAATGCAAATTGGCTGGTGAACTCTCCTCTTTTCACTCAGCAGACTTGGGATGGTGATTTGCAAGGAAATTCAGATGCTTGCCAGTATTGGGATAGTGGCAGCTGAAGCATGAACCTCTGCAACAGTGATACAGATTGAACTGGGTGATTTTTTTTTTTTTTTTTTTTTTTTTGGTGAAACGTTTTTCTAAAAAAAAAAACCAAACCAAACAAACATTTCCCACCTTTGGGTAAAACAGAAAGCTTTCATGAATTTATGTCAAATGTGCTCCAATTTTGGGGAGTCAAAAAGCAAGCACTCAGAAATATTCTGAAAAAAATTAAATGCTTCATCTTGATTTTTTTTCTAAAATAATATTTTTGAAATAACTTTTTGTTTTGAATTTTACTTCCATGTTATTAGCTGTTTAAATGAAAAGGTTCTTGTTTCACCACAACTGAGATTTTATGGGTTGGGGAGCGGTTCCCCTGTATGTCAGTTCAGCCAGTAATTAGAAAAGTTATTTTGCACAGCTCTGCTTATGTACCACACTTCTTCGCTATAGTATCTAAGTGCCTCCAAGTCTTTAATGTAGCTGTCCTCAGAATACCCCAGAATGGCAGGGCAGTGCTGTTACCCCCTTATCCCGTTGTACAGCAGGAGAACGAAGACACAGAAAAGCAAAGAACTTACCCAAGTTCTTAGAGGATGGTGACACTGGAATAGGGAATTGAACCTTGGTTTCCCAAGTCCTAGCAGAGCAGCCTCTCCCGGGAAACATAGCTCTTGCTTTTCTGAACCTCACTTTACCTGAACCTACACAATGACCTTGAGGATGGGAAAGAGCAGCCAGGTGAATTTAGGTGCACTAGATGTTACAGGGTCCCTCTTTCTACACTTTCCCAGCACCCTAGCAGCATTACTTGTGCTGGGTTAAAAACTAAATAGATCCTTCTTCATGTATGCTTTTCCACTACTATTCAGTTTAACAAAATAGCAAATTTAGGCCCATTGCCCGTACTTGGGTTGACATAGGCAGACATGTGATGCCCTAGTTGTAGGATCCCAGTTAGCGTTCATGGAGGATAGGGACTAAGAATAGCCTTGATCAGAGCCATATGTAATTGCTTCCGAACCATGCATCTCTGCTGATATACCTTCATCTTCATATCTAGGTGCCCCCAATTGTTCCTGTCCTTCGCCCCAACCCCCACGCACACACCTCTCAATATGTATCTCGATTTGGGCTTTTGTTACCCTGGGCAGGCCCACCAATAGGGGGAGGCAAAGAGGGCAATTGCCCAGGGACCTGGCAATTCTAAGGGGCTCTGGGTTCTGCCGCTGGAGCACCGCGCCATGCACTACAGAGCCCCAGGCTGTGCACTCTGGATGATGCTGAGGGAGTGGGGAATGAGGTTCGGGTGGTGCTGACGATCAGCTGCCCTGGCCCCGCCCCTTCTGCCCTCTCCTGGGAGCATGGAGCCACGTCCCCCCTTTGCCCAGGGACCCAGCGAGTCTGTTGGCTAGCCTGACTTTGAACTAGAAAAGCAGGTGGGGGGGGGCATGCAGCTTTGTGAATGCCCATCATTTGAGCCCTGAAATGCTCTCTGCTATGCCAGTCCTGCCATTTTTCTGAACAGAAACTGTTTTAGCATACAATTACACACATTTCCAACATCTAATATATCGTTGAGAGAGTTTGTACATCTGTCTGTGTGTCCATCTTGAGTTCCTTGGTTCAAGAACTGCTCCTGAACGGTAAGAGCTAGAATCACCAAATTTGGTATACAGCGTCCTCTTATTCTAACTTAAAGCAAGGGCGGGATTCGGATGTGCCAGGACAGTGGGATGTGCCTGGAATTTGATTTTCCCACCTAGTGGAAAGATAGGGGTCTGCTAGCAGGTACAGTTATACTGCAGACTGACCAAAGGGGGAGAGCAAAGATCCAGAGATGGGGACCAAGACAGTTATAACCCCATTGGAACAGTATAGGGCAGGGGTGGAGGAAGGGACAGCTATCTGCTATATATTTAGAGAGTTAGTCTGTTTGTGTGTCTGACTTTCTGTTCCCCCAGCCTGGGAACATGCACCCCTCCCCAGCTGTGTTCGCTGCAGCTGCAGTGGCCACAGATGGCACTTCTCATCTGACACCAGGCTGCTCTTGGGCTTGTCTAGGCTACACTGAAGTTTTGAAAGTTCCTAATTTTTTGAGGAAGAGCAGCTTTTCAAAAAAGGGGGGGGGGGTCGGAAAACCCCCCCGCATCCCGACTACTTTCACTTTTGAAAGCTCTGCTTTTGAAAGTGAGATTGGAAGAAGGTATGCAAATTCCCATGGAATTTGCATATCCTCTTTCAAAACTTCAGCGTAGTCTAAACATAGCCTTAGAGAAAGAGGGTTGGGATTGTCCTTTTTCCCCAGGTAAACCTGCATAATGAACCCCTCAGCCCCAGCCCCACTGTAGAGTAATGATTTAAATGAAGAAAAACAAAACTTATATTTGAGTTAAGGACCCAAGCAATGCAGGGTAAATCTTCTAATTTATATATGTTATGTAAATTAGAAGATTTATAATTTATACATTTGCAGTACTTGGATGAAATCTAATGCAAGGATATTTATATTTGCCAATTATATTAAAATTATGGAAATGACCAATTTTTATACTATTTAAAATATGACATGGCAAATTCGTATTTTTATTTGAAATTAAAGTTAAATTAACTATCTCTTATCTTGATTCAGCAGTGAAACTCACCTACTGTTGTAACAGTGAAGGATGGAATATCTGAGTAATAAATTCAGCTTATGTGATATCCATAAATAAGAGAAATAAATAGCAATCAGCAATCTGCAGATCTGAATGGAGAAGTTAATCTGTTTGCTAAATTATGAGACTTATGCTTTAATGATTTGTATTGGTATTTTGTTCTGTTGCTGTTTTGTTTTACTTAAATACTTCGGACACTGCAGCAATGAAGAGCAGTCAATGAAACCAACTGGGTTAATGAGACTCTCACACGTGGCACATTCAGTGATAAATAGTAATGAAAACCTGACCAGTTTATTTCTGTTTTCTCATCTATAGGTCTCTGTCCTTTCCTTTACTGCTTCTCTTTGAGAATCTGTTTGGCAAACTTGCTATGCAATGTATATTTATGTAAATATATGGACTATCCCAGACAAAGAAAAACCGACACAAGGATATCCTGTCATATAACAAGACTGGAAATAACCATTTAAACAACCATCTGTAGTACGACAAGGGCCTGAAACATAAGCCTATGTAGAATAGGCGTGGCGTGAGGCCTGGACAAAAATAGTCAAGACTTTGGTAATATAAAGCAAAGTCGGGCTGTGAACAAGAGGTCTGCTCCCAGAATCTGGCAAGAACAGGGATGATATTGCAGAAACACACTACATAAGAGATACTAGGCACATGTCATACAAAGACATCCCAGAATAGTAGAAGAACAGCTGGACACCAGCACACTCCCCATAGATAACAAGAATGATTTGACCCATCCTAAGGATAAGATCAAGATCACAGCATGATGGACAGGGATGTTTAGATCCAACCAGCACATATAAGGTATTGGGTGGGTGGCACCCAGGTATGTCAGCGGTAATATGTAACTTGTTTGTATCTGTGTATAAAGATGTATCTCAGAGGGGATGTCTTTGTTCAGCCTGTAGGCCCGTGGAAAGTCCCACCACTGACTCAGCTGGTCCATTGCTATGGGCACACGTTTTTAGTGAACCTGTAGAGCCTTTGGGATTCTATTACTGTGTTTCAATTGTCAATAAGTCGGACCAGGTGTCTTTGCACCTCATCTGATTTTGCGGTCATTGGGGATTCTCTTGGAGTCTGCTGTGCCAGCTATCGGTGCAGAACCAGGGCAGCACTCCAAGCACATGCACGCTGCTGAACCGTTATCAACATTTCACAGATCAAGACATCTGCCAGGGCACCACATGGGTGACCTCTGATGACACTCTCCATAGAGAGCAAGAGCTGCCCTACCCAGGATGGAAGTGCATCAATAAAGAGTCTTCCCATTTTGAGACACTTTCGTACCTTCAGCTAGAGCTATTCCTCTTTGCTTCTACAGTTGAAAGGAGACCAGAAAGAGGTTTTCAAACAGGTTTTATTAATGTTGCTGGCAGCCTTTTCTTGGAACGAGACAGTTGTTAGATTCCTTAACTAGCTGGCTGCTTCTGTATTAATGTGACGTATTGTGTAATGCTATTGGAATGCTCTTTCAGTTGTTGCTTCCACTCTCACCTGTTGTGAGATGTGACCTCCCTGGGTCTAGTTTTCCTTATTTTAGAAAAGTGACAGGAGTTGTCTTAAAACACACAAAAGAGGTTTTCATTCAAGTACTTCTGTCTGTGACCAGCCACTGACCCTGTCAGAATCTCATTCTTCTGGCAGTGTGTGGTATGTTATGTATTGCTTTCAGTTCAGAACAGCAGGTAAAGCTGGGGAGATTGTGGCTTGTTGCACATTCTCTCTCAGGGTCACGGAATTCCCTTCCTCTGGAAATATAGGACCTATTCCTTAGAACTTAGAAAAATTAAAGTGGTTCATATATTTGCCTCCTAATAATTTATTTTTCTCACTATTATAACCTTGTTAGAATCATAGGGCTGGAAGAGACCTCAGGAGGTCATCAAGTCCAGCTCCTTGCCCAAAGCAGGACCAATCCCAACTAAATCAACCAGGGCTTTGTCAAGCTGAGACATAAAAACCTCTAGGGATAGAGATTTCACCACCTCCCTAGGGAACCCATCCCAGTGCTTCACACCCTCCTAGGGAAATAGTTTTTCCTAATGTCCAACCTAGACCTCCCCCACTGTAACTTGAGACCATTGCTCCTTGTTCTGCCATCTGTCACCACTGAGAACAGCCTCTCTCCATCCTCTTTGGAACCTCCCTTCAGGAAGTTGAAGGCTGCTATCAAATCCCCCCTCACTCTTCTCTTCTGCAGACTAAATAAGCCCAAATCCCTCAGTCTCTCCTCATAGGTCATGCACTCCAGCCCTCTAATCATTTTGGTTGCCTTCCACTGGGCCCTCTCCACATCCTTTCTATAGTGGGGGGCCCAGAACTGGACGCAATACTCTAGATGAGGCCTCCCCAGAGCCGAATAAAGGTGAATAATCACTTCTCTAGATCTGCTGTCAATGCTCCTCTGAAAGTACCCTAATATTCCATTAGCCTTCATGGCTACAAGGGCACACTGTTGACTCATATCCAGCTTCTTATCCACTGTAACCCCCAGGTCCTTTTCTGCCAAACTGCTACTTAGCCATTCAATCCCCAGCCTGTCACAATGCTTGGGATTCTTCCGTCCCAAGTGCAGGACTCTGCACTTGTCCTTGTTGAACCTCATCAGATTTCTTTTGGCCTAATCCTCTAATCTGCCTAAATCACTCTGGACCCTATCCCTGCCCTCCAGCATATCTACCTCTCCCCCTATCTTAGTGTCATCCACTTAGGCTATGTCTACACTCACGGCTTCTTGCGTGAGTAATATGTAAATGAGGCTAAGCATGGAATATTGCCTAGCCTCATTTGCATATCTAATGAGCTGCCATTTTTTTCAGAAGAGGCTCTTGCACAAGAAGGAGCTGTCCCTGAAAAGTAATAGGTGTGACGGCATTGCGCAAGAGGGTTTTTCTTGCACAAGAAGGGGCAGTGTAGACACTCCTTCTTGCACAAGAGCCTCTTCTGAAAAAAATGGCAGCTCATTAGATATGCAAATGAGGCTCAGCGATATTCCACGCTTAGACTCATTTGAATATTACTCGCACAAGAAGCTGCGAGTGTTGACATAGCATTAGTGTTTGCTAAGGCCACACAATTGTACCATTTCCTTACAGAAACAACAGGAGTGTGACTCCCATAACTCTAAAAGAGTTTGCGCTGATTCCTTTCAACATAACTATTTTCAGTGCTGTATTTCTTGTACAAGAACACATTTAGTCCCCAGCAAGAATGGCACAATTATGAAGACTGAAATCCTCTAGCCAGAGGAGAGGTAAGTCTAGAGGCGGCACATTTCTCACCATGTATTGCCTAGTCCTAGCCAATGTACCTGTCTTGAGGAATGAGAAAGGAATGTACTCACCAAGGCCAATTCAATGTTTGGCCTGTCTGCTGAAACTCTTTATTTTGGGGTCCAGCTAGTGAAGGGGGGGGCAAAATATGGCCTGTGTACTGGATCTGACCCACCATGATCCTCTGTGCCACTAATGTCCCACAACCCTGCGGGACTCTGGCCTTAACAGCTTTGAGCAGCATGCTGGGTGTGGCAGACAGGCAGCTTCCATATGGATCCCACTGGGCTGTGGACTGGGAACTCCCAGCCAGAGCCCGCACCTGGCACTCCACCTCCTCCTGCATCCCAACTGCCTACCCTAGCTCACAACCTAAACCCCTGCATTCCCTCCTGCACCCCTGCTCCTGGTCACAACTTCCTCCCAGTGCCTGTCCCCCAAAATCCTACTCAGGTCTCAACTCCCTCCTTTACTCAAACTCCCCCCCAGACCCTCTCCTGCACCCCAATCCCCTACCCCAAGTTCCTATCTGCACCCAACCTCCATCCCATGCCCCACATCTCCTCTGTAGAAAAGTGCTGCCCTTGACCACTTACCAAAATCTGGGAGTGGCTTTCCCCATTGTAGCGGTGCGTCGGGGTTCCCCCACCTCCTGCACCCACGTAGTGGCATGAATAGACTCCACCAGCCAGTAGAACAGAGGGAGTTTATTGCTTTTCCAGGATACAGCACAGCACAGATGTAATACAGTTACAGGGCCAGGCCTAGGATGCCTCAGCCCCCCTTGAGATGGGGGAGACTGGGCCCTTAAATCCCAGCCCCTTGCTTAGGCTGCTTTCTCTGTGATTCCAGACAGAAACTAAAACCCTCTTCCAGCCCTGCCCCCCAGCCAGGGGCTGGACCTCACCCTCCTTCCTTTGTCTCCCGCCCTGGGAGCCAACTGGTTGGACAGGTTGGGAGCCCCTTGCATAATGACTCACCCCCTGTCCTGCTGGGCCTTGTTACAAATAGCCGCCAGTGGGGGTCACCCACAGCCCACCGCCCAGCACAGCAACCAGCAAGGTACCAACACTACATCACACCTATCAAAAATTATTGCCCACCCCTGAGATAGTGGGGAAACTATTAAGTTGACTAGAGCAATGAAGATATATTTAAGATGAAAGAATAATTTAAAAAACTAGGCAGATATCCACCAACTATTATCCTGTAATGCATTTTCCAGCCATAAATTGGTAACAACATCCACTCATTTACCAAGTTTGACTGGATTTGAACTATTGGCCTAGAGGTGAAAGGCACTAGATTAGAGTATAGAACTGCTGGGCCATTTATGCAGAGTTTCTATCTGAGGGTACGTCTAGACTACAAGCCTCTTTCAAAAGAGGCTTTTTCAAAAGGTACTTTCGAAAAAGCCTCTTTCAAAAAAAAAGCGTCTAGACAACAAGAAGGTCTTTCAAAAAAGCCCTGCTTTCATGCAATAGCGCCTTTTTTCGAAAAATGACTTTTGAAAAAAGGCGTTATTCCTCGTAGAATGAGGTTTACCACCATTGACAATACTGCCACGTTCTTTCGATTTACTGTCGACAGAACATGGCAGGAGTCTAGATACAGGTAAAGTTTTTTCCAAAAAAAGTCCACTTTAAAAAACAAACAAACCCTGTAGTCTAGACACATCCTGAATATACTAATGCAGGTATTTCTTATTCCCACTCTCCAGCGCTCCATGTTACTGAGCACAAATACGTTGACTAGAACTGTTGCACTGAACAATCTATTCTAAGCCCTTTGAACTTGTTGGTAGAGTATTAAAGCTTCAATAACCTTGTCAGTTTTTATTTCCAAGGGCATTTTATCTACTATATATTTGAAAGAGTTTGTGAGTCTTTCCGTTTGTCTGTCTGTCTGTCTGTCTGCCAGTTTGTTCAAGAGCTCCTCCTAAGTGGTAAGAGCTAGGCCCACCATGTTCGGTATACAGCTTCCTCTTACCATAACTTAAAGCAAGTTAAGGATTTGGTAGTGCCAGCAAAATGGGATGTGCCTAGAATGAGATTGCTTCTCATAAAACAGAAAGGGAGTGCTCTGCTATATAATCATAGAATCATAGAGTACTAGAACTGGAAGGGACAAGCACCATCTAGATGATCCCTGATAGATGTCTATCTAACCTGCTCTTAAGTATCTCCAGAGATGGAGATTCCACAACCTCCCTAGGCAATTTATTCCAGGGTTTAACCACCCTGACAGGTAAGAAGTTTTTCCTAATGTCCAACCTAAATCTCCCTTGCTGCAGTTTAAGTTCATTGCTTCTTGTCCTATCATCAAAGGCCAAGGAAAACAATTTCCCCCCTTCCCTCCTTCATGTGACATCTTTTTAGATACCTGAAAACTGCTGTCATGTCCCCTATCCGTCTTCTCCTTTCCAGACTAAACAAGCCCAATTCCTTCAGTCTTCCCTCATAACTCATGTTTTCTAATCATTTTTGTTGCTCTTCTCCAATGATCACATGCAGGCAAAGCAGGGGATATGGGATAGAAAGAAGGGACAGTTGTACTGTACAATGGCCAGAGGGGAGTAGCAAAAGGCCAGAGATCAAGGCAGGGACAGTAGTTTGCTGCATTCCTCAGTCTGGCTGGGGAGTGCAGGGGGCAGATGAACGTGGACCTGCTTCAGGTGGGGAGATATGTACTCCTCCCCTGGCTGTAGCCACTGAAGTTGCAGCAGTCATGAGCAGGTGCTTCTCACCTGATCCTAAATTGCTTTGGTGAGAGAGGGTTGGGATAGTCCTATCTTCCCAGCACAGCCCACATACTGAACCCCTCATCCCCAGCCCCGCTCCAGAGCAATGATTTAAATGCTCCTGCAGCACCTTGGAGACTAACAAAAGATGTGTATAGTATCATGAGTTTTTGAGGGCACGAAATATACTCTCTGTGTTTGTTAGTCTCTAAGGTGCTGCAGGATCATACATTGTTTATTAAGTTTTTTCAGTTACAGACTAACATAGCTAGCCCTCTGAGACTTTTAAATGAGGCATGTACACTTCCATTTTATTTTCCAAAAAAACCCCTCCAAATTAATTGATTTAAGGACCTGAGCAATGTTGAGTAAATCTTCTAGTAATAAAATATACATATCCTACATATCAGACGTACAACTATCATATCCTCATCTATTGATTCTCTTTGGGAGTGGAAAGGGTCTGTTGCGTGTGAGCGTATGAGCTGTGTCTGTTGAGGAGATTAATAAATCACAAACACATGTTTAATGTAGTATGCAAGGAGCTTGAGGAGGCCAGATCTTTATTCAGAATAAACTTTTTAAAAAATCCCATCCTTAAGTATGTCTTGGAAATATTCTTTAAACTTGAAGCCTGAAGTGTTTGCAAATTTCTGGACCAACTATGTGGAAATTTTATAGGCACATCATCTACAGCACTATAAAAGCCACACTCCAAGTACTGTTGAAATGACTGCCTGGTCAAATGATAAACTCTTGGAAGCTTCTGGGTCATTTCTTTTAAATATCTAGGATTCTTAAAATTAGTTTTTAAATTGTTTTTAGTTAATCCTAAATCACATTTTAAATTAATAAAATAAGCAAACAAACAAACAAACAAAAACAAGTACAGTTCTGAACCTCTCCCTTCAGAACGAGAATGAAGGATCTGTCTGCAGAAGGGATCTTTATTGGGCAATCTAAATTTTAGTGTGTTGCCCCCCTGCCTAGCATACACACATTTTAAATACAAAGTGTCTGGCAGGACAAAAGAAACAAACAAAAACAATTAAAAAAGCAGAATGTTTCAAGCTGAGAAGTGGTGCCAAAAAACTGCATTTCCCAAACTGACTAATGTATTTGGAAAACCAATGCAGAAAGGAATGCAATAGTTGTTTCTTAAGAACTCCATGATGGATGTGCATGAACACAGGGTGAAGATCAAACTACTTCGTGTCAACTTGGCTTGTCAAATTCAATCAGCATATAGGCTAAAAGGGATTATGCCGGGTCTGTGAATGCTTTCCATATGGCTCTGAGCTCTAGACCACTTTGTGAAAACAACTAAACAGTTGATTAGATAAAGATTAAATACAGATAAGTTTATATAGATGTATGTAAAAAATATAGAGTACCACTGAAATACAGTCATTTATGGGAGATAATATAGCAGTATTGCAGAGATTGTGCACAAATAAATTAGGACAAAAAATAAGAAATAAACTTTGTTTGAAACTGTAGGAAAAATCTGGGGAAGCAGAAGTATCCATTGTAGAATTTGCAAGGAAGATAGGTTAACATCCATATTCTGGCAAAAACTTGTCATACTTTATTAATGAAGTAGCCTTTTATTAGATATTGATTATGTGCCAATTAATATTTTACTCTTCAGGGTTGTTAAGCATTGACTCTCTTAATTGGCTGCAGTTATTATGTTATTAGGGTGAATTTTGCTATAAAGAATATCATTGTAGTGAGATGGTTCACATGACCATGACTTTACTGAGCAGATAAATAATGTCTCAAGCACTGAAACATAAAAGAGAGAGAGGATACTGGGCCATTTGTACTTATGTGCATTACTAATGTCTTCCTGTGAAAAACCCCAAACTGGGTGTGATGATGGTCATTAGGCTGATGATCACTGTGGTTTTATCATCTTCATAATCATCAGCAACAGTGGCTGTCACTCTGTCATCTCCCGAGGCACACAGGCAAGGACACTACTTTTATAATATGTTCTGCTGGTGCCCATTAGGGTTATATGTATTTATAAAGGTTTTATCCTCCCTTTCTTTATCTATATTCCATACCCCATTACATTTGGGCTACCCCATTTTCACAGGCTAACTTATTAGTTCCCCTAATATTCATTAACACTAGCATCGTAGCACATTGGGGCTGCTCTGCAAAATTTTTCACACTGTTACAATCACCTTTAAATGACATCTTGAGGTTTTAACTGGTGCATTGCAAGACATTTTTTCATGAGCAGCACTTACCACATCTATTCACTGTAAAAGCATCATTTCCAAGTTTATTCACTGCTCAGCTAATCATGTCAATCTATTCCTCAGCTTTTTTTAAACTGCTAAACTAAATATCTTGAAGATCTTTGGCTGTAAGCCCTGAATTACAACATTAATTTATGCTTTTATTTCACCTCTACAGTATATCCTAAATATTCGTGATATTTTTTTATTCTCAGCAACAATAATTTATTGAACTGTTCTGTGACACCATGGGCACATTGTAAAGGAAAATGGCTCTCTCCACTGATGGTCTTTTACTTTGAGGGGCTGATCTAGCGCCTACTGAAGATAACAGTAAAAGTCCGATTGGATTCAGCAAGAGCAGGATTAATTAACTGGGCCCTAAATGCATGAACTAAGATCTGATCCAAAACTTTATCTGAAACATGGCATCACTTGTAATAGAGTAATATTCCTAAAACATAACCGGGCATTACAGCCGGTCCCTGAGTTACGAACGAGTTATGGACCAAACACTTGGCCGTAACTTGAAGTGTTTGTAAGTCAGACCCCACTGATTTACATGAGACCGCGTTGTTCGTAAGCACGGGTCGCATTCATAACTCGGGGACTGCCTTCACGACTGCTTAATGGGAGGTTTGGTCGTAAGTCCTGTAGTTCGTTGCTGACTCAAAAGTAGAGCTGGCTAAAACTTGTGATCTTTGTTTTGGGTGATCTTTATTTTGGGACAAACTTCAGCTTTTTTTTTTAATTTGGGTTCATTTTGCATCAGACTGTGAAACCAAATTTGCCAAAATATTTTAGCAAACTAAAAAAAAAAAATTAATTTCAGAAATACTGAAGCAGTGTTTCCAAAACAAAATTCAGAATGGACATCTTTGTTGATTACATAACTGCCAATTACTAAATTGCATTAATGATACTGAGAAGAATGTTGGTGTCAGGGCTGTTCCCTCCTCTGGCACACGGAGCGCAGAAGATGGGGGCTCGCAAAGGACCTTAAATACCTTGCCTCTATAGGCTCTGCTTACAAAAACTCCCCAGAGTCACAGATTTACTGACTTTGAGGGGTAATTGCCACCACCAAGTGAAACAAACCCCTCTCTTCTTGAACTCAGGAAGAAAGCACTTGGACTTTCTTCCCTGGGGCACCCCAAGCTCCTCTGCCACAAGAGAGCTTGAAAAAAGAAACAAAAGAAAACAAACTGTGTCTTTCATAGTTGACTTCTCAGGAGAGGCAGACAAACACTCCTACAGACCTCCTGCTTCTTTCAAGGACACAAGAATGAAATAAGAATGGCCATACTGGGTCAGACTAAAGGTCCATCTCTAGCCCAGTATCCTGTCTTCCAACAGTGGGCTTTAACAGATGCCCCGGAGGGAGGGATCACAACAGGTAATCCTCACGTGATCCCTCCCCTGTCTCCCACTTCCAGAGAAACAGAGGCCAGGAACACCATTCCTATCCATCCTGGCTAATAGCCATTGATGGACCTAACTTCCATTAATCTATCTAGCTCTTTTTTGAACTCTGTTAAAGTTCTAGCCTTCACTACATCCTCTGGCAAGGAGTTCCACAGGTTGACTGTGTGCTGAGTAAATAAAAACTTCCTTTTGTTTGTTTGTTTTAAACCTGCTGCCTATTTAAAAAATCCTTGAAAAAGGTGATTTTTATTAACACAACAAAAAGATACACTTGATAAAGCATCCTTGGTTGCTAGGTGTTACAGAGCAACTTGGTAAAACAAATTAAAACACAGAGAACATCTCTGGGTATGCTCTTAGATAATGAATGTGGGAGGGAAGTCATAGATTCACACAGAGAAGTTTAACCGAAGAGCCAAAACAAAGAAAAATGCCCTGATTGTGACTAAATATACATCCCCCCTTTTTTCCCCTCATGATCCCTTCCTGGTTCAGTCCACTTCCATGCCCTAGATTCCTTGGAGGCATGGTGGTCCTGCCTGGGTTTAAATCAGTCTGTGTCTCTCAACTCCTGGCTTAACTTCCACACAGAGAAAGCAGGCAAGATATCTTGTACAATTCAAATTTCAGCACTGTATCCAATTGGTTCTTCTGGCTCCCTGCCAACTCCCCTGCTAGGTACGTGAGTTTAACCCTTTAGTCACCAGGTGCTGGATAGCATTCCTCCTGTCCATCACAGTCAGTTTCACTGAACTGCTGCCTACACTATAGCAGGGCTACTCTACTTTGGAATCCCTGGGGGGCCACAATGATACTCCCAGCATGTGCTGAGGGCCGCAACCTAAGTGTGGTTGCATATCCACGCAAATAGCTTCTTTCACACTGGCAGGCAAGAATACAATAATTAAGGCAAAACTACACAACATGCAGTCCCCATTTAAGTCAGTTCTGCTGATATTAATAGAATGCAATATTTACCCGATCTCCACCCATATGGCAGCACTTTTAATGAGCAATGACAGTCCAGGAATTTAACTACAAAAACACATATCAACAGAAGACCATTATATTGACTATATTTTTGTTTTGGCTTCACAACAGTCCAGGAATTTAACTACTAAAACACATAGCAACCCAAACTGTACCATGGGCCACAAACAAATGCGCCACAGGCCAAATGCGGCCCAAGGGGCCGCGTGTTAAGTAGCACATGCACCATGCACCTAGGGCCCAAGAATGGCTTGGGCCAGCCCTAGTCACTCAGCGGGCACATAAATGCCCTGGCAGGCGCCATGGTACCCATGGGCACCACATTGGGGAGCACTGGTTTACAGCCACCAGAGCAAGAGCACGTCCACTCTGCCATGTGCGTTTGCACAAGAGATGTGCTTTTGCCCAAGAGCGTCCATGGCAGTGTGGATGCTTTCTTGTGCAAGAAAGATCTGATGGGCCATTTCAGCCATAGGGGTTTCTTGCGCAAGAAACCCCTGCTGCCTGTCCACACATGCCTTTTTGTGCAAAAGCTCTTGTGCAAAAAGGCTTATTCCTCGTAGAAAGAAGAATGACTCTTGCACAAAAAGCCCTGTGTTCTTACAATTTACTGTATTTTTTCTTGCGCAAGAACACACTTGTAGTGTGGATGCTCCGCAAGTTTTTGTGCAAAAATGGCTGCTGTTGCGCAAAAACTCTGCAGTGTAGGCATAGCCTTAGTGTTTTATGCTGTTATTTAGCTCTAATTTACCCCAAATGTTCTCTAAGAGCCCAGTAAGCAGTGGAAGTGTTGGTAATGCTACTAGACAATATTGACCTTCCGTGATTCGGCAAATTCTCTGTTTTGGGACCGGTCAGGTCCTGAGGATGCCGGACTAGAGAACTTCAACCTATAGCAACAACATGAGCACTGGAATTGACAGGCTGCTCTTTTAACCACTGTGTCTCGAAAACCTTCTCCAAGGAGTTTTCTGTCACATCCTTTGAGTCATCTCTCTGTTAGAGCCTTTGTACGATTGACTCTGCACCATTGCTGGCTGTTGCTGTAATACAGGTACTCATTTTCAGTGTGTAGGAACACCCAAAGGGATGAGTGCTTCTTTCTGAGTCACAGACACTACTGCCATACTGAATGTGTCTGGGTCATGTGGAGTGAAACAATATTACAAAACAAACCATTGGAGAATGTGAACCTCTACAGTTTTGCAATAAAGATTTAAAAGCCGAGGCCTTCTAAATGATGAGATTTAATTCAAAATCATGCAAGGACATACAAGAACTACAAGGGAAGGTGGAGCCTTTTCTATCTACTCCCTTCGACACTTCATTTTCTTGCACAAGCCTTTAAATACCACAGGAACATAGATGTCACAGTCATGAGGGCGTTCTGATGTATTTTGGGGGATTTGATAGCAGCCTTCAACTTCCTGAAGGGAGGTTCCAAAGAGGACGGACGGAGAAAGGCTGTTCACAGTAGTGACAGATGGCAGAACAAGGAGCAATGGTCTCAAGTTACAGTGGGAAAGGTCTAGGTTGGATATTAGGAAAAACTATTTCACTAGGAGGGTGGTGAAGCACTGGGATGGATTCCCTAGGGAGATGGTGGAATCTCCATCCCTACAGGTTTTTAAGTCTCAGCTTGACAAAGCCCTGGGTAGGTTGATTTAGTTGGGATGGTCCTGCCTTGGGGGGCTGGACTTGATGACTTCCTGAGGTCTCTTCCAGCTCTATGTTTCTATGATTCTTCCTGTTCCTCACATGATTCTCATCTCTCTCCCCTGCTAACGTTGCTATGAAATACCTTCCCACCCCCCCCATTAGAACTTTCAAAACTTGCATTGGAATTTTTAAGCTGTTGTCATAAAATGCTGGCCACTTAATACTTCAGGATTCTAGCTATCTAGTCGGGATGTTAAAATGTGTTGATTTATGTGAACATCTAACCGCTGAATTTTTCAGTGGTTACATGTTTACACAGGGGTGGGAGGGAGAAGCAGGCAGGAGCTGGTGTTCATGGGGAGCTGGCTTTTAAGCTAGCTCCCTGCAAACACCAGTTTCCACCCCCACCCCCCACCCCCACATGCTGCTGCCTCTGTGGGAGGCAGCCACATGGGGAGGGGGAAGAGGGGAAGTGACTCCATAGGATCTGGCACATGTGGGGATCTGACTCCCTGCGTGTACCAGCTCCCACCTGTCCCCTCCAGCACCACCATGCCGCTGCCTCTGTGGAGAGCAGCAGAGGGAGGGCAGGCAGCTTCACAAGAGCCGACATGCACAGGAAACCGGTTTAAAAGCTGGCTTCCCGCATGCACCAGCTCCTGCATCCTTCTCGTCCCTCCCCCCGGGGGTGGCTGTTTGTAACCATGATGGTTAACTGATGAGCCCAGGCTCATCTGTTAACTGTGTACTTGGTACACAGTCACATCCTTACTATCTAGGTATGTAAATGGCTCCTACTGAAGAATCTGCGGTTTTGAATTTTGTCATTATGCTGTCACTTAGAACTGATAAAGGCAGCAATACTAAATCCTAATCCTATTGCTCCAAAAGCTTAGGCACCTAACACCTGAGCAAGAGAAGACTGCATCTCAGAGGGTGTGGCATGAGAATTTCATTCACAATTCAGCAGTTCTGATTTACTCCACAAGAGGGCAGTAACAACACACGTATATGAGCCTGTTTGTTCTAAAAATCCTTAAATCATCCGGAATGCAGTATTCTTCTTTTTACAATGTTTTAAACTAAGCCCAGAAAATGTTTTTGAACACTGTATCCCTTTGATTAGTACTTACACACAAAGGCAGTTTTTGTTGTTTAAAAATGCAGGCAGAACCTGCTTTAAGCAACTGGATTGTACTTTTCCTAACAAGCAGGAAATGAACAGCCAAACAATAGCTAATTCCTAAATTCCAAGCCTATGAAACTGATGCTTATCTCCTTCTTCCAGACTGCCTGAGTGGAACTAAAGCTTCCGGAGATAGTCAAGCTCTCAGACAGAGATTAGTCTCTTTCAAAGTTGGTTTCCAGAATGTTACATTTGTTTGAAGAGGTTCCCTCTAGACTTTAAAAAGGAAAAAAGCTTCTATGGAGGCCTGATCAATCTGAGAGCTGTCTTCTAAGAGCCCAGTAAGCAGTGGAAGTGTTGGTAATGCTCTTAGACAATATTGACCTCCCATGGTTTGGCAAATTCTCTGGTTTGGCACCGGTCGGATCCTGAGGATGCTGGACCAGAGAAGTCTAATTCTAAGGAAATTTTATCCCTAAATGGTGACCCCCTAATGTTGCCCGGCATATGTATATGCTAAGGCTTCTTGTATCCAATTTACCAGTACAGTGCAATTCATGACTGAGAAATAGTGCCTTTAAAATATAGAAGTAAGAGGGCAGATTGTCCCTTGATCACCAGGGAAGACAGTAGTACCAAGTATTCAGCACCTCTCATAATTTGGTCCCACATCATGAGTCCTTTTGCACTGAATTGTGAGTTGATACCCTGAAATCTGGCCTGTTGCCAGGAGTGTATTTCTAAAGGTTTACTTAGGGCAATGTATCAGTCCGATATTGAGAGGGGCTAAGCCCCTGCAATTAGAATCCCAGTGACATGTGAACAAAAGGAAGTCCATTGTACTCCCAGCTTCTTTGTCTTGTGTTTTTTATTTAGAATAGAGGTTGGCATATGTGTAACATTTTTATAAAAATCATGTCCAAATGCTACGGACATAAAGGATTGTTTGGATTTAATTTGCAGAGCCATGAATTGCATGTTGTATTTGTTTGTTTAAGAGGCAGTGGGTTTGCCAATAGTAATGGGGGCTATAACTCCTAAAGTTTATTTCCAGCCTGATTTCTGTTATGCTGTGTGTCAGTTTCTTTGTCTATAAAAGGCGGGGGGAGGGAGGGAGGGAGGAGGCGCGTAGGCTTACCAGCTTCACGTAAGAGAGATATTGCCTTGCATTTTTAAAGTGCTTTGAAATTACTGGGTGAAAGTGACTACAGGTTGGACCTCCCTGGTCTGTTGCCCTCGGGAGCTGAGAGGTCCTGGATGAGGGATTTTTCCAGACCAGAGGAGGTTGGTCCTAAGTGGCTCCCGTACTACCAGCTCCCCAGCCTTAGACCAGCCACAAGCCTCCTGGACAGCTCTCCCTTTCCACCAGCCTCTCTGCCCTGCTGGTCACCCCATCTCCTTTCCTGCTCTGCTGGGCAGCCCAGCTCCCTGCACACTGGACTCCTGTGGGCCAGATCTGCTCCGGAGCACTGAGCTCCTGCCCTGCAGAGCAGTCCTGCTGGATTGTATCTGCTGCCTAGTTGTGGGTAGGGTTGCCCGGTGTCCGGTTTTCACCCAGACACTCCGGTATTTGTGTCCCCTGTCCAGCAAAAAAACCAGAAAATTCAGAATATGTAAGTATCGGAAGGCCTCAGGGACACATCTGGTGGGGGCAGGGGGAGCGTGGAGATTTAAAGGTGCAGTAACTTTTTTTTGCTCAACAAGTTTGGTCCCCCGTTTGTTTGTTTTTCGCTCAACAACAAGTTTGGTCAGCTAATTTTTTTTCCCACCGTGTTCGGGACTTTTTATGAAAGTATCTGGCAACCCTAGTTGTGGGGTGCACCAGGCACCCCAGCTGCAGGGAGCCCAGCTGCCGGCCCTCCACTGGGATTCTCTGGTCTTGGAACATCCATGGTCCTACTGGATGACGGATGTTGCCGGTCCAGGGACTCCCAGATTACAGAGGTTCAACCTGTAGTTGAATGCATAGTGATATGATTTAGCCAAGGTTTCTTTTATAGGTTTATTCACTTTTTTAATAATGCATGCCCTTTGGGCCAGTAGATGTTGTATCTTGGATTTATGGTGGGAATTCAGGAATTTTTAGTCAGCCCAAAACAATGACTTTGTTATAAGGTGGGGAAATGACTGGTGCAAAACCATTATACGCCACCTGGCAGCTGAATGTATTCATGCTGTTGCTAAAACACTTACAGAAAACATGTTTCCTGGCAGATACGTTCCTTACCATATGTCTATTGCATCATTCACAATTAAATCAAATTACCCTTAAATAGATGGACAATATTACAGTCCAAGTGAGTGAGCCTTCATCACAGAGCTGTGTGAAATTTGGGAATGATTGGCCCAACATCCCAAAAAAGCTCAGTCCAAATTTCTCTGGTCACCATTAAACTCTAAGGTAGACACACAATTTGTTTTCAGAAAGATGTTGATGTGTATGTGTGTGTGTGTCCACCATTTTGATTCTTTTAAAACAAGGGTGAGGAACGTAAGGCCCAGGGACTGGATGCGGCTCCCGGCTTGCTTGGATCTGGCCCCCGAGGCTTGGGGCTCCCCTCTGAGCCCACTCCTGCGCTCTTCCTCTCACCAGACCCCACACCTCAAGCATCCTACAAAACTGAACCCTTCATTTTTGGCCCCACCCCAGAGCCTGGGGGGCCCACAGAATCTACTAGCCAGTCCCCACCCCCAGCTCTGGTGTGTGAGGGGAATGTAAGGAGTGTCTTTCTCCTCAGTTGGTGGGTACGTCAGTGAGGTTGTGGGGTTTTTTGTTTAATATTTTTGCTTCTCACTTTTGTGCGCCCCCCTGACTGATTTTTCTGTGGGTCAGTAGCCCCCAACCCAAAAAAGGTTCCCCATCCCTGTTTTAAAAACAACCATATCTTGGTGAGTAAGAAGGACATAAATTTCGTACATAAGCCAATAAAACTGTAATTAAGTCAGTTTAAATGGAGGCTGTCATGAAAGTGGAAAGCTCCACTCTTGATTTCATTTAATAAACATGGGGAAAGGACAAAAGGGAAAGAGATCATCACACTTATGTGCTCTCTTGCTCTCTTTCATACATCCTCTTCCAAACAGCTGGTCTACATGACAAAATCTTATTGTGTTCAAATATGACTGTGAAGAGTCAAATTAGCTTCCAGAATGCCAAGTATTACTGACCAATTGGTGTAAACAGTGGCATATTGTAGTCATTATTTGTCAGCTAACTGAATAAACACCACTGTTTGAACATAAAACTTAGTAATATAGACAAACCCAGAGATGAAAGAATGGAGAATTCAAATCACACTGCTTCCTCCTTAAGCAGCATGATTTACACCAAATACTCCCCTCCAATAAACAACAATCCTAAAACAACTATTTGAACATAGAATCTTAGAATACTAGGACTGGAAGGGACCTCGAGAGGTCATTGAGTCCAGTCCCTGCCCTCATGGCAGGACCCAATCCAGTCTAGACCATCCCTGATAGACATTTATCTAACCTACTCTTAAATATCTCCACAGATGGAGATTTCACAACCTCCCTAGGCAACTTATTCCAGTGTTTCACCACCCTGACAGTCAGGAACTTTTTCCTACTGTCCAACCTAAACCTCCCTTGCTGCAGTTTAAGCCCATTGCTTCTTGTTCTATCCTCAGAGGCCAGGAAGAACAAGTTTTCTCCCTCCTCCTTGTGACAGCCTTTTAGATACCTGAAAACCACTATTATGTCCCTTCTCAATCTTTTCTTTTCCAAACTAAACAAACCCAGTTCTTTCAGTCTTCCTTCATAGGTCATATTCTCTAGACCTTTAATTATTCTTATTGCTCTCTAATATCTCCACATCTTTTTTGAAATGTGGTGCCCAGAACTGGACACAATACTCCAACTGAGGCCTAATCAGCACAGAGTAGAGCAGAAGAGTGACGTCTCATGTCTTGCTCCCTTGGGTGGTTACTGTTTGCACCTGGTCCATATGAAACATACATTCCCAAATCTGTATTTTGAAATAGGAAATAAACTGTTAGCAGATATATCAAGGTGATTAAGGAGTTTTAAAATAAACGTGTTATGAAAACATCATATTTGTCCTGACTCCCATTATCCATGAAAAACTTTTCAGGTTCCCATGCCCCAATGGGTGGTACAAGGGCTTTTGTCCTATTTTTAGCCTACTGTTCTATTTTTAACCTATTTTTCAAAGGCCAAGCTAGGATCAGGAACCAAAATCCAGATAGCCCTGCTGTTTCTTTCATTCAAGCTCACATGTGAAAAGAAAGAATACCAGGAAATGGGGCAGCACAGACATAAAAAGCTCCAATGATCAACCAAGGCAGCCAGGAAAGGACAGGATGATGATTTCATAAGGGTGGGGTTTCGGAATATGGGATAATGGAATCATTCGGAATGCTTCAGACAGGAACTGACTGCCTACTCATTTATTGTACATTTACATGCATTACACTGTAGCTCTGGTTTATAATCCTCCCCACTCTTTTTAAGAAGCCCATGTGGATGATGCTCAGCCACTTGTCTCTGCTGTATCATCATGGAATTGTTTTTGTTACATTCCTTGACAATTGGCATTCTCTTTTTTGTGCTGTACTGATGTTCCTTAGCTAGCTGAAAACAATTTGCTGATGGCCAAGGTTTTCTTTGCACAGTTCTTGAAGAGTTAAATGGTGAACTACTATATACAGGGGCCTTCCTCTTGTTTCATCTGAAAGATGCTCTCCCCGACACACAAAGTAGCTGCTATGAACCTATCATGAGAGTGATCCTAATAGCACTGAAAGAAAAGCAAGTATTCTTAAAAATTGAAATCTAAACCATGAGTCATTGCAAATTCAAAGCCAGTCACTTGACACAAAATCCTGGAGAGACATTTGTACTGTAATCCAATAAATGATGCTATCTATTACACAGTAACAAGTAGTAGTAAATAGAATTCGTGTCTAGGTGACATATGGATCTTTTTATCCTATTATGCAGTTTAGGAGCTATATTTCACACCCTCTTAACAAAATCCTCTTTAACCATGTGGGAATATGAGTGAACAGACATCTTTTATTTCCCATCTAATACTTGACTTATGCTTAAATTGGAAAAAGAAAAATATCTATATGTCAACTCTAATATGAAATAATTAAAATCAGTGGATGAGCATGTCCCTAATATTATTTACTGGCTCCTTCCATAGCTTTGTAGCTGGTAGTGAGGCAGTATGATCTATGGCCTGTTCTTTTGTGCACAATATCTTGTAAGAATATAGGAAGACCTGGATTTTTGCCTCAAGGAGATAATTATTTAAAATAGAGGGAAGCATTTTTAAGGGAGCAGGTATGGAATTGGAGAAAAGATTATTTAGATTGATAAATCTTTAGGACAGTGACTTCCTTCTTTATGTGACTGTATGTGAGTGTGTTACAAAACAGCCATAAGCAACAAGGAGTCCTCTAGCACCTTATAGACTAACAGATGTATCGGAGCATAAGCTTTCATGGGCAAAGACCCACTTTGTCAGATGCATGCATCTGACGAAGTGGGTCTTTGCCCATGAAAGTTTATGCTCCAATACATCTGTTAGTCTATAAGGTGCTACAGGACTCCTTGTCGCTTTCACAGATCCAGACTAACACGGCTACCCCTCTGATACTTGTTACAGAACAGTTAGCACAATAAGACCCTGCACTTGTGTGCTTCCATGGAAGGAAGGGTGGGTGGGTAAAATAACCATAACACCAGAGTGGTCTTTAGCAATAAAAAGCTAATCAGCCAAAAGGAGCGGACTGGTTTCAAAAGAAACATTTGTTCAATAACGTGAACTATGCAAAGAAACAAGGGAGCAAAACTTCTCTGGCTATAGTCTATGTTTGCCTTGTCTCAGGCTCCTGTGTTTCTGCTTCCTGTGCAGAACATGTCATAATACAGCAAAAAAACACACAAAGACCAGTCGCAAAGTGAAGATGCTGGTCTTTGCCTGTCTTAGTTGTCTAATAATTTTTACTACATGGCATGTGTGTGAAGTTCTTGGTGTTAGGGTCTAGGCTGATGACAGGTTGTGACTTAGTGGGGAATGCAGTTTGGGGCAACTCTTGGGCAGTGGAGGAGAGATAGTGGGCTCTGGCTAGCAGGAAGTGCCCAGTGAGGGAAGGCATGAGTTGGGATGAGAGGAGCTGTGCTAGAACCAAGTGATTTCCTGCTTTCCTAAAATAGATGCTAGTGGCTCTGTTCATGGCTGATTAGGGTCTCTGTTAGGGTGTGTCTAGACTACATGGCTCCATCGATGGAGCCATGTAAACTAGTTTACCCAACATAGTCAATGAAGCGGGGATTTAAATAATCCCCGCTTCATTAAAATAAAAATGGCTGCCGCGTTGTGCCAACAGTCAGCTGATCTGGCACAGCGCGGCAATCTAGACACGGAATGGTCGACAAGGGAAGCTCCTGTACACTTCATTTCATGAGGCATAAGGGAGCGGTCGACAAAGGCTTCCCTTGTCGACCATTCCGCGTCTAGACTGCCGTGCTGTCTGGATCAGCTGATTGTCACCACAGTGCGGCGGCCATTTTTATTTTAATGAAGCAGGGATTATTTAAATTCCCGCTTCATTGACTATGTCGGGTAAATTAGTTTACATGGCTCCGTCGACGGAGCCATGTGGTCTAGACATACCCTTGCTGACAAGAGTGCAGTGAGTGGTGGGTTGTGAGACTGAGGGGAATGCGGTTTTGGTGGGGTTTTAGGATTGAGGTGGTGTCTTGTGAGGTGGGGAATAACAGTGAGTGAAGTTCTCATGGTGAAATAGTGTGCAGTGACAGGCTGGATAAAATTTGGGGGAAGGGTCCGTGATCGGTCCTCGACTAAGATGAAAGGAATGTGGAGGCATTTCTGAGCTGGTCAAGAAAAGACTCAGGAGGCTGGCACTGACTGGGCAGGAGGCACTAGGTGGGAAAAATCTTGTCTGGCACCGAAAAGAAAGGAGGTGCAGGGGAGGGGGAGAAGCCTCACGTCGCTACTCTGAAAGGCAGGTTACAAAGTGCAGGAAAAGCCTCGCATGTATTGTGCTACCTGGGCATGAGGTAGTAGGTGGAAAACACCTTAAATGCCTCATGCTGATTGGGCAGGAGGTGCTGGGTGGGAAAAGCCAGAGGCATCTAGTGCTGAGCAGGAAGGAAAATACTCAGGTGTCTGAGGATAACAGGGAGTGAGGCTCTATGTCTGAAACCCTGTGCAATGAGGATCTGCAATACATTTGGGAGCGGGGGCTGTGATACGTTCTGGGTTAAGATAGAAGGGCTGTGGAGGCATTCCTAAGCTGGTCAGGAAAAGCCTCAGGAGGTTGATGTTGAGTGGGCAGGAGGTGCAAGACAGAAAAAGACTCAGAGGCCTCATGCTGACAGAGCAGGAGTTTCTGGGTAGGAAATGTTTTAGGTGGCTGGGGCTATCAAGGAAGGAGGCCTCAGGAAAAAAAAAAAGCCTCAGAAACCTCATGCCGACTGAGCAGGAGATATTGGGAAGGAAACACCTCAGATGACTGGGGCTGAGAGGGCAGGAGGTGCAGGGTGGGAAAAGCCTCTGAAAGCTGGCGCTGACAGGAAAAGAGAAGCATGGAGGGAAGCCTGAGATAACACATACTCACAGGGCAGAAGGCATTGCATGGGTGAAGCCTCATGCAGCTAGCACTGACTGAGCAGTATGTGATAGGCAAGAACACCTCAGGCAGCTGGTACTGACAGGGCAGGAGATGCTGAGCGGGAAAAGCCTGAGATGCCTCATATTGAAAGGGTCAGAGCCACTGGGCAGTAAAAACCTCAGCCACCTCATGAAGAATGGGCCAGTGGGAAAACCTCACAAAGCTAAAGCTGAGGAAGCTGAATGTGCAGGAGGCATGGGGGAGGAAAAGCCTCACGTGATTATTGATGACTGAGCAGAAGGTGCTGGACAGCAAAAGCCTCAGAAACATCATGCTCACAGGGAACAAAGTGCCGGTTGGAAAAATCTTGAGGGAGCTGGTGCTGACAGGGAAAGAGGTGCTGGTCAAGAAAAGCCTCAGATGCCCCCTGCTTAATGGACAGATGGTACTAGGTGGGAAAAACCTCAGATGCCTCCCCCTGACTGGGCAGAAGGTGCTGGGAGGGAGAAGCCTCAGGCAACTAGCGCTCAGAGGGCAACAGATTCTGGTCACGAAAAGCCTGATGTATATCGTCCTAACTGGGTAAAAAGTGCTAGGAGTGAAAAGTCTCAGAGGCGTCATGCTGATGGAGCAGTAGGAATTGGGCGGGAAATGCCTCAGATGAGTGGAGCTCACAGAATAGTATATGTGGGGAGGAAAAGCTTCAGGCAGCTGGCACTGACAGGGTAGGGGGACCTGGATGGGAAAAAGCTGAGACACCCATGTTGATAGGGCAGAAGGCATTGGGCATGAAAAGCCTAAAATGTATCATTTTACCTGGCAAAATGTGCTGGGAGAAAATAGACTCAGATGCCTCATGCTGATTGGACAGGAGAGCTGGGAGGGAAAAGTCTCAGACACCTAGTGCTGATAGGGCAGGAGGCATTGGGCGGGAAACGGGGATGGTTCGTGTGGCTGAGCAGGAGATGTTGGATGGGAAACACCTCAGGTGGCTCTTGCTGACTGAGCAGTGTTTGTTGGGCAGGAAAACATCAGGCTGTTGGAACTGAAGATAGGAGGCATTGGGCAGGAAAACACTCAAATGCATCATTCTACCTGAGCAAAATGTGGTGGAAGGGAGAAGCCTCAGATGCCAAATGTTGCCTGAGCAGGAGGTGCTGGGCGGGAAACACCTCAGAATACATGGGGTAAAAGAACAGAAGGCATGTGGTGGAAAAAACCTCAAACAGCTGGGGATGACAATGAAAGAGTCACATAGAGGGAAAAATCTCAGACTCTTCATGTTCACAGGGCAGAAGTTGTTGGTTGGATATTCCCTCGGGTGCTCGGTGTTGACTGAGCAGCTTGTGTGAGGCAAGAAAAGCCTCAGGTGGCTGTCACTGAGAGGGCAGGAGGCATTGGGTTGGAAAAGCCTCAGATGCCTCATGCTGACAGGACAGGCCACACATGACCAGAAAAGCCTCAGGCACCTCATGCTGATGGAGCAGGAGGTACTGGGTGGGAAACGCCTCAGATGACTGGGCAGGAGGTGTGGGGCGGGAAAAGCCTCAGGGGCTGCCAGTAAGAGGGCATGAGGCACACGGCAGAAAAAGCCTGAAATGTATCATTCTACAATGGCAAAAAGTGCTTGGAGACAAAAGCCTCAGAAGCCTCCTGCTGACTGAACAGGAGGTGCTGGGTGAAAAACACCACAGAGCACTGTGAGGGAAAAGTCTCAGATGCCTCTGAAGGTAGGAGGCATTGGGAAGGAAAACACTCAAATGCATCATTCTACCTGAGCAAAATGTGTGGGGAGGGAAAAGCCTTAGTTGCATCATATTGCCTGAGCCAGAGGAGCTGCACAGGAAACACCTCACACCACGTGGGCTGAGAGGGTAGGAAGTGCGTGTTGGGAAAAACTTCAGGCAGCCCCGGGCCTCATACACAGGTGGAGGGGTCCTAGCACCCAATCCCACCTACCCCGAACAAGTTCTGTCTGGTTCCAAGAAACCAGCCACAGATCCCTGGTCAATTTACCCTCTGGACCTTACCCACAAATCACGCTGGGCCAATCCTTTAGAATATATATCTAAAGGTTTATTATTACAAGAAAGAAAAGCCAGAGAGTAAGGTTATTAAAGTACAGTACATTACATGCACCGAATCTCCCAGTCCTCGATGCAGGCTCTAGCAGAGATGTACAGCTGCTGGTTTAAAAGTTCTTATTGAACATCCTACGATCAGGATGGGTCCACAGGTCTTCCTGGCTCTTCAATCCCTGCAGTGCTGCCTCTGGGATGAAGTGCTGAGCTGAGAACAAAATGGCATCGACCACATGGCCTCTTTATACTCCTTCCTGGCCTCTTCTGGTATCTAGCAGGTCACCTGGTCCTCAGCCTCTCTGTGTTCCCTGCTGGCTGCTCTCAGGACAGCCCCCATTCTTTGGGTGTGTCTTTGGCCCATTGAGAACCATTGTTCCACAGGTAATTAGCATGTCCACAGGCTCCACAGGCTCGGCCCTGCCCAATGCTTAACCACATGCAGGGAAATCTTCAGTGTCCATACAAGTACATGCTAATAATTGCACACACAGACATTATACAAACACATGAACAGCGTATATAGGATTATGAGATAATACGCTTCTATTCAATACCTCACATGGCCCCCTTCTATACCATTTTTGGGGCCAACACCCCCACCTATGGGTGCATCAGTGATCTGGCTGCTCCCCTCAAGATCCAGCAACGTGACAGACGCTTCATGCTCACAGGGCAGAAGCTGTAGGTTAGGAAAAGCCTCAGGTGGCTGCCACTGCATGAGGAATATGTGCTAGGCTGGAAAACTTGAGGTGGCTGTAACTGAGAGAGCAGGAGGCGCTGGGTTGGAAAAGCCTGAGATGCCTTATGCTGACAGGGAAGATAGCACTGGGCAGTAATATCCTCAGACACCTCATGCTGACTGGGCAGCAGGTGCTTGGAGGAATAAGCCTCAGGCACCTATAGCTCAGAGGGCATGAGGTGCTGATCAGGAAAAGACTGAGGTATATCATCCTAAGTGGGCAAAAACTGCTCGGAGGGAAAAGTTCCAAATAGTTCATGCTGCATGAACATGAGGAGCTGGGCGGGAAGCACCTGAGACGCCTCATGCTGACAGCCCAGGCATCAGTCTATGTTTCTTAGTCCTAGTAATTTACCCTTTAAGTATAAAATCCTAGGATTTTTTTAAAAATCTGTGTGTATGTTTTTATGTATTATGGGCCATGCATTGTGTTTTTGAAAATGCAGTATAGGTGATGTCATCTTAGGTCTGACTGGTTTTCCCGCCTTTTTTCATGATAGTCTGGGGTAAATGAGTTCCGGTTGGAACCGGAATCTCCTCAGGAATTCTGCAGGTTTTCCTCTTAGGGGTAGATTCTATAGCTTCTCTAACAGGGAGCTTTCAACCACAGGTTTTAAAAAAAAGGCTGAAGGACCCCCCCTTTAAGAAGGGCAGCAGTGTCCTAGGCTTGAAGCTGCCATGTACTGAAATGGCTGACACTGAGAGGGCAGGGAAAAAGCTGCCTCATGCTGACAGGCCAGGTGGCACATGGCCAGAAAAGCCTCAGGTACCACGTGCTGATGGAGCAGGAGGTGCTGGGTGGGAAACACCTCAGATGACTGGTGCTGACAGGGCAGAAGAATGCCCATCAGAGCTTTCTTGCACAAAAGCATCCATGTAGTGTGGACGCTCGCTTGCACAAAAGTAAATCGCTTTTGCCATGCAATTTTGAGGTGTGAGTGCGCTTTTGCGCAAGAAGTTTTTGCAGAAGATCCCCCACAAAAAGCTTCTTGTGCAAAAACCCTGCAGTGTAGACAAAGCCTAAGAGGGCAGGAGGCACAGGGCGGAAAAAGCCTGAAAGTATCATTCTATCGTGTCAAAAGGTGCTTGGAGAGAAAAGCCTCACAAGCCTCCAGCTCATTGAACAGGAGGTGCTGGGTGGGAAACACCACAGAGGGAGGGAAAAGTCTCAGATGCCTCATGAAGATTGGACAGAAGGGACTGAGAGGGAAAAGTCTCAGGCAGCTAGTGCTCATAGGGCAGGAGGCATTGGGCGGGAAACACCTCAGATAGTTCATGTGGCTGAGCAGGAGGTGTTGGATGGGAAACACCTCAGGTGGCTCTTGCTGACTGAGCATTTTTTGTTGGGCAGGAAAATATCAGGTTGCTGGAACTGAAGGTAGGAGGCATTGGGAAGGAAAACACTCAAATGCATCATTCTACCTGAGCAAAATGTGTGGGGAGGGAAAAGCCTTAGATGCCTCATATTGCCTGAGCCAGAGGAGCTGCACAGAAAACACCTCACACCACGTGGGCTGAGAGGGTAGGAGGTGCATGTTGGGAAAAACTTCAGGCAGCTGGAGCTGACAGGAAAAGAGTCACTTGGAGGGAATCACCTCAGACGCTTCATGCTCACAGGGCAGAAGCTGTAGGTTGGGAAAAGCCTCAGGTGGCTACCACTGCATGAGGAATATGTGCTAGGCAGGAAAACTTGAGGCGGCTGTAACTGAGAGAGCAGGAGGCGCTGGGTTGGAAAAGCCTGAGATGCCTTATGCTGACAGGGAAGATAGCACTGGGCAGTAATATCCTCAGACACCTCATGCTGACTGGGCAGCAGGTGCTTGGAGGAATAAGCCTCAGGCACCTATGGCTCAGAGGGCATGAGGTGCTGATCAGGAAAAGACTGAGGTATATCATCCTAAGTGGGCAAAAACTGCTGGGAGGGAAAAGTTCCAAATAGATCATGCTGCATGAACATGAGGAGCTGGGCGGGAAGCGCCTGAGACGCCTCATGCTTAAAGCCCAGGCATCAGTCTATGTTTCTTAGTCCTAGTAATTTACCCTTTAAGTGTAAAATCCTAGGATTTTTTTTACAAGTTGTGTGTATGTTTTTATGTATTATGGGCCATGCATTGTGTTTTTGAAAATGCAGTATAGGTGATGTCATGTTAAGTCTGACTGGTTTTCCCGCCTTTTTTCATGATAGTCTGGGGTAAATGAGTTCTGGTTGGAACCGGAATCTCCTCAGGAATTCTGCAGGTTTTCCCTCTTAGGGGTAGATTCTATGGGTTCTCTTACAGGGTTTTCTCAGGCACAAATTTCATAAAAAGACTGACCAACCCCCCTTTAACAAGGGCAAGTTTCTTTCTCTATGGGTAACTTTGTATCACCTGGCAAAATGCCTTCTCTGTCAGCAGGGGAAAATGTATTTGCCCTCTCCCTCTTCAACTTGTGGGTCCTTTTGGGGCCTTTCACTAAGAAAAACCTCAGATGCTTCATGCTCACAGGGGAGAAGCTGTTGTTTGGATAAAGCCTCAGGTGGCTGCCTCTGTAGGAGCAGTATGTGCTAGGCAGTAAAAGCCTCAGGTAGCTGTCACTGAGAGGGGAGGAGTTGCTGGGTTGGAAAAGCCTGAGACACCTCATGCTGACAGGAGAGAAGGCACTGGACAGGAAAATCCTCATGCTGACTGGGTATGAGGTGCAGGGAGCGATAAGCCTCAGGTAGCTATGGCTCAGAGGACATGAGGTGCTAGTCAGGAAAAAACTGAAGTATATCATCCTAACTGGGCAAAAAGTGCTGTGAGGGAAAAGTCCCAGGTACCTCATGCTGACTAGGCAACAGGTGCTGGGCAGGAAATGCCTTAGATGACTGGAGCTCATAGAGCAGTATGTGCTGCACAGGAAAAATCAGAAATTAGCTGACATTGACAGGGCACGAGGGTCTGGGAGGGAAAAGGATGAGATGCCTCATGCTGACAGGCCTGGCAACACATGGCCAGGAAAGCCTCAGGCACCTCATGCTGATGGAGCAGGAGGTGCTGGGCTGGAAATGCCTCCGACAACTGGGGCTGACAGGGCAGGAGAGGGGCAGGAAAAGCCTCAGGTGGCTGGCACTGTGAGAGCACCAGGCATTGGGCAAGAAAAGCCTGAAATATATCATTCTACCATGTCAATAAGTACTTGGAAAGAAAAGCCTCAGATACCCCCTGCTCACTGAACAGGAGGTGTTGGGTGGGAAACACCCCAGAGTACTGGGGCTGAAAGGGCAGAAGATGTGTAGTGCTGACAGGGAAAGAGTCACTTGGAGGGAATCACCTCAGACACTTTATGGTCAGAGGACAGAATGTGTTGGTTGCACAAAGCCTCAGGTGCCTGGTGTCACTTAGAAAAGATTGGGATGCCTCATGCTGGCAGGGAAGAAGGCGCGGGGCAGTAACATGCTCAGATATCTCATGCAGACTGGGCAGGAATTCCGGATGGGAAATGGCTGAGATGTCTTATGCTGAGAGGGCAGGCAGCACATGGCCAGAAAAACCTCAGAAACCTCATGATGATGGAGCAGGAGGTGCTGGGCAGGAATCACCTCAGATGAGTGGGGCTGGAAGGCTGGAAACATGGAGTGGGAAAAGCCTCCAGCAGCGAGCGCTGCCAGGGAAAAGCCTCAGATGCATTGTGCTCACAGTGCAGGAGGTGTTGGGTGGGATAAACCTCAGGTGGGTAGATCTCAGAGGGCATGAGGTGCTGGTCAGGAAAAGAATGAATTATTTCATCCTAACTGGGAAAAAAGTACTGGGAGGGAAAATTTCCAGGTGCCTCATGCTGCATGAACAGGAGGAGCTGGGCGGGAAGCGCCTCAGCTGACTGGAGCTCACAGAACAGTACGTGCTCCGCAGAAAAACATGAAATGGCTGACACAGACAGGACAGGAGGCACTGGTTGGGAAACGGCTGAGATGCCTCATGCTGACAGGCCAGGAAGCACATGGCCAGAAAAGCCTCAGGCACCTCATGCTGATGGGTGGGAAAGCCTCAGACAACTGGGGCTGACAGTACAGGAGGTGTGGGGTGGGAAAAGCCTCAGGTGGCTGGCAGTAAGAGGGCAGGAGGCACAGGGTGGAAAAAGCCTGAGATGAATCATTCTACTGTGTGTAAAAGTGTTTGGAGACAAAAGCCTCAGAAGCCTCCTGCTGACTGAACAGGAGGTGCTGGGTGAGAAACACCTCAGAGTACTGAGGGGGAAAAAAGTCTCAGATGCCTCATGAAGATTGGACAGAAGGGACTGGGAGGGAAAAGTCTCAGGCAGCTAGTGCTGATAGGGCAGGAGGCATTGGGCGGGAAACGCCTCAGATAGTTCATGTGGCTGAGCAGGAGGTGTTGGATGGGAAACACCTCAGGTGGCTCTTGCTGACTGAGCATTTTTTGTTGGGCAGGAAAATATCAGGTTGCTGGAACTGAAGGTAGGAGGCATTGGGAAGGAAAACACTCAAATGCATCATTCTACCTGAGCAAAATGTGTGGGGAGGGAAAAGCCTTAGATGCCTCATATTGCCTGAGCCAGAGGAGCTGCACAGGAAACACCTCACACCACGTGGGCTGAGAGGGTAGGAGGTGCATGTTGGGAAAAACTTCAGGCAGCTGGAGCTGACAGGAAAAGAGTCACTTGGAGGGAATCACCTCAGACGCTTCATGCTCACAGGGCAGAAGCTGTAGGTTGGGAAAAGCCTCAGGTGGCTACCACTGCATGAGGAATATGTGCTAGGCAGGAAAACTTGAGGCGGCTGTAACTGAGAGAGCAGGAGGCGCTGGGTTGGAAAAGCCTGAGATGCCTTATGCTGACAGGGAAGATAGCACTGGGCAGTAATATCCTCAGACACCTCATGCTGACTGGGCAGCAGGTGCTTGGAGGAATAAGCCTCAGGCACCTATGGCTCAGAGGGCATGAGGTGCTGATCAGGAAAAGACTGAGGTATATCATCCTAAGTGGGCAAAAACTGCTGGGAGGGAAAAGTTCCAAATAGATCATGCTGCATGAACATGAGGAGCTGGGTGGGAAGCGCCTGAGACGCCTCATGCTTAAAGCCCAGGCATCAGTCTATGTTTCTTAGTCCTAGTAATTTACCCTTTAAGTGTAAAATCCTAGGATTTTTTTTACAAGTTGTGTGTATGTTTTTATGTATTATGGGCCATGCATTGTGTTTTTGAAAATGCAGTATAGGTGATGTCATGTTAAGTCTGACTGGTTTTCCCGCCTTTTTTCATGATAGTCTGGGGTAAATGAGTTCTGGTTGGAACCGGAATCTCCTCAGGAATTCTGCAGGTTTTCCCTCTTAGGGGTAGATTCTATGGGTTCTCTTACAGGGTTTTCTCAGGCACAAATTTCATAAAAAGACTGACCAACCCCCCTTTAACAAGGGCAAGTTTCTTTCTCTATGGGTAACTTTGTATCACCTGGCAAAATGCCTTCTCTGTCAGCAGGGGAAAATGTATTTGCCCTCTCCCTCTTCAACTTGTGGGTCCTTTTGGGGCCTTTCACTAAGAAAAACCTCAGATGCTTCATGCTCACAGGGGAGAAGCTGTTGTTTGGATAAAGCCTCAGGTGGCTGCCTCTGTAGGAGCAGTATGTGCTAGGCAGTAAAAGCCTCAGGTAGCTGTCACTGAGAGGGGAGGAGTTGCTGGGTTGGAAAAGCCTGAGACACCTCATGCTGACAGGAGAGAAGGCACTGGACAGGAAAATCCTCATGCTGACTGGGTATGAGGTGCAGGGAGCGATAAGCCTCAGGTAGCTATGGCTCAGAGGACATGAGGTGCTAGTCAGGAAAAAACTGAAGTATATCATCCTAACTGGGCAAAAAGTGCTGTGAGGGAAAAGTCCCAGGTACCTCATGCTGACTAGGCAACAGGTGCTGGGCAGGAAATGCCTTAGATGACTGGAGCTCATAGAGCAGTATGTGCTGCACAGGAAAAATCAGAAATAAGCTGACACTGACAGGGCACGAGGGTCTGGGAGGGAAAAGGATGAGATGCCTCATGCTGACAGGCCAGGCAACACATGGCCAGGAAAGCCTCAGGCACCTCATGCTGATGGAGCAGGAGGTGCTGGGCTGGAAATGCCTCCGACAACTGGGGCTGACAGGGCAGGAGAGGGGCAGGAAAAGCCTCAGGTGGCTGGCACTGTGAGGGCACCAGGCATTGGGCAAGAAAAGCCTGAAATATATCATTCTACCATGTCAATAAGTACTTGGAAAGAAAAGCCTCAGATACCCCCTGCTCACTGAACAGGAGGTGTTGGGTGGGAAACACCCCAGAGTACTGGGGCTGAAAGGGCAGAAGATGTGTAGTGCTGACAGGGAAAGAGTCACTTGGAGGAAATCACCTCAGACACTTTATGCTCAGAGGACAGAATGTGTTGGTTGCAGAAAGCCTCAGGTGCCTGGTGTCACTGAGAAAAGATTGGGATGCCTCATGCTGGCAGGGAAGAAGGCGCGGGGCAGTAACATGCTCAGATATCTCATGCAGACTGGGCAGGAATTCCGGATGGGAAATGGCTGAGATGTCTTATGCTGAGAGGGCAGGCAGCACATGGCCAGAAAAACCTCAGAAACCTCATGATGATGGAGCAGGAGGTGCTGGGCAGGAATCACCTCAGATGAGTGGGGCTGCAAGGCTGGAAACATGGAGTGGGAAAAGCCTCCAGCAGCGAGCGCTGCCAGGGAAAAGCCTCAGATGCATTGTGCTCACAGTGCAGGAGGTGTTGGGTGGGATAAACCTCAGGTGGGTAGGTCTCAGAGGGCATGAGGTGCTGGTCAGGAAAAGAATGAATTATTTCATCCTAACTGGGAAAAAAGTACTGTGAGGGAAAATTTCCAGGTGCCTCATGCTGCATGAACAGGAGGAGCTGGGCGGGAAGCGCCTCAGCTGACTGGAGCTCACAGAACAGTACGTGCTCCGCAGAAAAACATGAAATGGCTGACACAGACAGGACAGGAGGCACTGGTTGGGAAACGGCTGAGATGCCTCATGCTGACAGGCCAGGAAGCACATGGCCAGAAAAGCCTCAGGCACCTCATGCTGATGGGTGGGAAAGCCTCAGACAACTGGGGCTGACAGTACAGGAGGTGTGGGGTGGGAAAAGCCTCAGGTGGCTGGCAGTAAGAGGGCAGGAGGCACAGGGTGGAAAAAGCCTGAGATGAATCATTCTACTGTGTGAAAAAGTGCTTGGAGACAAAAGCCTCAGAAGCCTCCTGCTGACTGAACAGGAGGTGCTGGGTGAGAAACACCTCAGAGTACTGAGGGGAAAAAAAGTCTCAGATGCCTCATGAAGATTGGACAGAAGGGACTGGGAGGGAAAACTCTCAGGCAGCTAGTGCTGATAGGGCAGGAGGCATTGGGCGGGAAACGCCACAGATAGTTCATGTGGCTGAGCAGGAGGTGTTGGATGGGAAACACCTCAGGTGGCTCTTGCTGACTGAGCATTTTTTGTTGGGCAGGAAAATATCAGGTTGCTGGAACTGAAGGTAGGAGGCATTGGGAAGGAAAACACTCAAATGCATCATTCTACCTGAGCAAAATGTGTGGGGAGGGAAAAGCCTTAGATGCCTCATATTGCCTGAGCCAGAGGAGCTGCACAGAAAACACCTCACACCACGTGGGCTGAGAGGGTAGGAGGTGCATGTTGGGAAAAACTTCAGGCAGCTGGAGCTGACAGGAAAAGAGTCACTTGGAGGGAATCACCTCAGATGCTTCATGCTCACAGGGCAGAAGCTGTAGGTTGGGAAAAGCCTCAGGTGGCTGCCACTGCATGAGGAATATGTGCTAGGCAGGAAAACTTGAGGTGGCTGTAACTGAGAGAGCAGGAGGCGCTGGGTTGGAAAAGCCTGAGATGCCTTATGCTGACAGGGAAGATAGCACTGGGCAGTAATATCCTCAGACACCTCATGCTGACTGGGCAGCAGGTGCTTGGAGGAATAAGCCTCAGGCACCTATGGCTCAGAGGGCATGAGGTGCTGATCAGGAAAAGACTGAGATATATCATCCTAAGTGGGCAAAAACTGCTGGGAGGGAAAAGTTCCAAATAGTTCATGCTGCATGAACATGAGGAGCTGGGCGGGAAGCGCCTGAGACGCCTCATGCTTAAAGCCCAGGCATCAGTCTATGTTTCTTAGTCCTAGTAATTTACCCTTTATGTGTAAAATCCTAGGATTTTTTTTACAAGTTGTGTGTATGTTTTTATGTATTATGGGCCATGCATTGTGTTTTTGAAAATGCAGTATAGGTGATGTCATCTTAGGTCTGACTGGTTTTCCCGCCTTTTTTCATGATAGTCTGGGGTAAATGAGTTCCGGTTGGAACCGGAATCTCCTCAGGAATTCTGCAGGTTTTCCTCTTAGGGGTAGATTCTATAGCTTCTCTAACAGGGAGCTTTCAACCACAGGTTTTAAAAAAAAGGCTGAAGGACCCCCCCTTTAAGAAGGGCAGCAGTGTCCTAGGCTTGAAGCTGCCATGTACTGAAATGGCTGACACTGAGAGGGCAGGGAAAAAGCTGCCTCATGCTGACAGGCCAGGTGGCACATGGCCAGAAAAGCCTCAGGTACCACGTGCTGATGGAGCAGGAGGTGCTGGGTGGGAAACACCTCAGATGACTGGTGCTGACAGGGCAGAAGAATGCCCATCAGAGCTTTCTTGCACAAAAGCATCCATGTAGTGTGGACGCTCGCTTGCACAAAAGTAAATCGCTTTTGCCATGCAATTTTGAGGTGTGAGTGCGCTTTTGCGCAAGAAGTTTTTGCAGAAGATCCCCCACAAAAAGCTTCTTGTGCAAAAACCCTGCAGTGTAGACAAAGCCTAAGAGGGCAGGAGGCACAGGGCGGAAAAAGCCTGAAAGTATCATTCTATCGTGTCAAAAGGTGCTTGGAGAGAAAAGCCTCACAAGCCTCCAGCTCATTGAACAGGAGGTGCTGGGTGGGAAACACCACAGAGGGAGGGAAAAGTCTCAGATGCCTCATGAAGATTGGACAGAAGGGACTGAGAGGGAAAAGTCTCAGGCAGCTAGTGCTCATAGGGCAGGAGGCATTGGGCGGGAAACACCTCAGATAGTTCATGTGGCTGAGCAGGAGGTGTTGGATGGGAAACACCTCAGGTGGCTCTTGCTGACTGAGCATTTTTTGTTGGGCAGGAAAATATCAGGTTGCTGGAACTGAAGGTAGGAGGCATTGGGAAGGAAAACACTCAAATGCATCATTCTACCTGAGCAAAATGTGTGGGGAGGGAAAAGCCTTAGATGCCTCATATTGCCTGAGCCAGAGGAGCTGCACAGAAAACACCTCACACCACGTGGGCTGAGAGGGTAGGAGGTGCATGTTGGGAAAAACTTCAGGCAGCTGGAGCTGACAGGAAAAGAGTCACTTGGAGGGAATCACCTCAGACGCTTCATGCTCACAGGGCAGAAGCTGTAGGTTGGGAAAAGCCTCAGGTGGCTACCACTGCATGAGGAATATGTGCTAGGCAGGAAAACTTGAGGCGGCTGTAACTGAGAGAGCAGGAGGCGCTGGGTTGGAAAAGCCTGAGATGCCTTATGCTGACAGGGAAGATAGCACTGGGCAGTAATATCCTCAGACACCTCATGCTGACTGGGCAGCAGGTGCTTGGAGGAATAAGCCTCAGGCACCTATGGCTCAGAGGGCATGAGGTGCTGATCAGGAAAAGACTGAGGTATATCATCCTAAGTGGGCAAAAACTGCTGGGAGGGAAAAGTTCCAAATAGATCATGCTGCATGAACATGAGGAGCTGGGCGGGAAGCGCCTGAGACGCCTCATGCTTAAAGCCCAGGCATCAGTCTATGTTTCTTAGTCCTAGTAATTTACCCTTTATGTGTAAAATCCTAGGATTTTTTTTACAAGTTGTGTGTATGTTTTTATGTATTATGGGCCATGCATTGTGTTTTTGAAAATGCAGTATAGGTGATGTCATGTTAAGTCTGACTGGTTTTCCCGCCTTTTTTCATGATAGTCTGGGGTAAATGAGTTCTGGTTGGAACCGGAATCTCCTCAGGAATTCTGCAGGTTTTCCCTCTTAGGGGTAGATTCTATGGGTTCTCTTACAGGGTTTTCTCAGGCACAAATTTCATAAAAAGACTGACCAACCCCCCTTTAACAAGGGCAAGTTTCTTTCTCTATGGGTAACTTTGTATCACCTGGCAAAATGCCTTCTCTGTCAGCAGGGGAAAATGTATTTGCCCTCTCCCTCTTCAACTTGTGGGTCCTTTTGGGGCCTTTCACTAAGAAAAACCTCAGATGCTTCATGCTCACAGGGGAGAAGCTGTTGTTTGGATAAAGCCTCAGGTGGCTGCCTCTGTAGGAGCAGTATGTGCTAGGCAGTAAAAGCCTCAGGTAGCTGTCACTGAGAGGGGAGGAGTTGCTGGGTTGGAAAAGCCTGAGACACCTCATGCTGACAGGAGAGAAGGCACTGGACAGGAAAATCCTCATGCTGACTGGGTATGAGGTGCAGGGAGCGATAAGCCTCAGGTAGCTATGGCTCAGAGGACATGAGGTGCTAGTCAGGAAAAAACTGAAGTATATCATCCTAACTGGGCAAAAAGTGCTGTGAGGGAAAAGTCCCAGGTACCTCATGCTGACTAGGCAACAGGTGCTGGGCAGGAAATGCCTTAGATGACTGGAGCTCATAGAGCAGTATGTGCTGCACAGGAAAAATCAGAAATTAGCTGACATTGACAGGGCACGAGGGTCTGGGAGGGAAAAGGATGAGATGCCTCATGCTGACAGGCCTGGCAACACATGGCCAGGAAAGCCTCAGGCACCTCATGCTGATGGAGCAGGAGGTGCTGGGCTGGAAATGCCTCCGACAACTGGGGCTGACAGGGCAGGAGAGGGGCAGGAAAAGCCTCAGGTGGCTGGCACTGTGAGAGCACCAGGCATTGGGCAAGAAAAGCCTGAAATATATCATTCTACCATGTCAATAAGTACTTGGAAAGAAAAGCCTCAGATACCCCCTGCTCACTGAACAGGAGGTGTTGGGTGGGAAACACCCCAGAGTACTGGGGCTGAAAGGGCAGAAGATGTGTAGTGCTGACAGGGAAAGAGTCACTTGGAGGGAATCACCTCAGACACTTTATGGTCAGAGGACAGAATGTGTTGGTTGCACAAAGCCTCAGGTGCCTGGTGTCACTTAGAAAAGATTGGGATGCCTCATGCTGGCAGGGAAGAAGGCGCGGGGCAGTAACATGCTCAGATATCTCATGCAGACTGGGCAGGAATTCCGGATGGGAAATGGCTGAGATGTCTTATGCTGAGAGGGCAGGCAGCACATGGCCAGAAAAACCTCAGAAACCTCATGATGATGGAGCAGGAGGTGCTGGGCAGGAATCACCTCAGATGAGTGGGGCTGGAAGGCTGGAAACATGGAGTGGGAAAAGCCTCCAGCAGCGAGCGCTGCCAGGGAAAAGCCTCAGATGCATTGTGCTCACAGTGCAGGAGGTGTTGGGTGGGATAAACCTCAGGTGGGTAGATCTCAGAGGGCATGAGGTGCTGGTCAGGAAAAGAATGAATTATTTCATCCTAACTGGGAAAAAAGTACTGGGAGGGAAAATTTCCAGGTGCCTCATGCTGCATGAACAGGAGGAGCTGGGCGGGAAGCGCCTCAGCTGACTGGAGCTCACAGAACAGTACGTGCTCCGCAGAAAAACATGAAATGGCTGACACAGACAGGACAGGAGGCACTGGTTGGGAAACGGCTGAGATGCCTCATGCTGACAGGCCAGGAAGCACATGGCCAGAAAAGCCTCAGGCACCTCATGCTGATGGGTGGGAAAGCCTCAGACAACTGGGGCTGACAGTACAGGAGGTGTGGGGTGGGAAAAGCCTCAGGTGGCTGGCAGTAAGAGGGCAGGAGGCACAGGGTGGAAAAAGCCTGAGATGAATCATTCTACTGTGTGTAAAAGTGTTTGGAGACAAAAGCCTCAGAAGCCTCCTGCTGACTGAACAGGAGGTGCTGGGTGAGAAACACCTCAGAGTACTGAGGGGGAAAAAAGTCTCAGATGCCTCATGAAGATTGGACAGAAGGGACTGGGAGGGAAAACTCTCAGGCAGCTAGTGCTGATAGGGCAGGAGGCATTGGGCGGGAAATGCCTCAGATAGTTCATGTGGCTGAGCAGGAGGTGTTGGATGGGAAACACCTCAGGTGGCTCTTGCTGACTGAGCATTTTTTGTTGGGCAGGAAAATATCAGGTTGCTGGAACTGAAGGTAGGAGGCATTGGGAAGGAAAACACTCAAATGCATCATTCTACCTGAGCAAAATGTGTGGGGAGGGAAAAGCCTTAGATGCCTCATATTGCCTGAGCCAGAGGAGCTGCACAGAAAACACCTCACACCACGTGGGCTGAGAGGGTAGGAAGTGCATGTTGGGAAAAACTTCAGGCAGCTGGAGCTGACAGGAAAAGAGTCACTTGGAGGGAATCACCTCAGATGCTTCATGCTCACAGGGCAGAAGCTGTAGGTTGGGAAAAGCCTCAGGTGGCTGCCACTGCATGAGGAATATGTGCTAGGCAGGAAAACTTGAGGTGGCTGTAACTGAGAGAGCAGGAGGCGCTGGGTTGGAAAAGCCTGAGATGCCTTATGCTGACAGGGAAGATAGCACTGGGCAGTAATATCCTCAGACACCTCATGCTGACTGGGCAGCAGGTGCTTGGAGGAATAAGCCTCAGGCACCTATGGCTCAGAGGGCATGAGGTGCTGATCAGGAAAAGACTGAGGTATATCATCCTAAGTGGGCAAAAACTGCTGGGAGGGAAAAGTTCCAAATAGTTCATGCTGCATGAACATGAGGAGCTGGGCGGGAAGCGCCTGAGACGCCTCATGCTTAAAGCCCAGGCATCAGTCTATGTTTCTTAGTCCTAGTAATTTACCCTTTATGTGTAAAATCCTAGGATTTTTTTTACAAGTTGTGTGTATGTTTTTATGTATTATGGGCCATGCATTGTGTTTTTGAAAATGCAGTATAGGTGATGTCATCTTAGGTCTGACTGGTTTTCCCGCCTTTTTTCATGATAGTCTGGGGTAAATGAGTTCCGGTTGGAACCGGAATCTCCTCAGGAATTCTGCAGGTTTTCCTCTTAGGGGTAGATTCTATAGCTTCTCTAACAGGGAGCTTTCAACCACAGGTTTTAAAAAAAAGGCTGAAGGACCCCCCCTTTAAGAAGGGCAGCAGTGTCCTAGGCTTGAAGCTGCCATGTACTGAAATGGCTGACACTGAGAGGGCAGGGAAAAAGCTGCCTCATGCTGACAGGCCAGGTGGCACATGGCCAGAAAAGCCTCAGGTACCACGTGCTGATGGAGCAGGAGGTGCTGGGTGGGAAACACCTCAGATGACTGGTGCTGACAGGGCAGAAGAATGCCCATCAGAGCTTTCTTGCACAAAAGCATCCATGTAGTGTGGACGCTCGCTTGCACAAAAGTAAATCGCTTTTGCCATGCAATTTTGAGGTGTGAGTGCGCTTTTGCGCAAGAAGTTTTTGCAGAAGATCCCCCACAAAAAGCTTCTTGTGCAAAAACCCTGCAGTGTAGACAAAGCCTAAGAGGGCAGGAGGCACAGGGCGGAAAAAGCCTGAAAGTATCATTCTATCGTGTCAAAAGGTGCTTGGAGAGAAAAGCCTCACAAGCCTCCAGCTCATTGAACAGGAGGTGCTGGGTGGGAAACACCACAGAGGGAGGGAAAAGTCTCAGATGCCTCATGAAGATTGGACAGAAGGGACTGAGAGGGAAAAGTCTCAGGCAGCTAGTGCTCATAGGGCAGGAGGCATTGGGCGGGAAACACCTCAGATAGTTCATGTGGCTGAGCAGGAGGTGTTGGATGGGAAACACCTCAGGTGGCTCTTGCTGACTGAGCATTTTTTGTTGGGCAGGAAAATATCAGGTTGCTGGAACTGAAGGTAGGAGGCATTGGGAAGGAAAACACTCAAATGCATCATTCTACCTGAGCAAAATGTGTGGGGAGGGAAAAGCCTTAGATGCCTCATATTGCCTGAGCCAGAGGAGCTGCACAGAAAACACCTCACACCACGTGGGCTGAGAGGGTAGGAGGTGCATGTTGGGAAAAACTTCAGGCAGCTGGAGCTGACAGGAAAAGAGTCACTTGGAGGGAATCACCTCAGACGCTTCATGCTCACAGGGCAGAAGCTGTAGGTTGGGAAAAGCCTCAGGTGGCTACCACTGCATGAGGAATATGTGCTAGGCAGGAAAACTTGAGGCGGCTGTAACTGAGAGAGCAGGAGGCGCTGGGTTGGAAAAGCCTGAGATGCCTTATGCTGACAGGGAAGATAGCACTGGGCAGTAATATCCTCAGACACCTCATGCTGACTGGGCAGCAGGTGCTTGGAGGAATAAGCCTCAGGCACCTATGGCTCAGAGGGCATGAGGTGCTGATCAGGAAAAGACTGAGGTATATCATCCTAAGTGGGCAAAAACTGCTGGGAGGGAAAAGTTCCAAATAGATCATGCTGCATGAACATGAGGAGCTGGGCGGGAAGCGCCTGAGACGCCTCATGCTTAAAGCCCAGGCATCAGTCTATGTTTCTTAGTCCTAGTAATTTACCCTTTAAGTGTAAAATCCTAGGATTTTTTTTACAAGTTGTGTGTATGTTTTTATGTATTATGGGCCATGCATTGTGTTTTTGAAAATGCAGTATAGGTGATGTCATGTTAAGTCTGACTGGTTTTCCCGCCTTTTTTCATGATAGTCTGGGGTAAATGAGTTCTGGTTGGAACCGGAATCTCCTCAGGAATTCTGCAGGTTTTCCCTCTTAGGGGTAGATTCTATGGGTTCTCTTACAGGGTTTTCTCAGGCACAAATTTCATAAAAAGACTGACCAACCCCCCTTTAACAAGGGCAAGTTTCTTTCTCTATGGGTAACTTTGTATCACCTGGCAAAATGCCTTCTCTGTCAGCAGGGGAAAATGTATTTGCCCTCTCCCTCTTCAACTTGTGGGTCCTTTTGGGGCCTTTCACTAAGAAAAACCTCAGATGCTTCATGCTCACAGGGGAGAAGCTGTTGTTTGGATAAAGCCTCAGGTGGCTGCCTCTGTAGGAGCAGTATGTGCTAGGCAGTAAAAGCCTCAGGTAGCTGTCACTGAGAGGGGAGGAGTTGCTGGGTTGGAAAAGCCTGAGACACCTCATGCTGACAGGAGAGAAGGCACTGGACAGGAAAATCCTCATGCTGACTGGGTATGAGGTGCAGGGAGCGATAAGCCTCAGGTAGCTATGGCTCAGAGGACATGAGGTGCTAGTCAGGAAAAAACTGAAGTATATCATCCTAACTGGGCAAAAAGTGCTGTGAGGGAAAAGTCCCAGGTACCTCATGCTGACTAGGCAACAGGTGCTGGGCAGGAAATGCCTTAGATGACTGGAGCTCATAGAGCAGTATGTGCTGCACAGGAAAAATCAGAAATTAGCTGACATTGACAGGGCACGAGGGTCTGGGAGGGAAAAGGATGAGATGCCTCATGCTGACAGGCCTGGCAACACATGGCCAGGAAAGCCTCAGGCACCTCATGCTGATGGAGCAGGAGGTGCTGGGCTGGAAATGCCTCCGACAACTGGGGCTGACAGGGCAGGAGAGGGGCAGGAAAAGCCTCAGGTGGCTGGCACTGTGAGAGCACCAGGCATTGGGCAAGAAAAGCCTGAAATATTTCATTCTACCATGTCAATAAGTACTTGGAAAGAAAAGCCTCAGATACCCCCTGCTCACTGAACAGGAGGTGTTGGGTGGGAAACACCCCAGAGTACTGGGGCTGAAAGGGCAGAAGATGTGTAGTGCTGACAGGGAAAGAGTCATTTGGAGGAAATCACCTCAGACACTTTATGGTCAGAGGACAGAATGTGTTGGTTGCACAAAGCCTCAGGTGCCTGGTGTCACTTAGAAAAGATTGGGATGCCTCATGCTGGCAGGGAAGAAGGCGCGGGGCAGTAACATGCTCAGATATCTCATGCAGACTGGGCAGGAATTCCGGATGGGAAATGGCTGAGATGTCTTATGCTGAGAGGGCAGGCAGCACATGGCCAGAAAAACCTCAGAAACCTCATGATGATGGAGCAGGAGGTGCTGGGCAGGAATCACCTCAGATGAGTGGGGCTGGAAGGCTGGAAACATGGAGTGGGAAAAGCCTCCAGCAGCGAGCGCTGCCAGGGAAAAGCCTCAGATGCATTGTGCTCACAGTGCAGGAGGTGTTGGGTGGGATAAACCTCAGGTGGGTAGATCTCAGAGGGCATGAGGTGCTGGTCAGGAAAAGAATGAATTATTTCATCCTAACTGGGAAAAAAGTACTGGGAGGGAAAATTTCCAGGTGCCTCATGCTGCATGAACAGGAGGAGCTGGGCGGGAAGCGCCTCAGCTGACTGGAGCTCACAGAACAGTACGTGCTCCGCAGAAAAACATGAAATGGCTGACACAGACAGGACAGGAGGCACTGGTTGGGAAACGGCTGAGATGCCTCATGCTGACAGGCCAGGAAGCACATGGCCAGAAAAGCCTCAGGCACCTCATGCTGATGGGTGGGAAAGCCTCAGACAACTGGGGCTGACAGTACAGGAGGTGTGGGGTGGGAAAAGCCTCAGGTGGCTGGCAGTAAGAGGGCAGGAGGCACAGGGTGGAAAAAGCCTGAGATGAATCATTCTACTGTGTGTAAAAGTGTTTGGAGACAAAAGCCTCAGAAGCCTCCTGCTGACTGAACAGGAGGTGCTGGGTGAGAAACACCTCAGAGTACTGAGGGGGAAAAAAGTCTCAGATGCCTCATGAAGATTGGACAGAAGGGACTGGGAGGGAAAAGTCTCAGGCAGCTAGTGCTGATAGGGCAGGAGGCATTGGGCGGGAAACGCCTCAGATAGTTCATGTGGCTGAGCAGGAGGTGTTGGATGGGAAACACCTCAGGTGGCTCTTGCTGACTGAGCATTTTTTGTTGGGCAGGAAAATATCAGGTTGCTGGAACTGAAGGTAGGAGGCATTGGGAAGGAAAACACTCAAATGCATCATTCTACCTGAGCAAAATGTGTGGGGAGGGAAAAGCCTTAGATGCCTCATATTGCCTGAGCCAGAGGAGCTGCACAGAAAACACCTCACACCACGTGGGCTGAGAGGGTAGGAGGTGCATGTTGGGAAAAACTTCAGGCAGCTGGAGCTGACAGGAAAAGAGTCACTTGGAGGGAATCACCTCAGACGCTTCATGCTCACAGGGCAGAAGCTGTAGGTTGGGAAAAGCCTCAGGTGGCTACCACTACATGAGGAATATGTGCTAGGCAGGAAAACTTGAGGCGGCTGTAACTGAGAGAGCAGGAGGCGCTGGGTTGGAAAAGCCTGAGATGCCTTATGCTGACAGGGAAGATAGCACTGGGCAGTAATATCCTCAGACACCTCATGCTGACTGGGCAGCAGGTGCTTGGAGGAATAAGCCTCAGGCACCTATGGCTCAGAGGGCATGAGGTGCTGATCAGGAAAAGACTGAGGTATATCATCCTAAGTGGGCAAAAACTGCTGGGAGGGAAAAGTTCCAAATAGATCATGCAGCATGATCTGAGGAGCTGGGCGGGAAGCGCCTGAGACGCCTCATGCTTAAAGCCCAGGCATCAGTCTATGTTTCTTAGTCCTAGTAATTTACCCTTTAAGTGTAAAATCCTAGGATTTTTTTAAAAATCTGTGTGTATGTTTTTATGTATTATGGGCCATGCATTGTGTTTTTGAAAATGCAGTATAGGTGATGTCATGTTAAGTCTGACTGGTTTTCCCGCCTTTTTTCATGATAGTCTGGGGTAAATGAGTTCTGGTTGGAACCAGAATCTCCTCAGGAATTCTGCAGGTTTTCCCTCTTAGGGGTAGATTCTATGGGTTCTCTTACAGGGTTTTCTCAGGCACAAATTTCACAAAAAGACTGACCAACCCCCCTTTAACAAGGGCAAGTTTCTTTCTCTATGGGTAACTTTGTATCACCTGGCAAAATGCCTTCTCTGTCAGCAGGGGAAAATGTCTTTGCCCTCTCCCTCTTCAACTTGTGGGTCCTTTTGGGGCCTTTCACTAAGGAACTCCCCTTTAAGAAGGGTTGAGAGTGTCTTTTTTCTTTGTCCTAGTAAATTTCCCTTTAGGAGTAAAATCCTGGCATTTTATTATAAGTTGTGTGTTTGTTTTTATGTATAATGGGGAATGCATTCTCTTTTTCCAAATGGAATTTTGGTCATGTGATCTTACCTCTGACTGGTAAGGTTTTCCCGCCTTTTTTCATTACAGCCCTGGGTAAATGAGTTCCAGTTGGAACTGGAATCTCCTCAGGAATCTTGCAGGTTTTTCCTGTTAGGGATAGATCCTATGGATTCTCTTACAGGGGGTTTTCAGCCACAGGTTTTATAAAAAGGCTGGCAGTTAATCAGATCTCCGCTGCCCATCCTAGTGACAGGTTGCATGGATCTTCCTTTCTAGGACACCTGGACTGCGGACCAGCTAAGCCGATACGAAGACTCCTCTCTGTTCCAGCAGACATCATCTCTCCAGCAGCCTTGCCAATCAGCTACCACCTACAGCTGGGGAAGGACCAGGCTGCGTGGGATCTCCTCAGAGTTCCTCTCTTAAGGCTCCCAGGAGTCAAAGATCGAGGTCCTGAGCAACCAACTTGGGAACCAAGCAAGAAGGTTTCTATGAAATTGTCTCTTGTTACTTTCTTTCTCTTGTTTTTTGTTATCCAGCCAAAGGTGTTTGTTTAATGGGTCCTGGTTTCATACCAACAGGGGACTGACTACTGTGCTTGTGAAAGTGATTTTATGTTATTAAACTGCTCTTTGGTTAAACTTTTCCCCAAGTAAACTTATACCTCTTTGGTTTACATACACTGAGTCTTCCATTGCTTGTTAAAGGAGAGGGGAGGAACAGCACCAATTGATAGATGCTGGCAGTCCCAATAAAGGACAGAGGATCTGTTGTTCTTACAGCATCCCCTGTGGCCTTACTTTCAAATCCTTCTGATACCTAACAAATGGGGACCGTGGCAGGACTTCTGCGATTGGTTGTTGCCTTAAGAAAGTTTCATTTTCTTTGATACAGTAGTCAGACAGGCCCAAAGGCCCTGGGAGGGATTTTTACAGTCCTGGTTACTGACCACAAGCAGTGCATGAGGCGCTGGTCAGAAAAAGACTGAAGAAGATCATCCTAACTGGGCAAAAAGTGCTGGGAGGGAAAAGTCCCAGATGCTTTCTGCTGACTGGGCAGGAGCAGTTGCACAGGTAGCACCTCATCTGACTGGAGCTCACAGAGCAGTATGTGCTGTGCAAGAAAGCCTAAAATCTTTGACACTGACAGGGCAGGAGGTACTGGGTGGGAAATGCCAAAGACGCCTCATGCTGGCAGGCCAGGCAGCAGTCTATGTTTCTTAGTCCTAGTAAGTGTAAAGCCCTTTAAGTGTAAAATCCTAGGATTTTTTTAAAAATCTGTGTGTATGTTTTTATGTATTATGGGCCATGCATTGTGTTTTTGAAAATGCAGTATAGGTGATGTCATCTTAGGTCTGACTGGTTTTCCCGCCTTTTTTCATGATAGTCTGGGGTAAATGAGTTCCGGTTGGAACCGGAATCTCCTCAGGAATTCTGCAGGTTTTCCTCTTAGGGGTAGATTCTATAGCTTCTCTAACAGGGAGCTTTCAACCACAGGTTTTTAAAAAAAGGCTGAAGGACCCCCCCTTTAAGAAGGGCAGCAGTGTCCCAGGCTTGAAGCTGCCATGTACTGAAATGGCTGACACTGAGAGGGCAGGGAAAAAGCTGCCTCATGCTGACAGGCCAGGTGGCACATGGCCAGAAAAGCCTCAGGCACCTCATGCTGATGGAGCAGAAGGTTCTGAGGAGGAATCGCCTCAGATGACTGGCTGCAGGGCTGGAAACACAGGGTGGGAATAGCCTCTGGCAGCAGGCACTGCAAAGGAAGGAGACACTTGGAAAGGTAAAGCCTCATACATGTCATGCTCACCATGTCAGAGATGTTCGGTGGGAAAAACCTTAGATGGCTGGTTCATATAGGGCAGGAGGTGCTGGATAGAGAAGGCCTAAAGTATATTATCATAACTGGGCAAAAAGTGCTGGAAGGTAAAAGTCTGAAATGCCTCATGCTGATTAGACAGAAGGGAAAAGTCTCAGACAGCTAGTGCTGATAGGGCAGGAGGCATTGGGCAGGAAACGCCTCAGATAGTTCATGTGGCTGAGCAGGAGGTGTTGGATGGGAAACACCTCAGGTGGCTCTTGCTGACTGAGCAGTGTTTGCTGGGCAGGAAAACATCAGGCTGCTGGAACTGAAGGTAGAAGGCATTGGGCAGGAAAACACTCAAATTCATTATTCTACCTGAGCAAAATGTGGTGGAAGGGAGAAGCCTCAGATGCCAAATGTTGCCTGAGCAGGAAGTGCTGGGCGGGAAACACCTCAGGATACATGGGGTAAAAGAGCAGAAGGCATGTGGTGGGAAAAACCTCAAACAGCTGGAGCTGACAAGGAAAGAGTAACTTGGAGAGAAAAATCTCAGACTCTTTATGTTTACAGGGCAGAAGTTGTTGGTTGGATATACCCACAGATGCCTGGTGTTGACTGAGGAGCATATGTGAGGCAAGAAAAGCCTCAGGTGGCTGTCACTGAGAGGGCAGGAGAGGCTGGGTTGGAAAAGCCTGAGATGCCTCATGCTGACAGGACAGGCCACATATGGCTGGAAATGCCTCAGGCACCTCATGCTGATGGGTGGGAAAGCCTCAGACAACTGGGGCTGACAGTACAGGAGGTGTGGGGTGGGAAAAGCCTCAGGTGGCTGGCAGTAAGAGGGCAGGAGGCACAGGGTGGAAAAAGGATGAAATGAATCATTCTACTGTGTGAAAAAGTGCTTGGAGACAAAAGCCTCAGAAGCCTCCTGCTGACTGAACAGGAGGTGCTGGGTGAGAAACACCTCAGAGTACTGAGGGGAAAAAAAGTCTCAGATGCCTCATGCTGATTGGACAGAAGGGACTGGGAGGGAAAATTCTGAGGCAGCTAGTGCTCATAGGGCAGGAGGCATTGGGCGGGAAACACCTCAGATAGTTCATGTGGCTGAGCAGGAGGTGTTGGATGGGAAACACCTCAGGTGGCTCTTGCTGACTGAGCATTTTTTGTTGGGCAGGAAAATATCAGGCTGCTGGAACTGAAGGTAGGAGGCATTGGGAAGGAAAACACTCAAATGCATCATTCTACCTGAGCAAAATGTGTGGGGAGGGAAAAGCCTTAGATGCCTCATATTGCCTGAGCCAGAGGAGCTGCACAGAAAACACCTCACACCACGTGGGCTGAGAGGGTAGGAGGTGCATGTTGGGAAAAACTTCAGGCAGCTGGAGCTGACAGGAAAAGAGTCACTTGGAGGGAATCACCTCAGACGCTTCATGCTCACAGGGCAGAAGCTGTAGGTTGGGAAAAGCCTCAGGTGGCTGCCACTGCATGAGGAATATGTGCTAGGCAGGAAAACCTGAGGTGGCTGTAACTGAGAGAGCAGGAGGCGCTGGGTTGGAAAAGCCTGAGATGCCTTATGCTGACAGGAAAGATAGCACTGGGCAGTAATATCCTCAGACACCTCATGCTGACTGGGCAGCAGGTGCTTGGAGGAATAAGCCTCAGGCACCTATGGCTCAGAGGGCATGAGGTGCTGATCAGGAAAAGACTGAGGTATATCATCCTAAGTGGGCAAAAACTGCTGGGAGGGAAAAGTTCCAAATAGATCATGCTGCATGAACATGAGGAGCTGGGAGGGAAGCGCCTGAGACGCCTCATGCTTAAAGCTCAGGCATCAGTCTATGTTTCTTAGTCCTAGTAATTTACCCTTTAAGTGTAAAATCCTAGGATTTTTTTTACAAGTTGTGTGTATGTTTTTATGTATTATGGGCCATGCATTGTGTTTTTGAAAATGCAGTATAGGTGATGTCATGTTAAGTCTGACTGGTTTTCCCGCCTTTTTTCATGATAGTCTGGGGTAAATGAGTTCTGGTTGGAACCGGAATCTCCTCAGGAATTCTGCAGGTTTTCTCTCTTAGGGGTAGATTCTATGGGTTCTCTTACAGGGTTTTCTCAGGCACAAATTTCATAAAAAGACTGACCAACCCCCCATTAACAAGGGCAAGTTTCTTTCTCTATGGGTAACTTTGTATCACCTGGCAAAATGCCTTCTCTGTCAGCAGGGGAAAATGTCTTTGCCCTCTCCCTCTTCAACTTGTGGGTCCTTTTGGGGCCTTTCACTAAGGAACTCCCCTTTAAGAAGGGTTGAGAGTGTCTTTTTTCTGTGTCCTAGTAAATTTCCTTTTAGGAGAAAAATCCTGGGATTTTATTATAAGTTGTGTGTTTGTTTTTATGTATAATGGGGAATGCATTCTCTTTTTCCAAATGGAATTTTGGTCATGTGATCTTACCTCTGACTGGTAAGGTTTTCCCGCCTTTTTTCATTACAGCCCTGGGTAAATGAGTTCCAGTTGGAACTGGAATCTCCTCAGGAATCTTGCAGGTTTTTCCTATTAGGGATAGATCCTATGGATTCTCTTACAGGGGGTTTTCAGCCACAGGTTTTATAAAAAGGCTGGCAGTTAATCAGATCTCCGCTGCCCATCCTAGTGACAGGTTGCATGGATCTTCCTTTCTAGGACACCTGGACTGCGGACCAGCTAAGCCGATACGAAGACTCCTCTCTGTTCCAGCAGGCATCATCTCTCCAGCAGCCTTGCCAATCAGCTACCACCTACAGCTGCGGAAGGACCAGGCTGCGTGGGATCTCCTCAGAGTTCCTCTCTTAAGGCTCCCAGGAGTCAAAGATCGAGGTCCTGAGCAACCAACTTGGGAACCAAGCAAGAAGGTTTCTATGAAATTGTCTCTTGTTACTTTCTTTCTCTTGTTGTTTGTTATCCAGCCAAAGGTGTTTGTGAAAGTGATTTCTCCTAGGCTTGAAGCTGTCATGTACTATTGACCTCTCCCTTTAAGCAGGGCAAAGGTCTCCCCATTTTAGCCTCTCTCTGGAGGCTGGCATATGCTACACACAGAGACCTTCACCCCTACAGAGGGGAATGGCAGTCTCTCTTATTGCACACTTTTCTCCTCTGGCCCTTATTGTTCTCCAGATTAAGGACCAGTCTATGAGGAGGGTTTGGTTCTCTTTTGCCATGCTTCTTTCTTGATTGGTAACTTTTCAACATCACCACACAAAATGCCTGGTCAGTCAGCAGGGAAAAATGAATTTCCCTCTCACATCTCAAATAGAGGGTCCTTTTTGGACCTTTCACTCAGGGACTCCTCTTTAAGAAGGGTTGAGAGCATCTCTTTTCTTAGTCCTAGTAAATTTCCTTTTAGGAGTAAAATCCTGGGATTTTATTATAAGCTGTGTGTTTGTTTTTATGTATCATGGGGTCTGCTTTCTGGTTTTGCAAATGGAATATTGTTCATGTGATCTTAAGTCTGACTGGTCAAGTTTTCCTGCCTTTTTTCATTACAGCCATGGCTAAAGGAGGTCCAGGTGGAACTAGAATCTTCTCAGGAGTTTTGCAGGTTTTTCCTGTTAGGGATAGATTCCCACTTGACACCTTGGGTCTGGCTTCCACCCCCTCTTCAACTGGTGTAGCTGTCTGGAGGTGCTGGGCTCCCAAGTCTTACTCATTCACACCTCATTCATTCAACAGGGCAATTAATTACAGAGTGGGGGGGGGGGGAGAGAGGGGGAAAAATCTTATTCTGCTACAAGGTTTCTATATAGGGTTCTAATACAAAGTTATTTCAAGCAGCCCCTTGCACAAGCCTGAGCATGCCCTGGGGCACAGAGGGGGGGCTGTTTCTGGCTACATAGGATGATATTCATAACAGTTCTAAGTTACATGACCTAATACATTATATTCTAAAGGGGCAATAATAATAATAAATCTAAACATTTAACAATCTTAACAAATAATAATAATAATAATAAGAAGAAGAAGAATTAATAATAAATCTAAACACTTTAAGTTGTGGGGAACAAATTATGGGGAGTCACTTCCATGTGGGGGAATCACATTTTTAATACATTGATATGTTATCCCTACATACTTTTGACACTACGATATCTGGTATACTCGTAGTGTCACTTTCTATTTAATTTGTTTAAGAGAAGGTATTGTGAGGCAACTTGTGATTGAAATGTAACAAATATTCTTTTTATCCAGGTTAGGTGACTTTGCCCAGAGCGAGAGAAAATAGTGATTTTATCCAGGGCAGCTTGGGCAACAGTTTGAAACCCAATTAACAGTGCATGAATGTATGTGCTCTTATCCCACATAGTGTAGGCATTTTTGCATTTAGCCCTGAAAACAAAATTGGTGGTGTGCCTCAGTTTCCCTTTTTACATCACACACCAATTTTGGAATTCCACTTTCTCAGGTGAGAAGCTTCAACACTAATTACAAGTACTAACAGTAAAATACCAGTGTTACAAGGCTTTTGAACATACAATGTGCTCTTGCGTACATTTTTTTTTTAACCATTTCCAGGGTTTTGGTACAAAATCCTGCACATTGAACATTGTTACATTCTTAGTAACTGCAGTACAGTGGTTATGAAAGTTAGCATAAGTAGCAGGAACAAATCCATGCCAAGTGTACGCTGACAATTTGGGGGTTTTAGGTTGAAAAATCTGCAGCCTTTCTTGGCCTCATAGGTCTTGCCCCATTGCCCTGTTGTTTTAAATGCAAAGCTCCCTCTTTCAAAGACAAAGGGCCTGGCTGGGTGTGCCTCCCCTGGGAACACTCCTGTCCCAAACACACTGACTTCCCAGCAAGCTGATCATACTCAGTCACTTGGTTGCCAGACTGCTCCAATTCCCTGGCTGATTCTGCCTCTTCTGAAACAACCCTCAGTCCCTCTGAGATTTCTCCACAGCCATCCACACTGGGTTTCTCTAAATGCAGTCAAAATGTTTAATGCTTATTGAACCTTTCCTGCCTAGTGCAGATTATCTTTAACACAGTATACTAGTTAGTCAGACAGACAGACAGACATGAGACAAACACAAAACATTCTTTGTTGCAACAATACATCCATGGTGTTGTAGGGTATTTAGCTGGTACCAGCTTGTCCTGATTTTCTGAAAGACAAAAAAAAACCATACTTCTACCCCTTTGGGGGTGGCATTATTATTTACATACTTTCTCTTTTATTTTACAAATATGCTTTCATGTCTCTTTGCTTACAATTACTCCTATAGGTAAATATTTTTGTTTTGTAGGCAAAACAGGTTTCAATGATTTTTACCCCTTCTTGTGGGTGAATTACCCCACTGTGTAATTATTAAATTTAGGAGGTGTACTTTAGTTTTCCTCTTATACAGCAGACTAAGTTAGTAAGTTTCTGCTGTGTTAGGTTTATGAATAGAGAGTAGCCAAGAAGCATTATTACTATAATGCTGGGAGGGTTTTAAGTGTGAGATGTGTTTCCAATGATTATTTTAACATTTTAAAGGTTTTTCTTTTTTTTCTTTTTTTAAAGAAAATCATGTACACATTACAGGGTTACTTATGAACATTAGCATTAAACAACAAGTAGCCCTGTGGATCTTACCAATAGGTGTTTAAGTATTCTGTGATAGCATGCCTTTTATTTAGACAACTGAGCTTTGAGGCCAGTGTGTTCAAAACTATTTTGAAATCTTTCCGTATGCAGACCCCTTTTTGTTCTGATCTCAGGTAGTTTGCTAATCAAACTATCTATTTACCTGCAAACTTTTTTTTGTGTGTGTGTGTTAGGGCATTTACACCACAGACACTTTCTGGCTTGCTTTTAGATTAAAAGCTGTTTGTAGCTTGGTCTTAAAAAGGGACAGAATAACTTTTGCCAGAGATTTACAGTTTTGAGTTTTTACTTTAAGTCCTGCTCTCTCACACAGCAACCTGAAAAGGAAATTACATCCTGTTGTGGCTCCTGGAGCCCTCCCAGGATTTTAATTTGTTTTAAGCATACAAAACAGTTTACTAACCTACAAAACAGGAGTTCTGGATCTTAAAAACCTTACCTACTATTTACACTATATTTACACACAGATGCATGCATATATTCTCTGAATATTTCTAACACTATTTTTACATACCTGTACAAAGATTACATTCACTTTTATTCATTTGGGGGTAGTTAAGTTCCCAATAGAACCCTCTTGAAGTTCTTTAGTCAAATTTGCCTGGATTATTTACAGACACTCTTTTGGAAAAGGGCCCCTTTTTCCTTCAGAATGGCTGCAAAGAAACCAAGAATTCTTTTCCTATAACATTTTAGCATTTTCACAACTGCTCAATTTCCTCCAGACTCTGTAGAGTTAACTTTTTTGTGTTTTTGTTAAACACCTTCTTATTTCTTAAAATGAAAACTGGCCTTGCTTCAGATATTACTTCTTGTAAGTATTGTTTTAAGAATTTAGATTTCCAGTACCTGTACTTCCTGCTTTTTCTTAGTTCTACCACAAGGCCTTCAATCTATCTTTTGCCTGCCTGCTTGTCTGGGCCTGATCCTGTTTTTTGTTGTTGTTGTTTTTTTTGCTGAATGGCCCTTTTCCATGGACACAGGCTTTGTCCCATTACCAGTTTAGCAAGGAGGGTGGCCTTGTTCACTAAACCCCACACCTCCAGGTCCTTTTTCTTAAGCATATCCCTGAAAACTTTGAGAGTGCTACTTTAACTCTCAGTACCCATCCTTAAGGGAATCTAGCGGTGTCTGGGTACTGAGGGACAGACATTTCCAACTTTTTGCTTCTGCAGCAGAGGCTTTTACATTTTGCAGTTTCATATTTGAATTCTTATATTCAGTCAATTTGAGGAACACCTCATTACAGGTTTCATAAGAGCCAAATGTGACGGACCGGGCCGTGTCTGGGCACAGCTGAGGGCGTCCGCTCAGGGCGAATTGCTCGAATCCGGGGCTCCTTACAGTCCCCCTGACTGGCGACCTCTCCAAACAGGCCACAAACCAGTCCCACAGAGCGCTTCAGCTGCCTGCCTGAAGCCTCCCGAGCAAAACCCCTCCGACGCCCCAGCAATAACCGTGCCCCAGATGGCCCCGGGCCTCATACACACGTGGGGGGTCCTAACACCCAATCCCACCTACCCCGAACAAGTCCTGTCCGGTTCCAAGAAACCAGCCACAGATCCCTGGTCAATTTACCCTCTGGATCTTACCCACAAATCACGCTGGGCCAATCCTTTAGAATCTATATCTAAAGGTTTATTATCACAAGAAAGAAAAGCATGAGAGTAAGGTTATTAAAGTACAGTACGTTACATGCACCGAATCTCCCAGTCCTCGATGCAGGCTCTAGCAGAGATGTTGCAGCTGCTGGTTTAAAAGTCCTTATTGCACATCCTACGATCAGGATGGGTTCACAGGTCTTCCAGGCTCTTCAATCCCTGCAGTGCTGCCTCTGGGATGAAGTGCTGAGCTGAGAACCAAATGGCATCGACCACATGGCCTCTTTTATCCCCTTCCTGGCCTCTTCTTGTATGCAGCAAGTCACCTGGTCAGAGGCCAATCTCTATGTTCCCTGCTGGCTGCCCTCAGGTGACAAATCCCATTCTTTGGGTGTGTCCATAGCCTATTGAGAGTCATTGTTCCACAGGGCTTTGCTACTCAGCCTGTCCATAGCCATGCTTAACCACATTCACAGAAATATTCAGCTTCCACACAGATTACAGATTCCTACCTACACACACAGACATTATACACTCACATAAATAGCGAACATAAGATCAACAAACAATAATCTCCCATTCAATACCCCACATGGCTCCCCCCATACCAATTTCTGGGGCCAACACCCCCACCTAGGGGTGCAGCAGCGATCTGGCTGCTTCCCTCCAATTCAGCAACGTGACACCAAACTGAATCTGTGTTTTCTTTTCCCTTTTTCTTTTGGATTTAGCTTTTCCTGCAGAGAGAGATTTTTTTCTTCTTCTTTGCAGGTAGCTAAGTGGAGGTAACTGTCATTACATGCCTCCCATAATAGCCAAATTGCTGCTGCATCTCCTTTGGCAGCATTAGAAGGTTTGTACATGAGGATATACTGTGCCAATCTATCCTCTAGGTCTGAAATTGTATGGACATCAACTAACACTAGATTAGACTAAGGGCTATGTCCGAATTTTGGCAAGATTTGTTGAAAAGGTTCAAAAGATTTGTTTATCTTTTACAAATGCCAAGTTCTCTGTCTCCTCTCTGGGAGCCTTCTTAAAAGACTGCTTTCGTTTAAACATTTTTTAGTACACCCAACCTCCTATTGGGGCTAAAATAGCAATACCAATACCTCTTTTTTCTGGAGCGAGAAATTAAATTCTCCTCCCTTCTTTCTAATGCCAGCACTCTACGACTGGGGAGGAACGAGAAAGCTACTTCTCCTCCTCTCTTTACCCGGCCTTCTACCACCGGGGGTGTGCACACCTTACTGATCACTTTTTAATACTTTTCAAGGTTTATGATCACTTTTTCACACTTCTCAACATCTTTACATTACTCAATAAATGCTCATGGTACCTTCCCCCTTTCGCAATTCTCCACCAAAATGTTGTACTTAAAAGAAGTACTCGGGATCTTTTTCAGGGGGATAAGGCAACACGCCACATTTATTGATCACACATAGAATAATTAACAGTTATCATATGCATATGATATATATATATATATATATATATAAGTCACTCATGCACTCACACACACACACACAAGCCCACTCCGTCTTGCTGTTGTTACCAACAAGTTGCTCCCCTTAACTGCACTGGCCAGGTGAGTTAGATGGGGGAGGGGTGGAGCCGGGCTTCTGCCGATCCGGATCGATGCTCCGATGGTGACAAGACGAAACCCGGGGTCCTCTGCAAGACACCTCACTTTTATAGCATCCCTCTCATATGCAAATATATATCCCAGATTCAAACTCTGGGTCTGTGTCTGTTGGTCCCTTTGTGCTGCAGAGAGGGTGTTTTCAAAAGAAGGTGCCTGCTTCTAATCCCCAAGGCAGTCAGTATGTCTGCTCTCCTTTCTTCAGCCCACTTGACACCTTGGGTCTGGCTTCCACCCCCTCTTCAACTGGTGTAGCTGTCTGGAGGTGCTGGGCTCCCAAGTCTTACTCATTCACACCTCATTCATTCAACAGGGCAATTAATTACAGAGTGGGGGGGGGGGAGAGAGTGGGGGAAAATCTTATTCTGCTACAAGGTTTCTATATAGGGTTCTAATACAAAGTTATTTCAAGCAGCCCCTTGCACAAGCCTGAGCATGCCCTGGGGCACAGAGGGGGGGCTGTTTCTGGCTACATAGGATGATATTCTTAACAGTTCTAAGTTACATGACCTAATACATTATATTCTAAAGGGGCAATAATAATAATAAATCTAAACATTTAACAATCTTAACAAATAATAATAATAATAATAAGAAGAAGAATTAATAATAAATCTAAACACTTTAAGTTGTGGGGAACAAATTATGGGGAGTCACTTCCATGTGGGGGAATCACATTTTTAATACATTGATATGTTATCCCTACATACTCCCCCTTTTGACACTACGATATCTGGTATACTCGTAGTGTCACTTTCTATTTAATTTGTTTAAGAGAAGGTATTGTGAGGCAACTTGTGATTGAAATGTAACAAATATTCTTTTTATCCAGGTTAGGTGACTTTGCCCAGAGCGAGAGAAAATAGTGATTTTATCCAGGGCAGCTTGGGCAACAGTTTGAAACCCAATTAACAGTGCATGAATGTATGTGCTCTTATCCCACATAGTGTAGGCATTTTTGCATTTAGCCCTGAAAACAAAATTGGTGGTGTGCCTCAGTTTCCCTTTTTACATCACACACCAATTTTGGAATTCCACTTTCTCAGGTGAGAAGCTTCAACACTAATTACAAGTACTAACAGTAAAATACCAGTGTTACAAGGCTTTTGAACATACAATGTGCTCTTGCGTACATTTTTTTTTAACCATTTCCAGGGTTTTGGTACAAAATCCTGCACATTGAACATTGTTACATTCTTAGTAACTGCAGTACAGTGGTTATGAAAGTTAGCATAAGTAGCAGGAACAAATCCATGCCAAGTGTATGCTGACAATTTGGGGGTTTTAGGTTGAAAAATCTGCAGCCTTCCTTGGCCTCATAGGTCTTGCCCCATTGCCCTGTTGTTTTAAATGCAAAGCTCCCTCTTTCAAAGACAAAGGGCCTGGCTGGGTGTGCCTCCCCTGGGAACACTCCTGTCCCAAACACACTGACTTCCCAGCAAGCTGATCATACTCAGTCACTTGGTTGCCAGACTGCTCCAATTCCCTGGCTGATTCTGCCTCTTCTGAAACAACCCTCAGTCCCTCTGAGATTTCTCCACAGCCATCCACACTGGGTTTCTCTAAATGCAGTCAAAATGTTTAATGCTTATTGAACCTTTCCTGCCTAGTGCAGATTATCTTTAACACAGTATACTAGTTAGTCAGACAGACAGACAGACATGAGACAAACACAAAACATTCTTTGTTGCAACAATACATCCATGGTGTTGTAGGGTATTTAGCTGGTACCAGCTTGTCCTGATTTTCTGAAAGACAAAAAAAAACCATACTTCTACCCCTTTGGGGGTGGCATTATTATTTACATACTTTCTCTTTTATTTTACAAATATGCTTTCATGTCTCTTTGCTTACAATTACTCCTATAGGTAAATATTTTTGTTTTGTAGGCAAAACAGGTTTCAATGATTTTTACCCCTTCTTGTGGGTGAATTACCCCACTGTGTAATTATTAAATTTAGGAGGTGTACTTTAGTTTTCCTCTTATACAGCAGACTAAGTTAGTAAGTTTCTGCTGTGTTAGGTTTATGAATAGAGAGTAGCCAAGAAGCATTATTACTATAATGCTGGGAGGGTTTTAAGTGTGAGATGTGTTTCCAATGATTATTTTAACATTTTAAAGGTTTTTCTTTTTTTTTCTTTTTTTAAAGAAAATCATGTACACATTACAGGGTTACTTATGAACATTAGCATTAAACAACAAGTAGCCCTGTGGATCTTACCAATAGGTGTTTAAGTATTCTGTGATAGCATGCCTTTTATTTAGACAACTGAGCTTTGAGGCCAGTGTGTTCAAAACTATTTTGAAATCTTTCCGTATGCAGACCCCTTTTTGTTCTGATCTCAGGTAGTTTGCTAATCAAACTATCTATTTACCTGCAAACTTTTTTGTGTGTGTGTGTGTGTTAGGGCATTTACACCACAGACACTTTCTGGCTTGCTTTTAGATTAAAAGCTGTTTGTAGCTTGGTCTTAAAAAGGGACAGAATAACTTTTGCCAGAGATTTACAGTTTTGAGTTTTTACTTTAAGTCCTGCTCTCTCACACAGCAACCTGAAAAGGAAATTACATCCTGTTGTGGCTCCTGGAGCCCTCCCAGGATTTTAATTTGTTTTAAGCATACAAAACAGTTTACTAACCTACAAAACAGGAGTTCTGGATCTTAAAAACCTTACCTACTATTTACACTATATTTACACACAGATGCATGCGTATATTCTCTGAATATTTCTAACACTATTTTTACATACCTGTACAAAGATTACATTCACTTTTATTCATTTGGGGGTAGTTAAGTTCCCAATAGAACCCTCTTGAAGTTCTTTAGTCAAATTTGCCTGGATTATTTACAGACACTCTTTTGGAAAAGGGCCCCTTTTTCCTTCAGAATGGCTGCAAAGAAACCAAGAATTCTTTTCCTATAACATTTTAGCATTTTCACAACTGCTCAATTTCCTCCAGACTCTGTAGAGTTAACTTTTTTGTGTTTTTGTTAAACACCTTCTTATTTCTTAAAATGAAAACTGGCCTTGCTTCAGATATTACTTCTTGTAAGTATTGTTTTAAGAATTTAGATTTCCAGTACCTGTACTTCCTGCTTTTTCTTAGTTCTACCACAAGGCCTTCAATCTATCTTTTGCCTGCCTGCTTGTCTGGGCCTGATCCTGTTTTTTGTTGTTGTTGTTGTTGTTTTTGCTGAATGGCCCTTTTCCATGGACACAGGCTTTGTCCCATTACCAGTTTAGCAAGGAGGGTGGCCTTGTTCACTAAACCCCACACCTCCAGGTCCTTTTTCTTAAGCATATCCCTGAAAACTTTGAGAGTGCTACTTTAACTCTCAGTACCCATCCTTAAGGGAATCTAGCGGTGTCTGGGTACTGAGGGACAGACATTTCCAACTTTTTGCTTCTGCAGCAGAGGCTTTTACATTTTGCAGTTTCATATTTGAATTCTTATATTCAGTCAATTTGAGGAACACCTCATTACAGGTTTCATAAGAGCCAAATGTGACGGACCGGGCCGTGTCTGGGCACAGCTGAGGGCGTCCGCTCAGGGCGAATTGCTCGAATCCGGGGCTCCTTACAGTCCCCCTGACTGGCGACCTCTCCAAACAGGCCACAAACCAGTCCCACAGAGCGCTTCAGCTGCCTGCCTGAAGCCTCCCGAGCAAAACCCCTCCGACGCCCCAGCAATAACCGTGCCCCAGATGGCCCCGGGCCTCATACACACGTGGGGGGTCCTAACACCCAATCCCACCTACCCCGAACAAGTCCTGTCCGGTTCCAAGAAACCAGCCACAGATCCCTGGTCAATTTACCCTCTGGATCTTACCCACAAATCACGCTGGGCCAATCCTTTAGAATCTATATCTAAAGGTTTATTATCACAAGAAAGAAAAGCATGAGAGTAAGGTTATTAAAGTACAGTACGTTACATGCACCGAATCTCCCAGTCCTCGATGCAGGCTCTAGCAGAGATGTTGCAGCTGCTGGTTTAAAAGTCCTTATTGCACATCCTACGATCAGGATGGGTTCACAGGTCTTCCAGGCTCTTCAATCCCTGCAGTGCTGCCTCTGGGATGAAGTGCTGAGCTGAGAACCAAATGGCATCGACCACATGGCCTCTTTTATCCCCTTCCTGGCCTCTTCTTGTATGCAGCAAGTCACCTGGTCAGAGGCCAATCTCTATGTTCCCTGCTGGCTGCCCTCAGGTGACAAATCCCATTCTTTGGGTGTGTCCATAGCCTATTGAGAGTCATTGTTCCACAGGGCTTTGCTACTCAGCCTGTCCATAGCCATGCTTAACCACATTCACAGAAATATTCAGCTTCCACACAGATTACAGATTCCTACCTACACACACAGACATTATACACTCACATAAATAGCGTACATAAGATCAACAAACAATAATCTCCCATTCAATACCCCACATGGCTCCCCCCATACCAATTTCTGGGGCCAACACCCCCACCTAGGGGTGCAGCAGCGATCTGGCTGCTTCCCTCCAATTCAGCAACGTGACACCAAACTGAATCTGTGTTTTCTTTTCCCTTTTTCTTTTGGATTTAGCTTTTCCTGCAGAGAGAGATTTTTTTTTTCTTCTTTGCAGGTAGCTAAGTGGAGGTAACTGTCATTACATGCCTCCCATAATAGCCAAATTGCTGCTGCATCTCCTTTGGCAGCATTAGAAGGTTTGTACATGAGGATATACTGTGCCAATCTATCCTCTAGGTCTGAAATTGTATGGACATCAACTAACACTAGATTAGACTAAGGGCTATGTCCGAATTTTGGCAAGATTTGTTGAAAAGGTTCAAAAGATTTGTTTATCTTTTACAAATGCCAAGTTCTCTGTCTCCTCTCTGGGAGCCTTCTTAAAAGACTGCTTTCGTTTAAACATTTTTTAGTACACCCAACCTCCTATTGGGGCTAAAATAGCAATACCAATACCTCTTTTTTCTGGAGCGAGAAATTAAATTCTCCTCCCTTCTTTCTAATGCCAGCACTCTACGACTGGGGAGGAACGAGAAAGCTACTTCTCCTCCTCTCTTTACCCGGCCTTCTACCACCGGGGGTGTGCACACCTTACTGATCACTTTTTAATACTTTTCAAGGTTTATGATCACTTTTTCACACTTCTCAACATCTTTACATTACTCAATAAATGCTCATGGTACCTTCCCCCTTTCGCAATTCTCCACCAAAATGTTGTACTTAAAAGAAGTACTCGGGATCTTTTTCAGGGGGATAAGGCAACACGCCACATTTATTGATCACACATAGAATAACTAACAGTTATCATATGCATATGATATATATATATATATATATATATAAGTCACTCATGCACTCACACACACACACACAAGCCCACTCCGTCTTGCTGTTGTTACCAACAAGTTGCTCCCCTTAACTGCACTGGCCAGGTGAGTTAGATGGGGGAGGGGTGGAGCCGGGCTTCTGCAGATCCGGATCGATGCTCCGATGGTGACAAGACGAAACCCGGGGTCCTCTGCAAGACACCTCACTTTTATAGCATCCCTCTCATATGCAAATATATATCCCAGATTCAAACTCTGGGTCTGTGTCTGTTGGTCCCTTTGTGCTGCAGAGAGGGTGTTTTCAAAAGAAGGTGCCTGCTTCTAATCCCCAAGGCAGTCAGTATGTCTGCTCTCCTTTCTTCAGCCCACTTGACACCTTGGGTCTGGCTTCCACCCCCTCTTCAACTGGTGTAGCTGTCTGGAGGTGCTGGGCTCCCAAGTCTTACTCATTCACACCTCATTCATTCAACAGGGCAATTAATTACAGAGTGGGGGGGGGGGGGGAGAGAGTGGGGGAAAATCTTATTCTGCTACAAGGTTTCTATATAGGGTTCTAATACAAAGTTATTTCAAGCAGCCCCTTGCACAAGCCTGAGCATGCCCTGGGGCACAGAGGGGGGGCTGTTTCTGGCTACATAGGATGATATTCTTAACAGTTCTAAGTTACATGACCTAATACATTATATTCTAAAGGGGCAATAATAATAATAAATCTAAACATTTAACAATCTTAACAAATAATAATAATAATAAGAAGAAGAAGAATTAATAATAAATCTAAACACTTTTAGTTGTGGGGAACAAATTATGGGGAGTCACTTCCATGTGGGGGAATCACATTTTTAATACATTGATATGTTATCCCTACATACTCCCCCTTTTGACACTACGATATCTGGTATACTCGTAGTGTCACTTTCTATTTAATTTGTTTAAGAGAAGGTATTGTGAGGCAACTTGTGATTGAAATGTAACAAATATTCTTTTTATCCAGGTTAGGTGACTTTGCCCAGAGCGAGAGAAAATAGTGATTTTATCCAGGGCAGCTTGGGCAACAGTTTGAAACCCAATTAACAGTGCATGAATGTATGTGCTCTTATCCCACATAGTGTAGGCATTTTTGCATTTAGCCCTGAAAACAAAATTGGTGGTGTGCCTCAGTTTCCCTTTTTACATCACACACCAATTTTGGAATTCCACTTTCTCAGGTGAGAAGCTTCAACACTAATTACAAGTACTAACAGTAAAATACCAGTGTTACAAGGCTTTTGAACATACAATGTGCTCTTGCGTACATTTTTTTTTTAACCATTTCCAGGGTTTTGGTACAAAATCCTGCACATTGAACATTGTTACATTCTTAGTAACTGCAGTACAGTGGTTATGAAAGTTAGCATAAGTAGCAGGAACAAATCCATGCCAAGTGTACGCTGACAATTTGGGGGTTTTAGGTTGAAAAATCTGCAGCCTTCCTTGGCCTCATAGGTCTTGCCCCATTGCCCTGTTGTTTTAAATGCAAAGCTCCCTCTTTCAAAGACAAAGGGCCTGGCTGGGTGTGCCTCCCCTGGGAACACTCCTGTCCCAAACACACTGACTTCCCAGCAAGCTGATCATACTCAGTCACTTGGTTGCCAGACTGCTCCAATTCCCTGGCTGATTCTGCCTCTTCTGAAACAACCCTCAGTCCCTCTGAGATTTCTCCACAGCCATCCACACTGGGTTTCTCTAAATGCAGTCAAAATGTTTAATGCTTATTGAACCTTTCCTGCCTAGTGCAGATTATCTTTAACACAGTATACTAGTTAGTCAGACAGACAGACAGACATGAGACAAACACAAAACATTCTTTGTTGCAACAATACATCCATGGTGTTGTAGGGTATTTAGCTGGTACCAGCTTGTCCTGATTTTCTGAAAGACAAAAAAAACCATACTTCTACCCCTTTGGGGGTGGCATTATTATTTACATACTTTCTCTTTTATTTTACAAATATGCTTTCATGTCTCTTTGCTTACAATTACTCCTATAGGTAAATATTTTTGTTTTGTAGGCAAAACAGGTTTCAATGATTTTTACCCCTTCTTGTGGGTGAATTACCCCACTGTGTAATTATTAAATTTAGGAGGTGTACTTTAGTTTTCCTCTTATACAGCAGACTAAGTTAGTAAGTTTCTGCTGTGTTAGGTTTATGAATAGAGAGTAGCCAAGAAGCATTATTACTATAATGCTGGGAGGGTTTTAAGTGTGAGATGTGTTTCCAATGATTATTTTAACATTTTAAAGGTTTTTCTTTTTTTTTCTTTTTTTAAAGAAAATCATGTACACATTACAGGGTTACTTATGAACATTAGCATTAAACAACAAGTAGCCCTGTGGATCTTACCAATAGGTGTTTAAGTATTCTGTGATAGCATGCCTTTTATTTAGACAACTGAGCTTTGAGGCCAGTGTGTTCAAAACTATTTTGAAATCTTTCCGTATGCAGACCCCTTTTTGTTCTGATCTCAGGTAGTTTGCTAATCAAACTATCTATTTACCTGCAAACTTTTTTTTTTTTTTTTTGTGTTAGGGCATTTACACCACAGACACTTTCTGGCTTGCTTTTAGATTAAAAGCTGTTTGTAGCTTGGTCTTAAAAAGGGACAGAATAACTTTTGCCAGAGATTTACAGTTTTGAGTTTTTACTTTAAGTCCTGCTCTCTCACACAGCAACCTGAAAAGGAAATTACATCCTGTTGTGGCTCCTGGAGCCCTCCCAGGATTTTAATTTGTTTTAAGCATACAAAACAGTTTACTAACCTACAAAACAGGAGTTCTGGATCTTAAAAACCTTACCTACTATTTACACTATATTTACACACAGATGCATGCATATATTCTCTGAATATTTCTAACACTTTGTAATACCTGTACAAAGATTACATTCACTTTTATTCATTTGGGGGTAGTTAAGTTCCCAATAGAACCCTCTTGAAGTTCTTTAGTCAAATTTGCCTGGATTATTTACAGACACTCTTTTGGAAAAGGGCCCCTTTTTCCTTCAGAATGGCTGCAAAGAAACCAAGAATTCTTTTCCTATAACATTTTAGCATTTTCACAACTGCTCAATTTCCTCCAGACTCTGTAGAGTTAACTTTTTTGTGTTTTTGTTAAACACCTTCTTATTTCTTAAAATGAAAACTGGCCTTGCTTCAGATATTACTTCTTGTAAGTATTGTTTTAAGAATTTAGATTTCCAGTACCTGTACTTACTGCTTTTTCTTAGTTCTACCACAAGGCCTTCAATCTATCTTTTGCCTGCCTGCTTGTCTGGGCCTGATCCTGTTTTTTGTTGTTGTTGTTGTTGTTGTTTTTGCTGAATGGCCCTTTTCCATGGACACAGGCTTTGTCCCATTACCAGTTTAGCAAGGAGGGTGGCCTTGTTCACTAAACCCCACACCTCCAGGTCCTTTTTCTTAAGCATATCCCTGAAAACTTTGAGAGTGCTACTTTAACTCTCAGTACCCATCCTTAAGGGAATCTAGCGGTGTCTGGGTACTGAGGGACAGACATTTCCAACTTTTTGCTTCTGCAGCAGAGGCTTTTACATTTTGCAGTTTCATATTTGAATTCTTATATTCAGTCAATTTGAGGAACACCTCATTACAGGTTTCATAAGAGCCAAATGTGACGGACCTATATTCTAAAGGGGCAATAATAATAATAAATCTAAACATTTAACAATCTTAACAAATAATAATAATAAGAAGAAGAAGAAGAAGAAGAATTAATAATAAATCTAAACACTTTAAGTTGTGGGGAACAAATTATGGGGAGTCACTTCCATGTGGGGGAATCACATTTTTAATACATTGATATGTTATCCCTACAACCACACAGCTGTTCTGCTCTGCATACTTAGCTACCCAGCCCTTCTCCTAAATCTGAGACACTAAGTTCCCACTCTACTCACTCACCTGGGAACAATCCTGTCCCACACACACTGACTTCCCAGCAAGCTGGTCATACACAGTCACTGGGTTAACCGCCTGCTCCAATTCTCTGGCTGTTCCTGCCTCATCTGGAAGAACCCTCAGTCCCTCCAAGACTTCTCCAACACCATCCACACTGGGTTTCCCTAAACCCAAGTCAGTGGAGTCACTGCTAACAGACAAATTCTGTCCGCCAGGCACCAAAACAAGTGCCTCACAAGAAGCTGCTGCCTTTTGCAGGCAGAGCTTTCTCCTGAATGCCTTTTCCCAGCAAGGCCCTGTCACCTCCCTCAGTCACAGCAAACTGCTTGCTACAAGCACTGCCAGGACTCTCCTCCCTATGAGCTTCCTTAAGCAGCAGTTCACCCTTCCCTGGCTCTGCAGCAGCCTTGCCCTGCTGAGCCACAACCAACTCCTCCTGCAATTCCCTTACTCCCTGAGTTATCTCCAGCCCCTCTGGTGGATTCACAAACAATTCCCTCTCAGGCACACAGACAGACTCACAAGATACAGGGTCAGAGGCACCTACTCCTCCTTTGCAGCTCTCTAGATGGCTGTAAACTTTCACACCATCATTAGGCTCCAGAGTCAACATGCCCTCAATCTCTCCTTGTGCCTGGGCTACGGGGTCACCCTGGTCCCACAGAGTTGCTCCCCCCTCTTCCAGCAACACAGCAGCATCAGGCACAATATCAGGGTCACCACTGTCTGGTCTCTGGGGTTCTGGCAAAACACTGACTGACTCTACCTGAGTCACCTCATCCCTCTCCCCAGCAGACACAAACCTTGGGCCACCCCCTTCTTGGGCTTTAGCCATATCCAGACCCAACTCTGGGACAACAGCACTGCTCTCATCCTTCACAGGCTGCGGGGCACCTTCCTCAGACAAAGGAAGAAACTCTTCCCCACACACGGACAGACAACCAGAGACAGCTTCTCCCTTGTCCCCACTCCCCTGGCTAATCTCAGGCACACAGCTAGCCACTGAGACAGCTTCCTTTACTGCCCCACTGCTACTTCCACCAGCCAAATTGCCAGCTTGCACACACTGTGCTTCACACGACTCAATTTCAGCTTGTGCAGGTTCAATTCCACAAACCTCATCAGCCACCAACTCCTCAACTAAAACTTCACTCTGGCCAGCCACTCCAGGCTGCCCCAGAGAAACATTTCCCTGACTTCTGGGCTCTTCCTGCCCTGGTTCTGATTCCAGCCTCACCTCTGAGGCATCAGACGGGCCCTCACCCACAGGCTCACTGCCCACCTGCACAGACACACAGCCGTCTGCCACAGGCCCACATGTAGAGACTCTTTCCCCTTGGTTACAGGGAGACTGACCGGCTCCAGGAACCTTTCCATACCCACATGCACCCCCTTCCCAAACCTCCCTGCTAGCTACAGGTAACACAAAAGGTTTCACACATGCTTTGGGGTTGGGTCATCACATCAGCTGGGCAAAATACGTCTGCCATATCATAAGCACACCGCATACCCACAGAGTTACACATTGAACCTTCAGGAGGATACAGTCTCTCTTGTTCTTTTAGTCTCTTAAGCTGGAGGTCAAGTCTAGCATTTTCCTCCTTGGCTAGGGCCATCTTCTTTGCATGCTCTGCCCTTCTCTCTGCATACGCTGCCATTCTCTCTGCATGTTCTGCTTTTCTCATCTCAAGTTCCCGATCCATCTCCTTCTGTCTCTTAGCAATTTCTTCATCTGCCTTCTGCCTTCTTTCAGCAGCTTCCTTGGCTCGCTTCTGATCCCTTTCATCCACATCTCTGGTTAGTAACAACACTACCAGATCTAGTTTAGAGGCCCTTTTCCAAAAGGCAATGCCTCTCCCCAAGCACAAATCCTTCAGAGCACTTTTGCTCAGACTCTCATATAATTCCGGGATCATCACAGCGGCTCTTTAATCAACCAAACTCTCAACACCAAAAATCAAATTTACACAGCGTGGGGTCCTGATCCCAAAGCTCAATTGACCAAGATCTGTGGATCTTGCCAACTACGCCACTGTGACGGACCGGGCCGTGTCTGGGCACAGCTGAGGGCGTCCGCTCAGGGCGAATTGCTCGAATCCGGGGCTTCTTACAGCCCCCGACTGGTGACCTTTCCACACAGGCCACAATCCAGTCCCACAGAGCACTTCAGCTGCCTGCCTGAAGCCTCCCGAGCAAAACCCCTCCGAAACCCCAGCAATATCCGTGCCACAGATGGCCTCGGGCCTATACACAGGTGGGGGGTCCAAGCACCCAATCCCACCTACTCCGAACAAATTCTGTCCGGTTCCAAGAAACCAGCCACAGATCCCTGGTCAATTTACCCTCTGGACCTTACCCACAAATCACGCTGGGCCAATCCTTTAGAATATATATCTAAAGGTTTATTATTACAAGAAAGAAAAGCATGAGAGTAAGGTTATTAAAGTACAGTACGTTACATGCACCGAATCTCCCAGTTCTCGATGCAGGCTCTAGCAGAGATGTTGCAGCTGCTGGTTTAAAAGTTCTTACTGCACATCCTACAATCAGGATGGGTTCACAGGTCTTCCGGGCTCTTCAATCCCTGCAGTGCTGCCTCTGGGATGAAGTGCTGAGCTGAGAACAAAATGGCATCGACCACATGGCCTCTTTATACCCCCTTCCTGGCCTCTTCTGGTATCTAGCAGGTCACCTGGTCCTCAGCCTCTCTCTGCTGGCCGCTCTTAGATGTCCGCCCTCATGCTTTAGGTGTGTCTTTGGGCCATCAAGTGCCATTGTTCCACAGGGCTTCACTACTCAGCCTGTCCATAGCAATGCTTAACCACATTCAGAGAAATATTCAGCTTCCACACAGATTACAGATCTACACACACAGACATTATATACTCACATAAATAGTGTACACAGGATGAGAAAACAACAAGCTCCCATTCAATACCCCATATGGCTCCCTCTTCTACCAATTTCTGGGGCCAACACCCCCACCTAGGGGTGCAGCAGCGATCTGGCTGCTTCCCTCTTGAACTAGGAAGGCCGGCATCCAATCTTAAACGACAGAAGCCTTGATACAGCGATCCCCGCGTTTTGCTGCTGCCAGAACTCCTGCTTACTACCACAGGTTGGTGCGGAAGTCAGGGAGCGGGGCTAATTTCAAAGAGGGGCAGTGTGCAATAATTCTCAACGGATGTTGCCGTGCAGCGTAGGGAGTCGGCGCCTCACTTTCCTTCTCCTCTTTTCTCTCCCTAGCAGCTGAAAGAAGGAAACAGACAAGAAGACAGCAGCGCTGCAGAAAGAGCGGGAAAAGAGAGCGGAAGCAGAAGCCACGGGAAAAGGACGCCCACGTGACACGCATGGCTCTCCCTGTATCGGGGACGCTGGCCTTCCACTTCAACTTCCTTCCCCTTTGAGGCGGCAGGTCCAGGGACCTCCCTGTAAACAGGGATGAAGGTCCACCCCTTAGAGCAAAACTGCTTCATGAGGAAGCTAGAGCTGAGTGACCCCCCTTTAAGAAGGGGAGCGGTCGCTCTGTAGGTTTCGGCTCTTTAGGAGCTAGCCTTTCAAATAGATCTGGGACGTGACCTGTGCCTGTAACTGGGGTGCAGGTGTCCCTTTTTTGCCTCGCCTCATCTTGTCCCGCCTGGACTTGCTTGGCAAAAAGACCACCCTCTCCTGAGGGCATGGAGGTCTGGGCTTTTTTCCTCCGCTGCCACCTAAAAGCTTCACGACCACCCTGTAAGGAGGGTTTGGGTCACTTTGCCACGCTGCGTTAGCCACAGGCCGCTTTGACGTGCCAGGCCAAACAGCTGCCCTGTAAGCAGAGGGCAAGGTCTTTCCCCTCTTCAACTAGGGAGGCCTTTCCATGGCCGTGGCTGAAGGACCCCCCCCTTTAAGAAGGGGAGCGGTCGCTCTGTAGGTTTCGGCTCTTTAGGAGCTAGCCTTTCAAATAGATCTGGGACGGTGACCTCTGCCTGTAACTGGGGTGCAGGTGTCCCTTTTTCGCCTCGTCTTGTCCCGCCTGGACTTGCTTGGCAAAAAGACCACCCTCTCCTGAGGGCATGGAGGTCTGGGCTTTTTTCCTCCGCTGCCACCTAAAAGCTTCACGACCACCCTGTAAGGAGGGTTTGGGTCACTTTGCCACGCTGCGTTAGCCACAAGTCGCTTTGACGTGGCAGGCCAAACAGCTGCCCTGTAAGCAGAGGGCAAGGTCTTTCCCCTCTTCAACTAGGGAGGCCTTTCCATGGCTGTGGCTGAAGGACCCCCCCCTTTAAGAAGGGCGGCGGTCTCCTAGGCTTGAAGCTGCCAGGTGCCACTGACCTCTCCCTTTAAGCAGGGGTTCAGGTCTCCCCGTTTTAGCCTGTCTATAGAGGCTGGCACACGAGGAAGCTAAAACAAAAGGCAGGACTATGCAGCACTTTAAAGCCAGCTCTAGAAACAAGCCCTTTTAGTGAATTGAGGGGTTGTCCTGTCGCCCTCCCTTCACCCTGACCTGCACGCACTCTCCACCGCGTCCACGCCGAGCGAAGCCTGCATCCAACTGGCTACGACTTCTGCTGCTGCCAGGACTTCTGCTCACTGCCGCAGGTTGGTGTGGAAGTCAGGGAGCGGGGCTAATTTCAAAGAGGGGCCTTGTGCACTGACGCTGAACGGATGTTGTCGTGCAGTGTAGGGAGTCGGCGTCTCACTTTCCTTCTCCTCGTTTGCTCTCTCTAGCAGCTGAAAGGAGAACACGGACAAGAAGACAGCAGCGCTGTAGAAAAAGCGGGAAAGAAGAGCAGAAGCAGAAGCCACGGGAAAAGGACATCCACTTGGTATGCGTGGGTCTCCCTGTATCGGGGACGCTGGCCTTCCCTTTAAACTTTCCTCCCGGTTGAGGCGGCAGGTCCAGGGACCTCCCTGTAAACAGGGATGAAGGTCCACCCCTTAGAGCAAAGCTCCTTTATTAGGAAGCTGGAGCTGGATGAACTCCCTTTAAGAAGGGGAGCGGTCTCTCTGTAGGTTTCATCTCTTCAGTAATTATCCTTTCAAGTACTCTGTTATAGTTACCGCTCCCTCTATGGAGGGTTTGGTTTTCGTTTGCCATGCTTCTTTCTCAACGGGTAAGTTTGCATCGCCAGGGAAATCACTTCCTCTGTCAGCAGGAAAAATGTCTTCCCCCTCTCCGTGGGTCCTTTTTGGGCCTTTCGCCAAAGGACTCCCGTTTAAGAAGGGTTGAGAGCATCTCTTTTCTTAGTCCTATAAATTGCCCTTTAAGAGTAAAACCTGGGATTTTATTGTCAATTGTGTGTTTGTTTTTATGTAGAATGGGGCATGCATTTTTATTTTGCAAATTGAATATCGGTCCTGTGATCTTAAGCCTGACTAGAAAGGTTTTCCCGCCTTTTTTCATTACAGCCATGGGTAAACGAGTTCCAGTCGGAACCGGAATCTCCTCAGGAATTTTGCAGGCTTTTCCTGTAAGGATAGATTCCATAGGTTCTCTTACAGGAGTTTCTCAGCCACAGGTTTTATAAAAAGGCTAGCAGTTACTCAGATCTCCGCTGCCCATCCTAGTGACAGGTTGCATGGATCTTCCTTTCTAGGCCACCTGGACTGCGGACCAGCTAAGCCGATGCGAAGACTTCCCTCAGTTCCAGCAGGCATCATCTCTCCAGCAGCCTTGCCAATCACATATCACCTACAGCTGTGGAAGGACCAGGCTGCGTGGGATCTCCTCAGAGTTCTTCTCTCAAGGCTCTCATGAGCAAAGAGATTGAGGTCCTGAGCAACCAACTTGGGAACTAAGGAAGAAGGTTTCTATGAAATTGTCTCTTGTTACTTTCTTTCTCTTCTTGTTATTTGTTATCTAGCCAAGGGTGTTTGTTTAATGGGTCCTGGTTTCATACCAACACGGGACTGACTACTGTGCTTGTGAAAGTGATTTTATGTTGTTATACTGTTCTTTAGTTACCCGTCCCACACCCTCTTTTGTAAACTTTTCCCCAAGTAAACCTATACCTCTTTGCTTTACATGCAATGAATCTTCCATTGGTTGTTAAAGGGAAAGGGAGGCACCGCACCAATTGATAGATGCTGGCAGTCCCAGTAAAGGACAGAAGATCTGTTTTAGTTAGGGCATCCCCTGCAGCCTAACTTCTCAATCCTTTTGATACCTAAGAAATGGTGACTGCGGCAGGACTTCTGTGATTGGTTGTTGTCTTAAGGGAGGTCCTGTCAGTTTTGTTTTCTTTGGTACAGTAGTCAGTGAGGCCCAACGGCTCTGGGAGGGATTTTTACGGTCCTGGTCCCTGACCGCAAGCGAAGCTTGGGCACCCCGGAACCAGGGGAATCCCATGGTGGAAGAAGCGTATGCCTTGCTAGAGCAAATAGGGAGAGCCCGTTAACCCTTTCATTCCCTTTTCATTGTGGCCGAGGATAAGTTTTTTTATTGAAAAGTCTCGAGAAGAGACAAGTTTGGGGACGGCGCAGGTCACCCCAGAAGCAAGCGTGTCTCTGGCTGCCTGTCAGTAGCGGCTGCTTGTCAGCAAGCGACAGGGACTAGTCGGGATAAGCTTTTTGTCAGGATATATTCTTTTTCTAGAGGGCAGAGGTAAGGCCCTTAGGAGATCTCGAGCCACGATTAAGCGTATATTTTCATGGAAAGGATGGAAGATGGAGTCTAATAAATTGTCTTTGGAGTTTGGTGTGAATTTATTTGGGAAATCTAGGAGTCCTTGCAAAGAGGGCGTGAACAAATGGTACTAGATGTTAATGCTGAGACAGCAAGAGCCACCTCATTAACCAATCAGCTCTCACAATTGGAAACACAACTAGCAGAAGCCCAAAGTGTGTCCATGACAGCACACCTGACACATGATGATTTTAAAATACTGCTAAGAGCATGTGAAACAGGACTATGTAGCGCTTTAAAGACTAACAAGTTGGTTTATTGATGAGCATTCGTGGGCCAGACCCACTTCCTCAGATCAAATAGTGGAATTTTCTTCCACTATTTGATCTGAGGAAGTGGGTCTGGCCCACGAAAGCTCATCACCTAATAAACCATCTTGTTAGTCTTTAAAGTGCTACATAGTCCTGTTTTGGGTTTCAGCTACACCAGACTAACACGGCTACATTTCTATCACTATTTAAAAAGCATGTGTGCAAGCAGAAGATGTTTTGCAATATTCAATTAGCATGATCACACGTAGACATCCAAGGTAAAATAACTGCAGTCTAATGAGAGAACAAGATCATTTCCCTCTTCAACTAGGAAGGCCGGCATCCAATCTTAAACGACAGAAGCCTTGATACAGCGATCCCCGCGTTTTGCTGCTGCCAGAACTCCTGCTTACTACCACAGGTTGGTGCGGAAGTCAGGGAGCGGGGCTAATTTCAAAGAGGGGCAGTGTGCAATAATTCTCAACGGATGTTGCCGTGCAGCGTAGGGAGTCGGCGCCTCACTTTCCTTCTCCTCTTTTCTCTCCCTAGCAGCTGAAAGGAGGAAACGGACAAGAAGACAGCAGCGCTGAAGAAAGAGCGGGAAAAGAGAGCGGAAGCAGAAGCCACGGGAAAAGGACGCCCACGTGACACGCATGGCTCTCCCTGTATCGGGGACGCTGGCCTTCCACTTCAACTTCCTTCCCCTTTGAGGCGGCAGGTCCAGGGACCTCCCTGTAAACAGGGATGAAGGTCCACCCCTTAGAGCAAAACTGCTTCATGAGGAAGCTAGAGCTGAGTGACCGCCCTTTAAGAAGGGGAGCGGTCGCTCTGTAGGTTTCGGCTCTTTAGGAGCTAGCCTTTCAAATAGATCTGGGACGTGACCTGTGCCTGTAACTGGGGTGCAGGTGTCCCTTTTTCGCCTCGCCTCGTCTTGTCCCGCCTGGACTTGCTTGGCAAAAAGACCACCCTCTCCTGAGGGCATGGAGGTCTGGGCTTTTTTCCTCCGCTGCCACCTAAAAGCTTCACGACCACCCTGTAAGGAGGGTTTGGGTCACTTTGCCACGCTGCGTTAGCCACAAGTCGCTTTGACGTGGCAGGCCAAACAGCTGCCCTGTAAGCAGAGGGCAAGGTCTTTCCCCTCTTCAACTAGGGAGGCCTTTCCATGGCTGTGGCTGAAGGACCCCCCCCTTTAAGAAGGGCGGCGGTCTCCTAGGCTTGAAGCTGCCAGGTGCCACTGACCTCTCCCTTTAAGCAGGGGTTCAGGTCTCCCCTTTTTAGCCTGTCTATGGAGGCTGGCACATGCCGGACACAGAGACCGCCCCCTCTACAGAGGGCAGTGGCGGTCTCTCCCATTGCACACTTTTCTCCTCTGACCCGTCATTGTTGTCCGGCTTAAGGGCCACCCTGTACGGAGGGTTTGGTTCTCCTTTGCCACGCTTCTTTCTCCCAGGGGAACTTTGCACGGCCAGGCAAACTTAGCAAGGGAAAATGGCTTCTCCCTCTCCCTCTTCAACTAGTGGGACCTTTTGGGGCTAAGGGACTCCCCCTTTAAGAAGGGTTGAGAGCCTCTCCTTTCCTTAGCCCTAGTAAACTGCCCCCAGCAGGATTTCTACTTGGCTTTTTTGGAATTTCTCGTCCCGTGATGTTAGGGACCTCTCTGAATGAAGCCGGGGTCTCCCGGAACACGGTGTGGCGAAGGGGCGGCTGTAAGGGGCTGGTGGAGGCCGTGATCAATTCGACCCTTTTTCCAAAAAAGCCAAGAAAGACCCACCGGCAGCGATCCCAATGTTCCCAGGTCTGGAAATGAGCAGGTCAGGCAGGGGGGCGCCTTTCAGCTTCTCCCTTCCATGTCCCGCCTCCTCCTTTCCTCGTGCCCTTCCTACGTGACACTGCCCCGCCAACCTCAGCTTTGACCCTTGCTTTTCTTCTGCACACCAATCACGTTGCTGGCTGTAGGTGTATTGAGTGAGAAGGGGCTGTCCTCGGTGTCCCCGTTACAGCCCCTTTGTCTCTTTGCTGCTAGACACGGGCTCTGTTTCGGACTGTGTTTGACATGCTTGAGAACTGTCCTTGGTGACAGGTGTTGGCCGTCCGGCGGCATCGGCGCACGAGTCGCAGTGTTGGTTCTTGCACAGGGGTGCCCCTAACCCTACTAACGGGACTGTGTAAGGAGTAAGGCGCGTGTGTCTTGGAAAAGGGTAGGGTCACAAAGTTGTCCTTTTCTTGGTGGGGTGGATTGGTCCGTCGGGAAGGGCCTAAGAGAGGGAGGAAGGCTTTCTTGAGAAGGGGAGACCTCCTCACCGGTTCATTTCCAGACTTTTTTCCCTTTGCCATTTCTTTCCCCTTCTTCAAAGGGAGTAAGATTTGGCGGAAGTAAGGCTGACCCCCCCGTAAACGGGCTTTGGGTCTCTCTCCTTTTTGCCCTCTCTGCATGGGCCCAAAGTGAGCTCCCTCTAACTAGGGTTTGCGTCTTCACTTGCCCAGCCTTCCTCCCCCGCGAGGAAGCTAAAACAAAAGGCAGGACTAGGCAGCACTTTAAAGCTAGCTCTAGAAACAAGCCCCTTTTAGGGAATTGGGGGTTGGTCCTGTCGCCCTCCCGTCACCCTGACCTGCACGCGCACTCAACCGCGTCCACGCCGAGCGACGCCTGCACCCAGCTGGCCACCACTTCTGCCGCTGCCAGGACTCCTGCTCACTGCCGCAGGTAGGCGCGGAAGTCGGGCTGCGGGGATCATTTCAAAGAGGGGCCTCGTGCACTGACTCTGAACGGATGTTGCCGTGCAGCGTAGGGAGTCGGCGCCTCACTTTCCTTCTCTTCTTTTCTCTCCCTAGCAGCTGAAAGGAGGAAACGGACAAGAAGAAAGCAGCGCTGATGAAAGAGCGGGCAAAGAGAGCGGAAGCAGAAGCCACGGGAAAAGGACGCCCACGTGACACGCATGGCTCTCCCTGTATCGGGGACGCTGGCCTTCCACTTCAACTTCCTTCCCCTTTGAGGCGGCAGGTCCAGGGACCTCCCTGTAAACAGGGATGAAGGTCCACCCCTTAGAGCAAAACTGCTTCATGAGGAAGCTAGAGCTGAGTGACCCCCCTTTAAGAAGGGGAGCGGTCGCTCTGTAGGTTTCGGCTCTTTAGGAGCTAGCCTTTCAAATAGATCTGGGACGTGACCTGTGCCTGTAACTGGGGTGCAGGTGTCCCTTTTTCGCCTCGCCTCGTCTTGTCCCGCCTGGACTTGCTTGGCAAAAAGACCACCCTCTCCTGAGGGCATGGAGGTCTGGGCTTTATTCCTCCGCTGCCACCTAAAAGCTTCACGACCACCCTGTAAGGAGGGTTTGGGTCACTTTGCCACGCTGCGTTAGCCACAGGTCGCTTTGACGTGGCAGGCCAAACAGCTGCCCTGTAAGCAGAGGGCAAGGTCTTTCCCCTCTTCAACTAGGGAGGCCTTTCCATGGCTGTGGCTGAAGGACCCACCCCTTTAAGAAGGGCGGCGGTCTCCTAGGCTTGAAGCTGCCAGGTGCCACTGACCTCTCCCTTTAAGCAGGGGTTCAGGTCTCCCCTTTTTAGCCTCTCTATGGAGGCTGGCACATGCCGGACACAGAGACCGCCCCCTCTACAGAGGGCAGTGGCGGTCTCTCCCATTGCACACTTTTCTCCTCTGACCCGTCATTGTTGTCCGGCTTAAGGGCCACCCTGTACGGAGGGTTTGGTTCTCCTTTGCCACGCTTCTTTCTCCCAGGGGAACTTTGCACGGCCAGGCAAACTTAGCAAGGGAAAATGGCTTCTCCCTCTCCCTCTTCAACTAGTGGGACCTTTTGGGAGTAAGGGACTCCCCCTTTAAGAAGGGTTGAGAGCCTCTCCTTTCCTTAGCCCTAGTAAACTGCCCCCAGCAGGATTTCTACTTGGCTTTTTTGGAATTTCTCGTCCCGTGATGTTAGGGACCTCTCTGAATGAAGCCGGGGTCTCCCGGAACACGGTGTGGCGAAGGGGCGGCTGGAAGGGGCTGGTGGAGGCCGTGATCAATTCGACCCTTTTTCCAAAAAAGCCAAGAAAGACCCACCGGCAGCGATCCCAATGTTCCCAGGTCTGGAAATGAGCAGGTCAGGCAGGGGGGCGCCTTTCAGCTTCTCCCTTCCATGTCCCGCCTCTTCCTTTCCTCGTGCCCTTCCTACGTGACACTGCCCCGCCAACCTCAGCTTTGACCCTCGCTTTTCTTCTGCACACCAATCACGTTGCTGGCTGTAGGTGTATTGAGTGAGAAGGGGCTGTCCTCGGTGTCCCCGTTACAGCCCCTTTGTCTCTTTGCTGCTAGACACGGGCTCTGTTTCGGACTGTGTTTGACATGCTTGAGAACTGTCCTTCGTGACGGGTGTTGGCCGTCCGGCGGCATCGGCGCACGAGTCGCAGTGTTGGTTGCAGGGGTGCCCCTAACCCTACTAACGGGACTGTGTAAGGAGTAAGGCGCGTGTGTCTTGGAAAAGGGTAGGGTCACAAAGTTGTCCTTTTCTTGGTGGGGTGGATTGGTCCGTCGGGAAGGGCCTAAGAGAGGGAGGAAGGCTTTCTTGAGAAGGGGAGACCTCCTCACCGGTTCATTTCCAGACATTTTTCCCTTTGCCATTTCTTTCCCCTTCTTCAAAGGGAGTAAGATTTGGCGGAAGTAAGGCTGACCCCCCCCCCGTAAACGGGCTTTGGGTCTCTCTCCTTTTTGCCCTCTCTGCATGGGCCCAAAGTGAGCTCCCTCTAACTAGGGTTTGCGTCTTCACTTGCCCAGCCTTCCTCCCCCGCGAGGAAGCTAAAACAAAAGGCAGGACTAGGCAGCACTTTAAAGCTAGCTCTAGAAACAAGCCCCTTTTAGGGAATTGGGGGTTGGTCCTGTCGCCCTCCCGTCACCCTGACCTGCACGCACTCTCAACCGCGTCCACGCCGAGAGAAGCCTGCACCCAGCTGACCACGTCTTCTGCTGCTGCCAGGACTCCTGCTCACTGCCGCAGGTTGGTGTGGAAGTCAGGGAGCAGGGCTAATTTCAAAGAGGGGCCTTGTGCACTGACGCTGAACGGATGTTGTCGTGCAGTGTAGGGAGTCGGCGCCTCACTTTCCTTCTCCTCGTTTGCTCTCTCTAGCAGCTGAAAGGAGAACACGGACAAGAAGACAGCAGCGCTGTAGAAAAAGCGGGAAAGAAGAGCAGACGCCACGGGAAAAGGACATCTACTTGGTATGCGTGGGTCTCCCTGTATCGGGGACGCTGGCCTTCCCTTTAAACTTTCCTCCCGGTTGAGGCGGCAGGTCCAGGGACCTCCCTGTAAACAGGGATGAAGGTCCACCCCTTAGAGCAAAACTCCTTTATTAGGAAGCTGGAGCTGGATGAACTCCCTTTAAGAAGGGGAGCGGTCTCTCTGTAGGTTTCATCTCTTCAGTAATTATCCTTTCAAGTACTCTGTTATAGTTACCGCTCCCTCTATGGAGGGTTTGGTTTTCGTTTGCCATGCTTCTTTCTCAACGGGTAATTTTGCATCGCCAGGGAAATCACTTCCTCTGTCAGCAGGAAAAATGTCTTCCCCCTCTCCGTGGGTCCTTTTTGGGCCTTTCACCAAAGGACTCCCGTTTAAGAAGGGTTGAGAGCATCTCTTTTCTTAGTCCTATAAATTGCCCTTTAAGAGTAAAACCTGGGATTTTATTGTCAATTGTGTGTTTGTTTTTATGTATAATGGGGCATGCATTTTTATTTTGCAAATTGAATATCGGTCCTGTGATCTTAAGCCTGACTAGAAAGGTTTTCCCGCCTTTTTTCATTACAGCCATGGGTAAACGAGTTCCAGTCGGAACCGGAATCTCCTCAGGAATTTTGCAGGCTTTTCCTGTAAGGATAGATTCCATAGGTTCTCTTACAGGAGTTTCTCAGCCACAGGTTTTATAAAAAGGCTAGCAGTTACTCAGATCTCCGCTGCCCATCCTAGTGACAGGTTGCATGGATCTTCCTTTCTAGGCCACCTGGACTGCGGACCAGCTAAGCCGATGCGAAGACTTCCCTCAGTTCCAGCAGGCATCATCTCTCCAGCAGCCTTGCCAATCACATATCACCTACAGCTGTGGAAGGACCAGGCTGCGTGGGATCTCCTCAGAGTTCTTCTCTCAAGGCTCTCATGAGCAAAGAGATTGAGGTCCTGAGCAACCAACTTGGGAACTAAGGAAGAAGGTTTCTATGAAATTGTCTCTTGTTACTTTCTTTCTCTTCTTGTTATTTGTTATCTAGCCAAGGGTGTTTGTTTAATGGGTCCTGGTTTCATACCAACACGGGACTGACTACTGTGCTTGTGAAAGTGATTTTATGTTGTTCTACTGTTCTTTAGTTACCCGTCCCACACCCTCTTTTGTAAACTTTTCCCCAAGTAAACCTATACCTCTTTGGTTTACATACAATGAATCTTCCATTGGTTGTTAAAGGGAAAGGGAGGCACCGCACCAATTGATAGATGCTGGCAGTCCCAGTAAAGGACAGAAGATCTGTTTTAGTTAGGGCATCCCCTGCAGCCTAACTTCTCAATCCTTTTGATACCTAAGAAATGGTGACTGCGGCAGGACTTCTGTGATTGGTTGTTGTCTTAAGGGAGGTCCTGTCAGTTTCGTTTTCTTTGGTACAGTAGTCAGTGAGGCCCAACGGCTCTGGGAGGGATTTTTACGGTCCTGGTCCCTGACCGCAAGCGAAGCTTGGGCACCCCGGAACCAGGGGAGTCCCATGGTGGAAGAAGCGTATGCCTTGCTAGAGCAAATAGGGAGAGCCCGTTAACCCTTTCATTCCCTTTTCATTGTGGCCGAGGATAAGTTTTTTTATTGAAAAGTCTCGAGAAGAGACAAGTTTGGGGACGGCGCAGGTCACCCCAGAAGCAAGCGTGTCTCTGGCTGCCTGTCAGTAGCGGCTGCTTGTCAGCAAGCGACAGGGACTAGTCGGGATAAGCTTTTTGTCAGGATATATTCTTTTTCTAGAGGGCAGAGGTAAGGCCCTTAGGAGATCTCGAGCCACGATTAAGCGTATATTTTCATGGAAAGGATGGAAGATGGAGTCTAATAAATTGTCTTTGGAGTTTGGTGTGAATTTATTTGGGAAATCTAGGAGTCCTTGCAAAGAGGGCATGAACAAATGGTACTAGATGTTAATGCTGAGACAGCAAGAGCCACCTCATTAACCAATCAGCTCTCACAATTGGAAACACAACTAGCTGAAGCCCAAAGTGTGTCCATGACAGCACACCTGACACATGATGATTTTAAAATACTGCTAAGAGCATGTGAAACAGGACTATGTAGCGCTTTAAAGACTAACAAGTTGGTTTATTGATGAGCATTCGTGGGCCAGACCCACTTCCTCAGATCAAATAGTGGAATTTTCTGCCACTATTTGATCTGAGGAAGTGGGTCTGGCCCACGAAAGCTCATCACCTAATAAACCATCTTGTTAGTCTTTAAAGTGCTACATAGTCCTGTTTTGGGTTTCAGCTACACCAGACTAACACGGCTACATTTCTATCACTATTTAAAAAGCATGTGTGCAAGCAGAAGATGTTTTGCCATATTCAATTAGCATGATCACACGTAGACATCCAAGGTAAAATAACTGCAGTCTAATGAGAGAACAAGATCATTTCCCTCTTGAACTAGGAAGGCCGGCATCCAATCTTAAACGACAGAAGCCTTGATACAGCGATCCCCGCGTTTTGCTGCTGCCAGAACTCCTGCTTACTACCACAGGTAGGCGCGGAAGTCGGGCTGCGGGGATCATTTCAAAGAGGGGCCTCGTGCACTGACTCTGAACGGATGTTGCCGTGCAGCGTAGGGAGTCGGCGCCTCACTTTCCTTCTCCTCTTTTCTCTCCCTAGCAGCTGAAAGGAGGAAACAGACAAGAAGACAGCAGCGCTGAAGAAAGAGCGGGAAAAGAGAGCGGAAGCAGAAGCCACGGGAAAAGGACGCCCACGTGACACGCATGGCTCTCCCTGTTTCGGGGACGCTGGCCTTCCACTTCAACTTCCTTCCCCTTTGAGGCGGCAGGTCCAGGGACCTCCCTGTAAACAGGGATGAAGGTCCACCCCTTAGAGCAAAACTGCTTCATGAGGAAGCTAGAGCTGAGTGACCCCCCTTTAAGAAGGGGAGCGGTCGCTCTGTAGGTTTCGGCTCTTTAGGAGCTAGACTTTCAAATACATCTGGGATGGTGACCTGTGCCTGTAACTGGGGTGCAGGTGTCCCTTTTTCGCCTCGCCTCGTCTTGTCCCGCCTGGACTTGCTTGGCAAAAAGACCACCCTCTCCTGAGGGCATGGAGGTCTGGGCTTTTTTTCTCCGCTGCCACCTAAAAGCTTCACGACCACCCTGTAAGGAGGGTTTGGGTCACTTTGCCACGCTGCGTTAGCCACAGGTCGCTTTGACGTGGCAGGCCAAACAGCTGCCCTGTAAGCAGAGGGCAAGGTCTTTCCCCTCTTCAACTAGGGAGGCCTTTCCATGGCTGTGGCTGAAGGACCCCCCCCTTTAAGAAGGGCGGCGGTCTCCTAGGCTTGAAGCTGCCAGGTGCCACTGACCTCTCCCTTTAAGCAGGGGTTCAGGTCTCCCCTTTTTAGCCTCTCTATGGAGGCTGGCACATGCCGGACACAGAGACCGCCCCCTCTACAGAGGGCAGTGGCGGTCTCTCCCATTGCACACTTTTCTCCTCTGACCCGTCATTGTTGTCCGGCTTAAGGGCCACCCTGTACGGAGGGTTTGGTTCTCCTTTGCCACTTTTCTTTCTCCCAGGGGAGCTTTGCATGGCCAGGCAAACTTAGCAAGGGAAAATGGCTTCTCCCTCTCCCTCTTCAACTAGTGGGACCTTTTGGGGCTAAGGGACTCCCCCTTTAAGAAGGGTTGAGAGCCTCTCCTTTCCTTAGCCCTAGTAAACTGCCCCCAGCAGGATTTCTCCTTGGCTTTTTTGGAATTTCTCGTCCCGTGATGTTAGGGTCTGCTCTGAATGAAGCCGGGGTCTCCCGGAACACGGTGTGGCGAAGGGGCGGCTGTAAGGGGCTGGTGGAGGCCGTGATCAATTCGACCCTTTTTCCAAAAAAGCCAAGAAAGACCCACCGGCAGCGATCCCAATGTTCCCAGGTCTGGAAATGAGCAGGTCAGGCAGGGGGGCGCCTTTCAGCTTCTCCCTTCCATGTCCCGCCTCCTCCTTTCCTCGTGCCCTTCCTACGTGACACTGCCCCGCCAGCCTCAGCTTTGACCCTTGCTTTTCTTCTGCACACCAATCACGTTGCTGGCTGTAGGTGTATTGAGTGAGAAGGGGCTGTCCTCGGTGTCCCCGTTACAGCCCCTTTGTCTCTTTGCTGCTAGACACGGGCTCTGTTTCGGACTGTGTTTGACATGCTTGAGAACTGTCCTTCGTGACAGGTGTTGGCCGTCCGGCGGCATCGGCGCACGAGTCGCAGTGTTGGTTCTTGCACAGGGGTGCCCCTAACCCTACTAACGGGACTGTGTAAGGAGTAAGGCGCGTGTGTCTTGGAAAAGGGTAGGGTCACAAAGTTGTCCTTTTCTTGGTGGGGTGGATTGGTCCGTCGGGAAGGGCCTAAGAGAGGGAGGAAGGCTTTCTTGAGAAGGGGAGACCTCCTCACCGGTTCATTTCCAGACATTTTTCCCTTTGCCATTTCTTTCCCCTTCTTCAAAGGGAGTAAGATTTGGCGGAAGTAAGGCTGACCCCCCCGTAAACGGGCTTTGGGTCTCTCTCCTTTTTGCCCTCTCTGCCTGGGCCCAAAGTGAGCTCCCTCTAACTAGGGTTTGCGTTTTCTCTTGCCCGCGAGGAAGCTAAAACAAAAGGCAGGACTAGGCAGCACTTTAAAGCTAGCTCTAGAAACAAGCCCCTTTTAGTGAACTGGGGGTTGGTCCTGTCGCCCTCCCGTCACCCTGACCTGCACGCACTCTCAACCGCGTCCACGCCGAGCGAAGCCTGCACCCAGCTGGCCACCACTTCTGCCGCTGCCAGGACTCCTGCTCACTGCCGCAGGTAGGCGCGGAAGTCGGGCTGCGGGGATCATTTCAAAGAGGGGCCTCGTGCACTGACTCTGAACGGATGTTGCCGTGCAGCGTAGGGAGTCGGCGCCTCACTTTCCTTCTCCTCTTTTCTCTCCCTAGCAGCTGAAAGGAGGAAACGGACAAGAAGACAGCAGCGCTGAAGAAAGAGCGGGAAAAGAGAGCGGAAGCAGAAGCCACGGGAAAAGGACGCCCACGTGACACGCATGGCTCTCCCTGTATCGGGGACGCTGGCCTTCCACTTCAACTTCCTTCCCCTTTGAGGCGGCAGGTCCAGGGACCTCCCTGTAAACAGGGATGAAGGTCCACCCCTTAGAGCAAAACTGCTTCATGAGGAAGCTAGAGCTGAGTGACCCCCCTTTAAGAAGGGGAGCGGTCGCTCTGTAGGTTTCGGCTCTTTAGGAGCTAGCCTTTCAAATAGATCTGGGACGTGACCTGTGCCTGTAACTGGGGTGCAGGTGTCCCTTTTTCGCCTCGCCTCGTCTTGTCCCGCCTGGACTTGCTTGGCAAAAAGACCACCCTCTCCTGAGGGCATGGAGGTCTGGGCTTTTTTCCTCCGCTGCCACCTAAAAGCTTCACGACCACCCTGTAAGGAGGGTTTGGGTCACTTTGCCACGCTGCGTTAGCCACAGGTCGCTTTGACGTGCCAGGCCAAACAGCTGCCCTGTAAGCAGAGGGCAAGGTCTTTCCCCTCTTCAACTAGGGAGGCCTTTCCATGGCTGTGGCTGAAGGACCCCCCCCTTTAAGAAGGGCGGCGGTCTCCTAGGCTTGAAGCTGCCAGGTGCCACTGACCTCTCCCTTTAAGCAGGGGTTCAGGTCTCCCCTTTTTAGCCTGTCTATGGAGGCTGGCACATGCCGGACACAGAGACCGCCCCCTCTACAGAGGGCAGTGGCGGTCTCTCCCATTGCACACTTTTCTCCTCTGACCCGTCATTGTTGTCCGGCTTAAGGGCCACCCTGTACGGAGGGTTTGGTTCTCCTTTGCCACGCTTCTTTCTCCCAGGGGAGCTTTGCATGGCCAGGCAAACTTAGCAAGGGAAAATGGCTTCTCCCTCTCCCTCTTCAACTAGTGGGACCTTTTGGGGCTAAGGGACTCCCCCTTTAAGAAGGGTTGAGAGCCTCTCCTTTCCTTAGCCCTAGTAAACTGCCCCCAGCAGGATTTCTACTTGGCTTTTTTGGAATTTCTCGTCCCGTGATGTTAGGGACTTCTCTGAATGAAGCCGGGGTCTCCCGGAACACGGTGTGGCGAAGGGGCGGCTGTAAGGGACTGGTGGAGGCCGTGATCAATTCGACCCTTTTTCCAAAAAAGCCAAGAAAGACCCACCGGCAGCGATCCCAATGTTCCCAGGTCTGGAAATGAGCAGGTCAGGCAGGGGGGCGCCTTTCAGCTTCTCCCTTCCATGTCCCGCCTCCTCCTTTCCTCGTGCCCTTCCTACGTGACACTGCCCCGCCAACCTCAGCTTTGACCCTTGCTTTTCTTCTGCACACCAATCACGTTGCTGGCTGTAGGTGTATTGAGTGAGAAGGGGCTGTCCTCGGTGTCCCCGTTACAGCCCCTTTGTCTCTTTGCTGCTAGACACGGGCTCTGTTTCGGACTGTGTTTGACATGCTTGAGAACTGTCCTTCGTGACAGGTGTTGGCCGTCCGGCGGCATCGGCGCACGAGTCGCAGTGTTGGTTCTTGCACAGGGGTGCCCCTAACCCTACTAACGGGACTGTGTAAGGAGTAAGGCGCGTGTGTCTTGGAAAAGGGTAGGGTCACAAAGTTGTCCTTTTCTTGGTGGGGTGGATTGGTCCGTCGGGAAGGGCCTAAGAGAGGGAGGAAGGCTTTCTTGAGAAGGGGAGACCTCCTCACCGGTTCATTTCCAGACATTTTTCCCTTTGCCATTTCTTTCCCCTTCTTCAAAGGGAGTAAGATTTGGCGGAAGTAAGGCTGACCCCCCCCCGTAAACGGGCTTTGGGTCTCTCTCCTTTTTGCCCTCTCTGCATGGGCCCAAAGTGAGCTCCCTCTAACTAGGGTTTGCGTCTTCACTTGCCCAGCCTTCCTCCCCCGCGAGGAAGCTAAAACAAAAGGCAGGACTAGGCATCACTTTAAAGCTAGCTCTAGAAACAAGCCCCTTTTAGTGAATTGGGGGTTGGTCCTGTCGCCCTCCCGTCACCCTGACCTGCACGCACTCTCAACCGCGTCCACGCCGAGCGAAGCCTGCACCCAGCTGGCCACCACTTCTGCCGCTGCCAGGACTCCTGCTCACTGCCGCAGGTAGGCGCGGAAGTCGGGCTGCGGGGATCATTTCAAAGAGGGGCCTCGTGCACTGACTCTGAACGGATGTTGCCGTGCAGCGTAGGGAGTCGGCGCCTCACTTTCCTTCTCCTCTTTTCTCTCCCTAGCAGCTGAAAGGAGGAAACAGACAAGAAGACAGCAGCGCTGAAGAAAGAGCGGGAAAAGAGAGCGGAAGCAGAAGCCACGGGAAAAGGACGCCCACGTGACACGCATGGCTCTCCCTGTATCGGGGACGCTGGCCTTCCACTTCAACTTCCTTCCCCTTTGAGGCGGCAGGTCCAGGGACCTCCCTGTAAACAGGGATGAAGGTCCACCCCTTAGAGCAAAACTGCTTCATGAGGAAGCTAGAGCTGAGTGACCCCCCTTTAAGAAGGGGAGCGGTCGCTCTGTAGGTTTCGGCTCTTTAGGAGCTAGACTTTCAAATACATCTGGGACGGTGACCTGTGCCTGTAACTGGGGTGCAGGTGTCCCTTTTTCGCCTCGCCTCGTCTTGTCCCGCCTGGACTTGCTTGGCAAAAAGACCACCCTCTCCTGAGGGCATGGAGGTCTGGGCTTTTTTTCTCCGCTGCCACCTAAAAGCTTCACGACCACCCTGTAAGGAGGGTTTGGGTCACTTTGCCACGCTGCGTTAGCCACAGGTCGCTTTGACGTGGCAGGCCAAACAGCTGCCCTGTAAGCAGAGGGCAAGGTCTTTCCCCTCTTCAACTAGGGAGGCCTTTCCATGGCTGTGGCTGAAGGACCCCCCCCTTTAAGAAGGGCGGCGGTCTCCTAGGCTTGAAGCTGCCAGGTGCCACTGACCTCTCCCTTTAAGCAGGGGTTCAGGTCTCCCCTTTTTAGCCTCTCTATGGAGGCTGGCACATGCCGGACACAGAGACCGCCCCCTCTACAGAGGGCAGTGGCGGTCTCTCCCATTGCACACTTTTCTCCTCTGACCCGTCATTGTTGTCCGGCTTAAGGGCCACCCTGTACGGAGGGTTTGGTTCTCCTTTGCCACGCTTCTTTCTCCCAGGGGAGCTTTGCATGGCCAGGCAAACTTAGCAAGGGAAAATGGCTTCTCCCTCTCCCTCTTCAACTAGTGGGACCTTTTGGGGCTAAGGGACTCCCCCTTTAAGAAGGGTTGAGAGCCTCTCCTTTCCTTAGCCCTAGTAAACTGCCCCCAGCAGGATTTCTCCTTGGCTTTTTTGGAATTTCTCGTCCCGTGATGTTAGGGTCTGCTCTGAATGAAGCCGGGGTCTCCCGGAACACGGTGTGGCGAAGGGGCGGCTGTAAGGGGCTGGTGGAGGCCGTGATCAATTCAACCCTTTTTCCAAAAAAGCCAAGAAAGACCCACCGGCAGCGATCCCAATGTTCCCAGGTCTGGAAATGAGCAGGTCAGGCAGGGGGGCGCCTTTCAGCTTCTCCCTTCCATGTCCCGCCTCCTCCTTTCCTCGTGCCCTTCCTACGTGACACTGCCCCGCCAACCTCAGCTTTGACCCTTGCTTTTCTTCTGCACACCAATCACGTTGCTGGCTGTAGGTGTATTGAGTGAGAAGGGGCTGTCCTCGGTGTCCCCGTTACAGCCCCTTTGTCTCTTTGCTGCTAGACACGGGCTCTGTTTCGGACTGTGTTTGACATGCTTGAGAACTGTCCTTCGTGACAGGTGTTGGCCGTCCGGCGGCATCGGCGCACGAGTCGCAGTGTTGGTTCTTGCACAGGGGTGCCCCTAACCCTACTAACGGGACTGTGTAAGGAGTAAGGCGCGTGTGTCTTGGAAAAGGGTAGGGTCACAAAGTTGTCCTTTTCTTGGTGGGGTGGATTGGTCCGTCGGGAAGGGCCTAAGAGAGGGAGGAAGGCTTTCTTGAGAAGGGGAGACCTCCTCACCGGTTCATTTCCAGACATTTTTCCCTTTGCCATTTCTTTCCCCTTCTTCAAAGGGAGTAAGATTTGGCGGAAGTAAGGCTGACCCCCCCGTAAACGGGCTTTGGGTCTCTCTCCTTTTTGCCCTCTCTGCATGGGCCCAAAGTGAGCTCCCTCTAACTAGGGTTTGCGTCTTCACTTGCCCAGCCTTCCTCCCCCGCGAGGAAGCTAAAACAAAAGGCAGGACTAGGCAGCACTTTAAAGCTAGCTCTAGAAACAAGCCCCTTTTAGTGAATTGGGGGTTGGTCCTTTCGCCCTCCCGTCACCCTGACCTGCACGCACTCTCAACCGCGTCCACGCTGAGCGACGCCTGCACCCAGCTGGCCACGACTTCTGCCGCTGCCAGGACTCCTGCTCACTGCCGCAGGTAGGCGCGGAAGTCGGGCTGCGGGGATCATTTCAAAGAGGGGCCTCGTGCACTGACTCTGAACGGATGTTGCCGTGCAGCGTAGGGAGTCGGCGCCTCACTTTCCTTCTCCTCTTTTCTCTCCCTAGCAGCTGAAAGGAGGAAACGGACAAGAAGACAGCAGCGCTGAAGAAAGAGCGGGAAAAGAGAGCGGAAGCAGAAGCCACGGGAAAAGGACGCCCACGTGACACGCATGGCTCTCCCTGTATCGGGGACGCTGGCCTTCCACTTCAACTTCCTTCCCCTTTGAGGCGGCAGGTCCAGGGACCTCCCTGTAAACAGGGATGAAGGTCCACCCCTTAGAGCAAAACTGCTTCATGAGGAAGCTAGAGCTGAGTGACCCCCCTTTAAGAAGGGGAGCGGTCGCTCTGTAGGTTTCGGCTCTTTAGGAGCTAGACTTTCAAATACATCTGGGACGTGACCTGTGCCTGTAACTGGGGTGCAGGTGTCCCTTTTTCGCCTCGCCTCGTCTTGTCCCGCCTGGACTTGCTTGGCAAAAAGACCACCCTCTCCTGAGGGCATGGAGGTCTGGGCTTTTTTCCTCCGCTGCCACCTAAAAGCTTCACGACCACCCTGTAAGGAGGGTTTGGGTCACTTTGCCACGCTGCGTTAGCCACAGGTCGCTTTGACGTGGCAGGCCAAACAGCTGCCCTGTAAGCAGAGGGCAAGGTCTTTCCCCTCTTCAACTAGGGAGGCCTTTCCATGGCTGTGGCTGAAGGACCCCCCCCTTTAAGAAGGGCGGCGGTCTCCTAGGCTTGAAGCTGCCAGGTGCCACTGACCTCTCCCTTTAAGCAGGGGTTCAGGTCTCCCCTTTTTAGCCTCTCTATGGAGGCTGGCACATGCCGGACACAGAGACCGCCCCCTCTACAGAGGGCAGTGGCGGTCTCTCCCATTGCACACTTTTCTCCTCTGACCCGTCATTGTTGTCCGGCTTAAGGGCCACCCTGTACGGAGGGTTTGGTTCTCCTTTGCCACGCTTCTTTCTCCCAGGGGAGCTTTGCACGGCCAGGCAAACTTAGCAAGGGAAAATGGCTTCTCCCTCTCCCTCTTCAACTAGTGGGACCTTTTGGGGCTAAGGGACTCCCCCTTTAAGAAGGGTTGAGAGCCTCTCCTTTCCTTAGCCCTAGTAAACTGCCCCCAGCAGGATTTCTCCTTGGCTTTTTTGGAATTTCTCGTCCCGTGATGTTAGGGTCTTCTCTGAATGAAGCCGGGGTCTCCCGGAACACGGTGTGGCGAAGGGGCGGCTGTAAGGGGCTGGTGGAGGCCGTGATCAATTCGACCCTTTTTCCAAAAAAGCCAAGAAAGACCCACCGGCAGCGATCCCAATGTTCCCAGGTCTGGAAATGAGCAGGTCAGGCAGGGGGGCGCCTTTCAGCTTCTCCCTTCCATGTCCCGCCTCCTCCTTTCCTCGTGCCCTTCCTCCGTGACACTGCCCCGCCAACCTCAGCTTTGACCCTTGCTTTTCTTCTGCACACCAATCACGTTGCTGGCTGTAGGTGTATTGAGTGAGAAGGGGCTGTCCTCGGTGTCCCCGTTACAGCCCCTTTGTCTCTTTGCTGCTAGACACGGGCTCTGTTTCGGACTGTGTTTGACATGCTTGAGAACTGTCCTTCGTGACAGGTGTTGGCCGTCCGGCGGCATCGGCGCACGAGTCGCAGTGTTGGTTCTTGCACAGGGGTGCCCCTAACCCTACTAACGGGACTGTGTAAGGAGTAAGGCGCGTGTGTCTTGGAAAAGGGTAGGGTCACAAAGTTGTCCTTTTCTTGGTGGGGTGGATTGGTCCGTCGGGAAGGGCCTAAGAGAGGGAGGAAGGCTTTCTTGAGAAGGGGAGACCTCCTCACCGGTTCATTTCCAGACATTTTTCCCTTTGCCATTTCTTTCCCCTTCTTCAAAGGGAGTAAGATTTGGCGGAAGTAAGGCTGACCCCCCCGTAAACGGGCTTTGGGTCTCTCTCCTTTTTGCCCTCTCTGCATGGGCCCAAAGTGAGCTCCCTCTAACTAGGGTTTGCGTCTTCACTTGCCCAGCCTTCCTCCCCCGCGAGGAAGCTAAAACAAAAGGCAGGACTAGGCAGCACTTTAAAGCTAGCTCTAGAAACAAGCCCCTTTTAGTGAATTGGGGGTTGGTCCTTTCGCCCTCCCGTCACCCTGACCTGCACGCACTCTCAACCGCGTCCACGCTGAGCGACGCCTGCACCCAGCTGGCCACGACTTCTGCCGCTGCCAGGACTCCTGCTCACTGCCGCAGGTAGGCGCGGAAGTCGGGCTGCGGGGATCATTTCAAAGAGGGGCCTCGTGCACTGAGACTCTGAACGGATGTTGCCGTGCAGCGTAGGGAGTCGGCGCCTCACTTTCCTTCTCCTCTTTTCTCTCCCTAGCAGCTGAAAGGAGGAAACGGACAAGAAGACAGCAGCGCTGAAGAAAGAGCGGGAAAAGAGAGCGGAAGCAGAAGCCACGGGAAAAGGACGCCCACGTGACACGCATGGCTCTCCCTGTATCGGGGACGCTGGCCTTCCACTTCAACTTCCTTCCCCTTTGAGGCGGCAGGTCCAGGGACCTCCCTGTAAACAGGGATGAAGGTCCACCCCTTAGAGCAAAACTGCTTCATGAGGAAGCTAGAGCTGAGTGACCCCCCTTTAAGAAGGGGAGCGGTCGCTCTGTAGGTTTCGGCTCTTTAGGAGCTAGCCTTTCAAATAGATCTGGGACGTGACCTGTGCCTGTAACTGGGGTGCAGGTGTCCCTTTTTCGCCTCGCCTCGTCTTGTCCCGCCTGGACTTGCTTGGCAAAAAGACCACCCTCTCCTGAGGGCATGGAGGTCTGGGCTTTTCTCCTCCGCTGCCACCTAAAAGCTTCACGACCACCCTGTAAGGAGGGTTTGGGTCACTTTGCCACGCTGCGTTAGCCACAGGTCGCTTTGACGTGCCAGGCCAAACAGCTGCCCTGTAAGCAGAGGGCAAGGTCTTTCCCCTCTTCAACTAGGGAGGCCTTTCCATGGCTGTGGCTGAAGGACCCCCCCCTTTAAGAAGGGCGGCGGTCTCCTAAGCTTGAAGCTGCCAGGTGCCACTGACCTCTCCCTTTAAGCAGGGGTTCAGGTCTCCCCTTTTTAGCCTGTCTATGGAGGCTGGCACATGCCGGACACAGAGACCGCCCCCTCTACAGAGGGCAGTGGCGGTCTCTCCCACTGCACACTTTTCTCCTCTGACCCGTCATTGTTGTCCGGCTTAAGGGCCACCCTGTACGGAGGGTTTGGTTCTCCTTTGCCACGCTTCTTTCTCCCAGGGGAGCTTTGCATGGCCAGGCAAACTTAGCAAGGGAAAATGGCTTCTCCCTCTCCCTCTTCAACTAGTGGGACCTTTTGGGGCTAAGGGACTCCCCCTTTAAGAAGGGTTGAGAGCCTCTCCTTTCCTTAGCCCTAGTAAACTGCCCCCAGCAGGATTTCTCCTTGGCTTTTTTGGAATTTCTCGTCCCGTGATGTTAGGGACTTCTCTGAATGAAGCCGGGGTCTCCCGGAACACGGTGTGGCGAAGGGGCGGCTGTAAGGGGCTGGTGGAGGCCGTGATCAATTCGACCCTTTTTCCAAAAAAGCCAAGAAAGACCCACCGGCAGCGATCCCAATGTTCCCAGGTCTGGAAATGAGCAGGTCAGGCAGGGGGGCGCCTTTCAGCTTCTCCCTTCCATGTCCCGCCTCTTCCTTTCCTCGTGCCCTTCCTACGTGACACTGCCCCGCCAACCTCAGCTTTGACCCTTGCTTTTCTTCTGCACACCAATCACGTTGCTGGCTGTAGGTGTATTGAGTGAGAAGGGGCTGTCCTCGGTGTCCCCGTTACAGCCCCTTTGTCTCTTTGCTGCTAGACACGGGCTCTGTTTCGGACTGTGTTTGACATGCTTGAGAACTGTCCTTCGTGACAGGTGTTGGCCGTCCGGCGGCATCGGCGCACGAGTCGCAGTGTTGGTTCTTGCACAGGGGTGCCCCTAACCCTACTAACTGGACTGTGTAAGGAGTAAGGCGCATGTGTCTTGGAAAAGGGTAGGGTCACAAAGTTGTCCTTTTCTTGGTGGGGTGGATTGGTCCGTCGGGAAGGGCCTAAGAGAGGGAGGAAGGCTTTCTTGAGAAGGGGAGACCTCCTCACCGGTTCATTTCCAGACATTTTCCCCTTTGCCATTTCTTTCCCCTTCTTCAAAGGGAGTAAGATTTGGCGGAAGTAAGGCTGACCCCCCCGTAAACGGGCTTTGGGTCTCTCTCCTTTTTGCCCTCTCTGCATGGGCCCAAAGTGAGCTCCCTCTAACTAGGGTTTGCGTCTTCACTTGCCCAGCCTTCCTCCCCCGCGAGGAAGCTAAAACAAAAGGCAGGACTAGGCAGCACTTTAAAGCTAGCTCTAGAAACAAGCCCCTTTTAGTGAATTGGGGGTTGGTCCTGTCGCCCTCCCGTCACCCTGACCTGCACGCACTCTCAACCGCGTCCACGCCGAGCGAAGCCTGCACCCAGCTGGCCACCACTTCTGCCGCTGCCAGGACTCCTGCTCACTGCCGCAGGTAGGCGCGGAAGTCGGGCTGCGGGGATCATTTCAAAGAGGGGCCTCGTGCACTGACTCTGAACGGATGTTGCCGTGCAGCGTAGGGAGTCGGCGCCTCACTTTCCTTCTCCTCTTTTCTCTCCCTAGCAGCTGAAAGGAGGAAACGGACAAGAAGACAGCAGCGCTGAAGAAAGAGCGGGAAAAGAGAGCGGAAGCAGAAGCCACGGGAAAAGGACGCCCACGTGACACGCATGGCTCTCCCTGTATCGGGGACGCTGGCCTTCCACTTCAACTTCCTTCCCCTTTGAGGCGGCAGGTCCAGGGACCTCCCTGTAAACAGGGATGAAGGTCCACCCCTTAGAGCAAAACTGCTTCATGAGGAAGCTAGAGCTGAGTGACCCCCCTTTAAGAAGGGGAGCGGTCGCTCTGTAGGTTTCGGCTCTTTAGGAGCTGGACTTTCAAATACATCTGGGACGTGACCTGTGCCTGTAACTGGGGTGCAGGTGTCCCTATTTTGCCTCGTCTTGTCCCGCCTGGACTTGCTTGGCAAAAAGACCACCCTCTCCTGAGGGCTTGGAGGTCTGGGCTTTTTTCCTCCGCTGCCACCTGAAAGCTTCACGACCACCCTGTAAGGAGGGTTTGGGTCACTTTGCCATGCTGCGTTAGCCACAGGTCGCTTTGACGTGGCAGGCCAAACAGCTGCCCTGTAAGCAGAGGGCAAGGTCTTTCCCCTCTTCAACTAGGGAGGCCTTTCCATGGCTGTGGCTGAAGGACCCCCCCCTTTAAGAAGGGCGGCGGTCTCCTAGGCTTGAAGCTGCCAGGTGCCACTGACCTCTCCCTTTAAGCAGGGGTTCAGGTCTCCCCGTTTTAGCCTGTCTATAGAGGCTGGTACACGAGGTAGCTAAAACAAAAGGCAGGACTATGCAGCACTTTGAAGCCAGCTCTAGAAACAAGCCCTTTTAGTGAATTGAGGGGTTGTCCTGTCGCCCTCCCATCACCCTGACCTGCACGCACTCTCCACCGCGTCCACGCCGAGCGAAGCCTGCATCCAACTGGCCACGACTTCTGCTGCTGCCAGGACTTCTGCTCACTGCCGCAGGTTGGTGTGGAAGTCAGGGAGCGGGGCTAATTTCAAAGAGGGGCCTTGTGCACTGACGCTGAACGGATGTTGTCGTGCAGTGTAGGGAGTCGGCGTCTCACTTTCCTTCTCCTCGTTTGCTCTCTCTAGCAGCTGAAAGGAGAACACAGACAAGAAGACAGCAGCGCTGTAGAAAAAGCGGGAAAGAAGAGCAGAAGCAGAAGCCACGGGAAAAGGACATCCACTTGGTATGCGTGGGTCTCCCTGTATCGGGGACGCTGGCCTTCCCTTTAAACTTTCCTCCCGTTTGAGGCGGCAGGTCCAGGGACCTTCCTGTAAACAGGGATGAAGGTCCACCCCTTAGAGCAAAGCTCCTTTATTAGGAAGCTGGAGCTGAATGAACTCCCTTTAAGAAGGGGAGCGGTCTCTCTGTAGGTTTCATCTCTTCGGTAATTATCCTTTCAAGTACTCTGTTATAGTTACCGCTCCCTCTATGGAGGGTTTGGTTTTCGTTTGCCATGCTTCTTTCTCAACGGGTAATTTTGCATCGCCAGGGAAATCACTTCCTCTGTCAGCAGGAAAAATGTCTTCCCCCTCTCCATGGGTCCTTTTTGGGCCTTTCGCCAAAGGACTTCCGTTTAAGAAGGGTTGAGAGCATCTCTTTTCTTAGTCCTATAAATTGCCCTTTAAGAGTAAAACCTGGGATTTTATTGTCAATTGTGTGTTTGTTTTTATGTAGAATGGGGCATGCATTTTTATTTTGCAAATTGAATATCGGTCCTGTGATCTTAAGCCTGACTAGAAAGGTTTTCCCGCCTTTTTTCATTACAGCCATGGGTAAACGAGTTCCAGTCGGAACCGGAATCTCCTCAGGAATTTTGCAGGCTTTTCCTGTAAGGATAGATTCCATAGGTTCTCTTACAGGAGTTTCTCAGCCACAGGTTTTATAAAAAGGCTAGCAGTTACTCAGATCTCCGCTGCCCATCCTAGTGACAGGTTGCATGGATCTTCCTTTCTAGGCCACCTGGACTGCGGACCAGCTAAGCCGATGCGAAGACTTCCCTCAGTTCCAGCAGGCATCATCTCTCCAGCAGCCTTGCCAATCACATATCACCTACAGCTGTGGAAGGACCAGGCTGCGTGGGATCTCCTCAGAGTTCTTCTCTCAAGGCTCTCATGAGCAAAGAGATTGAGGTCCTGAGCAACCAACTTGGGAACTAAGGAAGAAGGTTTCTATGAAATTGTCTCTTGTTACTTTCTTTCTCTTCTTGTTATTTGTTATCTAGCCAAGGGTGTTTGTTTAATGGGTCCTGGTTTCATACCAACACGGGACTGACTACTGTGCTTGTGAAAGTGATTTTATGTTGTTATACTGTTCTTTAGTTACCCGTCCCACACCCTCTTTTGTAAACTTTTCCCCAAGTAAACCTATACCTCTTTGCTTTACATACAATGAATCTTCCATTGGTTGTTAAAGGGAAAGGGAGGCACCGCACCAATTGATAGATGCTGGCAGTCCCAGTAAAGGACAGAAGATCTGTTTTAGTTAGGGCATCCCCTGCAGCCTAACTTCTCAATCCTTTTGATACCTAAGAAATGGTGACTGCGGCAGGACTTCTGTGATTGGTTGTTGTCTTAAGGGAGGTCCTGTCAGTTTCGTTTTCTTTGGTACAGTAGTCAGTGAGGCCCAACGGCTCTGGGAGGGATTTTTACGGTCCTGGTCCCTGACCGCAAGCGAAGCTTGGGCACCCCGGAACCAGGGGAGTCCCATGGTGGAAGAAGCGTATGCCTTGCTAGAGCAAATAGGGAGAGCCCGTTAACCCTTTCATTCCCTTTTCATTGTGGCCGAGGATAAGTTTTTTTATTGAAAAGTCTCGAGAAGAGACAAGTTTGGGGACGGCGCAGGTCACCCCAGAAGCAAGCGTGTCTCTGGCTGCCTGTCAGTAGCGGCTGCTTGTCAGCAAGCGACAGGGACTAGTCGGGATAAGCTTTTTGTCAGGATATATTCTTTTTCTAGAGGGCAGAGGTAAGGCCCTTAGGAGATCTCGAGCCACGATTAAGCGTATATTTTCATGGAAAGGATGGAAGATGGAGTCTAATAAATTGTCTTTGGAGTTTGGTGTGAATTTATTTGGGAAATCTAGGAGTCCTTGCAAAGAGGGCGTGAACAAATGGTACTAGATGTTAATGCTGAGACAGCAAGAGCCACCTCATTAACCAATCAGCTCTCACAATTGGAAACACAACTAGCTGAAGCCCAAAATGTGTCCATGACAGCACACCTGACACATGATGATTTTAAAATACTGCTAAGAGCATGTGAAACAGGACTATGTAGCGCTTTAAAGACTAACAAGTTGGTTTATTGATGAGCATTCGTGGGCCAGACCCACTTCCTCAGATCAAATAGTGGAATTTTCTTCCACTATTTGATCTGAGGAAGTGGGTCTGGCCCACGAAAGCTCATCACCTAATAAACCATCTTGTTAGTCTTTAAAGTGCTACATAGTCCTGTTTTGGGTTTCAGCTACACCAGACTAACACGGCTACATTTCTATCACTATTTAAAAAGCATGTGTGCAAGCAGAAGATGTTTTGCCATATTCAATTAGCATGATCACACGTAGACATCCAAGGTAAAATAACTGCAGTCTAATGAGAGAACAAGATCATTTCCCTCTTGAACTAGGAAGGCCGGCATCCAATCTTAAACGACAGAAGCCTTGATACAGCGATCCCCGCGTTTTGCTGCTGCCAGAACTCCTGCTTACTACCACAGGTTGGTGCGGAAGTCAGGGAGCGGGGCTAATTTCAAAGAGGGGCAGTGTGCAATAATTCTCAACGGATGTTGCCGTGCAGCGTAGGGAGTCGGCGCCTCACTTTCCTTCTCCTCTTTTCTCTCCCTAGCAGCTGAAAGGAGGAAACGGACAAGAAGACAGCAGCGCTGAAGAAAGAGCGGGAAAAGAGAGCGGAAGCAGAAGCCACGGGAAAAGGACGCCCACGTGACACGCATGGCTCTCCCTGTATCGGGGACGCTGGCCTTCCACTTCAACTTCCTTCCCCTTTGAGGCGGCAGGTCCAGGGACCTCCCTGTAAACAGGGATGAAGGTCCACCCCTTAGAGCAAAACTGCTTCATGAGGAAGCTAGAGCTGAGTGACCCCCCTTTAAGAAGGGGAGCGGTCGCTCTGTAGGTTTCGGCTCTTTTTTAAGAGCTAGCCTTTCAAATACATCTGGGACGGTGACCTGTGCCTGTAACTGGGGTGCAGGTGTCCCTTTTTCGCCTCGCCTCGTCTTGTCCCGCCTGGACTTGCTTGGCAAAAAGACCACCCTCTCCTGAGGGCATGGAGGTCTGGGCTTTTTTCCTCCGCTGCCACCTAAAAGCTTCACGACCACCCTGTAAGGAGGGTTTGGGTCACTTTGCCACGCTGCGTTAGCCAGAGGTCGCTTTGACGTGCCAGGCCAAACAGCTGCCCTGTAAGCAGAGGGCAAGGTCTTTCCCCTCTTCAACTAGGGAGGCCTTTCCATGGCTGTGGCTGAAGGACCCCCCCCTTTAAGAAGGGCGGCGGTCTCCTAGGCTTGAAGCTGCCAGGTGCCACTGACCTCTCCCTTTAAGCAGGGGTTCAGGTCTCCCCTTTTTAGCCTCTCTATGGAGGCTGGCACATGCCGGACACAGAGACCGCCCCCTCTACAGAGGGCAGTGGCGGTCTCTCCCATTGCACACTTTTCTCCTCTGACCCGTCATTGTTGTCCGGCTTAAGGGCCACCCTGTACGGAGGGTTTGGTTCTCCTTTGCCACGCTTCTTTCTCCCAGGGGAGCTTTGCATGGCCAGGCAAACTTAGCAAGGGAAAATGGCTTCTCCCTCTCCCTCTTCAACTAGTGGGACCTTTTGGGGCTAAGGGACTCCCCCTTTAAGAAGGGTTGAGAGCCTCTCCTTTCCTTAGCCCTAGTAAACTGCCCCCAGCAGGATTTCTCCTTGGCTTTTTTGGAATTTCTCGTCCCGTGATGTTAGGGTCTGCTCTGAATGAAGCCGGGGTCTCCCGGAACACGGTGTGGCGAAGGGGCGGCTGTAAGGGGCTGGTGGAGGCCGTGATCAATTCGACCCTTTTTCCAAAAAAGCCAAGAAAGACCCACCGGCAGCGATCCCAATGTTCCCAGGTCTGGAAATGAGCAGGTCAGGCAGGGGGGCGCCTTTCAGCTTCTCCCTTCCATGTCCCGCCTCCTCCTTTCCTCGTGCCCTTCCTCCGTGACACTGCCCCGCCAACCTCAGCTTTGACCCTTGCTTTTCTTCTGCACACCAATCACGTTGCTGGCTGTAGGTGTATTGAGTGAGAAGGGGCTGTCCTCGGTGTCCCCGTTACAGCCCCTTTGTCTCTTTGCTGCTAGACACGGGCTCTGTTTCGGACTGTGTTTGACATGCTTGAGAACTGTCCTTCGTGACAGGTGTTGGCCGTCCGGCGGCATCGGCGCACGAGTCGCAGTGTTGGTTCTTGCACAGGGGTGCCCCTAACCCTACTAACGGGACTGTGTAAGGAGTAAGGCGCGTGTGTCTTGGAAAAGGGTAGGGTCACAAAGTTGTCCTTTTCTTGGTGGGGTGGATTGGTCCGTCGGGAAGGGCCTAAGAGAGGGAGGAAGGCTTTCTTGAGAAGGGGAGACCTCCTCACCGGTTCATTTCCAGACATTTTTCCCTTTGCCATTTCTTTCCCCTTCTTCAAAGGGAGTAAGATTTGGCGGAAGTAAGGCTGACCCCCCCGTAAACGGGCTTTGGGTCTCTCTCCTTTTTGCCCTCTCTGCATGGGCCCAAAGTGAGCTCCCTCTAACTAGGGTTTGCGTCTTCACTTGCCCAGCCTTCCTCCCCCGCGAGGAAGCTAAAACAAAAGGCAGGACTAGGCATCACTTTAAAGCTAGCTCTAGAAACAAGCCCCTTTTAGTGAATTGGGGGTTGGTCCTTTCGCCCTCCCGTCACCCTGACCTGCACGCACTCTCAACCGCGTCCACGCTGAGCGACGCCTGCACCCAGCTGGCCACGACTTCTGCCGCTGCCAGGACTCCTGCTCACTGCCGCAGGTAGGCGCGGAAGTCGGGCTGCGGGGATCATTTCAAAGAGGGGCCTCGTGCACTGACTCTGAACGGATGTTGCCGTGCAGCGTAGGGAGTCGGCGCCTCACTTTCCTTCTCCTCTTTTCTCTCCCTAGCAGCTGAAAGGAGGAAACGGACAAGAAGACAGCAGCGCTGAAGAAAGAGCGGGCAAAGAGAGCGGAAGCAGAAGCCACGGGAAAAGGACGCCCACGTGACACGCATGGCTCTCCCTGTATCGGGGACGCTGGCCTTCCACTTCAACTTCCTTCCCCTTTGAGGCGGCAGGTCCAGGGACCTCCCTGTAAACAGGGATGAAGGTCCACCCCTTAGAGCAAAACTGCTTCATGAGGAAGCTAGAGCTGAGTGACCGCCCTTTAAGAAGGGGAGCGGTCGCTCTGTAGGTTTCGGCTCTTTAGGAGCTAGCCTTTCAAATAGATCTGGGACGTGACCTGTGCCTGTAACTGGGGTGCAGGTGTCCCTTTTTCGCCTCGCCTCGTCTTGTCCCGCCTGGACTTGCTTGGCAAAAAGACCACCCTCTCCTGAGGGCATGGAGGTCTGGGCTTTTTTCCTCCGCTGCCACCTAAAAGCTTCACGACCACCCTGTAAGGAGGGTTTGGGTCACTTTGCCACGCTGCGTTAGCCACAGGTCGCTTTGACGTGCCAGGCCAAACAGCTGCCCTGTAAGCAGAGGGCAAGGTCTTTCCCCTCTTCAACTAGGGAGGCCTTTCCATGGCTGTGGCTGAAGGACCCCCCCCTTTAAGAAGGGCGGCGGTCTCCTGGGCTTGAAGCTGCCAGGTGCCACTGACCTCTCCCTTTAAGCAGGGGTTCAGGTCTCCCCTTTTTAGCCTGTCTATGGAGGCTGGCACATGCCGGACACAGAGACCGCCCCCTCTACAGAGGGCAGTGGCGGTCTCTCCCATTGCACACTTTTCTCCTCTGACCCGTCATTGTTGTCCGGCTTAAGGGCCACCCTGTACGGAGGGTTTGGTTCTCCTTTGCCACGCTTCTTTCTCCCAGGGGAGCTTTGCATGGCCAGGCAAACTTAGCAAGGGAAAATGGCTTCTCCCTCTCCCTCTTCAACTAGTGGGACCTTTTGGGGCTAAGGGACTCCCCCTTTAAGAAGGGTTGAGAGCCTCTCCTTTCCTTAGCCCTAGTAAACTGCCCCCAGCAGGATTTCTACTTGGCTTTTTTGGAATTTCTCGTCCCGTGATGTTAGGGACCTCTCTGAATGAAGCCGGGGTCTCCCGGAACACGGTGTGGCGAAGGGGCGGCTGTAAGGGGCTGGTGGAGGCCGTGATCAATTCGACCCTTTTTCCAAAAAAGCCAAGAAAGACCCATCGGCAGCGATCCCAATGTTCCCAGGTCTGGAAATGAGCAGGTCAGGCAGGGGGGCGCCTTTCAGCTTCTCCCTTCCATGTCCCGCCTCCTCCTTTCCTCGTGCCCTTCCTACGTGACACTGTCCCGCCAACCTCAGCTTTGACCCTTGCTTTTCTTCTGCACACCAATCACGTTGCTGGCTGTAGGTGTATTGAGTGAGAAGGGGCTGTCCTCGGTGTCCCCGTTACAGCCCCTTTGTCTCTTTGCTGCTAGACACGGGCTCTGTTTCGGACTGTGTTTGACATGCTTGAGAACTGTCCTTCGTGACAGGTGTTGGCCGTCCGGCGGCATCGGCGCACGAGTCGCAGTGTTGGTTCTTGCACAGGGGTGCCCCTAACCCTACTAACGGGACTGTGTAAGGAGTAAGGCGCGTGTGTCTTGGAAAAGGGTAGGGTCACAAAGTTGTCCTTTTCTTGGTGGGGTGGATTGGTCCGTCGGGAAGGGCCTAAGAGAGGGAGGAAGGCTTTCTTGAGAAGGGGAGACCTCCTCACCGGTTCATTTCCAGACATTTTTCCCTTTGCCATTTCTTTCCCCTTCTTCAAAGGGAGTAAGATTTGGCGGAAGTAAGGCTGACCCCCCCGTAAACGGGCTTTGGGTCTCTCTCCTTTTTGCCCTCTCTGCATGGGCCCAAAGTGAGCTCCCTCTAACTAGGGTTTGCGTCTTCACTTGCCCAGCCTTCCTCCCCCGCGAGGAAGCTAAAACAAAAGGCAGGACTAGGCAGCACTTTAAAGCTAGCTCTAGAAACAAGCCCCTTTTAGTGAATTGGGGGTTGGTCCTGTCGCCCTCCCGTCACCCTGACCTGCACGCACTCTCAACCGTGTCCACGCCGAGCGAAGCCTGCACCCAGCTGGCCACCACTTCTGCCGCTGCCAGGACTCCTGCTCACTGCCGCAGGTAGGCGCGGAAGTCGGGCTGCGGGGATCATTTCAAAGAGGGGCCTCGTGCACTGACTCTGAACGGATGTTGCCGTGCAGCGTAGGGAGTCGGCGCCTCACTTTCCTTCTCCTCTTTTCTCTCCCTAGCAGCTGAAAGGAGGAAACGGACAAGAAGAAAGCAGCGCTGATGAAAGAGCGGGCAAAGAGAGCGGAAGCAGAAGCCACGGGAAAAGGACGCCCACGTGACACGCATGGCTCTCCCTGTATCGGGGACGCTGGCCTTCCACTTCAACTTCCTTCCCCTTTGAGGCGGCAGGTCCAGGGACCTCCCTGTAAACAGGGATGAAGGTCCACCCCTTAGAGCAAAACTGCTTCATGAGGAAGCTAGAGCTGAGTGACCCCCCTTTAAGAAGGGGAGCGGTCGCTCTGTAGGTTTCGGCTCTTTAGGAGCTAGACTTTCAAATACATCTGGGACGTGACCTGTGCCTGTAACTGGGGTGCAGGTGTCCCTTTTTCGCCTCGCCTCGTCTTGTCCCGCCTGGACTTGCTTGGCAAAAAGACCACCCTCTCCTGAGGGCATGGAGGTCTGGGCTTTTTTCCTCCGCTGCCACCTAAAAGCTTCACGACCACCCTGTAAGGAGGGTTTGGGTCACTTTGCCACGCTGCGTTAGCCACAGGTCGCTTTGACGTGGCAGGCCAAACAGCTGCCCTGTAAGCAGAGGGCAAGGTCTTTCCCCTCTTCAACTAGGGAGGCCTTTCCATGGCTGTGGCTGAAGGACCCCCCCCTTTAAGAAGGGCGGCGGTCTCCTAGGCTTGAAGCTGCCAGGTGCCACTGACCTCTCCCTTTAAGCAGGGGTTCAGGTCTCCCCTTTTTAGCCTCTCTATGGAGGCTGGCACATGCCGGACACAGAGACCGCCCCCTCTACAGAGGGCAGTGGCGGTCTCTCCCATTGCACACTTTTCTCCTCTGACCCGTCATTGTTGTCCGGCTTAAGGGCCACCCTGTACGGAGGGTTTGGTTCTCCTTTGCCACGCTTCTTTCTCCCAGGGGAGCTTTGCATGGCCAGGCAAACTTAGCAAGGGAAAATGGCTTCTCCCTCTCCCTCTTCAACTAGTGGGACCTTTTGGGGCTAAGGGACTCCCCCTTTAAGAAGGGTTGAGAGCCTCTCCTTTCCTTAGCCCTAGTAAACTGCCCCCAGCAGGATTTCTCCTTGGCTTTTTTGGAATTTCTCGTCCCGTGATGTTAGGGACCTCTCTGAATGAAGCCGGGGTCTCCCGGAACACGGTGTGGCGAAGGGGCGGCTGTAAGGGACTGGTGGAGGCCGTGATCAATTCGACCCTTTTTCCAAAAAAGCCAAGAAAGACCCACCGGCAGCGATCCCAATGTTCCCAGGTCTGGAAATGAGCAGGTCAGGCAGGGGGGCGCCTTTCAGCTTCTCCCTTCCATGTCCCGCCTCCTCCTTTCCTCGTGCCCTTCCTACGTGACACTGCCCCGCCAACCTCAGCTTTGACCCTTGCTTTTCTTCTGCACACCAATCACGTTGCTGGCTGTAGGTGTATTGAGTGAGAAGGGGCTGTCCTCGGTGTCCCCGTTACAGCCCCTTTGTCTCTTTGCTGCTAGACACGGGCTCTGTTTCGGACTGTGTTTGACATGCTTGAGAACTGTCCTTCGTGACAGGTGTTGGCCGTCCGGCGGCATCGGCGCACGAGTCGCAGTGTTGGTTCTTGCACAGGGGTGCCCCTAACCCTACTAACGGGACTGTGTAAGGAGTAAGGCGCGTGTGTCTTGGAAAAGGGTAGGGTCACAAAGTTGTCCTTTTCTTGGTGGGGTGGATTGGTCCGTCGGGAAGGGCCTAAGAGAGGGAGGAAGGCTTTCTTGAGAAGGGGAGACCTCCTCACCGGTTCATTTCCAGACATTTTTCCCTTTGCCATTTCTTTCCCCTTCTTCAAAGGGAGTAAGATTTGGCGGAAGTAAGGCTGACCCCCCCCCCGTAAACGGGCTTTGGGTCTCTCTCCTTTTTGCCCTCTCTGCATGGGCCCAAAGTGAGCTCCCTCTAACTAGGGTTTGCGTCTTCACTTGCCCAGCCTTCCTCCCCCGCGAGGAAGCTAAAACAAAAGGCAGGACTAGGCATCACTTTAAAGCTAGCTCTAGAAACAAGCCCCTTTTAGTGAATTGGGGGTTGGTCCTGTCGCCCTCCCGTCACCCTGACCTGCACGCACTCTCAACCGCATCCACGCCGAGCGAAGCCTGCACCCAGCTGGCCACCACTTCTGCCGCTGCCAGGACTCCTGCTCACTGCCGCAGGTAGGCGCGGAAGTCGGGCTGCGGGGATCATTTCAAAGAGGGGCCTCGTGCACTGACTCTGAACGGATGTTGCCGTGCAGCGTAGGGAGTCGGCGCCTCACTTTCCTTCTCCTCTTTTCTCTCCCTAGCAGCTGAAAGGAGGAAACAGACAAGAAGACAGCAGCGCTGAAGAAAGAGCGGGAAAAGAGAGCGGAAGCAGAAGCCACGGGAAAAGGACGCCCGCGTGACACGCATGGCTCTCCCTGTTTCGGGGACGCTGGCCTTCCACTTCAACTTCCTTCCCCTTTGAGGCGGCAGGTCCAGGGACCTCCCTGTAAACAGGGATGAAGGTCCACCCCTTAGAGCAAAACTGCTTCATGAGGAAGCTAGAGCTGAGTGACCCCCCTTTAAGAAGGGGAGCGGTCGCTCTGTAGGTTTCGGCTCTTTAGGAGCTAGACTTTCAAATACATCTGGGACGGTGACCTGTGCCTGTAACTGGGGTGCAGGTGTCCCTTTTTCGCCTCGCCTCGTCTTGTCCCGCCTGGACTTGCTTGGCAAAAAGACCACCCTCTCCTGAGGGCATGGAGGTCTGGGCTTTTTTTCTCCGCTGCCACCTAAAAGCTTCACGACCACCCTGTAAGGAGGGTTTGGGTCACTTTGCCACGCTGCGTTAGCCACAGGTCGCTTTGACGTGGCAGGCCAAACAGCTGCCCTGTAAGCAGAGGGCAAGGTCTTTCCCCTCTTCAACTAGGGAGGCCTTTCCATGGCTGTGGCTGAAGGACCCCCCCCTTTAAGAAGGGCGGCGGTCTCCTAGGCTTGAAGCTGCCAGGTGCCACTGACCTCTCCCTTTAAGCAGGGGTTCAGGTCTCCCCTTTTTAGCCTCTCTATGGAGGCTGGCACATGCCGGACACAGAGACCGCCCCCTCTACAGAGGGCAGTGGCGGTCTCTCCCATTGCACACTTTTCTCCTCTGACCCGTCATTGTTGTCCGGCTTAAGGGCCACCCTGTACGGAGGGTTTGGTTCTCCTTTGCCACGCTTCTTTCTCCCAGGGGAGCTTTGCATGGCCAGGCAAACTTAGCAAGGGAAAATGGCTTCTCCCTCTCCCTCTTCAACTAGTGGGACCTTTTGGGGCTAAGGGACTCCCCCTTTAAGAAGGGTTGAGAGCCTCTCCTTTCCTTAGCCCTAGTAAACTGCCCCCAGCAGGATTTCTCCTTGGCTTTTTTGGAATTTCTCGTCCCGTGATGTTAGGGTCTTCTCTGAATGAAGCCGGGGTCTCCCGGAACACGGTGTGGCGAAGGGGCGGCTGTAAGGGGCTGGTGGAGGCCGTGATCAATTCGACCCTTTTTCCAAAAAAGCCAAGAAAGACCCACCGGCAGCGATCCCAATGTTCCCAGGTCTGGAAATGAGCAGGTGAGGCAGGGGGGCGCCTTTCAGCTTCTCCCTTCCATGTCCCGCCTCCTCCTTTCCTCGTGCCCTTCCTCCGTGACACTGCCCCGCCAACCTCAGCTTTGACCCTTGCTTTTCTTCTGCACACCAATCACGTTGCTGGCTGTAGGTGTATTGAGTGAGAAGGGGCTGTCCTCGGTGTCCCCGTTACAGCCCCTTTGTCTCTTTGCTGCTAGACACGGGCTCTGTTTCGGACTGTGTTTGACATGCTTGAGAACTGTCCTTCGTGACAGGTGTTGGCCGTCCGGCGGCATCGGCGCACGAGTCGCAGTGTTGGTTCTTGCACAGGGGTGCCCCTAACCCTACTAACGGGACTGTGTAAGGAGTAAGGCGCGTGTGTCTTGGAAAAGGGTAGGGTCACAAAGTTGTCCTTTTCTTGGTGGGGTGGATTGGTCCGTCGGGAAGGGCCTAAGAGAGGGAGGAAGGCTTTCTTGAGAAGGGGAGACCTCCTCACCGGTTCATTTCCAGACATTTTTCCCTTTGCCATTTCTTTCCCCTTCTTCAAAGGGAGTAAGATTTGGCGGAAGTAAGGCTGACCCCCCCGTAAACGGGCTTTGGGTCTCTCTCCTTTTTGCCCTCTCTGCATGGGCCCAAAGTGAGCTCCCTCTAACTAGGGTTTGCGTCTTCACTTGCCCAGCCTTCCTCCCCCGCGAGGAAGCTAAAACAAAAGGCAGGACTAGGCAGCACTTTAAAGCTAGCTCTAGAAACAAGCCCCTTTTAGTGAATTGGGGGTTGGTCCTTTCGCCCTCCCGTCACCCTGACCTGCACGCACTCTCAACCGCGTCCACGCTGAGCGACGCCTGCACCCAGCTGGCCACGACTTCTGCCGCTGCCAGGACTCCTGCTCACTGCCGCAGGTAGGCGCGGAAGTCGGGCTGCGGGGATCATTTCAAAGAGGGGCCTCGTGCACTGAGACTCTGAACGGATGTTGCCGTGCAGCGTAGGGAGTCGGCGCCTCACTTTCCTTCTCCTCTTTTCTCTCCCTAGCAGCTGAAAGGAGGAAACGGACAAGAAGACAGCAGCGCTGAAGAAAGAGCGGGAAAAGAGAGCGGAAGCAGAAGCCACGGGAAAAGGACGCCCACGTGACACGCATGGCTCTCCCTGTATCGGGGACGCTGGCCTTCCACTTCAACTTCCTTCCCCTTTGAGGCGGCAGGTCCAGGGACCTCCCTGTAAACAGGGATGAAGGTCCACCCCTTAGAGCAAAACTGCTTCATGAGGAAGCTAGAGCTGAGTGACCCCCCTTTAAGAAGGGGAGCGGTCGCTCTGTAGGTTTCGGCTCTTTAGGAGCTAGCCTTTCAAATAGATCTGGGACGTGACCTGTGCCTGTAACTGGGGTGCAGGTGTCCCTTTTTCGCCTCGCCTCGTCTTGTCCCGCCTGGACTTGCTTGGCAAAAAGACCACCCTCTCCTGAGGGCATGGAGGTCTGGGCTTTTCTCCTCCGCTGCCACCTAAAAGCTTCACGACCACCCTGTAAGGAGGGTTTGGGTCACTTTGCCACGCTGCGTTAGCCACAGGTCGCTTTGACGTGCCAGGCCAAACAGCTGCCCTGTAAGCAGAGGGCAAGGTCTTTCCCCTCTTCAACTAGGGAGGCCTTTCCATGGCTGTGGCTGAAGGACCCCCCCCTTTAAGAAGGGCGGCGGTCTCCTAGGCTTGAAGCTGCCAGGTGCCACTGACCTCTCCCTTTAAGCAGGGGTTCAGGTCTCCCCTTTTTAGCCTGTCTATGGAGGCTGGCACATGCCGGACACAGAGACCGCCCCCTCTACAGAGGGCAGTGGCGGTCTCTCCCACTGCACACTTTTCTCCTCTGACCCGTCATTGTTGTCCGGCTTAAGGGCCACCCTGTACGGAGGGTTTGGTTCTCCTTTGCCACGCTTCTTTCTCCCAGGGGAGCTTTGCATGGCCAGGCAAACTTAGCAAGGGAAAATGGCTTCTCCCTCTCCCTCTTCAACTAGTGGGACCTTTTGGGGCTAAGGGACTCCCCCTTTAAGAAGGGTTGAGAGCCTCTCCTTTCCTTAGCCCTAGTAAACTGCCCCCAGCAGGATTTCTCCTTGGCTTTTTTGGAATTTCTCGTCCCGTGATGTTAGGGACTTCTCTGAATGAAGCCGGGGTCTCCCGGAACACGGTGTGGCGAAGGGGCGGCTGTAAGGGGCTGGTGGAGGCCGTGATCAATTCGACCCTTTTTCCAAAAAAGCCAAGAAAGACCCACCGGCAGCGATCCCAATGTTCCCAGGTCTGGAAATGAGCAGGTCAGGCAGGGGGGCGCCTTTCAGCTTCTCCCTTCCATGTCCCGCCTCTTCCTTTCCTCGTGCCCTTCCTACGTGACACTGCCCCGCCAACCTCAGCTTTGACCCTTGCTTTTCTTCTGCACACCAATCACGTTGCTGGCTGTAGGTGTATTGAGTGAGAAGGGGCTGTCCTCGGTGTCCCCGTTACAGCCCCTTTGTCTCTTTGCTGCTAGACACGGGCTCTGTTTCGGACTGTGTTTGACATGCTTGAGAACTGTCCTTCGTGACAGGTGTTGGCCGTCCGGCGGCATCGGCGCACGAGTCGCAGTGTTGGTTCTTGCACAGGGGTGCCCCTAACCCTACTAACTGGACTGTGTAAGGAGTAAGGCGCATGTGTCTTGGAAAAGGGTAGGGTCACAAAGTTGTCCTTTTCTTGGTGGGGTGGATTGGTCCGTCGGGAAGGGCCTAAGAGAGGGAGGAAGGCTTTCTTGAGAAGGGGAGACCTCCTCACCGGTTCATTTCCAGACATTTTCCCCTTTGCCATTTCTTTCCCCTTCTTCAAAGGGAGTAAGATTTGGCGGAAGTAAGGCTGACCCCCCCCGTAAACGGGCTTTGGGTCTCTCTCCTTTTTGCCCTCTCTGCATGGGCCCAAAGTGAGCTCCCTCTAACTAGGGTTTGCGTCTTCACTTGCCCAGCCTTCCTCCCCCGCGAGGAAGCTAAAACAAAAGGCAGGACTAGGCATCACTTTAAAGCTAGCTCTAGAAACAAGCCCCTTTTAGTGAATTGGGGGTTGGTCCTGTCGCCCTCCCGTCACCCTGACCTGCACGCACTCTCAACCGCGTCCACGCCGAGCGAAGCCTGCACCCAGCTGGCCACCACTTCTGCCGCTGCCAGGACTCCTGCTCACTGCCGCAGGTAGGCGCGGAAGTCGGGCTGCGGGGATCATTTCAAAGAGGGGCCTCGTGCACTGACTCTGAACGGATGTTGCCGTGCAGCGTAGGGAGTCGGCGCCTCACTTTCCTTCTCCTCTTTTCTCTCCCTAGCAGCTGAAAGGAGGAAACGGACAAGAAGACAGCAGCGCTGAAGAAAGAGCGGGAAAAGAGAGCGGAAGCAGAAGCCACGGGAAAAGGACGCCCACGTGACACGCATGGCTCTCCCTGTATCGGGGACGCTGGCCTTCCACTTCAACTTCCTTCCCCTTTGAGGCGGCAGGTCCAGGGACCTCCCTGTAAACAGGGATGAAGGTCCACCCCTTAGAGCAAAACTGCTTCATGAGGAAGCTAGAGCTGAGTGACCCCCCTTTAAGAAGGGGAGCGGTCGCTCTGTAGGTTTCGGCTCTTTAGGAGCTGGACTTTCAAATACATCTGGGACGTGACCTGTGCCTGTAACTGGGGTGCAGGTGTCCCTATTTTGCCTCGTCTTGTCCCGCCTGGACTTGCTTGGCAAAAAGACCACCCTCTCCTGAGGGCTTGGAGGTCTGGGCTTTTTTCCTCCGCTGCCACCTGAAAGCTTCACGACCACCCTGTAAGGAGGGTTTGGGTCACTTTGCCATGCTGCGTTAGCCACAGGTCGCTTTGACGTGGCAGGCCAAACAGCTGCCCTGTAAGCAGAGGGCAAGGTCTTTCCCCTCTTCAACTAGGGAGGCCTTTCCATGGCTGTGGCTGAAGGACCCCCCCCTTTAAGAAGGGCGGCGGTCTCCTAGGCTTGAAGCTGCCAGGTGCCACTGACCTCTCCCTTTAAGCAGGGGTTCAGGTCTCCCCGTTTTAGCCTGTCTATAGAGGCTGGTACACGAGGTAGCTAAAACAAAAGGCAGGACTATGCAGCACTTTGAAGCCAGCTCTAGAAACAAGCCCTTTTAGTGAATTGAGGGGTTGTCCTGTCGCCCTCCCATCACCCTGACCTGCACGCACTCTCCACCGCGTCCACGCCGAGCGAAGCCTGCATCCAACTGGCCACGACTTCTGCTGCTGCCAGGACTTCTGCTCACTGCCGCAGGTTGGTGTGGAAGTCAGGGAGCGGGGCTAATTTCAAAGAGGGGCCTTGTGCACTGACGCTGAACGGATGTTGTCGTGCAGTGTAGGGAGTCGGCGTCTCACTTTCCTTCTCCTCGTTTGCTCTCTCTAGCAGCTGAAAGGAGAACACAGACAAGAAGACAGCAGCGCTGTAGAAAAAGCGGGAAAGAAGAGCAGAAGCAGAAGCCACGGGAAAAGGACATCCACTTGGTATGCGTGGGTCTCCCTGTATCGGGGACGCTGGCCTTCCCTTTAAACTTTCCTCCCGTTTGAGGCGGCAGGTCCAGGGACCTTCCTGTAAACAGGGATGAAGGTCCACCCCTTAGAGCAAAGCTCCTTTATTAGGAAGCTGGAGCTGAATGAACTCCCTTTAAGAAGGGGAGCGGTCTCTCTGTAGGTTTCATCTCTTCGGTAATTATCCTTTCAAGTACTCTGTTATAGTTACCGCTCCCTCTATGGAGGGTTTGGTTTTCGTTTGCCATGCTTCTTTCTCAACGGGTAATTTTGCATCGCCAGGGAAATCACTTCCTCTGTCAGCAGGAAAAATGTCTTCCCCCTCTCCATGGGTCCTTTTTGGGCCTTTCGCCAAAGGACTTCCGTTTAAGAAGGGTTGAGAGCATCTCTTTTCTTAGTCCTATAAATTGCCCTTTAAGAGTAAAACCTGGGATTTTATTGTCAATTGTGTGTTTGTTTTTATGTAGAATGGGGCATGCATTTTTATTTTGCAAATTGAATATCGGTCCTGTGATCTTAAGCCTGACTAGAAAGGTTTTCCCGCCTTTTTTCATTACAGCCATGGGTAAACGAGTTCCAGTCGGAACCGGAATCTCCTCAGGAATTTTGCAGGCTTTTCCTGTAAGGATAGATTCCATAGGTTCTCTTACAGGAGTTTCTCAGCCACAGGTTTTATAAAAAGGCTAGCAGTTACTCAGATCTCCGCTGCCCATCCTAGTGACAGGTTGCATGGATCTTCCTTTCTAGGCCACCTGGACTGCGGACCAGCTAAGCCGATGCGAAGACTTCCCTCAGTTCCAGCAGGCATCATCTCTCCAGCAGCCTTGCCAATCACATATCACCTACAGCTGTGGAAGGACCAGGCTGCGTGGGATCTCCTCAGAGTTCTTCTCTCAAGGCTCTCATGAGCAAAGAGATTGAGGTCCTGAGCAACCAACTTGGGAACTAAGGAAGAAGGTTTCTATGAAATTGTCTCTTGTTACTTTCTTTCTCTTCTTGTTATTTGTTATCTAGCCAAGGGTGTTTGTTTAATGGGTCCTGGTTTCATACCAACACGGGACTGACTACTGTGCTTGTGAAAGTGATTTTATGTTGTTATACTGTTCTTTAGTTACCCGTCCCACACCCTCTTTTGTAAACTTTTCCCCAAGTAAACCTATACCTCTTTGGTTTACATACAATGAATCTTCCATTGGTTGTTAAAGGGAAAGGGAGGCACCGCACCAATTGATAGATGCTGGCAGTCCCAGTAAAGGACAGAAGATCTGTTTTAGTTAGGGCATCCCCTGCAGCCTAACTTCTCAATCCTTTTGATACCTAAGAAATGGTGACTGCGGCAGGACTTCTGTGATTGGTTGTTGTCTTAAGGGAGGTCCTGTCAGTTTCGTTTTCTTTGGTACAGTAGTCAGTGAGGCCCAACGGCTCTGGGAGGGATTTTTACGGTCCTGGTCCCTGACCGCAAGCGAAGCTTGGGCACCCCGGAACCAGGGGAGTCCCATGGTGGAAGAAGCGTATGCCTTGCTAGAGCAAATAGGGAGAGCCCGTTAACCCTTTCATTCCCTTTTCATTGTGGCCGAGGATAAGTTTTTTTATTGAAAAGTCTCGAGAAGAGACAAGTTTGGGGACGGCGCAGGTCACCCCAGAAGCAAGCGTGTCTCTGGCTGCCTGTCAGTAGCGGCTGCTTGTCAGCAAGCGACAGGGACTAGTCGGGATAAGCTTTTTGTCAGGATATATTCTTTTTCTAGAGGGCAGAGGTAAGGCCCTTAGGAGATCTCGAGCCACGATTAAGCGTATATTTTCATGGAAAGGATGGAAGATGGAGTCTAATAAATTGTCTTTGGAGTTTGGTGTGAATTTATTTGGGAAATCTAGGAGTCCTTGCAAAGAGGGCGTGAACAAATGGTACTAGATGTTAATGCTGAGACAGCAAGAGCCACCTCATTAACCAATCAGCTCTCACAATTGGAAACACAACTAGCTGAAGCCCAAAGTGTGTCCATGACAGCACACCTGACACATGATGATTTTAAAATACTGCTAAGAGCATGTGAAACAGGACTATGTAGCGCTTTAAAGACTAACAAGTTGGTTTATTGATGAGCATTCGTGGGCCAGACCCACTTCCTCAGATCAAATAGTGGAATTTTCTGCCACTATTTGATCTGAGGAAGTGGGTCTGGCCCACGAAAGCTCATCACCTAATAAACCATCTTGTTAGTCTTTAAAGTGCTACATAGTCCTGTTTTGGGTTTCAGCTACACCAGACTAACACGGCTACATTTCTATCACTATTTAAAAAGCATGTGTGCAAGCAGAAGATGTTTTGCCATATTCAATTAGCATGATCACACGTAGACATCCAAGGTAAAATAACTGCAGTCTAATGAGAGAACAAGATCATTTCCCTCTTGAACTAGGAAGGCCGGCATCCAATCTTAAACGACAGAAGCCTTGATACAGCGATCCCCGCGTTTTGCTGCTGCCAGAACTCCTGCTTACTACCACAGGTTGGTGCGGAAGTCAGGGAGCGGGGCTAATTTCAAAGAGGGGCAGTGTGCAATAATTCTCAACGGATGTTGCCGTGCAGCGTAGGGAGTCGGCGCCTCACTTTCCTTCTCCTCTTTTCTCTCCCTAGCAGCTGAAAGGAGGAAACGGACAAGAAGACAGCAGCGCTGAAGAAAGAGCGGGAAAAGAGAGCGGAAGCAGAAGCCACGGGAAAAGGACGCCCACGTGACACGCATGGCTCTCCCTGTATCGGGGACGCTGGCCTTCCACTTCAACTTCCTTCCCCTTTGAGGCGGCAGGTCCAGGGACCTCCCTGTAAACAGGGATGAAGGTCCACCCCTTAGAGCAAAACTGCTTCATGAGGAAGCTAGAGCTGAGTGACCCCCCTTTAAGAAGGGGAGCGGTCGCTCTGTAGGTTTCGGCTCTTTTTTAAGAGCTAGCCTTTCAAATAGATCTGGGACGGTGACCTGTGCCTGTAACTGGGGTGCAGGTGTCCCTTTTTCGCCTCGCCTCGTCTTGTCCCGCCTGGACTTGCTTGGCAAAAAGACCACCCTCTCCTGAGGGCATGGAGGTCTGGGCTTTTTTCCTCCGCTGCCACCTAAAAGCTTCACGACCACCCTGTAAGGAGGGTTTGGGTCACTTTGCCACGCTGCGTTAGCCAGAGGTCGCTTTGACGTGCCAGGCCAAACAGCTGCCCTGTAAGCAGAGGGCAAGGTCTTTCCCCTCTTCAACTAGGGAGGCCTTTCCATGGCTGTGGCTGAAGGACCCCCCCCTTTAAGAAGGGCGGCGGTCTCCTAGGCTTGAAGCTGCCAGGTGCCACTGACCTCTCCCTTTAAGCAGGGGTTCAGGTCTCCCCTTTTTAGCCTCTCTATGGAGGCTGGCACATGCCGGACACAGAGACCGCCCCCTCTACAGAGGGCAGTGGCGGTCTCTCCCATTGCACACTTTTCTCCTCTGACCCGTCATTGTTGTCCGGCTTAAGGGCCACCCTGTACGGAGGGTTTGGTTCTCCTTTGCCACGCTTCTTTCTCCCAGGGGAGCTTTGCATGGCCAGGCAAACTTAGCAAGGGAAAATGGCTTCTCCCTCTCCCTCTTCAACTAGTGGGACCTTTTGGGGCTAAGGGACTCCCCCTTTAAGAAGGGTTGAGAGCCTCTCCTTTCCTTAGCCCTAGTAAACTGCCCCCAGCAGGATTTCTCCTTGGCTTTTTTGGAATTTCTCGTCCCGTGATGTTAGGGACTTCTCTGAATGAAGCCGGGGTCTCCCGGAACACGGTGTGGCGAAGGGGCGGCTGGAAGGGGCTGGTGGAGGCCGTGATCAATTCGACCCTTTTTCCAAAAAAGCCAAGAAAGACCCACCGGCAGCGATCCCAATGTTCCCAGGTCTGGAAATGAGCAGGTCAGGCAGGGGGGCGCCTTTCAGCTTCTCCCTTCCATGTCCCGCCTCCTCCTTTCCTCGTGCCCTTCCTACGTGACACTGCCCCGCCAACCTCAGCTTTGACCCTTGCTTTTCTTCTGCACACCAATCACGTTGCTGGCTGTAGGTGTATTGAGTGAGAAGGGGCTGTCCTCGGTGTCCCCGTTACAGCCCCTTTGTCTCTTTGCTGCTAGACAGGGGCTCTGTTTCGGACTGTGTTTGACATGCTTGAGAACTGTCCTTCGTGACAGGTGTTGGCCGTCCGGCGGCATCGGCGCACGAGTCGCAGTGTTGGTTCTTGCACAGGGGTGCCCCTAACCCTACTAACGGGACTGTGTAAGGAGTAAGGCGCGTGTGTCTTGGAAAAGGGTAGGGTCACAAAGTTGTCCTTTTCTTGGTGGGGTGGATTGGTCCGTCGGGAAGGGCCTAAGAGAGGGAGGAAGGCTTTCTTGAGAAGGGGAGACCTCCTCACCGGTTCATTTCCAGACATTTTTCCCTTTGCCATTTCTTTCCCCTTCTTCAAAGGGAGTAAGATTTGGCGGAAGTAAGGCTGACCCCCCCGTAAACGGGCTTTGGGTCTCTCTCCTTTTTGCCCTCTCTGCATGGGCCCAAAGTGAGCTCCCTCTAACTAGGGTTTGCGTCTTCACTTGCCCAGCCTTCCTCCCCCGCGAGGAAGCTAAAACAAAAGGCAGGACTAGGCAGCACTTTAAAGCTAGCTCTAGAAACAAGCCCCTTTTAGTGAATTGGGGGTTGGTCCTGTCGCCCTCCCGTCACCCTGACCTGCACGCACTCTCAACCGCGTCCACGCCGAGCGAAGCCTGCACCCAGCTGGCCACGACTTCTGCCGCTGCCAGGACTCCTGCTCACTGCCGCAGGTAGGCGCGGAAGTCGGGCTGCGGGGATCATTTCAAAGAGGGGCCTCGTGCACTGACTCTGAACGGATGTTGCCGTGCAGCGTAGGGAGTCGGCGCCTCACTTTCCTTCTCCTCTTTTCTCTCCCTAGCAGCTGAAAGGAGGAAACGGACAAGAAGACAGCAGCGCTGAAGAAAGAGCGGGAAAAGAGAGCGGAAGCAGAAGCCACGGGAAAAGGACGCCCACGTGACACGCATGGCTCTCCCTGTATCGGGGACGCTGGCCTTCCACTTCAACTTCCTTCCCCTTTGAGGCGGCAGGTCCAGGGACCTCCCTGTAAACAGGGATGAAGGTCCACCCCTTAGAGCAAAACTGCTTCATGAGGAAGCTAGAGCTGAGTGACCGCCCTTTAAGAAGGGGAGCGGTCGCTCTGTAGGTTTCGGCTCTTTAGGAGCTAGCCTTTCAAATAGATCTGGGACGTGACCTGTGCCTGTAACTGGGGTGCAGGTGTCCCTTTTTCGCCTCGCCTCGTCTTGTCCCGCCTGGACTTGCTTGGCAAAAAGACCACCCTCTCCTGAGGGCATGGAGGTCTGGGCTTTTTTCCTCCGCTGCCACCTAAAAGCTTCACGACCACCCTGTAAGGAGGGTTTGGGTCACTTTGCCACGCTGCGTTAGCCACAGGTCGCTTTGACGTGCCAGGCCAAACAGCTGCCCTGTAAGCAGAGGGCAAGGTCTTTCCCCTCTTCAACTAGGGAGGCCTTTCCATGGCTGTGGCTGAAGGACCCCCCCCTTTAAGAAGGGCGGCGGTCTCCTAGGCTTGAAGCTGCCAGGTGCCACTGACCTCTCCCTTTAAGCAGGGGTTCAGGTCTCCCCTTTTTAGCCTGTCTATGGAGGCTGGCACATGCCGGACACAGAGACCGCCCCCTCTACAGAGGGCAGTGGCGGTCTCTCCCATTGCACACTTTTCTCCTCTGACCCGTCATTGTTGTCCGGCTTAAGGGCCACCCTGTACGGAGGGTTTGGTTCTCCTTTGCCACGCTTCTTTCTCCCAGGGGAGCTTTGCATGGCCAGGCAAACTTAGCAAGGGAAAATGGCTTCTCCCTCTCCCTCTTCAACTAGTGGGACCTTTTGGGGCTAAGGGACTCCCCCTTTAAGAAGGGTTGAGAGCCTCTCCTTTCCTTAGCCCTAGTAAACTGCCCCCAGCAGGATTTCTACTTGGCTTTTTTGGAATTTCTCGTCCCGTGATGTTAGGGACCTCTCTGAATGAAGCCGGGGTCTCCCGGAACACGGTGTGGCGAAGGGGCGGCTGTAAGGGGCTGGTGGAGGCCGTGATCAATTCGACCCTTTTTCCAAAAAAGCCAAGAAAGACCCATCGGCAGCGATCCCAATGTTCCCAGGTCTGGAAATGAGCAGGTCAGGCAGGGGGGCGCCTTTCAGCTTCTCCCTTCCATGTCCCGCCTCCTCCTTTCCTCGTGCCCTTCCTACGTGACACTGTCCCGCCAACCTCAGCTTTGACCCTTGCTTTTCTTCTGCACACCAATCACGTTGCTGGCTGTAGGTGTATTGAGTGAGAAGGGGCTGTCCTCGGTGTCCCCGTTACAGCCCCTTTGTCTCTTTGCTGCTAGACACGGGCTCTGTTTCGGACTGTGTTTGACATGCTTGAGAACTGTCCTTCGTGACAGGTGTTGGCCGTCCGGCGGCATCGGCGCACGAGTCGCAGTGTTGGTTCTTGCACAGGGGTGCCCCTAACCCTACTAACGGGACTGTGTAAGGAGTAAGGCGCGTGTGTCTTGGAAAAGGGTAGGGTCACAAAGTTGTCCTTTTCTTGGTGGGGTGGATTGGTCCGTCGGGAAGGGCCTAAGAGAGGGAGGAAGGCTTTCTTGAGAAGGGGAGACCTCCTCACCGGTTCATTTCCAGACATTTTTCCCTTTGCCATTTCTTTCCCCTTCTTCAAAGGGAGTAAGATTTGGCGGAAGTAAGGCTGACCCCCCCGTAAACGGGCTTTGGGTCTCTCTCCTTTTTGCCCTCTCTGCATGGGCCCAAAGTGAGCTCCCTCTAACTAGGGTTTGCGTCTTCACTTGCCCAGCCTTCCTCCCCCGCGAGGAAGCTAAAACAAAAGGCAGGACTAGGCAGCACTTTAAAGCTAGCTCTAGAAACAAGCCCCTTTTAGTGAATTGGGGGTTGGTCCTGTCGCCCTCCCGTCACCCTGACCTGCACGCACTCTCAACCGTGTCCACGCCGAGCGAAGCCTGCACCCAGCTGGCCACCACTTCTGCCGCTGCCAGGACTCCTGCTCACTGCCGCAGGTAGGCGCGGAAGTCGGGCTGCGGGGATCATTTCAAAGAGGGGCCTCGTGCACTGAGACTCTGAACGGATGTTGCCGTGCAGCGTAGGGAGTCGGCGCCTCACTTTCCTTCTCCTCTTTTCTCTCCCTAGCAGCTGAAAGGAGGAAACGGACAAGAAGAAAGCAGCGCTGATGAAAGAGCGGGCAAAGAGAGCGGAAGCAGAAGCCACGGGAAAAGGACGCCCACGTGACACGCATGGCTCTCCCTGTATCGGGGACGCTGGCCTTCCACTTCAACTTCCTTCCCCTTTGAGGCGGCAGGTCCAGGGACCTCCCTGTAAACAGGGATGAAGGTCCACCCCTTAGAGCAAAACTGCTTCATGAGGAAGCTAGAGCTGAGTGACCCCCCTTTAAGAAGGGGAGCGGTCGCTCTGTAGGTTTCGGCTCTTTAGGAGCTAGCCTTTCAAATAGATCTGGGACGTGACCTGTGCCTGTAACTGGGGTGCAGGTGTCCCTTTTTCGCCTCGCCTCGTCTTGTCCCGCCTGGACTTGCTTGGCAAAAAGACCACCCTCTCCTGAGGGCATGGAGGTCTGGGCTTTTTTCCTCCGCTGCCACCTAAAAGCTTCACGACCACCCTGTAAGGAGGGTTTGGGTCACTTTGCCACGCTGCGTTAGCCACAGGTCGCTTTGACGTGCCAGGCCAAACAGCTGCCCTGTAAGCAGAGGGCAAGGTCTTTCCCCTCTTCAACTAGGGAGGCCTTTCCATGGCTGTGGCTGAAGGACCCCCCCCTTTAAGAAGGGCGGCGGTCTCCTAGGCTTGAAGCTGCCAGGTGCCACTGACCTCTCCCTTTAAGCAGGGGTTCAGGTCTCCCCTTTTTAGCCTGTCTATGGAGGCTGGCACATGCCGGACACAGAGACCGCCCCCTCTACAGAGGGCAGTGGCGGTCTCTCCCATTGCACACTTTTCTCCTCTGACCCGTCATTGTTGTCCGGCTTAAGGGCCACCCTGTACGGAGGGTTTGGTTCTCCTTTGCCACGCTTCTTTCTCCCAGGGGAGCTTTGCATGGCCAGGCAAACTTAGCAAGGGAAAATGGCTTCTCCCTCTCCCTCTTCAACTAGTGGGACCTTTTGGGGCTAAGGGACTCCCCCTTTAAGAAGGGTTGAGAGCCTCTCCTTTCCTTAGCCCTAGTAAACTGCCCCCAGCAGGATTTCTACTTGGCTTTTTTGGAATTTCTCGTCCCGTGATTTTAGGGACCTCTCTGAATGAAGCCGGGGTCTCCCGGAACACGGTGTGGCGAAGGGGCGGCTGTAAGGGGCTGGTGGAGGCCGTGATCAATTCGACCCTTTTTCCAAAAAAGCCAAGAAAGACCCACCGGCAGCGATCCCAATGTTCCCAGGTCTGGAAATGAGCAGGTCAGGCAGGGGGGCGCCTTTCAGCTTCTCCCTTCCATGTCCCGCCTCCTCCTTTCCTCGTGCCCTTCCTACGTGACACTGCCCCGCCAACCTCAGCTTTGACCCTTGCTTTTCTTCTGCACACCAATCACGTTGCTGGCTGTAGGTGTATTGAGTGAGAAGGGGCTGTCCTCGGTGTCCCCGTTACAGCCCCTTTGTCTCTTTGCTGCTAGACACGGGCTCTGTTTCGGACTGTGTTTGACATGCTTGAGAACTGTCCTTCGTGACAGGTGTTGGCCGTCCGGCGGCATCGGCGCACGAGTCGCAGTGTTGGTTCTTGCACAGGGGTGCCCCTAACCCTACTAACGGGACTGTGTAAGGAGTAAGGCGCGTGTGTCTTGGAAAAGGGTAGGGTCACAAAGTTGTCCTTTTCTTGGTGGGGTGGATTGGTCCGTCGGGAAGGGCCTAAGAGAGGGAGGAAGGCTTTCTTGAGAAGGGGAGACCTCCTCACCGGTTCATTTCCAGACATTTTTCCCTTTGCCATTTCTTTCCCCTTCTTCAAAGGGAGTAAGATTTGGCGGAAGTAAGGCTGACCCCCCCGTAAACGGGCTTTGGGTCTCTCTCCTTTTTGCCCTCTCTGCATGGGCCCAAAGTGAGCTCCCTCTAACTAGGGTTTGCGTCTTCACTTGCCCAGCCTTCCTCCCCCGCGAGGAAGCTAAAACAAAAGGCAGGACTAGGCATCACTTTAAAGCTAGCTCTAGAAACAAGCCCCTTTTAGTGAATTGGGGGTTGGTCCTGTCGCCCTCCCGTCACCCTGACCTGCACGCACTCTCAACCGCGTCCACGCCGAGCGAAGCCTGCACCCAGCTGGCCACCACTTCTGCCGCTGCCAGGACTCCTGCTCACTGCCGCAGGTAGGCGCGGAAGTCGGGCTGCGGGGATCATTTCAAAGAGGGGCCTCGTGCACTGACTCTGAACGGATGTTGCCGTGCAGCGTAGGGAGTCGGCGCCTCACTTTCCTTCTCTTCTTTTCTCTCCCTAGCAGCTGAAAGGAGGAAACGGACAAGAAGAAAGCAGCGCTGATGAAAGAGCGGGCAAAGAGAGCGGAAGCAGAAGCCACGGGAAAAGGACGCCCACGTGACACGCATGGCTCTCCCTGTATCGGGGACGCTGGCCTTCCACTTCAACTTCCTTCCCCTTTGAGGCGGCAGGTCCAGGGACCTCCCTGTAAACAGGGATGAAGGTCCACCCCTTAGAGCAAAACTGCTTCATGAGGAAGCTAGAGCTGAGTGACCCCCCTTTAAGAAGGGGAGCGGTCGCTCTGTAGGTTTCGGCTCTTTAGGAGCTAGCCTTTCAAATAGATCTGGGACGTGACCTGTGCCTGTAACTGGGGTGCAGGTGTCCCTTTTTCGCCTCGCCTCGTCTTGTCCCGCCTGGACTTGCTTGGCAAAAAGACCACCCTCTCCTGAGGGCATGGAGGTCTGGGCTTTTTTCCTCCGCTGCCACCTAAAAGCTTCACGACCACCCTGTAAGGAGGGTTTGGGTCACTTTGCCACGCTGCGTTAGCCACAGGTCGCTTTGACGTGCCAGGCCAAACAGCTGCCCTGTAAGCAGAGGGCAAGGTCTTTCCCCTCTTCAACTAGGGAGGCCTTTCCATGGCTGTGGCTGAAGGACCCCCCCCTTTAAGAAGGGCGGCGGTCTCCTAGGCTTGAAGCTGCCAGGTGCCACTGACCTCTCCCTTTAAGCAGGGGTTCAGGTCTCCCCTTTTTAGCCTGTCTATGGAGGCTGGCACATGCCGGACACAGAGACCGCCCCCTCTACAGAGGGCAGTGGCGGTCTCTCCCATTGCACACTTTTCTCCTCTGACCCGTCATTGTTGTCCGGCTTAAGGGCCACCCTGTACGGAGGGTTTGGTTCTCCTTTGCCACGCTTCTTTCTCCCAGGGGAGCTTTGCATGGCCAGGCAAACTTAGCAAGGGAAAATGGCTTCTCCCTCTCCCTCTTCAACTAGTGGGACCTTTTGGGGCTAAGGGACTCCCCCTTTAAGAAGGGTTGAGAGCCTCTCCTTTCCTTAGCCCTAGTAAACTGCCCCCAGCAGGATTTCTCCTTGGCTTTTTTGGAATTTCTCGTCCCGTGATGTTAGGGACTTCTCTGAATGAAGCCGGGGTCTCCCGGAACACGGTGTGGCGAAGGGGCGGCTGTAAGGGGCTGGTGGAGGCCGTGATCAATTCGACCCTTTTTCCAAAAAAGCCAAGAAAGACCCACCGGCAGCGATCCCAATGTTCCCAGGTCTGGAAATGAGCAGGTCAGGCAGGGGGGCGCCTTTCAGCTTCTCCCTTCCATGTCCCGCCTCCTCCTTTCCTCGTGCCCTTCCTACGTGACACTGCCCCGCCAACCTCAGCTTTGACCCTTGCTTTTCTTCTGCACACCAATCACGTTGCTGGCTGTAGGTGTATTGAGTGAGAAGGGGCTGTCCTCGGTGTCCCCGTTACAGCCCCTTTGTCTCTTTGCTGCTAGACACGGGCTCTGTTTCGGACTGTGTTTGACATGCTTGAGAACTGTCCTTCGTGACAGGTGTTGGCCGTCCGGCGGCATCGGCGCACGAGTCGCAGTGTTGGTTCTTGCACAGGGGTGCCCCTAACCCTACTAACGGGACTGTGTAAGGAGTAAGGCGCGTGTGTCTTGGAAAAGGGTAGGGTCACAAAGTTGTCCTTTTCTTGGTGGGGTGGATTGGTCCGTCGGGAAGGGCCTAAGAGAGGGAGGAAGGCTTTCTTGAGAAGGGGAGACCTCCTCACCGGTTCATTTCCAGACATTTTTCCCTTTGCCATTTCTTTCCCCTTCTTCAAAGGGAGTAAGATTTGGCGGAAGTAAGGCTGACCCCCCCGTAAACGGGCTTTGGGTCTCTCTCCTTTTTGCCCTCTCTGCATGGGCCCAAAGTGAGCTCCCTCTAACTAGGGTTTGCGTCTTCACTTGCCCAGCCTTCCTCCCCCGCGAGGAAGCTAAAACAAAAGGCAGGACTAGGCAGCACTTTAAAGCTAGCTCTAGAAACAAGCCCCTTTTAGTGAATTGGGGGTTGGTCCTGTCGCCCTCCCGTCACCCTGACCTGCACGCACTCTCAACCGTGTCCACGCCGAGCGAAGCCTGCACCCAGCTGGCCACCACTTCTGCCGCTGCCAGGACTCCTGCTCACTGCCGCAGGTAGGCGCGGAAGTCGGGCTGCGGGGATCATTTCAAAGAGGGGCCTCGTGCACTGAGACTCTGAACGGATGTTGCCGTGCAGCGTAGGGAGTCGGCGCCTCACTTTCCTTCTCCTCTTTTCTCTCCCTAGCAGCTGAAAGGAGGAAACGGACAAGAAGAAAGCAGCGCTGATGAAAGAGCGGGCAAAGAGAGCGGAAGCAGAAGCCACGGGAAAAGGACGCCCACGTGACACGCATGGCTCTCCCTGTATCGGGGACGCTGGCCTTCCACTTCAACTTCCTTCCCCTTTGAGGCGGCAGGTCCAGGGACCTCCCTGTAAACAGGGATGAAGGTCCACCCCTTAGAGCAAAACTGCTTCATGAGGAAGCTAGAGCTGAGTGACCCCCCTTTAAGAAGGGGAGCGGTCGCTCTGTAGGTTTCGGCTCTTTAGGAGCTAGCCTTTCAAATAGATCTGGGACGTGACCTGTGCCTGTAACTGGGGTGCAGGTGTCCCTTTTTCGCCTCGCCTCGTCTTGTCCCGCCTGGACTTGCTTGGCAAAAAGACCACCCTCTCCTGAGGGCATGGAGGTCTGGGCTTTTTTCCTCCGCTGCCACCTAAAAGCTTCACGACCACCCTGTAAGGAGGGTTTGGGTCACTTTGCCACGCTGCGTTAGCCACAGGTCGCTTTGACGTGCCAGGCCAAACAGCTGCCCTGTAAGCAGAGGGCAAGGTCTTTCCCCTCTTCAACTAGGGAGGCCTTTCCATGGCTGTGGCTGAAGGACCCCCCCCTTTAAGAAGGGCGGCGGTCTCCTAGGCTTGAAGCTGCCAGGTGCCACTGACCTCTCCCTTTAAGCAGGGGTTCAGGTCTCCCCTTTTTAGCCTGTCTATGGAGGCTGGCACATGCCGGACACAGAGACCGCCCCCTCTACAGAGGGCAGTGGCGGTCTCTCCCATTGCACACTTTTCTCCTCTGACCCGTCATTGTTGTCCGGCTTAAGGGCCACCCTGTACGGAGGGTTTGGTTCTCCTTTGCCACGCTTCTTTCTCCCAGGGGAGCTTTGCATGGCCAGGCAAACTTAGCAAGGGAAAATGGCTTCTCCCTCTCCCTCTTCAACTAGTGGGACCTTTTGGGGCTAAGGGACTCCCCCTTTAAGAAGGGTTGAGAGCCTCTCCTTTCCTTAGCCCTAGTAAACTGCCCCCAGCAGGATTTCTACTTGGCTTTTTTGGAATTTCTCGTCCCGTGATTTTAGGGACCTCTCTGAATGAAGCCGGGGTCTCCCGGAACACGGTGTGGCGAAGGGGCGGCTGTAAGGGGCTGGTGGAGGCCGTGATCAATTCGACCCTTTTTCCAAAAAAGCCAAGAAAGACCCACCGGCAGCGATCCCAATGTTCCCAGGTCTGGAAATGAGCAGGTCAGGCAGGGGGGCGCCTTTCAGCTTCTCCCTTCCATGTCCCGCCTCCTCCTTTCCTCGTGCCCTTCCTACGTGACACTGCCCCGCCAACCTCAGCTTTGACCCTTGCTTTTCTTCTGCACACCAATCACGTTGCTGGCTGTAGGTGTATTGAGTGAGAAGGGGCTGTCCTCGGTGTCCCCGTTACAGCCCCTTTGTCTCTTTGCTGCTAGACACGGGCTCTGTTTCGGACTGTGTTTGACATGCTTGAGAACTGTCCTTCGTGACAGGTGTTGGCCGTCCGGCGGCATCGGCGCACGAGTCGCAGTGTTGGTTCTTGCACAGGGGTGCCCCTAACCCTACTAACGGGACTGTGTAAGGAGTAAGGCGCGTGTGTCTTGGAAAAGGGTAGGGTCACAAAGTTGTCCTTTTCTTGGTGGGGTGGATTGGTCCGTCGGGAAGGGCCTAAGAGAGGGAGGAAGGCTTTCTTGAGAAGGGGAGACCTCCTCACCGGTTCATTTCCAGACATTTTTCCCTTTGCCATTTCTTTCCCCTTCTTCAAAGGGAGTAAGATTTGGCGGAAGTAAGGCTGACCCCCCCGTAAACGGGCTTTGGGTCTCTCTCCTTTTTGCCCTCTCTGCATGGGCCCAAAGTGAGCTCCCTCTAACTAGGGTTTGCGTCTTCACTTGCCCAGCCTTCCTCCCCCGCGAGGAAGCTAAAACAAAAGGCAGGACTAGGCATCACTTTAAAGCTAGCTCTAGAAACAAGCCCCTTTTAGTGAATTGGGGGTTGGTCCTGTCGCCCTCCCGTCACCCTGACCTGCACGCACTCTCAACCGCGTCCACGCCGAGCGAAGCCTGCACCCAGCTGGCCACCACTTCTGCCGCTGCCAGGACTCCTGCTCACTGCCGCAGGTAGGCGCGGAAGTCGGGCTGCGGGGATCATTTCAAAGAGGGGCCTCGTGCACTGACTCTGAACGGATGTTGCCGTGCAGCGTAGGGAGTCGGCGCCTCACTTTCCTTCTCTTCTTTTCTCTCCCTAGCAGCTGAAAGGAGGAAACGGACAAGAAGAAAGCAGCGCTGATGAAAGAGCGGGCAAAGAGAGCGGAAGCAGAAGCCACGGGAAAAGGACGCCCACGTGACACGCATGGCTCTCCCTGTATCGGGGACGCTGGCCTTCCACTTCAACTTCCTTCCCCTTTGAGGCGGCAGGTCCAGGGACCTCCCTGTAAACAGGGATGAAGGTCCACCCCTTAGAGCAAAACTGCTTCATGAGGAAGCTAGAGCTGAGTGACCCCCCTTTAAGAAGGGGAGCGGTCGCTCTGTAGGTTTCGGCTCTTTAGGAGCTAGCCTTTCAAATAGATCTGGGACGTGACCTGTGCCTGTAACTGGGGTGCAGGTGTCCCTTTTTCGCCTCGCCTCGTCTTGTCCCGCCTGGACTTGCTTGGCAAAAAGACCACCCTCTCCTGAGGGCATGGAGGTCTGGGCTTTTTTCCTCCGCTGCCACCTAAAAGCTTCACGACCACCCTGTAAGGAGGGTTTGGGTCACTTTGCCACGCTGCGTTAGCCACAGGTCGCTTTGACGTGCCAGGCCAAACAGCTGCCCTGTAAGCAGAGGGCAAGGTCTTTCCCCTCTTCAACTAGGGAGGCCTTTCCATGGCTGTGGCTGAAGGACCCCCCCCTTTAAGAAGGGCGGCGGTCTCCTAGGCTTGAAGCTGCCAGGTGCCACTGACCTCTCCCTTTAAGCAGGGGTTCAGGTCTCCCCTTTTTAGCCTGTCTATGGAGGCTGGCACATGCCGGACACAGAGACCGCCCCCTCTACAGAGGGCAGTGGCGGTCTCTCCCATTGCACACTTTTCTCCTCTGACCCGTCATTGTTGTCCGGCTTAAGGGCCACCCTGTACGGAGGGTTTGGTTCTCCTTTGCCACGCTTCTTTCTCCCAGGGGAGCTTTGCATGGCCAGGCAAACTTAGCAAGGGAAAATGGCTTCTCCCTCTCCCTCTTCAACTAGTGGGACCTTTTGGGGCTAAGGGACTCCCCCTTTAAGAAGGGTTGAGAGCCTCTCCTTTCCTTAGCCCTAGTAAACTGCCCCCAGCAGGATTTCTACTTGGCTTTTTTGGAATTTCTCGTCCCGTGATTTTAGGGACCTCTCTGAATGAAGCCGGGGTCTCCCGGAACACGGTGTGGCGAAGGGGCGGCTGTAAGGGGCTGGTGGAGGCCGTGATCAATTCGACCCTTTTTCCAAAAAAGCCAAGAAAGACCCACCGGCAGCGATCCCAATGTTCCCAGGTCTGGAAATGAGCAGGTCAGGCAGGGGGGCGCCTTTCAGCTTCTCCCTTCCATGTCCCGCCTCCTCCTTTCCTCGTGCCCTTCCTACGTGACACTGCCCCGCCAACCTCAGCTTTGACCCTTGCTTTTCTTCTGCACACCAATCACGTTGCTGGCTGTAGGTGTATTGAGTGAGAAGGGGCTGTCCTCGGTGTCCCCGTTACAGCCCCTTTGTCTCTTTGCTGCTAGACACGGGCTCTGTTTCGGACTGTGTTTGACATGCTTGAGAACTGTCCTTCGTGACAGGTGTTGGCCGTCCGGCGGCATCGGCGCACGAGTCGCAGTGTTGGTTCTTGCACAGGGGTGCCCCTAACCCTACTAACGGGACTGTGTAAGGAGTAAGGCGCGTGTGTCTTGGAAAAGGGTAGGGTCACAAAGTTGTCCTTTTCTTGGTGGGGTGGATTGGTCCGTCGGGAAGGGCCTAAGAGAGGGAGGAAGGCTTTCTTGAGAAGGGGAGACCTCCTCACCGGTTCATTTCCAGACATTTTCCCCTTTGCCATTTCTTTCCCCTTCTTCAAAGGGAGTAAGATTTGGCGGAAGTAAGGCTGACCCCCCCGTAAACGGGCTTTGGGTCTCTCTCCTTTTTGCCCTCTCTGCATGGGCCCAAAGTGAGCTCCCTCTAACTAGGGTTTGCGTCTTCACTTGCCCAGCCTTCCTCCCCCGCGAGGAAGCTAAAACAAAAGGCAGGACTAGGCATCACTTTAAAGCTAGCTCTAGAAACAAGCCCCTTTTAGTGAATTGGGGGTTGGTCCTGTCGCCCTCCCGTCACCCTGACCTGCACGCACTCTCAACCGCGTCCACGCCGAGCGAAGCCTGCACCCAGCTGGCCACCACTTCTGCCGCTGCCAGGACTCCTGCTCACTGCCGCAGGTAGGCGCGGAAGTCGGCCTGCGGGGATCATTTCAAAGAGGGGCCTCGTGCACTGACTCTGAACGGATGTTGCCGTGCAGCGTAGGGAGTCGGCGCCTCACTTTCCTTCTCCTCTTTTCTCTCCCTAGCAGCTGAAAGGAGGAAACGGACAAGAAGACAGCAGCGCTGAAGAAAGAGCGGGAAAAGAGAGCGGAAGCAGAAGCCACGGGAAAAGGACGCCCACGTGACACGCATGGCTCTCCCTGTATCGGGGACGCTGGCCTTCCACTTCAACTTCCTTCCCCTTTGAGGCGGCAGGTCCAGGGACCTCCCTGTAAACAGGGATGAAGGTCCACCCCTTAGAGCAAAACTGCTTCATGAGGAAGCTAGAGCTGAGTGACCCCCCTTTAAGAAGGGGAGCGGTCGCTCTGTAGGTTTCGGCTCTTTAGGAGCTAGCCTTTCAAATAGATCTGGGACGTGACCTGTGCCTGTAACTGGGGTGCAGGTGTCCCTTTTTCGCCTCGCCTCGTCTTGTCCCGCCTGGACTTGCTTGGCAAAAAGACCACCCTCTCCGGAGGGCATGGAGGTCTGGGCTTTTTTCCTCCGCTGCCACCTAAAAGCTTCACGACCACCCTGTAAGGAGGGTTTGGGTCACTTTGCCACGCTGCGTTAGCCACAGGTCGCTTTGACGTGGCAGGCCAAACAGCTGCCCTGTAAGCAGAGGGCAAGGTCTTTCCCCTCTTCAACTAGGGAGGCCTTTCCATGGCTGTGGCTGAAGGACCCCCCCCTTTAAGAAGGGCGGCGGTCTCCTAGGCTTGAAGCTGCCAGGTGCCACTGACCTCTCCCTTTAAGCAGGGGTTCAGGTCTCCCCTTTTTAGCCTGTCTATGGAGGCTGGCACATGCCGGACACAGAGACCGCCCCCTCTACAGAGGGCAGTGGCGGTCTCTCCCATTGCACACTTTTCTCCTCTGACCCGTCATTGTTGTCCGGCTTAAGGGCCACCCTGTACGGAGGGTTTGGTTCTCCTTTGCCACGCTTCTTTCTCCCAGGGGAGCTTTGCATGGCCAGGCAAACTTAGCAAGGGAAAATGGCTTCTCCCTCTCCCTCTTCAACTAGTGGGACCTTTTGGGGCTAAGGGACTCCCCCTTTAAGAAGGGTTGAGAGCCTCTCCTTTCCTTAGCCCTAGTAAACTGCCCCCAGCAGGATTTCTACTTGGCTTTTTTGGAATTTCTCGTCCCGTGATGTTAGGGACCTCTCTGAATGAAGCCGGGGTCTCCCGGAACACGGTGTGGCGAAGGGGCGGCTGTAAGGGGCTGGTGGAGGCCGTGATCAATTCGACCCTTTTTCCAAAAAAGCCAAGAAAGACCCACCGGCAGCGATCCCAATGTTCCCAGGTCTGGAAATGAGCAGGTCAGGCAGGGGGGCGCCTTTCAGCTTCTCCCTTCCATGTCCCGCCTCCTCCTTTCCTCGTGCCCTTCCTACGTGACACTGCCCCGCCAACCTCAGCTTTGACCCTTGCTTTTCTTCTGCACACCAATCACGTTGCTGGCTGTAGGTGTATTGAGTGAGAAGGGGCTGTCCTCGGTGTCACCGTTACAGCCCTTTTGTCTCTGTGCTGGTAGACACGGGCTCTGTTTCGGACTGTGTTTGACATGCTTGAGAACTGTCCTTCGTGACAGGTGTTGGCCGTCCGGCGGCATCGGCGCACGAGTCGCAGTGTTGGTTCTTGCACAGGGGTGCCCCTAACCCTACTAACGGGACTGTGTAAGGAGTAAGGCGCGTGTGTCTTGGAAAAGGGTAGGGTCACAAAGTTGTCCTTTTCTTGGTGGGGTGGATTGGTCCGTCGGGAAGGGCCTAAGAGAGGGAGGAAGGCTTTCTTGAGAAGGGGAGACCTCCTCACCGGTTCATTTCCAGACATTTTCCCCTTTGCCATTTCTTTCCCCTTCTTCAAAGGGAGTAAGATTTGGCAGAAGTAAGGCTGACCCCCCCGTAAACGGGCTTTGGGTCTCTCTCCTTTTTGCCCTCTCTGCATGGGCCCAAAGTGAGCTCCCTCTAACTAGGGTTTGCGTCTTCACTTGCCCAAACTTCCTCCCCCGCGAGGAAGCTAAAACAAAAGGCAGGACTAGGCAGCACTTTAAAGCTAGCTCTAGAAACAAGCCCCTTTTAGTGAATTGGGGGTTGGTCCTGTCGCCCTCCCGTCACCCTGACCTGCACGCACTCTCAACCGCGTCCACGCTGAGCGAAGCCTGCACCCAGCTGGCCACCACTTCTGCCGCTGCCAGGACTCCTGCTCACTGCCGCAGGTAGGCGCGGAAGTCGGGCTGCGGGGATCATTTCAAAGAGGGGCCTCGTGCACTGACTCTGAACGGATGTTGCCGTGCAGCGTAGGGAGTCGGCGCCTCACTTTCCTTCTCCTCTTTTCTCTCCCTAGCAGCTGAAAGGAGGAAACAGACAAGAAGACAGCAGCGCTGAAGAAAGAGCGGGAAAAGAGAGCGGAAGCAGAAGCCACGGGAAAAGGACGCCCACGTGACACGCATGGCTCTCCCTGTATCGGGGACGCTGGCCTTCCACTTCAACTTCCTTCCCCTTTGAGGCGGCAGGTCCAGGGACCTCCCTGTAAACAGGGATGAAGGTCCACCCCTTAGAGCAAAACTGCTTCATGAGGAAGCTAGAGCTGAGTGACCCCCCTTTAAGAAGGGGAGCGGTCGCTCTGTAGGTTTCGGCTCTTTAGGAGCTAGCCTTTCAAATAGATCTGGGACGTGACCTGTGCCTGTAACTGGGGTGCAGGTGTCCCTTTTTCGCCTCGCCTCGTCTTGTCCCGCCTGGACTTGCTTCACGACTCCTGCTCACTGCCGCAGGTTGTTGTGGAAGTCAGGGAGCGGGGCTAATTTCAAGGAGGGGCCTTGTGCACTGACGCTGAACGGATGTTGTCGTGCAGTGTAGGGAGTCGGCGCCTCACTTTCCTTCTCCTCGTTTGCTCTCTCTAGCAGCTGAAAGGAGAACACGGACAAGAAGACAGCAGCGCTGTAGAAAAAGCGGGAAAGAAGAGCAGACGCCACGGGAAAAGGACATCTACTTGGTATGCGTGGGTCTCCCTGTATCGGGGACGCTGGCCTTCCCTTTAAACTTTCCTCCCGTTTGAGGCGGCAGGTCCAGGGACCTCCCTGTAAACAGGGATGAAGGTCCACCCCTTAGAGCAAAACTCCTTTATTAGGAAGCTGGAGCTGGATGAACTCCCTTTAAGAAGGGGAGCGGTCTCTCTGTAGGTTTCATCTCTTCAGTAATTATCCTTTCAAGTACTCTGTTATAGTTACCGCTCCCTCTATGGAGGGTTTGGTTTTCGTTTGCCATGCTTCTTTCTCAACGGGTAAGTTTGCATCGCCAGGGAAATCACTTCCTCTGTCAGCAGGAAAAATGTCTTCCCCCTCTCCGTGGGTCCTTTTTGGGCCTTTCGCCAAAGGACTCCCGTTTAAGAAGGGTTGAGAGCATCTCTTTTCTTAGTCCTATAAATTGCCCTTTAAGAGTAAAACCTGGGATTTTATTGTCAATTGTGTGTTTGTTTTTATGTATAATGGGGCATGCATTTTTATTTTGCAAATTGAATATCGGTCCTGTGATCTTAAGCCTGACTAGAAAGGTTTTCCCGCCTTTTTTCATTACAGCCATGGGTAAACGAGTTCCAGTCGGAACCGGAATCTCCTCAGGAATTTTGCAGGCTTTTCCTGTAAGGATAGATTCCATAGGTTCTCTTACAGGAGTTTCTCAGCCACAGGTTTTATAAAAAGGCTAGCAGTTACTCAGATCTCCGCTGCCCATCCTAGTGACAGGTTGCATGGATCTTCCTTTCTAGGCCACCTGGACTGCGGACCAGCTAAGCCGATGCGAAGACTTCCCTCAGTTCCAGCAGGCATCATCTCTCCAGCAGCCTTGCCAATCACATATCACCTACAGCTGTGGAAGGACCAGGCTGCGTGGGATCTCCTCAGAGTTCTTCTCTCAAGGCTCTCATGAGCAAAGAGATTGAGGTCCTGAGCAACCAACTTGGGAACTAAGGAAGAAGGTTTCTATGAAATTGTCTCTTGTTACTTTCTTTCTCTTCTTGTTATTTGTTATCTAGCCAAGGGTGTTTGTTTAATGGGTCCTGGTTTCATACCAACACGGGACTGACTACTGTGCTTGTGAAAGTGATTTTATGTTGTTCTACTGTTCTTTAGTTACCCGTCCCACACCCTCTTTTGTAAACTTTTCCCCAAGTAAACCTATACCTCTTTGGTTTACATACAATGAATCTTCCATTGGTTGTTAAAGGGAAAGGGAGGCACCGCACCAATTGATAGATGCTGGCAGTCCCAGTAAAGGACAGAAGATCTGTTTTAGTTAGGGCATCCCCTGCAGCCTAACTTCTCAATCCTTTTGATACCTAAGAAATGGTGACTGCGGCAGGACTTCTGTGATTGGTTGTTGTCTTAAGGGAGGTCCTGTCAGTTTCGTTTTCTTTGGTACAGTAGTCAGTGAGGCCCAACGGCTCTGGGAGGGATTTTTACGGTCCTGGTCCCTGACCGCAAGCGAAGCTTGGGCACCCCGGAACCAGGGGAGTCCCATGGTGGAAGAAGCGTATGCCTTGCTAGAGCAAATAGGGAGAGCCCGTTAACCCTTTCATTCCCTTTTCATTGTGGCCGAGGATAAGTTTTTTTATTGAAAAGTCTCGAGAAGAGACAAGTTTGGGGACGGCGCAGGTCACCCCAGAAGCAAGCGTGTCTCTGGCTGCCTGTCAGTAGCGGCTGCTTGTCAGCAAGCGACAGGGACTAGTCGGGATAAGCTTTTTGTCAGGATATAGTCTTTTTCTAGAGGGCAGAGGTAAGGCCCTTAGGAGATCTCGAGCCACGATGGAGCGTATATTTTCATGGAAAGGATGGAAGATGGAGTCTAATAAATTGTCTTTGGAGTTTGGTGTGAATTTATTTGGGAAATCTAGGAGTCCTTGCAAAGAGGGCGTGAACAAATGGTACTAGATGTTAATGCTGAGACAGCAAGAGCCATCTCATTAACCAATCAGCTCTCACAATTGGAAACACAACTAGCTGAAGCCCAAAGTGTGTCCATGACAGCACACCTGACACATGATGATTTTAAAATACTGCTAAGAGCATGTGAAACAGGACTATGTAGCGCTTTAAAGACTAACAAGTTGGTTTATTGATGAGCATTCGTGGGCCAGACCCACTTCCTCAGATCAAATAGTGGAATTTCCTTCCACTATTTGATCTGAGGAAGTGGCTCTGGCCCACGAAAGCTCAACACCTAATAAACCATCTTGTTAGTCTTTAAAGTGCTACATAGTCCTGTTTTGGGTTTCAGCTACACCAGACTAACACGGCTACATTTCTATCACTATTTAAAAAGCATGTGTGCAAGCAGAAGATGTTTTGCCATATTCAATTAGCATGATCACACGTAGACATCCAAGGTAAAATAACTGCAGTCTAATGAGAGAACAAGATCATTTCCCTCTTGAACTAGGAAGGCCGGCATCCAATCTTAAACGACAGAAGCCTTGATACAGCGATCCCCGCGTTTTGCTGCTCCCAGAACTCCTGCTTACTACCACAGGTTGGTGCGGAACTCAGGGAGCGGGGCTAATTTCAAAGAGGGGCAGTGTGCAATAATTCTCAACGGGTGTTGCCGTGCAGCGTAGGGAGTCGGCGCCTCACTTTCCTTCTCCTCTTTTCTCTCCCTAGCAGCTGAAAGGAGGAAACGGACAAGAAGACAGCAGCGCTGAAGAAAGAGCGGGAAAAGAGAGCGGAAGCAGAAGCCACGGGAAAAGGACGCCCACGTGACACGCATGGCTCTCCCTGTATCGGGGACGCTGGCCTTCCACTTCAACTTCCTTCCCCTTTGAGGCGGCAGGTCCAGGGACCTCCCTGTAAACAGGGATGAAGGTCCACCCCTTAGAGCAAAACTGCTTCATGAGGAAGCTAGAGCGGAGTGACCCCCCTTTAAGAAGGGGAGCGGTCGCTTTGTAGGTTTTAGCTCTTTAGGAGCTAGCCTTTCAAATAGATCTGGGACGTGACCTGTGCCTGTAACTGGGGTGCAGGTGTCCCTATTTCGCCTCGCCTCGTCTTGTCCCGCCTGGACTTGCTTGGCAAAAAGACCACCCTCTCCTGAGGGCATGGAGGTCTGGGCTTTTTTCCTCCGCTGCCACTTAAAAGCTTCACAACCACCCTGTAAGGAGGGTTTGGGTCACTTTGCCACGCTGCGTGAGCCACAGGTCGCTTTGACGTGCCAGGCCAAACAGCTGCCCTGTAAGCAGAGGGCAAGGTCTTTCCCCTCTTCAACTAGGGAGGCCTTTCCATGGCTGTGGCTGAAGGACCCCCCCCTTTAAGAAGGGCGGCGGTCTCCTAGGCTTGAAGCTACCAGGTGCCACTGACCTCTCCCTTTAAGCAGGGGTTCAGGTCTCCCCTTTTTAGCCTGTCTATGGAGGCTGGCACACGCCGGACACAGAGACCGCCCCCTCTACAGAGGGCAGTGGCGGTCTCTCCCATTGCACACTTTTCTCCTCTGACCCGTCATTGTTGTCCGGCTTAAGGGCCACCCTGTACGGAGGGTTTGGTTCTCCTTTGCCACGCTTCTTTCTCCCAGGGGAGCTTTGCACGGCCAGGCAAACTTAACAAGGGAAAATGGCTTCTCCCTCTCCCTCTTCAACTAGTGGGACCTTTTGGGGCTAAGGGACTCCCCCATTAAGAAGGGTTGAGAGCCTCTCCTTTCCTTAGCCCTAGTAAACTGCCCCCAGCAGGATTTCTACTTGGCTTTTTTGGAATTTCTCGTCCCGTGGTGTTAGGGACCTCTCTGAATGAAGCCGGGGTCTCCCGGAACACGGTGTGGCGAAGGGGCGGCTGTAAGGGGCTGGTGGAGGCCGTGATCAATTCGACCCTTTTTCCAAAAAAGCCAAGAAAGACCCACCGGCAGCGATCCCAATGCTCCCAGGTCTGGAAATGAGCAGGTCAGGCAGGGGGGCGCCTTTCAGCTTCTCCCTTCCATGTCCCACCTCCTCCTTTCCTCATGCCCTTCCTACGTGACACTGCCCCGCCAACCTCAGCTTTGACCCTTGCTTTTCTTCTGCACACCAATCACGTTGCTGGCTGTAGGTGTATTGAGTGAGAAGGGGCTGTCCTCGGTGTCCCCGTTACAGCCCCTTTGTCTCTTTGCTGCTAGACACGGGCTCTGTTTCGGACTGTGTTTGACATGCTTGAGAACTGTCCTTCGTGACAGGTGTTGGCCGTCCGGCGGCATCGGCGCACGAGTCGCAGTGTTGGTTCTTGCACAGGGGTGCCCCTAACCCTACTAACGGGACTGTGTAAGGAGTAAGGCGCGTGTGTCTTGGAAAAGGGTAGGGTCACAAAGTTGTCCTTTTCTTGGTGGGGTGGATTGGTCCGTCGGGAAGGGCCTAAGAGAGGGAGGAAGGCTTTCTTGAGAAGGGGAGACCTCCTCACCGGTTCATTTCCAGACATTTTCCCCTTTGCCATTTCTTTCCCCTTCTTCAAAGGGAGTAAGATTTGGCGGAAGTAAGGCTGACCCCCCCGTAAACGGGCTTTGGGTCTCTCTCCTTTTTGCCCTCTCTGCATGGGCCCAAAGTGAGCTCCCTCTAACTAGGGTTTGCGTCTTCACTTGCCCAGCCTTCCTCCCCCGCGAGGAAGCTAAAACAAAAGGCAGGACTAGGCAGCACTTTAAAGCTAGCTCTAGAAACAAGCCCCTTTTAGTGAATTGGGGGTTGGTCCTGTCGCCCTCCCGTCACCCTGACCTGCACGCACTCTCAACCGCGTCCACGCTGAGCGACGCCTGCACCCAGCTGGCCACGACTTCTGCCGCTGCCAGGACTCCTGCTCACTGCCGCAGGTAGGCGCGGAAGTCGGGCTGCGGGGATCATTTCAAAGAGGGGCCTCGTGCACTGACTCTGAACGGATGTTGCCGTGCAGCGTAGGGAGTCGGCGCCTCACTTTCCTTCTCCTCTTTTCTCTCCCTAGCAGCTGAAAGGAGGAAACGGACAAGAAGACAGCAGCGCTGAAGAAAGAGCGGGAAAAGAGAGCGGAAGCAGAAGCCACGGGAAAAGGACGCCCACGTGACACGCATGGCTCTCCCTGTATCGGGGACGCTGGCCTTCCACTTCAACTTCCTTCCCCTTTGAGGCGGCAGGTCCAGGGACCTCCCTGTAAACAGGGATGAAGGTCCACCCCTTAGAGCAAAACTGCTTCATGAGGAAGCTAGAGCTGAGTGACCCCCCTTTAAGAAGGGGAGCGGTCGCTCTGTAGGTTTCGGCTCTTTTTTAAGAGCTAGCCTTTCAAATACATCTGGGACGTGACCTGTGCCTGTAACTGGGGTGCAGGTGTCCCTTTTTTGCCTCGCCTCGTCTTGTCCCGCCTGGACTTGCTTGGCAAAAAGACCACCCTCTCCTGAGGGCATGGAGGTCTGGGCTTTTCTCCTCCGCTGCCACCTAAAAGCTTCACGACCACCCTGTAAGGAGGGTTTGGGTCACTTTGCCACCCTGCGTTAGCCACAGGTCGCTTTGACGTGCCAGGCCAAACAGCTGCCCTGTAAGCAGAGGGCAAGGTCTTTCCCCTCTTCAACTAGGGAGGCCTTTCCATGGCTGTGGCTGAAGGACCCCCCCCCTTTAAGAAGGGCGGCGGTCTCCTAGGCTTGAAGCTGCCATGTGCCACTGACCTCTCCCTTTAAGCAGGGGTTCAGGTCTCCCCTTTAAAGCCTGTCTATGGAGGCTGGCACATGCCGGACCCAGAGACCGCCCCCTCTACAGAGGGCAGTGGCGGTCTCTCCCATTGCACACTTTTCTCCTCTGACCCGTCATTGTTGTCCGGCTTAAGGGCCACCCTGTACGGAGGGTTTGGTTCTCCTTTGCCACGCTTCTTTCTCCCAGGGGAACTTTGCACGGCCAGGCAAACTTAGCAAGGGAAAATGGCTTCTCCCTCTCCCTCTTCAACTAGTGGGACTTTTTGGGGCTAAGGGACTCCCCGTTTAAGAAGGGTTGAGAGCCTCTCCTTTCCTTAGCCCTAGTAAACTGCCCCCAGCAGGATTTCTACTTGGCTTTTTTGGAATTTCTCGTCCCGTGATGTTAGGGACCTCTCTGAATGAAGCCGGGGTCTCCCGGAACACGGTGTGGCGAAGGGGCGGCTGGAAGGGGCTGGTGGAGGCCGTGATCAATTCGACCCTTTTTCCAAAAAAGCCAAGAAAGACCCACCGGCAGCGATCCCAATGTTCCCAGGTCTGGAAATGAGCAGGTCAGGCAGGGGGGCGCCTTTCAGCTTCTCCCTTCCATGTCCCGCCTCCTCCTTTCCTCGTGCCCTTCCTACGTGACACTGCCCCGCCAACCTCAGCTTTGACCCTTGCTTTTCTTCTGCACACCAATCACGTTGCTGGCTGTGGGTGTATTGAGTGAGAAGGGGCTGTCCTCTGTGTCCCCGTTACAGCCCTTTTGTCTCTTTGCTGCTAGACACGGGCTCTGTTTCGGACTGTGTTTGACATGCTTGAGAACTGTCCTTCGTGACAGGTGTTGGCCGTCCGGCGGCATCGGCGCACGAGTCGCAGTGTTGGTTCTTGCACAGGGGTGCCCCTAACCCTACTAACGGGACTGTGTAAGGAGTAAGGCGCGTGTGTCTTGGAAAAGGGTAGGGTCACAAAGTTGTCCTTTTCTTGGTGGGGTGGATTGGTCTGTCGGGAAGGGCCTAAGAGAGGGAGGAAGGCTTTCTTGAGAAGGGGAGACCTCCTCACCGGTTCATTTCCAGACATTTTCCCCTTTGCCATTTCTTTCCCCTTCTTCAAAGGGAGTAAGATTTGGCGGAAGTAAGGCTGACCCCCCCGTAAACGGGCTTTGGGTCTCTCTCCTTTTTGCCCTCTCTGCATGGGCCCAAAGTGAGCTCCCTCTAACTAGGGTTTGCGTCTTCACTTGCCCAGCCTTCCTCCCCCGCGAGGAAGCTAAAACAAAAGGCAGGACTAGGCAGCACTTTAAAGCTAGCTCTAGAAACAAGCCCCTTTTAGTGAATTGGGGGTTGGTCCTGTCGCCCTCCCGTCACCCTGACCTGCACGCACTCTCAACCGCGTCCACGCCGAGCGAAGCCTGCACCCAGCTGGCCACGACTTCTGCCGCTGCCAGGACTCCTGCTCACTGCCGCAGGTAGGCGCGGAAGTCGGGCTGCGGGGATCATTTCAAAGAGGGGCCTCGTGCACTGACTCTGAACGGATGTTGCCGTGCAGCGTAGGGAGTCGGCGCCTCACTTTCCTTCTCCTCTTTTCTCTCCCTAGCAGCTGAAAGGAGGAAACGGACAAGAAGACAGCAGCGCTGAAGAAAGAGCGGGAAAAGAGAGCGGAAGCAGAAGCCACGGGAAAAGGACGCCCACGTGACACGCATGGCTCTCCCTGTATCGGGGACGCTGGCCTTCCACTTCAACTTCCTTCCCCTTTGAGGCGGCAGGTCCAGGGACCTCCCTGTAAACAGGGATGAAGGTCCACCCCTTAGAGCAAAACTGCTTCATGAGGAAGCTAGAGCGGAGTGACCCCCCTTTAAGAAGGGGAGCGGTCGCTTTGTAGGTTTTAGCTCTTTAGGAGCTAGTCTTTCAAATAGATCTGGGACGTGACCTGTGCCTGTAACTGGGGTGCAGGTGTCCCTATTTCGCCTCGCCTCGTCTTGTCCCGCCTGGACTTGCTTGGCAAAAAGACCACCCTCTCCTGAGGGCATGGAGGTCTGGGCTTTTTTCCTCCGCTGCCACTTAAAAGCTTCACAACCACCCTGTAAGGAGGGTTTGGGTCACTTTGCCACGCTGCGTGAGCCACAGGTCGCTTTGACGTGCCAGGCCAAACAGCTGCCCTGTAAGCAGAGGGCAAGGTCTTTCCCCTCTTCAACTAGGGAGGCCTTTCCATGGCTGTGGCTGAAGGACCCCCCCCTTTAAGAAGGGCGGCGGTCTCCTAGGCTTGAAGCTGCCAGGTGCCACTGACCTCTCCCTTTAAGCAGGGGTTCAGGTCTCCCCTTTTTAGCCTGTCTATGGAGGCTGGCACATGCCGGACACAGAGACCGCCCCCTCTACAGAGGGCAGTGGCGGTCTCTCCCATTGCACACTTTTCTCCTCTGACCCGTCATTGTTGTCCGGCTTAAGGGCCACCCTGTACGGAGGGTTTGGTTCTCCTTTGCCACGCTTCTTTCTCCCAGGGGAACTTTGCACGGCCAGGCAAACTTAGCAAGGGAAAATGGCTTCTCCCTCTCCCTCTTCAACTAGTGGGACCTTTTGGGGCTAAGGGACTCCCCCATTAAGAAGGGTTGAGAGCCTCTCCTTTCCTTAGCCCTAGTAAACTGCCCCCAGCAGGATTTCTACTTGGCTTTTTTGGAATTTCTCGTCCCGTGGTGTTAGGGACCTCTCTGAATGAAGCCGGGGTCTCCCGGAACACGGTGTGGCGAAGGGGCGGCTGGAAGGGGCTGGTGGAGGCCGTGATCAATTCGACCCTTTTTCCAAAAAAGCCAAGAAAGACCCACTGGCAGCGATCCCAATGTTCCCAGGTCTGGAAATGAGCAGGTCAGGCAGGGGGGCGCCTTTCAGCTTCTCCCTTCCATGTCCCGCCTCCTCCTTTCCTCGTGCCCTTCCTACGTGACACTGCCCCGCCAACCTCAGCTTTCACCCTTGCTTTTCTTCTGCACACCAATCACGTTGCTGGCTGTAGGTGTATTGAGTGAGAAGGGGCTGTCCTCGGTGTCCCCGTTACAGCCCCTTTGTCTCTTTGCTGCTAGACACGGGCTCTGTTTCGGACTGTGTTTGACATGCTTGAGAACTGTCCTTCGTGACAGGTGTTGGCCGTCCGGCGGCATCGGCGCACGAGTCGCAGTGTTGGTTCTTGCACAGGGGTGCCCCTAACCCTACTAACGGGACTGTGTAAGGAGTAAGGCGCGTGTGTCTTGGAAAAGGGTAGGGTCACAAAGTTGTCCTTTTCTTGGTGGGGTGGATTGGTTCGTCGGGAAGGGCCTAAGAGAGGGAGGAAGGCTTTCTTGAGAAGGGGAGACCTCCTCACCGGTTCATTTCCAGACATTTTCCCCTTTGCCATTTCTTTCCCCTTCTTCAAAGGGAGTAAGATTTGGCGGAAGTAAGGCTGACCCCCCCGTAAACGGGCTTTGGGTCTCTCTCCTTTTTGCCCTCTCTGCCTGGGCCCAAAGTGAGCTCCCTCTAACTAGGGTTTGCGTCTTCACTTGCCCAGCCTTCCTCCCCCGCGAGGAAGCTAAAACAAAAGGCAGGACTAGGCAGCACTTTAAAGCTAGCTCTAGAAACAAGCCCCTTTTAGTGAATTGGGGGTTGGTCCTGTCGCCCTCCCGTCACCCTGACCTGCACGCACTCTCAACCGCGTCCACGCTGAGCGAAGCCTGCACCCAGCTGGCCACCACTTCTGCCGCTGCCAGGACTCCTGCTCACTGCCGCAGGTAGGCGCGGAAGTCGGGCTGCGGGGATCATTTCAAAGAGGGGCCTCGTGCACTGACTCTGAACGGATGTTGCCGTGCAGCGTAGGGAGTCGGCGCCTCACTTTCCTTCTCCTCTTTTCTCTCCCTAGCAGCTGAAAGGAGGAAACGGACAAGAAGAGAGCAGCGCTGAAGAAATGGCGGGAAAAGAGAGCGGAAGCAGAAGCCACGGGAAAAGGACGCCCACGTGACACGCATGGCTCTCCCTGTATCGGGGACGCTGGCCTTCCACTTCAACTTCATTCCCCTTTGAGGCGGCAGGTCCAGGGACCTCCCTGTAAACAGGGATGAAGGTCCACCCCTTAGAGCAAAACTGCTTCATGAGGAAGCTAGAGCTGAGTGACCCCCCTTTAAGAAGGGGAGCGGTCGCTCTGTAGGTTTCGGCTCTTTAGGAGATAGCCTTTCAAATAGATCTGGGACGTGACCTGTGCCTGTAACTGAGGTACAGGTGTCCCTTTTTCGCCTCGCCTCGTCTTGTCCCGCCTGGACTTGCTTGGCAAAAAGACCACCCTCTCCTGAGGGCATGGAGGTCTGGGCTTTTTTCCTCCGCTGCCACCTAAAAGCTTCACGACCACCCTGTAAGGAGGGTTTGGGTCACTTTGCCACGCTGCGTTAGCCACAGGTCGCTTTGACGTGGCAGGCCAAACAGCTGCCCTGTAAGCAGAGGGCAAGGTCTTTCCCCTCTTCAACTAGGGAGGCCTTTCCATGGCTGTGGCTGAAGGACCCCCCCCTTTAAGAAGGGCGGCGGTCTCCTAGGCTTGAAGCTGCCAGGTGCCACTGACCTCTCCCTTTAAGCAGGGGTTCAGGTCTCCCCTTTTTAGCCTGTCTATGGAGGCTGGCACATGCCGGACACAGAGACCGCCCCCTCTACAGAGGGCAGTGGCGGTCTCTCCCATTGCACACTTTTCTCCTCTGACCCGTCATTGTTGTCCGGCTTAAGGGCCACCCTGTACGGAGGGTTTGGTTCTCCTTTGCCACGCTTCTTTCTCCCAGGGGAACTTTGCACGGCCAGGCAAACTTAGCAAGGGAAAATGGCTTCTCCCTCTCCCTCTTCAACTAGTGGGACTTTTTGGGGCTAAGGGACTCCCCCTTTAAGAAGGGTTGAGAGCCTCTCCTTTCCTTAGCCCTAGTAAACTGCCCCCAGCAGGATTTCTACTTGGCTTTTTTGGAATTTCTCGTCCCGTGGTGTTAGGGACCTCTCTGAATGAAGCCGGGGTCTCCCGGAACACGGTGTGGCGAAGGGGCGGCTGGAAGGGGCTGGTGGAGGCCGTGATCAATTCGACCCTTTTTCCAAAAAAGCCAAGAAAGACCCACCGGCAGCGATCCCAATGTTCCCAGGTCTGGAAATGAGCAGGTGAGGCAGGGGGGCGCCTTTCAGCTTCTCCCTTCCATGTCCCGCCTCTTCCTTTCCTCGTGCCCTTCCTACGTGACACTGCCCCGCCAACCTCAGCTTTGACCCTTGCTTTTCTTCTGCACACCAATCACGTTGCTGGCTGTAGGTGTATTGAGTGAGAAGGGGCTGTCCTCGGTGTCCCCGTTACAGCCCTTTTGTCTCTGTGCTGCTAGACACGGGCTCTGTTTCGGACTGTGTTTGACATGCTTGAGAACTGTCCTTCGTGACAGGTGTTGGCCGTCCGGCGGCATCGGCGCACGAGTCGCAGTGTTGGTTCTTGCACAGGGGTGCCCCTAACCCTACTAACGGGACTGTGTAAGGAGTAAGGCGCGTGTGTCTTGGAAAAGGGTAGGGTCACAAAGTTGTCCTTTTCTTGGTGGGGTGGATTGGTCCGTCGGGAAGGGCCTAAGAGAGGGAGGAAGGCTTTCTTGAGAAGGGGAGACTTCCTCACCGGTTCATTTCCAGACATTTTCCCCTTTGCCATTTCTTTCCCCTTCTTCAAAGGGAGTAAGATTTGGCGGAAGTAAGGCTGACCCCCCCGTAAACGGGCTTTGGGTCTCTCTCCTTTTTGCCCTCTCTGCATGGGCCCAAAGTGAGCTCCCTCTAACTAGGGTTTGCGTCTTCACTTGCCCAGCCTTCCTCCCCCGCGAGGAAGCTAAAACAAAAGGCAGGACTAGGCAGCACTTTAAAGCTAGCTCTAGAAACAAGCCCCTTTTAGTGAATTGGGGGTTGGTCCTGTCGCCCTCCCGTCACCCTGACCTGCACGCACTCTCAACCGCGTCCACGCCGAGCGAAGCCTGCACCCAGCTGGCCACGACTTCTGCCGCTGCCAGGACTCCTGCTCACTGCCGCAGGTAGGCGCGGAAGTCGGGCTGCGGGGATCATTTCAAAGAGGGGCCTCGTGCACTGACTCTGAACGGATGTTGCCGTGCAGCGTAGGGAGTCGGCGCCTCACTTTCCTTCTCCTCTTTTCTCTCCCTAGCAGCTGAAAGGAGGAAACGGACAAGAAGACAGCAGCGCTGAAGAAAGAGCGGGAAAAGAGAGCGGAAGCAGAAGCCACGGGAAAAGGACGCCCACGTGACACGCATGGCTCTCCCTGTATCGGGGACGCTGGCCTTCCACTTCAACTTCCTTCCCCTTTGAGGCGGCAGGTCCAGGGACCTCCCTGTAAACAGGGATGAAGGTCCACCCCTTAGAGCAAAACTGCTTCATGAGGAAGCTAGAGCTGAGTGACCCCCCTTTAAGAAGGGGAGCGGTCGCTCTGTAGGTTTCGGCTCTTTTTTAAGAGCTAGCCTTTCAAATAGATCTAGGACGTGACCTGTGCCTGTAACTGGGGTGCAGGTGTCCCTTTTTTGCCTCGCCTCGCCTCGTCCCGCCTGGACTTGCTTGGCAAAAAGACCACCCTCTCCTGAGGGCATGGAGGTCTGGGCTTTTTTCCTCCGCTGCCACTTAAAAGCTTCACAACCACCCTGTAAGGAGGGTTTGGGTCACTTTGCCACGCTGCGTGAGCCACAGGTCGCTTTGACGTGCCAGGCCAAACAGCTGCCCTGTAAGCAGAGGGCAAGGTCTTTCCCCTCTTCAACTAGGGAGGCCTTTCCATGGCTGTGGCTGAAGGACCCCCCCCTTTAAGAAGGGCGGCGGTCTCCTAGGCTTGAAGCTGCCAGGTGCCACTGACCTCTCCCTTTAAGCAGGGGTTCAGGTCTCCCCTTTTTAGCCTGTCTATGGAGGCTGGCACATGCCGGACACAGAGACCGCCCCCTCTACAGAGGGCAGTGGCGGTCTCTCCCATTGCACACTTTTCTCCTCTGACCCGTCATTGTTGTCCGGCTTAAGGGCCACCCTGTACGGAGGGTTTGGTTCTCCTTTGCCACGCTTCTTTCTCCCAGGGGAACTTTGCACGGCCAGGCAAACTTAGCAAGGGAAAATGGCTTCTCCCTCTCCCTCTTCAACTAGTGGGACCTTTTGGGGCTAAGGGACTCCCCCATTAAGAAGGGTTGAGAGCCTCTCCTTTCCTTAGCCCTAGTAAACTGCCCCCAGCAGGATTTCTACTTGGCTTTTTTGGAATTTCTCGTCCCGTGGTGTTAGGGACCTCTCTGAATGAAGCCGGGGTCTCCCGGAACACGGTGTGGCGAAGGGGCGGCTGGAAGGGGCTGGTGGAGGCCGTGATCAATTCGACCCTTTTTCCAAAAAAGCCAAGAAAGACCCACTGGCAGCGATCCCAATGTTCCCAGGTCTGGAAATGAGCAGGTCAGGCAGGGGGGCGCCTTTCAGCTTCTCCCTTCCATGTCCCGCCTCCTCCTTTCCTCGTGCCCTTCCTACGTGACACTGCCCCGCCAACCTCAGCTTTCACCCTTGCTTTTCTTCTGCACACCAATCACGTTGCTGGCTGTAGGTGTATTGAGTGAGAAGGGGCTGTCCTCGGTGTCCCCGTTACAGCCCCTTTGTCTCTTTGCTGCTAGACACGGGCTCTGTTTCGGACTGTGTTTGACATGCTTGAGAACTGTCCTTCGTGACAGGTGTTGGCCGTCCGGCGGCATCGGCGCACGAGTCGCAGTGTTGGTTCTTGCACAGGGGTGCCCCTAACCCTACTAACGGGACTGTGTAAGGAGTAAGGCGCGTGTGTCTTGGAAAAGGGTAGGGTCACAAAGTTGTCCTTTTCTTGGTGGGGTGGATTGGTTCGTCGGGAAGGGCCTAAGAGAGGGAGGAAGGCTTTCTTGAGAAGGGGAGACCTCCTCACCGGTTCATTTCCAGACATTTTCCCCTTTGCCATTTCTTTCCCCTTCTTCAAAGGGAGTAAGATTTGGCGGAAGTAAGGCTGACCCCCCCGTAAACGGGCTTTGGGTCTCTCTCCTTTTTGCCCTCTCTGCCTGGGCCCAAAGTGAGCTCCCTCTAACTAGGGTTTGCGTCTTCACTTGCCCAGCCTTCCTCCCCCGCGAGGAAGCTAAAACAAAAGGCAGGACTAGGCAGCACTTTAAAGCTAGCTCTAGAAACAAGCCCCTTTTAGTGAATTGGGGGTTGGTCCTGTCGCCCTCCCGTCACCCTGACCTGCACGCACTCTCAACCGCGTCCACGCTGAGCGAAGCCTGCACCCAGCTGGCCACCACTTCTGCCGCTGCCAGGACTCCTGCTCACTGCCGCAGGTAGGCGCGGAAGTCGGGCTGCGGGGATCATTTCAAAGAGGGGCCTCGTGCACTGACTCTGAACGGATGTTGCCGTGCAGCGTAGGGAGTCGGCGCCTCACTTTCCTTCTCCTCTTTTCTCTCCCTAGCAGCTGAAAGGAGGAAACGGACAAGAAGAGAGCAGCGCTGAAGAAATGGCGGGAAAAGAGAGCGGAAGCAGAAGCCACGGGAAAAGGACGCCCACGTGACACGCATGGCTCTCCCTGTATCGGGGACGCTGGCCTTCCACTTCAACTTCATTCCCCTTTGAGGCGGCAGGTCCAGGGACCTCCCTGTAAACAGGGATGAAGGTCCACCCCTTAGAGCAAAACTGCTTCATGAGGAAGCTAGAGCTGAGTGACCCCCCTTTAAGAAGGGGAGCGGTCGCTCTGTAGGTTTCGGCTCTTTAGGAGATAGCCTTTCAAATAGATCTGGGACGTGACCTGTGCCTGTAACTGAGGTACAGGTGTCCCTTTTTCGCCTCGCCTCGTCTTGTCCCGCCTGGACTTGCTTGGCAAAAAGACCACCCTCTCCTGAGGGCATGGAGGTCTGGGCTTTTTTCCTCCGCTGCCACCTAAAAGCTTCACGACCACCCTGTAAGGAGGGTTTGGGTCACTTTGCCACGCTGCGTTAGCCACAGGTCGCTTTGACGTGGCAGGCCAAACAGCTGCCCTGTAAGCAGAGGGCAAGGTCTTTCCCCTCTTCAACTAGGGAGGCCTTTCCATGGCTGTGGCTGAAGGACCCCCCCCTTTAAGAAGGGCGGCGGTCTCCTAGGCTTGAAGCTGCCAGGTGCTACTGACCTCTCCCTTTAAGCAGGGGTTCAGGTCTCCCCTTTTTAGCCTGTCTATGGAGGCTGGCACATGCCGGACACAGAGACCGCCCCCTCTACAGAGGGCAGTGGCGGTCTCTCCCATTGCACACTTTTCTCCTCTGACCCGTCATTGTTGTCCGGCTTAAGGGCCACCCTGTACGGAGGGTTTGGTTCTCCTTTGCCACGCTTCTTTCTCCCAGGGGAACTTTGCACGGCCAGGCAAACTTAGCAAGGGAAAATGGCTTCTCCCTCTCCCTCTTCAACTAGTGGGACTTTTTGGGGCTAAGGGACTCCCCCTTTAAGAAGGGTTGAGAGCCTCTCCTTTCCTTAGCCCTAGTAAACTGCCCCCAGCAGGATTTCTACTTGGCTTTTTTGGAATTTCTCGTCCCGTGGTGTTAGGGACCTCTCTGAATGAAGCCGGGGTCTCCCGGAACACGGTGTGGCGAAGGGGCGGCTGGAAGGGGCTGGTGGAGGCCGTGATCAATTCGACCCTTTTTCCAAAAAAGCCAAGAAAGACCCACCGGCAGCGATCCCAATGTTCCCAGGTCTGGAAATGAGCAGGTGAGGCAGGGGGGCGCCTTTCAGCTTCTCCCTTCCATGTCCCGCCTCTTCCTTTCCTCGTGCCCTTCCTACGTGACACTGCCCTGCCAACCTCAGCTTTGACCCTTGCTTTTCTTCTGCACACCAATCACGTTGCTGGCTGTAGGTGTATTGAGTGAGAAGGGGCTGTCCTCGGTGTCCCCGTTACAGCCCTTTTGTCTCTGTGCTGCTAGACACGGGCTCTGTTTCGGACTGTGTTTGACATGCTTGAGAACTGTCCTTCGTGACAGGTGTTGGCCGTCCGGCGGCATCGGCGCACGAGTCGCAGTGTTGGTTCTTGCACAGGGGTGCCCCTAACCCTACTAACGGGACTGTGTAAGGAGTAAGGCGCGTGTGTCTTGGAAAAGGGTAGGGTCACAAAGTTGTCCTTTTCTTGGTGGGGTGGATTGGTCCGTCGGGAAGGGCCTAAGAGAGGGAGGAAGGCTTTCTTGAGAAGGGGAGACTTCCTCACCGGTTCATTTCCAGACATTTTCCCCTTTGCCATTTCTTTCCCCTTCTTCAAAGGGAGTAAGATTTGGCGGAAGTAAGGCTGACCCCCCCGTAAACGGGCTTTGGGTCTCTCTCCTTTTTGCCCTCTCTGCATGGGCCCAAAGTGAGCTCCCTCTAACTAGGGTTTGCGTCTTCACTTGCCCAGCCTTCCTCCCCCGCGAGGAAGCTAAAACAAAAGGCAGGACTAGGCAGCACTTTAAAGCTAGCTCTAGAAACAAGCCCCTTTTAGTGAATTGGGGGTTGGTCCTGTCGCCCTCCCGTCACCCTGACCTGCACGCACTCTCAACCGCGTCCACGCCGAGCGAAGCCTGCACCCAGCTGGCCACGACTTCTGCCGCTGCCAGGACTCCTGCTCACTGCCGCAGGTAGGCGCGGAAGTCGGGCTGCGGGGATCATTTCAAAGAGGGGCCTCGTGCACTGACTCTGAACGGATGTTGCCGTGCAGCGTAGGGAGTCGGCGCCTCACTTTCCTTCTCCTCTTTTCTCTCCCTAGCAGCTGAAAGGAGGAAACGGACAAGAAGACAGCAGCGCTGAAGAAAGAGCGGGAAAAGAGAGCGGAAGCAGAAGCCACGGGAAAAGGACGCCCACGTGACACGCATGGCTCTCCCTGTATCGGGGACGCTGGCCTTCCACTTCAACTTCCTTCCCCTTTGAGGCGGCAGGTCCAGGGACCTCCCTGTAAACAGGGATGAAGGTCCACCCCTTAGAGCAAAACTGCTTCATGAGGAAGCTAGAGCTGAGTGACCCCCCTTTAAGAAGGGGAGCGGTCGCTCTGTAAGTTTCGGCTCTTTTTTAAGAGCTAGCCTTTCAAATAGATCTAGGACGTGACCTGTGCCTGTAACTGGGGTGCAGGTGTCCCTTTTTTGCCTCGCCTCGCCTCGTCCCGCCTGGACTTGCTTGGCAAAAAGACCACCCTCTCCTGAGGGCATGGAGGTCTGGGCTTTTTTCCTCCGCTGCCACTTAAAAGCTTCACAACCACCCTGTAAGGAGGGTTTGGGTCACTTTGCCACGCTGCGTGAGCCACAGGTCGCTTTGACGTGCCAGGCCAAACAGCTGCCCTGTAAGCAGAGGGCAAGGTCTTTCCCCTCTTCAACTAGGGAGGCCTTTCCATGGCTGTGGCTGAAGGACCCCCCCCTTTAAGAAGGGCGGCGGTCTCCTAGGCTTGAAGCTGCCAGGTGCCACTGACCTCTCCCTTTAAGCAGGGGTTCAGGTCTCCCCTTTTTAGCCTGTCTATGGAGGCTGGCACATGCCGGACACAGAGACCGCCCCCTCTACAGAGGGCAGTGGCGGTCTCTCCCATTGCACACTTTTCTCCTCTGACCCGTCATTGTTGTCCGGCTTAAGGGCCACCCTGTACGGAGGGTTTGGTTCTCCTTTGCCACGCTTCTTTCTCCCAGGGGAACTTTGCACGGCCAGGCAAACTTAGCAAGGGAAAATGGCTTCTCCCTCTCCCTCTTCAACTAGTGGGACCTTTTGGGGCTAAGGGACTCCCCCATTAAGAAGGGTTGAGAGCCTCTCCTTTCCTTAGCCCTAGTAAACTGCCCCCAGCAGGATTTCTACTTGGCTTTTTTGGAATTTCTCGTCCCGTGGTGTTAGGGACCTCTCTGAATGAAGCCGGGGTCTCCCGGAACACGGTGTGGCGAAGGGGCGGCTGGAAGGGGCTGGTGGAGGCCGTGATCAATTCGACCCTTTTTCCAAAAAAGCCAAGAAAGACCCACTGGCAGCGATCCCAATGTTCCCAGGTCTGGAAATGAGCAGGTCAGGCAGGGGGGCGCCTTTCAGCTTCTCCCTTCCATGTCCCGCCTCCTCCTTTCCTCGTGCCCTTCCTACGTGACACTGCCCCGCCAACCTCAGCTTTCACCCTTGCTTTTCTTCTGCACACCAATCACGTTGCTGGCTGTAGGTGTATTGAGTGAGAAGGGGCTGTCCTCGGTGTCCCCGTTACAGCCCCTTTGTCTCTTTGCTGCTAGACACGGGCTCTGTTTCGGACTGTGTTTGACATGCTTGAGAACTGTCCTTCGTGACAGGTGTTGGCCGTCCGGCGGCATCGGCGCACGAGTCGCAGTGTTGGTTCTTGCACAGGGGTGCCCCTAACCCTACTAACGGGACTGTGTAAGGAGTAAGGCGCGTGTGTCTTGGAAAAGGGTAGGGTCACAAAGTTGTCCTTTTCTTGGTGGGGTGGATTGGTTCGTCGGGAAGGGCCTAAGAGAGGGAGGAAGGCTTTCTTGAGAAGGGGAGACCTCCTCACCGGTTCATTTCCAGACATTTTCCCCTTTGCCATTTCTTTCCCCTTCTTCAAAGGGAGTAAGATTTGGCGGAAGTAAGGCTGACCCCCCCGTAAACGGGCTTTGGGTCTCTCTCCTTTTTGCCCTCTCTGCCTGGGCCCAAAGTGAGCTCCCTCTAACTAGGGTTTGCGTCTTCACTTGCCCAGCCTTCCTCCCCCGCGAGGAAGCTAAAACAAAAGGCAGGACTAGGCAGCACTTTAAAGCTAGCTCTAGAAACAAGCCCCTTTTAGTGAATTGGGGGTTGGTCCTGTCGCCCTCCCGTCACCCTGACCTGCACGCACTCTCAACCGCGTCCACGCTGAGCGAAGCCTGCACCCAGCTGGCCACCACTTCTGCCGCTGCCAGGACTCCTGCTCACTGCCGCAGGTAGGCGCGGAAGTCGGGCTGCGGGGATCATTTCAAAGAGGGGCCTCGTGCACTGACTCTGAACGGATGTTGCCGTGCAGCGTAGGGAGTCGGCGCCTCACTTTCCTTCTCCTCTTTTCTCTCCCTAGCAGCTGAAAGGAGGAAACGGACAAGAAGAGAGCAGCGCTGAAGAAATGGCGGGAAAAGAGAGCGGAAGCAGAAGCCACGGGAAAAGGACGCCCACGTGACACGCATGGCTCTCCCTGTATCGGGGACGCTGGCCTTCCACTTCAACTTCATTCCCCTTTGAGGCGGCAGGTCCAGGGACCTCCCTGTAAACAGGGATGAAGGTCCACCCCTTAGAGCAAAACTGCTTCATGAGGAAGCTAGAGCTGAGTGACCCCCCTTTAAGAAGGGGAGCGGTCGCTCTGTAGGTTTCGGCTCTTTAGGAGATAGCCTTTCAAATAGATCTGGGACGTGACCTGTGCCTGTAACTGAGGTACAGGTGTCCCTTTTTCGCCTCGCCTCGTCTTGTCCCGCCTGGACTTGCTTGGCAAAAAGACCACCCTCTCCTGAGGGCATGGAGGTCTGGGCTTTTTTCCTCCGCTGCCACCTAAAAGCTTCACGACCACCCTGTAAGGAGGGTTTGGGTCACTTTGCCACGCTGCGTTAGCCACAGGTCGCTTTGACGTGGCAGGCCAAACAGCTGCCCTGTAAGCAGAGGGCAAGGTCTTTCCCCTCTTCAACTAGGGAGGCCTTTCCATGGCTGTGGCTGAAGGACCCCCCCCTTTAAGAAGGGCGGCGGTCTCCTAGGCTTGAAGCTGCCAGGTGCCACTGACCTCTCCCTTTAAGCAGGGGTTCAGGTCTCCCCTTTTTAGCCTGTCTATGGAGGCTGGCACATGCCGGACACAGAGACCGCCCCCTCTACAGAGGGCAGTGGCGGTCTCTCCCATTGCACACTTTTCTCCTCTGACCCGTCATTGTTGTCCGGCTTAAGGGCCACCCTGTACGGAGGGTTTGGTTCTCCTTTGCCACGCTTCTTTCTCCCAGGGGAACTTTGCACGGCCAGGCAAACTTAGCAAGGGAAAATGGCTTCTCCCTCTCCCTCTTCAACTAGTGGGACTTTTTGGGGCTAAGGGACTCCCCCTTTAAGAAGGGTTGAGAGCCTCTCCTTTCCTTAGCCCTAGTAAACTGCCCCCAGCAGGATATCTACTTGGCTTTTTTGGAATTTCTCGTCCCGTGGTGTTAGGGACCTCTCTGAATGAAGCCGGGGTCTCCCGGAACACGGTGTGGCGAAGGGGCGGCTGGAAGGGGCTGGTGGAGGCCGTGATCAATTCGACCCTTTTTCCAAAAAAGCCAAGAAAGACCCACCGGCAGCGATCCCAATGTTCCCAGGTCTGGAAATGAGCAGGTGAGGCAGGGGGGCGCCTTTCAGCTTCTCCCTTCCATGTCCCGCCTCTTCCTTTCCTCGTGCCCTTCCTACGTGACACTGCCCCGCCAACCTCAGCTTTGACCCTTGCTTTTCTTCTGCACACCAATCACGTTGCTGGCTGTAGGTGTATTGAGTGAGAAGGGGCTGTCCTCGGTGTCCCCGTTACAGCCCTTTTGTCTCTGTGCTGCTAGACACGGGCTCTGTTTCGGACTGTGTTTGACATGCTTGAGAACTGTCCTGCGTGACAGGTGTTGGCCGTCCGGCGGCATCGGCGCACGAGTCGCAGTGTTGGTTCTTGCACAGGGGTGCCCCTAACCCTACTAACGGGACTGTGTAAGGAGTAAGGCGCGTGTGTCTTGGAAAAGGGTAGGGTCACAAAGTTGTCCTTTTCTTGGTGGGGTGGATTGGTCCGTCGGGAAGGGCCTAAGAGAGGGAGGAAGGCTTTCTTGAGAAGGGGAGACTTCCTCACCGGTTCATTTCCAGACATTTTCCCCTTTGCCATTTCTTTCCCCTTCTTCAAAGGGAGTAAGATTTGGCGGAAGTAAGGCTGACCCCCCCGTAAACGGGCTTTGGGTCTCTCTCCTTTTTGCCCTCTCTGCATGGGCCCAAAGTGAGCTCCCTCTAACTAGGGTTTGCGTCTTCACTTGCCCAGCCTTCCTCCCCCGCGAGGAAGCTAAAACAAAAGGCAGGACTAGGCAGCACTTTAAAGCTAGCTCTAGAAACAAGCCCCTTTTAGTGAATTGGGGGTTGGTCCTGTCGCCCTCCCGTCACCCTGACCTGCACGCACTCTCAACCGCGTCCACGCCGAGCGAAGCCTGCACCCAGCTGGCCACGACTTCTGCCGCTGCCAGGACTCCTGCTCACTGCCGCAGGTAGGCGCGGAAGTCGGGCTGCGGGGATCATTTCAAAGAGGGGCCTCGTGCACTGACTCTGAACGGATGTTGCCGTGCAGCGTAGGGAGTCGGCGCCTCACTTTCCTTCTCCTCTTTTCTCTCCCTAGCAGCTGAAAGGAGGAAACGGACAAGAAGACAGCAGCGCTGAAGAAAGAGCGGGAAAAGAGAGCGGAAGCAGAAGCCACGGGAAAAGGACGCCCACGTGACACGCATGGCTCTCCCTGTATCGGGGACGCTGGCCTTCCACTTCAACTTCCTTCCCCTTTGAGGCGGCAGGTCCAGGGACCTCCCTGTAAACAGGGATGAAGGTCCACCCCTTAGAGCAAAACTGCTTCATGAGGAAGCTAGAGCTGAGTGACCCCCCTTTAAGAAGGGGAGCGGTCGCTCTGTAGGTTTCGGCTCTTTTTTAAGAGCTAGCCTTTCAAATAGATCTAGGACGTGACCTGTGCCTGTAACTGGGGTGCAGGTGTCCCTTTTTTGCCTCGCCTCGCCTCGTCCCGCCTGGACTTGCTTGGCAAAAAGACCACCCTCTCCTGAGGGCATGGAGGTCTGGGCTTTTTTCCTCCGCTGCCACCTAAAAGCTTCACGACCACCCTGTAAGGAGGGTTTGGGTCACTTTGCCACGCTGCGTTAGCCACAGGTCGCTTTGACGTGCCAGGCCAAACAGCTGCCCTGTAAGCAGAGGGCAAGGTCTTTCCCCTCTTCAACTAGGGAGGCCTTTCCATGGCTGTGGCTGAAGGACCCCCCCCTTTAAGAAGGGCGGCGGTCTCCTAGGCTTGAAGCTGCCAGGTGCCACTGACCTCTCCCTTTAAGCAGGGGTTCAGGTCTCCCCTTTAAAGCCTGTCTATGGAGGCTGGCACATGCTGGACCCAGAGACCGCCCCCTCTACAGAGGGCAGTGGCGGTCTCTCCCATTGCACACTTTTCTCCTCTGACCCGTCATTGTTGTCCGGCTTAAGGGCCACCCTGTACGGAGGGTTTGGTTCTCCTTTGCCACGCTTCTTTCTCCCAGGGGAACTTTGCACGGCCAGGCAAACTTAGCAAGGGAAAATGGCTTCTCCCTCTCCCTCTTCAACTAGTGGGACTTTTTGGGGCTAAGGGACTCCCCCTTTAAGAAGGGTTGAGAGCCTCTACTTTCCTTAGCCCTAGTAAACTGCCCCCAGCAGGATTTCTACTTGGCTTTTTTGGAATTTCTCGTCCCGTGGTGTTAGGGACCTCTCTGAATGAAGCCGGGGTCTCCCGGAACACGGTGTGGCGAAGGGGCGGCTGGAAGGGGCTGGTGGAGGCCGTGATCAATTCGACCCTTTTTCCAAAAAAGCCAAGAAAGACCCACCGGCAGCGATCCCAATGTTCCCAGGTCTGGAAATGAGCAGGTCAGGCAGGGGGGCGCCTTTCAGCTTCTCCCTTCCATGTCCCGCCTCCTCCTTTCCTCGTGCCCTTCCTACGTGACACTGCCCCGCCAACCTCAGCTTTGACCCTTGCTTTTCTTCTGCACACCAATCACGTTGCTGGCTGTAGGTGTATTGAGTGAGAAGGGGCTGTCCTCGGTGTCCCCGTTACAGCCCCTTTGTCTCTTTGCTGCTAGACACGGGCTCTGTTTCGGACTGTGTTTGACATGCTTGAGAACTGTCCTTCGTGACAGGTGTTGGCCGTCCGGCGGCATCGGCGCACGAGTCGCAGTGTTGGTTCTTGCACAGGGGTGCCCCTAACCCTACTAACGGGACTGTGTAAGGAGTAAGGCGCGTGTGTCTTGGAAAAGGGTAGGGTCACAAAGTTGTCCTTTTCTTGGTGGGGTGGATTGGTCCGTCGGGAAGGGCCTAAGAGAGGGAGGAAGGCTTTCTTGAGAAGGGGAGACTTCCTCACCGGTTCATTTCCAGACATTTTCCCCTTTGCCATTTCTTTCCCCTTCTTCAAAGGGAGTAAGATTTGGCGGAAGTAAGGCTGACCCCCCCGTAAACGGGCTTTGGGTCTCTCTCCTTTTTGCCCTCTCTGCATGGGCCCAAAGTGAGCTCCCTCTAACTAGGGTTTGCGTCTTCACTTGCCCAGCCTTCCTCCCCCGCGAGGAAGCTAAAACAAAAGGCAGGACTAGGCAGCACTTTAAAGCTAGCTCTAGAAACAAGCCCCTTTTAGTGAATTGGGGGTTGGTCCTGTCGCCCTCCCGTCACCCTGACCTGCACGCACTCTCAACCGCGTCCACGCCGAGCGACGCCTGCACCCAGCTGGCCACGAATTCTGCCGCTGCCAGGACTCCTGCTCACTGCCGCAGGTAGGCGCGGAAGTCGGGCTGCGGGGATCATTTCAAAGAGGGGCCTCGTGCACTGACTCTGAACGGATGTTGCCGTGCAGCGTAGGGAGTCGGCGCCTCACTTTCCTTCTCCTCTTTTCTCTCCCTAGCAGCTGAAAGGAGGAAACGGACAAGAAGACAGCAGCGCTGAAGAAAGAGCGGGAAAAGAGAGCGGAAGCAGAAGCCACGGGAAAAGGACGCCCACGTGACACGCATGGCTCTCCCTGTATCGGGGACGCTGGCCTTCCACTTCAACTTCCTTCCCCTTTGAGGCGGCAGGTCCAGGGACCTCCCTGTAAACAGGGATGAAGGTCCACCCCTTAGAGCAGTACTGCTTCATGAGGAAGCTAGAGCGGAGTGACCCCCCTTTAAGAAGGGGAGCGGTCGCTCTGTAGGTTTCGGCTCTTTAGGAGCTAGCCTTTCAAATAGATCTGGGACGTGACCTGTGCCTGTAACTGGGGTGCAGGTGTCCCTTTTTTGCCTCGCCTCGTCTTGTCCCGCCTGGACTTGCTTGGCAAAAAGACCACCCTCTCCTGAGGGCATGGAGGTCTGGGCTTTTTTCCTCCGCTGCCACCTAAAAGCTTCACGACCACCCTGTAAGGAGGGTTTGGGTCACTTTGCCACGCTGCGTTAGCCACAGGTCGCTTTGACGTGCCAGGCCAAACAGCTGCCCTGTAAGCAGAGGGCAAGGTCTTTCCCCTCTTCAACTAGGGAGGCCTTTCCATGGCTGTGGCTGAAGGACCCCCCCCTTTAAGAAGGGCGGCGGTCTCCTAGGCTTGAAGCTGCCAGGTGCCACTGACCTCTCCCTTTAAGCAGGGGTTCAGGTCTCCCCTTTTTAGCCTGTCTATGGAGGCTGGCACATGCCGGACACAGAGACCGCCCCCTCTACAGAGGGCAGTGGCGGTCTCTCCCATTGCACACTTTTCTCCTCTGACCCGTCATTGTTGTCCGGCTTAAGGGCCACCCTGTACGGAGGGTTTGGTTCTCCTTTTCCACGCTTCTTTCTCCCAGGGGAACTTTGCACGGCCAGGCAAACTTAGCAAGGGAAAATGGCTTCTCCCTCTCCCTCTTCAATTAGTGGGACCTTTTGGGGCTAAGGGACTCCCCCTTTAAGAAGGGTTGAGAGCCTCTCCTTTCCTTAGCCCTAGTAAACTGCCCCCAGCAGGATTTCTACTTGGCTTTTTTGGAATTTCTCCTCCCGTGGTGTTAGGGACCTCTCTGAATGAAGCCGGGGTCTCCCGGAACACGGTGTGGCGAAGGGGCGGCTGTAAGGGGCTGGTGGAGGCCGTGATCAATTCGACCCTTTTTCCAAAAAAGCCAAGAAAGACCCACCGGCAGCGATCCCAATGTTCCCAGGTCTGGAAATGAGCAGGTCAGGCAGGGGGGCGCCTTTCAGCTTCTCCCTTCCATGTCCCGCCTCCTCCTTTCCTCGTGCCCTTCCTACGTGACACTGCCCCGCCAACCTCAGCTTTGACCCTTGCTTTTCTTCTGCACACCAATCACGTTGCTGGCTGTGGGTGTATTGAGTGAGAAGGGGCTGTCCTCGGTGTCCCCGTTACAGCCCTTTTGTCTCTTTGCTCCTAGACACGGGCTCTGTTTCGGACTGTGTTTGACATGCTTGAGAACTGTCCTTGGTGACAGGTGTTGGCCGTCCGGCGGCATCGGCGCACGAGTCGCAGTGTTGGTTCTTGCACAGGGGTGCCCCTAACCCTACTAACGGGACTGTGTAAGGAGTAAGGCGCGTGTGTCTTGGAAAAGGGTAGGGTCACAAAGTTGTCCTTTTCTTGGTGGGGTGGATTGGTCCGTCGGGAAGGGCCTAAGAGAGGGAGGAAGGCTTTCTTGAGAAGGGGAGACCTCCTCACCGGTTCATTTCCAGACATTTTTCCCTTTGCCATTTCTTTCCCCTTCTTCAAAGGGAGTAAGATTTGGCGGAAGTAAGGCTGACCCCCCCGTAAACGGGCTTTGGGTCTCTCTCCTTTTTGCCCTCTCTGCATGGGCCCAAAGTGAGCTCCCTCTAACTAGGGTTTGCGTCTTCACTTGCCCAGCCTTCCTCCCCCGCGAGGAAGCTAAAACAAAAGGCAGGACTAGGCAGCACTTTAAAGCTAGCTCTAGAAACAAGCCCCTTTTAGTGAATTGGGGGTTGGTCCTGTCGCCCTCCCGTCACCCTGACCTGCACGCACTCTCAACCGCGTCCACGCCGAGCGAAGCCTGCACCCAGCTGGCCACCACTTCTGCCGCTGCCAGGACTCCTGCTCACTGCCGCAGGTAGGCGCGGAAGTCGGGCTGCGGGGATCATTTCAAAGAGGGGCCTCGTGCACTGACTCTGAACGGATGTTGCCGTGCAGCGTAGGGAGTCGGCGCCTCACTTTCCTTCTCCTCTTTTCTCTCCCTAGCAGCTGAAAGGAGGAAACGGACAAGAAGACAGCAGCGCTGAAGAAAGAGCGGGAAAAGAGAGCGGAAGCAGAAGCCACGGGAAAAGGACGCCCACGTGACACGCATGGCTCTCCCTGTATCGGGGACGCTGGCCTTCCACTTCAACTTCCTTCCCCTTTGAGGCGGCAGGTCCAGGGACCTCCCTGTAAACAGGGATGAAGGTCCACCCCTTAGAGCAAAACTGCTTCATGAGGAAGCTAGAGCTGACTGACCCCCCTTTAAGAAGGGGAGCGGTCGCTCTGTAGGTTTCGGCTCTTTAGGAGCTAGCCTTTCAAATAGATCTGGGACGTGACCTGTGCCTGTAACTGGGGTGCACGTGTCCCTTTTTCGCCTCGCCTCGTCTTGTCCCGCCTGGACTTGCTTGGCAAAAAGACCACCCTCTCCTGAGGGCATGGAGGTCTGGGCTTTTTTCCTCCGCTGCCACCTAAAAGCTTCACGACCACCCTGTAAGGAGGGTTTGGGTCACTTTGCCACGCTGCGTTAGCCACAGGTCGCTTTGACGTGCCAGGCCAAACAGCTGCCCTGTAAGCAGAGGGCAAGGTCTTTCCCCTCTTCAACTAGGGAGGCCTTTCCATGGCTGTGGCTGAAGGACCCCCCCCTTTAAGAAGGGCGGCGGTCTCCTAGGCTTGAAGCTGCCAGGTGCCACTGACCTCTCCCTTTAAGCAGGGGTTCAGGTCTCCCCTTTTTAGCCTGTCTATGGAGGCTGGCACATGCCGGACACAGAGACCGCCCCCTCTACAGAGGGCAGTGGCGGTCTCTCCCATTGCACACTTTTCTCCTCTGACCCGTCATTGTTGTCCGGCTTAAGGGCCACCCTGTACGGAGGGTTTGGTTCTCCTTTGCCACGCTTCTTTCTCCCAGGGGAGCTTTGCACGGCCAGGCAAACTTAGCAAGGGAAAATGGCTTCTCCCTCTCCCTCTTCAACTAGTGGGACCTTTTGGGGCTAAGGGACTCCCCCTTTAAGAAGGGTTGAGAGCCTCTCCTTTCCTTAGCCCTAGTAAACTGCCCCCAGCAGGATTTCTCCTTGGCTTTTTTGGAATTTCTCGTCCCGTGGTGTTAGGGACCTCTCTGAATGAAGCCGGGGTCTCCCGGAACACGGTGTGGCGAAGGGGCGGCTGGAAGGGGCTGGTGGAGGCCGTGATCAATTCGACCCTTTTTCCAAAAAAGCCAAGAAAGACCCACCGGCAGCGATCCCAATGTTCCCAGGTCTGGAAATGAGCAGGTCAGGCAGGGGGGCGCCTTTCAGCTTCTCCCTTCCATGTCCCGCCTCCTCCTTTCCTCGTGCCCTTCCTACGTGACACTGCCCCGCCAACCTCAGCTTTGACCCTTGCTTTTCTTCTGCACACCAATCACGTTGCTGGCTGTAGGTGTATTGAGTGAGAAGGGGCTGTCCTCGGTGTCCCCGTTACAGCCCCTTTGTCTCTTTGCTGCTAGACACGGGCTCTGTTTCGGACTGTGTTTGACATGCTTGAGAACTGTCCTTGGTGACAGGTGTTGGCCGTCCGGCGGCATCGGCGCACGAGTCGCAGTGTTGGTTCTTGCACAGGGGTGCCCCTAACCCTACTAACGGGACTGTGTAAGGAGTAAGGCGCGTGTGTCTTGGAAAAGGGTAGGGTCACAAAGTTGTCCTTTTCTTGGTGGGGTGGATTGGTCCGTCGGGAAGGGCCTAAGAGAGGGAGGAAGGCTTTCTTGAGAAGGGGAGACCTCCTCACCGGTTCATTTCCAGACATTTTTCCCTTTGCCATTTCTTTCCCCTTCTTCAAAGGGAGTAAGATTTGGCGGAAGTAAGGCTGACCCCCCCGTAAACGGGCTTTGGGTCTCTCTCCTTTTTGCCCTCTCTGCATGGGCCCAAAGTGAGCTCCCTCTAACTAGGGTTTGCGTCTTCACTTGCCCAGCCTTCCTCCCCCGCGAGGAAGCTAAAACAAAAGGCAGGACTAGGCAGCACTTTAAAGCTAGCTCTAGAAACAAGCCCCTTTTAGTGAATTGGGGGTTGGTCCTGTCGCCCTCCCGTCACCCTGACCTGCACGCACTCTCAACCGCGTCCACGCCGAGCGACGCCTGCACCCAGCTGGCCACCACTTCTGCCGCTGCCAGGACTCCTGCTCACTGCCGCAGGTAGGCGCGGAAGTCGGGCTGCGGGGATCATTTCAAAGAGGGGCCTCGTGCACTGACTCTGAACGGATGTTGCCGTGCAGCGTAGGGAGTCGGCGCCTCACTTTCCTTCTCCTCTTTTCTCTCCCTAGCAGCTGAAAGGAGGAAACAGACAAGAAGACAGCAGCGCTGAAGAAAGAGCGGGAAAAGAGAGCGGAAGCAGAAGCCACGGGAAAAGGACGCCCACGTGACACGCATGGCTCTCCCTGTATCGGGGACGCTGGCCTTCCACTTCAACTTCCTTCCCCTTTGAGGCGGCAGGTCCAGGGACCTCCCTGTAAACAGGGATGAAGGTCCACCCCTTAGAGCAAAACTGCTTCATGAGGAAGCTAGAGCTGAGTGACCCCCCTTTAAGAAGGGGAGCGGTCGCTCTGTAGGTTTCGGCTCTTTAGGAGCTAGCCTTTCAAATAGATCTGGGACGTGACCTGTGCCTGTAACTGGGGTGCAGGTGTCCCTATTTTGCCTCGTCTTGTCCCGCCTGGACTTGCTTGGCAAAAAGACCACCCTCTCCTGAGGGCATGGAGGTCTGGGCTTTTTTCCTCCGCTGCCACCTAAAAGCTTCACGACCACCCTGTAAGGAGGGTTTGGGTCACTTTGCCACCCTGCGTTAGCCACAGGTCGCTTTGACGTGCCAGGCCAAACAACTGCCCTGTAAGCAGAGGGCAAGGTCTTTCCCCTCTTCAACTAGGGAGGCCTTTCCATGGCTGTGGCTGAAGGACCCCCCCCTTTAAGAAGGGCGGCGGTCTCCTAGGCTTGAAGCTGCCAGGTGCCACTGACCTCTCCCTTTAAGCAGGGGTTCAGGTCTCCCCTTTTTAGCCTGTCTATGGAGGCTGGCACATGCCGGACACAGAGACCGCCCCCTCTACAGAGGGCAGTGGCGGTCTCTCCCATTGCACACTTTTCTCCTCTGACCCGTCATTGTTGTCCGGCTTAAGGGCCACCCTGTACGGAGGGTTTGGTTCTCCTTTGCCACGCTTCTTTCTCCCAGGGGAGCTTTGCACGGCCAGGCAAACTTAGCAAGGGAAAATGGCTTCTCCCTCTCCCTCTTCAACTAGTGGGACCTTTTGGGGCTAAGGGACTCCCCCTTTAAGAAGGGTTGAGAGCCTCTCCTTTCCTTAGCCCTAGTAAACTGCCCCCAGCAGGATTTCTCCTTGGCTTTTTTGGAATTTCTCGTCCCGTGATGTTAGGGACCTCTCTGAATGAAGCCGGGGTCTCCCGGAACACGGTGTGGCGAAGGGGCGGCTGTAAGGGGCTGGTGGAGGCCGTGATCAATTCGACCCTTTTTCCAAAAAAGCCAAGAAAGACCCACCGGCAGCGATCCCAATGTTCCCAGGTCTGGAAATGAGCAGGTCAGGCAGGGGGGCGCCTTTCAGCTTCTCCCTTCCATGTCCCGCCTCCTCCTTTCCTCGTGCCCTTCCTACGTGACACTGCCCCGCCAACCTCAGCTTTGACCCTTGCTTTTCTTCTGCACACCAATCACGTTGCTGGCTGTAGGTGTATTGAGTGAGAAGGGGCTGTCCTCGGTGTCCCCGTTACAGCCCCTTTGTCTCTTTGCTGCTAGACACGGGCTCTGTTTCGGACTGTGTTTGACATGCTTGAGAACTGTCCTTCGTGACAGGTGTTGGCCGTCCGGCGGCATCGGCGCACGAGTCGCAGTGTTGGTTCTTGCACAGGGGTGCCCCTAACCCTACTAACGGGACTGTGTAAGGAGTAAGGCGCGTGTGTCTTGGAAAAGGGTAGGGTCACAAAGTTGTCCTTTTCTTGGTGGGGTGGATTGGTCCGTCGGGAAGGGCCTAAGAGAGGGAGGAAGGCTTTCTTGAGAAGGGGAGACCTCCTCACCGGTTCATTTCCAGACATTTTTCCCTTTGCCATTTCTTTCCCCTTCTTCAAAGGGAGTAAAATTTGGCGGAAGTAAGGCTGACCCCCCCGTAAACGGGCTTTGGGTCTCTCTCCTTTTTGCCCTCTCTGCATGGGCCCAAAGTGAGCTCCCTCTAACTAGGGTTTGCGTCTTCACTTGCCCAGCCTTCCTCCCCCGCGAGGAAGCTAAAACAAAAGGCAGGACTAGGCAGCACTTTAAAGCTAGCTCTAGAAACAAGCCCCTTTTAGTGAATTGGGGGTTGGTCCTGTCGCCCTCCCGTCACCCTGACCTGCACGCACTCTCAACCGCGTCCACGCCGAGCGAAGCCTGCACCCAGCTGGCCACCACTTCTGCCGCTGCCAGGACTCCTGCTCACTGCCGCAGGTAGGCGCGGAAGTCGGGCTGCGGGGATCATTTCAAAGAGGGGCCTCGTGCACTGACTCTGAACGGATGTTGCCGTGCAGTGTAGGGAGTCGGCGCCTCACTTTCCTTCTCCTCTTTTCTCTCCCTAGCAGCTGAAAGGAGGAAACGGACAAGAAGACAGCAGCGCTGAAGAAAGAGCGGGAAAAGAGAGCGGAAGCAGAAGCCACGGGAAAAGGACGCCCACGTGACACGCATGGCTCTCCCTGTATCGGGGACGCTGGCCTTCCACTTCAACTTCCTTCCCCTTTGAGGCGGCAGGTCCAGGGACCTCCCTGTAAACAGGGATGAAGGTCCACCCCTTAGAGCAAAACTGCTTCATGAGGAAGCTAGAGCTGAGTGACCCCCCTTTAAGAAGGGGAGCGGTCGCTCTGTAGGTTTCGGCTCTTTAGGAGCTAGACTTTCAAATACATCTGGGACGGTGACCTGTGCCTGTAACTGGGGTGCAGGTGTCCCTTTTTCGCCTCGCCTCGTCTTGTCCCGCCTGGACTTGCTTGGCAAAAAGACCACCCTCTCCTGAGGGCATGGAGGTCTGGGCTTTTTTCCTCCGCTGCCACCTAAAAGCTTCACGACCACCCTGTAAGGAGGGTTTGGGTCACTTTGCCACCCTGCGTTAGCCACAGGTCGCTTTGACGTGCCAGGCCAAACAGCTGCCCTGTAAGCAGAGGGCAAGGTCTTTCCCCTCTTCAACTAGGGAGGCCTTTCCATGGCTGTGGCTGAAGGACCCCCCCCTTCAAGAAGGGCGGCGGTCTCCTAGGCTTGAAGCTGCCAGGTGCCACTGACCTCTCCCTTTAAGCAGGGGTTCAGGTCTCCCCTTTTTAGCCTGTCTATGGAGGCTGGCACATGCCGGACACAGAGACCGCCCCCTCTACAGAGGGCAGTGGCGGTCTCTCCCATTGCACACTTTTCTCCTCTGACCCGTCATTGTTGTCCGGCTTAAGGGCCACCCTGTACGGAGGGTTTGGTTCTCCTTTGCCACGCTTCTTTCTCCCAGGGGAGCTTTGCATGGCCAGGCAAACTTAGCAAGGGAAAATGGCTTCTCCCTCTCCCTCTTCAACTAGTGGGACCTTTTGGGGCTAAGGGACTCCCCCTTTAAGAAGGGTTGAGAGCCTCTCCTTTCCTTAGCCCTAGTAAACTGCCCCCAGCAGGATTTCTACTTGGCTTTTTTGGAATTTCTCGTCCCGTGATGTTAGGGACCTCTCTGAATGAAGCCGGGGTCTCCCGGAACACGGTGTGGCGAAGGGGCGGCTGGAAGGGGCTGGTGGAGGCCGTGATCAATTCGACCCTTTTTCCAAAAAAGCCAAGAAAGACCCACCGGCAGCGATCCCAATGTTCCCAGGTCTGGAAATGAGCAGGTCAGGCAGGGGGGCGCCTTTCAGCTTCTCCCTTCCATGTCCCGCCTCCTCCTTTCCTCGTGCCCTTCCTACGTGACACTGCCCCGCCAACCTCAGCTTTGACCCTTGCTTTTCTTCTGCACACCAATCACGTTGCTGGCTGTAGGTGTATTGAGTGAGAAGGGGCTGTCCTCGGTGTCCCCGTTACAGCCCCTTTGTCTCTTTGCTGCTAGACAGGGGCTCTGTTTCGGACTGTGTTTGACATGCTTGAGAACTGTCCTTCGTGACAGGTGTTGGCCGTCCGGCGGCATCGGCGCACGAGTCGCAGTGTTGGTTCTTGCACAGGGGTGCCCCTAACCCTACTAACGGGACTGTGTAAGGAGTAAGGCGCGTGTGTCTTGGAAAAGGGTAGGGTCACAAAGTTGTCCTTTTCTTGGTGGGGTGGATTGGTCCGTCGGGAAGGGCCTAAGAGAGGGAGGAAGGCTTTCTTGAGAAGGGGAGACCTCCTCACCGGTTCATTTCCAGACATTTTTCCCTTTGCCATTTCTTTCCCCTTCTTCAAAGGGAGTAAGATTTGGCGGAAGTAAGGCTGACCCCCCCCCGTAAACGGGCTTTGGGTCTCTCTCCTTTTTGCCCTCTCTGCATGGGCCCAAAGTGAGCTCCCTCTAACTAGGGTTTGCGTCTTCACTTGCCCAGCCTTCCTCCCCCGCGAGGAAGCTAAAACAAAAGGCAGGACTAGGCAGCACTTTAAAGCTAGCTCTAGAAACAAGCCCCTTTTAGTGAATTGGGGGTTGGTCCTGTCGCCCTCCCGTCACCCTGACCTGCACGCACTCTCAACCGCGTCCACGCCGAGCGAAGCCTGCACCCAGCTGGCCACCACTTCTGCCGCTGCCAGGACTCCTGCTCACTGCCGCAGGTAGGCGCGGAAGTCGGGCTGCGGGGATCATTTCAAAGAGGGGCCTCATGCACTGACTCTGAACGGATGTTGCCGTGCAGCGTAGGGAGTCGGCGCCTCACTTTCCTTCTCCTCTTTTCTCTCCCTAGCAGCTGAAAGGAGGAAACAGACAAGAAGACAGCAGCGCTGAAGAAAGAGCGGGAAAAGAGAGCGGAAGCAGAAGCCACGGGAAAAGGACGCCCACGTGACACGCATGGCTCTCCCTGTATCGGGGACGCTGGCCTTCCACTTCAACTTCCTTCCCCTTTGAGGCGGCAGGTCCAGGGACCTCCCTGTAAACAGGGATGAAGGTCCACCCCTTAGAGCAAAACTGCTTCATGAGGAAGCTAGAGCTGAGTGACCCCCCTTTAAGAAGGGGAGCGGTCGCTCTGTAGGTTTCGGCTCTTTAGGAGCTAGACTTTCAAATACATCTGGGACGGTGACCTGTGCCTGTAACTGGGGTGCAGGTGTCCCTTTTTCGCCTCGCCTCGTCTTGTCCCGCCTGGACTTGCTTGGCAAAAAGACCACCCTCTCCTGAGGGCATGGAGGTCTGGGCTTTTTTTCTCCGCTGCCACCTAAAAGCTTCACGACCACCCTGTAAGGAGGGTTTGGGTCACTTTGCCACGCTGCGTTAGCCACAGGTCGCTTTGACGTGGCAGGCCAAACAGCTGCCCTGTAAGCAGAGGGCAAGGTCTTTCCCCTCTTCAACTAGGGAGGCCTTTCCATGGCTGTGGCTGAAGGACCCCCCCCTTTAAGAAGGGCGGCGGTCTCCTAGGCTTGAAGCTGCCAGGTGCCACTGACCTCTCCCTTTAAGCAGGGGTTCAGGTCTCCCCTTTTTAGCCTGTCTATGGAGGCTGGCACATGCCGGACACAGAGACCGCCCCCTCTACAGAGGGCAGTGGCGGTCTCTCCCATTGCACACTTTTCTCCTCTGACCCGTCATTGTTGTCCGGCTTAAGGGCCACCCTGTACGGAGGGTTTGGTTCTCCTTTGCCACGCTTCTTTCTCCCAGGGGAGCTTTGCATGGCCAGGCAAACTTAGCAAGGGAAAATGGCTTCTCCCTCTCCCTCTTCAACTAGTGGGACCTTTTGGGGCTAAGGGACTCCCCCTTTAAGAAGGGTTGAGAGCCTCTCCTTTCCTTAGCCCTAGTAAACTGCCCCCAGCAGGATTTCTCCTTGGCTTTTTTGGAATTTCTCGTCCCGTGATGTTAGGGACTTCTCTGAATGAAGCCGGGGTCTCCCGGAACACGGTGTGGCGAAGGGGCGGCTGTAAGGGGCTGGTGGAGGCCGTGATCAATTCGACCCTTTTTCCAAAAAAGCCAAGAAAGACCCACCGGCAGCGATCCCAATGTTCCCAGGTCTGGAAATGAGCAGGTCAGGCAGGGGGGCGCCTTTCAGCTTCTCCCTTCCATGTCCCGCCTCCTCCTTTCCTCGTGCCCTTCCTACGTGACACTGCCCCGCCAACCTCAGCTTTGACCCTTGCTTTTCTTCTGCACACCAATCACGTTGCTGGCTGTAGGTGTATTGAGTGAGAAGGGGCTGTCCTTGGTGTCCCCGTTACAGCCCCTTTGTCTCTTTGCTGCTAGACACGGGCTCTGTTTCGGACTGTGTTTGACATGCTTGAGAACTGTCCTTCGTGACAGGTGTTGGCCGTCCGGCGGCATCGGCGCACGAGTCGCAGTGTTGGTTCTTGCACAGGGGTGCCCCTAACCCTACTAACGGGACTGTGTAAGGAGTAAGGCGCGTGTGTCTTGGAAAAGGGTAGGGTCACAAAGTTGTCCTTTTCTTGGTGGGGTGGATTGGTCCGTCGGGAAGGGCCTAAGAGAGGGAGGAAGGCTTTCTTGAGAAGGGGAGACCTCCTCACCGGTTCATTTCCAGACATTTTTCCCTTTGCCATTTCTTTCCCCTTCTTCAAAGGGAGTAAGATTTGGCGGAAGTAAGGCTGACCCCCCCGTAAACGGGCTTTGGGTCTCTCTCCTTTTTGCCCTCTCTGCATGGGCCCAAAGTGAGCTCCCTCTAACTAGGGTTTGCGTCTTCACTTGCCCAGCCTTCCTCCCCCGCGAGGAAGCTAAAACAAAAGGCAGGACTAGGCAGCACTTTAAAGCTAGCTCTAGAAACAAGCCCCTTTTAGTGAACTGGGGGTTGGTCCTGTCGCCCTCCCGTCACCCTGACCTGCACGCACTCTCAACCGCGTCCACGCCGAGCGAAGCCTGCACCCAGCTGGCCACCACTTCTGCCGCTGCCAGGACTCCTGCTCACTGCCGCAGGTAGGCGCGGAAGTCGGGCTGCGGGGATCATTTCAAAGAGGGACCTCGTACACTGACTCTGAACGGATGTTGCCGTGCAGCGTAGGGAGTCGGCGCCTCACTTTCCTTCTCCTCTTTTCTCTCCCTAGCAGCTGAAAGGAGGAAACGGACAAGAAGACAGCAGCGCTGAAGAAAGAGCGGGAAAAGAGAGCGGAAGCAGAAGCCACGGGAAAAGGACGCCCACGTGACACGCATGGCTCTCCCTGTATCGGGGACGCTGGCCTTCCACTTCAACTTCCTTCCCCTTTGAGGCGGCAGGTCCAGGGACCTCCCTGTAAACAGGGATGAAGGTCCACCCCTTAGAGCAAAACTGCTTCATGAGGAAGCTAGAGCTGAGTGACCGCCCTTTAAGAAGGGGAGCGGTCGCTCTGTAGGTTTCGGCTCTTTAGGAGCTAGCCTTTCAAATAGATCTGGGACGTGACCTGTGCCTGTAACTGGGGTGCAGGTGTCCCTTTTTCGCCTCGCCTCGTCTTGTCCCGCCTGGACTTGCTTGGCAAAAAGACCACCCTCTCCTGAGGGCATGGAGGTCTGGGCTTTTTTCCTCCGCTGCCACCTAAAACCTTCACGACCACCCTGTAAGGAGGGTTTGGGTCACTTTGCCACGCTGCGTTAGCCACAGGTCGCTTTGACGTGCCAGGCCAAACAGCTGCCCTGTAAGCAGAGGGCAAGGTCTTTCCCCTCTTCAACTAGGGAGGCCTTTCCATGGCTGTGGCTGAAGGACCCCCCCCTTTAAGAAGGGCGGCGGTCTCCTAGGCTTGAAGCTGCCAGGTGCCACTGACCTCTCCCTTTAAGCAGGGGTTCAGGTCTCCCCTTTAAAGCCTGTCTATGGAGGCTGGCACATGCCGGACCCAGAGACCGCCCCCTCTACAGAGGGCAGTGGCGGTCTCTCCCATTGCACACTTTTCTCCTCTGACCCGTCATTGTTGTCCGGCTTAAGGGCCACCCTGTACGGAGGGTTTGGTTCTCCTTTGCCACGATTCTTTCTCCCAGGGGAACTTTGCACGGCCAGGCAAACTTAGCAAGGGAAAATGGCTTCTCCCTCTCCCTCTTCAACTAGTGGGACTTTTTGGGGCTAAGGGACTCCCCGTTTAAGAAGGGTTGAGAGCCTCTCCTTTCCTTAGCCCTAGTAAACTGCCCCCAGCAGGATTTCTACTTGGCTTTTTTGGAATTTCTCGTCCCGTGATGTTAGGGACCTCTCTGAATGAAGCCGGGGTCTCCCGGAACACGGTGTGGCGAAGGGGCGGCTGTAAGGGGCTGGTGGAGGCCGTGATCAATTCGACCCTTTTTCCAAAAAAGCCAAGAAAGACCCACCGGCAGCGATCCCAATGTTCCCAGGTCTGGAAATGAGCAGGTCAGGCAGGGGGGCGCCTTTCAGCTTCTCCCTTCCATGTCCCGCCTCCTCCTTTCCTCGTGCCCTTCCTACGTGACACTGCCCCGCCAACCTCAGCTTTGACCCTTGCTTTTCTTCTGCACACCAATCACGTTGCTGGCTGTAGGTGTATTGAGTGAGAAGGGGCTGTCCTCGGTGTCCCCGTTACAGCCCTTTTGTCTCTGTGCTGGTAGACACGGGCTCTGTTTCGGACTGTGTTTGACATGCTTGAGAACTGTCCTTCGTGACAGGTGTTGGCCGTCCGGCGGCATCGGCGCACGAGTCGCAGTGTTGGTTCTTGCACAGGGGTGCCCCTAACCCTACTAACGGGACTGTGTAAGGAGTAAGGCGCGTGTGTCTTGGAAAAGGGTAGGGTCACAAAGTTGTCCTTTTCTTGGTGGGGTGGATTGGTCCGTCGGGAAGGGCCTAAGAGAGGGAGGAAGGCTTTCTTGAGAAGGGGAGACCTCCTCACCGGTTCATTTCCAGACATTTTCCCCTTTGCCATTTCTTTCCCCTTCTTCAAAGGGAGTAAGATTTGGCGGAAGTAAGGCTGACCCCCCCGTAAACGGGCTTTGGGTCTCTCTCCTTTTTGCCCTCTCTGCATGGGCCCAAAGTGAGCTCCCTCTAACTAGGGTTTGCGTCTTCACTTGCCCAGCCTTCCTCCCCCGCGAGGAAGCTAAAACAAAAGGCAGGACTAGGCAGCACTTTAAAGCTAGCTCTAGAAACAAGCCCCTTTTAGTGAATTGGGGGTTGGTCCTGTCGCCCTCCCGTCACCCTGACCTGCACGCACTCTCAACCGCGTCCACGCCGAGCGAAGCCTGCACCCAGCTGGCCACGACTTCTGCCGCTGCCAGGACTCCTGCTCACTGCCGCAGGTAGGCGCGGAAGTCGGGCTGCGGGGATCATTTCAAAGAGGGGCCTCGTGCACTGACTCTGAACGGATGTTGCCGTGCAGCGTAGGGAGTCGGCGCCTCACTTTCCTTCTCCTCTTTTCTCTCCCTAGCAGCTGAAAGGAGGAAACGGACAAGAAGACAGCAGCGCTGAAGAAAGAGCGGGAAAAGAGAGCGGAAGCAGAAGCCACGGGAAAAGGACGCCCACGTGACACGCATGGCTCTCCCTGTATCGGGGACGCTGGCCTTCCACTTCAACTTCCTTCCCCTTTGAGGCGGCAGGTCCAGGGACCTCCCTGTAAACAGGGATGAAGGTCCACCCCTTAGAGCAAAACTGCTTCATGAGGAAGCTAGAGCTGAGTGACCCCCCTTTAAGAAGGGGAGCGGTCGCTCTGTAGGTTTCAGCTCTTTAGGAGCTAGCCTTTCAAATAGATCTGGGACGTGACCTGTGCCTGTAACTGGGGTACAGGTGTCCCTTTTTCGCCTCGCCTCGTCTTGTCCCACCTGGACTTGCTTGGCAAAAAGACCACCCTCTCCTGAGGGCATGGAGGTCTGGGCTTTTTTCCTCCGCTGCCACCTAAAAGCTTCACGACCACCCTGTAAGGAGGGTTTGGGTCACTTTGCCACGCTGCGTTAGCCACAGGTCGCTTTGACGTGGCAGGCCAAACAGCTGCCCTGTAAGCAGAGGGCAAGGTCTTTCCTCTCTTCAACTAGGGAGGCCTTTCCATGGCTGTGGCTGAAGGACCCCCCCCTTTAAGAAGGGCGGCGGTCTCCTAGGCTTGAAGCTGCCAGGTGCCACTGACCTCTCCCTTTAAGCAGGGGTTCAGGTCTCCCCGTTTTAGCCTGTCTATAGAGGCTGGCACACGAGGAAGCTAAAACAAAAGGCAGGACTATGCAGAACTTTAAAGCCATCTCTAGAAACAAGCCCTTTTAGTGAATTGAGGGGTGGTCCTGTCGCCCTCCCGTCACCCTGACCTGCACGCACTCTCCACCGCGTCCACGCCGAGCGAAGCCTGCATCCAACTGGCCACGACTTCTGCTGCTGCCAGGACTCCTGCTCACTGCCGCAGGTTGGTGTGGAAGTCAGGGAGCGGGGCTAATTTCAAAGAGGGGCCTTGTGCACTGACGCTGAACGGATGTTGTCGTGCAGTGTAGGGAGTCGGCGTCTCACTTTCCTTCTCCTCGTTTGCTCTCTCTAGCAGCTGAAAGGAGAACACGGACAAGAAGACAGCAGCGCTGTAGAAAAAGCGGGAAAGAAGAGCAGAAGCAGAAGCCACGGGAAAAGGACATCCACTTGGTATGCGTGGGTCTCCCTGTATCGGGGACGCTGGCCTTCCCTTTAAACTTTCCTCCCGTTTGAGGCGGCAGGTCCAGGGACCTCCCTGTAAACAGGGATGAAGGTCCACCCCTTAGAGCAAAGCTCCTTTATTAGGAAGCTGGAGCTGAATGAACTCCCTTTAAGAAGGGGAGCGGTCTCTCTGTAGGTTTCATCTCTTCGGTAATTATCCTTTCAAGTACTCTGTTATAGTTACCGCTCCCTCTATGGAGGGTTTGGTTTTCGTTTGCCATGCTTCTTTCTCAACGGGTAATTTTGCATCGCCAGGGAAATCACTTCCTCTGTCAGCAGGAAAAATGTCTTCCCCCTCTCCGTGGGTCCTTTTTGGGCCTTTTGCCAAAGGACTCCCGTTTAAGAAGGGTTGAGAGCACCTCTTTTCTTAGTCCTATAAATTGCCCTTTAAGAGTAAAACCTGGGATTTTATTGTCAATTGTGTGTTTGTTTTTATGTATAATGGGGCATGCATTTTTATTTTGCAAATTGAATATCGGTCCTGTGATCTTAAGCCTGACTAGAAAGGTTTTCCCGCCTTTTTTCATTACAGCCATGGGTAAACGAGTTCCAGTCGGAACCGGAATCTCCTCAGGAATTTTGCAGGCTTTTCCTGTAAGGATAGATTCCATAGGTTCTCTTACAGGAGTTTCTCAGCCACAGGTTTTATAAAAAGGCTAGCAGTTACTCAGATCTCCGCTGCCCATCCTAGTGACAGGTTGCATGGATCTTCCTTTCTAGGCCACCTGGACTGCGGACCAGCTAAGCCGATGCGAAGACTTCCCTCAGTTCCAGCAGGCATCATCTCTCCAGCAGCCTTGCCAATCACATATCACCTACAGCTGTGGAAGGACCAGGCTGCGTGGGATCTCCTCAGAGTTCTTCTCTCAAGGCTCTCATGAGCAAAGAGATTGAGGTCCTGAGCAACCAACTTGGGAACTAAGGAAGAAGGTTTCTATGAAATTGTCTCTTGTTACTTTCTTTCTCTTCTTGTTATTTGTTATCTAGCCAAGGGTGTTTGTTTAATGGGTCCTGGTTTCATACCAACACGGGACTGACTACTGTGCTTGTGAAAGTGATTTTATGTTGTTCTACTGTTCTTTAGTTACCCGCCCCACACCCTCTTTTGTAAACTTTTCCCCAAGTAAACCTATACCTCTTTGGTTTACATACAATGAATCTTCCATTGGTTGTTAAAGGGAAAGGGAGGCACCGCGCCAATTGATAGATGCTGGCAGTCCCAGTAAAGGACAGAAGATCTGTTTTAGTTAGGGCATCCCCTGCAGCCTAACTTCTCAATCCTTTTGATACCTAAGAAATGGTGACTGCGGCAGGACTTCTGTGATTGGTTGTTGTCTTAAGGGAGGTCCTGTCAGTTTCGTTTTCTTTGGTACAGTAGTCAGTGAGGCCCAACGGCTCTGGGAGGGATTTTTACGGTCCTGGTCCCTGACCGCAAGCGAAGCTTGGGCACCCCGGAACCAGGGGAGTCCCATGGTGGAAGAAGCGTATGCCTTGCTAGAGCAAATAGGGAGAGCCCGTTAACCCTTTCATTCCCTTTTCATTGTGGCCGAGGATAAGTTTTTTTATTGAAAAGTCTCGAGAAGAGACAAGTTTGGGGACGGCGCAGGTCACCCCAGAAGCAAGCGTGTCTCTGGCTGCCTGTCAGTAGCGGCTGCTTGTCAGCAAGCGACAGGGACTAGTCGGGATAAGCTTTTTGTCAGGATATAGTCTTTTTCTAGAGGGCAGAGGTAAGGCCCTTAGGAGATCTCGAGCCACGATGGAGCGTATATTTTCATGGAAAGGATGGAAGATGGAGTCTAATAAATTGTCTTTGGAGTTTGGTGTGAATTTATTTGGGAAATCTAGGAGTCCTTGCAAAGAGGGCGTGAACAAATGGTACTAGATGTTAATGCTGAGACAGCAAGAGCCACCTCATTAACCAATCAGCTCTCACAATTGGAAACACAACTAGCTGAAGCCCAAAGTGTGTCCATGACAGCACACCTGACACATGATGATTTTAAAATACTGCTAAGAGCATGTGAAACAGGACTATGTAGCGCTTTAAAGACTAACAAGTTGGTTTATTGATGAGCATTCGTGGGCCAGACCCACTTCCTCAGATCAAATAGTGGAATTTTCTTCCACTATTTGATCTGAGGAAGTGGGTCTGGCCCACGAAAGCTCATCACCTAATAAACCATCTTGTTAGTCTTTAAAGTGCTACATAGTCCTGTTTTGGGTTTCAGCTACACCAGACTAACACGGCTACATTTCTATCACTATTTAAAAAGCATGTGTGCAAGCAGAAGATGTTTTGCCATATTCAATTAGCATGATCACACGTAGACATCCAAGGTAAAATAACTGCAGTCTAATGAGAGAACAAGATCATTTCCCTCTTGAACTAGGAAGGCCGGCATCCAATCTTAAACGACAGAAGCCTTGATACAGCGATCCCCGCGTTTTGCTGCTCCCAGAACTCCTGCTTACTACCACAGGTTGGTGCGGAACTCAGGGAGCGGGGCTAATTTCAAAGAGGGGCAGTGCGCAATAATTCTCAACGGGTGTTGCCGTGCAGCGTCGGGAGTCGGCGCCTCACTTTCCTTCTCCTCTTTTCTCTCCCTAGCAGCTGAAAGGAGGAAACGGACAAGAAGACAGCAGCGCTGAAGAAAGAGCGGGAAAAGAGAGCGGAAGCAGAAGCCACGGGAAAAGGACGCCCACGTGACACGCATGGCTCTCCCTGTATCGGGGACGCTGGCCTTCCACTTCAACTTCCTTCCCCTTTGAGGCGGCAGGTCCAGGGACCTCCCTGTAAACAGGGATGAAGGTCCACCCCTTAGAGCCAAACTGCTTCATGAGGAAGCTAGAGCTGAGTGACCCCCCTTTAAGAAGGGGAGCGGTCGCTCTGTAGGTTTCAGCTCTTTAGGAGCTAGCCTTTCAAATAGATCTGGGACGTGACCTGTGCCTGTAACTGGGGTACAGGTGTCCCTTTTTCGCCTCGCCTCGTCTTGTCCCGCCTGGACTTGCTTGGCAAAAAGACCACCCTCTCCTGAGGGCATGGAGGACTGGGCTTTTTTCCTCCGCTGCGACCTAAAAGCTTCACGACCACCCTGTAAGGAGGGTTTGGGTCACTTTGCCACGCTGCGTTAGCCACAGGTCGCTTTGACGTGGCAGGCCAAACAGCTGCCCTGTAAGCAGAGGGCAAGGTCTTTCCCCTCTTCAACTAGGGAGGCCTTTCCATGGCTGTGGCTGAAGGACCCCCCCCTTTAAGAAGGGCGGCGGTCTCCTAGGCTTGAAGCTGCCAGGTGCCACTGACCTCTCCCTTTAAGCAGGGGTTCAGGTCTCCCCTTTTTAGCCTGTCTATGGAGGCTGGCACATGCCGGACACAGAGACCGCCCCCTCTACAGAGGGCAGTGGCGGTCTCTCCCATTGCACACTTTTCTCCTCTGACCCGTCATTGTTGTCCGGCTTAAGGGCCACCCTGTACGGAGGGTTTGGTTCTCCTTTGCCACGCTTCTTTCTCCCAGGGGAACTTTGCACGGCCAGGCAAACTTAGCAAGGGAAAATGGCTTCTCCCTCTCCCTCTTCAACTAGTGGGACTTTTTGGGGCTAAGGGACTCCCCCTTTAAGAAGGGTTGAGAGCCTCTCCTTTCCTTAGCCCTAGTAAACTGCCCCCAGCAGGATTTCTACTTGGCTTTTTTGGAATTTCTCGTCCCGTGGTGTTAGGGACCTCTCTGAATGAAGCCGGGGTCTCCCGGAACACGGTGTGGCGAAGGGGCGGCTGGAAGGGGCTGGTGGAGGCCGTGATCAATTCGACCCTTTTTCCAAAAAAGCCAAGAAAGACCCACCGGCAGCGATCCCAATGTTCCCAGGTCTGGAAATGAGCAGGTCAGGCAGGGGGGCGCCTTTCAGCTTCTCCCTTCCATGTCCCGCCTCCTCCTTTCCTCGTGCCCTTCCTACGTGACACTGCCCCGCCAACCTCAGCTTTGACCCTTGCTTTTCTTCTGCACACCAATCACGTTGCTGGCTGTAGGTGTATTGAGTGAGAAGGGGCTGTCCTCGGTGTCCCCGTTACAGCCCCTTTGTCTCTTTGCTGCTAGACACGGGCTCTGTTTCGGACTGTGTTTGACATGCTTGAGAACTGTCCTTCGTGACAGGTGTTGGCCGTCCGGCGGCATCGGCGCACGAGTCGCAGAGTTGGTTCTTGCACAGGGGTGCCCCTAACCCTACTAACGGGACTGTGTAAGGAGTAAGGCGCGTGTGTCTTGGAAAAGGGTAGGGTCACAAAGTTGTCCTTTTCTTGGTGGGGTGGATTGGTCCGTCGGGAAGGGCCTAAGAGAGGGAGGAAGGCTTTCTTGAGAAGGGGAGACCTCCTCACCGGTTCATTTCCAGACTTTTTTCCCTTTGCCATTTCTTTCCCCTTCTTCAAAGGGAGTAAGATTTGGCGGAAGTAAGGCTGACCCCCCCGTAAACGGGCTTTGGGTCTCTCTCCTTTTTGCCCTCTCTGCATGGGCCCAAAGTGAGCTCCCTCTAACTAGGGTTTGCGTCTTCACTTGCCCAGCCTTCCTCCCCCGCGAGGAAGCTAAAACAAAAGGCAGGACTAGGCAGCACTTTAAAGCTAGCTCTAGAAACAAGCCCCTTTTAGTGAACTGGGGGTTGGTCCTGTCGCCCTCCCGTCACCCTGACCTGCACGCACTCTCAACCGCGTCCACGCCGAGCGAAGCCTGCACCCAGCTGGCCACCACTTCTGCCGCTGCCAGGACTCCTGCTCACTGCCGCAGGTAGGCGCGGAAGTCGGGCTGCGGGGATCATTTCAAAGAGGGGCCTCGTGCACTGACTCTGAACGGATGTTGCCGTGCAGCGTAGGGAGTCGGCGCCTCACTTTCCTTCTCTTCTTTTCTCTCCCTAGCAGCTGAAAGGAGGAAACGGACAAGAAGACAGCAGCGCTGATGAAAGAGCGGGCAAAGAGAGCGGAAGCAGAAGCCACGGGAAAAGGACGCCCACGTGACACGCATGGCTCTCCCTGTATCGGGGACGCTGGCCTTCCACTTCAACTTCCTTCCCCTTTGAGGCGGCAGGTCCAGGGACCTCCCTGTAAACAGGGATGAAGGTCCACCCCTTAGAGCAAAACTGCTTCATGAGGAAGCTAGAGCTGAGTGACCCCCCTTTAAGAAGGGGAGCGGTCGCTCTGTAGGTTTCGGCTCTTTAGGAGCTAGCCTTTCAAATAGATCTGGGACGTGACCTGTGCCTGTAACTGGGGTGCAGGTGTCCCTTTTTCGCCTCGCCTCGTCTTGTCCCGCCTGGACTTGCTTGGCAAAAAGACCACCCTCTCCTGAGGGCGTGGAGGTCTGGGCTTTTTTCCTCCGCTGCCACCTAAAAGCTTCACGACCACCCTGTAAGGAGGGTTTGGGTCACTTTGCCACGCTGCGTTAGCCACAGGTCGCTTTGACGTGGCAGGCCAAACAGCTGCCCTGTAAGCAGAGGGCAAGGTCTTTCCCCTCTTCAACTAGGGAGGCCTTTCCATGGCTGTGGCTGAAGGACCTCCCCCTTTAAGAAGGGCGGCGGTCTCCTAGGCTTGAAGCTGCCAGGTGCCACTGACCTCTCCCTTTAAGCAGGGGTTCAGGTCTCCCCTTTTTAGCCTGTCTATGGAGGCTGGCACATGCCGGACACAGAGACCGCCCCCTCTACAGAGGGCAGTGGCGGTCTCTCCCATTGCACACTTTTCTCCTCTGACCCGTCATTGTTGTCCGGCTTAAGGGCCACCCTGTACGGAGGGTTTGGTTCTCCTTTGCCACGCTTCTTTCTCCCAGGGGAGCTTTGCATGGCCAGGCAAACTTAGCAAGGGAAAATGGCTTCTCCCTCTCCCTCTTCAACTAGTGGGACCTTTTGGAGCTAAGGGACTCCCCCTTTAAGAAGGGTTGAGAGCCTCTCCTTTCCTTAGCCCTAGTAAACTGCCCCCAGCAGGATTTCTACTTGGCTTTTTTGGAATTTCTCGTCCCGTGATGTTAGGGACCTCTCTGAATGAAGCCGGGTCTCCCGGAACACGGTGTGGCGAAGGGGCGGCTGTAAGGGGCTGGTGGAGGCCGTGATCAATTCGACCCTTTTTCCAAAAAAGCCAAGAAAGACCCACCGGCAGCGATCCCAATGTTCCCAGGTCTGGAAATGAGCAGGTCAGGCAGGGGGGCGCCTTTCAGCTTCTCCCTTCCATGTCCCGCCTCCTCCTTTCCTCGTGCCCTTCCTACGTGACACTGCCCCGCCAACCTCAGCTTTGACCCTTGCTTTTCTTCTGCACACCAATCACGTTGCTGGCTGTAGGTGTATTGAGTGAGAAGGGGCTGTCCTCGGTGTCCCCGTTACAGCCCCTTTGTCTCTTTGCTGCTAGACACGGGCTCTGTTTCGGACTGTGTTTGACATGCTTGAGAACTGTCCTTCGTGACAGGTGTTGGCCGTCCGGCGGCATCGGCGCACGAGTCGCAGTGTTGGTTCTTGCACAGGGGTGCCCCTAACCCTACTAACGGGACTGTGTAAGGAGTAAGGCGCGTGTGTCTTGGAAAAGGGTAGGGTCACAAAGTTGTCCTTTTCTTGGTGGGGTGGATTGGTCCGTCGGGAAGGGCCTAAGAGAGGGAGGAAGGCTTTCTTGAGAAGGGGAGACCTCCTCACCGGTTCATTTCCAGACTTTTTTCCCTTTGCCATTTCTTTCCCCTTCTTCAAAGGGAGTAAGATTTGGCGGAAGTAAGGCTGACCCCCCCGTAAACGGGCTTTGGGTCTCTCTCCTTTTTGCCCTCTCTGCATGGGCCCAAAGTGAGCTCCCTCTAACTAGGGTTTGCGTCTTCACTTGCCCAGCCTTCCTCCCCCGCGAGGAAGCTAAAACAAAAGGCAGGACTAGGCAGCACTTTAAAGCTAGCTCTAGAAACAAGCCCCTTTTAGTGAATTGGGGGTTGGTCCTGTCGCCCTCCCGTCACCCTGACCTGCAAGCACTCTCAACCGCGTCCACGCCGAGCGAAGCCTGCACCCAGCTGGCCACGACTTCTGCCGCTGCCAGGACTCCTGCTCACTGCCGCAGGTAGGCGCGGAAGTCGGGCTGCGGGGATCATTTCAAAGAGGGGCCTCGTGCACTGACTCTGAACGGATGTTGCCGTGCAGCGTCGGGAGTCGGCACCTCACTTTCCTTCTCCTCTTTTCTCTCCCTAGCAGCTGAAAGGAGGAAACGGACAAGAAGAAAGCAGCGCTGATGAAAGAGCGGGCAAAGAGAGCGGAAGCAGAAGCCACGGGAAAAGGACGCCCACGTGACACGCATGGCTCTCCCTGTATCGGGGACCCTGGCCTTCCACTTCAACTTCCTTCCCCTTTGAGGCGGCAGGTCCAGGGACCTCCCTGTAAACAGGGATGAAGGTCCACCCCTTAGAGCAAAACTGCTTCATGAGGAAGCTAGAGCGGAGTGACCCCCCTTTAAGAAGGGGAGCGGTCGCTCTGTAGGTTTCGGCTCTTTAGGAGCTAGCCTTTCAAATAGATCTGGGACGTGACCTGTGCCTGTAACTGGGGTGCAGGTGTCCCTTTTTCAACTCGCCTCGTCTTGTCCCGCCTGGACTTGCTTGGCAAAAAGACCACCCTCTCCTGAGGGCATGGAGGTCTGGGCTTTTTTCCTCCGCTGCCACCTAAAAGCTTCACGACCACCCTGTAAGGAGGGTTTGGGTCACTTTGCCACCCTGCGTTAGCCACAGGTCGCTTTGACGTGCCAGGCCAAACAGCTGCCCTGTAAGCAGAGGGCAAGGTCTTTCCCCTCTTCAACTAGGGAGGCCTTTCCATGGCTGTGGCTGAAGGACCCCCCCCTTTAAGAAGGGCGGCGGTCTCCTAGGCTTGAAGCTGCCAGGTGCCACTGACCTCTCCCTTTAAGCAGGGGTTCAGGTCTCCCCTTTTTAGCCTGTCTATGGAGGCTGGCACATGCCGGACACAGAGACCGCCCCCTCTACAGAGGGCAGTGGCGGTCTCTCCCATTGCACACTTTTCTCCTCTGACCCGTCATTGTTGTCCGGCTTAAGGGCCACCCTGTACGGAGGGTTTGGTTCTCCTTTGCCACGCTTCTTTCTCCCAGGGGAGCTTTGCACGGCCAGGCAAACTTAGCAAGGGAAAATGGCTTCTCCCTCTCCCTCTTCAACTAGTGGGACCTTTTGGGGCTAAGGGACTCCCCCTTTAAGAAGGGTTGAGAGCCTCTCCTTTCCTTAGCCCTAGTAAACTGCCCCCAGCAGGATTTCTACTTGGCTTTTTTGGAATTTCTCGTCCCGTGATGTTAGGGACCTCTCTGAATGAAGCCGGGGTCTCCCGGAACACGGTGTGGCGAAGGGGCGGCTGGAAGGGGCTGGTGGAGGCCGTGATCAATTCGACCCTTTTTCCAAAAAAGCCAAGAAAGACCCACCGGCAGCGATCCCAATGTTCCCAGGTCTGGAAATGAGCAGGTCAGGCAGGGGGGCGCCTTTCAGCTTCTCCCTTCCATGTCCCGCCTCCTCCTTTCCTCGTGCCCTTCCTACGTGACACTGCCCCGCCAACCTCAGCTTTGACCCTTGCTTTTCTTCTGCACACCAATCACGTTGCTGGCTGTAGGTGTATTGAGTGAGAAGGGGCTGTCCTCGGTGTCCCCGTTACAGCCCCTTTGTCTCTTTGCTGCTAGACACGGGCTCTGTTTCGGACTGTGTTTGACATGCTTGAGAACTGTCCTTCGTGACAGGTGTTGGCCGTCCGGCGGCATCGGCGCACGAGTCGCAGTGTTGGTTCTTGCACAGGGGTGCCCCTAACCCTACTAACGGGACTGTGTAAGGAGTAAGGCGCGTGTGTCTTGGAAAAGGGTAGGGTCACAAAGTTGTCCTTTTCTTGGTGGGGTGGATTGGTCCGTCGGGAAGGGCCTAAGAGAGGGAGGAAGGCTTTCTTGAGAAGGGGAGACCTCCTCACCGGTTCATTTCCAGACTTTTTTCCCTTTGCCATTTCTTTCCCCTTCTTCAAAGGGAGTAAGATTTGGCGGAAGTAAGGCTGACCCCCCCGTAAACGGGCTTTGGGTCTCTCTCCTTTTTGCCCTCTCTGCATGGGCCCAAAGTGAGCTCCCTCTAACTAGGGTTTGCGTCTTCACTTGCCCAGCCTTCCTCCCCCGCGAGGAAGCTAAAACAAAAGGCAGGACTAGGCAGCACTTTAAAGCTAGCTCTAGAAACAAGCCCCTTTTAGTGAACTGGGGGTTGGTCCTGTCGCCCTCCCGTCACCCTGACCTGCACGCACTCTCAACCGCGTCCACGCCGAGCGAAGCCTGCACCCAGCTGGCCACCACTTCTGCCGCTGCCAGGACTCCTGCTCACTGCCGCAGGTAGGCGCGGAAGTCGGGCTGCGGGGATCATTTCAAAGAGGGGCCTCGTGCACTGACACTGAACGGATGTTGCCGTGCAGCGTAGGGAGTCGGCGCCTCACTTTCCTTCTCCTCTTTTCTCTCCCTAGCAGCTGAAAGGAGGAAACGGACAAGAAGACAGCAGCGCTGAAGAAAGAGCGGGAAAAGAGAGCGCAAGCAGAAGCCACGGGAAAAGGACGCCCACGTGACACGCATGGCTCTCCCTGTATCAGGGACGCTGGCCTTCCACTTCAACTTCCTTCCCCTTTGAGGCGGCAGGTCCAGGGACCTCCCTGTAAACAGGGATGAAGGTCCTCCCCTTAGAGCAAAACTGCTTCATGAGGAAGCTAGAACGGAGTGACCCCCCTTTAAGAAGGGGAGCGGTCGCTCTGTAGGTTTCAGCTCTTTAGGAGCTAGCCTTTCAAATAGATCTGGGACGTGACCTGTGCCTGTAACTGGGGTACAGGTGTCCCTTTTTCGCCTCGCCTCGCCTCATCTTGTCCCGCTGGACTTGCTTGGCAAAAAGACCACCCTCTCCTGAGGGCATGGAGGTCTGGGCTTTTTTCCTCCGCTGCCACCTAAAACCTTCACGACCACCCTGTAAGGAGGGTTTGGGTCACTTTGCCACGCTGCGTTAGGCACAGGTCGCTTTGACGTGCCAGGCCAAACAGCTGCCCTGTAAGCAGAGGGCAAGGTCTTTCCCCTCTTCAACTAGGGAGGCCTTTCCATGGCTGTGGCTGAAGGACCCCCCCCTTTAAGAAGGGCGGCGGTCTCCTAGGCTTGAAGCTGCCAGGTGCCTCTGACCTCTCCCTTTAAGCAGGGGTTCAGGTCTCCCCTTTTTAGCCTGTCTATGGAGGCTGGCACATGCCGGACACAGAGACCGCCCCCTCTACAGATGGCGTGGCGGTCTCTCCCATTGCACACTTTTCTCCTCTGACCCGTCATTGTTGTCCGGCTTAAGGGCCACCCTGTACGGAGGGTTTGGTTCTCCTTTGCCACGCTTCTTTCTCCCAGGGGAACTTTGCACGGCCAGGCAAACTTAGCAAGGGAAAATGGCTTCTCCCTCTCCCTCTTCAACTAGTGGGACCTTTTGGGGCTAAGGGACTCCCCCTTTAAGAAGGGTTGAGAGCCTCTCCTTTCCTTAGCCCTAGTAAACTGCCCCCAGCAGGATTTCTACTTGGCTTTTTTGGAATTTCTCGTCCCGTGGTGTTAGGGACCTCTCTGAATGAAGCCGGGGTCTCCCGGAACACGGTGTGGCGAAGGGGCGGCTGGAAGGGGCTGGTGGAGGCCGTGATCAATTCGACCCTTTTTCTAAAAAAGCCAAGAAAGACCCACCGGCAGCGATCCCAATGTTCCCAGGTCTGGAAATGAGCAGGTGAGGCAGGGGGGCGCCTTTCAGCTTCTCCCTTCCATGTCCCGCCTCCTCCTTTCCTCGTGCCCTTCCTACGTGACACTGCCCCGCCAACCTCAGCTTTGACCCTTGCTTTTCTTCTGCACACCAATCACGTTGCTGGCTGTAGGTGTATTGAGTGAGAAGGGGCTGTCCTCGGTGTCCCCGTTACAGCCCCTTTTGTCTCTGTGCTGGTAGACACGGGCTCTGTTTCGGACTGTGTTTGACATGCTTGAGAACTGTCCTTCGTGACAGGTGTTGGCCGTCCGGCGGCATCGGCGCACGAGTCGCAGTGTTGGTTCTTGCACAGGGGTGCCCCTAACCCTACTAACGGGACTGTGTAAGGAGTAAGGCGCGTGTGTCTTGGAAAAGGGTAGGGTCACAAAGTTGTCCTTTTCTTGGTGGGGTGGATTGGTCCGTCGGGAAGGGCCTAAGAGAGGGAGGAAGGCTTTCTTGAGAAGGGGAGACCTCCTCACCGGTTCATTTCCAGACATTTTCCCCTTTGCCATTTCTTTCCCCTTCTTCAAAGGGAGTAAGATTTGGCGGAAGTAAGGCTGACCCCCCCGTAAACGGGCGTTGGGTCTCTCTCCTTTTGCACTCTCTGCATGGGCCCAAAGTGAGCTCCCTCTAACTAGGGTTTGCGTCTTCACTTGCCCAGCCTTCCTCCCCCGCGAGGAAGCTAAAACAAAAGGCAGGACTAGGCAGCACTTTAAAGCTAGCTCTAGAAACAAGCCCCTTTTAGTGAATTGGGGGTTGGTCCTGTCGCCCTCCCGTCACCCTGACCTGCACGCACTCTCAACCGCGTCCACGCGGAGCGACGCCTGCACCCAGCTGGCCACGACTTCTGCCGCTGCCAGGACTCCTGCTCACTGCCGCAGGTAGGCGCGGAAGTCGGGCTGCGGGGATCATTTCAAAGAGGGGCCTCGTGCACTGACTCTGAACGGATGTTGCCGTGCAGCGTAGGGAGTCGGCGCCTCACTTTCCTTCTCCTCTTTTCTCTCCCTAGCAGCTGAAAGGAGGAAACGGACAAGAAGAAAGCAGCGCTGAAGAAAGAGCGGGAAAAGAGAGCGGAAGCAGAAGCCACGGGAAAAGGACGCCCACGTGACACGCATGGCTCTCCCTGTATCGGGGACGCTGGCCTTCCACTTCAACTTCCTTCCCCTTTGAGGCGGCAGGTCCAGGGACCTCCCTGTAAACAGGGATGAAGGTCCACCCCTTAGAGCAAAACTGCTTCATGAGGAAGCTAGAGCTGAGTGACCCCCCTTTAAGAAGGGGAGCGGTCGCTCTGTAGGTTTCGGCTCTTTAGGAGCTAGCCTTTCAAATAGATCTGGGACGTGACCTGTGCCTGTAACTGGGGTGCAGGTGTCCCTATTTCGCCTCGTCTTGTCCCGCCTGGACTTGCTTGGCAAAAAGACCACCCTCTCCTGAGGGCATGGAGGTCTGGGCTTTTTTCCTCCGCTGCCACCTAAAAGCTTCACGACCACCCTGTAAGGAGGGTTTGGGTCACTTTGCCACGCTGCGTTAGCCACAGGTCGCTTTGACGTGCCAGGCCAAACAGCTGCCCTGTAAGCAGAGGGCAAGGTCTTTCCCCTCTTCAACTAGGGAGGCCTTTCCATGGCTGTGGCTGAAGGACCCCCCCCTTTAAGAAGGGCGGCGGTCTCCTAGGCTTGAAGCTGCCAGGTGCCACTGACCTCTCCCTTTAAGCAGGGGTTCAGGTCTCCCCTTTTTAGCCTGTCTATGGAGGCTGGCACATGCCGGACACAGAGACCGCCCCCTCTACAGAGGGCAGTGGCGGTCTCTCCCATTGCACACTTTTCTCCTCTGACCCGTCATTGTTGTCCGGCTTAAGGGCCACCCTGTACGGAGGGTTTGGTTCTCCTTTGCCACGCTTCTTTCTCCCAGGGGAACTTTGCATGGCCAGGCAAACTTAGCAAGGGAAAATGGCTTCTCCCTCTCCCTCTTCAACTAGTGGGACCTTTTGGGGCTAAGGGACTCCCCCTTTAAGAAGGGTTGAGAGCCTCTCCTTTCCTTAGCCCTAGTAAACTGCCCCCAGAAGGATTTCTACTTGGCTTTTTTGGAATTTCTCGTCCCGTGATGTTAGGGACCTCTCTGAATGAAGCCGGGGTCTCCCGGAACACGGTGTGGCGAAGGGGCGGCTGTAAGGGGCTGGTGGAGGCCGTGATCAATTCGACCCTTTTTCCAAAAAAGCCAAGAAAGACCCACCGGCAGCGATCCCAATGTTCCCAGGTCTGGAAATGAGCAGGTCAGGCAGGGGGGCGCCTTTCAGCTTCTCCCTTCCATGTCCCGCCTCCTCCTTTCCTCGTGCCCTTCCTACGTGACACTGCCCCGCCAACCTCAGCTTTGACCCTTGCTTTTCTTCTGCACACCAATCACGTTGCTGGCTGTAGGTGTATTGAGTGAGAAGGGGCTGTCCTCGGTGTCCCCGTTACAGCCCCTTTGTCTCTTTGCTGCTAGACACGGGCTCTGTTTCGGACTGTGTTTGACATGCTTGAGAACTGTCCTTCGTGACAGGTGTTGGCCGTCCGGCGGCATCGGCGCACGAGTCGCAGTGTTGGTTCTTGCACAGGGGTGCCCCTAACCCTACTAACGGGACTGTGTAAGGAGTAAGGCGCGTGTGTCTTGGAAAAGGGTAGGGTCACAAAGTTGTCCTTTTCTTGGTGGGGTGGATTGGTCCGTCGGGAAGGGCCTAAGAGAGGGAGGAAGGCTTTCTTGAGAAGGGGAGACCTCCTCACCGGTTCATTTCCAGACATTTTCCCCTTTGCCATTTCTTTCCCCTTCTTCACAGGGAGTAAGATTTGGCGGAAGTAAGGCTGACCCCCCCGTAAACGGGCTTTGGGTCTCTCTCCTTTTTGCCCTCTCTGCATGGGCCCAAAGTGAGCTCCCTCTAACTAGGTTTTGCGTCTTCACTTGCCCAGCCTTCCTCCCCCGCGAGGAAGCTAAAACAAAAGGCAGGACTAGGCAGCACTTTAAAGCTAGCTCTAGAAACAAGCCCCTTTTAGTGAATTGGGGGTTGGTCCTGTCGCCCTCCCGTCACCCTGACCTGCACGCACTCTCAACCGCGTCCACGCCGAGCGAAGCCTGCACCCAGCTGGCCACCACTTCTGCCGCTGCCAGGACTCCAGCTCACTGCCGCAGGTAGGCGCGGAAGTCGGGCTGCGGGGATCATTTCAAAGAGGGGCCTCGTGCACTGACTCTGAACGGATGTTGCCGTGCAGCGTAGGGAGTCGGCGCCTCACTTTCCTTCTCCTCTTTTCTCTCCCTAGCAGCTGAAAGGACGAAACGGACAAGAAGACAGCAGCGCTGAAGAAAGAGCGGGAAAAGAGAGCGGAAGCAGAAGCCACGGGAAAAGGACGCCCACGTGACACACATGGCTGTCCCTGTATCGGGGACGCTGGCCTTCCACTTCAACTTCCTTCCCCTTTGAGGCAGCAGGTCCAGGGACCTCCCTGTAAACAGGGATGAAGGTCCACCCCTTAGAGCAAAACTGCTTCATGAGGAAGCTAGAGCTGAGTGACCCCCCTTTAAGAAGGGGAGCGGTCGCTCTGTAGGTTTCGGCTCTTTAGGAGCTAGCCTTTCAAATAGATCTGGGACGTGACCTGTGCCTGTAACTGGGGTGCAGGTGTCCCTTTTTCGCCTCGCCTCGTCTTGTCCCGCCTGGACTTGCTTGGCAAAAAAACCACCCTCTCCTGAGGGCATGGAGGTCTGGGCTTTTTTCCTCCGCTGCCACCTAAAACCTTCACGACCACCCTGTAAGGAGGGTTTGGGTCACTTTGCCACGCTGCGTTAGCCACAGGTCGCTTTGACGTGGCAGGCCAAACAGCTGCCCTGTAAGCAGAGGGCAAGGTCTTTCCCCTCTTCAACTAGGGAGGCCTTTCCATGGCTGTGGCTGAAGGACCCCCCCCTTTAAGAAGGGCGGCGGTCTCCTAGGCTTGAAGCTGCCAGGTGCCACTGACCTCTCCCTTTAAGCAGGGGTTCAGGTCTCCCCTTTTTAGCCTGTCTATGGAGGCTGGCACATGCCGGACACAGAGACCGCCCCCTCTACAGAGGGCAGTGGCGGTCTCTCCCATTGCACACTTTTCTCCTCTGACCCGTCATTGTTGTCCGGCTTAAGGGCCACCCTGTACGGAGGGTTTGGTTCTCCTTTGCCACACTTCTTTCTCCCAGGGGAGCTTTGCATGGCCAGGCAAACTTAGCAAGGGAAAATGGCTTCTCCCTCTCCCTCTTCAACTAGTGGGACCTTTTGGGGCTAAGGAACTCCCCCTTTAAGAAGGGTTGAGAGCCTCTCCTTTCCTTAGCCCTAGTAAACTGCCCCCAGAAGGATTTCTACTTGGCTTTTTTGGAATTTCTCGTCCCGTGATGTTAGGGACCTCTCTGAATGAAGCCGGGGTCTCCCGGAACACGGTGTGGCGAAGGGGCGGCTGTAAGGGGCTGGTGGAGGCCGTGATCAATTCGACCCTTTTTCCAAAAAAGCCAAGAAAGACCCACCGGCAGCGATCCCAATGTTCCCAGGTCTGGAAATGAGCAGGTCAGGCAGGGGGGCGCCTTTCAGCTTCTCCCTTCCATGTCCCGCCTCCTCCTTTCCTCGTGCCCTTCCTACGTGACACTGCCCCGCCAACCTCAGCTTTGACCCTTGCTTTTCTTCTGCACACCAATCACGTTGCTGGCTGTAGGTGTATTGAGTGAGAAGGGGCTGTCCTCGGTGTCCCCGTTACAGCCCCTTTGTCTCTTTGCTGCTAGACACGGGCTCTGTTTCGGACTGTGTTTGACATGCTTGAGAACTGTCCTTCGTGACAGGTGTTGGCCGTCCGGCGGCATCGGCGCATGAGTCGCAGTGTTGGCTCTTGCACAGGGGTGCCCCTAACCCTACTAACGGGACTGTGTAAGGAGTAAGGCGCGTGTGTCTTGGAAAAGGGTAGGGTCACAAAGTTGTCCTTTTCTTGGTGGGGTGGATTGGTCCGTCGGGAAGGGCCTAAGAGAGGGAGGAAGGCTTTCTTGAGAAGGGGACACCTCCTCACCGGTTCATTTCCAGACATTTTCCCCTTTACCATTTCTTTCCCCTTCTTCAAAGGGAGTAAGATTTGGCGGAAGTAAGGCTGACCCCCCCGTAAACGGGCTTTGGGTCTCTCTCCTTTTTGCCCTCTCTGCATGGGCCCAAAGTGAGCTCCCTCTAACTAGGGTTTGCGTCTTCACTTGCCCAGCCTTCCTCTCCCGCGAGGAAGCTAAAACAAAAGGCAGGACTAGGCATCACTTTAAAGCTAGCTCTAGAAACAAGCCCCTTTTAGTGAATTGGGGGTTGGTCCTGTCGCCCTCCCGTCACCCTGACCTGCACGCACTCTCAACCGCGTCCACGCTGAGCGACGCCTGCACCCAGCTGGCCACCACTTCTGCCGCTGCCAGGACTCCTGCTCACTGCCGAAGGTAGGCGCGGAAGTCGGGCTGCGGGGATCATTTCAAAGAGGGGCCTCGTGCACTGACTCTGAACGGATGTTGCCGTGCAGCGTAGGGAGTCGGCGCCTCACTTTCCTTCTCCTCTTTTCTCTCCCTAGCAGCTGAAAGGACGAAACGGACAAGAAGACAGCAGCGCTGAAGAAATGGCGGGAAAAGACACGCATGGCTCTCCCTGTATCGGGGACGCTGGCCTTCCACTTCAACTTCATTCCCCTTTGAGGCGGCAGGTCCAGGGACCTCCCTGTAAACAGGGATGAAGGTCCACCCCTTAGAGCAAAACTGCTTCATGAGGAAGCTAGAGCTGAGTGACCCCCCCTTTAAGAAGGGGAGCGGTCGCTCTGTAGGTTTCAGCTCTTTAGGAGCTAGCCTTTCAAATAGATCTGGGACGTGACCTGTGCCTGTAACTGGGGTACAGGTGTCCCTTTTTCGCCTCGCCTCGTCTTGTCCCACCTGGACTTGCTTGGCAAAAAGACCACCCTCTCCTGAGGGCATGGAGGTCTGGGCTTTTTTCCTCCGCTGCCACCTAAAAGCTTCACGACCACCCTGTAAGGAGGGTTTGGGTCACTTTGCCACGCTGCGTTAGCCACAGGTCGCTTTGACGTGGCAGGCCAAACAGCTGCCCTGTAAGCAGAGGGCAAGGTCTTTCCTCTCTTCAACTAGGGAGGCCTTTCCATGGCTGTGGCTGAAGGACCCCCCCCTTTAAGAAGGGCGGCGGTCTCCTAGGCTTGAAGCTGCCAGGTGCCACTGACCTCTCCCTTTAAGCAGGGGTTCAGGTCTCCCCGTTTTAGCCTCTCTATAGAGGCTGGCACATGAGGAAGCTAAAACAAAAGGCAGGACTATGCAGAACTTTAAAGCCAGCTCTAGAAACAAGCCCTTTTAGTGAATTGAGGGGTTGTCCTGTTGCCCTCCCGTCACCCTTACCTGCACGCACTCTCCACCGCGTCCACGCCGAGCGAAGCCTGCATCCAACTGGCCACGACTTCTGCTGCTGCCAGGACTCCTGCTCACTGCCGCAGGTTGGTGTGGAAGTCAGGGAGCGGGGCTAATTTCAAAGAGGGGCCTTGTGCACTGACGCTGAACGGATGTTGTCGTGCAGTGTAGGGAGTCGGCGTCTCACTTTCCTTCTCCTCGTTTGCTCTCTCTAGCAGCTGAAAGGAGAACACGGACAAGAAGACAGCAGCGCTGTAGAAAAAGCGGGAAAGAAGAGCAGAAGCAGAAGCCATGGGAAAAGGACATCCACTTGGTATGCGTGGGTCTCCCTGTATCGGGGACGCTGGCCTTCCCTTTAAACTTTCCTCCCGTTTGAGGCGGCAGGTCCAGGGACCTCCCTGTAAACAGGGATGAAGGTCCACCCCTTAGAGCAAAGCTCCTTTATTAGGAAGCTGGAGCTGAATGAACTCCCTTTAAGAAGGGGAGCGGTCTCTCTGTAGGTTTCATCTCTTCGGTAATTATCCTTTCAAGTACTCTGTTATAGTTACCGCTCCCTCTATGGAGGGTTTGGTTTTCGTTTGCCATGCTTCTTTCTCAACGGGTAATTTTGCATCGCCAGGGAAATCACTTCCTCTGTCAGCAGGAAAAATGTCTTCCCCCTCTCCGTGGGTCCTTTTTGGGCCTTTTGCCAAAGGACTCCCGTTTAAGAAGGGTTGAGAGCACCTCTTTTCTTAGTCCTATAAATTGCCCTTTAAGAGTAAAACCTGGGATTTTATTGTCAATTGTGTGTTTGTTTTTATGTATAATGGGGCATGCATTTTTATTTTGCAAATTGAATATCGGTCCTGTGATCTTAAGCCTGACTAGAAAGGTTTTCCCGCCTTTTTTCATTACAGCCATGGGTAAACGAGTTCCAGTCGGAACCGGAATCTCCTCAGGAATTTTGCAGGCTTTTCCTGTAAGGATAGATTCCATAGGTTCTCTTACAGGAGTTTCTCAGCCACAGGTTTTATAAAAAGGCTAGCAGTTACTCAGATCTCCGCTGCCCATCCTAGTGACAGGTTGCATGGATCTTCCTTTCTAGGCCACCTGGACTGCGGACCAGCTAAGCCGATGCGAAGACTTCCCTCAGTTCCAGCAGGCATCATCTCTCCAGCAGCCTTGCCAATCACATATCACCTACAGCTGTGGAAGGACCAGGCTGCGTGGGATCTCCTCAGAGTTCTTCTCTCAAGGCTCTCATGAGCAAAGAGATTGAGGTCCTGAGCAACCAACTTGGGAACTAAGGAAGAAGGTTTCTATGAAATTGTCTCTTGTTACTTTCTTTCTCTTCTTGTTATTTGTTATCTAGCCAAGGGTGTTTGTTTAATGGGTCCTGGTTTCATACCAACACGGGACTGACTACTGTGCTTGTGAAAGTGATTTTATGTTGTTCTACTGTTCTTTAGTTACCCGTCCCACACCCTCTTTTGTAAACTTTTCCCCAAGTAAACCTATACCTCTTTGGTTTACATACAATGAATCTTCCATTGGTTGTTAAAGGGAAAGGGAGGCACCGCACCAATTGATAGATGCTGGCAGTCCCAGTAAAGGACAGAAGATCTGTTTTAGTTAGGGCATCCCCTGCAGCCTAACTTCTCAATCCTTTTGATACCTAAGAAATGGTGACTGCGGCAGGACTTCTGTGATTGGTTGTTGTCTTAAGGGAGGTCCTGTCAGTTTCGTTTTCTTTGGTACAGTAGTCAGTGAGGCCCAACGGCTCTGGGAGGGATTTTTACGGTCCTGGTCCCTGACCGCAAGCGAAGCTTGGGCACCCCGGAACCAGGGGAGTCCCATGGTGGAAGAAGCGTATGCCTTGCTAGAGCAAATAGGGAGAGCCCGTTAACCCTTTCATTCCCTTTTCATTGTGGCCGAGGATAAGTTTTTTTATTGAAAAGTCTCGAGAAGAGACAAGTTTGGGGACGGCGCAGGTCACCCCAGAAGCAAGCGTGTCTCTGGCTGCCTGTCAGTAGCGGCTGCTTGTCAGCAAGCGACAGGGACTAGTCGGGATAAGCTTTTTGTCAGGATATAGTCTTTTTCTAGAGGGCAGAGGTAAGGCCCTTAGGAGATCTCGAGCCACGATGGAGCGTATATTTTCATGGAAAGGATGGAAGATGGAGTCTAATAAATTGTCTTTGGAGTTTGGTGTGAATTTATTTGGGAAATCTAGGAGTCCTTGCAAAGAGGGCGTGAACAAATGGTACTAGATGTTAATGCTGAGACAGCAAGAGCCATCTCATTAACCAATCAGCTCTCACAATTGGAAACACAACTAGCTGAAGCCCAAAGTGTGTCCATGACAGCACACCTGACACATGATGATTTTAAAATACTGCTAAGAGCATGTGAAACAGGACTATGTAGCGCTTTAAAGACTAACAAGTTGGTTTATTGATGAGCATTCGTGGGCCAGACCCACTTCCTCAGATCAAATAGTGGAATTTCCTTCCACTATTTGATCTGAGGAAGTGGCTCTGGCCCACGAAAGCTCAACACCTAATAAACCATCTTGTTAGTCTTTAAAGTGCTACATAGTCCTGTTTTGGGTTTCAGCTACACCAGACTAACACGGCTACATTTCTATCACTATTTAAAAAGCATGTGTGCAAGCAGAAGATGTTTTGCCATATTCAATTAGCATGATCACACGTAGACATCCAAGGTAAAATAACTGCAGTCTAATGAGAGAACAAGATCATTTCCCTCTTGAACTAGGAAGGCCGGCATCCAATCTTAAACGACAGAAGCCTTGATACAGCGATCCCCGCGTTTTGCTGCTCCCAGAACTCCTGCTTACTACCACAGGTTGGTGCGGAACTCAGGGAGCGGGGCTAATTTCAAAGAGGGGCAGTGTGCAATAATTCTCAACGGGTGTTGCCGTGCAGCGTAGGGAGTCGGCGCCTCACTTTCCTTCTCCTCTTTTCTCTCCCTAGCAGCTGAAAGGAGGAAACGGACAAGAAGACAGCAGCGCTGAAGAAAGAGCGGGAAAAGAGAGCGGAAGCAGAAGCCACGGGAAAAGGACGCCCACGTGACACGCATGGCTCTCCCTGTATCGGGGACGCTGGCCTTCCACTTCAACTTCCTTCCCCTTTGAGGCGGCAGGTCCAGGGACCTCCCTGTAAACAGGGATGAAGGTCCACCCCTTAGAGCAAAACTGCTTCATGAGGAAGCTAGAGCGGAGTGACCCCCCTTTAAGAAGGGGAGCGGTCGCTTTGTAGGTTTTAGCTCTTTAGGAGCTAGCCTTTCAAATAGATCTGGGACGTGACCTGTGCCTGTAACTGGGGTGCAGGTGTCCCTATTTCGCCTCGCCTCGTCTTGTCCCGCCTGGACTTGCTTGGCAAAAAGACCACCCTCTCCTGAGGGCATGGAGGTCTGGGCTTTTTTCCTCCGCTGCCACTTAAAAGCTTCACAACCACCCTGTAAGGAGGGTTTGGGTCACTTTGCCACGCTGCGTGAGCCACAGGTCGCTTTGACGTGCCAGGCCAAACAGCTGCCCTGTAAGCAGAGGGCAAGGTCTTTCCCCTCTTCAACTAGGGAGGCCTTTCCATGGCTGTGGCTGAAGGACCCCCCCCTTTAAGAAGGGCGGCGGTCTCCTAGGCTTGAAGCTACCAGGTGCCACTGACCTCTCCCTTTAAGCAGGGGTTCAGGTCTCCCCTTTTTAGCCTGTCTATGGAGGCTGGCACATGCCGGACACAGAGACCGCCCCCTCTACAGAGGGCAGTGGCGGTCTCTCCCATTGCACACTTTTCTCCTCTGACCCGTCATTGTTGTCCGGCTTAAGGGCCACCCTGTACGGAGGGTTTGGTTCTCCTTTGCCACGCTTCTTTCTCCCAGGGGAGCTTTGCACGGCCAGGCAAACTTAACAAGGGAAAATGGCTTCTCCCTCTCCCTCTTCAACTAGTGGGACCTTTTGGGGCTAAGGGACTCCCCCATTAAGAAGGGTTGAGAGCCTCTCCTTTCCTTAGCCCTAGTAAACTGCCCCCAGCAGGATTTCTACTTGGCTTTTTTGGAATTTCTCGTCCCGTGGTGTTAGGGACCTCTCTGAATGAAGCCGGGGTCTCCCGGAACACGGTGTGGCGAAGGGGCGGCTGGAAGGGGCTGGTGGAGGCCGTGATCAATTCGACCCTTTTTCCAAAAAAGCCAAGAAAGACCCACCGGCAGCGATCCCAATGCTCCCAGGTCTGGAAATGAGCAGGTCAGGCAGGGGGGCGCCTTTCAGCTTCTCCCTTCCATGTCCCACCTCCTCCTTTCCTCATGCCCTTCCTACGTGACACTGCCCCGCCAACCTCAGCTTTGACCCTTGCTTTTCTTCTGCACACCAATCACGTTGCTGGCTGTAGGTGTATTGAGTGAGAAGGGGCTGTCCTCGGTGTCCCCGTTACAGCCCCTTTGTCTCTTTGCTGCTAGATACGGGCTCTGTTTCGGACTGTGTTTGACATGCTTGAGAACTGTCCTTCGTGACAGGTGTTGGCCGTCCGGCGGCATCGGCGCACGAGTCGCAGTGTTGGTTCTTGCACAGGGGTGCCCCTAACCCTACTAACGGGACTGTGTAAGGAGTAAGGCGCGTGTGTCTTGGAAAAGGGTAGGGTCACAAAGTTGTCCTTTTCTTGGTGGGGTGGATTGGTCCGTCGGGAAGGGCCTAAGAGAGGGAGGAAGGCTTTCTTGAGAAGGGGAGACCTCCTCACCGGTTCATTTCCAGACATTTTCCCCTTTGCCATTTCTTTCCCCTTCTTCAAAGGGAGTAAGATTTGGCGGAAGTAAGGCTGACCCCCCCGTAAACGGGCTTTGGGTCTCTCTCCTTTTTGCCCTCTCTGCATGGGCCCAAAGTGAGCTCCCTCTAACTAGGGTTTGCGTCTTCACTTGCCCAGCCTTCCTCCCCCGCGAGGAAGCTAAAACAAAAGGCAGGACTAGGCAGCACTTTAAAGCTAGCTCTAGAAACAAGCCCCTTTTAGTGAATTGGGGGTTGGTCCTGTCGCCCTCCCGTCACCCTGACCTGCACGCACTCTCAACCGCGTCCACGCTGAGCGACGCCTGCACCCAGCTGGCCACGACTTCTGCCGCTGCCAGGACTCCTGCTCACTGCCGCAGGTAGGCGCGGAAGTCGGGCTGCGGGGATCATTTCAAAGAGGGGCCTCGTGCACTGACTCTGAACGGATGTTGCCGTGCAGCGTAGGGAGTCGGCGCCTCACTTTCCTTCTCCTCTTTTCTCTCCCTAGCAGCTGAAAGGAGGAAACGGACAAGAAGACAGCAGCGCTGAAGAAAGAGCGGGAAAAGAGAGCGGAAGCAGAAGCCACGGGAAAAGGACGCCCACGTGACACGCATGGCTCTCCCTGTATCGGGGACGCTGGCCTTCCACTTCAACTTCCTTCCCCTTTGAGGCGGCAGGTCCAGGGACCTCCCTGTAAACAGGGATGAAGGTCCACCCCTTAGAGCAAAACTGCTTCATGAGGAAGCTAGAGCTGAGTGACCCCCCTTTAAGAAGGGGAGCGGTCGCTCTGTAGGTTTCGGCTCTTTTTTAAGAGCTAGCCTTTCAAATACATCTGGGACGTGACCTGTGCCTGTAACTGGGGTGCAGGTGTCCCTTTTTTGCCTCGCCTCGTCTTGTCCCGCCTGGACTTGCTTGGCAAAAAGACCACCCTCTCCTGAGGGCATGGAGGTCTGGGCTTTTCTCCTCCGCTGCCACCTAAAAGCTTCACGACCACCCTGTAAGGAGGGTTTGGGTCACTTTGCCACCCTGCGTTAGCCACAGGTCGCTTTGACGTGCCAGGCCAAACAGCTGCCCTGTAAGCAGAGGGCAAGGTCTTTCCCCTCTTCAACTAGGGAGGCCTTTCCATGGCTGTGGCTGAAGGACCCCCCCCCTTTAAGATGGGCGGCGGTCTCCTAGGCTTGAAGCTGCCATGTGCCACTGACCTCTCCCTTTAAGCAGGGGTTCAGGTCTCCCCTTTAAAGCCTGTCTATGGAGGCTGGCACATGCCGGACCCAGAGACCGCCCCCTCTACAGAGGGCAGTGGCGGTCTCTCCCATTGCACACTTTTCTCCTCTGACCCGTCATTGTTGTCCGGCTTAAGGGCCACCCTGTACGGAGGGTTTGGTTCTCCTTTGCCACGCTTCTTTCTCCCAGGGGAACTTTGCACGGCCAGGCAAACTTAGCAAGGGAAAATGGCTTCTCCCTCTCCCTCTTCAACTAGTGGGACTTTTTGGGGCTAAGGGACTCCCCGTTTAAGAACGGTTGAGAGCCTCTCCTTTCCTTAGCCCTAGTAAACTGCCCCCAGCAGGATTTCTACTTGGCTTTTTTGGAATTTCTCGTCCCGTGATGTTAGGGACCTCTCTGAATGAAGCCGGGGTCTCCCGGAACACGGTGTGGCGAAGGGGCGGCTGGAAGGGGCTGGTGGAGGCCGTGATCAATTCGACCCTTTTTCCAAAAAAGCCAAGAAAGACCCACCGGCAGCGATCCCAATGTTCCCAGGTCTGGAAATGAGCAGGTCAGGCAGGGGGGCGCCTTTCAGCTTCTCCCTTCCATGTCCCGCCTCCTCCTTTCCTCGTGCCCTTCCTACGTGACACTGCCCCGCCAACCTCAGCTTTGACCCTTGCTTTTCTTCTGCACACCAATCACGTTGCTGGCTGTGGGTGTATTGAGTGAGAAGGGGCTGTCCTCTGTGTCCCCGTTACAGCCCTTTTGTCTCTTTGCTGCTAGACACGGGCTCTGTTTCGGACTGTGTTTGACATGCTTGAGAACTGTCCTTCGTGACAGGTGTTGGCCGTCCGGCGGCATCGGCGCACGAGTCGCAGTGTTGGTTCTTGCACAGGGGTGCCCCTAACCCTACTAACGGGACTGTGTAAGGAGTAAGGCGCGTGTGTCTTGGAAAAGGGTAGGGTCACAAAGTTGTCCTTTTCTTGGTGGGGTGGATTGGTCTGTCGGGAAGGGCCTAAGAGAGGGAGGAAGGCTTTCTTGAGAAGGGGAGACCTCCTCACCGGTTCATTTCCAGACATTTTCCCCTTTGCCATTTCTTTCCCCTTCTTCAAAGGGAGTAAGATTTGGCGGAAGTAAGGCTGACCCCCCCGTAAACGGGCGTTGGGTCTCTCTCCTTTTTGCCCTCTCTGCATGGGCCCAAAGTGAGCTCCCTCTAACTAGGGTTTGCGTCTTCACTTGCCCAGCCTTCCTCCCCCGCGAGGAAGCTAAAACAAAAGGCAGGACTAGGCAGCACTTTAAAGCTAGCTCTAGAAACAAGCCCCTTTTAGTGAATTGGGGGTTGGTCCTGTCGCCCTCCCGTCACCCTGACCTGCACGCACTCTCAACCGCGTCCACGCCGAGCGAAGCCTGCACCCAGCTGGCCACGACTTCTGCCGCTGCCAGGACTCCTGCTCACTGCCGCAGGTAGGCGCGGAAGTCGGGCTGCGGGGATCATTTCAAAGAGGGGCCTCGTGCACTGACTCTGAACGGATGTTGCCGTGCAGCGTAGGGAGTCGGCGCCTCACTTTCCTTCTCCTCTTTTCTCTCCCTAGCAGCTGAAAGGAGGAAACGGACAAGAAGACAGCAGCGCTGAAGAAAGAGCGGGAAAAGAGAGCGGAAGCAGAAGCCACGGGAAAAGGACGCCCACGTGACACGCATGGCTCTCCCTGTATCGGGGACGCTGGCCTTCCACTTCAACTTCCTTCCCCTTTGAGGCGGCAGGTCCAGGGACCTCCCTGTAAACAGGGATGAAGGTCCACCCCTTAGAGCAAAACTGCTTCATGAGGAAGCTAGAGCTGAGTGACCCCCCTTTAAGAAGGGGAGCGGTCGCTCTGTAGGTTTCAGCTCTTTAGGAGCTAGCCTTTCAAATAGATCTGGGACGTGACCTGTGCCTGTAACTGGGGTACAGGTGTCCCTTTTTCGCCTCGCCTCGTCTTGTCCCACCTGGACTTGCTTGGCAAAAAGACCACCCTCTCCTGAGGGCATGGAGGTCTGGGCTTTTTTCCTCCGCTGCCACCTAAAAGCTTCACGACCACCCTGTAAGGAGGGTTTGGGTCACTTTGCCACGCTGCGTTAGCCACAGGTCGCTTTGACGTGGCAGGCCAAACAGCTGCCCTGTAAGCAGAGGGCAAGGTCTTTCCTCTCTTCAACTAGGGAGGCCTTTCCATGGCTGTGGCTGAAGGACCCCCCCCTTTAAGAAGGGCGGCGGTCTCCTAGGCTTGAAGCTGCCAGGTGCCACTGACCTCTCCCTTTAAGCAGGGGTTCAGGTCTCCCCGTTTTAGCCTGTCTATAGAGGCTGGCACACGAGGAAGCTAAAACAAAAGGCAGGACTATGCAGAACTTTAAAGCCATCTCTAGAAACAAGCCCTTTTAGTGAATTGAGGGGTGGTCCTGTCGCCCTCCCGTCACCCTGACCTGCACGCACTCTCCACCGCGTCCACGCCGAGCGAAGCCTGCATCCAACTGGCCACGACTTCTGCTGCTGCCAGGACTCCTGCTCACTGCCGCAGGTTGGTGTGGAAGTCAGGGAGCGGGGCTAATTTCAAAGAGGGGCCTTGTGCACTGACGCTGAACGGATGTTGTCGTGCAGTGTAGGGAGTCGGCGTCTCACTTTCCTTCTCCTCGTTTGCTCTCTCTAGCAGCTGAAAGGAGAACACGGACAAGAAGACAGCAGCGCTGTAGAAAAAGCGGGAAAGAAGAGCAGAAGCAGAAGCCACGGGAAAAGGACATCCACTTGGTATGCGTGGGTCTCCCTGTATCGGGGACGCTGGCCTTCCCTTTAAACTTTCCTCCCGTTTGAGGCGGCAGGTCCAGGGACCTCCCTGTAAACAGGGATGAAGGTCCACCCCTTAGAGCAAAGCTCCTTTATTAGGAAGCTGGAGCTGAATGAACTCCCTTTAAGAAGGGGAGCGGTCTCTCTGTAGGTTTCATCTCTTCGGTAATTATCCTTTCAAGTACTCTGTTATAGTTACCGCTCCCTCTATGGAGGGTTTGGTTTTCGTTTGCCATGCTTCTTTCTCAACGGGTAATTTTGCATCGCCAGGGAAATCACTTCCTCTGTCAGCAGGAAAAATGTCTTCCCCCTCTCCGTGGGTCCTTTTTGGGCCTTTCACCAAAGGACTCCCGTTTAAGAAGGGTTGAGAGCACCTCTTTTCTTAGTCCTATAAATTGCCCTTTAAGAGTAAAACCTGGGATTTTATTGTCAATTGTGTGTTTGTTTTTATGTATAATGGGGCATGCATTTTTATTTTGCAAATTGAATATCGGTCCTGTGATCTTAAGCCTGACTAGAAAGGTTTTCCCGCCTTTTTTCATTACAGCCATGGGTAAACGAGTTCCAGTCGGAACCGGAATCTCCTCAGGAATTTTGCAGGCTTTTCCTGTAAGGATAGATTCCATAGGTTCTCTTACAGGAGTTTCTCAGCCACAGGTTTTATAAAAAGGCTAGCAGTTACTCAGATCTCCGCTGCCCATCCTAGTGACAGGTTGCATGGATCTTCCTTTCTAGGCCACCTGGACTGCGGACCAGCTAAGCCGATGCGAAGACTTCCCTCAGTTCCAGCAGGCATCATCTCTCCAGCAGCCTTGCCAATCACATATCACCTACAGCTGTGGAAGGACCAGGCTGCGTGGGATCTCCTCAGAGTTCTTCTCTCAAGGCTCTCATGAGCAAAGAGATTGAGGTCCTGAGCAACCAACTTGGGAACTAAGGAAGAAGGTTTCTATGAAATTGTCTCTTGTTACTTTCTTTCTCTTCTTGTTATTTGTTATCTAGCCAAGGGTATTTGTTTAATGGGTCCTGGTTTCATACCAACACGGGACTGACTACTGTGCTTGTGAAAGTGATTTTATGTTGTTATACTGTTCTTTAGTTACCCGTCCCACACCCTCTTTTGTAAACTTTTCCCCAAGTAAACCTATACCTCTTTGGTTTACATACAATGAATCTTCCATTGGTTGTTAAAGGGAAAGGGAGGCACCGCACCAATTGACAGATGCTGGCAGTCCCAGTAAAGGACAGAAGATCTGTTTTAGTTAGGGCATCCCCTGCAGCCTAACTTCTCAATCCTTTTGATACCTAAGAAATGGTGACTGCGGCAGGACTTCTGTGATTGGTTGTTGTCTTAAGGGAGGTCCTGTCAGTTTCGTTTTCTTTGGTACAGTAGTCAGTGAGGCCCAACGGCTCTGGGAGGGATTTTTACGGTCCTGGTCCCTGACCGCAAGCGAAGCTTGGGCACCCCGGAACCAGGGGAGTCCCATGGTGGAAGAAGCGTATGCCTTGCTAGAGCAAATAGGGAGAGCCCGTTAACCCTTTCATTCCCTTTTCATTGTGGCCGAGGATAAGTTTTTTTATTGAAAAGTCTCGAGAAGAGACAAGTTTGGGGACGGCGCAGGTCACCCCAGAAGCAAGCGTGTCTCTGGCTGCCTGTCAGTAGCGGCTGCTTGTCAGCAAGCGACAGGGACTAGTCGGGATAAGCTTTTTGTCAGGATATATTCTTTTTCTAGAGGGCAGAGGTAAGGCCCTTAGGAGATCTCGAGCCACGATGGAGCGTATATTTTCATGGAAAGGATGGAAGATGGAGTCTAATAAATTGTCTTTGGAGTTTGGTGTGAATTTATTTGGGAAATCTAGGAGTCCTTGCAAAGAGGGCGTGAACAAATGGTACTAGATGTTAATGCTGAGACAGCAAGAGCCACCTCATTAACCAATCAGCTCTCACAATTGGAAACACAACTAGCTGAAGCCCAAAGTGTGTCCATGACAGCACACCTGACACATGATGATTTTAAAATACTGCTAAGAGCATGTGAAACAGGACTATGTAGCGCTTTAAAGACTAACAAGTTGGTTTATTGATGAGCATTCGTGGGCCAGACCCACTTCCTCAGATCAAATAGTGGAATTTTCTTCCACTATTTGATCTGAGGAAGTGGGTCTGGCCCACGAAAGCTCATCACCTAATAAACCATCTTGTTAGTCTTTAAAGTGCTACATAGTCCTGTTTTGGGTTTCAGCTACACCAGACTAACACGGCTACATTTCTATCACTATTTAAAAAGCATGTGTGCAAGCAGAAGATGTTTTGCCATATTCAATTAGCATGATCACACGTAGACATCCAAGGTAAAATAACTGCAGTCTAATGAGAGAACAAGATCATTTCCCTCTTGAACTAGGAAGGCCGGCATCCAAACTTAAACGACAGAAGCCTTGATACAGCGATCCCCGCGTTTTGCTGCTCCCAGAACTCCTGCTTACTACCACAGGTTGGTGCGGAACTCAGGGAGCGGGGCTAATTTCAAAGAGGGGCAGTGTGCAATAATTCTCAACGGGTGTTGCCGTGCAGCGTCGGGAGTCGGCGCCTCACTTTCCTTCTCCTCTTTTCTCTCCCTAGCAGCTGAAAGGAGGAAATGGACAAGAAGACAGCAGCGCTGAAGAAAGAGCGGGAAAAGAGAGCGGAAGCAGAAGCCACGGGAAAAGGACGCCCACGTGACACGCATGGCTCTCCCTGTATCGGGGACGCTGGCCTTCCACTTCAACTTCCTTCCCCTTTGAGGCGGCAGGTCCAGGGACCTCCCTGTAAACAGGGATGAAGGTCCACCCCTTAGAGCCAAACTGCTTCATGAGGAAGCTAGAGCTGAGTGACCCCCCTTTAAGAAGGGGAGCGGTCGCTCTGTAGGTTTCAGCTCTTTAGGAGCTAGCCTTTCAAATAGATCTGGGACGTGACCTGTGCCTGTAACTGGGGTACAGGTGTCCCTTTTTCGCCTCGCCTCGTCTTGTCCCGCCTGGACTTGCTTGGCAAAAAGACCACCCTCTCCTGAGGGCATGGAGGACTGGGCTTTTTTCCTCCGCTGCCACCTAAAAGCTTCACGACCACCCTGTAAGGAGGGTTTGGGTCACTTTGCCACGCTGCGTTAGCCACAGGTCGCTTTGACGTGGCAGGCCAAACAGCTGCCCTGTAAGCAGAGGGCAAGGTCTTTCCCCTCTTCAACTAGGGAGGCCTTTCCATGGCTGTGGCTGAAGGACCCCCCCCTTTAAGAAGGGCGGCGGTCTCCTAGGCTTGAAGCTGCCAGGTGCCACTGACCTCTCCCTTTAAGCAGGGGTTCAGGTCTCCCCTTTTTAGCCTGTCTATGGAGGCTGGCACATGCCGGACACAGAGACCGCCCCCTCTACAGAGGGCAGTGGCGGTCTCTCCCATTGCACACTTTTCTCCTCTGACCCGTCATTGTTGTCCGGCTTAAGGGCCACCCTGTACGGAGGGTTTGGTTCTCCTTTGCCACGCTTCTTTCTCCCAGGGGAACTTTGCACGGCCAGGCAAACTTAGCAAGGGAAAATGGCTTCTCCCTCTCCCTCTTCAACTAGTGGGACTTTTTGGGGCTAAGGGACTCCCCCTTTAAGAAGGGTTGAGAGCCTCTCCTTTCCTTAGCCCTAGTAAACTGCCCCCAGCAGGATTTCTACTTGGCTTTTTTGGAATTTCTCGTCCCGTGGTGTTAGGGACCTCTCTGAATGAAGCCGGGGTCTCCCGGAACACGGTGTGGCGAAGGGGCGGCTGGAAGGGGCTGGTGGAGGCCGTGATCAATTCGACCCTTTTTCCAAAAAAGCCAAGAAAGACCCACCGGCAGCGATCCCAATGTTCCCAGGTCTGGAAATGAGCAGGTCAGGCAGGGGGGCGCCTTTCAGCTTCTCCCTTCCATGTCCCGCCTCCTCCTTTCCTCGTGCCCTTCCTACGTGACACTGCCCCGCCAACCTCAGCTTTGACCCTTGCTTTTCTTCTGCACACCAATCACGTTGCTGGCTGTAGGTGTATTGAGTGAGAAGGGGCTGTCCTCGGTGTCCCCGTTACAGCCCCTTTGTCTCTTTGCTGCTAGACACGGGCTCTGTTTCGGACTGTGTTTGACATGCTTGAGAACTGTCCTTGGTGACAGGTGTTGGCCGTCCGGCGGCATCGGCGCACGAGTCGCAGTGTTGGTTCTTGCACAGGGGTGCCCCTAACCCTACTAACGGGACTGTGTAAGGAGTAAGGCGCGTGTGTCTTGGAAAAGGGTAGGGTCACAAAGTTGTCCTTTTCTTGGTGGGGTGGATTGGTCCGTCGGGAAGGGCCTAAGAGAGGGAGGAAGGCTTTCTTGAGAAGGGGAGACCTCCTCACCGGTTCATTTCCAGACATTTTCCCCTTTGCCATTTCTTTCCCCTTCTTCAAAGGGAGTAAGATTTGGCGGAAGTAAGGCTGACCCCCCCGTAAACGGGCTTTGGGTCTCTCTCCTTTTTGCCCTCTCTGCATGGGCCCAAAGTGAGCTCCCTCTAACTAGGGTTTGCGTCTTCACTTGCCCAGCCTTCCTTCCCCGCGAGGAAGCTAAAACAAAAGGCAGGACTAGGCAGCACTTTAAAGCTAGCTCTAGAAACAAGCCCCTTTTAGTGAATTGGGGGTTGGTCCTGTCGCCCTCCCGTCACCCTGACCTGCACGCACTCTCAACCGCGTCCACGCTGAGCGACGCCTGCACCCAGCTGGCCACGACTTCTGCCGCTGCCAGGACTCCTGCTCACTGCCGCAGGTAGGTGTGGAAGTCGGGCTGCGGGGATCATTTCAAAGAGGGGCCTCGTGCACTGACTCTGAACGGATGTTGCCGTGCAGCGTAGGGAGTCGGCGCCTCACTTTCCTTCTCCTCTTTTCTCTCCCTAGCAGCTGAAAGGAGGAAACGGACAAGAAGACAGCAGCGCTGAAGAAGGAGCGGGAAAAGAGAGCGGAAGCAGAAGCCACGGGAAAAGGACGCCCACGTGACACGCATGGCTCTCCCTGTATCGGGGACGCTGGCCTTCCACTTCAACTTCCTTCCCCTTTGAGGCGGCAGGTCCAGGGACCTCCCTGTAAACAGGGATGAAGGTCCACCCCTTAGAGCAAAACTGCTTCATGAGGAAGCTAGAGCTGAGTGACCCCCCTTTAAGAAGGGGAGCGGTCGCTCTGTAGGTTTTGGCTCTTTAGGAGCTAGCCTTTCAAATAGATCTGGGACGTGACCTGTGCCTGTAACTGGGGTGCAGGTGTCCCTATTTTGCCTCGTCTTGTCCCGCCTGGACTTGCTTGGCAAAAAGACCACCCTCTCCTGAGGGCATGGAGGTCTGGGCTTTTTTCCTCCGCTGCCACCTAAAAGCTTCACGACCACCCTGTAAGGAGGGTTTGGGTCACTTTGCCACGCTGCGTTAGCCACAGGTCGCTTTGACGTGCCAGGCCAAACAGCTGCCCTGTAAGCAGAGGGCAAGGTCTTTCCCCTCTTCAACTAGGGAGGCCTTTCCATGGCTGTGGCTGAAGGACCCCCCACTTTAAGAAGGGCGGCGGTCTCCTAGGCTTGAAGCTGCCAGGTGCCACTGACCTCTCCCTTTAAGCAGGGGTTCAGGTCTCCCCTTTTTAGCCTGTCTATGGAGGCTGGCACATGCCGGACACAGAGACCGCCCCCTCTACAGAGGGCAGTTGCGGTCTCTCCCATTGCACACTTTTCTTCTCTGACCCGTCATTGTTGTCCGGCTTAAGGGCCACCCTGTACGGAGGGTTTGGTTCTCCTTTGCCACGCTTCTTTCTCCCAGGGGAACTTTGCACGGCCAGGCAAACTTAGCAAGGGAAAATGGCTTCTCCCTCTCCCTCTTCAACTAGTGGGACCTTTTGGGGCTAAGGGACTCCCCCTTTAAGAAGGGTTGAGAGCCTCTCCTTTCCTTAGCCCTAGTAAACTGCCCCCAGCAGGATTTCTACTTGGCTTTTTTGGAATTTCTCGTCCCGTGGTGTTAGGGACCTCTCTGAATGAAGCCGGGGTCTCCCGGAACACGGTGTGGCGAAGGGGCGGCTGGAAGGGGCTGGTGGAGGCCGTGATCAATTCGACCCTTTTTCCAAAAAAGCCAAGAAAGACCCACCGGCAGCGATCCCAATGTTCCCAGGTCTGGAAATGAGCAGGTGAGGCAGGGGGGCGCCTTTCAGCTTCTCCCTTCCATGTCCCGCCTCTTCCTTTCCTCGTGCCCTTCCTACGTGACACTGCCCCGCCAACCTCAGCTTTGACCCTTGCTTTTCTTCTGCACACCAATCACGTTGCTGGCTGTAGGTGTATTGAGTGAGAAGGGGCTGTCCTCGGTGTCCCCGTTACAGCCCTTTTGTCTCTGTGCTGCTAGACACGGGCTCTGTTTCGGACTGTGTTTGACATGCTTGAGAACTGTCCTTCGTGACAGGTGTTGGCCGTCCGGCGGCATCGGCGCACGAGTCGCAGTGTTGGTTCTTGCACAGGGGTGCCCCTAACCCTACTAACGGGACTGTGTAAGGAGTAAGGCGCGTGTGTCTTGGAAAAGGGTAGGGTCACAAAGTTGTCCTTTTCTTGGTGGGGTGGATTGGTCCGTCGGGAAGGGCCTAAGAGAGGGAGGAAGGCTTTCTTGAGAAGGGGAGACTTCCTCACCGGTTCATTTCCAGACATTTTCCCCTTTGCCATTTCTTTCCCCTTCTTCAAAGGGAGTAAGATTTGGCGGAAGTAAGGCTGACCCCCCCGTAAACGGGCTTTGGGTCTCTCTCCTTTTTGCCCTCTCTGCATGGGCCCAAAGTGAGCTCCCTCTAACTAGGGTTTGCGTCTTCACTTGCCCAGCCTTCCTCCCCCGCGAGGAAGCTAAAACAAAAGGCAGGACTAGGCAGCACTTTAAAGCTAGCTCTAGAAACAAGCCCCTTTTAGTGAATTGGGGGTTGGTCCTGTCGCCCTCCCGTCACCCTGACCTGCACGCACTCTCAACCGCGTCCACGCCGAGCGACGCCTGCACCCAGCTGGCCACGACTTCTGCCGCTGCCAGGACTCCTGCTCACTGCCGCAGGTAGGCGCGGAAGTCGGGCTGCGGGGATCATTTCAAAGAGGGGCCTCGTGCACTGACTCTGAACGGGTGTTGCCGTGCAGCGTAGGGAGTCGGCGCCTCACTTTCCTTCTCCTCTTTTCTCTCCCTAGCAGCTGAAAGGAGGAAACGCACAAGAAGACAGCAGCGCTGAAGAAAGAGCGGGAAAAGAGAGCGGAAGCAGAAGCCACGGGAAAAGGACGCCCACGTGACACGCATGGCTCTCCCTGTATCGGGGACGCTGGCCTTCCACTTCAACTTCCTTCCCCTTTGAGGCGGCAGGTCCAGGGACCTCCCTGTAAACAGGGATGAAGGTCCACCCCTTAGAGCAGTACTGCTTCATGAGGAAGCTAGAGCGGAGTGACCCCCCTTTAAGAAGGGGAGAGGTCGCTCTGTAGGTTTCGGCTCTTTAGGAGCTAGCCTTTCAAATAGATCTGGGACGTGACCTGTGCCTGTAACTGGGGTGCAGGTGTCCCTTTTTTGCCTCGCCTCGTCTTGTCCCGCCTGGACTTGCTTGGCAAAAAGACCACCCTCTCCTGAGGGCATGGAGGTCTGGGCTTTTTTCCTCCGCTGCCACCTAAAAGCTTCACGACCACCCTGTAAGGAGGGTTTGGGTCACTTTGCCACGCTGCGTTAGCCACAGGTCGCTTTGACGTGCCAGGCCAAACAGCTGCCCTGTAAGCAGAGGGCAAGGTCTTTCCCCTCTTCAACTAGGGAGGCCTTTCCATGGCTGTGGCTGAAGGACCCCCCCCTTTAAGAAGGGCGGCGGTCTCCTAGGCTTGAAGCTGCCAGGTACCACTGACCTCTCCCTTTAAGCAGGGGTTCAGGTCTCCCCTTTAAAGCCTGTCTATGGAGGCTGGCACATGCTGGACCCAGAGACCGCCCCCTCTACAGAGGGCAGTGGCGGTCTCTCCCATTGCACACTTTTCTCCTCTGACCCGTCATTGTTGTCCGGCTTAAGGGCCACCCTGTACGGAGGGTTTGGTTCTCCTTTGCCACGCTTCTTTCTCCCAGGGGAACTTTGCACGGCCAGGCAAACTTAGCAAGGGAAAATGGCTTCTCCCTCTCCCTCTTCAACTAGTGGGACTTTTTGGGGCTAAGGGACTCCCCCTTTAAGAAGGGTTGAGAGCCTCTACTTTCCTTAGCCCTAGTAAACTGCCCCCAGCAGGATTTCTACTTGGCTTTTTTGGAATTTCTCGTCCCGTGGTGTTAGGGACCTCTCTGAATGAAGCCGGGGTCTCCCGGAACACGGTGTGGCGAAGGGGCGGCTGGAAGGGGCTGGTGGAGGCCGTGATCAATTCGACCCTTTTTCCAAAAAAGCCAAGAAAGACCCACCGGCAGCGATCCCAATGTTCCCAGGTCTGGAAATGAGCAGGTCAGGCAGGGGGGCGCCTTTCAGCTTCTCCCTTCCATGTCCCGCCTCCTCCTTTCCTCGTGCCCTTCCTACGTGACACTGCCCCGCCAACCTCAGCTTTGACCCTTGCTTTTCTTCTGCACACCAATCACATTGCTGGCTGTAGGTGTATTGAGTGAGAAGGGGCTGTCCTCGGTGTCCCCGTTACAGCCCCTTTGTCTCTTTGCTGCTAGACACGGGCTCTGTTTCGGACTGTGTTTGACATGCTTGAGAACTGTCCTTCGTGACAGGTGTTGGCCGTCCGGCGGCATCGGCGCACGAGTCGCAGTGTTGGTTCTTGCACAGGGGTGCCCCTAACCCTACTAACGGGACTGTGTAAGGAGTAAGGCGCGTGTGTCTTGGAAAAGGGTAGGGTCACAAAGTTGTCCTTTTCTTGGTGGGGTGGATTGGTCCGTCGGGAAGGGCCTAAGAGAGGGAGGAAGGCTTTCTTGAGAAGGGGAGACCTCCTCACCGGTTCATTTCCAGACATTTTTCCCTTCGCCATTTCTTTCCTCTTCTTCAAAGGGAGTAAGATTTGGCGGAAATAAGGCTGACCCCCCCGTAAACGGGCTTTGGGTCTCTCTCCTTTTTGCCCTCTCTGCATGGGCCCAAAGTGAGCTCCCTCTAACTAGGGTTTGCGTCTTCACTTGCCCAGCCTTCCTCCCCCGCGAGGAAGCTAAAACAAAAGGCAGGACTAGGCAGCACTTTAAAGCTAGCTCTAGAAACAAGCCCCTTTTAGTGAATTGGGGGTTGGTCCTGTCGCCCTCCCGTCACCCTGACCTGCACGCACTCTCAACCGCGTCCACGCCGAGCGAAGCCTGCACCCAGCTGGCCACCACTTCTGCCGCTGCCAGGACTCCTGCTCACTGCCGCAGGTAGGCGCGGAAGTCGGGCTGCGGGGATCATTTCAAAGAGGGGCCTCGTGCACTGACTCTGAACGGATGTTGCCGTGCAGCGTAGGGAGTCGGCGCCTCACTTTCCTTCTCCTCTTTTCTCTCCCTAGCAGCTGAAAGGAGGAAACGGACAAGAAGACAGCAGCGCTGAAGAAAGAGCGGGAAAAGAGAGCGGAAGCAGAAGCCACGGGAAAAGGACGCCCACGTGACACGCATGGCTCTCCCTGTATCGGGGACGCTGGCCTTCCACTTCAACTTCCTTCCCCTTTGAGGCGGCAGGTCCAGGGACCTCCCTGTAAACAGGGATGAAGGTCCACCCCTTAGAGCAAAACTGCTTCATGAGGAAGCTAGAGCTGAGTGACCCCCCTTTAAGAAGGGGAGCGGTCGCTCTGTAGGTTTCGGCTCTTTAGGAGCTAGCCTTTCAAATAGATCTGGGACGTGACCTGTGCCTGTAACTGGGGTGCAGGTGTCCCTTTTTCGCCTCGCCTCGTCTTGTCCCGCCTGGACTTGCTTGGCAAAAAGACCACCCTCTCCTGAGGGCATGGAGGTCTGGGCTTTTCTCCTCCGCTGCCACCTAAAAGCTTCACGACCACCCTGTAAGGAGGGTTTGGGTCACTTTGCCACGCTGCGTTAGCCACAGGTCGCTTTGACGTGCCAGGCCAAACAGCTGCCCTGTAAGCAGAGGGCAAGGTCTTTCCCCTCTTCAACTAGGGAGGCCTTTCCATGGCTGTGGCTGAAGGACCCCCCCCTTTAAGAAGGGCGGCGGTCTCCTAGGCTTGAAGCTGCCAGGTGCCACTGACCTCTCCCTTTAAGCAGGGGTTCAGGTCTCCCCTTTTTAGCCTGTCTATGGAGGCTGGCACATGCCGGACACAGAGACCGCCCCCTCTACAGAGGGCAGTGGCGGTCTCTCCCATTGCACACTTTTCTCCTCTGACCCGTCATTGTTGTCCGGCTTAAGGGCCACCCTGTACGGAGGGTTCGGTTCTCCTTTGCCACGCTTCTTTCTCCCAGGGGAACTTTGCACGGCCAGGCAAACTTAGCAAGGGAAAATGGCTTCTCCCTCTCCCTCTTCAACTAGTGGGACCTTTTGGGGCTAAGGGACTCCCCCTTTAAGAAGGGTTGAGAGCCTCTCCTTTCCTTAGCCCTAGTAAACTGCCCCCAGCAGGATTTCTACTTGGCTTTTTTGGAATTTCTCGTCCCGTGATGTTAGGGACCTCTCTGAATGAAGCCGGGGTCTCCCGGAACACGGTGTGGCGAAGGGGCGGCTGTAAGGGGCTGGTGGAGGCCGTGATCAATTCGACCCTTTTTCCAAAAAAGCCAAGAAAGACCCACCGGCAGCGATCCCAATGTTCCCAGGTCTGGAAATGAGCAGGTCAGGCAGGGGGGCGCCTTTCAGCTTCTCCCTTCCATGTCCCGCCTCCTCCTTTCCTCGTGCCCTTCCTACGTGACACTGCCCCGCCAACCTCAGCTTTGACCCTTGCTTTTCTTCTGCACACCAATCACGTTGCTGGCTGTAGGTGTATTGAGTGAGAAGGGGCTGTCCTCGGTGTCCCCGTTACAGCCCCTTTGTCTCTTTGCTGCTAGACATGGGCTCTGTTTCGGACTGTGTTTGACATGCTTGAGAACTGTCCTTGGTGACAGGTGTTGGCCGTCCGGCGGCATCGGCGCACGAGTCGCAGTGTTGGTTCTTGCACAGGGGTGCCCCTAACCCTACTAACGGGACTGTGTAAGGAGTAAGGCGCGTGTGTCTTGGAAAAGGGTAGGGTCACAAAGTTGTCCTTTTCTTGGTGGGGTGGATTGGTCCGTCGGGAAGGGCCTAAGAGAGGGAGGAAGGCTTTCTTGAGAAGGGGAGACCTCCTCACCGGTTCATTTCCAGACTTTTTTCCCTTTGCCATTTCTTTCCCCTTCTTCAAAGGGAGTAAGATTTGGCGGAAGTAAGGCTGACCCCCCCGTAAACGGGCTTTGGGTCTCTCTCCTTTTTGCCCTCTCTGCATGGGCCCAAAGTGAGCTCCCTCTAACTAGGGTTTGCGTCTTCACTTGCCCAGCCTTCCTCCCCCGCGAGGAAGCTAAAACAAAAGGCAGGACTAGGCATCACTTTAAAGCTAGCTCTAGAAACAAGCCCCTTTTAGGGAATTGGGGGTTGGTCCTGTCGCCCTCCCGTCACCCTGACCTGCACGCGCACTCAACCGCGTCCATGCCGAGCGACGCCTGCACCCAGCTGGCCACCACTTCTGCCGCTGCCAGGACTCCTGCTCACTGCCGCAGGTAGGCGCGGAAGTCGGGCTGCGGGGATCATTTCAAAGAGGGGCCTCGTGCACTGACTCTGAACGGATGTTGCCGTGCAGCGTAGGGAGTCGGCGCCTCACTTTCCTTCTCTTCTTTTCTCTCCCTAGCAGCTGAAAGGAGGAAACGGACAAGAAGAAAGCAGCGCTGATGAAAGAGCGGGCAAAGAGAGCGGAAGCAGAAGCCACGGGAAAAGGACGCCCACGTGACACGCATGGCTCTCCCTGTATCGGGGACGCTGGCCTTCCACTTCAACTTCCTTCCCCTTTGAGGCGGCAGGTCCAGGGACCTCCCTGTAAACAGGGATGAAGGTCCACCCCTTAGAGCAAAACTGCTTCATGAGGAAGCTAGAGCTGACTGACCCCCCTTTAAGAAGGGGAGCGGTCGCTCTGTAGGTTTCGGCTCTTTAGGAGCTAGCCTTTCAAATAGATCTGGGACGTGACCTGTGCCTGTAACTGGGGTACAGGTGTCCCTTTTTCGCCTCGCCTCGTCTTGTCCCGCCTGGACTTGCTTGGCAAAAAGACCACCCTCTCCTGAGGGCATGGAGGTCTGGGCTTTTTTCCTCCGCTGCCACCTAAAAGCTTCACGACCACCCTGTAAGGAGGGTTTGGGTCACTTTGCCACCCTGCGTTAGCCACAGGTCGCTTTGACGTGCCAGGCCAAACAACTGCCCTGTAAGCAGAGGGCAAGGTCTTTCCCCTCTTCAACTAGGGAGGCCTTTCCATGGCTGTGGCTGAAGGACCCCCCCCTTTAAGAAGGGCGGCGGTCTCCTAGGCTTGAAGCTGCCAGGTGCCACTGACCTCTCCCTTTAAGCAGGGGTTCAGGTCTCCCCTTTTTAGCCTGTCTATGGAGGCTGGCACATGCCGGACACAGAGACCGCCCCCTCTACAGAGGGCAGTGGCGGTCTCTCCCATTGCACACTTTTCTCCTCTGACCCGTCATTGTTGTCCGGCTTAAGGGCCACCCTGTACGGAGGGTTTGGTTCTCCTTTGCCACGCTTCTTTCTCCCAGGGGAGCTTTGCACGGCCAGGCAAACTTAGCAAGGGAAAATGGCTTCTCCCTCTCCCTCTTCAACTAGTGGGACCTTTTGGGGCTAAGGGACTCCCCCTTTAAGAAGGGTTGAGAGCCTCTCCTTTCCTTAGCCCTAGTAAACTGCCCCCAGCAGGATTTCTACTTGGCTTTTTTGGAATTTCTCGTCCCGTGATGTTAGGGACCTCTCTGAATGAAGCCGGGGTCTCCCGGAACACGGTGTGGCGAAGGGGCGGCTGTAAGGGGCTGGTGGAGGCCGTGATCAATTCGACCCTTTTTCCAAAAAAGCCAAGAAAGACCCACCGGCAGCGATCCCAATGTTCCCAGGTCTGGAAATGAGCAGGTCAGGCAGGGGGGCGCCTTTCAGCTTCTCCCTTCCATGTCCCGCCTCCTCCTTTCCTCGTGCCCTTCCTACGTGACACTGCCCCGCCAACCTCAGCTTTGACCCTTGCTTTTCTTCTGCACACCAATCACGTTGCTGGCTGTAGGTGTATTGAGTGAGAAGGGGCTGTCCTCGGTGTCCCCGTTACAGCCCCTTTGTCTCTTTGCTGCTAGACATGGGCTCTGTTTCGGACTGTGTTTGACATGCTTGAGAACTGTCCTTCGTGACAGGTGTTGGCCGTCCGGCGGCATCGGCGCACGAGTCGCAGTGTTGGTTCTTGCACAGGGGTGCCCCTAACCCTACTAACGGGACTGTGTAAGGAGTAAGGCGCGTGTGTCTTGGAAAAGGGTAGGGTCACAAAGTTGTCCTTTTCTTGGTGGGGTGGATTGGTCCGTCGGGAAGGGCCTAAGAGAGGGAGGAAGGCTTTCTTGAGAAGGGGAGACCTCCTCACCGGTTCATTTCCAGACATTTTTCCCTTTGCCATTTCTTTCCCCTTCTTCAAAGGGAGTAAAATTTGGCGGAAGTAAGGCTGACCCCCCCGTAAACGGGCTTTGGGTCTCTCTCCTTTTTGCCCTCTCTGCATGGGCCCAAAGTGAGCTCCCTCTAACTAGGGTTTACGTCTTCACTTGCCCAGCCTTCCTCCCCCGCGAGGAAGCTAAAACAAAAGGCAGGACTAGGCAGCACTTTAAAGCTAGCTCTAGAAACAAGCCCCTTTTAGTGAATTGGGGGTTGGTCCTGTCGCCCTCCCGTCACCCTGACCTGCACGCACTCTCAACCGCGTCCACGCCGAGCGAAGCCTGCACCCAGCTGGCCACCACTTCTGCCGCTGCCAGGACTCCTGCTCACTGCCGCAGGTAGGCGCGGAAGTCGGGCTGCGGGGATCATTTCAAAGAGGGGCCTCGTGCACTGACTCTGAACGGATGTTGCCGTGCAGCGTAGGGAGTCGGCGCCTCACTTTCCTTCTCCTCTTTTCTCTCCCTAGCAGCTGAAAGGAGGAAACGGACAAGAAGACAGCAGCGCTGAAGAAAGAGCGGGAAAAGAGAGCGGAAGCAGAAGCCACGGGAAAAGGACGCCCACGTGACACGCATGGCTCTCCCTGTATCGGGGACGCTGGCCTTCCACTTCAACTTCCTTCCCCTTTGAGGCGGCAGGTCCAGGGACCTCCCTGTAAACAGGGATGAAGGTCCACCCCTTAGAGCAAAACTGCTTCATGAGGAAGCTAGAGCTGAGTGACCCCCCTTTAAGAAGGGGAGCGGTCGCTCTGTAGGTTTCGGCTCTTTAGGAGCTAGACTTTCAAATACATCTGGGACGGTGACCTGTGCCTGTAACTGGGGTGCAGGTGTCCCTTTTTCGCCTCGCCTCGTCTTGTCCCGCCTGGACTTGCTTGGCAAAAAGACCACCCTCTCCTGAGGGCATGGAGGTCTGGGCTTTTTTCCTCCGCTGCCACCTAAAAGCTTCACGACCACCCTGTAAGGAGGGTTTGGGTCACTTTGCCACGCTGCGTTAGCCACAGGTCGCTTTGACGTGCCAGGCCAAACAGCTGCCCTGTAAGCAGAGGGCAAGGTCTTTCCCCTCTTCAACTAGGGAGGCCTTTCCATGGCTGTGGCTGAAGGACCCCCCCCTTTAAGAAGGGCGGCGGTCTCCTAGGCTTGAAGCTGCCAGGTGCCACTGACCTCTCCCTTTAAGCAGGGGTTCAGGTCTCCCCTTTTTAGCCTGTCTATGGAGGCTGGCACATGCCGGACACAGAGACCGCCCCCTCTACAGAGGGCAGTGGCGGTCTCTCCCATTGCACACTTTTCTCCTCTGACCCGTCATTGTTGTCCGGCTTAAGGGCCACCCTGTACGGAGGGTTTGGTTCTCCTTTGCCACGCTTCTTTCTCCCAGGGGAACTTTGCACGGCCAGGCAAACTTAGCAAGGGAAAATGGCTTCTCCCTCTCCCTCTTCAACTAGTGGGACCTTTTGGGGCTAAGGGACTCCCCCTTTAAGAAGAGTTGAGAGCCTCTCCTTTCCTTAGCCCTAGTAAACTGCCCCCAGCAGGATTTCTACTTGGCTTTTTTGGAATTTCTCGTCCCGTGATGTTAGGGACCTCTCTGAATGAAGCCGGGGTCTCCCGGAACACGGTGTGGCGAAGGGGCGGCTGTAAGGGGCTGGTGGAGGCCGTGATCAATTCGACCCTTTTTCCAAAAAAGCCAAGAAAGACCCACCGGCAGCGATCCCAATGTTCCCAGGTCTGGAAATGAGCAGGTCAGGCAGGGGGGCGCCTTTCAGCTTCTCCCTTCCATGTCCCGCCTCCTCCTTTCCTCGTGCCCTTCCTACGTGACACTGCCCCGCCAACCTCAGCTTTGACCCTTGCTTTTCTTCTGCACACCAATCACGTTGCTGGCTGTAGGTGTATTGAGTGAGAAGGGGCTGTCCTCGGTGTCCCCGTTACAGCCCCTTTGTCTCTTTGCTGCTAGACACGGGCTCTGTTTCGGACTGTGTTTGACATGCTTGAGAACTGTCCTTCGTGACAGGTGCTGGCCGTCCGGCGGCATCGGCGCACGAGTCGCAGTGTTGGTTCTTGCACAGGGGTGCCCCTAACCCTACTAACGGGACTGTGTAAGGAGTAAGGCGCGTGTGTCTTGGAAAAGGGTAGGGTCACAAAGTTGTCCTTTTCTTGGTGGGGTGGATTGGTCCGTCGGGAAGGGCCTAAGAGAGGGAGGAAGGCTTTCTTGAGAAGGGGAGACCTCCTCACCGGTTCATTTCCAGACATTTTTCCCTTTGCCATTTCTTTCCCCTTCTTCAAAGGGAGTAAGATTTGGCGGAAGTAAGGCTGACCCCCCCGTAAACGGGCTTTGGGTCTCTCTCCTTTTTGCCCTCTCTGCATGGGCCCAAAGTGAGCTCCCTCTAACTAGGGTTTGCGTCTTCACTTGCCCAGCCTTCCTCCCCCGCGAGGAAGCTAAAACAAAAGGCAGGACTAGGCAGCACTTTAAAGCTAGCTCTAGAAACAAGCCCCTTTTAGGGAATTGGGGGTTGGTCCTGTCGCCCTCCCGTCACCCTGACCTGCACGCACTCTCAACCGCGTCCACGCCGAGCGAAGCCTGCACCCAGCTGGCCACCACTTCTGCCGCTGCCAGGACTCCTGCTCACTGCCGCAGGTAGGCGCGGAAGTCGGGCTGCGGGGATCATTTCAAAGAGGGGCCTCGTGCACTGACTCTGAACGGATGTTGCCGTGCAGCGTAGGGAGTCGGCGCCTCACTTTCCTTCTCCTCTTTTCTCTCCCTAGCAGCTGAAAGGAGGAAACGGACAAGAAGACAGCAGCGCTGAAGAAAGAGCGGGAAAAGAGAGCGGAAGCAGAAGCCACGGGAAAAGGACGCCCACGTGACACGCATGGCTCTCCCTGTATCGGGGACGCTGGCCTTCCACTTCAACTTCCTTCCCCTTTGAGGCGGCAGGTCCAGGGACCTCCCTGTAAACAGGGATGAAGGTCCACCCCTTAGAGCAAAACTGCTTCATGAGGAAGCTAGAGCTGAGTGACCCCCCTTTAAGAAGGGGAGCGGTCGCTCTGTAGGTTTCGGCTCTTTAGGAGCTAGACTTTCAAATACATCTGGGACGGTGACCTGTGCCTGTAACTGGGGTGCAGGTGTCCCTTTTTCGCCTCGCCTCGTCTTGTCCCGCCTGGACTTGCTTGGCAAAAAGACCACCCTCTCCTGAGGGCATGGAGGTCTGGGCTTTTTTCCTCCGCTGCCACCTAAAAGCTTCACGACCACCCTGTAAGGAGGGTTTGGGTCACTTTGCCACGCTGCGTTAGCCACAGGTCGCTTTGACGTGCCAGGCCAAACAGCTGCCCTGTAAGCAGAGGGCAAGGTCTTTCCCCTCTTCAACTAGGGAGGCCTTTCCATGGCTGTGGCTGAAGGACCCCCCCCTTTAAGAAGGGCGGCGGTCTCCTAGGCTTGAAGCTGCCAGGTGCCACTGACCTCTCCCTTTAAGCAGGGGTTCAGGTCTCCCCTTTTTAGCCTGTCTATGGAGGCTGGCACATGCCGGACACAGAGACCGCCCCCTCTACAGAGGGCAGTGGCGGTCTCTCCCATTGCACACTTTTCTCCTCTGACCCGTCATTGTTGTCCGGCTTAAGGGCCACCCTGTACGGAGGGTTTGGTTCTCCTTTGCCACGCTTCTTTCTCCCAGGGGAGCTTTGCATGGCCAGGCAAACTTAGCAAGGGAAAATGGCTTCTCCCTCTCCCTCTTCAACTAGTGGGACCTTTTGGGGCTAAGGGACTCCCCCTTTAAGAAGGGTTGAGAGCCTCTCCTTTCCTTAGCCCTAGTAAACTGCCCCCAGCAGGATTTCTCCTTGGCTTTTTTGGAATTTCTCGTCCCGTGATGTTAGGGACTTCTCTGAATGAAGCCGGGGTCTCCCGGAACACGGTGTGGCGAAGGGGCGGCTGGAAGGGGCTGGTGGAGGCCGTGATCAATTCGACCCTTTTTCCAAAAAAGCCAAGAAAGACCCACCGGCAGCGATCCCAATGTTCCCAGGTCTGGAAATGAGCAGGTCAGGCAGGGGGGCGCCTTTCAGCTTCTCCCTTCCATGTCCCGCCTCCTCCTTTCCTCGTGCCCTTCCTACGTGACACTGCCCCGCCAACCTCAGCTTTGACCCTTGCTTTTCTTCTGCACACCAATCACGTTGCTGGCTGTAGGTGTATTGAGTGAGAAGGGGCTGTCCTCGGTGTCCCCGTTACAGCCCCTTTGTCTCTTTGCTGCTAGACACGGGCTCTGTTTCGGACTGTGTTTGACATGCTTGAGAACTGTCCTTCGTGACAGGTGTTGGCCGTCCGGCGGCATCGGCGCACGAGTCGCAGTGTTGGTTCTTGCACAGGGGTGCCCCTAACCCTACTAACGGGACTGTGTAAGGAGTAAGGCGCGTGTGTCTTGGAAAAGGGTAGGGTCACAAAGTTGTCCTTTTCTTGGTGGGGTGGATTGGTCCGTCGGGAAGGGCCTAAGAGAGGGAGGAAGGCTTTCTTGAGAAGGGGAGACCTCCTCACCGGTTCATTTCCAGACATTTTTCCCTTTGCCATTTCTTTCCCCTTCTTCAAAGGGAGTAAAATTTGGCGGAAGTAAGGCTGACCCCCCCCCGTAAACGGGCTTTGGGTCTCTCTCCTTTTTGCCCTCTCTGCATGGGCCCAAAGTGAGCTCCCTCTAACTAGGGTTTGCGTCTTCACTTGCCCAGCCTTCCTCCCCCGCGAGGAAGCTAAAACAAAAGGCAGGACTAGGCAGCACTTTAAAGCTAGCTCTAGAAACAAGCCCCTTTTAGTGAATTGGGGGTTGGTCCTGTCGCCCTCCCGTCACCCTGACCTGCACGCACTCTCAACCGCGTCCACGCCGAGCGAAGCCTGCACCCAGCTGGCCACCACTTCTGCCGCTGCCAGGACTCCTGCTCACTGCCGCAGGTAGGCGCGGAAGTCGGGCTGCGGGGATCATTTCAAAGAGGGGCCTCGTGCACTGACTCTGAACGGATGTTGCCGTGCAGCGTAGGGAGTCGGCGCCTCACTTTCCTTCTCCTCTTTTCTCTCCCTAGCAGCTGAAAGGAGGAAACGGACAAGAAGACAGCAGCGCTGAAGAAAGAGCGGGAAAAGAGAGCGGAAGCAGAAGCCACGGGAAAAGGACGCCCACGTGACACGCATGGCTCTCCCTGTATCGGGGACGCTGGCCTTCCACTTCAACTTCCTTCCCCTTTGAGGCGGCAGGTCCAGGGACCTCCCTGTAAACAGGGATGAAGGTCCACCCCTTAGAGCAAAACTGCTTCATGAGGAAGCTAGAGCTGACTGACCCCCCTTTAAGAAGGGGAGCGGTCGCTCTGTAGGTTTCGGCTCTTTAGGAGCTAGCCTTTCAAATAGATCTGGGACGTGACCTGTGCCTGTAACTGGGGTGCAGGTGTCCCTTTTTCGCCTCGCCTCGTCTTGTCCCGCCTGGACTTGCTTGGCAAAAAGACCACCCTCTCCTGAGGGCATGGAGGTCTGGGCTTTTTTCCTCCGCTGCCACCTAAAAGCTTCACGACCACCCTGTAAGGAGGGTTTGGGTCACTTTGCCACCCTGCGTTAGCCACAGGTCGCTTTGACGTGCCAGGCCAAACAACTGCCCTGTAAGCAGAGGGCAAGGTCTTTCCCCTCTTCAACTAGGGAGGCCTTTCCATGGCTGTGGCTGAAGGACCCCCCCCTTTAAGAAGGGCAGCGGTCTCCTAGGCTTGAAGCTGCCAGGTGCCACTGACCTCTCCCTTTAAGCAGGGGTTCAGGTCTCCCCTTTTTAGCCTGTCTATGGAGGCTGGCACATGCCGGACACAGAGACCGCCCCCTCTACAGAGGGCAGTGGCGGTCTCTCCCATTGCACACTTTTCTCCTCTGACCCGTCATTGTTGTCCGGCTTAAGGGCCACCCTGTACGGAGGGTTTGGTTCTCCTTTGCCACGCTTTTCTCCCAGGGGAGCTTTGCATGGCCAGGCAAACTTAGCAAGGGAAAATGGCTTCTCCCTCTCCCTCTTCAACTAGTGGGACCTTTTGGGGCTAAGGGACTCCCCCTTTAAGAAGGGTTGAGAGCCTCTCCTTTCCTTAGCCCTAGTAAACTGCCCCCAGCAGGATTTCTACTTGGCTTTTTTGGAATTTCTCGTCCCGTGATGTTAGGGACCTCTCTGAATGAAGCCGGGGTCTCCCGGAACACGGTGTGGCGAAGGGGCGGCTGTAAGGGGCTGGTGGAGGCCGTGATCAATTCGACCCTTTTTCCAAAAAAGCCAAGAAAGACCCACCGGCAGCGATCCCAATGTTCCCAGGTCTGGAAATGAGCAGGTCAGGCAGGGGGGCGCCTTTCAGCTTCTCCCTTCCATGTCCCGCCTCCTCCTTTCCTCGTGCCCTTCCTACGTGACACTGCCCCGCCAACCTCAGCTTTGACCCTTGCTTTTCTTCTGCACACCAATCACGTTGCTGGCTGTAGGTGTATTGAGTGAGAAGGGGCTGTCCTCGGTGTCCCCGTTACAGCCCCTTTGTCTCTTTGCTGCTAGACACGGGCTCTGTTTCGGACTGTGTTTGACATGCTTGAGAACTGTCCTTCGTGACAGGTGTTGGCCGTCCGGCGGCATCGGCGCACGAGTCGCAGTGTTGGTTCTTGCACAGGGGTGCCCCTAACCCTACTAACGGGACTGTGTAAGGAGTAAGGCGCGTGTGTCTTGGAAAAGGGTAGGGTCACAAAGTTGTCCTTTTCTTGGTGGGGTGGATTGGTCCGTCGGGAAGGGCCTAAGAGAGGGAGGAAGGCTTTCTTGAGAAGGGGAGACCTCCTCACCGGTTCATTTCCAGACATTTTCCCCTTTGCCATTTCTTTCCCCTTCTTCAAAGGGAGTAAGATTTGGCGGAAGTAAGGCTGACCCCCCCGTAAACGGGCTTTGGGTCTCTCTCCTTTTTGCCCTCTCTGCATGGGCCCAAAGTGAGCTCCCTCTAACTAGGGTTTGCGTCTTCACTTGCCCAGCCTTCCTCCCCCGCGAGGAAGCTAAAACAAAAGGCAGGACTAGGCAGCACTTTAAAGCTAGCTCTAGAAACAAGCCCCTTTTAGTGAATTGGGGGTTGGTCCTGTCGCCCTCCCGTCACCCTGACCTGCACGCACTCTCAACCGCGTCCACGCCGAGCGAAGCCTGCACCCAGCTGGCCACCACTTCTGCCGCTGCCAGGACTCCTGCTCACTGCCGCAGGTAGGCGCGGAAGTCGGGCTGCGGGGATCATTTCAAAGAGGGGCCTCGTGCACTGACTCTGAACGGATGTTGCCGTGCAGCGTAGGGAGTCGGCGCCTCACTTTCCTTCTCCTCTTTTCTCTCCCTAGCAGCTGAAAGGAGGAAACAGACAAGAAGACAGCAGCGCTGAAGAAAGAGCGGGAAAAGAGAGCGGAAGCAGAAGCCACGGGAAAAGGACGCCCACGTGACACGCATGGCTCTCCCTGTATCGGGGACGCTGGCCTTCCACTTCAACTTCCTTCCCCTTTGAGGCGGCAGGTCCAGGGACCTCCCTGTAAACAGGGATGAAGGTCCACCCCTTAGAGCAAAACTGCTTCATGAGGAAGCTAGAGCTGACTGACCCCCCTTTAAGAAGGGGAGCGGTCGCTCTGTAGGTTTCGGCTCTTTAGGAGCTAGCCTTTCAAATAGATCTGGGACGTGACCTGTGCCTGTAACTGGGGTGCAGGTGTCCCTTTTTCGCCTCGCCTCGTCTTGTCCCGCCTGGACTTGCTTGGCAAAAAGACCACCCTCTCCTGAGGGCATGGAGGTCTGGGCTTTTTTCCTCCGCTGCCACCTAAAAGCTTCACGACCACCCTGTAAGGAGGGTTTGGGTCACTTTGCCACGCTGCGTTAGCCACAGGTCGCTTTGACGTGCCAGGCCAAACAGCTGCCCTGTAAGCAGAGGGCAAGGTCTTTCCCCTCTTCAACTAGGGAGGCCTTTCCATGGCTGTGGCTGAAGGACCCCCCCCTTTAAGAAGGGCGGCGGTCTCCTAGGCTTGAAGCTGCCAGGTGCCACTGACCTCTCCCTTTAAGCAGGGGTTCAGGTCTCCCCTTTTTAGCCTGTCTATGGAGGCTGGCACATGCCGGACACAGAGACCGCCCCCTCTACAGAGGGCAGTGGCGGTCTCTCCCATTGCACACTTTTCTCCTCTGACCCGTCATTGTTGTCCGGCTTAAGGGCCACCCTGTACGGAGGGTTTGGTTCTCCTTTGCCACGCTTCTTTCTCCCAGGGGAGCTTTGCATGGCCAGGCAAACTTAGCAAGGGAAAATGGCTTCTCCCTCTCCCTCTTCAACTAGTGGGACCTTTTGGGGCTAAGGGACTCCCCCTTTAAGAAGGGTTGAGAGCCTCTCCTTTCCTTAGCCCTAGTAAACTGCCCCCAGCAGGATTTCTCCTTGGCTTTTTTGGAATTTCTCGTCCCGTGATGTTAGGGACTTCTCTGAATGAAGCCGGGGTCTCCCGGAACACGGTGTGGCGAAGGGGCGGCTGTAAGGGGCTGGTGGAGGCCGTGATCAATTCGACCCTTTTTCCAAAAAAGCCAAGAAAGACCCACCGGCAGCGATCCCAATGTTCCCAGGTCTGGAAATGAGCAGGTCAGGCAGGGGGGCGCCTTTCAGCTTCTCCCTTCCATGTCCCGCCTCCTCCTTTCCTCGTGCCCTTCCTACGTGACACTGCCCCGCCAACCTCAGCTTTGACCCTTGCTTTTCTTCTGCACACCAATCACGTTGCTGGCTGTAGGTGTATTGAGTGAGAAGGGGCTGTCCTCGGTGTCCCCGTTACAGCCCCTTTGTCTCTTTGCTGCTAGACACGGGCTCTGTTTCGGACTGTGTTTGACATGCTTGAGAACTGTCCTTCGTGACAGGTGTTGGCCGTCCGGCGGCATCGGCGCACGAGTCGCAGTGTTGGTTCTTGCACAGGGGTGCCCCTAACCCTACTAACGGGACTGTGTAAGGAGTAAGGCGCGTGTGTCTTGGAAAAGGGTAGGGTCACAAAGTTGTCCTTTTCTTGGTGGGGTGGATTGGTCCGTCGGGAAGGGCCTAAGAGAGGGAGGAAGGCTTTCTTGAGAAGGGGAGACCTCCTCACCGGTTCATTTCCAGACATTTTTCCCTTTGCCATTTCTTTCCCCTTCTTCAAAGGGAGTAAGATTTGGCGGAAGTAAGGCTGACCCCCCCGTAAACGGGCTTTGGGTCTCTCTCCTTTTTGCCCTCTCTGCATGGGCCCAAAGTGAGCTCCCTCTAACTAGGGTTTGCGTCTTCACTTGCCCAGCCTTCCTCCCCCGCGAGGAAGCTAAAACAAAAGGCAGGACTAGGCAGCACTTTAAAGCTAGCTCTAGAAACAAGCCCCTTTTAGTGAACTGGGGGTTGGTCCTGTCGCCCTCCCGTCACCCTGACCTGCACGCACTCTCAACCGCGTCCACGCCGAGCGAAGCCTGCACCCAGCTGGCCACCACTTCTGCCGCTGCCAGGACTCCTGCTCACTGCCGCAGGTAGGCGCGGAAGTCGGGCTGCGGGGATCATTTCAAAGAGGGGCCTCGTGCACTGACTCTGAACGGATGTTGCCGTGCAGCGTAGGGAGTCGGCGCCTCAGTTTCCTTCTCCTCTTTTCTCTCCCTAGCAGCTGAAAGGAGGAAACGGACAAGAAGAAAGCAGCGCTGAAGAAAGAGCGGGAAAAGAGAGCGGAAGCAGAAGCCACGGGAAAAGGACGCCCACGTGACACGCATGGCTCTCCCTGTATCGGGGACGCTGGCCTTCCACTTCAACTTCCTTCCCCTTTGAGGCGGCAGGTCCAGGGACCTCCCTGTAAAAAGGGATGAAGGTCCACCCCTTAGAGCAAAACTGCTTCATGAGGAAGCTAGAGCTGACTGACCCCCCTTTAAGAAGGGGAGCGGTCCCTCTGTAGGTTTCGGCTCTTTAGGAGCTAGCCTTTCAAATAGATCTGGGACGTGACCTGTGCCTGTAACTGGGGTGCAGGTGTCCCTTTTTCGCCTCGCCTCGTCTTGTCCCGCCTGGACTTGCTTGGCAAAAAGACCACCCTCTCCTGAGGGCATGGAGGTCTGGGCTTTTTTCCTCCGCTGCCACCTAAAAGCTTCACGACCACCCTGTAAGGAGGGTTTGGGTCACTTTGCCACGCTGCGTTAGCCACAGGTCGCTTTGACGTGCCAGGCCAAACAGCTGCCCTGTAAGCAGAGGGCAAGGTCTTTCCCCTCTTCAACTAGGGAGGCCTTTCCATGGCTGTGGCTGAAGGACCCCCCCCTTTAAGAAGGGCGGCGGTCTCCTAGGCTTGAAGCTGCCAGGTGCCACTGACCTCTCCCTTTAAGCAGGGGTTCAGGTCTCCCCTTTTTAGCCTGTCTATGGAGGCTGGCACATGCCGGACACAGAGACCGCCCCCTCTACAGAGGGCAGTGGCGGTCTCTCCCATTGCACACTTTTCTCCTCTGACCCGTCATTGTTGTCCGGCTTAAGGGCCACCCTGTACGGAGGGTTTGGTTCTCCTTTGCCACGCTTCTTTCTCCCAGGGGAACTTTGCACGGCCAGGCAAACTTAGCAAGGGAAAATGGCTTCTCCCTCTCCCTCTTCAACTAGTGGGACCTTTTGGGGCTAAGGGACTCCCCCTTTAAGAAGGGTTGAGAGCCTCTCCTTTCCTTAGCCCTAGTAAACTGCCCCCAGCAGGATTTCTACTTGGCTTTTTTGGAATTTCTCGTCCCGTGATGTTAGGGACCTCTCTGAATGAAGCCGGGGTCTCCCGGAACACGGTGTGGCGAAGGGGCGGCTGTAAGGGGCTGGTGGAGGCCGTGATCAATTCGACCCTTTTTCCAAAAAAGCCAAGAAAGACCCACCGGCAGCGATCCCAATGTTCCCAGGTCTGGAAATGAGCAGGTCAGGCAGGGGGGCGCCTTTCAGCTTCTCCCTTCCATGTCCCGCCTCCTCCTTTCCTCGTGCCCTTCCTACGTGACACTGCCCCGCCAACCTCAGCTTTGACCCTTGCTTTTCTTCTGCACACCAATCACGTTGCTGGCTGTAGGTGTATTGAGTGAGAAGGGGCTGTCCTCGGTGTCCCCGTTACAGCCCCTTTGTCTCTTTGCTGCTAGACACGGGCTCTGTTTCGGACTGTGTTTGACATGCTTGAGAACTGTCCTTCGTGACAGGTGTTGGCCGTCCGGCGGCATCGGCGCACGAGTCGCAGTGTTGGTTCTTGCACAGGGGTGCCCCTAACCCTACTAACGGGACTGTGTAAGGAGTAAGGCGCGTGTGTCTTGGAAAAGGGTAGGGTCACAAAGTTGTCCTTTTCTTGGTGGGGTGGATTGGTCCGTCGGGAAGGGCCTAAGAGAGGGAGGAAGGCTTTCTTGAGAAGGGGAGACCTCCTCACCGGTTCATTTCCAGACATTTTTCCCTTTGCCATTTCTTTCCCCTTCTTCAAAGGGAGTAAGATTTGGCGGAAGTAAGGCTGACCCCCCCGTAAACGGGCTTTGGGTCTCTCTCCTTTTTGCCCTCTCTGCATGGGCCCAAAGTGAGCTCCCTCTAACTAGGGTTTGCGTCTTCACTTGCCCAGCCTTCCTCCCCCGCGAGGAAGCTAAAACAAAAGGCAGGACTAGGCAGCACTTTAAAGCTAGCTCTAGAAACAAGCCCCTTTTAGTGAACTGGGGGTTGGTCCTGTCGCCCTCCCGTCACCCTGACCTGCACGCACTCTCAACCGCGTCCACGCCGAGCGAAGCCTGCACCCAGCTGGCCACCACTTCTGCCGCTGCCAGGACTCCTGCTCACTGCCGCAGGTAGGCGCGGAAGTCGGGCTGCGGGGATCATTTCAAAGAGGGGCCTCGTGCACTGACTCTGAACGGATGTTGCCGTGCAGCGTAGGGAGTCGGCGCCTCAGTTTCCTTCTCCTCTTTTCTCTCCCTAGCAGCTGAAAGGAGGAAACGGACAAGAAGAAAGCAGCGCTGAAGAAAGAGCGGGAAAAGAGAGCGGAAGCAGAAGCCACGGGAAAAGGACGCCCACGTGACACGCATGGCTCTCCCTGTATCGGGGACGCTGGCCTTCCACTTCAACTTCCTTCCCCTTTGAGGCGGCAGGTCCAGGGACCTCCCTGTAAAAAGGGATGAAGGTCCACCCCTTAGAGCAAAACTGCTTCATGAGGAAGCTAGAGCTGACTGACCCCCCTTTAAGAAGGGGAGCGGTCCCTCTGTAGGTTTCGGCTCTTTAGGAGCTAGCCTTTCAAATAGATCTGGGACGTGACCTGTGCCTGTAACTGGGGTGCAGGTGTCCCTTTTTCGCCTCGCCTCGTCTTGTCCCGCCTGGACTTGCTTGGCAAAAAGACCACCCTCTCCTGAGGGCATGGAGGTCTGGGCTTTTTTCCTCCGCTGCCACCTAAAAGCTTCACGACCACCCTGTAAGGAGGGTTTGGGTCACTTTGCCACGCTGCGTTAGCCACAGGTCGCTTTGACGTGCCAGGCCAAACAGCTGCCCTGTAAGCAGAGGGCAAGGTCTTTCCCCTCTTCAACTAGGGAGGCCTTTCCATGGCTGTGGCTGAAGGACCCCCCCCTTTAAGAAGGGCGGCGGTCTCCTAGGCTTGAAGCTGCCAGGTGCCACTGACCTCTCCCTTTAAGCAGGGGTTCAGGTCTCCCCTTTTTAGCCTGTCTATGGAGGCTGGCACATGCCGGACACAGAGACCGCCCCCTCTACAGAGGGCAGTGGCGGTCTCTCCCATTGCACACTTTTCTCCTCTGACCCGTCATTGTTGTCCGGCTTAAGGGCCACCCTGTACGGAGGGTTTGGTTCTCCTTTGCCACGCTTCTTTCTCCCAGGGGAACTTTGCACGGCCAGGCAAACTTAGCAAGGGAAAATGGCTTCTCCCTCTCCCTCTTCAACTAGTGGGACCTTTTGGGGCTAAGGGACTCCCCCTTTAAGAAGGGTTGAGAGCCTCTCCTTTCCTTAGCCCTAGTAAACTGCCCCCAGCAGGATTTCTACTTGGCTTTTTTGGAATTTCTCGTCCCGTGATGTTAGGGACCTCTCTGAATGAAGCCGGGGTCTCCCGGAACACGGTGTGGCGAAGGGGCGGCTGTAAGGGGCTGGTGGAGGCCGTGATCAATTCGACCCTTTTTCCAAAAAAGCCAAGAAAGACCCACCGGCAGCGATCCCAATGTTCCCAGGTCTGGAAATGAGCAGGTCAGGCAGGGGGGCGCCTTTCAGCTTCTCCCTTCCATGTCCCGCCTCCTCCTTTCCTCGTGCCCTTCCTACGTGACACTGCCCCGCCAACCTCAGCTTTGACCCTTGCTTTTCTTCTGCACACCAATCACGTTGCTGGCTGTAGGTGTATTGAGTGAGAAGGGGCTGTCCTCGGTGTCCCCGTTACAGCCCCTTTGTCTCTTTGCTGCTAGACACGGGCTCTGTTTCGGACTGTGTTTGACATGCTTGAGAACTGTCCTTCGTGACAGGTGTTGGCCGTCCGGCGGCATCGGCGCACGAGTCGCAGTGTTGGTTCTTGCACAGGGGTGCCCCTAACCCTACTAACGGGACTGTGTAAGGAGTAAGGCGCGTGTGTCTTGGAAAAGGGTAGGGTCACAAAGTTGTCCTTTTCTTGGTGGGGTGGATTGGTCCGTCGGGAAGGGCCTAAGAGAGGGAGGAAGGCTTTCTTGAGAAGGGGAGACCTCCTCACCGGTTCATTTCCAGACATTTTTCCCTTTGCCATTTCTTTCCCCTTCTTCAAAGGGAGTAAGATTTGGCGGAAGTAAGGCTGACCCCCCCGTAAACGGTCTTTGGGTCTCTCTCCTTTTTGCCCTCTCTGCATGGGCCCAAAGTGAGCTCCCTCTAACTAGGGTTTGCGTCTTCACTTGCCCAGCCTTCCTCCCCCGCGAGGAAGCTAAAACAAAAGGCAGGACTAGGCAGCACTTTAAAGCTAGCTCTAGAAACAAGCCCCTTTTAGTGAATTGGGGGTTGGTCCTGTCGCCCTCCCGTCACCCTGACCTGCACGCACTCTCAACCGCGTCCACGCCGAGCGAAGCCTGCACCCAGCTGGCCACCACTTCTGCCGCTGCCAGGACTCCTGCTCACTGCCGCAGGTAGGCGCGGAAGTCGGGCTGCGGGGATCATTTCAAAGAGGGGCCTCGTGCACTGACTCTGAACGGATGTTGCCGTGCAGCGTAGGGAGTCGGCGCCTCACTTTCCTTCTCCTCTTTTCTCTCCCTAGCAGCTGAAAGGAGGAAACGGACAAGAAGACAGCAGCGCTGAAGAAAGAGCGGGAAAAGAGAGCGGAAGCAGAAGCCACGGGAAAAGGACGCCCACGTGACACGCATGGCTCTCCCTGTATCGGGGACGCTGGCCTTCCACTTCAACTTCCTTCCCCTTTGAGGCGGCAGGTCCAGGGACCTCCCTGTAAACAGGGATGAAGGTCCACCCCTTAGAGCAAAACTGCTTCATGAGGAAGCTAGAGCTGAGTGACCCCCCTTTAAGAAGGGGAGCGGTCGCTCTGTAGGTTTCGGCTCTTTAGGAGCTAGCCTTTCAAATAGATCTGGGACGTGACCTGTGCCTGTAACTGGGGTGCAGGTGTCCCTTTTTCGCCTCGCCTCGTCTTGTCCCGCCTGGACTTGCTTGGCAAAAAGACCACCCTCTCCTGAGGGCATGGAGGTCTGGGCTTTTTTCCTCCGCTGCCACCTAAAAGCTTCACGACCACCCTGTAAGGAGGGCTTGGGTCACTTTGCCACGCTGCGTTAGCCACAGGTCGCTTTGACGTGCCAGGCCAAACAGCTGCCCTGTAAGCAGAGGGCAAGGTCTTTCCCCTCTTCAACTAGGGAGGCCTTTCCATGGCTGTGGCTGAAGGACCCCCCCCTTTAAGAAGGGCGGCGGTCTCCTAGGCTTGAAGCTGCCAGGTGCCACTGACCTCTCCCTTTAAGCAGGGGTTCAGGTCTCCCCTTTTTAGCCTGTCTATGGAGGCTGGCACATGCCGGACACAGAGACCGCCCCCTCTACAGAGGGCAGTGGCGGTCTCTCCCATTGCACACTTTTCTCCTCTGACCCGTCATTGTTGTCCGGCTTAAGGGCCACCCTGTACGGAGGGTTTGGTTCTCCTTTGCCATGCTTCTTTCTCCCAGGGGAGCTTTGCATGGCCAGGCAAACTTAGCAAGGGAAAATGGCTTCTCCCTCTCCCTCTTCAACTAGTGGGACCTTTTGGGGCTAAGGGACTCCCCCTTTAAGAAGGGTTGAGAGCCTCTCCTTTCCTTAGCCCTAGTAAACTGCCCCCAGCAGGATTTCTCCTTGGCTTTTTTGGAATTTCTCGTCCCTTGATGTTAGGGACTTCTCTGAATGAAGCCGGGGTCTCCCGGAACACGGTGTGGCGAAGGGGCGGCTGTAAGGGACTGGTGGAGGCCGTGATCAATTCGACCCTTTTTCCAAAAAAGCCAAGAAAGACCCACCGGCAGCGATCCCAATGTTCCCAGGTCTGGAAATGAGCAGGTCAGGCAGGGGGGCGCCTTTCAGCTTCTCCCTTCCATGTCCCGCCTCCTCCTTTCCTCGTGCCCTTCCTACGTGACACTGCCCCGCCAACCTCAGCTTTGACCCTTGCTTTTCTTCTGCACACCAATCACGTTGCTGGCTGTAGGTGTATTGAGTGAGAAGGGGCTGTCCTCGGTGTCCCCGTTACAGCCCCTTTGTCTCTTTGCTGCTAGACATGGGCTCTGTTTCGGACTGTGTTTGACATGCTTGAGAACTGTCCTTCGTGACAGGTGTTGGCCGTCCGGCGGCATCGGCGCACGAGTCGCAGTGTTGGTTCTTGCACAGGGGTGCCCCTAACCCTACTAACGGGACTGTGTAAGGAGTAAGGCGCGTGTGTCTTGGAAAAGGGTAGGGTCACAAAGTTGTCCTTTTCTTGGTGGGGTGGATTGGTCCGTCGGGAAGGGCCTAAGAGAGGGAGGAAGGCTTTCTTGAGAAGGGGAGACCTCCTCACCGGTTCATTTCCAGACATTTTTCCCTTTGCCATTTCTTTCCCCTTCTTCAAAGGGAGTAAGATTTGGCGGAAGTAAGGCTGACCCCCCCGTAAACGGTCTTTGGGTCTCTCTCCTTTTTGCCCTCTCTGCATGGGCCCAAAGTGAGCTCCCTCTAACTAGGGTTTGCGTCTTCACTTGCCCAGCCTTCCTCCCCCGCGAGGAAGCTAAAACAAAAGGCAGGACTAGGCAGCACTTTAAAGCTAGCTCTAGAAACAAGCCCCTTTTAGTGAATTGGGGGTTGGTCCTGTCGCCCTCCCGTCACCCTGACCTGCACGCACTCTCAACCGCGTCCACGCCGAGCGAAGCCTGCACCCAGCTGGCCACCACTTCTGCCGCTGCCAGGACTCCTGCTCACTGCCGCAGGTAGGCGCGGAAGTCGGGCTGCGGGGATCATTTCAAAGAGGGGCCTCGTGCACTGACTCTGAACGGATGTTGCCGTGCAGCGTAGGGAGTCGGCGCCTCACTTTCCTTCTCCTCTTTTCTCTCCCTAGCAGCTGAAAGGAGGAAACGGACAAGAAGACAGCAGCGCTGAAGAAAGAGCGGGAAAAGAGAGCGGAAGCAGAAGCCACGGGAAAAGGACGCCCACGTGACACGCATGGCTCTCCCTGTATCGGGGACGCTGGCCTTCCACTTCAACTTCCTTCCCCTTTGAGGCGGCAGGTCCAGGGACCTCCCTGTAAACAGGGATGAAGGTCCACCCCTTAGAGCAAAACTGCTTCATGAGGAAGCTAGAGCTGAGTGACCCCCCTTTAAGAAGGGGAGCGGTCGCTCTGTAGGTTTCGGCTCTTTAGGAGCTAGCCTTTCAAATAGATCTGGGACGTGACCTGTGCCTGTAACTGGGGTGCAGGTGTCCCTTTTTCGCCTCGCCTCGTCTTGTCCCGCCTGGACTTGCTTGGCAAAAAGACCACCCTCTCCTGAGGGCATGGAGGTCTGGGCTTTTTTCCTCCGCTGCCACCTAAAAGCTTCACGACCACCCTGTAAGGAGGGTTTGGGTCACTTTGCCACCCTGCGTTAGCCACAGGTCGCTTTGACGTGCCAGGCCAAACAGCTGCCCTGTAAGCAGAGGGCAAGGTCTTTCCCCTCTTCAACTAGGGAGGCCTTTCCATGGCTGTGGCTGAAGGACCCCCCCCTTTAAGAAGGACGGCGGTCTCCTAGGCTTGAAGCTGCCAGGTGCCACTGACCTCTCCCTTTAAGCAGGGGTTCAGGTCTCCCCTTTTTAGCCTCTCTATGGAGGCTGGCACATGCCGGACACAGAGACCGCCCCCTCTACAGAGGGCAGTGGCGGTCTCTCCCATTGCACACTTTTCTCCTCTGACCCGTCATTGTTGTCCGGCTTAAGGGCCACCCTGTACGGAGGGTTTGGTTCTCCTTTGCCACGCTTCTTTCTCCCAGGGGAGCTTTGCATGGCCAGGCAAACTTAGCAAGGGAAAATGGCTTCTCCCTCTCCCTCTTCAACTAGTGGGACCTTTTGGGGCTAAGGGACTCCCCCTTTAAGAAGGGTTGAGAGCCTCTCCTTTCCTTAGCCCTAGTAAACTGCCCCCAGCAGGATTTCTCCTTGGCTTTTTTGGAATTTCTCGTCCCGTGATGTTAGGGTCTGCTCTGAATGAAGCCGGGGTCTCCCGGAACACGGTGTGGCGAAGGGGCGGCTGTAAGGGGCTGGTGGAGGCCGTGATCAATTCGACCCTTTTTCCAAAAAAGCCAAGAAAGACCCACCGGCAGCGATCCCAATGTTCCCAGGTCTGGAAATGAGCAGGTCAGGCAGGGGGGCGCCTTTCAGCTTCTCCCTTCCATGTCCCGCCTCCTCCTTTCCTCGTGCCCTTCCTACGTGACACTGCCCCGCCAACCTCAGCTTTGACCCTTGCTTTTCTTCTGCACACCAATCACGTTGCTGGCTGTAGGTGTATTGAGTGAGAAGGGGCTGTCCTCGGTGTCCCCGTTACAGCCCCTTTGTCTCTTTGCTGCTAGACAGGGGCTCTGTTTCGGACTGTGTTTGACATGCTTGAGAACTGTCCTTCGTGACAGGTGTTGGCCGTCCGGCGGCATCGGCGCACGAGTCGCAGTGTTGGTTCTTGCACAGGGGTGCCCCTAACCCTACTAACGGGACTGTGTAAGGAGTAAGGCGCGTGTGTCTTGGAAAAGGGTAGGGTCACAAAGTTGTCCTTTTCTTGGTGGGGTGGATTGGTCCGTCGGGAAGGGCCTAAGAGAGGGAGGAAGGCTTTCTTGAGAAGGGGAGACCTCCTCACCGGTTCATTTCCAGACATTTTTCCCTTTGCCATTTCTTTCCCCTTCTTCAAAGGGAGTAAGATTTGGCGGAAGTAAGGCTGACCCCCCCGTAAACGGGCTTTGGGTCTCTCTCCTTTTTGCCCTCTCTGCATGGGCCCAAAGTGAGCTCCCTCTAACTAGGGTTTGCGTCTTCACTTGCCCAGCCTTCCTCCCCCGCGAGGAAGCTAAAACAAAAGGCAGGACTAGGCAGCACTTTAAAGCTAGCTCTAGAAACAAGCCCCTTTTAGTGAATTGGGGGTTGGTCCTGTCGCCCTCCCGTCACCCTGACCTGCACGCACTCTCAACCGCGTCCACGCCGAGCGAAGCCTGCACCCAGCTGGCCACCACTTCTGCCGCTGCCAGGACTCCTGCTCACTGCCGCAGGTAGGCGCGGAAGTCGGGCTGCGGGGATCATTTCAAAGAGGGGCCTCGTGCACTGACTCTGAACGGATGTTGCCGTGCAGCGTAGGGAGTCGGCGCCTCACTTTCCTTCTCCTCTTTTCTCTCCCTAGCAGCTGAAAGGAGGAAACGGACAAGAAGACAGCAGCGCTGAAGAAAGAGCGGGAAAAGAGAGCGGAAGCAGAAGCCACGGGAAAAGGACGCCCACGTGACACGCATGGCTCTCCCTGTATCGGGGACGCTGGCCTTCCACTTCAACTTCCTTCCCCTTTGAGGCGGCAGGTCCAGGGACCTCCCTGTAAACAGGGATGAAGGTCCACCCCTTAGAGCAAAACTGCTTCATGAGGAAGCTAGAGCTGAGTGACCCCCCTTTAAGAAGGGGAGCGGTCGCTCTGTAGGTTTCGGCTCTTTAGGAGCTAGACTTTCAAATACATCTGGGACGGTGACCTGTGCCTGTAACTGGGGTGCAGGTGTCCCTTTTTCGCCTCGCCTCGTCTTGTCCCGCCTGGACTTGCTTGGCAAAAAGACCACCCTCTCCTGAGGGCATGGAGGTCTGGGCTTTTTTTCTCCGCTGCCACCTAAAAGCTTCACGACCACCCTGTAAGGAGGGTTTGGGTCACTTTGCCACGCTGCGTTAGCCACAGGTCGCTTTGACGTGGCAGGCCAAACAGCTGCCCTGTAAGCAGAGGGCAAGGTCTTTCCCCTCTTCAACTAGGGAGGCCTTTCCATGGCTGTGGCTGAAGGACCCCCCCCTTTAAGAAGGGCGGCGGTCTCCTAGGCTTGAAGCTGCCAGGTGCCACTGACCTCTCCCTTTAAGCAGGGGTTCAGGTCTCCCCTTTTTAGCCTGTCTATGGAGGCTGGCACATGCCGGACACAGAGACCGCCCCCTCTACAGAGGGCAGTGGCGGTCTCTCCCATTGCACACTTTTCTCCTCTGACCCGTCATTGTTGTCCGGCTTAAGGGCCACCCTGTACGGAGGGTTTGGTTCTCCTTTGCCACGCTTCTTTCTCCCAGGGGAACTTTGCACGGCCAGGCAAACTTAGCAAGGGAAAATGGCTTCTCCCTCTCCCTCTTCAACTAGTGGGACTTTTTGGGGCTAAGGGACTCCCCCTTTAAGAAGGGTTGAGAGCCTCTCCTTTCCTTAGCCCTAGTAAACTACCCCCAGCAGGATTTCTACTTGGCTTTTTTGGAATTTCTCGTCCCGTGGTGTTAGGGACCTCTCTGAATGAAGCCGGGGTCTCCCGGAACACGGTGTGGCGAAGGGGCGGCTGGAAGGGGCTGGTGGAGGCCGTGATCAATTCGACCCTTTTTCCAAAAAAGCCAAGAAAGACCCACCGGCAGCGATCCCAATGTTCCCAGGTCTGGAAATGAGCAGGTCAGGCAGGGGGGCGCCTTTCAGCTTCTCCCTTCCATGTCCCGCCTCCTCCTTTCCTCGTGCCCTTCCTACGTGACACTGCCCCGCCAACCTCAGCTTTGACCCTTGCTTTTCTTCTGCACACCAATCACGTTGCTGGCTGTAGGTGTATTGAGTGAGAAGGGGCTGTCCTCGGTGTCCCCGTTACAGCCCCTTTGTCTCTTTGCTGCTAGACACGGGCTCTGTTTCGGACTGTGTTTGACATGCTTGAGAACTGTCCTTCGTGACAGGTGTTGGCCGTCCGGCGGCATCGGCGCACGAGTCGCAGTGTTGGTTCTTGCACAGGGGTGCCCCTAACCCTACTAACGGGACTGTGTAAGGAGTAAGGCGCGTGTGTCTTGGAAAAGGGTAGGGTCACAAAGTTGTCCTTTTCTTGGTGGGGTGGATTGGTCCGTCGGGAAGGGCCTAAGAGAGGGAGGAAGGCTTTCTTGAGAAGGGGAGACCTCCTCACCGGTTCATTTCCAGACTTTTTTCCCTTTGCCATTTCTTTCCCCTTCTTCAAAGGGAGTAAGATTTGGCGGAAGTAAGGCTGACCCCCCCGTAAACGGGCTTTGGGTCTCTCTCCTTTTTGCCCTCTCTGCATGGGCCCAAAGTGAGCTCCCTCTAACTAGGGTTTGCGTCTTCACTTGCCCAGCCTTCCTCCCCCGCGAGGAAGCTAAAACAAAAGGCAGGACTAGGCAGCACTTTAAAGCTAGCTCTAGAAACAAGCCCCTTTTAGTGAACTGGGGGTTGGTCCTGTCGCCCTCCCGTCACCCTGACCTGCACGCACTCTCAACCGCGTCCACGCCGAGCGAAGCCTGCACCCAGCTGGCCACCACTTCTGCCGCTGCCAGGACTCCTGCTCACTGCCGCAGGTAGGCGCGGAAGTCGGGCTGCGGGGATCATTTCAAAGAGGGGCCTCGTGCACTGACTCTGAACGGATGTTGCCGTGCAGCGTAGGGAGTCGGCGCCTCACTTTCCTTCTCTTCTTTTCTCTCCCTAGCAGCTGAAAGGAGGAAACGGACAAGAAGAAAGCAGCGCTGATGAAAGAGCGGGCAAAGAGAGCGGAAGCAGAAGCCACGGGAAAAGGACGCCCACGTGACACGCATGGCTCTCCCTGTATCGGGGACGCTGGCCTTCCACTTCAACTTCCTTCCCCTTTGAGGCGGCAGGTCCAGGGACCTCCCTGTAAACAGGGATGAAGGTCCACCCCTTAGAGCAAAACTGCTTCATGAGGAAGCTAGAGCTGAGTGACCCCCCTTTAAGAAGGGGAGCGGTCGCTCTGTAGGTTTCGGCTCTTTAGGAGCTAGCCTTTCAAATAGATCTGGGACGTGACCTGTGCCTGTAACTGGGGTGCAGGTGTCCCTTTTTCGCCTCGCCTCGTCTTGTCCCGCCTGGACTTGCTTGGCAAAAAGACCACCCTCTCCTGAGGGCGTGGAGGTCTGGGCTTTTTTCCTCCGCTGCCACCTAAAAGCTTCACGACCACCCTGTAAGGAGGGTTTGGGTCACTTTGCCACGCTGCGTTAGCCACAGGTCGCTTTGACGTGGCAGGCCAAACAGCTGCCCTGTAAGCAGAGGGCAAGGTCTTTCCCCTCTTCAACTAGGGAGGCCTTTCCATGGCTGTGGCTGAAGGACCTCCCCCTTTAAGAAGGGCGGCGGTCTCCTAGGCTTGAAGCTGCCAGGTGCCACTGACCTCTCCCTTTAAGCAGGGGTTCAGGTCTCCCCTTTTTAGCCTGTCTATGGAGGCTGGCACATGCCGGACACAGAGACCGCCCCCTCTACAGAGGGCAGTGGCGGTCTCTCCCATTGCACACTTTTCTCCTCTGACCCGTCATTGTTGTCCGGCTTAAGGGCCACCCTGTACGGAGGGTTTGGTTCTCCTTTGCCACGCTTCTTTCTCCCAGGGGAGCTTTGCATGGCCAGGCAAACTTAGCAAGGGAAAATGGCTTCTCCCTCTCCCTCTTCAACTAGTGGGACCTTTTGGAGCTAAGGGACTCCCCCTTTAAGAAGGGTTGAGAGCCTCTCCTTTCCTTAGCCCTAGTAAACTGCCCCCAGCAGGATTTCTACTTGGCTTTTTTGGAATTTCTCGTCCCGTGATGTTAGGGACCTCTCTGAATGAAGCCGGGTCTCCCGGAACACGGTGTGGCGAAGGGGCGGCTGTAAGGGGCTGGTGGAGGCCGTGATCAATTCGACCCTTTTTCCAAAAAAGCCAAGAAAGACCCACCGGCAGCGATCCCAATGTTCCCAGGTCTGGAAATGAGCAGGTCAGGCAGGGGGGCGCCTTTCAGCTTCTCCCTTCCATGTCCCGCCTCCTCCTTTCCTCGTGCCCTTCCTACGTGACACTGCCCCGCCAACCTCAGCTTTGACCCTTGCTTTTCTTCTGCACACCAATCACGTTGCTGGCTGTAGGTGTATTGAGTGAGAAGGGGCTGTCCTCGGTGTCCCCGTTACAGCCCCTTTGTCTCTTTGCTGCTAGACACGGGCTCTGTTTCGGACTGTGTTTGACATGCTTGAGAACTGTCCTTCGTGACAGGTGTTGGCCGTCCGGCGGCATCGGCGCACGAGTCGCAGTGTTGGTTCTTGCACAGGGGTGCCCCTAACCCTACTAACGGGACTGTGTAAGGAGTAAGGCGCGTGTGTCTTGGAAAAGGGTAGGGTCACAAAGTTGTCCTTTTCTTGGTGGGGTGGATTGGTCCGTCGGGAAGGGCCTAAGAGAGGGAGGAAGGCTTTCTTGAGAAGGGGAGACCTCCTCACCGGTTCATTTCCAGACTTTTTTCCCTTTGCCATTTCTTTCCCCTTCTTCAAAGGGAGTAAGATTTGGCGGAAGTAAGGCTGACCCCCCCGTAAACGGGCTTTGGGTCTCTCTCCTTTTTGCCCTCTCTGCATGGGCCCAAAGTGAGCTCCCTCTAACTAGGGTTTGCGTCTTCACTTGCCCAGCCTTCCTCCCCCGCGAGGAAGCTAAAACAAAAGGCAGGACTAGGCAGCACTTTAAAGCTAGCTCTAGAAACAAGCCCCTTTTAGTGAATTGGGGGTTGGTCCTGTCGCCCTCCCGTCACCCTGACCTGCAAGCACTCTCAACCGCGTCCACGCCGAGCGAAGCCTGCACCCAGCTGGCCACGACTTCTGCCGCTGCCAGGACTCCTGCTCACTGCCGCAGGTAGGCGCGGAAGTCGGGCTGCGGGGATCATTTCAAAGAGGGGCCTCGTGCACTGACTCTGAACGGATGTTGCCGTGCAGCGTCGGGAGTCGGCACCTCACTTTCCTTCTCCTCTTTTCTCTCCCTAGCAGCTGAAAGGAGGAAACGGACAAGAAGAAAGCAGCGCTGATGAAAGAGCGGGCAAAGAGAGCGGAAGCAGAAGCCACGGGAAAAGGACGCCCACGTGACACGCATGGCTCTCCCTGTATCGGGGACCCTGGCCTTCCACTTCAACTTCCTTCCCCTTTGAGGCGGCAGGTCCAGGGACCTCCCTGTAAACAGGGATGAAGGTCCACCCCTTAGAGCAAAACTGCTTCATGAGGAAGCTAGAGCGGAGTGACCCCCCTTTAAGAAGGGGAGCGGTCGCTCTGTAGGTTTCGGCTCTTTAGGAGCTAGCCTTTCAAATAGATCTGGGACGTGACCTGTGCCTGTAACTGGGGTGCAGGTGTCCCTTTTTCAACTCGCCTCGTCTTGTCCCGCCTGGACTTGCTTGGCAAAAAGACCACCCTCTCCTGAGGGCATGGAGGTCTGGGCTTTTTTCCTCCGCTGCCACCTAAAAGCTTCACGACCACCCTGTAAGGAGGGTTTGGGTCACTTTGCCACCCTGCGTTAGCCACAGGTCGCTTTGACGTGCCAGGCCAAACAGCTGCCCTGTAAGCAGAGGGCAAGGTCTTTCCCCTCTTCAACTAGGGAGGCCTTTCCATGGCTGTGGCTGAAGGACCCCCCCCTTTAAGAAGGGCGGCGGTCTCCTAGGCTTGAAGCTGCCAGGTGCCACTGACCTCTCCCTTTAAGCAGGGGTTCAGGTCTCCCCTTTTTAGCCTGTCTATGGAGGCTGGCACATGCCGGACACAGAGACCGCCCCCTCTACAGAGGGCAGTGGCGGTCTCTCCCATTGCACACTTTTCTCCTCTGACCCGTCATTGTTGTCCGGCTTAAGGGCCACCCTGTACGGAGGGTTTGGTTCTCCTTTGCCACGCTTCTTTCTCCCAGGGGAGCTTTGCACGGCCAGGCAAACTTAGCAAGGGAAAATGGCTTCTCCCTCTCCCTCTTCAACTAGTGGGACCTTTTGGGGCTAAGGGACTCCCCCTTTAAGAAGGGTTGAGAGCCTCTCCTTTCCTTAGCCCTAGTAAACTGCCCCCAGCAGGATTTCTACTTGGCTTTTTTGGAATTTCTCGTCCCGTGATGTTAGGGACCTCTCTGAATGAAGCCGGGGTCTCCCGGAACACGGTGTGGCGAAGGGGCGGCTGGAAGGGGCTGGTGGAGGCCGTGATCAATTCGACCCTTTTTCCAAAAAAGCCAAGAAAGACCCACCGGCAGCGATCCCAATGTTCCCAGGTCTGGAAATGAGCAGGTCAGGCAGGGGGGCGCCTTTCAGCTTCTCCCTTCCATGTCCCGCCTCCTCCTTTCCTCGTGCCCTTCCTACGTGACACTGCCCCGCCAACCTCAGCTTTGACCCTTGCTTTTCTTCTGCACACCAATCACGTTGCTGGCTGTAGGTGTATTGAGTGAGAAGGGGCTGTCCTCGGTGTCCCCGTTACAGCCCCTTTGTCTCTTTGCTGCTAGACACGGGCTCTGTTTCGGACTGTGTTTGACATGCTTGAGAACTGTCCTTCGTGACAGGTGTTGGCCGTCCGGCGGCATCGGCGCACGAGTCGCAGTGTTGGTTCTTGCACAGGGGTGCCCCTAACCCTACTAACGGGACTGTGTAAGGAGTAAGGCGCGTGTGTCTTGGAAAAGGGTAGGGTCACAAAGTTGTCCTTTTCTTGGTGGGGTGGATTGGTCCGTCGGGAAGGGCCTAAGAGAGGGAGGAAGGCTTTCTTGAGAAGGGGAGACCTCCTCACCGGTTCATTTCCAGACTTTTTTCCCTTTGCCATTTCTTTCCCCTTCTTCAAAGGGAGTAAGATTTGGCGGAAGTAAGGCTGACCCCCCCGTAAACGGGCTTTGGGTCTCTCTCCTTTTTGCCCTCTCTGCATGGGCCCAAAGTGAGCTCCCTCTAACTAGGGTTTGCGTCTTCACTTGCCCAGCCTTCCTCCCCCGCGAGGAAGCTAAAACAAAAGGCAGGACTAGGCAGCACTTTAAAGCTAGCTCTAGAAACAAGCCCCTTTTAGTGAACTGGGGGTTGGTCCTGTCGCCCTCCCGTCACCCTGACCTGCACGCACTCTCAACCGCGTCCACGCCGAGCGAAGCCTGCACCCAGCTGGCCACCACTTCTGCCGCTGCCAGGACTCCTGCTCACTGCCGCAGGTAGGCGCGGAAGTCGGGCTGCGGGGATCATTTCAAAGAGGGGCCTCGTGCACTGACACTGAACGGATGTTGCCGTGCAGCGTAGGGAGTCGGCGCCTCACTTTCCTTCTCCTCTTTTCTCTCCCTAGCAGCTGAAAGGAGGAAACGGACAAGAAGACAGCAGCGCTGAAGAAAGAGCGGGAAAAGAGAGCGCAAGCAGAAGCCACGGGAAAAGGACGCCCACGTGACACGCATGGCTCTCCCTGTATCAGGGACGCTGGCCTTCCACTTCAACTTCCTTCCCCTTTGAGGCGGCAGGTCCAGGGACCTCCCTGTAAACAGGGATGAAGGTCCTCCCCTTAGAGCAAAACTGCTTCATGAGGAAGCTAGAACGGAGTGACCCCCCTTTAAGAAGGGGAGCGGTCGCTCTGTAGGTTTCAGCTCTTTAGGAGCTAGCCTTTCAAATAGATCTGGGACGTGACCTGTGCCTGTAACTGGGGTACAGGTGTCCCTTTTTCGCCTCGCCTCGCCTCATCTTGTCCCGCCTGGACTTGCTTGGCAAAAAGACCACCCTCTCCTGAGGGCATGGAGGTCTGGGCTTTTTTCCTCCGCTGCCACCTAAAACCTTCACGACCACCCTGTAAGGAGGGTTTGGGTCACTTTGCCACGCTGCGTTAGGCACAGGTCGCTTTGACGTGCCAGGCCAAACAGCTGCCCTGTAAGCAGAGGGCAAGGTCTTTCCCCTCTTCAACTAGGGAGGCCTTTCCATGGCTGTGGCTGAAGGACCCCCCCCTTTAAGAAGGGCGGCGGTCTCCTAGGCTTGAAGCTGCCAGGTGCCTCTGACCTCTCCCTTTAAGCAGGGGTTCAGGTCTCCCCTTTTTAGCCTGTCTATGGAGGCTGGCACATGCCGGACACAGAGACCGCCCCCTCTACAGATGGCGTGGCGGTCTCTCCCATTGCACACTTTTCTCCTCTGACCCGTCATTGTTGTCCGGCTTAAGGGCCACCCTGTACGGAGGGTTTGGTTCTCCTTTGCCACGCTTCTTTCTCCCAGGGGAACTTTGCACGGCCAGGCAAACTTAGCAAGGGAAAATGGCTTCTCCCTCTCCCTCTTCAACTAGTGGGACCTTTTGGGGCTAAGGGACTCCCCCTTTAAGAAGGGTTGAGAGCCTCTCCTTTCCTTAGCCCTAGTAAACTGCCCCCAGCAGGATTTCTACTTGGCTTTTTTGGAATTTCTCGTCCCGTGGTGTTAGGGACCTCTCTGAATGAAGCCGGGGTCTCCCGGAACACGGTGTGGCGAAGGGGCGGCTGGAAGGGGCTGGTGGAGGCCGTGATCAATTCGACCCTTTTTCTAAAAAAGCCAAGAAAGACCCACCGGCAGCGATCCCAATGTTCCCAGGTCTGGAAATGAGCAGGTGAGGCAGGGGGGCGCCTTTCAGCTTCTCCCTTCCATGTCCCGCCTCCTCCTTTCCTCGTGCCCTTCCTACGTGACACTGCCCCGCCAACCTCAGCTTTGACCCTTGCTTTTCTTCTGCACACCAATCACGTTGCTGGCTGTAGGTGTATTGAGTGAGAAGGGGCTGTCCTCGGTGTCCCCGTTACAGCCCCTTTTGTCTCTGTGCTGGTAGACACGGGCTCTGTTTCGGACTGTGTTTGACATGCTTGAGAACTGTCCTTCGTGACAGGTGTTGGCCGTCCGGCGGCATCGGCGCACGAGTCGCAGTGTTGGTTCTTGCACAGGGGTGCCCCTAACCCTACTAACGGGACTGTGTAAGGAGTAAGGCGCGTGTGTCTTGGAAAAGGGTAGGGTCACAAAGTTGTCCTTTTCTTGGTGGGGTGGATTGGTCCGTCGGGAAGGGCCTAAGAGAGGGAGGAAGGCTTTCTTGAGAAGGGGAGACCTCCTCACCGGTTCATTTCCAGACATTTTCCCCTTTGCCATTTCTTTCCCCTTCTTCAAAGGGAGTAAGATTTGGCGGAAGTAAGGCTGACCCCCCCGTAAACGGGCGTTGGGTCTCTCTCCTTTTGCACTCTCTGCATGGGCCCAAAGTGAGCTCCCTCTAACTAGGGTTTGCGTCTTCACTTGCCCAGCCTTCCTCCCCCGCGAGGAAGCTAAAACAAAAGGCAGGACTAGGCAGCACTTTAAAGCTAGCTCTAGAAACAAGCCCCTTTTAGTGAATTGGGGGTTGGTCCTGTCGCCCTCCCGTCACCCTGACCTGCACGCACTCTCAACCGCGTCCACGCGGAGCGACGCCTGCACCCAGCTGGCCACGACTTCTGCCGCTGCCAGGACTCCTGCTCACTGCCGCAGGTAGGCGCGGAAGTCGGGCTGCGGGGATCATTTCAAAGAGGGGCCTCGTGCACTGACTCTGAACGGATGTTGCCGTGCAGCGTAGGGAGTCGGCGCCTCACTTTCCTTCTCCTCTTTTCTCTCCCTAGCAGCTGAAAGGAGGAAACGGACAAGAAGAAAGCAGCGCTGAAGAAAGAGCGGGAAAAGAGAGCGGAAGCAGAAGCCACGGGAAAAGGACGCCCACGTGACACGCATGGCTCTCCCTGTATCGGGGACGCTGGCCTTCCACTTCAACTTCCTTCCCCTTTGAGGCGGCAGGTCCAGGGACCTCCCTGTAAACAGGGATGAAGGTCCACCCCTTAGAGCAAAACTGCTTCATGAGGAAGCTAGAGCTGAGTGACCCCCCTTTAAGAAGGGGAGCGGTCGCTCTGTAGGTTTCAGCTCTTTAGGAGCTAGCCTTTCAAATAGATCTGGGACGTGACCTGTGCCTGTAACTGGGGTGCAGGTGTCCCTATTTCGCCTCGTCTTGTCCCGCCTGGACTTGCTTGGCAAAAAGACCACCCTCTCCTGAGGGCATGGAGGTCTGGGCTTTTTTCCTCCGCTGCCACCTAAAAGCTTCACGACCACCCTGTAAGGAGGGTTTGGGTCACTTTGCCACGCTGCGTGAGCCACAGGTCGCTTTGACGTGCCAGGCCAAACAGCTGCCCTGTAAGCAGAGGGCAAGGTCTTTCCCCTCTTCAACTAGGGAGGCCTTTCCATGGCTGTGGCTGAAGGACCCCCCCCTTTAAGAAGGGCGGCGGTCTCCTAGGCTTGAAGCTGCCAGGTGCCACTGACCTCTCCCTTTAAGCAGGGGTTCAGGTCTCCCCTTTTTAGCCTGTCTATGGAGGCTGGCACATGCCGGACACAGAGACCGCCCCCTCTACAGAGGGCAGTGGCGGTCTCTCCCATTGCACACTTTTCTCCTCTGACCCGTCATTGTTGTCCGGCTTAAGGGCCACCCTGTACGGAGGGTTTGGTTCTCCTTTGCCACGCTTCTTTCTCCCAGGGGAACTTTGCACGGCCAGGCAAACTTAGCAAGGGAAAATGGCTTCTCCCTCTCCCTCTTCAACTAGTGGGACCTTTTGGGGCTAAGGAACTCCCCCTTTAAGAAGGGTTGAGAGCCTCTCCTTTCCTTAGCCCTAGTAAACTGCCCCCAGAAGGATTTCTACTTGGCTTTTTTGGAATTTCTCGTCCCGTGATGTTAGGGACCTCTCTGAATGAAGCCGGGGTCTCCCGGAACACGGTGTGGCGAAGGGGCGGCTGTAAGGGGCTGGTGGAGGCCGTGATCAATTCGACCCTTTTTCCAAAAAAGCCAAGAAAGACCCACCGGCAGCGATCCCAATGTTCCCAGGTCTGGAAATGAGCAGGTCAGGCAGGGGGGCGCCTTTCAGCTTCTCCCTTCCATGTCCCGCCTCCTCCTTTCCTCGTGCCCTTCCTACGTGACACTGCCCCGCCAACCTCAGCTTTGACCCTTGCTTTTCTTCTGCACACCAATCACGTTGCTGGCTGTAGGTGTATTGAGTGAGAAGGGGCTGTCCTCGGTGTCCCCGTTACAGCCCCTTTGTCTCTTTGCTGCTAGACACGGGCTCTGTTTCGGACTGTGTTTGACATGCTTGAGAACTGTCCTTCGTGACAGGTGTTGGCCGTCCGGCGGCATCGGCGCATGAGTCGCAGTGTTGGCTCTTGCACAGGGGTGCCCCTAACCCTACTAACGGGACTGTGTAAGGAGTAAGGCGCGTGTGTCTTGGAAAAGGGTAGGGTCACAAAGTTGTCCTTTTCTTGGTGGGGTGGATTGGTCCGTCGGGAAGGGCCTAAGAGAGGGAGGAAGGCTTTCTTGAGAAGGGGACACCTCCTCACCGGTTCATTTCCAGACATTTTCCCCTTTACCATTTCTTTCCCCTTCTTCAAAGGGAGTAAGATTTGGCGGAAGTAAGGCTGACCCCCCCGTAAACGGGCTTTGGGTCTCTCTCCTTTTTGCCCTCTCTGCATGGGCCCAAAGTGAGCTCCCTCTAACTAGGGTTTGCGTCTTCACTTGCCCAGCCTTCCTCTCCCGCGAGGAAGCTAAAACAAAAGGCAGGACTAGGCATCACTTTAAAGCTAGCTCTAGAAACAAGCCCCTTTTAGTGAATTGGGGGTTGGTCCTGTCGCCCTCCCGTCACCCTGACCTGCACGCACTCTCAACCGCGTCCACGCTGAGCGACGCCTGCACCCAGCTGGCCACCACTTCTGCCGCTGCCAGGACTCCTGCTCACTGCCGAAGGTAGGCGCGGAAGTCGGGCTGCGGGGATCATTTCAAAGAGGGGCCTCGTGCACTGACTCTGAACGGATGTTGCCGTGCAGCGTAGGGAGTCGGCGCCTCACTTTCCTTCTCCTCTTTTCTCTCCCTAGCAGCTGAAAGGACGAAACGGACAAGAAGACAGCAGCGCTGAAGAAATGGCGGGAAAAGACACGCATGGCTCTCCCTGTATCGGGGACGCTGGCCTTCCACTTCAACTTCATTCCCCTTTGAGGCGGCAGGTCCAGGGACCTCCCTGTAAACAGGGATGAAGGTCCACCCCTTAGAGCAAAACTGCTTCATGAGGAAGCTAGAGCTGAGTGACCCCCCCTTTAAGAAGGGGAGCGGTCGCTCTGTAGGTTTCAGCTCTTTAGGAGCTAGCCTTTCAAATAGATCTGGGACGTGACCTGTGCCTGTAACTGGGGTACAGGTGTCCCTTTTTCGCCTCGCCTCGTCTTGTCCCACCTGGACTTGCTTGGCAAAAAGACCACCCTCTCCTGAGGGCATGGAGGTCTGGGCTTTTTTCCTCCGCTGCCACCTAAAAGCTTCACGACCACCCTGTAAGGAGGGTTTGGGTCACTTTGCCACGCTGCGTTAGCCACAGGTCGCTTTGACGTGGCAGGCCAAACAGCTGCCCTGTAAGCAGAGGGCAAGGTCTTTCCTCTCTTCAACTAGGGAGGCCTTTCCATGGCTGTGGCTGAAGGACCCCCCCCTTTAAGAAGGGCGGCGGTCTCCTAGGCTTGAAGCTGCCAGGTGCCACTGACCTCTCCCTTTAAGCAGGGGTTCAGGTCTCCCCGTTTTAGCCTCTCTATAGAGGCTGGCACATGAGGAAGCTAAAACAAAAGGCAGGACTATGCAGAACTTTAAAGCCAGCTCTAGAAACAAGCCCTTTTAGTGAATTGAGGGGTTGTCCTGTTGCCCTCCCGTCACCCTTACCTGCACGCACTCTCCACCGCGTCCACGCCGAGCGAAGCCTGCATCCAACTGGCCACGACTTCTGCTGCTGCCAGGACTCCTGCTCACTGCCGCAGGTTGGTGTGGAAGTCAGGGAGCGGGGCTAATTTCAAAGAGGGGCCTTGTGCACTGACGCTGAACGGATGTTGTCGTGCAGTGTAGGGAGTCGGCGTCTCACTTTCCTTCTCCTCGTTTGCTCTCTCTAGCAGCTGAAAGGAGAACACGGACAAGAAGACAGCAGCGCTGTAGAAAAAGCGGGAAAGAAGAGCAGAAGCAGAAGCCACGGGAAAAGGACATCCACTTGGTATGCGTGGGTCTCCCTGTATCGGGGACGCTGGCCTTCCCTTTAAACTTTCCTCCCGTTTGAGGCGGCAGGTCCAGGGACCTCCCTGTAAACAGGGATGAAGGTCCACCCCTTAGAGCAAAGCTCCTTTATTAGGAAGCTGGAGCTGAATGAACTCCCTTTAAGAAGGGGAGCGGTCTCTCTGTAGGTTTCATCTCTTCGGTAATTATCCTTTCAAGTACTCTGTTATAGTTACCGCTCCCTCTATGGAGGGTTTGGTTTTCGTTTGCCATGCTTCTTTCTCAACGGGTAATTTTGCATCGCCAGGGAAATCACTTCCTCTGTCAGCAGGAAAAATGTCTTCCCCCTCTCCGTGGGTCCTTTTTGGGCCTTTCGCCAAAGGACTCCCGTTTAAGAAGGGTTGAGAGCACCTCTTTTCTTAGTCCTATAAATTGCCCTTTAAGAGTAAAACCTGGGATTTTATTGTCAATTGTGTGTTTGTTTTTATGTATAATGGGGCATGCATTTTTATTTTGCAAATTGAATATCGGTCCTGTGATCTTAAGCCTGACTAGAAAGGTTTTCCCGCCTTTTTTCATTACAGCCATGGGTAAACGAGTTCCAGTCGGAACCGGAATCTCCTCAGGAATTTTGCAGGCTTTTCCTGTAAGGATAGATTCCATAGGTTCTCTTACAGGAGTTTCTCAGCCACAGGTTTTATAAAAAGGCTAGCAGTTACTCAGATCTCCGCTGCCCATCCTAGTGACAGGTTGCATGGATCTTCCTTTCTAGGCCACCTGGACTGCGGACCAGCTAAGCCGATGCGAAGACTTCCCTCAGTTCCAGCAGGCATCATCTCTCCAGCAGCCTTGCCAATCACATATCACCTACAGCTGTGGAAGGACCAGGCTGCGTGGGATCTCCTCAGAGTTCTTCTCTCAAGGCTCTCATGAGCAAAGAGATTGAGGTCCTGAGCAACCAACTTGGGAACTAAGGAAGAAGGTTTCTATGAAATTGTCTCTTGTTACTTTCTTTCTCTTCTTGTTATTTGTTATCTAGCCAAGGGTGTTTGTTTAATGGGTCCTGGTTTCATACCAACACGGGACTGACTACTGTGCTTGTGAAAGTGATTTTATGTTGTTCTACTGTTCTTTAGTTACCCGTCCCACACCCTCTTTTGTAAACTTTTCCCCAAGTAAACCTATACCTCTTTGGTTTACATACAATGAATCTTCCATTGGTTGTTAAAGGGAAAGGGAGGCACCGCACCAATTGATAGATGCTGGCAGTCCCAGTAAAGGACAGAAGATCTGTTTTAGTTAGGGCATCCCCTGCAGCCTAACTTCTCAATCCTTTTGATACCTAAGAAATGGTGACTGCGGCAGGACTTCTGTGATTGGTTGTTGTCTTAAGGGAGGTCCTGTCAGTTTCGTTTTCTTTGGTACAGTAGTCAGTGAGGCCCAACGGCTCTGGGAGGGATTTTTACGGTCCTGGTCCCTGACCGCAAGCGAAGCTTGGGCACCCCGGAACCAGGGGAGTCCCATGGTGGAAGAAGCGTATGCCTTGCTAGAGCAAATAGGGAGAGCCCGTTAACCCTTTCATTCCCTTTTCATTGTGGCCGAGGATAAGTTTTTTTATTGAAAAGTCTCGAGAAGAGACAAGTTTGGGGACGGCGCAGGTCACCCCAGAAGCAAGCGTGTCTCTGGCTGCCTGTCAGTAGCGGCTGCTTGTCAGCAAGCGACAGGGACTAGTCGGGATAAGCTTTTTGTCAGGATATAGTCTTTTTCTAGAGGGCAGAGGTAAGGCCCTTAGGAGATCTCGAGCCACGATGGAGCGTATATTTTCATGGAAAGGATGGAAGATGGAGTCTAATAAATTGTCTTTGGAGTTTGGTGTGAATTTATTTGGGAAATCTAGGAGTCCTTGCAAAGAGGGCGTGAACAAATGGTACTAGATGTTAATGCTGAGACAGCAAGAGCCATCTCATTAACCAATCAGCTCTCACAATTGGAAACACAACTAGCTGAAGCCCAAAGTGTGTCCATGACAGCACACCTGACACATGATGATTTTAAAATACTGCTAAGAGCATGTGAAACAGGACTATGTAGCGCTTTAAAGACTAACAAGTTGGTTTATTGATGAGCATTCGTGGGCCAGACCCACTTCCTCAGATCAAATAGTGGAATTTCCTTCCACTATTTGATCTGAGGAAGTGGCTCTGGCCCACGAAAGCTCAACACCTAATAAACCATCTTGTTAGTCTTTAAAGTGCTACATAGTCCTGTTTTGGGTTTCAGCTACACCAGACTAACACGGCTACATTTCTATCACTATTTAAAAAGCATGTGTGCAAGCAGAAGATGTTTTGCCATATTCAATTAGCATGATCACACGTAGACATCCAAGGTAAAATAACTGCAGTCTAATGAGAGAACAAGATCATTTCCCTCTTGAACTAGGAAGGCCGGCATCCAATCTTAAACGACAGAAGCCTTGATACAGCGATCCCCGCGTTTTGCTGCTCCCAGAACTCCTGCTTACTACCACAGGTTGGTGCGGAACTCAGGGAGCGGGGCTAATTTCAAAGAGGGGCAGTGTGCAATAATTCTCAACGGGTGTTGCCGTGCAGCGTAGGGAGTCGGCGCCTCACTTTCCTTCTCCTCTTTTCTCTCCCTAGCAGCTGAAAGGAGGAAACGGACAAGAAGACAGCAGCGCTGAAGAAAGAGCGGGAAAAGAGAGCGGAAGCAGAAGCCACGGGAAAAGGACGCCCACGTGACACGCATGGCTCTCCCTGTATCGGGGACGCTGGCCTTCCACTTCAACTTCCTTCCCCTTTGAGGCGGCAGGTCCAGGGACCTCCCTGTAAACAGGGATGAAGGTCCACCCCTTAGAGCAAAACTGCTTCATGAGGAAGCTAGAGCGGAGTGACCCCCCTTTAAGAAGGGGAGCGGTCGCTTTGTAGGTTTTAGCTCTTTAGGAGCTAGCCTTTCAAATAGATCTGGGACGTGACCTGTGCCTGTAACTGGGGTGCAGGTGTCCCTATTTCGCCTCGCCTCGTCTTGTCCCGCCTGGACTTGCTTGGCAAAAAGACCACCCTCTCCTGAGGGCATGGAGGTCTGGGCTTTTTTCCTCCGCTGCCACTTAAAAGCTTCACAACCACCCTGTAAGGAGGGTTTGGGTCACTTTGCCACGCTGCGTGAGCCACAGGTCGCTTTGACGTGCCAGGCCAAACAGCTGCCCTGTAAGCAGAGGGCAAGGTCTTTCCCCTCTTCAACTAGGGAGGCCTTTCCATGGCTGTGGCTGAAGGACCCCCCCCTTTAAGAAGGGCGGCGGTCTCCTAGGCTTGAAGCTACCAGGTGCCACTGACCTCTCCCTTTAAGCAGGGGTTCAGGTCTCCCCTTTTTAGCCTGTCTATGGAGGCTGGCACATGCCGGACACAGAGACCGCCCCCTCTACAGAGGGCAGTGGCGGTCTCTCCCATTGCACACTTTTCTCCTCTGACCCGTCATTGTTGTCCGGCTTAAGGGCCACCCTGTACGGAGGGTTTGGTTCTCCTTTGCCACGCTTCTTTCTCCCAGGGGAGCTTTGCACGGCCAGGCAAACTTAACAAGGGAAAATGGCTTCTCCCTCTCCCTCTTCAACTAGTGGGACCTTTTGGGGCTAAGGGACTCCCCCATTAAGAAGGGTTGAGAGCCTCTCCTTTCCTTAGCCCTAGTAAACTGCCCCCAGCAGGATTTCTACTTGGCTTTTTTGGAATTTCTCGTCCCGTGGTGTTAGGGACCTCTCTGAATGAAGCCGGGGTCTCCCGGAACACGGTGTGGCGAAGGGGCGGCTGGAAGGGGCTGGTGGAGGCCGTGATCAATTCGACCCTTTTTCCAAAAAAGCCAAGAAAGACCCACCGGCAGCGATCCCAATGCTCCCAGGTCTGGAAATGAGCAGGTCAGGCAGGGGGGCGCCTTTCAGCTTCTCCCTTCCATGTCCCACCTCCTCCTTTCCTCATGCCCTTCCTACGTGACACTGCCCCGCCAACCTCAGCTTTGACCCTTGCTTTTCTTCTGCACACCAATCACGTTGCTGGCTGTAGGTGTATTGAGTGAGAAGGGGCTGTCCTCGGTGTCCCCGTTACAGCCCCTTTGTCTCTTTGCTGCTAGATACGGGCTCTGTTTCGGACTGTGTTTGACATGCTTGAGAACTGTCCTTCGTGACAGGTGTTGGCCGTCCGGCGGAATCGGCGCACGAGTCGCAGTGTTGGTTCTTGCACAGGGGTGCCCCTAACCCTACTAACGGGACTGTGTAAGGAGTAAGGCGCGTGTGTCTTGGAAAAGGGTAGGGTCACAAAGTTGTCCTTTTCTTGGTGGGGTGGATTGGTCCGTCGGGAAGGGCCTAAGAGAGGGAGGAAGGCTTTCTTGAGAAGGGGAGACCTCCTCACCGGTTCATTTCCAGACATTTTCCCCTTTGCCATTTCTTTCCCCTTCTTCAAAGGGAGTAAGATTTGGCGGAAGTAAGGCTGACCCCCCCGTAAACGGGCTTTGGGTCTCTCTCCTTTTTGCCCTCTCTGCATGGGCCCAAAGTGAGCTCCCTCTAACTAGGGTTTGCGTCTTCACTTGCCCAGCCTTCCTCCCCCGCGAGGAAGCTAAAACAAAAGGCAGGACTAGGCAGCACTTTAAAGCTAGCTCTAGAAACAAGCCCCTTTTAGTGAATTGGGGGTTGGTCCTGTCGCCCTCCCGTCACCCTGACCTGCACGCACTCTCAACCGCGTCCACGCTGAGCGACGCCTGCACCCAGCTGGCCACGACTTCTGCCGCTGCCAGGACTCCTGCTCACTGCCGCAGGTAGGCGCGGAAGTCGGGCTGCGGGGATCATTTCAAAGAGGGGCCTCGTGCACTGACTCTGAACGGATGTTGCCGTGCAGCGTAGGGAGTCGGCGCCTCACTTTCCTTCTCCTCTTTTCTCTCCCTAGCAGCTGAAAGGAGGAAACGGACAAGAAGACAGCAGCGCTGAAGAAAGAGCGGGAAAAGAGAGCGGAAGCAGAAGCCACGGGAAAAGGACGCCCACGTGACACGCATGGCTCTCCCTGTATCGGGGACGCTGGCCTTCCACTTCAACTTCCTTCCCCTTTGAGGCGGCAGGTCCAGGGACCTCCCTGTAAACAGGGATGAAGGTCCACCCCTTAGAGCAAAACTGCTTCATGAGGAAGCTAGAGCTGAGTGACCCCCCTTTAAGAAGGGGAGCGGTCGCTCTGTAGGTTTCGGCTCTTTTTTAAGAGCTAGCCTTTCAAATACATCTGGGACGTGACCTGTGCCTGTAACTGGGGTGCAGGTGTCCCTTTTTTGCCTCGCCTCGTCTTGTCCCGCCTGGACTTGCTTGGCAAAAAGACCACCCTCTCCTGAGGGCATGGAGGTCTGGGCTTTTCTCCTCCGCTGCCACCTAAAAGCTTCACGACCACCCTGTAAGGAGGGTTTGGGTCACTTTGCCACCCTGCGTTAGCCACAGGTCGCTTTGACGTGCCAGGCCAAACAGCTGCCCTGTAAGCAGAGGGCAAGGTCTTTCCCCTCTTCAACTAGGGAGGCCTTTCCATGGCTGTGGCTGAAGGACCCCCCCTTTAAGAAGGGCGGCGGTCTCCTAGGCTTGAAGCTGCCATGTGCCACTGACCTCTCCCTTTAAGCAGGGGTTCAGGTCTCCCCTTTAAAGCCTGTCTATGGAGGCTGGCACATGCCGGACCCAGAGACCGCCCCCTCTACAGAGGGCAGTGGCGGTCTCTCCCATTGCACACTTTTCTCCTCTGACCCGTCATTGTTGTCCGGCTTAAGGGCCACCCTGTACGGAGGGTTTGGTTCTCCTTTGCCACGCTTCTTTCTCCCAGGGGAACTTTGCACGGCCAGGCAAACTTAGCAAGGGAAAATGGCTTCTCCCTCTCCCTCTTCAACTAGTGGGACTTTTTGGGGCTAAGGGACTCCCCGTTTAAGAAGGGTTGAGAGCCTCTCCTTTCCTTAGCCCTAGTAAACTGCCCCCAGCAGGATTTCTACTTGGCTTTTTTGGAATTTCTCGTCCCGTGATGTTAGGGACCTCTCTGAATGAAGCCGGGGTCTCCCGGAACACGGTGTGGCGAAGGGGCGGCTGGAAGGGGCTGGTGGAGGCCGTGATCAATTCGACCCTTTTTCCAAAAAAGCCAAGAAAGACCCACCGGCAGCGATCCCAATGTTCCCAGGTCTGGAAATGAGCAGGTCAGGCAGGGGGGCGCCTTTCAGCTTCTCCCTTCCATGTCCCGCCTCCTCCTTTCCTCGTGCCCTTCCTACGTGACACTGCCCCGCCAACCTCAGCTTTGACCCTTGCTTTTCTTCTGCACACCAATCACGTTGCTGGCTGTGGGTGTATTGAGTGAGAAGGGGCTGTCCTCTGTGTCCCCGTTACAGCCCCTTTGTCTCTTTGCTGCTAGACATGGGCTCTGTTTCGGACTGTGTTTGACATGCTTGAGAACTGTCCTTCGTGACAGGTGTTGGCCGTCCGGCGGCATCGGCGCACGAGTCGCAGTGTTGGTTCTTGCACAGGGGTGCCCCTAACCCTACTAACGGGACTGTGTAAGGAGTAAGGCGCGTGTGTCTTGGAAAAGGGTAGGGTCACAAAGTTGTCCTTTTCTTGGTGGGGTGGATTGGTCTGTCGGGAAGGGCCTAAGAGAGGGAGGAAGGCTTTCTTGAGAAGGGGAGACCTCCTCACCGGTTCATTTCCAGACATTTTCCCCTTTGCCATTTCTTTCCCCTTCTTCAAAGGGAGTAAGATTTGGCGGAAGTAAGGCTGACCCCCCCGTAAACGGGCTTTGGGTCTCTCTCCTTTTTGCCCTCTCTGCATGGGCCCAAAGTGAGCTCCCTCTAACTAGGGTTTGCGTCTTCACTTGCCCAGCCTTCCTCCCCCGCGAGGAAGCTAAAACAAAAGGCAGGACTAGGCAGCACTTTAAAGCTAGCTCTAGAAACAAGCCCCTTTTAGTGAATTGGGGGTTGGTCCTGTCGCCCTCCCGTCACCCTGACCTGCACGCACTCTCAACCGCGTCCACGCCGAGCGAAGCCTGCACCCAGCTGGCCACGACTTCTGCCGCTGCCAGGACTCCTGCTCACTGCCGCAGGTAGGCGCGGAAGTCGGGCTGCGGGGATCATTTCAAAGAGGGGCCTCGTGCACTGACTCTGAACGGATGTTGCCGTGCAGCGTAGGGAGTCGGCGCCTCACTTTCCTTCTCCTCTTTTCTCTCCCTAGCAGCTGAAAGGAGGAAACGGACAAGAAGACAGCAGCGCTGAAGAAAGAGCGGGAAAAGAGAGCGGAAGCAGAAGCCACGGGAAAAGGACGCCCACGTGACACGCATGGCTCTCCCTGTATCGGGGACGCTGGCCTTCCACTTCAACTTCCTTCCCCTTTGAGGCGGCAGGTCCAGGGACCTCCCTGTAAACAGGGATGAAGGTCCACCCCTTAGAGCAAAACTGCTTCATGAGGAAGCTAGAGCTGAGTGACCCCCCTTTAAGAAGGGGAGCGGTCGCTCTGTAGGTTTCAGCTCTTTAGGAGCTAGCCTTTCAAATAGATCTGGGACGTGACCTGTGCCTGTAACTGGGGTACAGGTGTCCCTTTTTCGCCTCGCCTCGTCTTGTCCCACCTGGACTTGCTTGGCAAAAAGACCACCCTCTCCTGAGGGCATGGAGGTCTGGGCTTTTTTCCTCCGCTGCCACCTAAAAGCTTCACGACCACCCTGTAAGGAGGGTTTGGGTCACTTTGCCACGCTGCGTTAGCCACAGGTCGCTTTGACGTGGCAGGCCAAACAGCTGCCCTGTAAGCAGAGGGCAAGGTCTTTCCTCTCTTCAACTAGGGAGGCCTTTCCATGGCTGTGGCTGAAGGACCCCCCCCTTTAAGAAGGGCGGCGGTCTCCTAGGCTTGAAGCTGCCAGGTGCCACTGACCTCTCCCTTTAAGCAGGGGTTCAGGTCTCCCCGTTTTAGCCTGTCTATAGAGGCTGGCACACGAGGAAGCTAAAACAAAAGGCAGGACTATGCAGAACTTTAAAGCCATCTCTAGAAACAAGCCCTTTTAGTGAATTGAGGGGTGGTCCTGTCGCCCTCCCGTCACCCTGACCTGCACGCACTCTCCACCGCGTCCACGCCGAGCGAAGCCTGCATCCAACTGGCCACGACTTCTGCTGCTGCCAGGACTCCTGCTCACTGCCGCAGGTTGGTGTGGAAGTCAGGGAGCGGGGCTAATTTCAAAGAGGGGCCTTGTGCACTGACGCTGAACGGATGTTGTCGTGCAGTGTAGGGAGTCGGCGTCTCACTTTCCTTCTCCTCGTTTGCTCTCTCTAGCAGCTGAAAGGAGAACACGGACAAGAAGACAGCAGCGCTGTAGAAAAAGCGGGAAAGAAGAGCAGAAGCAGAAGCCACGGGAAAAGGACATCCACTTGGTATGCGTGGGTCTCCCTGTATCGGGGACGCTGGCCTTCCCTTTAAACTTTCCTCCCGTTTGAGGCGGCAGGTCCAGGGACCTCCCTGTAAACAGGGATGAAGGTCCACCCCTTAGAGCAAAGCTCCTTTATTAGGAAGCTGGAGCTGAATGAACTCCCTTTAAGAAGGGGAGCGGTCTCTCTGTAGGTTTCATCTCTTCGGTAATTATCCTTTCAAGTACTCTGTTATAGTTACCGCTCCCTCTATGGAGGGTTTGGTTTTCGTTTGCCATGCTTCTTTCTCAACGGGTAATTTTGCATCGCCAGGGAAATCACTTCCTCTGTCAGCAGGAAAAATGTCTTCCCCCTCTCCGTGGGTCCTTTTTGGGCCTTTCACCAAAGGACTCCCGTTTAAGAAGGGTTGAGAGCACCTCTTTTCTTAGTCCTATAAATTGCCCTTTAAGAGTAAAACCTGGGATTTTATTGTCAATTGTATGTTTGTTTTTATGTATAATGGGGCATGCATTTTTATTTTGCAAATTGAATATCGGTCCTGTGATCTTAAGCCTGACTAGAAAGGTTTTCCCGCCTTTTTTCATTACAGCCATGGGTAAACGAGTTCCAGTCGGAACCGGAATCTCCTCAGGAATTTTGCAGGCTTTTCCTGTAAGGATAGATTCCATAGGTTCTCTTACAGGAGTTTCTCAGCCACAGGTTTTATAAAAAGGCTAGCAGTTACTCAGATCTCCGCTGCCCATCCTAGTGACAGGTTGCATGGATCTTCCTTTCTTAGGCCACCTGGACTGCGGACCAGCTAAGCCGATGCGAAGACTTCCCTCAGTTCCAGCAGGCATCATCTCTCCAGCAGCCTTGCCAATCACATATCACCTACAGCTGTGGAAGGACCAGGCTGCGTGGGATCTCCTCAGAGTTCTTCTCTCAAGGCTCTCATGAGCAAAGAGATTGAGGTCCTGAGCAACCAACTTGGGAACTAAGGAAGAAGGTTTCTATGAAATTGTCTCTTGTTACTTTCTTTCTCTTCTTGTTATTTGTTATCTAGCCAAGGGTATTTGTTTAATGGGTCCTGGTTTCATACCAACACGGGACTGACTACTGTGCTTGTGAAAGTGATTTTATGTTGTTATACTGTTCTTTAGTTACCCGTCCCACACCCTCTTTTGTAAACTTTTCCCCAAGTAAACCTATACCTCTTTGGTTTACATACAATGAATCTTCCATTGGTTGTTAAAGGGAAAGGGAGGCACCGCACCAATTGACAGATGCTGGCAGTCCCAGTAAAGGACAGAAGATCTGTTTTAGTTAGGGCATCCCCTGCAGCCTAACTTCTCAATCCTTTTGATACCTAAGAAATGGTGACTGCGGCAGGACTTCTGTGATTGGTTGTTGTCTTAAGGGAGGTCCTGTCAGTTTCGTTTTCTTTGGTACAGTAGTCAGTGAGGCCCAACGGCTCTGGGAGGGATTTTTACGGTCCTGGTCCCTGACCGCAAGCGAAGCTTGGGCACCCCGGAACCAGGGGAGTCCCATGGTGGAAGAAGCGTATGCCTTGCTAGAGCAAATAGGGAGAGCCCGTTAACCCTTTCATTCCCTTTTCATTGTGGCCGAGGATAAGTTTTTTTATTGAAAAGTCTCGAGAAGAGACAAGTTTGGGGACGGCGCAGGTCACCCCAGAAGCAAGCGTGTCTCTGGCTGCCTGTCAGTAGCGGCTGCTTGTCAGCAAGCGACAGGGACTAGTCGGGATAAGCTTTTTGTCAGGATATATTCTTTTTCTAGAGGGCAGAGGTAAGGCCCTTAGGAGATCTCGAGCCACGATGGAGCGTATATTTTCATGGAAAGGATGGAAGATGGAGTCTAATAAATTGTCTTTGGAGTTTGGTGTGAATTTATTTGGGAAATCTAGGAGTCCTTGCAAAGAGGGCGTGAACAAATGGTACTAGATGTTAATGCTGAGACAGCAAGAGCCACCTCATTAACCAATCAGCTCTCACAATTGGAAACACAACTAGCTGAAGCCCAAAGTGTGTCCATGACAGCACACCTGACACATGATGATTTTAAAATACTGCTAAGAGCATGTGAAACAGGACTATGTAGCGCTTTAAAGACTAACAAGTTGGTTTATTGATGAGCATTCGTGGGCCAGACCCACTTCCTCAGATCAAATAGTGGAATTTTCTTCCACTATTTGATCTGAGGAAGTGGGTCTGGCCCACGAAAGCTCATCACCTAATAAACCATCTTGTTAGTCTTTAAAGTGCTACATAGTCCTGTTTTGGGTTTCAGCTACACCAGACTAACACGGCTACATTTCTATCACTATTTAAAAAGCATGTGTGCAAGCAGAAGATGTTTTGCCATATTCAATTAGCATGATCACACGTAGACATCCAAGGTAAAATAACTGCAGTCTAATGAGAGAACAAGATCATTTCCCTCTTGAACTAGGAAGGCCGGCATCCAAACTTAAACGACAGAAGCCTTGATACAGCGATCCCCGCGTTTTGCTGCTCCCAGAACTCCTGCTTACTACCACAGGTTGGTGCGGAACTCAGGGAGCGGGGCTAATTTCAAAGAGGGGCAGTGTGCAATAATTCTCAACGGGTGTTGCCGTGCAGCGTCGGGAGTCGGCGCCTCACTTTCCTTCTCCTCTTTTCTCTCCCTAGCAGCTGAAAGGAGGAAATGGACAAGAAGACAGCAGCGCTGAAGAAAGAGCGGGAAAAGAGAGCGGAAGCAGAAGCCACGGGAAAAGGACGCCCACGTGACACGCATGGCTCTCCCTGTATCGGGGACGCTGGCCTTCCACTTCAACTTCCTTCCCCTTTGAGGCGGCAGGTCCAGGGACCTCCCTGTAAACAGGGATGAAGGTCCACCCCTTAGAGCCAAACTGCTTCATGAGGAAGCTAGAGCTGAGTGACCCCCCTTTAAGAAGGGGAGCGGTCGCTCTGTAGGTTTCAGCTCTTTAGGAGCTAGCCTTTCAAATAGATCTGGGACGTGACCTGTGCCTGTAACTGGGGTACAGGTGTCCCTTTTTCGCCTCGCCTCGTCTTGTCCCGCCTGGACTTGCTTGGCAAAAAGACCACCCTCTCCTGAGGGCATGGAGGACTGGGCTTTTTTCCTCCGCTGCCACCTAAAAGCTTCACGACCACCCTGTAAGGAGGGTTTGGGTCACTTTGCCACGCTGCGTTAGCCACAGGTCGCTTTGACGTGGCAGGCCAAACAGCTGCCCTGTAAGCAGAGGGCAAGGTCTTTCCCCTCTTCAACTAGGGAGGCCTTTCCATGGCTGTGGCTGAAGGACCCCCCCCTTTAAGAAGGGCGGCGGTCTCCTAGGCTTGAAGCTGCCAGGTGCCACTGACCTCTCCCTTTAAGCAGGGGTTCAGGTCTCCCCTTTTTAGCCTGTCTATGGAGGCTGGCACATGCCGGACACAGAGACCGCCCCCTCTACAGAGGGCAGTGGCGGTCTCTCCCATTGCACACTTTTCTCCTCTGACCCGTCATTGTTGTCCGGCTTAAGGGCCACCCTGTACGGAGGGTTTGGTTCTCCTTTGCCACGCTTCTTTCTCCCAGGGGAACTTTGCACGGCCAGGCAAACTTAGCAAGGGAAAATGGCTTCTCCCTCTCCCTCTTCAACTAGTGGGACTTTTTGGGGCTAAGGGACTCCCCCTTTAAGAAGGGTTGAGAGCCTCTCCTTTCCTTAGCCCTAGTAAACTGCCCCCAGCAGGATTTCTACTTGGCTTTTTTGGAATTTCTCGTCCCGTGGTGTTAGGGACCTCTCTGAATGAAGCCGGGGTCTCCCGGAACACGGTGTGGCGAAGGGGCGGCTGGAAGGGGCTGGTGGAGGCCGTGATCAATTCGACCCTTTTTCCAAAAAAGCCAAGAAAGACCCACCGGCAGCGATCCCAATGTTCCCAGGTCTGGAAATGAGCAGGTCAGGCAGGGGGGCGCCTTTCAGCTTCTCCCTTCCATGTCCCGCCTCCTCCTTTCCTCGTGCCCTTCCTACGTGACACTGCCCCGCCAACCTCAGCTTTGACCCTTGCTTTTCTTCTGCACACCAATCACGTTGCTGGCTGTAGGTGTATTGAGTGAGAAGGGGCTGTCCTCGGTGTCCCCGTTACAGCCCCTTTGTCTCTTTGCTGCTAGACACGGGCTCTGTTTCGGACTGTGTTTGACATGCTTGAGAACTGTCCTTGGTGACAGGTGTTGGCCGTCCGGCGGCATCGGCGCACGAGTCGCAGTGTTGGTTCTTGCACAGGGGTGCCCCTAACCCTACTAACGGGACTGTGTAAGGAGTAAGGCGCGTGTGTCTTGGAAAAGGGTAGGGTCACAAAGTTGTCCTTTTCTTGGTGGGGTGGATTGGTCCGTCGGGAAGGGCCTAAGAGAGGGAGGAAGGCTTTCTTGAGAAGGGGAGACCTCCTCACCGGTTCATTTCCAGACATTTTCCCCTTTGCCATTTCTTTCCCCTTCTTCAAAGGGAGTAAGATTTGGCGGAAGTAAGGCTGACCCCCCCGTAAACGGGCTTTGGGTCTCTCTCCTTTTTGCCCTCTCTGCATGGGCCCAAAGTGAGCTCCCTCTAACTAGGGTTTGCGTCTTCACTTGCCCAGCCTTCCTTCCCCGCGAGGAAGCTAAAACAAAAGGCAGGACTAGGCAGCACTTTAAAGCTAGCTCTAGAAACAAGCCCCTTTTAGTGAATTGGGGGTTGGTCCTGTCGCCCTCCCGTCACCCTGACCTGCACGCACTCTCAACCGCGTCCACGCCGAGCGACGCCTGCACCCAGCTGGCCACGACTTCTGCCGCTGCCAGGACTCCTGCTCACTGCCGCAGGTAGGTGTGGAAGTCGGGCTGCGGGGATCATTTCAAAGAGGGGCCTCGTGCACTGACTCTGAACGGATGTTGCCGTGCAGCGTAGGGAGTCGGCGCCTCACTTTCCTTCTCCTCTTTTCTCTCCCTAGCAGCTGAAAGGAGGAAACGGACAAGAAGACAGCAGCGCTGAAGAAGGAGCGGGAAAAGAGAGCGGAAGCAGAAGCCACGGGAAAAGGACGCCCACGTGACACGCATGGCTCTCCCTGTATCGGGGACGCTGGCCTTCCACTTCAACTTCCTTCCCCTTTGAGGCGGCAGGTCCAGGGACCTCCCTGTAAACAGGGATGAAGGTCCACCCCTTAGAGCAAAACTGCTTCATGAGGAAGCTAGAGCTGAGTGACCCCCCTTTAAGAAGGGGAGCGGTCGCTCTGTAGGTTTTGGCTCTTTAGGAGCTAGCCTTTCAAATAGATCTGGGACGTGACCTGTGCCTGTAACTGGGGTGCAGGTGTCCCTATTTTGCCTCGTCTTGTCCCGCCTGGACTTGCTTGGCAAAAAGACCACCCTCTCCTGAGGGCATGGAGGTCTGGGCTTTTTTCCTCCGCTGCCACCTAAAAGCTTCACGACCACCCTGTAAGGAGGGTTTGGGTCACTTTGCCACGCTGCGTTAGCCACAGGTCGCTTTGACGTGCCAGGCCAAACAGCTGCCCTGTAAGCAGAGGGCAAGGTCTTTCCCCTCTTCAACTAGGGAGGCCTTTCCATGGCTGTGGCTGAAGGACCCCCCACTTTAAGAAGGGCGGCGGTCTCCTAGGCTTGAAGCTGCCAGGTGCCACTGACCTCTCCCTTTAAGCAGGGGTTCAGGTCTCCCCTTTTTAGCCTGTCTATGGAGGCTGGCACATGCCGGACACAGAGACCGCCCCCTCTACAGAGGGCAGTGGCGGTCTCTCCCATTGCACACTTTTCTTCTCTGACCCGTCATTGTTGTCCGGCTTAAGGGCCACCCTGTACGGAGGGTTTGGTTCTCCTTTGCCACGCTTCTTTCTCCCAGGGGAACTTTGCACGGCCAGGCAAACTTAGCAAGGGAAAATGGCTTCTCCCTCTCCCTCTTCAACTAGTGGGACCTTTTGGGGCTAAGGGACTCCCCCTTTAAGAAGGGTTGAGAGCCTCTCCTTTCCTTAGCCCTAGTAAACTGCCCCCAGCAGGATTTCTACTTGGCTTTTTTGGAATTTCTCGTCCCGTGGTGTTAGGGACCTCTCTGAATGAAGCCGGGGTCTCCCGGAACACGGTGTGGCGAAGGGGCGGCTGGAAGGGGCTGGTGGAGGCCGTGATCAATTCGACCCTTTTTCCAAAAAAGCCAAGAAAGACCCACCGGCAGCGATCCCAATGTTCCCAGGTCTGGAAATGAGCAGGTGAGGCAGGGGGGCGCCTTTCAGCTTCTCCCTTCCATGTCCCGCCTCTTCCTTTCCTCGTGCCCTTCCTACGTGACACTGCCCCGCCAACCTCAGCTTTGACCCTTGCTTTTCTTCTGCACACCAATCACGTTGCTGGCTGTAGGTGTATTGAGTGAGAAGGGGCTGTCCTCGGTGTCCCCGTTACAGCCCTTTTGTCTCTGTGCTGCTAGACACGGGCTCTGTTTCGGACTGTGTTTGACATGCTTGAGAACTGTCCTTCGTGACAGGTGTTGGCCGTCCGGCGGCATCGGCGCACGAGTCGCAGTGTTGGTTCTTGCACAGGGGTGCCCCTAACCCTACTAACGGGACTGTGTAAGGAGTAAGGCGCGTGTGTCTTGGAAAAGGGTAGGGTCACAAATTTGTCCTTTTCTTGGTGGGGTGGATTGGTCCGTCGGGAAGGGCCTAAGAGAGGGAGGAAGGCTTTCTTGAGAAGGGGAGACTTCCTCACCGGTTCATTTCCAGACATTTTCCCCTTTGCCATTTCTTTCCCCTTCTTCAAAGGGAGTAAGATTTGGCGGAAGTAAGGCTGACCCCCCCGTAAACGGGCTTTGGGTCTCTCTCCTTTTTGCCCTCTCTGCATGGGCCCAAAGTGAGCTCCCTCTAACTAGGGTTTGCGTCTTCACTTGCCCAGCCTTCCTCCCCCGCGAGGAAGCTAAAACAAAAGGCAGGACTAGGCAGCACTTTAAAGCTAGCTCTAGAAACAAGCCCCTTTTAGTGAATTGGGGGTTGGTCCTGTCGCCCTCCCGTCACCCTGACCTGCACGCACTCTCAACCGCGTCCACGCCGAGCGACGCCTGCACCCAGCTGGCCACGACTTCTGCCGCTGCCAGGACTCCTGCTCACTGCCGCAGGTAGGCGCGGAAGTCGGGCTGCGGGGATCATTTCAAAGAGGGGCCTCGTGCACTGACTCTGAACGGATGTTGCCGTGCAGCGTAGGGAGTCGGCGCCTCACTTTCCTTCTCCTCTTTTCTCTCCCTAGCAGCTGAAAGGAGGAAACGCACAAGAAGACAGCAGCGCTGAAGAAAGAGCGGGAAAAGAGAGCGGAAGCAGAAGCCACGGGAAAAGGACGCCCACGTGACACGCATGGCTCTCCCTGTATCGGGGACGCTGGCCTTCCACTTCAACTTCCTTCCCCTTTGAGGCGGCAGGTCCAGGGACCTCCCTGTAAACAGGGATGAAGGTCCACCCCTTAGAGCAGTACTGCTTCATGAGGAAGCTAGAGCGGAGTGACCCCCCTTTAAGAAGGGGAGAGGTCGCTCTGTAGGTTTCGGCTCTTTAGGAGCTAGCCTTTCAAATAGATCTGGGACGTGACCTGTGCCTGTAACTGGGGTGCAGGTGTCCCTTTTTTGCCTCGCCTCGTCTTGTCCCGCCTGGACTTGCTTGGCAAAAAGACCACCCTCTCCTGAGGGCATGGAGGTCTGGGCTTTTTTCCTCCGCTGCCACCTAAAAGCTTCACGACCACCCTGTAAGGAGGGTTTGGGTCACTTTGCCACGCTGCGTTAGCCACAGGTCGCTTTGACGTGCCAGGCCAAACAGCTGCCCTGTAAGCAGAGGGCAAGGTCTTTCCCCTCTTCAACTAGGGAGGCCTTTCCATGGCTGTGGCTGAAGGACCCCCCCCTTTAAGAAGGGCGGCGGTCTCCTAGGCTTGAAGCTGCCAGGTACCACTGACCTCTCCCTTTAAGCAGGGGTTCAGGTCTCCCCTTTAAAGCCTGTCTATGGAGGCTGGCACATGCTGGACCCAGAGACCGCCCCCTCTACAGAGGGCAGTGGCGGTCTCTCCCATTGCACACTTTTCTCCTCTGACCCGTCATTGTTGTCCGGCTTAAGGGCCACCCTGTACGGAGGGTTTGGTTCTCCTTTGCCACGCTTCTTTCTCCCAGGGGAACTTTGCACGGCCAGGCAAACTTAGCAAGGGAAAATGGCTTCTCCCTCTCCCTCTTCAACTAGTGGGACTTTTTGGGGCTAAGGGACTCCCCCTTTAAGAAGGGTTGAGAGCCTCTACTTTCCTTAGCCCTAGTAAACTGCCCCCAGCAGGATTTCTACTTGGCTTTTTTGGAATTTCTCGTCCCGTGGTGTTAGGGACCTCTCTGAATGAAGCCGGGGTCTCCCGGAACACGGTGTGGCGAAGGGGCGGCTGGAAGGGGCTGGTGGAGGCCGTGATCAATTCGACCCTTTTTCCAAAAAAGCCAAGAAAGACCCACCGGCAGCGATCCCAATGTTCCCAGGTCTGGAAATGAGCAGGTCAGGCAGGGGGGCGCCTTTCAGCTTCTCCCTTCCATGTCCCGCCTCCTCCTTTCCTCGTGCCCTTCCTACGTGACACTGCCCCGCCAACCTCAGCTTTGACCCTTGCTTTTCTTCTGCACACCAATCACGTTGCTGGCTGTAGGTGTATTGAGTGAGAAGGGGCTGTCCTCGGTGTCCCCGTTACAGCCCCTTTGTCTCTTTGCTGCTAGACACGGGCTCTGTTTCGGACTGTGTTTGACATGCTTGAGAACTGTCCTTCGTGACAGGTGTTGGCCGTCCGGCGGCATCGGCGCACGAGTCGCAGTGTTGGTTCTTGCACAGGGGTGCCCCTAACCCTACTAACGGGACTGTGTAAGGAGTAAGGCGCGTGTGTCTTGGAAAAGGGTAGGGTCACAAAGTTGTCCTTTTCTTGGTGGGGTGGATTGGTCCGTCGGGAAGGGCCTAAGAGAGGGAGGAAGGCTTTCTTGAGAAGGGGAGACTTCCTCACCGGTTCATTTCCAGACATTTTCCCCTTTGCCATTTCTTTCCCCTTCTTCAAAGGGAGTAAGATTTGGCGGAAGTAAGGCTGACCCCCCCGTAAACGGGCTTTGGGTCTCTCTCCTTTTTGCCCTCTCTGCATGGGCCCAAAGTGAGCTCCCTCTAACTAGGGTTTGCGTCTTCACTTGCCCAGCCTTCCTCCCCCGCGAGGAAGCTAAAACAAAAGGCAGGACTAGGCAGCACTTTAAAGCTAGCTCTAGAAACAAGCCCCTTTTAGTGAATTGGGGGTTGGTCCTGTCGCCCTCCCGTCACCCTGACCTGCACGCACTCTCAACCGCGTCCACGCCGAGCGACGCCTGCACCCAGCTGGCCACGAATTCTGCCGCTGCCAGGACTCCTGCTCACTGCCGCAGGTAGGCGCGGAAGTCGGGCTGCGGGGATCATTTCAAAGAGGGGCCTCGTGCACTGACTCTGAACGGATGTTGCCGTGCAGCGTAGGGAGTCGGCGCCTCACTTTCCTTCTCCTCTTTTCTCTCCCTAGCAGCTGAAAGGAGGAAACGGACAAGAAGACAGCAGCGCTGAAGAAAGAGCGGGAAAAGAGAGCGGAAGCAGAAGCCACGGGAAAAGGACGCCCACGTGACACGCATGGCTCTCCCTGTATCGGGGACGCTGGCCTTCCACTTCAACTTCCTTCCCCTTTGAGGCGGCAGGTCCAGGGACCTCCCTGTAAACAGGGATGAAGGTCCACCCCTTAGAGCAGTACTGCTTCATGAGGAAGCTAGAGCGGAGTGACCCCCCTTTAAGAAGGGGAGCGGTCGCTCTGTAGGTTTCGGCTCTTTAGGAGCTAGCCTTTCAAATAGATCTGGGACGTGACCTGTGCCTGTAACTGGGGTGCAGGTGTCCCTTTTTTGCCTCGCCTCGTCTTGTCCCGCCTGGACTTGCTTGGCAAAAAGACCACCCTCTCCTGAGGGCATGGAGGTCTGGGCTTTTCTCCTCCGCTGCCACCTAAAAGCTTCACGACCACCCTGTAAGGAGGGTTTGGGTCACTTTGCCACGCTGCGTTAGCCACAGGTCGCTTTGACGTGGCAGGCCAAACAGCTGCCCTGTAAGCAGAGGGCAAGGTCTTTCCCCTCTTCAACTAGGGAGGCCTTTCCATGGCTGTGGCTGAAGGACCCTCCCCTTTAAGAAGGGCGGCGGTCTCCTAGGCTTGAAGCTGCCAGGTGCCACTGACCTCTCCCTTTAAGCAGGGGTTCAGGTCTCCCCTTTTTAGCCTGTCTATGGAGGCTGGCACATGCCGGACACAGAGACCGCCCCCTCTACAGAGGGCAGTGGCGGTCTCTCCCATTGCACACTTTTCTCCTCTGACCCGTCATTGTTGTCCGGCTTAAGGGCCACCCTGTACGGAGGGTTTGGTTCTCCTTTTCCACGCTTCTTTCTCCCAGGGGAACTTTGCACGGCCAGGCAAACTTAGCAAGGGAAAATGGCTTCTCCCTCTCCCTCTTCAATTAGTGGGACCTTTTGGGGCTAAGGGACTCCCCCTTTAAGAAGGGTTGAGAGCCTCTCCTTTCCTTAGCCCTAGTAAACTGCCCCCAGAAGGATTTCTACTTGGCTTTTTTGGAATTTCTCGTCCCGTGGTGTTAGGGACCTCTCTGAATGAAGCCGGGGTCTCCCGGAACACGGTGTGGCGAAGGGGCGGCTGTAAGGGGCTGGTGGAGGCCGTGATCAATTCGACCCTTTTTCCAAAAAAGCCAAGAAAGACCCACCGGCAGCGATCCCAATGTTCCCAGGTCTGGAAATGAGCAGGTCAGGCAGGGGGGCGCCTTTCAGCTTCTCCCTTCCATGTCCCGCCTCCTCCTTTCCTCGTGCCCTTCCTACGTGACACTGCCCCGCCAACCTCAGCTTTGACCCTTGCTTTTCTTCTGCACACCAATCACGTTGCTGGCTGTGGGTGTATTGAGTGAGAAGGGGCTGTCCTCGGTGTCCCCGTTACAGCCCTTTTGTCTCTTTGCTCCTAGACACGGGCTCTGTTTCGGACTGTGTTTGACATGCTTGAGAACTGTCCTTCGTGACAGGTGTTGGCCGTCCGGCGGCATCGGCGCACGAGTCGCAGTGTTGGTTCTTGCACAGGGGTGCCCCTAACCCTACTAACGGGACTGTGTAAGGAGTAAGGCGCGTGTGTCTTGGAAAAGGGTAGGGTCACAAAGTTGTCCTTTTCTTGGTGGGGTGGATTGGTCCGTCGGGAAGGGCCTAAGAGAGGGAGGAAGGCTTTCTTGAGAAGGGGAGACCTCCTCACCGGTTCATTTCCAGACATTTTTCCCTTTGCCATTTCTTTCCCCTTCTTCAAAGGGAGTAAGATTTGGCGGAAGTAAGGCTGACCCCCCCGTAAACGGGCTTTGGGTCTCTCTCCTTTTTGCCCTCTCTGCATGGGCCCAAAGTGAGCTCCCTCTAACTAGGGTTTGCGTCTTCACTTGCCCAGCCTTCCTCCCCCGCGAGGAAGCTAAAACAAAAGGCAGGACTAGGCAGCACTTTAAAGCTAGCTCTAGAAACAAGCCCCTTTTAGGGAATTGGGGGTTGGTCCTGTCGCCCTCCCGTCACCCTGACCTGCACGCGCACTCAACCGCGTCCATGCCGAGCGACGCCTGCACCCAGCTGGCCACCACTTCTGCCGCTGCCAGGACTCCTGCTCACTGCCGCAGGTAGGCGCGGAAGTCGGGCTGCGGGGATCATTTCAAAGAGGGGCCTCGTGCACTGACTCTGAACGGATGTTGCCGTGCAGCGTAGGGAGTCGGCGCCTCACTTTCCTTCTCTTCTTTTCTCTCCCTAGCAGCTGAAAGGAGGAAACGGACAAGAAGAAAGCAGCGCTGATGAAAGAGCGGGCAAAGAGAGCGGAAGCAGAAGCCACGGGAAAAGGACGCCCACGTGACACGCATGGCTCTCCCTGTATCGGGGACGCTGGCCTTCCACTTCAACTTCCTTCCCCTTTGAGGCGGCAGGTCCAGGGACCTCCCTGTAAACAGGGATGAAGGTCCACCCCTTAGAGCAAAACTGCTTCATGAGGAAGCTAGAGCTGACTGACCCCCCTTTAAGAAGGGGAGCGGTCGCTCTGTAGGTTTCGGCTCTTTAGGAGCTAGCCTTTCAAATAGATCTGGGACGTGACCTGTGCCTGTAACTGGGGTACAGGTGTCCCTTTTTCGCCTCGCCTCGTCTTGTCCCGCCTGGACTTGCTTGGCAAAAAGACCACCCTCTCCTGAGGGCATGGAGGTCTGGGCTTTTTTCCTCCGCTGCCACCTAAAAGCTTCACGACCACCCTGTAAGGAGGGTTTGGGTCACTTTGCCACCCTGCGTTAGCCACAGGTCGCTTTGACGTGCCAGGCCAAACAACTGCCCTGTAAGCAGAGGGCAAGGTCTTTCCCCTCTTCAACTAGGGAGGCCTTTCCATGGCTGTGGCTGAAGGACCCCCCCCTTTAAGAAGGGCGGCGGTCTCCTAGGCTTGAAGCTGCCAGGTGCCACTGACCTCTCCCTTTAAGCAGGGGTTCAGGTCTCCCCTTTTTAGCCTGTCTATGGAGGCTGGCACATGCCGGACACAGAGACCGCCCCCTCTACAGAGGGCAGTGGCGGTCTCTCCCATTGCACACTTTTCTCCTCTGACCCGTCATTGTTGTCCGGCTTAAGGGCCACCCTGTACGGAGGGTTTGGTTCTCCTTTGCCACGCTTCTTTCTCCCAGGGGAGCTTTGCACGGCCAGGCAAACTTAGCAAGGGAAAATGGCTTCTCCCTCTCCCTCTTCAACTAGTGGGACCTTTTGGGGCTAAGGGACTCCCCCTTTAAGAAGGGTTGAGAGCCTCTCCTTTCCTTAGCCCTAGTAAACTGCCCCCAGCAGGATTTCTACTTGGCTTTTTTGGAATTTCTCGTCCCGTGATGTTAGGGACCTCTCTGAATGAAGCCGGGGTCTCCCGGAACACGGTGTGGCGAAGGGGCGGCTGTAAGGGGCTGGTGGAGGCCGTGATCAATTCGACCCTTTTTCCAAAAAAGCCAAGAAAGACCCACCGGCAGCGATCCCAATGTTCCCAGGTCTGGAAATGAGCAGGTCAGGCAGGGGGGCGCCTTTCAGCTTCTCCCTTCCATGTCCCGCCTCCTCCTTTCCTCGTGCCCTTCCTACGTGACACTGCCCCGCCAACCTCAGCTTTGACCCTTGCTTTTCTTCTGCACACCAATCACGTTGCTGGCTGTAGGTGTATTGAGTGAGAAGGGGCTGTCCTCGGTGTCCCCGTTACAGCCCCTTTGTCTCTTTGCTGCTAGACACGGGCTCTGTTTCGGACTGTGTTTGACATGCTTGAGAACTGTCCTTCGTGACAGGTGTTGGCCGTCCGGCGGCATCGGCGCACGAGTCGCAGTGTTGGTTCTTGCACAGGGGTGCCCCTAACCCTACTAACGGGACTGTGTAAGGAGTAAGGCGCGTGTGTCTTGGAAAAGGGTAGGGTCACAAAGTTGTCCTTTTCTTGGTGGGGTGGATTGGTCCGTCGGGAAGGGCCTAAGAGAGGGAGGAAGGCTTTCTTGAGAAGGGGAGACCTCCTCACCGGTTCATTTCCAGACATTTTTCCCTTTGCCATTTCTTTCCCCTTCTTCAAAGGGAGTAAAATTTGGCGGAAGTAAGGCTGACCCCCCCGTAAACGGGCTTTGGGTCTCTCTCCTTTTTGCCCTCTCTGCATGGGCCCAAAGTGAGCTCCCTCTAACTAGGGTTTGCGTCTTCACTTGCCCAGCCTTCCTCCCCCGCGAGGAAGCTAAAACAAAAGGCAGGACTAGGCAGCACTTTAAAGCTAGCTCTAGAAACAAGCCCCTTTTAGTGAATTGGGGGTTGGTCCTGTCGCCCTCCCGTCACCCTGACCTGCACGCACTCTCAACCGCGTCCACGCCGAGCGAAGCCTGCACCCAGCTGGCCACCACTTCTGCCGCTGCCAGGACTCCTGCTCACTGCCGCAGGTAGGCGCGGAAGTCGGGCTGCGGGGATCATTTCAAAGAGGGGCCTCGTGCACTGACTCTGAACGGATGTTGCCGTGCAGCGTAGGGAGTCGGCGCCTCACTTTCCTTCTCCTCTTTTCTCTCCCTAGCAGCTGAAAGGAGGAAACGGACAAGAAGACAGCAGCGCTGAAGAAAGAGCGGGAAAAGAGAGCGGAAGCAGAAGCCACGGGAAAAGGACGCCCACGTGACACGCATGGCTCTCCCTGTATCGGGGACGCTGGCCTTCCACTTCAACTTCCTTCCCCTTTGAGGCGGCAGGTCCAGGGACCTCCCTGTAAACAGGGATGAAGGTCCACCCCTTAGAGCAAAACTGCTTCATGAGGAAGCTAGAGCTGAGTGACCCCCCTTTAAGAAGGGGAGCGGTCGCTCTGTAGGTTTCGGCTCTTTAGGAGCTAGCCTTTCAAATAGATCTGGGACGGTGACCTGTGCCTGTAACTGGGGTGCAGGTGTCCCTTTTTCGCCTCGCCTCGTCTTGTCCCGCCTGGACTTGCTTGGCAAAAAGACCACCCTCTCCTGAGGGCATGGAGGTCTGGGCTTTTTTCCTCCGCTGCCACCTAAAAGCTTCACGACCACCCTGTAAGGAGGGTTTGGGTCACTTTGCCACGCTGCGTTAGCCACAGGTCGCTTTGACGTGCCAGGCCAAACAGCTGCCCTGTAAGCAGAGGGCAAGGTCTTTCCCCTCTTCAACTAGGGAGGCCTTTCCATGGCTGTGGCTGAAGGACCCCCCCCTTTAAGAAGGGCGGCGGTCTCCTAGGCTTGAAGCTGCCAGGTGCCACTGACCTCTCCCTTTAAGCAGGGGTTCAGGTCTCCCCTTTTTAGCCTGTCTATGGAGGCTGGCACATGCCGGACACAGAGACCGCCCCCTCTACAGAGGGCAGTGGCGGTCTCTCCCATTGCACACTTTTCTCCTCTGACCCGTCATTGTTGTCCGGCTTAAGGGCCACCCTGTACGGAGGGTTTGGTTCTCCTTTGCCACGCTTCTTTCTCCCAGGGGAACTTTGCACGGCCAGGCAAACTTAGCAAGGGAAAATGGCTTCTCCCTCTCCCTCTTCAACTAGTGGGACCTTTTGGGGCTAAGGGACTCCCCCTTTAAGAAGAGTTGAGAGCCTCTCCTTTCCTTAGCCCTAGTAAACTGCCCCCAGCAGGATTTCTACTTGGCTTTTTTGGAATTTCTCGTCCCGTGATGTTAGGGACCTCTCTGAATGAAGCCGGGGTCTCCCGGAACACGGTGTGGCGAAGGGGCGGCTGTAAGGGGCTGGTGGAGGCCGTGATCAATTCGACCCTTTTTCCAAAAAAGCCAAGAAAGACCCACCGGCAGCGATCCCAATGTTCCCAGGTCTGGAAATGAGCAGGTCAGGCAGGGGGGCGCCTTTCAGCTTCTCCCTTCCATGTCCCGCCTCCTCCTTTCCTCGTGCCCTTCCTACGTGACACTGCCCCGCCAACCTCAGCTTTGACCCTTGCTTTTCTTCTGCACACCAATCACGTTGCTGGCTGTAGGTGTATTGAGTGAGAAGGGGCTGTCCTCGGTGTCCCCGTTACAGCCCCTTTGTCTCTTTGCTGCTAGACACGGGCTCTGTTTCGGACTGTGTTTGACATGCTTGAGAACTGTCCTTCGTGACAGGTGCTGGCCGTCCGGCGGCATCGGCGCACGAGTCGCAGTGTTGGTTCTTGCACAGGGGTGCCCCTAACCCTACTAACGGGACTGTGTAAGGAGTAAGGCGCGTGTGTCTTGGAAAAGGGTAGGGTCACAAAGTTGTCCTTTTCTTGGTGGGGTGGATTGGTCCGTCGGGAAGGGCCTAAGAGAGGGAGGAAGGCTTTCTTGAGAAGGGGAGACCTCCTCACCGGTTCATTTCCAGACATTTTTCCCTTTGCCATTTCTTTCCCCTTCTTCAAAGGGAGTAAGATTTGGCGGAAGTAAGGCTGACCCCCCCGTAAACGGGCTTTGGGTCTCTCTCCTTTTTGCCCTCTCTGCATGGGCCCAAAGTGAGCTCCCTCTAACTAGGGTTTGCGTCTTCACTTGCCCAGCCTTCCTCCCCCGCGAGGAAGCTAAAACAAAAGGCAGGACTAGGCAGCACTTTAAAGCTAGCTCTAGAAACAAGCCCCTTTTAGGGAATTGGGGGTTGGTCCTGTCGCCCTCCCGTCACCCTGACCTGCACGCACTCTCAACCGCGTCCACGCCGAGCGAAGCCTGCACCCAGCTGGCCACCACTTCTGCCGCTGCCAGGACTCCTGCTCACTGCCGCAGGTAGGCGCGGAAGTCGGGCTGCGGGGATCATTTCAAAGAGGGGCCTCGTGCACTGACTCTGAACGGATGTTGCCGTGCAGCGTAGGGAGTCGGCGCCTCACTTTCCTTCTCCTCTTTTCTCTCCCTAGCAGCTGAAAGGAGGAAACGGACAAGAAGACAGCAGCGCTGAAGAAAGAGCGGGAAAAGAGAGCGGAAGCAGAAGCCACGGGAAAAGGACGCCCACGTGACACGCATGGCTCTCCCTGTATCGGGGACGCTGGCCTTCCACTTCAACTTCCTTCCCCTTTGAGGCGGCAGGTCCAGGGACCTCCCTGTAAACAGGGATGAAGGTCCACCCCTTAGAGCAAAACTGCTTCATGAGGAAGCTAGAGCTGAGTGACCCCCCTTTAAGAAGGGGAGCGGTCGCTCTGTAGGTTTCGGCTCTTTAGGAGCTAGACTTTCAAATACATCTGGGACGGTGACCTGTGCCTGTAACTGGGGTGCAGGTGTCCCTTTTTCGCCTCGCCTCGTCTTGTCCCGCCTGGACTTGCTTGGCAAAAAGACCACCCTCTCCTGAGGGCATGGAGGTCTGGGCTTTTTTCCTCCGCTGCCACCTAAAAGCTTCACGACCACCCTGTAAGGAGGGTTTGGGTCACTTTGCCACGCTGCGTTAGCCACAGGTCGCTTTGACGTGCCAGGCCAAACAGCTGCCCTGTAAGCAGAGGGCAAGGTCTTTCCCCTCTTCAACTAGGGAGGCCTTTCCATGGCTGTGGCTGAAGGACCCCCCCCTTTAAGAAGGGCGGCGGTCTCCTAGGCTTGAAGCTGCCAGGTGCCACTGACCTCTCCCTTTAAGCAGGGGTTCAGGTCTCCCCTTTTTAGCCTGTCTATGGAGGCTGGCACATGCCGGACACAGAGACCGCCCCCTCTACAGAGGGCAGTGGCGGTCTCTCCCATTGCACACTTTTCTCCTCTGACCCGTCATTGTTGTCCGGCTTAAGGGCCACCCTGTACGGAGGGTTTGGTTCTCCTTTGCCACGCTTCTTTCTCCCAGGGGAGCTTTGCATGGCCAGGCAAACTTAGCAAGGGAAAATGGCTTCTCCCTCTCCCTCTTCAACTAGTGGGACCTTTTGGGGCTAAGGGACTCCCCCTTTAAGAAGGGTTGAGAGCCTCTCCTTTCCTTAGCCCTAGTAAACTGCCCCCAGCAGGATTTCTCCTTGGCTTTTTTGGAATTTCTCGTCCCGTGATGTTAGGGACTTCTCTGAATGAAGCCGGGGTCTCCCGGAACACGGTGTGGCGAAGGGGCGGCTGGAAGGGGCTGGTGGAGGCCGTGATCAATTCGACCCTTTTTCCAAAAAAGCCAAGAAAGACCCACCGGCAGCGATCCCAATGTTCCCAGGTCTGGAAATGAGCAGGTCAGGCAGGGGGGCGCCTTTCAGCTTCTCCCTTCCATGTCCCGCCTCCTCCTTTCCTCGTGCCCTTCCTACGTGACACTGCCCCGCCAACCTCAGCTTTGACCCTTGCTTTTCTTCTGCACACCAATCACGTTGCTGGCTGTAGGTGTATTGAGTGAGAAGGGGCTGTCCTCGGTGTCCCCGTTACAGCCCCTTTGTCTCTTTGCTGCTAGACACGGGCTCTGTTTCGGACTGTGTTTGACATGCTTGAGAACTGTCCTTCGTGACAGGTGTTGGCCGTCCGGCGGCATCGGCGCACGAGTCGCAGTGTTGGTTCTTGCACAGGGGTGCCCCTAACCCTACTAACGGGACTGTGTAAGGAGTAAGGCGCGTGTGTCTTGGAAAAGGGTAGGGTCACAAAGTTGTCCTTTTCTTGGTGGGGTGGATTGGTCCGTCGGGAAGGGCCTAAGAGAGGGAGGAAGGCTTTCTTGAGAAGGGGAGACCTCCTCACCGGTTCATTTCCAGACATTTTTCCCTTTGCCATTTCTTTCCCCTTCTTCAAAGGGAGTAAAATTTGGCGGAAGTAAGGCTGACCCCCCCCCGTAAACGGGCTTTGGGTCTCTCTCCTTTTTGCCCTCTCTGCATGGGCCCAAAGTGAGCTCCCTCTAACTAGGGTTTGCGTCTTCACTTGCCCAGCCTTCCTCCCCCGCGAGGAAGCTAAAACAAAAGGCAGGACTAGGCAGCACTTTAAAGCTAGCTCTAGAAACAAGCCCCTTTTAGTGAATTGGGGGTTGGTCCTGTCGCCCTCCCGTCACCCTGACCTGCACGCACTCTCAACCGCGTCCACGCCGAGCGAAGCCTGCACCCAGCTGGCCACCACTTCTGCCGCTGCCAGGACTCCTGCTCACTGCCGCAGGTAGGCGCGGAAGTCGGGCTGCGGGGATCATTTCAAAGAGGGGCCTCGTGCACTGACTCTGAACGGATGTTGCCGTGCAGCGTAGGGAGTCGGCGCCTCACTTTCCTTCTCCTCTTTTCTCTCCCTAGCAGCTGAAAGGAGGAAACGGACAAGAAGACAGCAGCGCTGAAGAAAGAGCGGGAAAAGAGAGCGGAAGCAGAAGCCACGGGAAAAGGACGCCCACGTGACACGCATGGCTCTCCCTGTATCGGGGACGCTGGCCTTCCACTTCAACTTCCTTCCCCTTTGAGGCGGCAGGTCCAGGGACCTCCCTGTAAACAGGGATGAAGGTCCACCCCTTAGAGCAAAACTGCTTCATGAGGAAGCTAGAGCTGACTGACCCCCCTTTAAGAAGGGGAGCGGTCGCTCTGTAGGTTTCGGCTCTTTAGGAGCTAGCCTTTCAAATAGATCTGGGACGTGACCTGTGCCTGTAACTGGGGTGCAGGTGTCCCTTTTTCGCCTCGCCTCGTCTTGTCCCGCCTGGACTTTCTTGGCAAAAAGACCACCCTCTCCTGAGGGCATGGAGGTCTGGGCTTTTTTCCTCCGCTGCCACCTAAAAGCTTCACGACCACCCTGTAAGGAGGGTTTGGGTCACTTTGCCACCCTGCGTTAGCCACAGGTCGCTTTGACGTGCCAGGCCAAACAACTGCCCTGTAAGCAGAGGGCAAGGTCTTTCCCCTCTTCAACTAGGGAGGCCTTTCCATGGCTGTGGCTGAAGGACCCCCCCCTTTAAGAAGGGCGGCGGTCTCCTAGGCTTGAAGCTGCCAGGTGCCACTGACCTCTCCCTTTAAGCAGGGGTTCAGGTCTCCCCTTTTTAGCCTGTCTATGGAGGCTGGCACATGCCGGACACAGAGACCGCCCCCTCTACAGAGGGCAGTGGCGGTCTCTCCCATTGCACACTTTTCTCCTCTGACCCGTCATTGTTGTCCGGCTTAAGGGCCACCCTGTACGGAGGGTTTGGTTCTCCTTTGCCACGCTTTTCTCCCAGGGGAGCTTTGCATGGCCAGGCAAACTTAGCAAGGGAAAATGGCTTCTCCCTCTCCCTCTTCAACTAGTGGGACCTTTTGGGGCTAAGGGACTCCCCCTTTAAGAAGGGTTGAGAGCCTCTCCTTTCCTTAGCCCTAGTAAACTGCCCCCAGCAGGATTTCTACTTGGCTTTTTTGGAATTTCTCGTCCCGTGATGTTAGGGACCTCTCTGAATGAAGCCGGGGTCTCCCGGAACACGGTGTGGCGAAGGGGCGGCTGTAAGGGGCTGGTGGAGGCCGTGATCAATTCGACCCTTTTTCCAAAAAAGCCAAGAAAGACCCACCGGCAGCGATCCCAATGTTCCCAGGTCTGGAAATGAGCAGGTCAGGCAGGGGGGCGCCTTTCAGCTTCTCCCTTCCATGTCCCGCCTCCTCCTTTCCTCGTGCCCTTCCTACGTGACACTGCCCCGCCAACCTCAGCTTTGACCCTTGCTTTTCTTCTGCACACCAATCACGTTGCTGGCTGTAGGTGTATTGAGTGAGAAGGGGCTGTCCTCGGTGTCCCCGTTACAGCCCCTTTGTCTCTTTGCTGCTAGACACGGGCTCTGTTTCGGACTGTGTTTGACATGCTTGAGAACTGTCCTTCGTGACAGGTGTTGGCCGTCCGGCGGCATCGGCGCACGAGTCGCAGTGTTGGTTCTTGCACAGGGGTGCCCCTAACCCTACTAACGGGACTGTGTAAGGAGTAAGGCGCGTGTGTCTTGGAAAAGGGTAGGGTCACAAAGTTGTCCTTTTCTTGGTGGGGTGGATTGGTCCGTCGGGAAGGGCCTAAGAGAGGGAGGAAGGCTTTCTTGAGAAGGGGAGACCTCCTCACCGGTTCATTTCCAGACATTTTCCCCTTTGCCATTTCTTTCCCCTTCTTCAAAGGGAGTAAGATTTGGCGGAAGTAAGGCTGACCCCCCCGTAAACGGGCTTTGGGTCTCTCTCCTTTTTGCCCTCTCTGCATGGGCCCAAAGTGAGCTCCCTCTAACTAGGGTTTGCGTCTTCACTTGCCCAGCCTTCCTCCCCCGCGAGGAAGCTAAAACAAAAGGCAGGACTAGGCAGCACTTTAAAGCTAGCTCTAGAAACAAGCCCCTTTTAGTGAATTGGGGGTTGGTCCTGTCGCCCTCCCGTCACCCTGACCTGCACGCACTCTCAACCGCGTCCACGCCGAGCGAAGCCTGCACCCAGCTGGCCACCACTTCTGCCGCTGCCAGGACTCCTGCTCACTGCCGCAGGTAGGCGCGGAAGTCGGGCTGCGGGGATCATTTCAAAGAGGGGCCTCGTGCACTGACTCTGAACGGATGTTGCCGTGCAGCGTAGGGAGTCGGCGCCTCACTTTCCTTCTCCTCTTTTCTCTCCCTAGCAGCTGAAAGGAGGAAACAGACAAGAAGACAGCAGCGCTGAAGAAAGAGCGGGAAAAGAGAGCGGAAGCAGAAGCCACGGGAAAAGGACGCCCACGTGACACGCATGGCTCTCCCTGTATCGGGGACGCTGGCCTTCCACTTCAACTTCCTTCCCCTTTGAGGCGGCAGGTCCAGGGACCTCCCTGTAAACAGGGATGAAGGTCCACCCCTTAGAGCAAAACTGCTTCATGAGGAAGCTAGAGCTGACTGACCCCCCTTTAAGAAGGGGAGCGGTCCCTCTGTAGGTTTCGGCTCTTTAGGAGCTAGCCTTTCAAATAGATCTGGGACGTGACCTGTGCCTGTAACTGGGGTGCAGGTGTCCCTTTTTCGCCTCGCCTCGTCTTGTCCCGCCTGGACTTGCTTGGCAAAAAGACCACCCTCTCCTGAGGGCATGGAGGTCTGGGCTTTTTTCCTCCGCTGCCACCTAAAAGCTTCACGACCACCCTGTAAGGAGGGTTTGGGTCACTTTGCCACGCTGCGTTAGCCACAGGTCGCTTTGACGTGCCAGGCCAAACAGCTGCCCTGTAAGCAGAGGGCAAGGTCTTTCCCCTCTTCAACTAGGGAGGCCTTTCCATGGCTGTGGCTGAAGGACCCCCCCCTTTAAGAAGGGCGGCGGTCTCCTAGGCTTGAAGCTGCCAGGTGCCACTGACCTCTCCCTTTAAGCAGGGGTTCAGGTCTCCCCTTTTTAGCCTGTCTATGGAGGCTGGCACATGCCGGACACAGAGACCGCCCCCTCTACAGAGGGCAGTGGCGGTCTCTCCCATTGCACACTTTTCTCCTCTGACCCGTCATTGTTGTCCGGCTTAAGGGCCACCCTGTACGGAGGGTTTGGTTCTCCTTTGCCACGCTTCTTTCTCCCAGGGGAGCTTTTCATGGCCAGGCAAACTTAGCAAGGGAAAATGGCTTCTCCCTCTCCCTCTTCAACTAGTGGGACCTTTTGGGGCTAAGGGACTCCCCCTTTAAGAAGGGTTGAGAGCCTCTCCTTTCCTTAGCCCTAGTAAACTGCCCCCAGCAGGATTTCTCCTTGGCTTTTTTGGAATTTCTCGTCCCGTGATGTTAGGGACTTCTCTGAATGAAGCCGGGGTCTCCCGGAACACGGTGTGGCGAAGGGGCGGCTGTAAGGGGCTGGTGGAGGCCGTGATCAATTCGACCCTTTTTCCAAAAAAGCCAAGAAAGACCCACCGGCAGCGATCCCAATGTTCCCAGGTCTGGAAATGAGCAGGTCAGGCAGGGGGGCGCCTTTCAGCTTCTCCCTTCCATGTCCCGCCTCCTCCTTTCCTCGTGCCCTTCCTACGTGACACTGCCCCGCCAACCTCAGCTTTGACCCTTGCTTTTCTTCTGCACACCAATCACGTTGCTGGCTGTAGGTGTATTGAGTGAGAAGGGGCTGTCCTCGGTGTCCCCGTTACAGCCCCTTTGTCTCTTTGCTGCTAGACACGGGCTCTGTTTCGGACTGTGTTTGACATGCTTGAGAACTGTCCTTCGTGACAGGTGTTGGCCGTCCGGCGGCATCGGCGCACGAGTCGCAGTGTTGGTTCTTGCACAGGGGTGCCCCTAACCCTACTAACGGGACTGTGTAAGGAGTAAGGCGCGTGTGTCTTGGAAAAGGGTAGGGTCACAAAGTTGTCCTTTTCTTGGTGGGGTGGATTGGTCCGTCGGGAAGGGCCTAAGAGAGGGAGGAAGGCTTTCTTGAGAAGGGGAGACCTCCTCACCGGTTCATTTCCAGACATTTTTCCCTTTGCCATTTCTTTCCCCTTCTTCAAAGGGAGTAAGATTTGGCGGAAGTAAGGCTGACCCCCCCGTAAACGGGCTTTGGGTCTCTCTCCTTTTTGCCCTCTCTGCATGGGCCCAAAGTGAGCTCCCTCTAACTAGGGTTTGCGTCTTCACTTGCCCAGCCTTCCTCCCCCGCGAGGAAGCTAAAACAAAAGGCAGGACTAGGCAGCACTTTAAAGCTAGCTCTAGAAACAAGCCCCTTTTAGTGAACTGGGGGTTGGTCCTGTCGCCCTCCCGTCACCCTGACCTGCACGCACTCTCAACCGCGTCCACGCCGAGCGAAGCCTGCACCCAGCTGGCCACCACTTCTGCCGCTGCCAGGACTCCTGCTCACTGCCGCAGGTAGGCGCGGAAGTCGGGCTGCGGGGATCATTTCAAAGAGGGGCCTCGTGCACTGACTCTGAACGGATGTTGCCGTGCAGCGTAGGGAGTCGGCGCCTCAGTTTCCTTCTCCTCTTTTCTCTCCCTAGCAGCTGAAAGGAGGAAACGGACAAGAAGAAAGCAGCGCTGAAGAAAGAGCGGGAAAAGAGAGCGGAAGCAGAAGCCACGGGAAAAGGACGCCCACGTGACACGCATGGCTCTCCCTGTATCGGGGACGCTGGCCTTCCACTTCAACTTCCTTCCCCTTTGAGGCGGCAGGTCCAGGGACCTCCCTGTAAACAGGGATGAAGGTCCACCCCTTAGAGCAAAACTGCTTCATGAGGAAGCTAGAGCTGACTGACCCCCCTTTAAGAAGGGGAGCGGTCCCTCTGTAGGTTTCGGCTCTTTAGGAGCTAGCCTTTCAAATAGATCTGGGACGTGACCTGTGCCTGTAACTGGGGTGCAGGTGTCCCTTTTTCGCCTCGCCTCGTCTTGTCCCGCCTGGACTTGCTTGGCAAAAAGACCACCCTCTCCTGAGGGCATGGAGGTCTGGGCTTTTTTCCTCCGCTGCCACCTAAAAGCTTCACGACCACCCTGTAAGGAGGGTTTGGGTCACTTTGCCACGCTGCGTTAGCCACAGGTCGCTTTGACGTGCCAGGCCAAACAGCTGCCCTGTAAGCAGAGGGCAAGGTCTTTCCCCTCTTCAACTAGGGAGGCCTTTCCATGGCTGTGGCTGAAGGACCCCCCCCTTTAAGAAGGGCGGCGGTCTCCTAGGCTTGAAGCTGCCAGGTGCCACTGACCTCTCCCTTTAAGCAGGGGTTCAGGTCTCCCCTTTTTAGCCTGTCTATGGAGGCTGGCACATGCCGGACACAGAGACCGCCCCCTCTACAGAGGGCAGTGGCGGTCTCTCCCATTGCACACTTTTCTCCTCTGACCCGTCATTGTTGTCCGGCTTAAGGGCCACCCTGTACGGAGGGTTTGGTTCTCCTTTGCCACGCTTCTTTCTCCCAGGGGAACTTTGCACGGCCAGGCAAACTTAGCAAGGGAAAATGGCTTCTCCCTCTCCCTCTTCAACTAGTGGGACCTTTTGGGGCTAAGGGACTCCCCCTTTAAGAAGGGTTGAGAGCCTCTCCTTTCCTTAGCCCTAGTAAACTGCCCCCAGCAGGATTTCTACTTGGCTTTTTTGGAATTTCTCGTCCCGTGATGTTAGGGACCTCTCTGAATGAAGCCGGGGTCTCCCGGAACACGGTGTGGCGAAGGGGCGGCTGTAAGGGGCTGGTGGAGGCCGTGATCAATTCGACCCTTTTTCCAAAAAAGCCAAGAAAGACCCACCGGCAGCGATCCCAATGTTCCCAGGTCTGGAAATGAGCAGGTCAGGCAGGGGGGCGCCTTTCAGCTTCTCCCTTCCATGTCCCGCCTCCTCCTTTCCTCGTGCCCTTCCTACGTGACACTGCCCCGCCAACCTCAGCTTTGACCCTTGCTTTTCTTCTGCACACCAATCACGTTGCTGGCTGTAGGTGTATTGAGTGAGAAGGGGCTGTCCTCGGTGTCCCCGTTACAGCCCCTTTGTCTCTTTGCTGCTAGACACGGGCTCTGTTTCGGACTGTGTTTGACATGCTTGAGAACTGTCCTTCGTGACAGGTGTTGGCCGTCCGGCGGCATCGGCGCACGAGTCGCAGTGTTGGTTCTTGCACAGGGGTGCCCCTAACCCTACTAACGGGACTGTGTAAGGAGTAAGGCGCGTGTGTCTTGGAAAAGGGTAGGGTCACAAAGTTGTCCTTTTCTTGGTGGGGTGGATTGGTCCGTCGGGAAGGGCCTAAGAGAGGGAGGAAGGCTTTCTTGAGAAGGGGAGACCTCCTCACCGGTTCATTTCCAGACATTTTTCCCTTTGCCATTTCTTTCCCCTTCTTCAAAGGGAGTAAGATTTGGCGGAAGTAAGGCTGACCCCCCCGTAAACGGTCTTTGGGTCTCTCTCCTTTTTGCCCTCTCTGCATGGGCCCAAAGTGAGCTCCCTCTAACTAGGGTTTGCGTCTTCACTTGCCCAGCCTTCCTCCCCCGCGAGGAAGCTAAAACAAAAGGCAGGACTAGGCAGCACTTTAAAGCTAGCTCTAGAAACAAGCCCCTTTTAGTGAATTGGGGGTTGGTCCTGTCGCCCTCCCGTCACCCTGACCTGCACGCACTCTCAACCGCGTCCACGCCGAGCGAAGCCTGCACCCAGCTGGCCACCACTTCTGCCGCTGCCAGGACTCCTGCTCACTGCCGCAGGTAGGCGCGGAAGTCGGGCTGCGGGGATCATTTCAAAGAGGGGCCTCGTGCACTGACTCTGAACGGATGTTGCCGTGCAGCGTAGGGAGTCGGCGCCTCACTTTCCTTCTCCTCTTTTCTCTCCCTAGCAGCTGAAAGGAGGAAACGGACAAGAAGACAGCAGCGCTGAAGAAAGAGCGGGAAAAGAGAGCGGAAGCAGAAGCCACGGGAAAAGGACGCCCACGTGACACGCATGGCTCTCCCTGTATCGGGGACGCTGGCCTTCCACTTCAACTTCCTTCCCCTTTGAGGCGGCAGGTCCAGGGACCTCCCTGTAAACAGGGATGAAGGTCCACCCCTTAGAGCAAAACTGCTTCATGAGGAAGCTAGAGCTGAGTGACCCCCCTTTAAGAAGGGGAGCGGTCGCTCTGTAGGTTTCGGCTCTTTAGGAGCTAGCCTTTCAAATAGATCTGGGACGTGACCTGTGCCTGTAACTGGGGTGCAGGTGTCCCTTTTTCGCCTCGCCTCGTCTTGTCCCGCCTGGACTTGCTTGGCAAAAAGACCACCCTCTCCTGAGGGCATGGAGGTCTGGGCTTTTTTCCTCCGCTGCCACCTAAAAGCTTCACGACCACCCTGTAAGGAGGGTTTGGGTCACTTTGCCACGCTGCGTTAGCCACAGGTCGCTTTGACGTGCCAGGCCAAACAGCTGCCCTGTAAGCAGAGGGCAAGGTCTTTCCCCTCTTCAACTAGGGAGGCCTTTCCATGGCTGTGGCTGAAGGACCCCCCCCTTTAAGAAGGGCGGCGGTCTCCTAGGCTTGAAGCTGCCAGGTGCCACTGACCTCTCCCTTTAAGCAGGGGTTCAGGTCTCCCCTTTTTAGCCTGTCTATGGAGGCTGGCACATGCCGGACACAGAGACCGCCCCCTCTACAGAGGGCAGTGGCGGTCTCTCCCATTGCACACTTTTCTCCTCTGACCCGTCATTGTTGTCCGGCTTAAGGGCCACCCTGTACGGAGGGTTTGGTTCTCCTTTGCCATGCTTCTTTCTCCCAGGGGAGCTTTCCATGGCCAGGCAAACTTAGCAAGGGAAAATGGCTTCTCCCTCTCCCTCTTCAACTAGTGGGACCTTTTGGGGCTAAGGGACTCCCCCTTTAAGAAGGGTTGAGAGCCTCTCCTTTCCTTAGCCCTAGTAAACTGCCCCCAGCAGGATTTCTCCTTGGCTTTTTTGGAATTTCTCGTCCCTTGATGTTAGGGACTTCTCTGAATGAAGCCGGGGTCTCCCGGAACACGGTGTGGCGAAGGGGCGGCTGTAAGGGACTGGTGGAGGCCGTGATCAATTCGACCCTTTTTCCAAAAAAGCCAAGAAAGACCCACCGGCAGCGATCCCAATGTTCCCAGGTCTGGAAATGAGCAGGTCAGGCAGGGGGGCGCCTTTCAGCTTCTCCCTTCCATGTCCCGCCTCCTCCTTTCCTCGTGCCCTTCCTACGTGACACTGCCCCGCCAACCTCAGCTTTGACCCTTGCTTTTCTTCTGCACACCAATCACGTTGCTGGCTGTAGGTGTATTGAGTGAGAAGGGGCTGTCCTCGGTGTCCCCGTTACAGCCCCTTTGTCTCTTTGCTGCTAGACACGGGCTCTGTTTCGGACTGTGTTTGACATGCTTGAGAACTGTCCTTCGTGACAGGTGTTGGCCGTCCGGCGGCATCGGCGCACGAGTCGCAGTGTTGGTTCTTGCACAGGGGTGCCCCTAACCCTACTAACGGGACTGTGTAAGGAGTAAGGCGCGTGTGTCTTGGAAAAGGGTAGGGTCACAAAGTTGTCCTTTTCTTGGTGGGGTGGATTGGTCCGTCGGGAAGGGCCTAAGAGAGGGAGGAAGGCTTTCTTGAGAAGGGGAGACCTCCTCACCGGTTCATTTCCAGACATTTTTCCCTTTGCCATTTCTTTCCCCTTCTTCAAAGGGAGTAAGATTTGGCGGAAGTAAGGCTGACCCCCCCGTAAACGGGCTTTGGGTCTCTCTCCTTTTTGCCCTCTCTGCATGGGCCCAAAGTGAGCTCCCTCTAACTAGGGTTTGCGTCTTCACTTGCCCAGCCTTCCTCCCCCGCGAGGAAGCTAAAACAAAAGGCAGGACTAGGCAGCACTTTAAAGCTAGCTCTAGAAACAAGCCCCTTTTAGGGAATTGGGGGTTGGTCCTGTCGCCCTCCCGTCACCCTGACCTGCACGCACTCTCAACCGCGTCCACGCCGAGCGAAGCCTGCACCCAGCTGGCCACCACTTCTGCCGCTGCCAGGACTCCTGCTCACTGCCGCAGGTAGGCGCGGAAGTCGGGCTGCGGGGATCATTTCAAAGAGGGGCCTCGTGCACTGACTCTGAACGGATGTTGCCGTGCAGCGTAGGGAGTCGGCGCCTCACTTTCCTTCTCCTCTTTTCTCTCCCTAGCAGCTGAAAGGAGGAAACGGACAAGAAGACAGCAGCGCTGAAGAAAGAGCGGGAAAAGAGAGCGGAAGCAGAAGCCACGGGAAAAGGACGCCCACGTGACACGCATGGCTCTCCCTGTATCGGGGACGCTGGCCTTCCACTTCAACTTCCTTCCCCTTTGAGGCGGCAGGTCCAGGGACCTCCCTGTAAACAGGGATGAAGGTCCACCCCTTAGAGCAAAACTGCTTCATGAGGAAGCTAGAGCTGAGTGACCCCCCTTTAAGAAGGGGAGCGGTCGCTCTGTAGGTTTCGGCTCTTTAGGAGCTAGCCTTTCAAATAGATCTGGGACGTGACCTGTGCCTGTAACTGGGGTGCAGGTGTCCCTTTTTCGCCTCGCCTCGTCTTGTCCCGCCTGGACTTGCTTGGCAAAAAGACCACCCTCTCCTGAGGGCATGGAGGTCTGGGCTTTTTTCCTCCGCTGCCACCTAAAAGCTTCACCACCACCCTGTAAGGAGGGTTTGGGTCACTTTGCCACGCTGCGTTAGCCACAGGTCGCTTTGACGTGGCAGGCCAAACAGCTGCCCTGTAAGCAGAGGGCAAGGTCTTTCCCCTCTTCAACTAGGGAGGCCTTTCCATGGCTGTGGCTGAAGGACCCCCCCCCCTTTAAGAAGGGCGGCGGTCTCCTAGGCTTGAAGCTGCCAGGTGCCACTGACCTCTCCCTTTAAGCAGGGGTTCAGGTCTCCCCTTTTTAGCCTGTCTATGGAGGCTGGCTCATGCCGGACACAGAGACCGCCCCCTCTACAGAGGGCAGTGGCGGTCTCTCCCATTGCACACTTTTCTCCTCTGACCCGTCATTGTTGTCCGGCTTAAGGGCCACCCTGTACGGAGGGTTTGGTTCTCCTTTGCCATGCTTCTTTCTCCCAGGGGAGCTTTGCATGGCCAGGCAAACTTAGCAAGGGAAAATGGCTTCTCCCTCTCCCTCTTCAACTAGTGGGACCTTTTGGGGCTAAGGGACTCCCCCTTTAAGAAGGGTTGAGAGCCTCTCCTTTCCTTAGCCCTAGTAAACTGCCCCCAGCAGGATTTCTACTTGGCTTTTTTGGAATTTCTCCTCCCGTGATGTTAGGGACTTCTCTGAATGAAGCCGGGGTCTCCCGGAACACGGTGTGGCGAAGGGCCGGCTGTAAGGGACTGGTGGAGGCCGTGATCAATTCGACCCTTTTTCCAAAAAAGCCAAGAAAGACCCACCGGCAGCGATCCCAATGTTCCCAGGTCTGGAAATGAGCAGGTCAGGCAGGGGGGCGCCTTTCAGCTTCTCCCTTCCATGTCCCGCCTCCTCCTTTCCTCGTGCCCTTCCTACGTGACACTGCCCCGCCAACCTCAGCTTTGACCCTTGCTTTTCTTCTGCACACCAATCACGTTGCTGGCTGTAGGTGTATTGAGTGAGAAGGGGCTGTCCTCGGTGTCCCCGTTACAGCCCCTTTGTCTCTTTGCTGCTAGACAGGGGCTCTGTTTCGGACTGTGTTTGACATGCTTGAGAACTGTCCTTCGTGACAGGTGTTGGCCGTCCGGCGGCATCGGCGCACGAGTCGCAGTGTTGGTTCTTGCACAGGGGTGCCCCTAACCCTACTAACGGGACTGTGTAAGGAGTAAGGCGCGTGTGTCTTGGAAAAGGGTAGGGTCACAAAGTTGTCCTTTTCTTGGTGGGGTGGATTGGTCCGTCGGGAAGGGCCTAAGAGAGGGAGGAAGGCTTTCTTGAGAAGGGGAGACCTCCTCACCGGTTCATTTCCAGACATTTTTCCCTTTGCCATTTCTTTCCCCTTCTTCAAAGGGAGTAAGATTTGGCGGAAGTAAGGCTGACCCCCCCGTAAACGGGCTTTGGGTCTCTCTCCTTTTTGCCCTCTCTGCATGGGCCCAAAGTGAGCTCCCTCTAACTAGGGTTTGCGTCTTCACTTGCCCAGCCTTCCTCCCCCGCGAGGAAGCTAAAACAAAAGGCAGGACTAGGCAGCACTTTAAAGCTAGCTCTAGAAACAAGCCCCTTTTAGTGAATTGGGGGTTGGTCCTGTCGCCCTCCCGTCACCCTGACCTGCACGCACTCTCAACCGCGTCCACGCCGAGCGAAGCCTGCACCCAGCTGGCCACCACTTCTGCCGCTGCCAGGACTCCTGCTCACTGCCGCAGGTAGGCGCGGAAGTCGGGCTGCGGGGATCATTTCAAAGAGGGGCCTCGTGCACTGACTCTGAACGGATGTTGCCGTGCAGCGTCGGGAGTCGGCGCCTCACTTTCCTTCTCCTCTTTTCTCTCCCTAGCAGCTGAAAGGAGGAAACGGACAAGAAGACAGCAGCGCTGAAGAAAGAGCGGGAAAAGAGAGCGGAAGCAGAAGCCACGGGAAAAGGACGCCCACGTGACACGCATGGCTCTCCCTGTATCGGGGACGCTGGCCTTCCACTTCAACTTCCTTCCCCTTTGAGGCGGCAGGTCCAGGGACCTCCCTGTAAACAGGGATGAAGGTCCACCCCTTAGAGCAAAACTGCTTCATGAGGAAGCTAGAGCTGAGTGACCCCCCTTTAAGAAGGGGAGCGGTCGCTCTGTAGGTTTCGGCTCTTTAGGAGCTAGACTTTCAAATACATCTGGGACGGTGACCTGTGCCTGTAACTGGGGTGCAGGTGTCCCTTTTTCGCCTCGCCTCGTCTTGTCCCGCCTGGACTTGCTTGGCAAAAAGACCACCCTCTCCTGAGGGCATGGAGGTCTGGGCTTTTTTTCTCCGCTGCCACCTAAAAGCTTCACGACCACCCTGTAAGGAGGGTTTGGGTCACTTTGCCACGCTGCGTTAGCCACAGGTCGCTTTGACGTGGCAGGCCAAACAGCTGCCCTGTAAGCAGAGGGCAAGGTCTTTCCCCTCTTCAACTAGGGAGGCCTTTCCATGGCTGTGGCTGAAGGACCCCCCCCTTTAAGAAGGGCGGCGGTCTCCTAGGCTTGAAGCTGCCAGGTGCCACTGACCTCTCCCTTTAAGCAGGGGTTCAGGTCTCCCCTTTTTAGCCTGTCTATGGAGGCTGGCACATGCCGGACACAGAGACCGCCCCCTCTACAGAGGGCAGTGGCGGTCTCTCCCATTGCACACTTTTCTCCTCTGACCCGTCATTGTTGTCCGGCTTAAGGGCCACCCTGTACGGAGGGTTTGGTTCTCCTTTGCCACGCTTCTTTCTCCCAGGGGAACTTTGCACGGCCAGGCAAACTTAGCAAGGGAAAATGGCTTCTCCCTCTCCCTCTTCAACTAGTGGGACCTTTTGGGGCTAAGGGACTCCCCCTTTAAGAAGGGTTGAGAGCCTCTCCTTTCCTTAGCCCTAGTAAACTGCCCCCAGCAGGATTTCTACTTGGCTTTTTTGGAATTTCTCGTCCCGTGATGTTAGGGACCTCTCTGAATGAAGCCGGGGTCTCCCGGAACACGGTGTGGCGAAGGGGCGGCTGTAAGGGGCTGGTGGAGGCCGTGATCAATTCGACCCTTTTTCCAAAAAAGCCAAGAAAGACCCACCGGCAGCGATCCCAATGTTCCCAGGTCTGGAAATGAGCAGGTCAGGCAGGGGGGCGCCTTTCAGCTTCTCCCTTCCATGTCCCGCCTCCTCCTTTCCTCGTGCCCTTCCTACGTGACACTGCCCCGCCAACCTCAGCTTTGACCCTTGCTTTTCTTCTGCACACCAATCACGTTGCTGGCTGTAGGTGTATTGAGTGAGAAGGGGCTGTCCTCGGTGTCCCCGTTACAGCCCCTTTGTCTCTTTGCTGCTAGACACGGGCTCTGTTTCGGACTGTGTTTGACATGCTTGAGAACTGTCCTTCGTGACAGGTGTTGGCCGTCCGGCGGCATCGGCGCACGAGTCGCAGTGTTGGTTCTTGCACAGGGGTGCCCCTAACCCTACTAACGGGACTGTGTAAGGAGTAAGGCGCGTGTGTCTTGGAAAAGGGTAGGGTCACAAAGTTGTCCTTTTCTTGGTGGGGTGGATTGGTCCGTCGGGAAGGGCCTAAGAGAGGGAGGAAGGCTTTCTTGAGAAGGGGAGACCTCCTCACCGGTTCATTTCCAGACATTTTTCCCTTTGCCATTTCTTTCCCCTTCTTCAAAGGGAGTAAGATTTGGCGGAAGTAAGGCTGACCCCCCCGTAAACGGGCTTTGGGTCTCTCTCCTTTTTGCCCTCTCTGCATGGGCCCAAAGTGAGCTCCCTCTAACTAGGGTTTGCGTCTTCACTTGCCCAGCCTTCCTCCCCCGCGAGGAAGCTAAAACAAAAGGCAGGACTAGGCAGCACTTTAAAGCTAGCTCTAGAAACAAGCCCCTTTTAGTGAACTGGGGGTTGGTCCTGTCGCCCTCCCGTCACCCTGACCTGCACGCACTCTCAACCGCGTCCACGCCGAGCGAAGCCTGCACCCAGCTGGCCACCACTTCTGCCGCTGCCAGGACTCCTGCTCACTGCCGCAGGTAGGCGCGGAAGTCGGGCTGCGGGGATCATTTCAAAGAGGGGCCTCGTACACTGACTCTGAACGGATGTTGCCGTGCAGCGTAGGGAGTCGGCGCCTCACTTTCCTTCTCCTCTTTTCTCTCCCTAGCAGCTGAAAGGAGGAAACGGACAAGAAGACAGCAGCGCTGAAGAAAGAGCGGGAAAAGAGAGCGGAAGCAGAAGCCACGGGAAAAGGACGCCCACGTGACACGCATGGCTCTCCCTGTATCGGGGACGCTGGCCTTCCACTTCAACTTCCTTCCCCTTTGAGGCGGCAGGTCCAGGGACCTCCCTGTAAACAGGGATGAAGGTCCACCCCTTAGAGCAAAACTGCTTCATGAGGAAGCTAGAGCTGAGTGACCGCCCTTTAAGAAGGGGAGCGGTCGCTCTGTAGGTTTCGGCTCTTTAGGAGCTAGCCTTTCAAATAGATCTGGGACGTGACCTGTGCCTGTAACTGGGGTGCAGGTGTCCCTTTTTCGCCTCGCCTCGTCTTGTCCCGCCTGGACTTGCTTGGCAAAAAGACCACCCTCTCCTGAGGGCATGGAGGTCTGGGCTTTTTTCCTCCGCTGCCACCTAAAAGCTTCACGACCACCCTGTAAGGAGGGTTTGGGTCACTTTGCCACGCTGCGTTAGCCACAGGTCGCTTTGACGTGCCAGGCCAAACAGCTGCCCTGTAAGCAGAGGGCAAGGTCTTTCCCCTCTTCAACTAGGGAGGCCTTTCCATGGCTGTGGCTGAAGGACCCCCCCCTTTAAGAAGGGCGGCGGTCTCCTAGGCTTGAAGCTGCCAGGTGCCACTGACCTCTCCCTTTAAGCAGGGGTTCAGGTCTCCCCTTTTTAGCCTGTCTATGGAGGCTGGCACATGCCGGACACAGAGACCGCCCCCTCTACAGAGGGCAGTGGCGGTCTCTCCCATTGCACACTTTTCTCCTCTGACCCGTCATTGTTGTCCGGCTTAAGGGCCACCCTGTACGGAGGGTTTGGTTCTCCTTTGCCACGCTTCTTTCTCCCAGGGGAACTTTGCACGGCCAGGCAAACTTAGCAAGGGAAAATGGCTTCTCCCTCTCCCTCTTCAACTAGTGGGACCTTTTGGGGCTAAGGGACTCCCCCTTTAAGAAGGGTTGAGAGCCTCTCCTTTCCTTAGCCCTAGTAAACTGCCCCCAGCAGGATTTCTACTTGGCTTTTTTGGAATTTCTCGTCCCGTGATGTTAGGGACCTCTCTGAATGAAGCCGGGGTCTCCCGGAACACGGTGTGGCGAAGGGGCGGCTGTAAGGGGCTGGTGGAGGCCGTGATCAATTCGACCCTTTTTCCAAAAAAGCCAAGAAAGACCCACCGGCAGCGATCCCAATGTTCCCAGGTCTGGAAATGAGCAGGTCAGGCAGGGGGGCGCCTTTCAGCTTCTCCCTTCCATGTCCCGCCTCCTCCTTTCCTCGTGCCCTTCCTACGTGACACTGCCCCGCCAACCTCAGCTTTGACCCTTGCTTTTCTTCTGCACACCAATCACGTTGCTGGCTGTAGGTGTATTGAGTGAGAAGGGGCTGTCCTCGGTGTCCCCGTTACAGCCCCTTTGTCTCTTTGCTGCTAGACACGGGCTCTGTTTCGGACTGTGTTTGACATGCTTGAGAACTGTCCTTCGTGACAGGTGTTGGCCGTCCGGCGGCATCGGCGCACGAGTCGCAGTGTTGGTTCTTGCACAGGGGTGCCCCTAACCCTACTAACGGGACTGTGTAAGGAGTAAGGCGCGTGTGTCTTGGAAAAGGGTAGGGTCACAAAGTTGTCCTTTTCTTGGTGGGGTGGATTGGTCCGTCGGGAAGGGCCTAAGAGAGGGAGGAAGGCTTTCTTGAGAAGGGGAGACCTCCTCACCGGTTCATTTCCAGACATTTTTCCCTTTGCCATTTCTTTCCCCTTCTTCAAAGGGAGTAAGATTTGGCGGAAGTAAGGCTGACCCCCCCGTAAACGGGCTTTGGGTCTCTCTCCTTTTTGCCCTCTCTGCATGGGCCCAAAGTGAGCTCCCTCTAACTAGGGTTTGCGTCTTCACTTGCCCAGCCTTCCTCCCCCGCGAGGAAGCTAAAACAAAAGGCAGGACTAGGCAGCACTTTAAAGCTAGCTCTAGAAACAAGCCCCTTTTAGTGAACTGGGGGTTGGTCCTGTCGCCCTCCCGTCACCCTGACCTGCACGCACTCTCAACCGCGTCCACGCCGAGCGAAGCCTGCACCCAGCTGGCCACCACTTCTGCCGCTGCCAGGACTCCTGCTCACTGCCGCAGGTAGGCGCGGAAGTCGGGCTGCGGGGATCATTTCAAAGAGGGGCCTCGTGCACTGACTCTGAACGGATGTTGCCGTGCAGCGTAGGGAGTCGGCGCCTCAGTTTCCTTCTCCTCTTTTCTCTCCCTAGCAGCTGAAAGGAGGAAACGGACAAGAAGAAAGCAGCGCTGAAGAAAGAGCGGGAAAAGAGAGCGGAAGCAGAAGCCACGGGAAAAGGACGCCCACGTGACACGCATGGCTCTCCCTGTATCGGGGACGCTGGCCTTCCACTTCAACTTCCTTCCCCTTTGAGGCGGCAGGTCCAGGGACCTCCCTGTAAACAGGGATGAAGGTCCACCCCTTAGAGCAAAACTGCTTCATGAGGAAGCTAGAGCTGAGTGACCCCCCTTTAAGAAGGGGAGCGGTCGCTCTGTAGGTTTCGGCTCTTTAGGAGCTAGCCTTTCAAATAGATCTGGGACGTGACCTGTGCCTGTAACTGGGGTGCAGGTGTCCCTTTTTCGCCTCGCCTCGTCTTGTCCCGCCTGGACTTGCTTGGCAAAAAGACCACCCTCTCCTGAGGGCATGGAGGTCTGGGCTTTTTTCCTCCGCTGCCACCTAAAAGCTTCACGACCACCCTGTAAGGAGGGTTTGGGTCACTTTGCCATGCTGCGTTAGCCACAGGTCGCTTTGACGTGCCAGGCCAAACAGCTGCCCTGTAAGCAGAGGGCAAGGTCTTTCCCCTCTTCAACTAGGGAGGCCTTTCCATGGCTGTGGCTGAAGGACCCCCCCCTTTAAGAAGGGCGGCGGTCTCCTAGGCTTGAAGCTGCCAGGTGCCACTGACCTCTCCCTTTAAGCAGGGGTTCAGGTCTCCCCTTTTTAGCCTGTCTATGGAGGCTGGCACATGCCGGACACAGAGACCGCCCCCTCTACAGAGGGCAGTGGCGGTCTCTCCCATTGCACACTTTTCTCCTCTGACCCGTCATTGTTGTCCGGCTTAAGGGCCACCCTGTACGGAGGGTTTGGTTCTCCTTTGCCACGCTTCTTTCTCCCAGGGGAACTTTGCACGGCCAGGCAAACTTAGCAAGGGAAAATGGCTTCTCCCTCTCCCTCTTCAACTAGTGGGACCTTTTGGGGCTAAGGGACTCCCCCTTTAAGAAGGGTTGAGAGCCTCTCCTTTCCTTAGCCCTAGTAAACTGCCCCCAGCAGGATTTCTACTTGGCTTTTTTGGAATTTCTCGTCCCGTGATGTTAGGGACCTCTCTGAATGAAGCCGGGGTCTCCCGGAACACGGTGTGGCGAAGGGGCGGCTGTAAGGGGCTGGTGGAGGCCGTGATCAATTCGACCCTTTTTCCAAAAAAGCCAAGAAAGACCCACCGGCAGCGATCCCAATGTTCCCAGGTCTGGAAATGAGCAGGTCAGGCAGGGGGGCGCCTTTCAGCTTCTCCCTTCCATGTCCCGCCTCCTCCTTTCCTCGTGCCCTTCCTACGTGACACTGCCCCGCCAACCTCAGCTTTGACCCTTGCTTTTCTTCTGCACACCAATCACGTTGCTGGCTGTAGGTGTATTGAGTGAGAAGGGGCTGTCCTCGGTGTCCCCGTTACAGCCCCTTTGTCTCTTTGCTGCTAGACACGGGCTCTGTTTCGGACTGTGTTTGACATGCTTGAGAACTGTCCTTCGTGACAGGTGCTGGCCGTCCGGCGGCATCGGCGCACGAGTCGCAGTGTTGGTTCTTGCACAGGGGTGCCCCTAACCCTACTAACGGGACTGTGTAAGGAGTAAGGCGCGTGTGTCTTGGAAAAGGGTAGGGTCACAAAGTTGTCCTTTTCTTGGTGGGGTGGATTGGTCCGTCGGGAAGGGCCTAAGAGAGGGAGGAAGGCTTTCTTGAGAAGGGGAGACCTCCTCACCGGTTCATTTCCAGACATTTTTCCCTTTGCCATTTCTTTCCCCTTCTTCAAAGGGAGTAAGATTTGGCGGAAGTAAGGCTGACCCCCCCGTAAACGGGCTTTGGGTCTCTCTCCTTTTTGCCCTCTCTGCATGGGCCCAAAGTGAGCTCCCTCTAACTAGGGTTTGCGTCTTCACTTGCCCAGCCTTCCTCCCCCGCGAGGAAGCTAAAACAAAAGGCAGGACTAGGCAGCACTTTAAAGCTAGCTCTAGAAACAAGCCCCTTTTAGGGAATTGGGGGTTGGTCCTGTCGCCCTCCCGTCACCCTGACCTGCACGCACTCTCAACCGCGTCCACGCCGAGCGAAGCCTGCACCCAGCTGGCCACCACTTCTGCCGCTGCCAGGACTCCTGCTCACTGCCGCAGGTAGGCGCGGAAGTCGGGCTGCGGGGATCATTTCAAAGAGGGGCCTCGTGCACTGACTCTGAACGGATGTTGCCGTGCAGCGTAGGGAGTCGGCGCCTCACTTTCCTTCTCCTCTTTTCTCTCCCTAGCAGCTGAAAGGAGGAAACGGACAAGAAGACAGCAGCGCTGAAGAAAGAGCGGGAAAAGAGAGCGGAAGCAGAAGCCACGGGAAAAGGACGCCCACGTGACACGCATGGCTCTCCCTGTATCGGGGACGCTGGCCTTCCACTTCAACTTCCTTCCCCTTTGAGGCGGCAGGTCCAGGGACCTCCCTGTAAACAGGGATGAAGGTCCACCCCTTAGAGCAAAACTGCTTCATGAGGAAGCTAGAGCTGACTGACCCCCCTTTAAGAAGGGGAGCGGTCCCTCTGTAGGTTTCGGCTCTTTAGGAGCTAGCCTTTCAAATAGATCTGGGACGTGACCTGTGCCTGTAACTGGGGTGCAGGTGTCCCTTTTTCGCCTCGCCTCGTCTTGTCCCGCCTGGACTTGCTTGGCAAAAAGACCACCCTCTCCTGAGGGCATGGAGGTCTGGGCTTTTTTCCTCCGCTGCCACCTAAAAGCTTCACGACCACCCTGTAAGGAGGGTTTGGGTCACTTTGCCACGCTGCGTTAGCCACAGGTCGCTTTGACGTGCCAGGCCAAACAGCTGCCCTGTAAGCAGAGGGCAAGGTCTTTCCCCTCTTCAACTAGGGAGGCCTTTCCATGGCTGTGGCTGAAGGACCCCCCCCTTTAAGAAGGGCGGCGGTCTCCTAGGCTTGAAGCTGCCAGGTGCCACTGACCTCTCCCTTTAAGCAGGGGTTCAGGTCTCCCCTTTTTAGCCTGTCTATGGAGGCTGGCACATGCCGGACACAGAGACCGCCCCCTCTACAGAGGGCAGTGGCGGTCTCTCCCATTGCACACTTTTCTCCTCTGACCCGTCATTGTTGTCCGGCTTAAGGGCCACCCTGTACGGAGGGTTTGGTTCTCCTTTGCCACGCTTCTTTCTCCCAGGGGAGCTTTGCATGGCCAGGCAAACTTAGCAAGGGAAAATGGCTTCTCCCTCTCCCTCTTCAACTAGTGGGACCTTTTGGGGCTAAGGGACTCCCCCTTTAAGAAGGGTTGAGAGCCTCTCCTTTCCTTAGCCCTAGTAAACTGCCCCCAGCAGGATTTCTCCTTGGCTTTTTTGGAATTTCTCGTCCCGTGATGTTAGGGACTTCTCTGAATGAAGCCGGGGTCTCCCGGAACACGGTGTGGCGAAGGGGCGGCTGGAAGGGGCTGGTGGAGGCCGTGATCAATTCGACCCTTTTTCCAAAAAAGCCAAGAAAGACCCACCGGCAGCGATCCCAATGTTCCCAGGTCTGGAAATGAGCAGGTCAGGCAGGGGGGCGCCTTTCAGCTTCTCCCTTCCATGTCCCGCCTCCTCCTTTCCTCGTGCCCTTCCTACGTGACACTGCCCCGCCAACCTCAGCTTTGACCCTTGCTTTTCTTCTGCACACCAATCACGTTGCTGGCTGTAGGTGTATTGAGTGAGAAGGGGCTGTCCTCGGTGTCCCCGTTACAGCCCCTTTGTCTCTTTGCTGCTAGACACGGGCTCTGTTTCGGACTGTGTTTGACATGCTTGAGAACTGTCCTTCGTGACAGGTGTTGGCCGTCCGGCGGCATCGGCGCACGAGTCGCAGTGTTGGTTCTTGCACAGGGGTGCCCCTAACCCTACTAACGGGACTGTGTAAGGAGTAAGGCGCGTGTGTCTTGGAAAAGGGTAGGGTCACAAAGTTGTCCTTTTCTTGGTGGGGTGGATTGGTCCGTCGGGAAGGGCCTAAGAGAGGGAGGAAGGCTTTCTTGAGAAGGGGAGACCTCCTCACCGGTTCATTTCCAGACATTTTTCCCTTTGCCATTTCTTTCCCCTTCTTCAAAGGGAGTAAGATTTGGCGGAAGTAAGGCTGACCCCCCCGTAAACGGGCTTTGGGTCTCTCTCCTTTTTGCCCTCTCTGCATGGGCCCAAAGTGAGCTCCCTCTAACTAGGGTTTGCGTCTTCACTTGCCCAGCCTTCCTCCCCCGCGAGGAAGCTAAAACAAAAGGCAGGACTAGGCAGCACTTTAAAGCTAGCTCTAGAAACAAGCCCCTTTTAGTGAACTGGGGGTTGGTCCTGTCGCCCTCCCGTCACCCTGACCTGCACGCACTCTCAACCGCGTCCACGCCGAGCGACGCCTGCACCCAGCTGGCCACCACTTCTGCCGCTGCCAGGACTCCTGCTCACTGCCGCAGGTAGGCGCGGAAGTCGGGCTGCGGGGATCATTTCAAAGAGGGGCCTCGTGCACTGACTCTGAACGGATGTTGCCGTGCAGCGTAGGGAGTCGGCGCCTCACTTTCCTTCTCCTCTTTTCTCTCCCTAGCAGCTGAAAGGAGGAAACGGACAAGAAGACAGCAGCGCTGAAGAAAGAGCGGGAAAAGAGAGCGGAAGCAGAAGCCACGGGAAAAGGACGCCCACGTGACACGCATGGCTCTCCCTGTATCGGGGACGCTGGCCTTCCACTTCAACTTCCTTCCCCTTTGAGGCGGCAGGTCCAGGGACCTCCCTGTAAACAGGGATGAAGGTCCACCCCTTAGAGCAAAACTGCTTCATGAGGAAGCTAGAGCTGAGTGACCCCCCTTTAAGAAGGGGAGCGGTCGCTCTGTAGGTTTCGGCTCTTTAGGAGCTAGCCTTTCAAATAGATCTGGGACGTGACCTGTGCCTGTAACTGGGGTGCAGGTGTCCCTTTTTCGCCTCGCCTCGTCTTGTCCCGCCTGGACTTGCTTGGCAAAAAGACCACCCTCTCCTGAGGGCATGGAGGTCTGGGCTTTTTTCCTCCGCTGCCACCTAAAAGCTTCACGACCACCCTGTAAGGAGGGTTTGGGTCACTTTGCCATGCTGCGTTAGCCACAGGTCGCTTTGACGTGCCAGGCCAAACAGCTGCCCTGTAAGCAGAGGGCAAGGTCTTTCCCCTCTTCAACTAGGGAGGCCTTTCCATGGCTGTGGCTGAAGGACCCCCCCCTTTAAGAAGGGCGGCGGTCTCCTAGGCTTGAAGCTGCCAGGTGCCACTGACCTCTCCCTTTAAGCAGGGGTTCAGGTCTCCCCTTTTTAGCCTGTCTATGGAGGCTGGCACATGCCGGACACAGAGACCGCCCCCTCTACAGAGGGCAGTGGCGGTCTCTCCCATTGCACACTTTTCTCCTCTGACCCGTCATTGTTGTCCGGCTTAAGGGCCACCCTGTACGGAGGGTTTGGTTCTCCTTTGCCACGCTTCTTTCTCCCAGGGGAACTTTGCACGGCCAGGCAAACTTAGCAAGGGAAAATGGCTTCTCCCTCTCCCTCTTCAACTAGTGGGACCTTTTGGGGCTAAGGGACTCCCCCTTTAAGAAGGGTTGAGAGCCTCTCCTTTCCTTAGCCCTAGTAAACTGCCCCCAGCAGGATTTCTACTTGGCTTTTTTGGAATTTCTCGTCCCGTGATGTTAGGGACCTCTCTGAATGAAGCCGGGGTCTCCCGGAACACGGTGTGGCGAAGGGGCGGCTGTAAGGGGCTGGTGGAGGCCGTGATCAATTCGACCCTTTTTCCAAAAAAGCCAAGAAAGACCCACCGGCAGCGATCCCAATGTTCCCAGGTCTGGAAATGAGCAGGTCAGGCAGGGGGGCGCCTTTCAGCTTCTCCCTTCCATGTCCCGCCTCCTCCTTTCCTCGTGCCCTTCCTACGTGACACTGCCCCGCCAACCTCAGCTTTGACCCTTGCTTTTCTTCTGCACACCAATCACGTTGCTGGCTGTAGGTGTATTGAGTGAGAAGGGGCTGTCCTCGGTGTCCCCGTTACAGCCCCTTTGTCTCTTTGCTGCTAGACACGGGCTCTGTTTCGGACTGTGTTTGACATGCTTGAGAACTGTCCTTCGTGACAGGTGTTGGCCGTCCGGCGGCATCGGCGCACGAGTCGCAGTGTTGGTTCTTGCACAGGGGTGCCCCTAACCCTACTAACGGGACTGTGTAAGGAGTAAGGCGCGTGTGTCTTGGAAAAGGGTAGGGTCACAAAGTTGTCCTTTTCTTGGTGGGGTGGATTGGTCCGTCGGGAAGGGCCTAAGAGAGGGAGGAAGGCTTTCTTGAGAAGGGGAGACCTCCTCACCGGTTCATTTCCAGACATTTTTCCCTTTGCCATTTCTTTCCCCTTCTTCAAAGGGAGTAAGATTTGGCGGAAGTAAGGCTGACCCCCCCGTAAACGGGCTTTGGGTCTCTCTCCTTTTTGCCCTCTCTGCATGGGCCCAAAGTGAGCTCCCTCTAACTAGGGTTTGCGTCTTCACTTGCCCAGCCTTCCTCCCCCGCGAGGAAGCTAAAACAAAAGGCAGGACTAGGCAGCACTTTAAAGCTAGCTCTAGAAACAAGCCCCTTTTAGTGAACTGGGGGTTGGTCCTGTCACCCTCCCGTCACCCTGACCTGCACGCACTCTCAACCACGTCCACGCCGAGCGACGCCTGCACCCAGCTGGCCACCACTTCTGCCGCTGCCAGGACTCCTGCTCACTGCCGCAGGTAGGCGCGGAAGTCGGGCTGCGGGGATCATTTCAAAGAGGGGCCTCGTGCACTGACTCTGAACGGATGTTGCCGTGCAGCGTAGGGAGTCGGCGCCTCACTTTCCTTCTCCTCTTTTCTCTCCCTAGCAGCTGAAAGGAGGAAACGGACAAGAAGACAGCAGCGCTGAAGAAAGAGCGGGAAAAGAGAGCGGAAGCAGAAGCCACGGGAAAAGGACGCCCACGTGACACGCATGGCTCTCCCTGTATCGGGGACGCTGGCCTTCCACTTCAACTTCCTTCCCCTTTGAGGCGGCAGGTCCAGGGACCTCCCTGTAAACAGGGATGAAGGTCCACCCCTTAGAGCAAAACTGCTTCATGAGGAAGCTAGAGCTGAGTGACCCCCCTTTAAGAAGGGGAGCGGTCGCTCTGTAGGTTTCGGCTCTTTAGGAGCTAGCCTTTCAAATAGATCTGGGACGTGACCTGTGCCTGTAACTGGGGTGCAGGTGTCCCTTTTTCGCCTCGCCTCGTCTTGTCCCGCCTGGACTTGCTTGGCAAAAAGACCACCCTCTCCTGAGGGCATGGAGGTCTGGGCTTTTTTCCTCCGCTGCCACCTAAAAGCTTCACGACCACCCTGTAAGGAGGGTTTGGGTCACTTTGCCATGCTGCGTTAGCCACAGGTCGCTTTGACGTGCCAGGCCAAACAGCTGCCCTGTAAGCAGAGGGCAAGGTCTTTCCCCTCTTCAACTAGGGAGGCCTTTCCATGGCTGTGGCTGAAGGACCCCCCCCTTTAAGAAGGGCGGCGGTCTCCTAGGCTTGAAGCTGCCAGGTGCCACTGACCTCTCCCTTTAAGCAGGGGTTCAGGTCTCCCCTTTTTAGCCTGTCTATGGAGGCTGGCACATGCCGGACACAGAGACCGCCCCCTCTACAGAGGGCAGTGGCGGTCTCTCCCATTGCACACTTTTCTCCTCTGACCCGTCATTGTTGTCCGGCTTAAGGGCCACCCTGTACGGAGGGTTTGGTTCTCCTTTGCCACGCTTCTTTCTCCCAGGGGAACTTTGCACGGCCAGGCAAACTTAGCAAGGGAAAATGGCTTCTCCCTCTCCCTCTTCAACTAGTGGGACCTTTTGGGGCTAAGGGACTCCCCCTTTAAGAAGGGTTGAGAGCCTCTCCTTTCCTTAGCCCTAGTAAACTGCCCCCAGCAGGATTTCTACTTGGCTTTTTTGGAATTTCTCGTCCCGTGATGTTAGGGACCTCTCTGAATGAAGCCGGGGTCTCCCGGAACACGGTGTGGCGAAGGGGCGGCTGTAAGGGGCTGGTGGAGGCCGTGATCAATTCGACCCTTTTTCCAAAAAAGCCAAGAAAGACCCACCGGCAGCGATCCCAATGTTCCCAGGTCTGGAAATGAGCAGGTCAGGCAGGGGGGCGCCTTTCAGCTTCTCCCTTCCATGTCCCGCCTCCTCCTTTCCTCGTGCCCTTCCTACGTGACACTGCCCCGCCAACCTCAGCTTTGACCCTTGCTTTTCTTCTGCACACCAATCACGTTGCTGGCTGTAGGTGTATTGAGTGAGAAGGGGCTGTCCTCGGTGTCCCCGTTACAGCCCCTTTGTCTCTTTGCTGCTAGACACGGGCTCTGTTTCGGACTGTGTTTGACATGCTTGAGAACTGTCCTTCGTGACAGGTGCTGGCCGTCCGGCGGCATCGGCGCACGAGTCGCAGTGTTGGTTCTTGCACAGGGGTGCCCCTAACCCTACTAACGGGACTGTGTAAGGAGTAAGGCGCGTGTGTCTTGGAAAAGGGTAGGGTCACAAAGTTGTCCTTTTCTTGGTGGGGTGGATTGGTCCGTCGGGAAGGGCCTAAGAGAGGGAGGAAGGCTTTCTTGAGAAGGGGAGACCTCCTCACCGGTTCATTTCCAGACATTTTTCCCTTTGCCATTTCTTTCCCCTTCTTCAAAGGGAGTAAGATTTGGCGGAAGTAAGGCTGACCCCCCCGTAAACGGGCTTTGGGTCTCTCTCCTTTTTGCCCTCTCTGCATGGGCCCAAAGTGAGCTCCCTCTAACTAGGGTTTGCGTCTTCACTTGCCCAGCCTTCCTCCCCCGCGAGGAAGCTAAAACAAAAGGCAGGACTAGGCAGCACTTTAAAGCTAGCTCTAGAAACAAGCCCCTTTTAGTGAATTGGGGGTTGGTCCTGTCGCCCTCCCGTCACCCTGACCTGCACGCACTCTCAACCGCGTCCACGCCGAGCGAAGCCTGCACCCAGCTGGCCACCACTTCTGCCGCTGCCAGGACTCCTGCTCACTGCCGCAGGTAGGCGCGGAAGTCGGGCTGCGGGGATCATTTCAAAGAGGGGCCTCGTGCACTGACTCTGAACGGATGTTGCCGTGCAGCGTAGGGAGTCGGCGCCTCACTTTCCTTCTCCTCTTTTCTCTCCCTAGCAGCTGAAAGGAGGAAACGGACAAGAAGACAGCAGCGCTGAAGAAAGAGCGGGAAAAGAGAGCGGAAGCAGAAGCCACGGGAAAAGGACGCCCACGTGACACGCATGGCTCTCCCTGTATCGGGGACGCTGGCCTTCCACTTCAACTTCCTTCCCCTTTGAGGCGGCAGGTCCAGGGACCTCCCTGTAAACAGGGATGAAGGTCCACCCCTTAGAGCAAAACTGCTTCATGAGGAAGCTAGAGCTGACTGACCCCCCTTTAAGAAGGGGAGCGGTCCCTCTGTAGGTTTCGGCTCTTTAGGAGCTAGCCTTTCAAATAGATCTGGGACGTGACCTGTGCCTGTAACTGGGGTGCAGGTGTCCCTTTTTCGCCTCGCCTCGTCTTGTCCCGCCTGGACTTGCTTGGCAAAAAGACCACCCTCTCCTGAGGGCATGGAGGTCTGGGCTTTTTTCCTCCGCTGCCACCTAAAAGCTTCACGACCACCCTGTAAGGAGGGTTTGGGTCACTTTGCCACGCTGCGTTAGCCACAGGTCGCTTTGACGTGCCAGGCCAAACAGCTGCCCTGTAAGCAGAGGGCAAGGTCTTTCCCCTCTTCAACTAGGGAGGCCTTTCCATGGCTGTGGCTGAAGGACCCCCCCCTTTAAGAAGGGCGGCGGTCTCCTAGGCTTGAAGCTGCCAGGTGCCACTGACCTCTCCCTTTAAGCAGGGGTTCAGGTCTCCCCTTTTTAGCCTGTCTATGGAGGCTGGCACATGCCGGACACAGAGACCGCCCCCTCTACAGAGGGCAGTGGCGGTCTCTCCCATTGCACACTTTTCTCCTCTGACCCGTCATTGTTGTCCGGCTTAAGGGCCACCCTGTACGGAGGGTTTGGTTCTCCTTTGCCACGCTTCTTTCTCCCAGGGGAGCTTTGCATGGCCAGGCAAACTTAGCAAGGGAAAATGGCTTCTCCCTCTCCCTCTTCAACTAGTGGGACCTTTTGGGGCTAAGGGACTCCCCCTTTAAGAAGGGTTGAGAGCCTCTCCTTTCCTTAGCCCTAGTAAACTGCCCCCAGCAGGATTTCTCCTTGGCTTTTTTGGAATTTCTCGTCCCGTGATGTTAGGGACTTCTCTGAATGAAGCCGGGGTCTCCCGGAACACGGTGTGGCGAAGGGGCGGCTGGAAGGGGCTGGTGGAGGCCGTGATCAATTCGACCCTTTTTCCAAAAAAGCCAAGAAAGACCCACCGGCAGCGATCCCAATGTTCCCAGGTCTGGAAATGAGCAGGTCAGGCAGGGGGGCGCCTTTCAGCTTCTCCCTTCCATGTCCCGCCTCCTCCTTTCCTCGTGCCCTTCCTACGTGACACTGCCCCGCCAACCTCAGCTTTGACCCTTGCTTTTCTTCTGCACACCAATCACGTTGCTGGCTGTAGGTGTATTGAGTGAGAAGGGGCTGTCCTCGGTGTCCCCGTTACAGCCCCTTTGTCTCTTTGCTGCTAGACACGGGCTCTGTTTCGGACTGTGTTTGACATGCTTGAGAACTGTCCTTCGTGACAGGTGTTGGCCGTCCGGCGGCATCGGCGCACGAGTCGCAGTGTTGGTTCTTGCACAGGGGTGCCCCTAACCCTACTAACGGGACTGTGTAAGGAGTAAGGCGCGTGTGTCTTGGAAAAGGGTAGGGTCACAAAGTTGTCCTTTTCTTGGTGGGGTGGATTGGTCCGTCGGGAAGGGCCTAAGAGAGGGAGGAAGGCTTTCTTGAGAAGGGGAGACCTCCTCACCGGTTCATTTCCAGACATTTTTCCCTTTGCCATTTCTTTCCCCTTCTTCAAAGGGAGTAAGATTTGGCGGAAGTAAGGCTGACCCCCCCGTAAACGGGCTTTGGGTCTCTCTCCTTTTTGCCCTCTCTGCATGGGCCCAAAGTGAGCTCCCTCTAACTAGGGTTTGCGTCTTCACTTGCCCAGCCTTCCTCCCCCGCGAGGAAGCTAAAACAAAAGGCAGGACTAGGCAGCACTTTAAAGCTAGCTCTAGAAACAAGCCCCTTTTAGTGAACTGGGGGTTGGTCCTGTCGCCCTCCCGTCACCCTGACCTGCACGCACTCTCAACCGCGTCCACGCCGAGCGAAGCCTGCACCCAGCTGGCCACCACTTCTGCCGCTGCCAGGACTCCTGCTCACTGCCGCAGGTAGGCGCGGAAGTCGGGCTGCGGGGATCATTTCAAAGAGGGGCCTCGTGCACTGACTCTGAACGGATGTTGCCGTGCAGCGTAGGGAGTCGGCGCCTCACTTTCCTTCTCCTCTTTTCTCTCCCTAGCAGCTGAAAGGAGGAAACGGACAAGAAGACAGCAGCGCTGAAGAAAGAGCGGGAAAAGAGAGCGGAAGCAGAAGCCACGGGAAAAGGACGCCCACGTGACACGCATGGCTCTCCCTGTATCGGGGACGCTGGCCTTCCACTTCAACTTCCTTCCCCTTTGAGGCGGCAGGTCCAGGGACCTCCCTGTAAACAGGGATGAAGGTCCACCCCTTAGAGCAAAACTGCTTCATGAGGAAGCTAGAGCTGAGTGACCCCCCTTTAAGAAGGGGAGCGGTCGCTCTGTAGGTTTCGGCTCTTTAGGAGCTAGCCTTTCAAATAGATCTGGGACGTGACCTGTGCCTGTAACTGGGGTGCAGGTGTCCCTTTTTCGCCTCGCCTCGTCTTGTCCCGCCTGGACTTGCTTGGCAAAAAGACCACCCTCTCCTGAGGGCATGGAGGTCTGGGCTTTTTTCCTCCGCTGCCACCTAAAAGCTTCACGACCACCCTGTAAGGAGGGTTTGGGTCACTTTGCCACGCTGCGTTAGCCACAGGTCGCTTTGACGTGCCAGGCCAAACAGCTGCCCTGTAAGCAGAGGGCAAGGTCTTTCCCCTCTTCAACTAGGGAGGCCTTTCCATGGCTGTGGCTGAAGGACCCCCCCCTTTAAGAAGGGCGGCGGTCTCCTAGGCTTGAAGCTGCCAGGTGCCACTGACCTCTCCCTTTAAGCAGGGGTTCAGGTCTCCCCTTTTTAGCCTGTCTATGGAGGCTGGCACATGCCGGACACAGAGACCGCCCCCTCTACAGAGGGCAGTGGCGGTCTCTCCCATTGCACACTTTTCTCCTCTGACCCGTCATTGTTGTCCGGCTTAAGGGCCACCCTGTACGGAGGGTTTGGTTCTCCTTTGCCACGCTTCTTTCTCCCAGGGGAACTTTGCACGGCCAGGCAAACTTAGCAAGGGAAAATGGCTTCTCCCTCTCCCTCTTCAACTAGTGGGACCTTTTGGGGCTAAGGGACTCCCCCTTTAAGAAGGGTTGAGAGCCTCTCCTTTCCTTAGCCCTAGTAAACTGCCCCCAGCAGGATTTCTACTTGGCTTTTTTGGAATTTCTCGTCCCGTGATGTTAGGGACCTCTCTGAATGAAGCCGGGGTCTCCCGGAACACGGTGTGGCGAAGGGGCGGCTGTAAGGGGCTGGTGGAGGCCGTGATCAATTCGACCCTTTTTCCAAAAAAGCCAAGAAAGACCCACCGGCAGCGATCCCAATGTTCCCAGGTCTGGAAATGAGCAGGTCAGGCAGGGGGGCGCCTTTCAGCTTCTCCCTTCCATGTCCCGCCTCCTCCTTTCCTCGTGCCCTTCCTACGTGACACTGCCCCGCCAACCTCAGCTTTGACCCTTGCTTTTCTTCTGCACACCAATCACGTTGCTGGCTGTAGGTGTATTGAGTGAGAAGGGGCTGTCCTCGGTGTCCCCGTTACAGCCCCTTTGTCTCTTTGCTGCTAGACACGGGCTCTGTTTCGGACTGTGTTTGACATGCTTGAGAACTGTCCTTCGTGACAGGTGTTGGCCGTCCGGCGGCATCGGCGCACGAGTCGCAGTGTTGGTTCTTGCACAGGGGTGCCCCTAACCCTACTAACGGGACTGTGTAAGGAGTAAGGCGCGTGTGTCTTGGAAAAGGGTAGGGTCACAAAGTTGTCCTTTTCTTGGTGGGGTGGATTGGTCCGTCGGGAAGGGCCTAAGAGAGGGAGGAAGGCTTTCTTGAGAAGGGGAGACCTCCTCACCGGTTCATTTCCAGACATTTTCCCCTTTGCCATTTCTTTCCCCTTCTTCAAAGGGAGTAAGATTTGGCAGAAGTAAGGGTGACCCCCCCCCTCCGGTAAACCGGGGTTACACACATGAGGAAGCTAGTTATAGAATGTGAAAATTGGAATTCCTTAAATAGCAATTTTATTTACCACTATCTGTGTCAGTCATGTCCTATATCATCATTTGTCAGTTAAAATCCCTAATTATTTCAGATACTTGTGTGTCCCTGGAAAGCAGAGCCAACTCTGGGACTTGAGTTCTTCTGTGTCTGATATTTTCTCTCATTGTGTATCTGTCAATTTATTGTACTCCATTAAGTTCTGTCTTTCATAGTTGAAGGAAACTCCTCATTCTCTTGTTAAATTTTTCTAATTGGCTATGGTTATACTGTTGTGAATGTGTTTATTGAGTATCATGGAAAATTAAATGTCCTGTAATATTGTGGTTAGTGAAGGAAAATAAGCGGATAACTCAAAAGGCTCTGAAGATATCTGTATAATATACAGTGGATACCGAATCAGTAAAACGGAGTGTAAAACTCCTCAGGAAATCTGTGTCATGTGGTTTCAACATACACATTGTGTATTCCTTTATGCTGTATAATTTCATAATTGTAATGTATCTCACTTTCTGTTCCTTCCTACTTGTCACACTGTTTTCAAGTGTTTAGGGCAATTACCATATCTGACTTTATGCAGCTTGTTCTCTGATCCTTTTTGGTCTATGTGGATGTCACCTAGAATATAGAAATGGAAACATAATGTGTTATGTTTTGTAAACTTTTTTTTCATAAGAGTTGGAATTCATGAATGCCAATACTTTTTCCTGAACTCCAGTATCAGACAGTTTTATGTTTCTAGGAAAAGGTGCGAAATAATATGTATGGCAATTCAAATGCTTCAGATAAATGATCATTTCTGTTTACTAACTAAAAAAGGATAGGAAAAACAACAGGAGAAATACATTCCATTAATCTGAATTTCCAGATTGTTTCTTTTATTTTTGTATGATTGGAACATGTTCAGCCCCAGTTAAAATTATGGAGGATTGCTCAAGGGATTCATGTTTTAACAAGAGATGATCCCAAATCAAACTCCATTATCCATGCAATTACAAAGTTCAGAAAAAAACAACAAAAAAGATTAGGAGTGTGAAATGACTGCCATAGGAGTAGACATTAACAAGACTGAGATTTTTTCAGCTTTGAAAAGAGGCAACTAAGGGGTGATATGTTAGAAGTCTATAAAATCATGACAGCTGTGGAGAAAATAAATAAGGAATAGTTATTCACTTGTTTATATAACCCAAGTACTAGAGGTCACCAACTGAAATTAATTAAATGAAATTAATAGGTAGCATTAAAACAAACAAAAGGAATCATTTCTTCACACAACACACAGTCAAGCTGTGGAACTCCTTGACATAGGATGTTGCCAGAGGACGTTGTAAATGCCAAGACTTTTAACAGGGTTCAAAAAAGAACTATATAAATTTATGGAGGACAGGTCCGTTAATGGCTATTAGCCAGGAAAGGCAGGAGTGGTGTCCCTATTTTCTGTTTGTCAGAATGAGTAACAGTGAATGGATCACTTGACGATTCCCTGTTCTGTTCATTGCCTTTTGGGCAACTGGTATTGGCTACTGTTGGAAGACAGGATACTCAGCTAGATGGATGTTTGGTCTGACCCAGAATGGCTGTTCTTATGTTCTTATCCAGATCTAACAATTAAAGATAGTCCTAGCTATATAGTAGGGTGACTGTGACCTAGATTCGAACACACTGGTATCTGTTAAGCTTGAATTTGAACATTGTAATTCAATTTAATTTCTTATATTATTAAAATAAGTTCATTGCCTTAATACTGAAAACAAGACCTAGCACTTCTATAGAGTTTTTTACTCCTCACTCACAAGTTACTTTGTGAAGGTTAGGGGTGTAAAATCCTTCACAAGGAGTGAAGTGTATGTGTACATATATTTGTAAGATATATGTTACTAGAGCACTATATTGCCTTTTATCACAGCTGTAGAGCTGTGCCAGCTAACGTTTTAAAAATATGTTAAAACAACATACAGGAAGCCTATATATAAAACTTGGATCAAATATCTTTACAACAGATGTTTCCTTCGCAAAAACATTTTCCTGTCCCTCATTACAAATAAAAGCCACTTAAGGTTGTACCTCCTTCGTCTAGCACCCTCGGGACTTAACCAGTCCCAGATAAGGGGTTTTGCCAGCCCAAGAGAGAACATTTTAACCCCCACTGACACCAGTCCCCCACCCCGTCAGCTCTAGCCTGGCTGCTGGTGGCCTGACCAGCTCTCCCCTGCCACTGGCCTGCTGCCCTGCCAGCTCCACTGGGATTCCTGGTCCCATCAAGCAACGCTGTTGCTTCGTGCCATAGATACCTTCCCTCCCAGTCATGATTGTGTTACCACAAACAGTTTGGGAGTGATGCCGTGGGACACATGACTGGGACGGAAGGTATCTGTGAGATTCTCTATTATGAGGTAACCCTTATTTTGAAAAATCAGAGGTCTCCTGCTCTAAGGTTATTTTTTATGGTGAAGGAAAGGAAAAAGAAACAAGCTAAATACAGAAGAATAGATTACATAGAAAATGGGCAGGAAACAGCAACCTGACCTCTTATCTGAATTGAAAGGAGTAAGGAAGTGATTACTTGACTGATGTAGAACATCCTTTTCCCAGTGTGTGTTAAATCATTCTTGGAAGTGTAGGTGACTGGTGCCTGCAAGGGGTAGGGCTACCTAGAGAAACAGGGAGGGGCATGAGGAAGCACCGTATTTAGCAAACAAAATTTTGGCAGGGTATGAGGAGGCATTGCACTTCTGGGGTGCTACCATTAGTTACCTATGCTTTGTATAAATGACTTACTCCTGAGTCTCATCAAGGTACCAGCAAAATCCAAATATTTGGCCTTTAGAATTCACCAATTTACACTTTTACTTGCACCCTCAGGGGTGGGGAATCTTTTTTGGGGATCAGAGGCTGCTGACCCACACAAAAATCAGTCCGGGGCAACACACAAGGGAGAAGCAAAAAAAAATAATCCATCACTAACATGGCTCTCAACTGAGAAGCAAAAAGACACTCTCCACACCAGATCCTAGTGGGGGTCAGGCTAGTAGACTTTGTATGCTCCGGTCCTGTACACAAGTGACAAGGGTTGTGGAGTGCCAGTGTGTGCACCCTAATCCTGGGGAGAGCCCTGAGCCTTGGGGGCTGGATCTGGGCTAGCCAGGGGCCGCATCCAGCCCCATGCCTTAGGTTCCCATCCCTGATCCAAGATATTAAAAATAGTTTTTATCTACACGTTTTCAGTCCAAACACTGGCCCTAAGTTTCAACACCTTTTGCATCAGTGGACCATAATCACTGATGGCCTTAGTGAATTCAGTATATTGAAATAAATGACACTGTTCCTGTTTGTCAATGGTGAGCCCCAAATTAATTATTAATGTAATTACTAAAAAAATCCCAGATTCTAAAAGCCTTCAAACTCTCTGCAGTATTACCATACAGAGTTGGATGTGGGTGGGTGGATGGGTAGGTGATTTCACATTTTATGCTGCTTTTAAGTAGTATTAATTCAGGATAAAAGGGGAGTTTTACTTTTAACTACAGAAACCATATTATCTTCACTTTCAGTGTAATGCAAATTGTATGTCTCTCTTCATTTTCAAAGTAAAAGGAACCAGCTTCCATGAAAGAGTTAAGCATGTGTCATGTTTTAAAAAAAAAGGATATGGGGGAGGGAGGAAAGTTAACAATGTGATAGTGAGATTGCTATAAACTACTTAAGCTAGATCCAGCTTTGGACACACTCCACCTCATAATTTGGAACCACAAGCGTAACCCATGCAAGGGAATTCCACCCCATATGTTACTGGCCTCAAAGACTCAAACTAAAAGGCAGTTTGCACACTACTCAACAGAGCTGTAGCAGGACTTAAAAATCCAAGATTACTAAAGCAATATCCAGTTTTGCTTGAACATAATCAGCAGATATGTTGTTACTGGGAAGTTTAAAAGCAATGAAGAGGAAGCAGCTTTTCTGCACTATGTTCTGTGTTCTGAGCTTGATAGGTGAGTATTAAACATATAAAGGCTCAATTTATGGCTACTATATTCATTAAGCACAAAATAGAGTGGGGGGAGGGGGAGAAATGTGCAGGGCAATACCTCTCTGTATTACTGATCCTACTACCAGTCCTTAGATAGAAGGTAGAGAAAACAGTGTACTGTAAATGTAATGTATGTTCAATAAAATTGGAGCAGACCACAGATTAGATAGAGAGCATTCTATAGAGGACATTTTATGTAGAATAATGACACATCTCCTGATTCTCCAAAAAAAGCCAAAAATGAGTGTTCAGAACAGGAATTATTACTGCTTTAAATGGAGTTGAAAACAAAAATATGAAAGCATTCAATTAGAACCTAGGTTATAAGAAAGATGTAAATGTGTGGAATTCCACTAATGAATTCATATAACTTGTTGCTCTGTACTAGCCGGAAAGGACAGAGGTTTCTAATTTTCAATGATTATTTTATAGGAATTAAACACTTATTTAGTTTAAAAACAAGTGTAACTACAAAACCTGTTCTAAAAATCTGTCACTTCCCAAAAAAACTTTGCTTCCTCGGATGAACTTCTTGTTACCATGGGGAATCCTTCACCCACCCTTAAGTCATCCACAAGCAACAATCAGCACAGGGGGGAAGAGGAGAAGAGAGTAATTTTAAGGATTTTTGGTGCATAGGCCTCTGTTTTGCATAGGGTGCTTTTGTTGGATTTTAGTTTAAGCAATATTTAACACTTTGACATATTTTTGTATATTTGTTCTAATCTACTAAGAATCTTAATACTAATTAAGATTGGCATAATAAATTATTGGGGAACTTTTTTGTCTGAATATTCTATAAGCAGTACTAGAATAACATCCAAAATCCTGAAGTATCCAACCTACTTTGTTTTCACTTTTGTCAATGAAATGTGTGAGAATAGATTCTCTTAAATAGTCAGTTAAATTGTGCTCTTCTGTCTCTTATTTCATTGCTAATATTTCAGAAAGGAACAAATTCACTCCCTTATCAAGCTGGCACACAATATTGCTCACTTGTGCCATTTCATCTCACCTTCTAGTATGCTTTTACAGAAAGCCCAGTACAAAGAAGTCTTTAAAGTGTGTTTCAGCATTGTGTTACTGTCTGAGATGTGTGGTGAGCAAGGATTTGGTACAAGAGCTTTTGTCTGCAATTAGAAATCTGAATCATTTGTGCCATGAAAAAAGGCAAAGGCAAAATTAACAAGTGCTAGGGTTTGAGGGGGTTGTTTTTTGTTTGTTTTTTAAATTTTGTACTTATAATGGACTTTGAGAGAAAATACACATACTGTAAAATGTGTTGCCATTTATTAGCTAAGCCAATACTCTGCTCTGGTATGGGATTTTTAAATGCTTTGTGAATAGTTAATTTGCTCCCCATATGTCTGGCTGATAGATCTTGCCTACATATTGATGGTCATATCTGGGGTCAGGAAGGAATTTTTCCCCAAATCAGGAAGATGAGATTCCAGGGGGCAGTTTCCTTCCTCTGCCACACAGCACGGGTCACTTTTACTGATTTGAACTAGAGTAAATGGTGCACTCTCTGTAACCTGATGTCTTTAAATCAAGATTTGAGGACTTTGGCGACTCAGGCAGTAATTTCTGGCCCATTACTACAGGAATGTGTGTTGTGAGGTTCTATGGCCTGGAATGTGCCAGACATTAAACTAGAACATTATGAGAGTCCTTTTCTCCTTTAGATCTATAAGTCTATGAACACCCCTGTGTGAGGTAAATAAGTTTTAATTCCATTCCATAGGGTAAAATAAAGCAGAGGGGTTCTGAATACCTGCGTTTCTCATTGACTTCTGTTGGAGCTATGAGTGCCTAACACCTGTGAAAATAATTCCCTAAATGACATGTCTCAAGATTCCACAGTGAATCGGGTACACAGGTAACAGGAGTTCTATATCCTTGTTACTTACTTATTCCCTGGACAATGCTGCCTTTTTGGTGGCTTCTAGGACATGAACTTTCAGAACCAAAATATCATGCCTTTTTTCAGGTATCTACATCTTAGATGACTATATAAATTCAGGGGTACAATATCAAAAACTAGTTACTACAAAGAGTGGTCCTGGCCATCAATTTTTGAGCATCCAAGCACAAGCTCTATTGTATATTTGTAAACGTTGTTTTTCATTCTTCCTTTAAGACCTTCTATTTACTTGCTACCAGAATACTGTACTTGCTTTGGGCAGGGGGCTGGACTCGATGACCTCCTGAGGTCTCTTCCAGCCCTAGGATTCTATAAGCTGAAGCCTTTAACAACATTTCCATTTAGGAAAACTTATAGCAGGGACTGTGCAAAATTTGATCATTTGCAAGGATTCATACAAACACACTTTTTTGGTCAAGAGGCGATAAGGGTCTGGGAACCTCTGACAGGTTGTGATGCAGCCTGGGAGCTACTAGAATCTCTGTGCCCCTACCAGTTTAGCTCCAAGTTCAGTTATCACCCAGCATGACAGCAGGTGGCACTGCACACCCAGCTGAGTTACCCGAGTGCCTTACTTAAGCCACTAACTAGTTATTACTGGCTTACTATCTCTTGGTGCGTTGCAGCAAGATCTTTACCAAGGAGAGAGAATTAAGATTTGGTGCCATAGTATCTGTGAAATTAGCAATTGAGAATGAAACAATTCACATATTCTTTAGAATAAAAAAAAAATACTAACTTCAACTGAGCACCCTTTTGTGCCTATTCACATAATGCAGAACTCACGTTGTTCCTGTGGGTCAGGTGTGTTGATAAAAGAGAGACTGAAAGACATACCTATGGTGGGTGCTGTAGTGATATCAAGGTACAGGTTGAATGTCTCTAATCCAGAACTCTCTGGTCTGGCATGATTTCAGTTAGCGGGATGTCCACTTATCAAGGGTGTGGCCAAGTTTCCCATGGTCCCAAAAAGTTTGTTCACAGTCACCAGTCCTGACTCTGTTCTGTTATTTAGCTCTAATTTACCCCTAAATATCTTCTAAGGGCCCAGTAAGCAGTGGAAGCGTTGGTAATGCTGCTAGACAATATTGACGTCCTGTGGTACAGAAAATTGTCAGGTTTGGCTCCAGTGAGGTCCCAAGGATGCTGGACTAGAGAAGTTCAACCTGTACTTACTCCAGTAGATTTTCTGTCACATTGCTTCCTAGTCTGCTATAGTGTTGGAATAGAATTTTCCCCAACTTGTTTAAACATCTTCATTAAAGAAGGAACAATTTGCTACTTCATATATGGCTACGTCTTGACTATATCCCTCTTTCGACAGAGGGATGCAAATAAAGCACTTCGAAAGTGCAAATGAAGCTGGGATTTAAATATCCCGTGCTTCATTTGCATAATCATGTAATGGTGCTCTTTCGAAAAAGCGCTATTTTGAAATTGAAACCACAGTCTAGATGCAGTTCTTTCGAAAACGGGGTGCTCTTTAGAAAGATTTTTTGAGGTTTACAGGATCTTTCGAAAAAGCGCTCCATTTTTGAAAGAATCGTGTCTAGACTGTCGTTTCAATTTCAAAATAGCGCTTTTTCGAAAGAGTGCCATTACGTGATTATGCAAATGAAGCACGGGATATTTAAATCCCGGCTTCATTTGCACTTTCGAAGTGCTTCATTTACATCCCTCTGTCGAAAGAGGGATGTAGTCTAGACACACCCCTAGTTAAAAGTAGGACCCAGCATATTGCTGAAGACCTGCAACTTGTTACTGACCTCTGAGTTGTAGGTGTCAGCACTTCTCAGGGTCACAACCCAACTCAGATGCACAACTTTAACAAAGCAAACATCTCCTGAGCAATTTCCTTGCTGATCTCTCCCCTTGGCTTTTAATCTTATTTTCCCAGCAGCATTTCTCCACTCAAGAGCTAGACAATAGAAGAATGACTCTCAAAAGCTATGTGCATGTTGGCTGAAATAGCAAGCTAAGAATTCCCTCTTCCCCACTGACATATATTAAGTGGAAACAAAACCACTCCATGCTGTTTAAAGGAAAATTTGTTGACACATATTTTCAGACTCCAAAGTAAGATTAGAAAAGGTTCAAGGTAAAAGCAAATTCAGAATTATGAAACACATTACTTGAAGGCTAATTAGGAGTGATTCAGCACTTGTCTAATCTAAATATTAAGCTATAATTCAGATTTATTCATATAATAATTTGTAGTTTTTCCAAGAACTACTTTTCATGTATTTTAGATATGGTACTTAGGGTCTATTCCTGGCTCTGCCATTAACCTGTTTTGTTACATTGAGCAAGTTATTTCAACCTGATGCTTCAAATTCCCCATTTGTAAAATGGGGATAATGATACCTTTTTGCAAAGCATGTGAAGTTTATGTATAAAAAGCATGAAATAAGAGCTAAAAATACTACGGTGAGCTGACAGTCTGCAGCTAGGCTATATTTCATAGCTAAGCTAGTGGGATGCATTCCCAGCACCATGCCAACCTATGAAGTTTTAAAACCTTTGAACCACACTGTCTGAGCACTTTTGAAAATTAATTTTGAAGTAATTCACCCATGGTCTACGAGCAGGCACACAGTGGAGGCAGGATTAGAACCTTTTCTTCCTGAGTTCCCACAACGCTATCTATCCTTGCATGTGAGAAGCTGCCTTAAAATCAGAAGCCAAAATGTCCCATCCTCAAAGGAAGACATGTACGAGAATGCTGTGCATCCCTGGAACTGCTATATTTCAGCGGGTACTGCATGTAATTTGCATTTCATCTGATCCAAATGAAAGTTGCTAAGTGGAAAATAATTGTCTGCAAAATCTACTTGGTCTTTCTGGTTCATTTTTAAGATGAGTGCTTTTTTTAAAGGCTGGGAAAGGGGGGGTTTTACTTCAGTTTGTACATTCCAATTACACCATATAACAGGTAGAACAGGAGATCCCAATACAGTGCTGAGTCACTGGAGATGGGCAAACCTGTTTGTTTAAAATAAAGACTTTTCGCCTTTGACTTGAATCAAATGCTAATCAAAACTATTACATTTAGGAAAGTTTCTGTATGTTCAGATTCAGCTAGTGAGAAAAATAGAAAGGAGCATAAACTTTGTCAAATTAAGTGTAAAAATATAATAAGAAAAGACAAAAAGGAGTTTGAAGAACAGCTAGACAAAAACTCAAAAAGTAATAGCAAAATGTTTTTTAAGTACATCAGAAGCAGAAAGTCTGCTAAACAACCAGTGGGACCCTTGGATGATCGAGATGCTAAAGAAGCACTCAAAGATGATAAATCATTCCAGAGAAGCTAAATAAATTCTTTGCTTCAGTTTTCATAGCTGAGGATATTGGGGATATTCTCAAACCTGAGCCATTCTTTTTAGATGACAAATATGAGGCATTGTCCCAGATTGAGGTGTCATTAGAGAAGGTTTTGGAACAAATTCATAAACTTAACAGTAACAAGTCACCGAGACCAGAATGCATTCACCCAAGAGTTCTAAAAGAACTCAAATGTGAAATTGTGGAAATATTAACTGTGGTTTGTAACTTATCCTTTAAATAAGCTTCTGTACCTAATGACTGGAAGATAGTTAATGTGACGCCAGTATTTAAAAAGGGCTCTAGAGTGATCCTGGCAATTACAGATGGGTAAGTCTAACGTCAGTACTGGGCAAATTAGTTGTAACTATAGTAAAGAATAAAATTGTCAGACATATAGATGAACATAATTTGTTGGGGGAAAATCAACATGGTTTCTGTAAAGGGAAATCATGCCTTACTAATCTACTAGGGTATGTCTACACTTCCCCCTAGTTCTAACTAGGGAGGCAAATGAAGCATACGGAAGTTGCAAATCAAGCACGGATTTTAAATATCCCATGCTTGATTAGCATAATCGCAGCCAGTCGCCATTTTAAAATGCTGGTCGCCCGATTTAACTTGCCACATGTAAACGTGGTAGTTCGATTGGAAACCCTTCCAATGCAATGAGGAGTAACAGTTAATTCGAGGGAAGGGTTTTAAATTGGACTACTGCGTCTACACGTGGCAAGTTAAAGGGTGACCGGCATTTTAAAATGGTGACTGGCCGCAATTATGCTAATCAAGCATGGGATATTTAAATCCCGCACTTGATATGCAACTTTGGTATGCTTCATTTGCCTCCCTTGTTCAAACTAGGGGGCAAGTGTAGACATACCCTTAGAGTTCTTTGAGGGAGTCGACAAACATGTGAATAGAAGGGGTCCAATGGATATAGTATACTTAGATTTCCAGAAAGCCTTTAACAAGGTCCCTCACCAAAAGCTCCTATGTAAATGAAGTTGTCATGGAATAAGAGGGAAGATCATTTCATGGATTGAGAACTGGTTAAAAGACAGGAAACAAAGGGTGGGAATAATGGTAAATTTTCAGAATGGAGAGGGGTAACTAGTGGTGTTCCCCATGGGTCAATCCTAGGACCAATCCTATTCAACTTATTCATAAATGATCTGGAGAAAAGGGTAAACAGTGAGGTGGCAAAGTTTGCAGACAATACTGAACTGTTCAAGATAGTTAAGACCAAAGCAGACTGAGAAGAGCTTCAAAAAGATCTCACTAAACTAAGTGACTGGGCAACAAAATGGCAAATGAAATTTAATATTGATAAATGTAAAGTAATGCACATTGGAAAAAATAATCCCGACTGTACATACAATATGATAGGGACTAATTTAGCTACAACTACTCATGAGAGAGATCTTGGAATCACTGGGGATAGTTCTCTTAAAACATGTATTTAGTGTGCACAAGCAATCAAAAAAAGCAAATAGAATGTTAGGAATCATTAAAAAGGGATAGAGAATAAGACAGAAAATATCTTATTGCCTCTATATAAAACCATAAAACGCCCACATCTTGAATACTATGTACAGATGTGGTCACCTCATCTCAAAAAAAGATACATTGGCATTGGAAAAGGTCAGAAAAGGGCAAAAAAATGATAGGGGTTTGGAACAAGTACCATATGAAGAGAGTGTAAAAAGACTTGGACTTTTTATCTTAGAAAAGAGGAGACAAAGGGGGAATATGATAGAGGTCTATAAAATCATGACTAGTGTGAAAAAAGTGAATAAGGAAAAGTTATTTACTTATTCTCATAATATAAGAACTAGGGGACACCAAATGAAATTAATAGGCAACAGGTTCAAAAACAAAAAAAAGGAAGTTTCTTCACTCGGTACACTGTCAACCTGTGGAACTCCTTGCCAGAGGATGTGGTAAAGACTAGAACTTTAACAGGGTTCAAAAAAGAGCTAGATATATTAATGGAGGTTGTGTCCATCAATGGCTGTTAGCCAGGATGGGTAGGAATGGTGTCCCTAGCCTCTGTCTGGAGGTGGGTGACAGGGGAGGGATCACGTAAGGATTATCTGTTGTGATCTCTCCCTCTGGGGCATCTGGTATTGGCCACTGTCAGCAGACAGGATGCTGAGCTAGATGGAGCTTTGGTCTCACCCAGTATGGCCATTCTTACGTTGTTAATGTGATTTACACATAGTAAAATATTACATGGTGTATATACATTAAAAAAAGGATTAAAAGTGCAGTGAATTGTGCTATTAGAACGTCTATTAAAATGTGTACCTAGTGTACTAGTGCAAGACCCTGTCTGTTTTTGTACCTGATGTAAGCTATATACATTTGTACCTATGAGTGTAGGGCTGCAACCACCTTTTCCTGCATATGATCATCCTCAAGTAGCTCTATTCATCTACCAAGAGCCTTCAAAATAAAGGAGATGATGAGCAGAAAATTGGTGAGGCCAAGGTGGAATGGTAATTCAGGTTCAACTTCTTCTAGAACACTGATTGTCAAGTACGCAAGCCACATGGATCATAGATGCTACCTGAGAAATCAGGTTCCTAAGCTGGCTCTTTAAGTCAGGCTATGCAACAAGGCAAAATCCCTCCTTACTGGCTCTAAGTGTTGATTGGGTGCCTTCTGCTCAAGGCTGACTGCAGTGATGTCATGGTTGGCATTGTCAGCCCTCCTCCTTTCCACATTCTCTTTGGCCTTTTTCCTTTGTGTCATTCGTGACTGCAGATCCCACACCCATATCCTGTCTGGGGCTGTATGGAAAGGGGGGAAAAAGGAGGAGGGAATTTATCAGATATTTCCAGAGCAAATGGAGTTCCAACCACTTGAATTTCTGCCACATGACAGGAGAGGAGTAGAACTAGAGCTTTATGAGTAATGTAGCTCGGCATCCCCAAAGCTGCTGCTTATTAAAGTTGAATAGCTTAATGAAAGGCAAACATTGACATGTGGCTCGTGCAGTTGTAGTTCAGTTCTGCCCTCTTTCTCCACAGCTTCTCCATTCCGATCAACACACTCTGTCTCTAGCTAGTCCACATCAGTTGATTGAGGCATGCAGGGCTCGGGCTAAGGGGCTGCTGAACTGAGGTGAAGACATTTGGGCTTTGGCTGCAGTCCAAGGCCCAGGTTCCAGAGCTCAGCCTGCAGTGTGAAGCCAAATGTCTATATCACAATTAAATAGCCCCTTAGCTCAAGCCCCATGAGCCTAAGCCAGCTGGCATGGGCTAGCCACAGGTGTCTAATTGCAATGTAGATGTACACTTAAAGGACCAGGAGCTCCTAAATGCTCATTTTAGTTCTGCCCTTGTGGCGTTAGTTATGTGTCATTAGAGTCCTTCCTCAGTTTGTCTGTCTGTAAAATTGGGCTAATACATACCCTGCATGGTTTTTGCAAGGATTAATTAGTTGAAGTCAAAGGTATTAAAGCAGAGATGGATGCCAAGTGATTTCAAAAAAATGAGGTGTCCTGTGGCACCTTAGAAAATAACAGGTTTATTAGAGGATAAGCTTTGGTGGGGAAAAACCCACTTCACCAGCATAGGCATGCGCACAGGGTGTGCCTGGGCACACCCTAATGCGGGGTGAACTGGCAGACGGGCTGGCTGGAGGAGGAGGGTTGTAATGGGGCAAGCCCATCCCCCCTGCCTCTGCAAGAAGACACCGGCGGCCACGGCATCAGAAACTGCGCAGCCCGGCATGCCTCGGTGCTGCTGCGCGTGCTCCAGCGGCCCGTGGGCACTTCAAAAGCCGGGGCCGCACACCATGGAGCCGGTGGAGGATGCGGGAGAGCTTCAGGTAAGTATGCCCCCTCCGGCTGGCCACCCCCTCCTGTGTGCAACCACACAACTCCCCCACCCCACCTGTATACCCCCCACTGCCGGCCACCGTCCCCGGTGCGGCTCTAGAGACGGCAGAGTGGAGCCGCTCACAGGGGGAGGGTGCAGCCGGGCTCCCTGCGTCGCCAGGGCCACTCACCCACCTGTGCCCCAAAGGCCCATCGTGTGCCCCAAGCCCGAGAGCTGCCCCCTCAGTGCCGGGACCCCACAGCCCGGGGTTTCGCCACTGACTGGGCCGCGCCGTGCCGGAAGTACTGCCTGGCTGGGTAGGGCTACAGCAGCTGCTCCTTGCACGCTGGGCTCAGCCCGAGCTGGGCTGCTGGTGGCCAGGCTCAGGAGCTGCCCACATGGTGGGGGCCCGCTGCTCAAAGCCCACCCTAGGAAAAAATACCAGCTGGGAGGGAGGCGGGGCTGGCCAGGAGGAGGAAGGGATGGGGCTGGCTGGGGAGATTGGGAGGGGGGCAGCACCAGTAATCCGGGGAGATAAGGGGGTAGCGCGGCTGGCTGGAGGAGATGGGGGGCGGAGCGGGAGCAGGGGCAGCGTGGCTGGCCAGAGGAGATAGGTAGGAGAAGAACTGGCCAGCAGGAAGCAGGGATGGCCGGGAGGGTGCTGCGGGCAGCAGAGCTGGTTGGGAAGGATCGGGGGAAGTTGGCCGGGGGTGGGAGGGGAGACTGATCCGGGCACATGCTGATCCCCGGGCGCTGTCAGTCCCGTGCACGGTCCCGGCAAAGCGCAAGTGAGTCCGGCTGCGGCTCCACAACATGCTCAGGAGATGGGACAGGGCTCCTCCTCCCCACAGCATCAGACTCAACCAGGAATCACCAATTCGGCCCCATGCAGCTTGCTCTGGGGAGCTACATTTCCTGGGCAGGTGGGATGTTGAGCCTGGAGGATAAATGTGGCTTCCGGTGCCTCCATGTGCGGGTCCCTCCCAGAGCATTGAGGCTTCAGGCTCTATGGTTACTATAGTCTCATGTGTCTCTTGGAGACCTTTCGCCTTGGAGACCTTAGCCCTGGGCCAGCAGCTGGAGTGACTCCACAGACTCCAGCCCCGCAAACTGGAAGGCAGAAGGTTGGGGAGGGGAAGGGGGAAAATAGGGGGAAGGGATGGAAGAGGAAGGGGCTCGTGCTGAGGGGAGGGGGGCAAGGCAGGAGAAGAAAGGGGCAGGCACCAACGGACAGGGTGCAGGAGAGACAAGTGCCAGGGGACCAAGTGGAGACAATGAGGAAAAGGGCAGGAGGGAGGAGGTGTCAGTGGGAGGGGGGACAGGGTGATGCTGGGAGAGGAGAGGGTAAGGGCACTGGGGGGCTAGAGGAGGGAGGAGGAGGTGTTGGGAGAAGGCTTGAAAGAAGGGGTGAGTATGAGGAAGGCGGGGATGGAGCAAGTCATGTGTGAGGGCACAGGGGCTTGAGAGGAATGGGGGCAGAGGGTGGTGAAGGGGTGGGCAAAGGGGCAGGGGCAGTGAGTGAAGGGGGAGGCACCAAGAAGGTGCAGGGGTAAGGGAAGGTGCAGGTGCCAGGGGATTCTGGGGGTGAAGCAGACAGGCAGACACCTGCAGGGGAGGGACCAGCACCAGAGGAGAGAGGCAGGGCAGGTGTGTTAGGAGAGGGGATGAGGAGGGATAGCTCACATGATCAGAGTGGGGCTACTGGAGGAGTGGGCACAGTGGGGAGAGAAGGGCTGGTAGAGGGGGGCAAGTATCAGGAAGGCTAAGGGCAGTGAGAAGGGCAGGAGTCAGGACAGCAGAAGAAGGTGATGGGGACTAATTTGGCTACAACAAATCAGGAAAGAGATCTTGGAGTTATCGTGGATAGTTCTCTGAAAACTTCCACACACTGTGCAGCGGCGGTCAAAAAGGCAAATAGGATGCTAGGAATCATTAAGAAAGAGATAGAAAATAAGACACAGAATATCTTACTGCCCCTGTATAAAACTATGGTACACCCACATCTTGAGTATTGTATACAGATGTGGTCTCCCTCACCTCAAAAAATATATTTTGGCCTTGGAAAGGGTTCAGAGAAGGGCAACTAAAATGATTAGGGGTTTGGAACAGGTCTCATATGAGGAGAAGCTAAAGCAATTGTGACTTTTCAGTTTAGAAAAGAGGAGACTGAGGGGGGGATATGATAGAGGCATATAAAATCACGAGTGGTGTGGAGAGGGTGAATAAAGAACAGATATGGGAACTAATGAATAAATGAACTAGAGAACACCAAATGAAATTAAAGGGTAGCAGGCTTAAAACTAATAAGCGAAAGTTCTTCTTCACGCAGCACATAGTCAACCTGTGGAACTCCTTGCCAGAGGAGGCTGTGAAGTCTAGGACTATAACAGAGTTTAAAGAGAATTTCATGGAGGTTAGGTCCATAAAAGGCTATTAGCCAAGGGATAGAAATGGTGTCCCTGGCCTCTGTCTGTCAGGCTGGAGATGGATGGCACAAGACAAATCGCTTGATCATTGTCTTTGGTCCACCCCCTCTGGGGCACCTGGCGCTGGCCACTGTCAGCAGACAGGCTACTGGGCTAGATGGACCTCTGGTCTGACCCAGTACGGCCATTTTTATGTTCTTACATTGGGGGCAGCAGGCACCAGGGGAGCTGATGAAGCAAGGGGAGGAGACATGGCAGCAGAGGGAAAAGGTAGAGGTTTATAAGGTATTTATTAGTAACTTGGGTGCCACAGTGGCACATCCAAACAAGCCACATGAACTCAGTACTGGTGCACAACACAAAAATCATTCTGCTCAATGGAGGAAACTGAGAGGGAACTCTTCCCCCAGCCTCTCCGCTCCGAGTTACTGTCACTGTTGGGTTAATGCAATTACAGGACAGTTGCATGAGGGAGGTTTGGTGAGGGCCAAACTAATCCCTATTGGTAGAAGGATGGTGGGAAAAGTCCTTGGGGGGGGGGGGTCACATGACACCTTTTTTTTCTGGTCATGTGTCCATATTGCCCCGAGAGTGTTACCTCCAGAGGTGTGGCTAATGGGAGTCAGGGGGTGTGGCTAACAGGGGTCAGGGACATGGTTAACAGGGGTCAGGGGTGTGGCTAATGGGGGTCAAAGTACATTTTTTAAAAATTCTTTGGGTGCGCACCCTAATGACATGTGCTTCGCATGCCTATGTTCACCAGATGAATGGTGATTTGAAGATGAGGTGTGCTATACAAAGACTAATTAGTACCGTCATCACAAACAGGCAGCTATTTCCACAGGTTGCACATTAGTCATTGTGAAGATTCAGATGAGAGGAAGAAAACCCTGTATTTAACTGACTTATACACTACATAACAACATACAAACTGCTGAGACTTTGCCTAGTGTTGATCTGAGGCTGTTCCTTTGCTACAGGAGTGGGGAACCTAAGGCCCAGCATTCATCCCACCTCTGAGGCTCCTGGCTTCCCCCCCTCTCCTCCCCTCCCAGCTCTGGGGAGCCTACACTAGTGCTCCAGTCCCCCCTCCAATTCTTTTGCGAGGCTGGAGCACACAAAATCCACTAGCCCAGGCTCCCCTAGGCTCTGGGGGTGTATAGAGAATGTGGGGAGTGTCTTTCTCCTCAGTTGAGGGCCATATCAGTGAAGACTTTTTTGTTTTTGTTTTATTTCTCATGTGTGTGCAGCCTCTGACTGATTTTTCTATGGGTCAGTGGCCCTAGACCCCAAAAGATTCTCCCGTCCCCCTTCGCTTCACCATACGGAGCTGGGTGTTGAGTAGGGCTGGGGAACAATGGTGCAGAACTCCAGTGGGAGTGATGAGAGTCAATTCATTTGTGTTGAGTTTATGTTGTTGCTTGATTATTTGATTTGATCTGGGTTAAGTGACAGGTAGGTTTATTGATTATTTTTATAAAATGGTCAAGGATGTCCAACGCACTGGATGAATATTCTTTTGTCGTAGTATAGTGAAAAGGTCAATTAAATAAATATTTGTGAAATCATGTCCTCCACACAACTAATTTGGAGATGATTCCCTTCTGTGCTAGATTTCCTAAACACTGATTGCTTTATGTTAACAGTTTTATTTGGCTTAAATTCTCATTCCTTTAATACTAATAAATTCACACAAATTTTGCAAAACCAATAAGAATGTCCTATGCGATAAATGATTCACGTTTTTAATGAAGTGCCACTTAGGAGTCATATCCCCATTCCCACCTGCATTGTTAGAGATATCTCGAGTCCTACAGCTGCAAAACCTTTTGATACTTGCAGTATTAAAATGGTTGCTTGTGCTGGGGAGTGGAAGGGAGGAAGGGAGTCTTCTTGTAATAAAATGAAGCAAATCCAAAGGCAACTTAAGGTGGAGGAAGATCCAGTCCTTGTTTTATGATGCACACTGATGCAAAGATTTTGGCCAAACAGCTTTGATATTTTTATAAACATCTGGAAAAGTTCAAAGGTGTTTGTTTGGGTGGTTATGGCACTTTGGGAAGTCAAGTTCAAGGCATGATGTCATTTTAATGAGGTAAAGGTTCCTGCTGATGTCCATGTAAATACAAGGCCTTATGAAACGGGGAGATTTAACATTACGTTAATTATTATTCCGGGCATGGAATCATGTCTTCTGGTTTTAATTTATCAGGAAAACTCAGTGATTTAACTCTTTTGAATTGGCTCTTTCCTGGAAAAGGATATCTCTTTCATCTAAAAAGAAAACCTAGATCCAATACCCTTATACAGTGCAACGATTCAGATTTGGATGTGAGCTTTGCAGCTCAGTCCCACCTCTACTTTTAAATTGTCATAGAAGTGTAGTTCATTGGGGGGGGGGGAGGGAGAGATTAGTTAAAGGCTGGTAATGGGGTACAGGAAAATGAATGTCACAGTTGGATTTTTGGGGCTAGAGACTTTGAGAGGTGATCAGCATCCATGCAGCATGATGACCTTTTCTAAAAATCTTCCTACTTGCTCTGGTAACTAAATAGGAGATGAGCTCTTAGGAAAATCTGGCCCCAGGCTACAAAGAGGACAATCATGGAATGGACCTTGGAGAAGGCCATATGATGGAGTCATAACAGAGCAAGTCTGAGGCATGTTATATAAGAAGAAAAGTTGCAATGCCAATTTCCAGGCTGCATCTGTTCTAAAGTCTTATCAGGAATGGCAGCTTGGCTTATTTCATCAACACTAACCCTCCCAATATTAATAATGTTTTCTAATAAAGATCTTTCACGTTTTTGACATTACTTATTGTCATCTAGGCTTCTTAACTGGAAGACAAGAAAGAATGTAGGATATAAGTTTCCTTGAGAACATCACTGGTTGGGATAAGAGCTATACATAAATCTCTTCCTCTTTATGAAGAAACTTAAATCTGAAGAAGTGGGTTGTACCCATGAAAGCTCGTGATACCATCTACTTTTCTGTTAGTCTCTAAGATGCTGCAAGACTATTCATTATGTTTTAAGTTTCTTCAGTTACAGACTAACATGGCTACTCCACTGAAATCTTTATGAAGAAATTCCCCTTCCTAAGAAGATTTTTAAAATGACACAAACTTTTTCAGGCCTTGTATTGATTAATATTTAAAGACATGATGTTAGCATATTCAAAGCACTTGCAAAAGCACTATGGAAATACAACCCGTTAACTTGCTACAATCTGTGTTTTGGGTACTTTTTGCTGCTCCTGAAGAAAAAAGTAGGTTTTCTCTTCACTGACAGAAAAGGCTTAAGGGTAATTGTGAAGCTATTCTGTGGTCTGCCTTTTAACACTATGTGTATGTGCTCTCTTTTGGGAGTATGGCTGGAGTATAGACTTCACAGTTACCTCATTGTAGCCATTTCCATAAAGTAAGGCTGCCAACATGAAGGAAACTCTGAACACAGGCATTAGGAGGATAAGGTATGAAAAGCATTCAAATGTTGATGCTTAGAAAGACTGTGGCTTGCATGTGAAATATCTGACAGGGTGCACATTCACTGTGAGTTTCCTCTATGATAATGATGCCATGGAAGGTAGCCTGTACATTTTCTTCAATGAGTACGAAGTTGCAGTAAACGCATTGACACTGCAACTTTATTGAACATGAGTTCCAGGGTAGTTCTTTTTGCCAGATGGGGGCTTTGGGTTTTATTGTAGGTCTAACAGATGAGTTTGGCTACATATGTAAGGCCTAATCATGCAGTCACCATATAAACAAAACTGCCTTTAATGCCAATGGGAATTTTGAGCCTATATGGAATTGCAGAACTTTGCCTTTATTGAACTGCAGTTGAACAAAAGGTCTGTGAAGTGCAAAGATGGGGTCTGCACGCTGCTACTTACACAGAATCAATTGTTGGTGTTGAGTGCGGAATGTTACCACATGTCCCTTGGATAGTTAACAGTAGCTATTTGTGTGTTCGACACTGATGGGTTCTTGCTGTTTTGTGGTACTTTTTTATATCAAATGAATTATTCATTTAGTCTCATGTCTTAGGGCAGGTCTATTAGACCCGGAAGGTCGGTTTAAGGTTCACAACTCCAACTATGTAAATAACTTCAGAGGGGTAGCTGAATTAGTCTTTAACTGGAAAAACTTAAAAAACAATTAATAGTCTAGTAGCACCTTAAAGACTAACAAAACATGTAGATGGTATCATGAGCTTTCGTGGGCAAAACCCACTTCTTCAGGGTTTTGCCCACAAAAGCTCATGATACCATCTACATGTTTTGTTAGTCTTTAAGGTGCTACTAGACTATTCGTTGTCTTCTATGTAAATAACGTAGCCAAAGTCGAAATACATTAAGCTGAGTGGGGCACCGTCTTCACAGCAGGACATCAATGGGAGCAAACACTTCCCTCGGCCTCCCTTACTCCTCACAATGGCAAGGAGTATTGGCGCCGACCAGAGGAGCCCTCAGCGTTGGATTTAGCAGGTCTTTACTAAGCCAGCTAAATCAAATGCCAGAATATCTATCCCCAATGCGGCAAGTGGAGACATGGCTTTATATTTATTATACCCATTGTTCTGCAGTAAAATCTTTGTTGTTGCAAGTTGCTTAGTGAGCTTCAAATAGGATTAGACAAATATGGGTAGAAATATCACCTGCTCTGTTAATTGGATAAAAATAAGGGCCCAAAATTACTCCTGTTCCAAGGCATAATTTGATCATCATCATCATCAAAAGTCAGAAGGAAATTTCCCAGTGCTGCATATAATAGCATTGCATAATTAGCTATATTTTAGGGATTTATCCCTTCTCTGAACCACCAAACATTTTCTGAAGACAGGGTAGCAAACTAGATGGACCTTATCTATTCTGACATGGGAGGTGAGTAGTTTATGTTTCAGATACACCAAGAGACTATTAAAATGGAATATTTAATTTATCCCTAGAATGCGTTGCAGGGTGAATTCTGTCTTATTTCGTGTGGCTAATCAGCTGGATGCCGTGGCCAAGAGAGCTCATACAATTGTGGGATGCATAAACAGGGGAGTTTCTAGTAAGAGTAGAGTGTAGAGACATTATTTTACCTCTATATTTGGCACTGATGTGACCATTGCTGGAAAATGAAGTCCACTTTTGGTACCTCCAGTGCAAGAAGGAAGTTGCTAAATTGGGGAAGATTCAGGGAAGAGCCACAAGAATTATTAAAGGATTAGAAAACATGGCTTTACAGTGATAGACTCAGTGAGCTAACCTTAGTTTTAACAAAGAGAAGGTTAAGGGGTGACTTGATGTGAGTCTATAACCATGGTCCCCAACCCGGTGCCCGCGGGCGCCATGGCGCCCGCCGGGCCCTTTACGTGCGCCCACGGAGCAATCTGGGCTGGCCCCGACCCCAGGCGTGCGGCAGGTGCCAGCCTCGGGCGCATGGCCGGCCCCGGATGCGCCACGCGTGCCCTGGCCCTGGCCCCGGCCCCAGGTGCGCCGCGTGGGCCCTGGCCCTGGCCCCGCCCGCATGCGCCCTTGCCGGCCCCGGCCCTGGGGGCACCGCGCATGCCCGCACCGGCCCCGGCCGGGGATTGCAGCACATGCTGCTGCCAGCCTCGGGCGTGCGGCGCATGCTTGGCCCCGCCCCAGTCACGTGGCCGGTGAGCGGCCCCGCCCCCTTACGTACAGCGCGTGAGTGGCCCCGCCCCCAAGCGCCCGGCAGCCCTAAAAGATTGGGGACCACTGGTCTATAAGTACATTCATGGGAAACAAATATACAATAATGGGGTCTTCAGTTTGGCAGAGGAAGATGTAACATGAGCCAATGGCTAGATGAAGCTACACAAATAGACACTGAAAATAAAATGTAAATATTTTAACAGTAAGAGTGGTAAGCCATTGGAACAATATACCCAGGGTCATGGTGGGTTCTTTGAAAATAGACTTTTTTTCCTAAAAGATCTGCTTTGGGAATTATTTTGGAACAAGCCACTGACTTGTGCTATCAGAAGGTCAGACTAGGTGATCCGAGTGGTCCTTTCTGGCCTTGGAATCTATGAATTTATGTAGTAAGCCTATTCGCAGGAGTCTATGGTAAGGCCCTCCTATACTAACTCCCATTTTACAGAATTCTCTCCGGGTTTCCATGTAAAGTTTTGCATTGGCATCAAAATTCTTCTCTGCCCTGTACCTATGACTTAGGCCAGGTCTAAAATAGACCTGGAAGGTCAGTTTAAGGTACACAACTCCAGCCATGTAAATAATGTAGCTGTAGTGGGTATACCTTAAGCTGAGCTTAGCACTATCTTTACAGTGGGAAGACAATGGGAGACAATGCTCCCGTCAGCTTCCCTTCCTCCTCGCATCTGCAAGGAGTACCAGCACTGACAGGAAGTGCCCTCAGCATTCAATTTAGGGTGTCTTAACTAGACCCACTAAATCGAAGGCCAGAAGATTGATCTCCAGCACATAAGTCTAGATGTGACCTGAGTAGTATCAGTTCACCATCCGATAGACTCTCCAGGTGGGAACTGAATCCAGCTTTCTTAGCAAAGCCAGGAACAGAACCCAGCCTTTCCAATCACATATTCTAACCCGTCAACCCCACTCCTTTCTATGATGAAAGGCAAGAATCATTTCATTATTTTATTTATTGTTTTAGCAAGAACTAGCTGAAATATATTTCCTCTCCCTGAGTCCTGTTTCAGAGTGGCTTACTTTCACTGTAAGATGTTTGGGTTACTGCTCTCATTTTTACTGTGTATATACAGTGCCTACCACTAACGAGCCCTTATTGTTGACTGGGGCCCTTGAGTGCTACTATCCGTTAGCATTTTTTTTCTTGTCCATTAAGGTAGGTTTGTTATGTTGCCTCTCAGCATCCCAATATTTCTTCTGTGCATGAAAAGATTAGCAGGAACATTGGTCGTGACCCCATTTTAATGGGCTCAGGGTTGAAGCAGAAGCCCTACGGCTTCAGCCCAGATGGTGGAGTTCAGCTAACAGGGCCCTTGGCTGGGGCCCAGGTGCTTGGACTTTGGCTTTGACCCCTTTCCTGCCCAGGGAAATGGGTCTCAGGCACCCATTCCACCACCCGGGGATGCAAGAATCAGGTAGACTCAGGATTCTGGGGGGGGTGTAGCTTGTGTGTGTGTCAGAAAGGAGTTGTGGTGAAATGACGTTTGAGAACCCTTGGACTAGTTTAACATTTGAGCCCCTTGCAGGGTTAGAAGCGTGTAAATGGTAATGATTCTGTAACCTGAAGTCTTTAAATCATTATTTGAAGACTTTAGTAAACTCAACCAGATGCTATTGGTCTATGTCACGGGGCGCACGCCCCCCAGTAGCCTCAGTGCCCCCGACTGTCTTCACATGGCCCATCTCAGGGCGAGTTACAGTCTGTATGGGTTGCTCATCATCGGCTTCACAGCAGTTTATACTGGCCCTTTAAACAGGCCGAGTCCACACACAGATTCTTGTCATAGCTGGGCACCCCCCCGGTAGGGGGACCCGGGCCCACCCTACTCCACCGGGTCCCGGCCCAGGGCCCTGTGAGCGACCGGGTATAAGGTCACTCCCTCGGTGGGGCTAGCTAGCCAAAACCCACCGAGGCTCTCGGGCCAAGAGGGGCGCCTCCCGCTCCTACCCTGGGCCACTTCCTACCTGGCCTTGCCCAGCTGGCTGCAATCTCCATGCCAGCATCCCCTCGGCAGGTAGTCTCCAGGTGACACCAACTCACCTCTGCCTTCCGCCAGGCCTCTCCTGGGGTCCCCGGCAACTGCTGAGGGAGAGCTTCCCTCTCCAGTCTGTCTCCTGCAGCTGTATCCCTCCCAGGAGCTCTTGCTGCCTCTGCAGTCAGCCCTGCACTCCCCCTTCAAGCAACTGGGCCTCTCCTTTTATAGCTGGCAGCTGGGCTCATTAGCCTAACCATCTCAGCTGGTCTTCCAGCTTCCCTCAGGCTCGGGGCCTGAGCCTGGGGCTTAAAGGCCCAGTGCAGGGCAGGCGCCCTGTCACAGTCTATTACAGGAGTAGGTGAATGTCCATGGCCTGCAATATAGAATCATAGAATACTAGGACTGGAAGGGACCTTGAGAGGTCATTGAGTCCAGTCCCCTGCCCTCATGGCAGGACCCAGTATTGTCTAGATCAGTGTTTCTCAACCTTTTTTTGCTCATGGCCCCCTTCTGAGCCTCATTTACCTCTGTGGCCCCCCTCATAGCTGCTGTTAGTTGGAAAAAAAGGTACATCATTTATGTTCCGTTTTTTCCATGTGGCCCCCTAGAGGTAAGATGTGACCCCTGGGGAGCCATATGGCCCACAGTTGAGAACCACTGGTCTAGATCGACCCTGATAGATGTCTAACTAACCTGTTCTTAAATATCTCCAGAGATGGAGATTCCACAACCTCCCTAGGCAACTTATTCCAGTGTTTAACCACCCTGACAGTTAGGAAGCTTTTCCTAATAGCCAACCTAAACCTCCCTTGCTGCAGTTTAATCCCGTTGCTTCTTGTTCTATCCTCAAAGGCCAAGGAGAACAAATTTTTCCCTCATCTTTGTGACACCCTTTTAGATACCTTAAAAAACTGTCCCCTCTCAATCTTCTCTTTTCCAAACTAAACAAGCCCAACTCTTTCAGTGTTCCTTCATAGGTCATGTTCTCTAGAACTTTAATCATTTTGTTGCTCTTCTCTGGACCTTCTCCAATTTCTCCACATCTTTCTTGAAATGTGGTGCCCAGAACTGGACACAATATTCCAACTGAGGCCTAATCAGCACAGAGTAGAGTGGAAGAATGACTTCTCATGTCTTGCTCACAACACACCTGTTAATGCATCCCAGAATCATGTCATATGCAGGAGGTCAGACTAGAGGATCATGAAGGTCCCTTCCAGCCTTAAAGTCTGAGATCAGGTCTACACTGATGGAGAAAATCAGTGCAAGAGATGCAACTCCAGATATGTGAATTGTGTAGCTGGAGTTGATATACTCTTTATAGATTTTCTGGGGGCGGATCTACAGCGAGAGGTCAATGGGAGAAACACTCCCATTGATTTCCCTCACTCCTTGCGACTGTGAGGAGTACCGCTCTTGATGGGGGAAGGGGCTACCTTCAGCATTCAACTTAGCAGGTCTTTTCTAGACCCAATAAAATGAACCCTGGAAGATTGATCACAATAGGTTGTATCCTTGGGTAAATGGAGACGTAGTTTGAGAATCTGTCACTCTTTCATGAAGGCATGGGGACAGTGTATGTGTGTGGATGGGGAGGGTGCTTATACCTCGCTCCTCTACTGCTCCAAGATGTGAGTGTCAAAAGGACAATCAGTGGCGACAGGAGAGTCCAAGCCTTCAAACAGAAAAGGGGAAGAAGCAGACAAACCTAATCTCTTGGTAAAAAAGCAAGCAACCAAAAAAATATTCCAAAAATCACATTTGTTTCTTCTCAAGGAGAGACTCTTACGTTGCACATCCTAAACTCATAACTCCAGTCATCTGAAGAAGTGGGCTGTGCCCATGAAAGCTCATGATACCATCTATATGTTTTGTTAGTCTATAAAGTGCTAACAGACCATTTGTTGTTTTTTCCTGTAATATCAGAGTTACTCTTAGTCTGCATCTTGTAGAATGGATGCCATGCTGTGCTTTTAAGCCATTAATTACCACTCCTTTCTCCCCCTCCCTCCCCAGACAATAAAGTTTCAGGTGAAAGCACCCCCACCACACCAAATAGTACCTCATTGACAACGATGAATGCTACTCTTACCAGTATAAAACCTACAATGACAACTGACAATCTCACACAACTGACGGCCTCCTCAGAGACTAAAGACATTTCAGGAACATCAGAAGGTATGGGAAATTGATTTGGACTTGCCTATTATTCTCCATGCTCTCTCTGCAGTTTCCATGTACTGATGTGGGTTAGTGATTGACTGTATAATATGTGAAAATGAAACTTGCCTTACACAGCCACCCAAAGGATGAAATACAGGTTGTAAAACAGGTTGCCTGATTAAAACAGGTTGCCTGATTAAAAGGGGCTTTTAATTTGTGGTCAAACTAAAATGGTATTTTAGAAATGTGGCCAGTACAGAACCACAGACGTGAAACCCAATTTGTTCCTGGACTCCTGAAATACTTCAGAATTCCAGACTCCACTTTGAGTTCCAATCTTTATTGGGTGGACCTGAAGAGGGCCCCAAATCCAATCATTTCTATTCTTTTGGGGAGTGTGGATTTACACCCACAATTTTACATCTTGAAGCAATTTCTGCTCTAAAGTGGCTGTTTAAGATAAGCAGACCGATCACTAAAACTGGGATGGTAGGCAAGCTGAGTTATCATAATAAGATGCCCTCGCATGTCTCTGCACTCCTTTTGGTGTTCTGCATATAATATCTTTATGTGTAAGGCCTTTCTGCTCTAGGCCAGGGCTTGAGGGGATTTGAAAAGAAGGACCTTAATAAAAGATGCATTCTCTTTCTTTTTTTTTTTTAATTAACAAATCTATTTTAAGGACTCTGAGTCCAGTGGAAGGGCTAAGGTAGCAGAAGGGAGGTCAGAGTATGCAATAGCAGCTTTACACTGTTGTAGAATACACACACAGAATATTAGCTCACTATCAGCTTATATAAATGCATGTAATAATTAGGTAACCATGAAGAAAATCTAATGCACATGTTTTCTATAGCCAATAATACATTCTGGTACCATTGGTGACAAAGACTCAATATTGCAGATTAGTTACAACAATGACAAGCGTTGATTCAAGAAGCCTTAATCATACACCTATTTTTTTCCCATGTATAAAAAGCAAGTACTGTTGAAATTACCACAACGATGGAAAAGACCACCCCTGCGACTTCCACCGGGGCCACCCAAACACACCTGACGGTGTTAGACCAGTCAGAGTCAGTGAACACATCTCCCAGCGTGCAGCCAAGCTCACCAGTAAAAGTCACAGATTTGGATACGTCAAAGGTTTCAACAGCCACTACAATCAGCTCAAAGCAAACTTCCCACTCAGTGACCATAGGACACATGACAAGCAGCCCAAAGGTAGGAGGAAGTGCCTGAATAGGCTTCTGCTGAACCATGGTGAGCGTGTGGTTCTTGAAGATTGTCTTCAGAAGCTGGTGTGTGTGTGTGTGTGTACTGTGTTGTGTTAAACTCCATCCAGTGCAGTACAGACCCAGGAAATCCTTGTGGCTGGGGCACAGGACTGAGAATGAGAATTAGAATCTGTTCCCAGCCTCCCTCTGTGGGTATGTCTACACTACCCTCCTAGTTCGAACTAGGAGGGTAATGTATGCATACCGCACTTGCTAATGAAGCCCGGGATTTGAATTTCCCGGGCTTCATTAGCATAAGCGGGGAGCCGCCATTTTTAAATCCCCGCTGCTTCGAACCCCGTGTAGCGCGGCTACACGGGACTCGAACTAGGTAGTTCAGACTAGGGTGCCTATTCCGAACTACCAGTACACCTCGTTTCACGAGGAGTAACGGTAGTTCGGAATAGCACCCTAGTCCGAACTACCTAGTTCGAGCCCCGTGTAGCCGCGCTACACGGGGTTCGAAGCAGCGGGGATTTAAAAATGGCGGCTCCCCGCTTATGCTAATGAAGCCCGGGAAATTCAAATCCCGGGCTTCATTAGCAAGTGCGGTATGCATACATTACCCTCCTAGTTCGAACTAGGAGGGTAGTGTAGACATACCCTGTGAAATGGGGATTATGAGACAGCCCTATCCCTTCCTGGTGCTGTGAGGCCAGGCCCGCCGACAGAGGGGCAAATTGGAGTAATGGTCTGAGGTAAATAGGATGAAGTTTAATAAGGACAGATACAAAGGGCTCCACTTAGGAAGGACCCTATCCGGTGCTGGGGGCCAGTAATTCGAAAAAGCGGGGGAGGAGGGGCTCCTGGCCACTGCTACGGCGTTAGTCACCGGTGATGTGTTCTGGATGGCGCCGAAAGTTGGCCCCACCACTTCTGCCTGAGGCCCCACCCCTTCCTGGAGCACGGAGCTGCCCCCTCCTTGCCCCGGGGCCCGGCGAGTCTGTTGGCTTGCCTGTGGGAGGCTATATTCATTAATGGCTCTGAGACCCCTGAAAGCATTAGAGAATTGCCAGTAGGGATGTTAAAGCTTCACCAGTAAGCTTTGCCTTTAATGGGTGAGGCTTACCAGTTACGGTTAACTGGTTGGGGCTGGAGCTGCCCCCTGCCCACCATGGGCAAGGGGCTGCTTCAGCACGGTGGCACCCACTGCAGGCAGAGGGCACTTTAGCCCCGCTGAAGCAGCCATCCTCTGTGGCGGGCCTGGGATGCACCGTGGACACAGGAGCTCCAGCGTGGCCGAAGCAGCCCCTGTCTGCCGCAACGGGCCTGCTCCAGCCGAGCCGTGGGAGGCAGTGGGGGCTGCACCAGCCTAGCCGGGCTGGAATAACCCCTCTGCCCCCCCGATTTAATCAGTTAACTGGTTAAACTTAATGTTTAACTGGTTAACTGATTAAACAGGATTTTACATCCCTAAAGGGGTTTCTGGCTGGTATTGTCTCTCATGGGACCCCTTGCCAGCGTGCCTGGATACAGCACATCCTCAGAACAAAATACACTACGTGGACTGATGAGCACTTTACAAGGGGGTCAGCAAGGAAGACAGCTGTGTTTCTAGTACCGTGGTCCCCAACGCGGTGCCCACGGGCACCATGGTATCCGCCCAGGGCATTTATATGCACCCGCCTAGTGTACATTAGGCACACCCTAATGCAGGGGCAGACAGGCCCGGCGGGACGGAGCCACTGGGCTCCGCACTCCTGCACTGGAGCCGATAGGGGTGCTGCTGGCACTTATGGCCCTGCCAGAAGACCCCACCTGGCCGAGGGACTCTGACGAGGAGGCCAGCAAACTAACCCCGGCTGGGGAAGGTACTGGGCCGGGGGAAGGGAAAGCGGGTACAGCCGCGAGAGGCACGAGCATACACCGTCAACCCGGGCGGAGCTGGGGCTGTGCCGGGGGTGGGGTCATGCGCAGCACGCCGGAGGGGGTGGTGCCACTTCAGCATGGTGTTGCGGCACCGTTTTTTAAAACGGCCAGCCGCGGATCAGGGAAGGAGGAGGAAGGAGATGCTCCGAGCAGGGCGTGGGCGAGCAAGGCCTGGCTAGAGGTGGGACGGCAGTGAGTGCACCTAGCGGAGCAGTCGTGTTGTGATGGGCCGGGGCTGCAAATGCCAAGCAGCCCAGCTCCAGGTACGGCACGTAGTCTGGAGCCTGGACTGCGGGGACTTCTGGGGCCCAATCACAGCAGACTCCAGCCCTGCAAACTGCAAGGCAGAAGGTAGGGAGGGGAGGGGAGGGGAAGGGGCTTGTGCTGATGGGAGGAGGGCAGGTCAGGAGAAGAAAGGGGAAGGCACCAAGGAACAGGGTGGAGGAGAGACAAATGCTGGGTGGCGGGGCAAGTGGAGATAATGAGAAAAAGGGCAGGAGGGGGAGGTGTCAGTGGGAGGGAGGACAGGGTGATGCTGGGAGAGAAGAGGGTAAGGGCGTAGGGGGGAGGTGCTAGGAGAAGACTTGAAAGAAGGGGTGGTCATGAAGAAGGCAGGGATGGAGCAAGTCGTGTGAGGGCACAGGGGCATGAGGGGAACGAGGGCAGAGGGTGGTGAGGGGGTGGGCTTCAGGGAAAAAGAGGGCAAAGGGGGCAGGGGCAGTGAGGGAAGGGGGAGGCACCAGGAGGGTGCAGGACTAAGGGAAGGTTCAGGTGCCAGGAGATTCTGGGGGTGAAGCAGACAGGCAGACACCTGCAGGGGAGGGACCAGCACCAGAGGAGAGAGGCAGGGCAGGTGTGTAGAGGGAGGTGTTAGGAGAGGGGATGAGGAGGGGTAGCTCACATGATCAGAGTGGGGCTACTGGAGGAGTGGGCACAGCGGGGAGAGAAAGGCTGGTGGAGGGGGGCATGGGACGGGAATATCCTCCTTCTCTCCCAACTACGAAAAATTGGCTGAAGAAATGCGGTGCCAAAAATCCCACTGACTATTAGAAAAACTATATGAATTAATGATACCTATTTTCCATTAAGTGCTGATGAGCGCGTATGATTAACTTGTGTTAATGATTAATGATTAACTTTTTTTCATATTTGTTTGTTTATTGAAATCCTGATACAAATAATAATACAAAGAATATCTTTAATTAACCATAACTAGCTATCTATGCTAAAGTAAGAATAATAAATATATTTGAACTAGCAGTTCAACAATGTTTTACTTTTTTAAAATAAATAAGATGAAAACTCTTTATGATATTTATTTTGTAAAAAAACTCCTTAATTTTTCTTACAATTAGATAAAAAAGAGCAAATTCACATAGTAAGGTGAAAGAGTAATTGCCGAATAATTTAATTAATACCTTTTACATGTAAAATTAATATTGAATATGATGTTTTTCATATTATGTAATGTACAAATACAAAATAAGTCTTGAAAAATTGTTGGTGCCCGCCACCCTCTTCTGAAAACATGAATGTGCTATTGGTCACAAAAAGGTTGGGGACCACTGTTCTAGTAGAAAGGCTTCTAGGGCATTGCGCATCCTAGATTGCTTTGGGCTGCCAGGGGCCTCTAGTGGGCTGCCTTTGCCATTGCTGCAGAGTTGTTCTCACTTTCCTCCAACCATCCCCGATAGATGGATTTCTAGCTTAGTCTGAAGCATTTCCAGCCATGGTGATCTCATGTCCTTTGGCTACATCTTCCCTGCTGCAGTTCAGCCTGTTCCCGCTTGCTCTGCCTTGCCTTCTTGATACAGTGAGGTTTGCCATGAAAACAGCTTTTCACGGGGCATGCCTAGTACCACGATGGACGGTTTTCAACCTGAGACAAGTAGGCTCCAGGGGATGGTTCAATAGGCTATTTTGGCAATAGATGTTCTATTGCTAGAAGTGCCAGAGGGGTGGGGTTGGAACCTTTCTCTGCAGAGTTTTAAAGAAAGAACTGCCAGCTGGGGAGCAGAGCAAGCAACTTTTCCGGAAAGACAGGGATGCTAATAGGCTAAGTTCACGTGAAGGCCACAGAGAGTGAAGCTAATGCTGCTATGCTGCACCTAGGGGCCAAGATGCAGGACACACGAATACATGAAGGTCATATAGAGCACAGCTCTGGAGAGACTTCCCACTCCCTCTTCAGCAGTCTGATTAGAACAGTTGGCTTGAAAAACTCTTCTTCAAAATAGAGCGAGGGGGACAGTGGAGCTTGAGGGTCATAATCCCAACTATTCTGAATACAGAAGTAGAAAGACTCTTATCTAGTGGCTTCAATGACTTGCCTAGGGGATGCAGCCATGTGTCCTGACCCATCTCTGCATACTTGTGTGATTTACAAATGTAGCAGTACAGGTTGCACCTCCTTAATCCAGGACTCTCTGGTCTGGCAATGTTTGTTATCTGGGACCATGGATGTTCCTGGGCCAGTGGATCCTGGTGGCCAGGAGTCAGGCAGCAGATGGGCTGGCAACTGAGAGCCCTGCCCAGCAAGGCTGGCAGCTGCCTAGTAGGGGAGCCAGGGTCGGGGCTGCATCAGCCGGGGGAAGCTGGGGCCAGAGAAGCCAGGTGCGGAGGGTTGCACGGCAGCTCAGCAGAGAAAGTGTGACAGTCTGGCAGGCACCAGAGCTCAGGCCAGTGGCTTGCAGCCTACCTGGGGCTGGCACTAGGATAATCAGCCGGGGCTGGAAGCGTAACCAGTCGCGGGCTAGGGGGACAGTGGCAGGGGGCTTCCCTTGGTCTAGCAAATCCCCTCATTCAAGACCAGTCGAGTGCCAGACCAGGGAGGTCCAACTTGTATTTTGTTTTGCATTCTAGTCCGAAGACTTAATTACTTGCCAGGATATTAAACACGTGATGAAGCCCAACGGGATCTGCTTATTTCTCAATGTGTCCGAATCATGTGTAAGTAGCAACTTTGCAAATGGCCTAAAGGGCCACTTGTTTTAAAGCAGCGTGGGAACAGACAGGGTGGGGATGTGCAGGCTTGGGGCAGGTTCTTACCATCTTTTCAAACTTACAGGCACAGGGTGACTGTAAACACAGGTGACATCTAGTGGGCAGTAATCAAACAGCATTGTCAGATGTGAAGCTTTATTTATTTCTATATTCTGGTTAAGATTCACTGTCCAAGAAATTTGGCATATTTTGTTATAGGGAAGTTAGTGAATGAGCCCTGTTCTTTGTGCTCACCCTTGTGAATAAATGAAATGCTGGCATTATAAAAAAAAAGGGGGAAAATAATAAAAATAAATCTTAAAGCAAGGTAGTGAAGTTAAGGTCTCAGGGTTCAATTCCTGTGTTTGCTACAGGCTTCCTATGTGACCTTGGGTAAATCACTTCATATCTTGGACATGTGTCCTGTGCCCTTTGATTCTAGCAAGTCACATCTCACTGCTCATACACTTGGAATCACCAAATATGAAGTGCTTTGAACCACATGAGTTTTCAATGGCTTCGGAGGGAGGGTGGTCCCTCCACCTTAACTAACCATTGCATGGAAAAAACTACTTGGCCTCCAAGCAGGGTTAGCTGCTGAACCTGGGAACCAGATAACTGTGAGGAGAGCAGATAGAGGGGAGGGGAGTCCTTTTTCCTGCTGTGCTGGCCTTTCCCAAGGCCTGCATGCATGTTGGTGTCTGTCTCTGTTAAATGCAAAGGAAACTCTTAACTTTCTCACACATTCTTTCCACGGCAGACAAAACAAAATACACAGGTTTTTCCTCCCATCTCGGTCTCCCACCCCACCCCCGAAAAACTAAATGAAACTAGTTCTGATTGATTATTTGATACCTTCTGTTTTCACCAACGTATAAATGGATTTACTGGTGTGACTGGGAGGTTTTGTTCAGTGCTTTGCTAGGCCAATGTTCTTTTAAAAGTGCCTTGTGCGGCAGTTCCCAAATAGAGAGTTGCAGCCCCAGGTGAAGTTGTTCCATCTGCAATGGGGGGGAGGGGCAGCAAACTGGTGTCACATAGCGTATGTGCATAACAGTGGTGGATTAGCCACTGGGCCAATAGAGCCTGTGCCCAGAAGCCCTGGTTAAATAGAGGGCCCTGGGGAAACGGGCACCCTCACATCCAGCCCAACCCACTATACCCATCCATTCACCACTCATGTGAGGGAAGAAGGTTATTGGGTGGGTGGCAAATCTCTGTGCCCTGACCCTATTTCCCTCGTAAGAACGCCTCTGATGCATGCAAAGTCATGTTGCACAGAAGACCCCATTTTCCAATAACATTCTCCATGCTGTTTGGGGTCACAGGAAGCAATATATCTAAAAATGAGGCCGTGTTTCGGAACCACTAAGCTAGTGATTTTGGGTGCTTCCATTTTCTGGGCTCCCAGCTTGAGACATATTAGAAGGTGTGATTTGTGGGAAGTGCTAAACCACCCCCTTAAGCTGTCCTTCCCTCTCCATGCTGGAGTATTTTAAGAAATGGTGACCCTATTTTAGCAAAGTCCAGCCCTGACCCCAGTCCAGAGTGTGTGTGTACATAGGTTTCAGAAGAGGGTCCATCCTGTTTGCTGTACAAGTTGGCCAAGAGGAGGAAAAGGCTGCAATCCACTCTTCCCTTCCTCCACCCAAGAGTCACTGTTGTTTTTAAGTAGAGGGATCATTTTAATGCTAAAAGTGAGAACTTTATTCTTCGCTCAGCCTTTGATCAACAACCCATCAGAAACAATAAAGGCATTTCCTAAACAGGAAGGCCACATATTTCTTTGTTATTTCCTTCTTCTCCTAGCTGACAATGAGACAGACAGTGCCTGTAATTTCAAAACAATAAAGGCTCCCTTGGCTTCTTTCTCATTCTGAGAGTTAAAGGGACACACCTAAGCACCTCAGGCCCCACATTTACGCTTGATAAAAAAATAACATTTAAAAACGTTCTCATTAGTTGAAATGTATCTAACAAGCATCAAATTGTTCTATGAGGCAAGTATCAAGATTCCCATTTTACAGATGGGAAAACAGGCACAGAGAAGTGAAATTTCTTACCCATGGTCACATAAGTTAGTGGAAGAGGAAAAATCAGTATTTGTGATCACTGGTTCCCAGTCTAGTGCTGAGTCTGTTACATCAGACTGATTCCCAGTTTGAGCTGATGTTAGGCTGGTGTTCGCTATATGTTTGTACAATGCCTTGAACAATGGGACCAGATCTGGCAAGAAAGCCTTAAGCACTATTGCAATATAAATGATAGACTGAGAATAACAATACATCCTAGTGATCTATTTTAGGTATCACTGAAGGAGAGAAAATGTGTGGGTTTGTATGGTTTCTTTTAATAACTCTTTTCTTTTTGGGAATTTTGCAGAGTAAATTTGTAAAATTAAAGGGAGTGCAGTTCGCTGAGGTGATTTGTAACACAATCCCCCGCCCATGCCGCATTGAACTAGCCGAATCCCAGGTGAAGCACTCCTGCTTACTGCTCACTCAGGCTGGCGATAAAGGTTAGTAGAACCAACCAATGTCTCTGGATTTTCTTGTGACCAATGAAGGAGTTCACTGTATATGTGTATGGGGAGGGAAAGACAGAAGTTAACTGTAGGTGTAGGATGGGGATGCATGACTTATTTGTAGAGGCAGGGTTGGGAGTATCTGACCATGTGCTAGAAATCCTGTAATACTCAAGCACAGACTAGAAAGCAGAACTCTCAGCAAACTTATCAGCTCTATCACTATTGTTTTCTTTTCTCTAATGGGTTTTACTAGAGTTTTGATTTACTTTGAGTCACAGCATTTCCTACAGAAATAACAGAGTTCTCAGCTACTCCTTTGTCAATGATGGGCCACTGATGTAAACGGCAAGAATTGAGTTGTTGGCATTTACACTACACATGTCACAACCTTTCTGCTTTGAAAACTACAGATGATGAAGCAATAGAAAAACTTCTCCAAGATCAGAAGACTGAGCTGACCAAGGTAAGTGCTTTAAGCTAGTTAAGTATGTAGGAGACGGGGTGGTTTTGTGGGCTGGGATGAAGGAGTCTTTCAGTTTTAGGCTGATAGTTCAAATCCAGGCTAGGTTGGTGGTAACTGAAAATATCACTATCTCAGAGTTATTTGGCAACTAACTGTAATTAAGATGGTCTCAGTCCATCTGCCAATGCGTGGGTATTCACAGCACCACGCCAATTTAATGGACATTCTGGCTGGCAGTCAAGGTCACAGACACCAATGACCTGTAGAGATCGAATCCCTTTGTTTCTTAAAACTGGTACCTCCAGGTCAGGAGTCAGTCAGTGTGTGGAGGGCATTTGCTAGGCTGTACCTGTTCTGGGGAGAAACAGGGGATCTTTGACTGTCTGTACTAATCAAATTGTTTAAGTGCTCTAAGCATATTTTGATTTAAGCACTAATTCGTGTCCCTAGTATAAGAGCAATAATACACTCCAATGGTGCCTTGTAGGTCCTCCAGTACTAACAAGGTGGCACTTCAAAGAAGACTGCCATATTCACTTGCAACATACAGTTTGGTACAAAAGGGGCTCAAAATGTTGGATGAACCATTCATGTTAGGATTGCCACTTCTGAGGTACAAAACACAGCACAGATCTGGGACTCAATACAACTGAACAGCTAGCAGTGTGTACTGAGCTGCCTTGCAGATTTCCTGTGACAGCTATCTGAAAAAGGGATGATCCTGGGAAAACCAGAACAGGTGGCAGCCCTGCACTTAACCTCTCAAAACCTGACACAGAATTCCTGTGGCTCTGAAGACCTATCCAGAAGCCTTATCTGTCCAGGGATCCTGGCACCTGAATTAATTCAGCACTTTTCCCTTTGGAAAGACTATGCACATAAAGCTTCAGAGGGGTAGCCAAGTGTGACGTAGTGGGGGTACTTGCTGGGCTGTGGTGACCCCTGCTGTCTGGAGCAAGACCCAGCAGGGAAAACCTCGCTAGGCAGAGGTAATGCCAAACTTGTTGAGCCAGGGGCCAGACACCCCCCATGGAGAGGAACAAAGGAAGGTGAATGCTGCCCTGACTGGGGGGCAGGGCTGCAAGGGAATTTAGTTAGTTACTGTGGGAGAGCATGGAGGAGAGCCTAGGAGAAGGGGCTGGAGTTTAGGGGCCCAGTCTCCCCCATCTCAAGGGGGCCTGAGGCATCCTAGCCCAGCTCTGTGACGAGACTACATCTGTGCTGTGCTGTATCCTGGAGAGGCAATAAACTTCCTCTATTCCACCGGCTGGTGAAGTCTGTTTGTGCCATTTCGGGGTGCAGGAGACGGGGAACCCCCAACGCGCCGTCACACCGAGTCATCTGAAGAAATGGGCCATGCCCACAAAAGCTCATGATACTATCTACATACTTTGTTAGTTTTTAAAGGGCTACCAGACTATTTGTTGTCTTTTAAGTTTTTCCATAAACATAAAGTCACTGTCAAGTGTCTTCTAAGCCCAGCAGCAGAATCTTATTACAGTGTACTTTATTTACTTCAGAATATGTATGAAGTACTAATTGCCACTGTATCCCCCCATTTTTTAAAAAAAGCAGGGCTAAGTATTCAAAAGAAATAGTGATTTTTGGGTGCCTAATCTGAGACTCATTAGAGGAGCCTAGTTTTTAGAAGCAGCAGACTACCCGTCCTCTGAAAATCAGGGTCTTTTAATGTATCTCAAGTTGGGCATCCAAAATCACTTGTAACTTCTGAAAATTCAGAGTATGAGTGTGAGTGTGTGCACACTCACTATAGAAATCTACAACCATTAACACTGAGTCCTCCAGAATCACTACTGTATGCTGCGGTGCTTTGGATGATTACTGTAACATACTATAGGTTGTTTTTTTTTTTTTAAAGAATCTGGATCTCAATAATAACTCTTAAAACTTAATTGGCACTTTACATCTTCAAAGTGCCATCCTGACATTAATCTTCCCTGTATACCACTGAGGTTGCCATTGCCTTGTAAAACTGAACTCCAAGTGTCTATAAAAATGACACCCAGCAGCTAAATAAGCAGTAAGTTATTACCTCTGTGCTCTAGGTCTTAAGGACATAACATTCTCATTCTGGATGAAAGCTTTTTTTGGGGAGTTAAACCTGGGGGTACTAGGGTAATGTTTATAATGCAAGATTGTGAGGTCTTTCAGTCCTGGCTCAACAGAGTGCACAACCTGGGCCCAGGAGACGGAGAGAATAATAATACTACAATACCCGATGCTTCTGCATTGCTTCTCATCCAGAAAAGTTGTCAGTCTCAGCAGAGGGGCTAAGAACTCAATGTGCAGTGGATTTTTTACCCCGGCGGTTGGTGTCTGCATGTCAGGGGCAAGGCACAGTGATGGGGCAGTGTGGGGAAAGTTTGCACTGCTTCTGCCTGTAATGTAGGCGTGTGTCTACACTGCACCGTAGGTCGAAAAAAGATACGCAATTTGAGCTATGCAAATTGCATATTTTATTTTGATGTTATTTCAAAATTTGGCGCTGTCTACACAGCACTTATTTTGAAATACATTGCTTTTCTGAAATGTTCCTTCATCCTTGTGGAATGAGGTTTACAGGGATGTCAGAATAGAGAGTCCATTATATTTTGAAATAACAGGAGTGCTCAAAAGATGCAGCATGGCTATTTTAGAATACCTCCCGTATCCCGAAATAGGGCTGCGGTGTAGACGTAGCCTAGCTGACTTGGGGAAGGAGAATCTCAGTTTCAGGGGCTGTCAGCCTGGCTCTATGCTCTGATTCAACTCCCACTGAAGCTAATGAGTCTTTTCACAGTTTCCATGGGAGATGGGTCAAGCTCTATGAGAGAGAAAGTGTGTGTGTAGTAAAAAGAACTGGCATGGAAGATATTTATTTATTGAATGTATTTTTATGTATTTAAAAATGTTTTACCATACCTCTCTATTTAAAATATTTGAGGTGGCTCTTTTTATGTTGTTAAGGTGTCTATATTTGTTTCTTTAAAATATGGAGTGCTCTCAGCAGATGTTGAGCATGCACAAGTTTCCTGTTTATGAGACTCTTGGCTCTCTTTGCTGTATTTCCAGTTAGGAATAAACTCCCATAAATTGGAGAGCATCGGATGCCACCAAGACTTTTCCCGGAGGACACTGATTGCCTTGGTCACATCTGGACTCTTGCTGGCATTTCTGGGTTTGGCTGGATACTTCCTTATGAAGCGACGGAGCTGGAGCCCCATGGGAGAGAGGCTGGTTAGTGCTTATAGCTGGCAAAACAACAAGTAGAGAGAAACCAAAATACAGGAGGAATGCGGAGGAGGGAATGCAATAGAATCACTGCCACAGACAACTAAGTGCTACTAACAGTCTCTGTTTGGGAGGGCGGGGGTGCTAGGCGGGAGCTTATGATCTGTACAAGTTACCTGTAGCGTATGAATGTACCAATAAGCTGTGACAAGATGGCTTGTTGCTCTGCCACTGCAGACAGTCTGACAGGGAAACTGAAAACTTGGTGAGGTGAATGGGGAGATTGAGATGAGAGAGGTATAAACAACTGTGCTCGAGCCCGGATCATGAAGAGTGAAAGGAAACTCTTCTTCTCTAATATTAAATATTCCGTGATTGTTCATTTGGGGAGAATTACCTTTTACTCCCTATCACTGCCAAGTCTAACATTTATTTTTGCCTGGTACTAAGAACTCCTCGGGGAAGACACCTCCTGAGACTCTGAAAGCTTGTGAATTTGCTATTAAAATCGAAATACTTTCCTTCACTCATTGCATTTAAAAGTCAAATTATACATCCAACTTGTATCTATGCTGTAATGAAGGTTGTTTCCCCCCACGTAACAAATGGTGATAATAAAGAATAAGAAGAAAGAAAATATTTCCCTATATACACACACACACACACACACATATATATATGTATTTCCTCTTACAGATTTTGCTGAGTTCTAGGGAGTTCCTTCTTTATCACAGATTTATGGAGACTTGCATCTTTCTATGAAGTGGAGTCAGAACCTTTTCATCTAATTCCAGATGCACATGTACAGTTATACGGCAGGAGACTAAGAGTGTTCAATATTCTGGGGTGGATCCTGCCAAATGCATGAATGCAAATGGCAGTGCATGTGTAGTGGATGGGATGGGTCAGGGGCTTGGCAGCAGGAGACAGAGCTTGTTACCTCTTGGGCGCTGGATCCCACCTCCTGCCCTAGCTTGGCAGTGTGACTGCAAGGCCCTGGTGATATGGTTCCTCAGTGTTACATAAACCTGGTGGTCTTAATCCAGTTTCCAGTGGACGGGTGTCCCCATCGCAATTAGCATCACCAGAGTCGACAGTATCAGCAAAGAAGCAAAAAAGTAAATTGGGCCACTTATATGTAAGAGATGCCTATTCCGGGGCAAGACAGAGGCATATTTGGAGGGGACTGCCTGGATGGGAAGTTTGCCCTCCTTCTGTCTATTCTGTACATGGCTTTGTGAACAGAGGACTTCAGACTCTATCAACCTGGATTTCCTTCCTGGTACACTGTATTGGCAAGTGTACTTCATATACAGACCCATGCTCCTGACTCTTGTTGGCCTTACTGTCAGCTCTGCCGCACTTAAGGCCTCCAGAACGGTTACAGCAGAACAAGAGCAGTGGTCCATCTAGTCTGGTCTACAATACTGTGTCATACCTCCTGCTTCAGAGGCAGGTGAAACCTGTCTCGGTTTCCTAATGCACTTGACTAGTTGGGTAATAATAATTAATGAGAGAGAGAGAGAGAGAGAGTGTGTGTGTGTGTGTGAGAGAGAGAGAGAGGTATGTGTGTGTTATATATATATATATATATTCATATCACCACAGGTAACCAAAAAGTTGGCAAATGTGTGGCTGAAGCTCTGTTTTCTCATTCCTGAAAGCTGCTTATCTGAATTTCAGGTTGAATGTAATAAGAAAGGATATGTCCCAAAAGTTTCCTACCTGACCCATGTGGAAAATAGAGCTGGAGGAAGCTAGGGCTCAGTGTGCAAACTCCCAAAGCAATGCAGAACCTGGGCCTGTGGATCTGAGCAGCACAAAAACCAGGCTGTTCTGCTTTTTAAGAAATCGCTCACTGACTAGGCCTAACTCTTAGTACTTCAGTGCCACGGTCCAGGCCTGTATCCTTCCTCTTGACAGAAGCTGGTATCCGCGTCTGCTGCGATTGCGTGCCATGCAGGTCTCTAAGCTGCTTGCTTGGCATCTAAGCCGCTTGCTGTCCATCCTTTCCTTTTGCTAACTCTGCATTTGTTGTCTGTGTATCCATTTAGGGTGAAGACCCCTATTACACTGACAATGACAGCCAGGGAAACACAGTGATCACCGTGGCCTCCCAAGAGCCATCCGAGCCACAGGAGAAGCCAAATCTCAATGGAGGGGCTCAGAAAAATGGGGCTGGACAGGCATCCTCAAAAAATGGACATTCAGCCAAGCAGCACGTTGTTGCTGACACTGAACTGTGAAATGTGCTAGGGTGACTGACTTATTATCATGATTTGAAGGGGTAGGGGTGGGGAGAATAAACAGTAGCAGGGGTCAGGGAGAGATTATTCCTTGGATGGCTGGGAAATTGTAACCTTTTTTTATGTGAAGCACTTCAAAGTCCCACTCTAAAACACACTAAGGCCCAGAGCTCGCATAGCCCTGTGCTGTAAAATGTTGAACAGTCTTAGTAAGATGCTTCTGAGGGTTAACACAGGGCTAGAATTGTGGACTAGGGTTCTTTGCTTTTCCTTCAGCAGAAGAGAATGGGTTGTGATCAGCAACCAAAACACCCAGGCAACAGATGGAAAAGATATTTGGAACTTCAGAGTGATGTCAGCTTTGTAAGAAATTGGCTTGATGCTGATTTTACTTGGAAGGGATTGGAGCAGGGAGGGAAAAGAATGGAAGCTGTTGACCTTACAATGGTTTAACCCTTCAGAGCCGATGGAGCATTTTAACCTCTCTTATTAAAGATATACACTATTAACCAAGCTTCCAGGGCTGCCAGTGGAGAATCAACGGCTGTTTGCTGGGCACACTTGTATAAAAAGTGGGGAAATGGCTCCCCCTTTATTGTTCTCTACTCTACAAAAGTGAATGCCCCAAAACTGCAAGTCCCACCTGTTTACCACCATGCTGGTTCTCTGCACTCATTCATAGAATCATAGGGCTGGAAGAGACCTCAGGAGGTCATCAAGTCCAGCCCCCTGACCTGTTTTTTTTTTTTTAAGAGTACCATTTAGCAACTGAATTGCTTCTAATGAGACTCATGGGCTCAAGTCAGAAAAGTACAAAGTACAAATAACTCAAATATCTAGATCCAAAGTACAAATAATCCAAATATGTGTAGGGACTTGGGCCCATTACATTTTACAGATCTAGAGTCTGTTTACAATCCCCTCCGAAGCTGTAATGTCTGTCACTATGATGGATTGGTTTAGCCTCAGCTTTGTATTTCAGTGCTGCTTTTTCCTCTCTCAGCAACATTAGTAAACTAATGCTCATTCTTGTGCTTTGTAGCCCCTCAATGTTTAACACTCTCGTGGAATTTCCTGAAGTTGTATGTAAAGCTTTCCAGGTGGAGTCTGGGGCTGAGATGTGAATAAGGCTTTAAACTGAATTACTATCCCTCCTCGTCCCCTGAATATGTGGTGGTGTATTGCAGGGAACTCTCTGGTGTCTTTCTCCCATAAACTGTAAGCACAGGCATAAGGGAGCGGTCGACAAAAGCTTCCCGTCAACTGATCCGCGTCTTGATTTGCGCGCTGTGCCGATGATCAGCTGAGCCGGAACAGCGTGGCGGCCATTTTTATTTTAATGAAGCCGGAGATATTTAAATCCCCGGCTTCATTGACTATGTCAGGTAACCTATTTTACATGCCTCTGTCGGCAGAGGCATGTAGTCTAGATATACCCCCAGTATTTGCAACATTACTGTCAGGTCTCCTGGAAGGAGTTGACATTGTTATCCAATATGAGGCCTCAAAAATATGTCACTACCAAAGAACTGCTAAAAGAACCCAAAAAATTATCACACAGAAAAGAAACCTCAGTCCTTCCCTGGTAACGTGGGGTTGTATTAAAAAACCCTAAACATACAAGGGAAAAATTTTCGCCCTTCAGAACAAAGAAAAAATCTCACGGCAACCACTGATATTTTAAGGCCAGGAGCAATCTCTACTTCGTCACAAGCTGGATATTGTTCTCCTGGAAAAAAAGGGATTTAAGCCAAGCCCATTCTGCACGGGTCAGGAGTCACACGTCATTCAGTAAAGGGTGAAGTCTGTGTTTGGATTCATGGTGCAGGACGGAGCCAGTTCCCATGTCCTCTTGCTGCCTGTAGTGTTTGTGGTTCCTGGTCTCTGGGCAAGCTATAATTTGGCTAGCTGCAGGTGGAAGCCTCTAGAAGTCTGTCACCTGGTGCCACTATGGGTGGCACCAATATTACTGTAGCAGCTACAGCCCTTCCTTGGGCACAGCCTTGTGAGTTGCGGGGCCAAGTATGTGTGAAGGGAAGAGAGATGTTATTGAAGAAAGGGGACAGGCTGGCTCAGGGTGGCATTCAGCTCTAAATCACTGATTCCAATGACACCCTGCTTGATGGCTGACAAAAGACATTGCTATATGATCCATTTATTGGTGGCTCACGTACAATGACTGTGACGATGCAGTCGGGGTTTCCCCGATCCTGCACCCCCATAGCAGCAAGAACAGACTCCGCCAGCCGGTAGAATAGAGGGGGTTTATTGCTTCTCCAGGATACAGCACAGCATAGAAGTGATGTGTTTACAGGAGTCTGGGCCAAGATACCTCCTTGGAATGGGGTCCCTAGGCTCCTGGATTCCAGCCCTCTCCTTAGACTGGTTCCTCCATGATTCCAGCCCAAGACTGACCCTTCCCCCAGCACGCACTTCCTTTGTCTCCTCTCTTTCCTTAACAAGTAGAACCAGTTTGGCCACTGTTCTGAGGCCCCTCTTGCAGGGCTGTGCTTACAGACAACTGCCCACTGCCCGAGCATAGCAACCCGCAAGGTACTGACACTACATCACAACATGTGAGCGAGTCAGTGGGAATCACACATCACAAAACAGGGGGACCCCGAGATACAGAGCAGACAGCACCCCCACTATGCCACAGTGACTAGTGGACCCGTAGTCTTATTGAGTAAAGAAGCCATCACCACCATTCGCAGAAACACACTCCATTCTTGGCAGCTTCAGTATTGGGGATGAGGCCTGGATAAGCCTGGAAGACTGACACACCCTCTTACTACTAAAGATCAATGCCATTCCTTGTTAAGACTGAGACACACAGGTGCCTGGGATGTGGGAAAGCACTGCTTGGTGCCAGACTCATACTATACTTATGTATAAGGATTTCAGTTTCCAGTTCTCTCAGTCAGGCCCTTTCCCCCTGCGCTAAAGTAATGTAAAAAAAAAAACAAATTACAAAAACTGTTGGTTTTCTTTTTTACAAACAGATCTGTAAATAGTGTCAGTAAAAAGGATTGAGAATTGAACCCAGATTTTCAGATGTATTCTTGAAACATTGGACTGTTTATTCCATTGGCAGCTGTGACTCTACCTTAGTTAACTGCTTGGACAAAGAAAAAAAATGTGCTGTCCACTGAGATGTTGCTTTCCAGTAGAAATAGAAGATGTAAAAGATGTTTTTTATTTTTTGCTTGCTTGCACCCTCCCTCTCGCTCTCTTTCTTTCAGCAAACAGGGATTCAGAGCAAGTGAAAAACATGTATCATATGTTCAAAAAATCCTTTCCCTCTGCTTCTCAGAATTAAACTCTCACATGCTCATAATGGCTGATAACCTGCTGTCTACAATGCACATATTATTTCTTGATAAATGTCTTAGGCCTCCACAGAGGCGCCCCTTTGACTTGCAGGACTGGGTGTTTAGATCAGAGTCAGAAGTAATTGCACCTGTGTGTGTTGTACTATGGATTAAGTTCAAGCTGCATAAAGGTAGCTATTTCCATTATTATTATTTGTAATACAGCCCAGCCCAGGGACACCACCAGCTGGGATCAGGGTCCCATTGCTCTTGGCATGATATAATAATGGGGAACAGTCAAAGAGTTTACATTCTATATAGGCAAAACAGATAAAGGGTTGGAGGAGAAACTGAGGCACAGAGAACTGCAATGACGTGTCTGAAAGTCACCCAGCAGGTCAGGGACAGCACTAGGAATCCAGGGCTTCTCACTCCCAGTCCTGTCCCCAAGACCAAGCTGCCCTGATCTTCATGAGAAATACATAGGACAGGTCATCATGTTTCATCATCCAAATGTACGTTCTATCCCAGAGCAAGGGTCGCCTATGTGCCATTTTTCAGTTACAATGAATATGGATGTATTTGTGCTGAGATAACATGTTTGTGAGATAAATGGAATGCCAGTAAAACCCCTTTGAAACCGTACTCCTGAGGCCATGCATGGGTGAGTCAGTCAACTTTGCTGCTTATCCTGCTGGAGGTGGGGGCAGGAGGATAAAAACCATAGCTTCCCACTGAGTTACAATAAACTGCATTTTAGTATGGAACCGTCTGGCTAAAATAAAGACCAAGGCCCCAATCCTGTAACCCTTAAATATCTGCTGACCTGAATCAAATTATTCATGTCCCATTGTCTTTCAGCGGCATAAAGTAATGCCCATGGTTAAGTATTTGAAGGTTTGGGTCCCTAAATAGGTAAGGAGACATCTTTGTTTTTAAAAGTTTTCCCATGCGAAAACACCGTCTTGTGGACTGGTGGAAAGCCTATTTGATGAGGTGTGTTTGTGATTTTGGAAGTATTTTAGGGTACAGAGGCCTGCCCCAGCACTGGCAGGCAAGGAGTTAATCCCTGCTAGGCTGTGCTGCTGACCACTCGGAAACAGGTGCAATAGGTTGTGGTGGTAACGAGGTGAAACTGCTGCCTGAGGGACTTCGGCCAGGGCTCCTAGCCTGAATGAGCTTTTTGGATTTAAAAAATATTCTTCCTCGCTGTTTGTTTCTGAACTGCTTCACCCAAAGGCTCCTGATGACAAAACGCACGGTAGGCTTCCTGCTAGAGGGCTCCGTCAGCTCACACAGGGGGGACATGCCAAAGTGTTAGTATCTAACACCCCCCATGTTGTGTCTGCGCCGGAAGCTTTGTGATGACTGGTTCCAGTTGACCCAGCTTTGACGGGCAGTGAAGGTCGCTTCTGTGTATGGCTGGAGTAAAACAGTAACCCTGAGGATGGAAGAACTGGTGTTGTTGAGCCCCAACACAGTGGCTTGCCCCACGGTTGAAATTCTTTCTCTCGCTGCTGCAAGTCGGGAACCATGCAGAAGGATCGGGGTGTCTGCTCACAAACGGCTTAATCTGAAAGGAAAGGTAAGAACAGGCTACACTCCAGACCCTAGTGTTATACCAGGGAGGCTACCATGGCTGCTGCTGAGCCAACAGGGTAGGAACAAATCACAGATCCGCTTTCCCAATATGACCACATAATACACACATGCCTCAAGTGTGAGCTTAACTTTTGGACTCTTCCCAAAGGGAATGGATCTAATAACACTGTGTAACTCTGCACGGATGAGACACCGTGGCAACTTTCTTTGCCAGGAGCTTTCCCTTTATAGAGCCTTGTTCCTTGGGGTTCATGGAAGATGGGTGGTTAGAGCAAACAACTGGCATTCCACATGCTGGGCTTTTTTCTATATTGTGGCTCTACCTCTAACTTGCTATATACAGTAGCTGCAGAACCTTTTCATTCCTGTTTGCTCCTCACTGATGGGGGTGCTATAATATCTAGAGCAGAAGGAGTCAGGAGAGTGCCTTTAGTCCAGGGGTGGGCAATAATTTTTGGCCAGGGGCCACTTTGAAAATTTCTGAAGGGGCCCCAGAAGGGGGGGGGGCTAAACTAGAAGTGGCAGGGCCAGCATGCTTGTGGGCTACCCCACCCACAGACCATGATTGGTCTGGGGTTGAGGGAACCCCTTTGCTGCCGCTTCCCACTAGACACCCATGCCCCTGGCAGGGTGGGAAGAGGCTTTGCATGCTCTCCCATCCCCAGGTCTCCAGGCCTTTGAGGAGCACATGGCACTTTGAAGTGCCAGGGTTGAGCCTGCTGGCTCCTGATTGGCCTGGGGCAGGGGAGTGTGCAAAACCTCCTCCCACCCTATGAAGAGCACGTGGCACTTCAAAATGCTCGCAGAGTGGGAGGGGCTTTGAGCGCTCTCCCCGCCCCCACGCCAATCAGGAGCCAGCAGGCTCAACCCTGGCATATGCTAGGTCTTGGTAGCTGCCCCTCCTCCCAGGCTGCTATTGCTATCACTCTGCATTAGGAACCGGCTGGCTCCCTGCATGCACTGGCTTTCTGTTGCCAGCCAAGTTTTAAAAAATGCAGGACAGACATGGGGGCAGCCTGGGAGTGGGGGTAGCTGCGGGAACCCAGCACATGCTGGGACTGTGTCAGCCTGCCTGCCAGCTCCAAGTTTGCAGCATGCAGAGTTGCAGCAGGGAGGGGTATGTGTGTGGAGGTTAACTTGCAACATTAACCGATAAGGCAGCTAGCAAGAGCAACCAATACAATATGCTTATTGGTTAACCAGTTGCATTCTAACATCTGTAATGTAGATGCTGGTTGCTGGACAGTTATAAAGCTGCCTTAGGGGACCAAACTTCTGTTACTTAGAGACACTGGGGCTACGTCTAGACTACCCTCAGCTTCCGAAAGAAGATATGTAAATTAGGTGCAAATTTGCATCTCTTCTTCTGATCCCTTTTTCAGAAGAGGTTATTTTTAAAAAAAGCAGCCTAGATGGGTTTTTTTGCGCAAAAACCACTTTTCCAAGAGAACTCTGTAAACATCATTTTTTGAGGAATAAGGGTTCTTTCGAAAAAGGGGTTTTTGCGCGAAAAACCCCATCTAGACTGCTTTTTTTCTTTTTTTTTTCAAAAAAACCTCTTTCGAAAAAGGGATCTGAAGAAGATATGCAAATTCATGACTAATTTGCATATCTTCTTTCAGAAGCGGAGGGTAGTCTAGACCTGCCCTAAGTAACTTTCTTTTTCCAGAATAAATGTTTAAATGTTAAACTGAGGCATTAGCAACCTTATCTAAATAGATTAGGGCTATGGCTCAAAGCAACAAAAGCCAAGCATTTCAGAGTTAAGACATCTCTCAGTCCTTAAGTTGCTTACTGGTGCCTAGCTGTCTGCAGGAGCCTAAGAAAAATGAAACAATCCCTGTAGCCTCCCTGCTGCATTGCTCAGGCTCCGCAAAGGGGAGCTCAGAGCACAGAATGTGCTTTAAGAATAGAAAGTGAATATAAAAATCTTGTTTCTTTTTAGATGTGATGAGACAGGAAAAGTCCCTAGGTAAATGTTAGGGTATTTGTTGTGGAAATGCCAGTGGATCCTCAACTCCAGGGCTACTCAACTTTGGAAGCCCCAGGGGTCACAATGATACTCACAGCACATGCCGAGGTCCGCAACTTAAGTATGGTTGCATATATATATATACACACACAAATATATGCAAATAGCTTCTTTCACACTGACAAGCATGAATACAAAGATTAAAGCAAGAGTACACAACATGAAGGCCCCATTTAAATCAGTTCTACTGATATTAATAGAATGCAATATTTACCCCGTTTCCATCCATATGACAGCACTTTTAATGAGCAATGACAGTCCAGGAATTTAACTACGAAAACACATATCAAGAGAAAACCATTATATTGACTACTTTTTTATTTTGGCTCCCACCTGTGGGCTGTAGGTTGAGCGCCACGTAAATCCAAAGTGCACAATGGGCCGCAAACAAATGGGCCTCGGGCTGCATGCGACCCACGAGCCACATGTTGAGTAGCCTGCTCAACTCTATAGATGCTGCTGCAGTCTCTCAGCAGGAAAGATGTGGCTAGGTAGTGCATCCTAGTGGATAGAGCACGGGGGGCCTAGAATACCTGGACTCTGTTTCCAGCTCTTAGTAGGCCAGCTGGGTGACATTGTGAAAGTCACTTCCTCTACCTGTTCCTCTGTTTCCCCCTTCCTAATGGGGATAACAATATTGATCTGCTTGAGATCTACTGCAAAAAGCACTAAAAGAGGAGTAGGTTGTTATATTTATTATTTCAGTGGCTCCACAATCTTCATTGCCCAAAGCCTTGCCTTTGCTTGAAGACAGTGCTCTCAGAACAACAGAAGGGCAACTCAGACTTCCAAGGGGCTGTCTAGGTCTGCCACAGACTTGAAGGGTGATGGTGGTCAAGAAGCTCACATAATCTGACTTGGACTCATCTCTTTAGCAGCTAACCTGGCTGTTAGAAGGCTAATCAGTTAAACTCTGACCTTCCAACTCTTTGTTTTAGAGTGGGAGTTGCGCACACACACAAGTGGCTCAATTGGAGTTATTTAAGCTCTTTATAGTGTAACCCCCCGTTCACTAGCCCAGTCTGAGGTTATTCAGCATCGGGGAAGCCTTGTGAATTCTTATGCAACTGTGGGAAGCTAGGCCTGAGGCTCCTTGGTGTGCTCTGTGTTGTGTATCACTGTGTGTGCATCTCAGACCAGACCCACTCAGACAAACCACCAAGAACAGGCGTTATTCTGTAAAAAAACAAACAAAAAAACCATTGAACAGAATCACAGTTCAGCAGTCCTTCCTCTCTGCCTGCTGCTTCTAGCTCAGTCCCTGCTGAGGCCCTGCTGGGGGCAGAGGGTACATCCTGGCAGGAACCAGGAAGTTCTCCCAACATGCTGCAGTTTGTAGTTCCCAGGGCTGCTGTTGAAGCATACTGGACCTTGGGCTACAATTAGTGATCTTGTTTCTGCATTTTAAACTCCTTCCCCCAATCCCAATATGGATGTGTTACATTCACAATGTAAAGCAAGGCCGTGGAAAAAAGAAGGACGATGCTGCAGTTGGAACACAGGCAGTTTGGGTTCTATTCTCAGCTCTGCCACAGGCTTCCTATGTGACTTGGACAAGTCACTTATTTTTTCTAGGTTCCATTTCCCTTTGCCTCTCGGACAGGACCCGTCTCTTGCTGTGGGTAAGTAAGCTGCTTAGCATAATGAGCCTCTTATCTTGGCTGGGGCCTCTAGCTGCTACCCTGATTCTAATAATGAATACTGCCAGTACCCGTAGTTGCTGCCTTTTAGCTCCTCTGCAGTTCTTGATTTTTTATCTCCTGCCGTAGTTAGCTGTGCAGATAAAATATGTGCAGGAAAACTGAAAGACTTTCCCAAATCTGGATTCTTTCTTCCACAAGATGCAAGGAAATATCTCCTATAGACACTATAGATGTCATATGATATCAAGTGGCTGATTTTTCAAATGAGTCCGTGCCATGTTCCCCGATGCATCAGACAGCTAATCCTATATAGGGCGCATTTCTCACACACCCAGACACTTTCTGCAGCCACGCTGAGACCACAAAACCACAGAGTAAACTGCACTGGCAAAATAAAAGTTTTCAGAGCACAGGGAAGGTGTGGGTGCAGAACTGCAGTGAGCTCCAGGACGGAAAAGACTATGTGCTTGGAGCTTCAGGAAGTCTTTTTTCTGTGTGAGTAAACACAGGCAGATCCCATTCAGGCCAAACAAAGGCTCTATTATTCCTTCCTTATCAAATGACGTAGGTTCCTTCCTTGCAGATCCCACCTCAAGCTTTTATTTTTGAGAACCTTGTTGCCAGTAACAGTTTTATCACCTGTCTCCTCCAGAAATCCCTTGTTGCCTGAAAGTTAGTGTTGCCAGGCATTGGGTTTTCAACCGGAATGCCCAGTCAAAAAGGGACCCTGGTGGCTCTAGTCAACACTGCTGACTTGGTCACTGAAGTCTGGCTGGCAGAGCATTGGGGCTTACACAAGCTCCCTAGCTGTGCTGGCTGCACACAGCTCCTGGGAGTGACCAGAATTTCCGCATGGCCTCTAGGCACAGGGGTGGCCAGGGAGGCTGTGCACACTGTCTGTGCCCTGGGCACTGACTCTGCAGCTCCTATTGGCCAGGAACCACGGCCTATGGGTGTAGTGATGCTGGTGCCCAGGGCTGCAGGCAGCATGCAGAGCCCTCTGCGCCAAGGAGCCGTAAGTGCTGTCTGGCTGGAGTCTGCACCCCTCTCATGCCCCAATCCCCTGCTGCAGATTGGAATCATCCTGCACCCTGCAGCCCTTAGTTTCTGGGCCTGACCTGGAGCACTCACCTGCACCCGCATCCCAACCCCTTGCACCTGCAGCCCCCTCCTGCACTTCAAACCCCTCATCTCCAGCCCCGCTCCAGAGCCCACACCTCCAGCTGGAGCCCTCACCATCTCTCACGTCCCAAACCCCTGCCCCAGCCCAGTGAAAACAGAGGAGAGTGAGTGACGAGTGACGGGGATGGAATGAGTGGGGGTGGGGCCTTGGAGAAGGGCAGGGCAAAGATGTTTGATATTGTGCAATTAGAAAGTGGGCAGCTCTATGGAAAGTGAATCATGGACACAACCCTGTAGGCCCTTTAATACTAAAGTCATCACCTCCCTCTGTTCAAAATACCAGGGCTAGGTTCTTTCCCTTGATCAAAAGGGAAGCAACATAGTAGGACATTTGTAAATGTGCAAGCTAAGCAACGTTCCCTCTAATTTTTCCATCCATGTGTGGAATAAATTTTATGTGCACTGAAGCATGTGCGGATGTGCACCACCAGTAGATACACCTGCTGCCAGCTGTGGTCACTCTGCTAATCATCTGGGTGGCATTTGACTCTCTCCAGGTTGACCGCCCAAGTGCCCACTGATGCAGGGAACACTGATGCAAGATAAACTGAGTGCCATGTTGCTGGGCAGCACAATGGTGCTGTTTATTACTTATACCTCCCCCACCCCCACAATTTGTGGATATTTTTGCCTTTCCCCTTAAGCGGGAGGATGTTGGCTGACTTTCAAGGCAGGACACAGAGTTAGAGGGAACAATGGGGGGGAGGGGGTGATCCAATATTTGCAAAGCTTAGGTAGTAAGCAGCACTTCCAGTAATAGTTGTCTCTTTACATCACTTAACAATTTAATAATAATAATAACACTTAGCTCTTATATAGGGCTTTTCATCAGCAGATTTCAGAGCACTGTAAACATTGGATCCATGTCATTGGTCTCATTTTACAGATGGGGAAACTTAAATGCACTTTAAGAAATCCCCACCCCTGGTTGTTAGCTGGTGGGAGTCATGGGAGCTCTCACGGGCCAAAGGAGGAATGTCCGCAGGGTTCAAAAAGGGGCTAGATAGATTCATGGAGGGTAGGTGCATCAATGGCAATTAGCCAGGATGGGTAGGAAGGGTGCCCCTAGTCTCTGTTTGTCTGGAGGTGGGTGACGGGAGGGATCACAGGGCTTCTGGCAGCATTGGCGGAGAGGATACCGGGCTGGCTGGACTGTTGGTCTGACCCAGTATGGATGCTCTTATGTCCCTTATCTGGGTATTAATTGCAGTCTTGCCATTTTGGGGTAGTTTTCTCACTTGTCTCAAGGAAACCCTCTCAGGCATTTTCCCTTCTTCAAAATGGCCACCATCGGCCATTACTGGCAACAGGGCTGAAGCCAGCAAGATGGCTGCCATTTCCCTTCAGTTTCGTTGCAGAGGCCGGGCATGCTGCCCTTAATAAAGATGGCTGACCCTGTGCCTGGTTTCAATCTGCTGGAAGGCCAGGAGCCCAGGCTACTGGGTGGTTCTTGGGGCTGGACAGGAGTCAGGGATTGTGAGGAGCAGCAGAGACCCTGTGAAAGGTGGCTGGACAGTGGGGGGAGGCTGGAGAGCACAGGAGGATATGGAGCAGATGGGGTGTGCAGAGGGATGTGAGCACTTGGGGGGTGCAGCAGGCTGTGGGGGCAGCCTGGTGGGGGGGGGGTGCAGCAGGCTGTGGGGGCAGCCTGGGGGGGGGGGGGGGTGCAGCAGGCTGTGGGGGCAGCCTGGTGGGGGGGGGGTGCAGCAGGCTGTGGGGGCAGCCTGGTGGGGGGGGGTGCAGCAGGCTGTGGGGGCAGCCTGGTGGGGGGGGGGTGCAGCAGGCTGTGGGGGCAGCCTGGTGGGGGGGGGGTGCAGCAGGCTGTGGGGGCAGCCTGGTGGGGGGGGGGGTGCAGCAGGCTGTGGGGGCAGCCTGGTGGGGGGGGGGGTGCAGCAGGCTGTGGGGGCAGCCTGGTGGGGGGGGGGGTGCAGCAGGCTGTGGGGGCAGCCTGGTGGGGGGGGGGTGCAGCAGGCTGTGGGGGCAGCCCGGTGGGGGGGGGGTGCAGCAGGCTGTGGGGGCAGCCCGGTGGGGGGGGTGCAGCAGGCTGTGGGGGCAGCCCGGTGGGGGGGGGGGTGCAGCAGGCTGTGGGGGCAGCCCGGTGGGGGGGGTGCAGCAGGCTGTGGGGGCAAGAGGGAGGCTGCAGAATTGGAGCCTGCCTGGCAGGGGTCGATAAGGGGAGTAGGGGAGAGGCCCCAGAGCCAGAGGTGTGGGGTAGTCACATGAGTATTGGGAATGGCTTTTCTCTTCTCTGTGGGGTGAGGAGAACGCACGTGCCCTCTCTTTCTAAGCAGCTGGGAGGAGGCTTTTTTTTTTTTTTAAATAGGGTGACATTTCAACCTGAAATGATCGTACGTACTCACTGTCTGGAAGAGTACAGTGAAAAGCCCAAAAGGCGGCCCAAACAAGAAGGCTTTGATGGTGATTTTAAAATGTCATGGATTGTGGGGCCAATGTCCCAAGTCATATTTTTTGAACTCCTGAAGATTGAGTCTTGCATTCAGCCTGGGCTTTTGTCATCTTGACATTATCCTGTTCTACGTCCCACTGAAATGGTTGGTCTATAGAACTCATAAGTATCACATCCATGTTAACTGGAATGGAGCAAGGGTTTAGTTAAGAAAGCATTACTACTCCCTGTTAACTGTGTCAGTGTTTAAATTATTTGCTTGTTTTTGCAGAGGGCATTGATGGCAGACCTGAGATTAGACGTCCGGGTTCCTGGCACCCATTTTAATCCTTGTGAGATGGCCACAGTCTTAGCTGACCCCCAGGTTTCTCCATAGCTAACAGCATGAGCTGTTGCAGTTTGAGCGAAAGAGCCAACATACTGTGTAGCTGGAACTGTAACAGATTCATGTGCGCTGTGGATCAGGTGAGGAGGGGGCAGTGGTTTTCAAATTTTTTTTTAATCATGGCCCAGTTGAAGAAAATTGTTGATGTCTGTTGTGACCCAACATAATTTGACTAGAGTGTGGGCTCTGGGTGGGGCTGAGGATGAGAGCTTTGGGGTATAGTAGGGGACTCTGGCTTTAGGAGTTTGTGTGTCAGGGCTGGGGCAGGAGGCTCCCAGTCAGCGGTGAAGCAGGGCTGCTAAGGCAGCTTCCTGCCTCTCCTGCCACCTCAGACCATGCTGTGCCCCAGAAGCAGCCAGCAGCAAATTCCCAGCCAATGGGAGTGCAGAGCTAATGCTCTGGGCATAGGTATTGCACAGAAACTTGTGCACTCTCCCCATCTCACACCCACACACCTAGGGACCGGGCAGCACCCCCACTGGTCACCTGATCCCTCTGCAGCAGTGAGACCCAGTACCTGACATTCCTCAACGCTTTCCATTGGCTTCAGTGGTCTTTCCATTGGATCTTCAGTAGCAAAAATAGTACCATTCTTTTGTCTGTTAAGAACAGTGGAGATGATATGCAGAAGGGCTGATAAGAAGTGTATGGGGGAGAGGGGAGAGAGAGAGAGACCGACCGACAAAACAGTGTCTTGTATTCCCTCCAGCATGGAACTCTTTAATGCTGCCAAAACCAACTCTCCTCTGGCTGGTGTGTGTGCGGGGATGTGAGGTTTCCTTTAGGAATTTTTAAATAACAAGATGACTGTAAATGTTTCCATGCATGCCTTGTTCTGGCCTTATCTTAAGGCTCTGTTGAGCTCTGCCCACCCGCAGAGTGAATAGCTGAGATGAGTTGATGTTTTTACTGCCTTTTGGCAAGTAAAGCTGACACCTAATTTCAAAGCACAGTGGATCTTCTCCATGATCCTCAGTTCTTTGGCTTCTCTGTTCCTTCACTTTCCGCTGTTCTTGTGGACTATTTCCCATGCGTCTTAAATTCTTACTTCCCCAGTCCGAGAAGTGGGATGAGATGCAAGGATGGGACGTGTGTTTATGCCCCATCAAATAATAAGATGAAGTGCTCCTCTGTAGCAACATGTGATATAAACTACTGGGTATTGAGTCAGGCTCAGCTGTGAGAATAGGATCAGGTGCTACCCAGATCTGCCTCTCACAACAGAGCTAATCTCTCAGTGCTGGGAAACATCAGAACCTTTGCTTGGCAGCTGAAGGTTATGTGGTAGTATTTGTGTGACTGGTCCCCATTGTTTTTCCTCTTAGATCTTGATTTGACGTGAGATCTCATCCTGCAGCAAATCTTCTGGTGGCCTGCTTCGGTCCTTCGTGAGATGTTCCAACCCAGACTCTTCTGTGAGTGCCCAATTAAAAGCATTTAGGCATTTGGAACCACTAAGACCCTTGGGCTACGTCTAGATTGCATCCCTTTTTCGTAAAAGGGATGCAAATTAGACGTATCGCAATTGCTAATGAAGTGGGGATTTAAATCTCCCCCGCTTCATTAGCATAAAAATGGCTGCCACTTTTTTTGGCACGGAGCTTTGCCGGAAAAAAGTGCCAGTCTAGACGCGGATCTTTCGGAAAATAAAGCCTTTTCTGAAAGATCCCTTATCCCTCTTAAAATAAAGGGATAAGGGATCTTTTGGAAAAGGCTGTATTTTCCGAAAGATCCGCGTCTAGAATGGTGCTTTTTTCCAGCAAAGCTCCGTGCCGAAAAAAAGCGGCGGCCATTTTTATGCTAATGAAGCGGGGGAGATTTAAATCCCCAGTTCATTAGCAATTGCGATACGTCTAATTTGCATCGCTTTTACAAAAAAGGGATGCAATCTAGACGTAGCCTTGGAGTGAATTTCAGGGAGCATGGTATCTGAACCAGTAACATAGTAACTTGAGAGAACTGAAGCTCATTTATAGAAACAATGCCAGTTAGTCTGCTTGGCAATTAAGGTGCTAAAGTGGGGTGCAGTCTTTCAGGGTACAGCCAATGTGTACCAATGTGTACAACTTGCAGAAATAAGAGTTACAAATATGGATTAGAGTTCTGATTCAAAGTTGGTCAGGAATCAGATTGGTTCATCTATTAGAGAGAAAAGATAGGGTTAGTTGCCAAACATTCCTAAATTTGAGGGTGGATTTGCTCCTAAATCACCTTCTGATTATATGCAAAGTGGTTTTGGCCCTTTCTTCCTGAAGGACACTGTATAAATATAGGATTTAGAGAGTCTAGTTCCATTGTCCCCAACACGGTGCATTTGTCGGCGCCTGCCAAGTGCTCAGGGCTGGCCTGGTCCTGGGCACGTGGCGCATGCATGGTGCCGGAGCCGGCCCCGGGTGCGTGGCGCACGGATTGACCCCCCGCGGCGCATGGGGGCGGGGGGGAGAGCGCCAGCGCCTGCCCCGGGCGCTTGGCGCTTGGGGGGGGGGGGAGAAGAGAGCGGCGCGGGGGGGGGAGGGAGGGAGGGGGGGAAGAGAGCGCCGGCCTCGGGCACGCGGCGCTTGAGGGGAGAGCGCCGGCCCCCGGAATGTGGCTATGGGGGGGCCCCGCCCCCCCCGGGTGCCCGGCGGGCAAACGGCCACGCCCCCTGGCGCCCGGCAACCCCAAATGGTTGGGGACCACTGGTCTAGTTTAATAGCAAACTGCTTTTCAGTGGCCTGCAAACAGATGCAATAGAATATCAGCAGGAGCTTCAGTTTGTTGTCTGTTGGGTCATGTTAAAATCTCCATGGCCCATTTAATCCTCAGCATCTCTGATAATACCCATGAATGGTGGCAAGTATGTTGTGGAGACATCTCCTTTAGGCTTTGGACCATCTGGTAATTTCACACTGAGCCATCAGAGAGCATGGATTTTAATTAAATGCCGAATTAATTTGTAAAACCAGAGAAAGAAGAAATAGGGAGTATAAATTCTAACATTTAGATTTTCAAAGCCCTCTAGAGTACAGCTTGCTTAAAATTTCTGCCAAAACATCTTCTTGACCCAGAAAATGTTTTTGACTAAATGGAAAGTTGCATTAGAAAATGCTTGTTTTCATTTTTAACAACTGACAAAAAGTTTTGGTTTTATAACAACAGAAAACTGATGTGTCTTTTTATGTCCAATGTTCTTTGAAAATTTTCAGTGAAAATGGAAAAACTTTTTTGTTCCTTTGAATTTTTTTATGGAAATTTTAGACACCTCATCTTGTTAGTTGTAACAGAAGCTAGGTGTCTGTCTAATGTAAACTGCATTGGACATCTCAACCTAAGTGAATAGATTTTTTTCATCGTATTGTATATATCATAACTTTTGTGCTTAGATTTGCAGTTGAATTAACTTCCTTAAGTAATCAGCTATCTAAAATAAAATGAATGGAGGTTCATATGCACTCCTCTGAAGAAGTGGGTTGTGTTCATAAAAGCTCATGATACTACATATGTATTTTTGTTTGTCTCTAAATTAGAGCTACAGAACCACGTGTTGTTGTTTTTTTTAAGTGATAGACTAACATGGTTACCCCTCTGAGACCTTGAAACATGTAACTCAGAATGGCTCATGTAACATTGCTGCCACCTCCTGGTTTTATTTAGCTAATACAGATTTAAGAGCCTCAAGATACAATATTTATGCAGGGCTGTGACCACCATCAAAAGCAGTTTGAGTGTCATGTGGTAGATTGGGGATATGATGATAAACTTCAGTGACCATGGCAACTGAGCCAACATGTGTGTGTCTAATAATGGAAACATGAAAATATGCATAGGCACTGGGGCCTTAGTGACACACAGGACAGGAATTGGGGAACATTCATTCATCGTCTTGTTTGTTTGTAAAGTTTCTCATTTCCCAGTTTTGATGTGTGTCTTGGGAGTGGGTACAATTTGAAGACTAAAGCTCAAGAGAGCAAATGGTACTCCTGGGGTCATATCCTGGCCTGACTGAAATCAATGGCCATTGAAGAAAGCCTGAATTTCACCCCTTTGTTCTCAGAGACTGATCCTGTGTGATGCTGGGTAAGACATTAAACCTCTGAGGTAGCAGTACCTACCTCAGGTGGCTTCCAGTTTTCCATCGAAGTTTTCCTTTGCTTGTGTCAGCTTGCTATTAAGTTTTATCCTGCCTGGAAAAAATAGTCCTCCTGACTCGTTTGGGTGAAATCCCAGCCCTAGTGAAGACAGAGGAACTTTTCCTGAATATTTCATTAGGACCAGAATATTTCAGTGTATATATCCTTCAATTATAGAATGTTTGCATCTATTTTCAGGAACCCTTGCACCTTTTGATCAAAGTGAAATATAGACTCACGTTAAGGAAGGGTGACATCTTGTATTAGACAAACCTAAGGGGATAGAAACTGTACTGATGCTGAAAAGTTAAACTAGCAAAGCATTGATTTGGGGAGGCATGTTGTTCTCTGCTTTAGGGATTTTTTCCTGTTTGCAAACCTACCAATAAAAGAAGCTTGAACAGTTTCCACATTTAATCCCCTTTTATCCATCCAATGGTATTCTTAGCTCTGTAATACCGTGTTTTATGTAGAATCATCCAACAGCCTGCGTAGTATCTAAATGAGTAGAATGATATCAACCATAATTGATAATGGGCAACATTCAAAAATGTGTATCTTTTCTCATTCTGTTTTTCTTAAGTGTTGGACATGTATTCCCTTCTGTTTTCCAAGTAAAGGCAAAATCATATGTCTGGGATTCCACCCTTCCCCAAAAAATTATATTTAAAATTGTTTTCAGTATCTGCCCTTCACAAGAGTTTTAATTCTAGCTCTTCAGACTTAGACGGTGAATCTATTTCATTTGCTAGTGTTTTGATTTGTGGTAGCAGAGGTAAATGAGATTATCTGCCCCTTGAGATAAACTTTCAAAGATGAGAGATGGAAAATTGGGTTCTACAAACATGTTAACATGGCCTCAATTTAAACCCGAGTGATGAAAACATACGTAATAAAAACTAATTCTTTTTCAAGTGATGGTCCATTTGTGTATTGCACCATATATGTATTCTGCACGTGAGAAATGCATATGCACCATGTCTTTTGGCCTACACATGTCATAACTCTCTCCCTATGCTCCAAACCAAGGAAATGCCTCTCTCTGTTTCCTTCTTACAACTGCATAGGTAATGGGTCTGAGCAGGAATCTTTGATATCCTCAGCACATTTTTTGCTGTGCCATTGCTGAAAGATATTGTATATTCAGAGTTTTTGTAATCTTGCTAGTGTAGTCTACGTAGAATAGTTAGAAAGGGTTGACCCTATTTTCTTCCCTACACGGGGACTTTTCCTCCCTGAGGAGCCTGAGGTTATGCCCAGGTTCAAATATTGTTTCTTGCCCTTGCTCCTTTTCAATGAGTGGCAAAAATCTATGCTGCCCGCTGTTGCCTGGGTAAGGTGCATATTTCTGCTCAGTGCAGGATTTGTTGCCTAAAGAACTTGTGGTGATTGAGAACTGAGTCTCAGAAAACATTGCTGCAGTGAAGCCCAAATTAGATCCAGGCAGGAGACCCATTCCCATGAATCAGTTTCAGCAGGCAGGCAGTGTCCCTCCAAACACAAGCCTGAGAACGTAGACTAAGCCTAAGGGGAAGGCTTCATATGAAAACAAAGGGACTCTCCCAGATGTAAGGACAAGTCATATCATCTAAATATGCCCTAAAGGGAGAGGTATTTGGAGGGATTCTATCAAAGTTGGGAGAGCCAGTGCACACGGCTGCTAAGGACTCAGGCCCAAGTAAATCCCCTCAAAAGCAGGAGGAGGCACGTAAAAGTTACATATGTGACAATTCCAACATCAGCTCAACTGGTGAAGGCTCAGGATAAAGAGCTCCTGGTGGTCCCAGCTGCTTCTAGAGCATGGAGCAACAGTAGTGACATGGCTGTGAAGGGAACTTAGCACCATGGTGATCAGGGAAGCTCCAATTCCAATGACTTTGCCAGTGGAGTCTCCTTGCACGGCAGGGTGATCAGAGACCTATGTCTCCGATGAGGACTAGAGATATAAAAGGTTAACTAGTAAGCCTGACCCATGATGGGTGAGGCTTACTGGTTCCAGTTAACTGGTATGAGCTGGAGCAGCTCCTCCAGAGTAGCCTCTGGCCATGGTGGGTCTGGCTGGCCCACCCCCAGGTTAAACATTGACTTCCTGGGAGCGAGGCTGGTGGGGCTGCTGGCCCCGCACCCGGGGAGCCAGCTGCAAAGCCCTCAGCAAAGCCTCCTCCCTAGGAGCGGGGCCAGCAGCAGCCCCTTCCGGTTCCACTCCCAGGGAGGCTTTGCTGCAGGCTCTGCTGTATAGAGCTTATTTAAGCTTTTAACGGCCGAGCTTTTACATCCCTAATGAGGCTATCTTTGCTCTTCCCTGTCCGCATTTGTTATGGGTGCACAACCATCCTCCTCCCCCTCTTGGGCACTGGTTGCCCTCTCAGATCAGGCTCTGAGACCTCAGGGTTGTGCAACACCCATGTCTTTATTGACCCACACTTGTCCCACCACCAGTGTCAAACTATATATAGTATTTACAGGGTTCTTTTTCCTCTTACAGGCAGAGTCAGTTCTTTGCTAGGAGGCCTCCCGTTCCCTTCCGGACTGACCTCTCCCTCACAGCTTGCCCCCCCACTTCTGGCTCCTTCCCAACCTCATCAGCTGCCAGTTTTGCCAATCCTCAGGGTAGCATCAGGCCTTTTCACCAGACCCATTCTGTTCCCCTTGATTGGAGCTGACAGGGCAGGGGCTAAGTAGGTGCTTTTGCACGAGCACCCTACTATACACCCCCCCCTTATGCTCATACCAGCCCTGATCTTGTGTGACCCCTGCCTTCCTCGGCCTGGGAGGCTACTCTGGACACGCTCTCCCTGACCACCGGTGTGGTCCCTAGGGTCATCCTTTTGGGGTATGGGCATCCCCCACCAACAAACAGTGTACTAGGTAGGAGGTGGTCTGCTCCACAAATCCACCTCTACCCAGGGGTCAACACACCAATAGCAACCTTGTGCAGGTCTCCCTGGTGCTGACTCTGCCTGGGCCGCATCTCCAGTTCTGGGCCTCAGTACATTGAAGTTTGGGCCCCCCCCCCTTTTGGATTTCTACCCTCAGGGTTTCCTTTGGCCTCTCCTTCTCTATCATAGGTATCTCCTCCTCTGGGTGGCAACATCCCACAAGCTCCATTCCCCCATTGGCCACTCCCATAGGGTCCTGATCTCCGGGGTTAATTAGGTGATTGTGCACTAGCACCCTGCTACAACATTCACCCCTCCTACTGGGACCATCTCTATTCTGGGACATTGAGACACCAGAGGAGACCACCCAGATGAAGCAAAGTCATTCTCCCATCCCACCTGCCAGCCGTGAGGTGCAACCATTGGTACCCTTGGCTCCTCTGGAGATATGGTGTCTAGGGCTTTTTTCTGGATGAGCCAAGGGCCTACAGTAATCTCTGCAGCATCAGACAGAGGGGAACATGAGACAGGATACCCAGAAAATTCAGGGTTCTGGTCTCTGACCAGGTATGAGCGGCAAGGAGTCCTCTGGCACCTTATAGGCTAACTGTTAGTCTATAAGGTGCCACAGGACTCCTCGCCGCTTTTGCAGATTCAGACTAACATGGCTACCCCTTTGATACTTGACCAGGTATGATTGGACAAGAGATGGTGGTACCCTGTAGTTTAGGGTCCTCTTTTGCCAGTTGACCCATCCTACTGGCAATATTGAGGGCCCTGGACACCTAGAGTTGGGGAAGGAGTTCTATTTGCCATCACCCAGATAGCCACATTTGGCCCCTGAGGAATATTTGGAAGGGGAACGTGTGCTGGAGCCGATGCTGTCTGGGAGCAATCTCATCATCGTCGCTATCTCTGCTGGGTGACTTTAAACAATATCTAAAATTCTGCAGGGCTACAGGATCAGCTTGAGGAAGTCCAGGAACCTCAGCCCAGTTGACTGGACATTCTGTAGCCTTAGGGTTGCAGTTAGTGTCCCTGCCTATCATTGAGGCCATCATGAACCCAGCAAAGACAGGTTGGCACATTCCTGCTTTTAGTCTTCCCACTCCTCAGAGGGCCAAGAAAATACTTGTTCCAGCCAAGAGGATAGAGTTTTAGTTATCTCGTCCTCCATCTAATTCCCAGATAGGGCAGGTGGCTACAGAGTGGTCCAAGAAATAGCACCAAAAGGCCCTATGGCCAATCCGTCCATGATTGTGCCTTTCTGACAGCCATATTATCAGCCAGAAGAGCAGTGAACTGGGAGCACTCATGACAGACAAACCACATACTACTATTTATAAAGAAAAGGTCTTATTATGAATCCATGTTAGATTCATTCTTAAAGTAATTTTGGAGTTTCATGGGAGCCAGGTAATCCATTTAGGAATATCTTTCCTTGCTTGAAATGGCTGCATTCTCTAGATGTCTGAAAGGCTTTTATCTGCAAAGAACAATGGATTTTAGGAAGACCCTAAGCTATTTGTTCCCATAGCAGAGCAATCAAGAGGTAAAACTAAATTGATGCAGAGACTTTCAAAATGGATCTCAGGTTGTATTACCCTTTTTTATTAACTAGCTAATGTTCCGCTTCTGGAGGGGATGAGGGTTCCTTCTACTAGAGGGGAAGCTACTTTGGCTGCATCTCTGAGAGACGTACCCTTCCTAAAGATACATAAGGCAGCTACTTGGAACTTTTTGCATAAGTTTACAAGATGATATGGTCCTGTTATCAACAGCAGATATAGATGTGGGGTCAGTAGAACTACAGTCAGGTATCACTTCTCTGTCTTTGCACCCATTTTCCGTCTGGCTGCTCCATTTTACTCTCCTACATGTGGAATTAACATAGGGAGAAGAAGAAGAAAGATGTTTCTTACCTATAACTGGAGGTTCTTCAAGGTGTGGTTCCTAGCTGTACTTCGCTACCCACCCTGCATCCCCTGCTGTGGATTGTTTGTTCTGTTAGGAGAAAGGGAAACGAGTGGTGTCAGCCCACTCCACTTTTTATGGCCTTGGCTTGGGGCATGAGGAGAGCTACAGTGCATGTATGGGCCAACACACTCTGCTTGCAAAAAATTCCAGACGCAGGCACATCATACACATGTTTATCCTGTGTGTGGAATGCAGGTAGGCATTGCATACCGTGACAGATTAGATCACAGAAATCCTCTTGGGGTTGTTCCCGTGATACGTGGATCATTCTACTGATGCCCACCTGCCTGCACTCTGGGGTTTACCACCACCCTGTCCTGCTGGGTTAGAAGCTCTAGTTTCCCTCCAGCCAAGACAGAGTTGGGGTTCTTCACTCCCACGCAGAGCAACACAAACACTGAATCAGTTCAGCTCAAGGAGGGCTCAGCTATAAGGGCTCAGCACCCAGGAAAACCAAAAGTACCAAATCCCCAAATAAATCCATTTTACTCTGTGTTTTACACAGAGGAAGATCATAAAATCTACCCTCTTTATCAGTGAAAGAGAGAAATGCACAGTGGTTGCTTCCTCGCCCCCTCCCTCTAACAGTAATTGACAGTTATTTACACTGGGCTTAATAATAAACAAAAGTGGGTTTATTAAGTATAAAAAAGTAGGATTTAAGTCGTTGCAAGTGAAAACATCAAAGTAAATTACTAAATTAAAACAAACAAACATGAAATGCCAGCTAATCTTAATCCACTAAGAAACATGTTTCATTCAAATTCTGACTCTACACAAAGTTGTTCTAAACATCTTTCACAAGCTAAGCAGCCTCCTAGCTTGGGCCCAGTCCATCCCCCGTTCAGTCTTAGACGTTTCCAGAAGGCAACTTAGGTGGTAAAAAGGGGGTGGGAGTGAGGTCTCCTGGCATCTGGCAACTGCCCCTGATGTTTATTTCCCTCCCTCTTATATCCCTTTTGCCTAATGCGGGAATTCTTTGTGCTAAGTTCAGACTTTTTTCACCTTGAGTGGAAAAGTACCAGATCCAAAATGGATTTTAGCCTGAGGAGGCCTGGCCACCTTTCTATCCAGGACCAACCATGGTTTGGGCTTACAGGACAAACAAAACTATTCACAAGTTGTTGGTTTGAGTACTGAGCCATTCAGCTTCCAGAGCATCAGTAATGGCCCAGTTAGAATTATAAATAGATCCACATTTCACATGCAAGAAAGATACATGCACAAAAATAGGATGTACACATTCCTCAGATTGCAACACTAAAATTAATATTTTACATGAGGAATTTTGTCTAAAGTGTCTTTGAGTTATGAATATTCACATTCATAAGCCAATTTTCATAAAGCAAGGGGGAGAGCTGTGACATATACCTCAGTGAACCTCCAGTTATAGGTAAGTAATATCCATTTTAGCAGCATTAGGGTAAGTCAGGAGTTAAAACTTTTATGTTAAGAGTAGCAGTGGTCAGATGGCTGCAGACTGTAGCAACTGGGAACACAGTTTTAGGGGAAAGGGGAGGGTTCCATTTTCCTGAGAGGCGGTAGTTAGGTTGATGGGAGAATTCTCCCATCAACCTAGTGCTTTCTGCACCAAGGGTTAGGTCAGTTTAGCTGTGTTGTTCACGGGGGTGTGTGTGTGTGTGTGTGATTTTTATCACACTTCTGAGCAACGTAGTTATACTGACCTAATTTCCTAATGCAGACCAGGCCTTTGAGACCTGACCAGATTTATCTCCATCACTTGTTATCTCATCTGAAATGTGCATTCTTCTCTCAACCTTCCAGAAGTCTCTTGGGGCTGATACTTTAACAATGCAATTTCTTTCATTCTGCTTATTGTGGGTTTGACCTTTTCCCTTAAACTCAGTCATGGAGTCTCTGCAATCTCCTTCCCTCCTCATTTTGGATCCTCTGGAGAAATTATTTAAAGGTGACCCACAAAAGCAGAAAGAAAACTGTCTTTTTTTATTGCTCTCTTATTGTACAGCAAGAAGGCCTGCAAAGGGGGTTTTTTTTCCTCTGCCAGGCTGATTTTTTACCTTAGAAATAGCAGACATATCTTGCCTGTCCTGCTTTTTTTTTTTTTTCTGAATGACTCCTTGGAGGACTAGATACTAGAATAAAAAATTTATCAGCTTTCCTTTGAAGGAACAAGAAATGGTCAATTAGGCCTGCTCTGAGCAGAGAGGGTTATTATGGTGTTTAACACAGTGCGGGTACTTAGTGGCCTTAATATATAAGGGTATGTCTATAAAACAGCGTTATTTTGAAACATCTTGTTTTGAAATAGTTAATTCAAAATAAGTTATTTCGAAATAACGCATCTACACACAAAATGCATTTCGAAATAGCGTTTTGCTATTTTGAAATAGCGCATCCACAGTGAGGGGATGCTAAATCGCATTTAAGGCTGGCTGGAACCATGTCCGGCACGCCATCAGGTCAGGAGTTATTTTGTGTGGCTGTTGCCTGAGGCTATCTGAGGCCTGTGCTTAAAGGGGACCCCCTACGTTGCTTGCTTGCCTACCTTGATGAGGGACAGCAAAGCATTTTGTCTTTGAATGCTCTGGTTGCCCTCACTCGGAACACCACAGCACTCTGCAACATGGAGCTGCCCCTGGGCACTCTGGTGCGTCTCGTGGACACATTGCTCTGTGCCTGGCTTTCTGCAGGCTGCCATCCGGGAGGTCCATCGAAGGGCTGTCAGTATCCAGGAGGCCCAGCGGGAGAGCTTCCACCCTGAGGAGCACTAAGAGCCTTCCTAGTCTTCCCCTCTGGAGGCTTGTCTCATATTCCTCCCTCATGTCCTTCCACTTGCCCCTCCCTTACTCCCCTTCCTGATGTCAAATACATGTATTTCATGAACACAAACTCTCTTTATTTAACAAAACTGGTGTGCGTGGGGGGGGGGGGGGGGGGGGGGAGGAATGAAACTCTGGTGAGATTGGGGAAAGGAGGCAGGAGAGGGGAGAAGAGAGGGTGGGAGAGGGGAGGGGAAAACCTGAGAGGAGGGAGCTGGCAGGGAGAAGAAGGGGGAGGGAAAGCTCAGGGTTGGGGGTCTCGCCGGACCAACTTGATTTTCATGCAGACCTGCTCCTGGGTTCGCATGTGGCCTTTGGTGGCCAGACTGGCAGCTATCCTGCCATAGATGGCTGCGTTCCTCCGTCTAGTGCAGAGATCATGGACGTTGGGGGCATCCCCCCCCCCAAACCTGAAAAAGGTCCATGATCTCCACCCTGGACCAAGAAGGTGCCAGCCTTTTCCGGGCCCTGGCAGGCTCCTGGGAGCTGGCAGACTGCTCCTGGGGAGTGGTGGAGGGCTGGCTGCCAGTGGCTTGCAGGCTCATGTTTTGGGGCCACTGGGTCAGGGGCAGCGACTGCTGGCTCTGGGCTGGCAGGCTTGGAGCTAGCACAGACACTGTGGCCAGAGTCAGCCCCTTTAAGGACTCTGGGAAGAAAGAGGCGTGTTCTTGGTTGAGGCTGGAGTGGCCACCAGGGCACCCTGGGAAGGCTGGAGGCCCCCTATTTCGATATAAGTGTCTACACAGCACTTATTTCGAAATAGCTATTTTGAATTTGGCGTTATTCCTCATGGAATGAGGTTTACCAAATCCTAAATAAGTGCTCCACTGTTTCGAATTAATTTTGAAATAACGGTTTGGCTGTGTAGACGCTAGTAAAGTTATTTCAAAATAACGGCTGTTATTTCGAAATAACTTTGCTGTGTAGACATACCCTAAGAGGCCCCAGTGTTATTAACATAAATGGCAATGAACTGGTGCAAGCCTATTTGAAAATATTTCCCTAGTATAGACAGGGCTCTAAAGGATAAGTAGGCAACTGGATGAGAGATTTTAAAAGAAAATGGTAGTTACTATGTATGTTTTATGTAATGGATATTTGGCCTGGCTAATTGAATTAGCTAGAACTACAAGAGAATTTCCAAAGAATGTGTAGCGTTTGGGGATAGGTATTTTCTAGGTAAGCAAATAGATGCCATCAAGATGCTCAACCAGGAATAACTTAAAATGTTGGGGATAAAACTCTACAGTTTGGAATTAAATCCTTGATATCTATAAATTCTTTGTCCATCATTCAGCAAACTAAACTTTGCTTGGATGGCAAAGGTTTCCTGAGACAAGAGTTTGCTATAGGCAAAGTATAAAAAGTCATAAATAAACTGGAGCCAACAAATATCAAGTTGTTCTGACAGTGCATGACAAAGTAATTTTAGGTCTTGTGACTTCCCAGCATTTATCTATGACTCCTTAGATTTTTCCCACCACACATGACTTTTCCTAGGCAGTCTTTACCATTTCAGACTATACTGTTGAGATTGGTATGTTGCATGGCTATGAACTCTTCCATATGCTCAACAAACAGTTTTAAAGCTTGTCAAACTCCTGTAGCTATTCTTAAATAAATGTATTTTTATTTTTTTCTGGTAGGGCCTCATCCAGTAGAATCTCCGTTACAAACACCTCAGAATTGTAGGTTGTTTGTAACTGAAATGTTTGTAACTCTGAACAAAACATGGTGGATCTTTCAAAAGTTTATAACTGAACAGTGACTTAATACAGTTTGAAACTTTATTACGCCAAATTAAAATGTTGCTTTCCCTTTATTACTTTAGTAGTTTATGTTTAACACGGTTATATACTGTATATTTTTTATTTTTGTCTCTGCTGCTGTCTGATTGTATACTTCTAGTTCCAAATGAGGTGAGTGATTGCCTGTTCAGTTTGTAACTTTGAAGGTCTACTATATAACTTCAGTAGCTGGCAGCACCAGTAGGCTTTTCTCTCTACGATTAGCCACCAAAAAGCAAATTCACTTGTAGCCAGTGTGATGTTATGGATAAAGGGAAATTCAGTTGCCAGGGTTGTCAAACCAGCTCCTTTCATGAATGCTAACTACTACAGAAGTTGTCACCCTGGAAAAGTTCCTATTTTAATTTTACTCATCCATGCTCTTAGATTATGCTGGAATGCTTAAAATATGTCAAATGCTGGCATTTATGAAATTTACTTGAAGCTCAGTCCTATCATAGAAACGGTTATAGGGTATGTCTCTGAATGCCTGTTTTTTCTAGTGCAAGATGCTATACAGGAACCAGCAGATGGATAGACATCTAATACATGAATTTTTAGGTTTTATTTTTTCTTGTAAAGTAATTTAAGATGTTTCCTAAAACTCATTTATATTTATTACCTAGTTCTGGATCTCTAACATGAGGCACTTTCCCCCTCTACTTTTAATCTTTTTTTTTCCAGTCCTTTAGTTTTTCTGTGTTTGTGGTATGCTTGTTGATTGACTGAAATATACTGTGAGGTCTGTTTGGGGGGGCCACATGCTGACTATGTCTGTGTGTGCTGAGCCTAGCAGCCTGTTAGGCAAGGCTGAGAGCTTCTTAACAGGGCTTTGATCCCTTAACCAATGGACAGGGCTGCCCAGAAAGACCAGGGCTTTAAAAAGCCTGATCCTAAGTGACCAGAGGAGCTGGTGAACAGGAGTGGCTAAGGGGAGTTTTGTGAGGGAGTTTAGAGGAGGTGTGTGGGGAAGGGGCGGGGGGCTATATGCACTTAATTCCAAAGAAACCCCCTGATAAAAACAAAACAACAACAAAGGAACAAACTTCGGGAGTAAATAGATAATGCAGGCAGAAGTCCAGTTATAAGAATAGGGGCTATCCAGTTTATTGCAGCCAATTCAGCATGTATGATTACTTTCCCTATGGGCAGGTGGCGTATGTATGCCCTTGGTGCAAGGATTTCCGGGTCCTCAGAGACTGTGGACTTTGGAGACCAGAGTGGTTGAACTGGAGGAGCTAAGGAAGACAGGTACACAGATGAGACTTTCCAGGACAGTGTAGAACAGTCCCACACCTGGTCAGAGCCTCTGTGCTTTGAGGAGGAAAGTCTCAGGGAAGGAGAACCCAACTGGAGCAGGGGGAAATGATCCTTTGGTGGTACGATATCCTCTCTGTAGTCAGAAAGAGGGGGGGAGGGGGCAAACCATGGGCCAGAGCAGACAAACAACCGCATACAAAGGAATCTAATGCATCAAGGAAGGGCAGACAAATAAGCAGTGGCAAATTTTTAAAGTGCTTCTACACAAATGTTAGGAGTCTGACTAATAAGATGGGTGAACTAGAGTACCTCATATTAAATGAGGAGATTGACATAATAGGCATCACTGAAACCTGGTGGAATGAGGAAAATCTGTGGGGGACAATCATACCGGGATATAAAATATATCGAAAGGATAGAGCAGTCCGGGTGGGTGGCGGAGTGGCACTGTATGTGAAAGATAATATAGGATCAAATGAAATAAAAATATTAAGTGAATCAACATGTTCAATAGAATCGCTATGGATAGTAATTCCATGCTCCAATAATAAGAAATTAGCAGTAGGGATATATTACCGACCACCTGACCAGGACAGCAATACTGACATTGAAATGCTGAGGGAGATTAGAGAGGCTACCAAAATAGAGAACTCTATAATAATGGGGGATTTTAATTACCCCCATATTGACTGGATACATGTCACCTCAGGAAGAGAAGCGGAGATAAAATTTCTCAATGGCTTCAATGACTGCTTCTTGGAGCAGCTGGTGCAGGAACCCACAAGTGGAGAGGCAATTCTCGATTTAGTCCTGAGTGGAGTGCAGGATCAGGTCCAGGAAATAACTGTTACAGGACCACTTGGGAATAGTGACCATAATATAATAACATTCAACATTCCTGTGGTAGGAAGAACACCTCAGCAGTCCAGCACCCTGGCATTTAATTTCAAAAAGGGGAATTACATAAAAATGAGGAGGTTAGTTAAACAGAAATTAAAAGGCACAGTGACTAGAGCCAAATCCCTGAAAGCTGCATGGAAACTTTTTAAAGACACCATAATAGAGGCCCAACTTAAATGTATACCCCAAATTAAAAAATATAGCAAGAGACCTAAAAAAAGAGTCACCGTGGCTTAACCATCATGTAAAAGAAGCAGCGAGGGACAAAAAGGTATCTTTTAAGAAGTGGAAGTCCAATCCTAGTGAGATAAATAGAAAGGAACATAAACACTGTCAAATCAAGTGTAAAAATGTAATAAGACCCAGAATATCTTACTGCCCCTGTATAAAACTATGGTACGCCCACATCTTGAATACTGTGTACAGATGTGGTCTCCTCATCTCAAAAAATATATTTTGGCCTTGGAAAGGGTTCAGAGAAGGGCAACTAAAATGATTAGGGGTTTGGAACGGGTCCCATATGAGGAGACGTTAAAGCGACTGGGACTTTTCAGTTTATAAAAGAGGAGACTGAGGGGGGATATGATAGAGGTCTATAAAATCATGAGTGGTGTGGAGAGGGCCGTTCTTATGTTCTTATGTTCTCTCATGCTGAGGATAGCTCTCTGGGGGAGGGAACTCCAGTTATTAAGAAGAGACAGGTAATAGTTATGAAGGATTCGAGCATTAGAAACATAGATCGCTGGGTTTGCAATGACTGGGAGAACTGTTTGGTGACTTGCTTGCCTGGTGTGAAGGTTGCAGATCTCGCAAGAAATCTAGCTAGACTTGTGTTGTGCTGGAGAAGGAGCCAGTGGTCATTGTACATTAGGGTTGTACAATCCCGTTTAATCAGTTAACTGGTTAAATGTTAAGTTTAAACAGATTAAACGGGGTCAGGTGGGGAGGACACCCCCCACAGCGGGCATGGGCTACTCCAGCCCGGCTGCTTCCAGCCCCGTGTGGGGCTACCAGCTCCCAGCCCATACAGGGCCAGAAGTATCAGCCCTGTGCAGAGTCAGCAGAGCTAGCAGCCCTGCATGGGGCTGCCATCTCCCAGCCTGTGTGGGCTAGGAGCCGGCAGTCCTGCATGGGGACTTGACAGGGTTGCTCCCTGGGTACCAGTTAACTGTGACCCAGTAAGCATCACCTGTTAAGGGAGATGCTTATTTGATAATCAGTTACCTGTTAATATCCCTATTGAACATGTAGGTACCAATAGTATAGCAAAGGATAGGAGAGAGGTTCTGAAGGTCAAATTTAGGCTGCTAGGTAAGAGATTGAAGTTCAGTACTTCCATGGTAGCATTCTCTGAAATGCTTCCAGTTCCACACACAGGGTCGGGTAGACAGACAGAACTGCAGGGTCTCAATGCATGGAGAAGGGGTTTAGATTTATTAGGAAGTGGGGAAACTTTCGGGGAAGGGGCAGCCTATACAAGAAGAATGGGCTCCATCTAAATCAAAATGGAACCAGATTGCTGGCACTTAAAATAGGAAAGGTTATAGAGCAGTGTTTAAACCACTCAAAGCGGTCCACGGATCCACTCTGAGAAACCTTCTAACTGACCATTCTGATTTGTTTATTTATTGGATTCACAGCCACTGGGCCTCCTGGCTCCCATTGGCTCCGGTTTACTGTTTGCAGCCAAAGGGAGCTGCGGAAAGCGGTAGCCTGACCCACACCGCTTCCCACAGTTCCCTTTGACTGCAAACAGTGAACTGGAGCCATCTGGAACCACGAGGCTCAGTGGCTGCAAAGCCAGTAAATAAACAAACCAGAGCAGCCAGTTAGCAGGTTTCTTAGAGTGAATCCACTGACCACTTTGAGAAACACTGGTTTAAACTAAGAGCTGGAGGGAAACTGACAAGTGTAGTGTGTGGAAGATCATGTGGCCTGGACAAAGACATAATAGAATCATAGAATACGAGGGCTGGAAGAAACCTCAGGAGTCATGGAGTCCAGCCTCCTGCCCAAGGCAGGACCAACCCCAACTAAATCCACCTGGCCAGGACTTTGTCAAGCCGAGACTTAAAAACCTCCAGGGATGGAGATTGTGCCACCTCCCTAGGGAACCTATTCTAGTGCTTCCCCACCCTCCTAGGGAAATAGTTTTTCCTAATATCCAATCTAGGCTTCCCCCACTGCAACTTGAGTCCATTGCTCCTTGTTCTGCCAACTGTCACTACTGACATCCCTTAGGAAAGGATCTATTAACGGAGATTCTCTATGTCCTAGTAAGATGGAGGAGATGGATGATACAATACAGGCAAGATCTGATGAGAAACAGGCAAATGAAAGAATCCCATGCAATTCATGTAATGGCAGACAGCTAAAAAGTGACAAGTTTTTAAAGTGCCAGAAGTCTAAATAATAAGATGGGCGAACTAAAGTGCCTCATATTAAATGGATATATTCATGGGCGGCAGGTTTAAGAGGCCTCTAGGTCTTAGTGCTCAACTCTCTATTTGTCCTCTCCCTATTTCAGGGTTCCCCAACCTATGGGTCACCGTTACATTTCAAAAGGGTCGCCAAGTGTCTCCCCAGGTGGCTCTGCCCTTACTCCTCCCCCCGTTTTTGAATTGCCTTGGGTCACCAAGTCTTCCAGAATTGTCAAAAAGGGGTCCCCATCTGGAAAAGGTTGGGAACCGCTGCCCTATTCTGACCATTCCTGAAGGCTCCCATAGAAGGTTGTTGCAGCTTGAGAATAGTGACTCTTCCCAATGTGGATGTTAACTTAAAAGTGAAAAGCCTTTCTGCTTGCTAGATATATTAGCAGAACATTGAATCTGTGAAAGAGCAATTAAGTGGTAAGGAAAACATTTAACAGGCATGTGTCTACCTTGAATTTACTTACAAAAACAGCTGTGCTACTGTGTCTAGAGGACTTTAGGTTTAAATTTGCATTTTAAATATTTCATTAGTTTGTTGCTGAGTCACATCTCTGAAAATTCATGTGTAGATATTTAGATGCATGATCTGAGTATTCAGTTTTAGCTTTAAATGCTTGGATTTTCAGGGTTAGTTGGGAATCACGGCCAGTGAGAGCTGTTGTGGGTGGTGGGGGGGCGTTGCTTTCAGGTGAGCATGGGGCAGCATGGATCCATCTGTTTCTCCCCACCATCCAAAAGAGCTGCCCCAGCCCACAGTCCTCTCTGCCACCCTAGCTCCCTCCTAGACCCCAATCCTGAGCCTCATCCTACACCGTAAGTCCCAATGAGACCCCACCTCGCCTACCCCAACCTCCTGCCTTGAGCTTGCTCCCTCACTCCAAACCCCTTGACCCCAGCCTAGAGCCCTCTCCTGCACCCCAAACACCTCATCCCCAGAGCCTGTACCCCCAGTGAGAGCCCTCATCCCCCCCACCCTGAACCCTCTGCCACACTTCAAATCCCTCACCCCACAACAGATTGTCCATTTGCAGAATGAATTTTTTTTTATGTGCACCAGTATAACAGGTGAAGTGTCACACATCACTTTCGTATTGGTGCACATAAAATTAATTCCGCACATAAAAAATTAGAGAGAGAACTAACAATGACCTATTTTGTTCATTCTCTCTGGGGCACCTGGCATTAGCCACTGTCAGCAGACAGGATCTTGGGCTAGATGGACCTTTGGTCTGATCCAATATTTCTGTTCTTATGTTCTTAGTTGTTTGGATCTTCCTGCCTTTTTAATTGCCTGTCTGCCCCAGAGGCAAGTTCCTGCTTTGGCAACCTGCTAACATCGAAGATGATAAGATGTCTAGCTAATAGATTAATTAGTGGTACAAGTTCTTAGTAGCCAATTGCAGGAAAATCATTCCAATGCTTTTTTTTTCTATTGTGCAACATAATTTATAGTCTTCCTGCTTGATGTTAAGGGTCTATGGTTTTCTGGGTTGTGTTGTTACATGAGTAGAAATGTTTGTTTTTAAAGAAAAATAAATTAACAGGTTTAGAAAAGGAGTTGCCTGTGCTGGAGGCAATACTGTTGAGCCACAGCATGAAGGAAGTAGGGCTGGGGTTTTCAGAAAACTCTACAAGAGGAATTAAAGGCCCAGATTTTATTTAATTCAATAACAGCTGGATACCTAACTTCAATGGACTCTCTTTAAAATCCCCTCTCTGGCCTTGAGTATAAATAAACCTGATGTATCATCTTTGCATTTAAGCACCGCCAGAGTGAAACTAAGTACTCTGATTTCACAGCCAAGCAGCATGAAAATGCAAATGCATAAAGCACAAAGGACACACAATAAATTAGAATGGGTTGTATTTTTTGTTTTAATTCTTTCAGATTCTATAGTTATTTTTGTGGCATTTGTAACAGCTAAGGAATCTGGTGCATGGTCCAGCTCAGCAGCAGGTTTCGGAATGGGACAGGCTGGTCCAATTCACATTAGTATGTGCCGGGCTGAAAAGTGCCTCATATGCAGGCATACCAACAGGTGAGAGCAAATGGGCAATTGCCCTGAGGCCTGGATGATTTAAAAGGGTCCAGAGGCCCCCAGCTGCTGCTGCTGGCAGTGCAGCAGGGCCAAGGTAGGCTTCCCACCTGCTCTTGTTTTGCACCACTCCCCAAAGTAGCTGGCACCATCCTTGTGGTCCCTGCACACTGCCTCTGCCTTGAGTGCCAACTCGACTGCTCCCATTGGCCGAGAACTGGAGCCAATGGGAGCTGCGGAAGCCGAGCCTGTGGGCAGCAGTGTGCAGAGACCCCCCCGGCCTTCCTGTTTACGTGCCACTGCCAGAGAGATTTTCTAGTTACGTTTGGGAGCCACTCAAGGTAAATGCTGATCTCCTGACTCCCTCCTGCACCCCAACCCTTTGCCCCAGCTTAGAGCCTGCACCCTATCCTGCAGCCAAACTCCCGCCTAGAGCCCATATCCTGAACCCCCTCCCAAATCCCTGCTCCAGCCTGGTGAAAGTCACTGAGGGTGGGGGGAGTGAACAATGAAGGGAGCGGGCTGGGGGCAGAGAGTCCTCGGAGAAGGAGCGGGACAGGAGCATGATATTAGAGAAAGGGTGGGCAAGAGTCTTTGGGCTTGCGTGATTAGACAGAACACTACTGCACAGGCATGTGGAAGCCCTGGCCATGCCAGCACAGAGTCCCGTGCAGTGCAGCCAGTAACTCGTTGGGCACCAGCAAAATGTTGAGTGGCCTGTGTCTGTGCGAGGCATGTGCATACGTGGGGGCCCATTGACAACTCTGCGCTGGGGCCTGGAATCACTGTTGGTGTGCCTGCTCATATGTCATATACTTGATTGCTACTGATTGTCCTGGGAGCAGCCACACCGCAGCCCCAGCTCTGGCAGCCACCATGCAGCCTCTCCCAGGAGCAGCTGGGAAGATCCTGTGTGGGGACCGGGAGCCGCAGTGACAGCTGCCTAGGCTCCCCTGTCCCTGGGCCATTGGGCTTCCAGCTTTGCAGCCAGCCCTGGGACAACCAGATTACAGATGTTGCCGGACCGGAGAGTCCTGGACCAGAGAGGTTCAACCTGTACAACCCTATATTCAAACTGATTTAAGTTATAACTATAAAGGTTAAAAATGAGCAAGTAAGCAATTTTCAGCTATAGTGTATTGTGGCACTTGTGTACTCATATGTCTGATTTGTGTAAACAAGTAGTGAGGGTTTGGAAAAGTGGCGAGCCACTGATCTAGAACGTATTCACTGAGAGGCAGCTCACATCTTTCCACTCTTTCCTGTTGTCCTTTTAGTTAAGTTCAAAACGCTTGTAAAAATTTGCAGCATGCCCTCCCAGCACTTTGGTACAATGTAGAGTAGCAGTTTCATAATCCAACACTACATCCTCTTGGGAGCACAGACCTATAATCAGATTATTTTCTTGTGTGTGTGAGAGAGAGATCTTTTGGACATCTTTATTTTTAGTTCCAGATTCTCTATGGATGCCTTTGGGAATGACTGTTCCTTAGAACCTGGGTTTGTTTTGAATCTAAGAGCATTTCGAGATGGTATCTCCTCCCCCCCCTCCCCTTTTCCTTTTCTTTGCTCAGCAAATAAGAATTCAGAGGTGTATCTGGCAGAGCCAATAGCAGGGCTGGGAGCCTCTGCAGCACTTTTTCATTCCTGAAACAAACACGCTCAGGGAGTGGTGGGAGGAAGGAAGCTCTGTGCTTGGTCGGAAGATGCTTGCTGCAGATTTCATCATGATCTTCCCCTCACCTTCATGTGTTAAAAAGGCAGGGGTAAGCCCTTTGTGACACCAGTAGACAGGCTAGCTTTTACCCTAGAAAATCTTCCAGGGTGAAGACCAGATACAGAGAGGTGTTTGTGCTAAAGATGTGAGATTAGCTGATGTAGCAGAATTTGACCCTGCAGTACTGACGGAGACATCCCATCACCAGCACGGCTAAAATGGGGTCGAAAATAAGGCAAGTAAAAAAACAATTGCAGTGCCGCATTTAGTAAGAGAAACAGTTGTATCCTCTGCAACTATATGCCACATGTTGTTAGTGCCCGTTTCTTAACCCTGCTTCACTGGGGCACCTAGAGGCTTAATGTTTGTAAAGTACTCTGAGATCCTTGGCAAGAGGGAGTGTGAAGGGTTATTATTTGTGCTATAAGTCTGGGAGTCGTGAGTATTTTTCAGACAGCCAACAAGTCTTTGGAAATGGTGCCCCTGTTCCTTGCACTCTGTGTGTGGCAGGTTGAGGGGGCGGTGGTGGTGGCGGTGGGCAGGGGGGTGGAGGAGAGGGAGAGCGATGCACGAATAACAGTTCAAATGCCTGGGTATGTCCAAGGCAGCTGTATCCACATGTCTATACAGAAGACCTGAGATGATTAATACAATCCAAGCTGCTGGAAGGAAATATAAATTAACGGCAGACTGGGGTGCAGCAACAACAGGGAATGTGTTTTGTTTCCAATTAGAGGTCATTAAACTTATGCAAACGGTGACCCAGTTAAAATGGATGAATGAGTAGAGCTGCTTAAAAGAACAGGAACACCCTGAGCCATCCTGTTTTTAAAACAGCCCACATCAGATAGCGAGAGGGAAACGTTCTGTTCTGTGCTGTACACTGCTGGGTGTGAGTGTGTGTGTGTATGCGCGCGCACTGTCACGGTTACTGAGGCAACCGCAGCCATGAACTGATGATGCAAATCATGCCTTGGGTTCACAGGAGTAAGCGCCACCTCCCTGTGAAGCTCAGCAGTGGAGTGGAGCTGTGTCAGGAGGTCTGGCTTTCCAGCCCAGCTCCTCTGCATTAGCAGAGGCCGCTGTTTGCTTTCGTCAGGGCTGGCTGGCAATTCTGGCTGCCAAAGGTTCTGTTGTTAATTCCAGTGAGAGGTTAAAAATATGATTCTTCTCCTTCAGCTCCCTCCCCCAAATCCTCTCAGGGTCACAGGATCCTGGATGTTTACCAAGTTGCTAAGAACAGCTTGTGGGGGCCTGGTGAAAGGCTGTTTATGTTTTGTGCTCTGGGCTTGCCTGCCTTGTCTTGGAAACATAGGCCTGTTCTTGTGATGCCAGCCTCCTTATCCCGAACATTTCCATTCTGGTCCCTACTACCAGGCCATGTCCCACGGACAGAAGAATCTCATCGTTTCAGAGCACCCAGCACCCTTCCCACTCCGCACCTGCATCTGTGTGACAGCTCCGCTGCTCCCATCAGCACAAGGGAAAACAAGGGCAGAGATGTACGGCAATTGGAGCAAAAGATACAAATAAGTGACATGCACAATGCAAACTTAAGTAATCCCGTGATCTTTATTACCTTCATCCTCTGCCCCCAACTCTATTTCCTGTCTCCCTTATATCTTGTTTGTTCTCACTTTATGCCATCTCTAAGCTCAGAGCATTAGCTCCTTGGAGCAAGGAGTACCTATGGTACTGCATGAAATAGAATAAAATCAAAGGCACTAAAGATGGATGAGCTAGCAATTATTTCAGTGGCTAGAGGCCTCAACAGGATGGCTTGGTGCTGGGTTTTGTACAAACATGAAATAAATATTAAAAAGAAATCCCCTACCCTCAAATGCTTTCAGTCTTGGATAATCACAAAATGCAGCAGGTAAGTTTAACAACCATTCCCATTCAATAAAGCACTTCAGCACATGCCTAAATCTGGCCAGCAACCGCTTAAGCACATATATGAGTGCTTTGTGGATTTGTCCCAGTTTAAGCATGGTTTTCATGTAAGCCAGCTGTCTCCCAGAGTGAAAAAGCAAGATTTTAAAAATAATCAGAATTAGTTTATGATTAATTTGTTCTGATGAAAAATGTTGGGGTGACTCTTCAAAACTTCTTCCCCCTTAATTTCTCTTGCCTTCTTTTGCAGATGTTACTTTATAAGAAGTGTTCTTTCTTTCTGGCAAGATAATACTAAGGTGTGGGGGATGTCTTAACTCTTGTTTCAATTTTAACATCAGCTTATGTTGTGCAGAAGTTTGAGACCCAGTGCTCTACAGCAATGTATGTGAGAAAGCTTTGCATATTCAGAACAATCACTTCATAGAACTTAATAATAACTTTACAACAATGGATTGTTTGTGTTCCAGTGTACATGGTGCACCTTCTGTTTTTTGAATATTTCTATAGAAAGGTTGCTGGACAAAAGTTTGTGAACTGGCTGATAGTAGCCTTAGCCCAAATAAACAGCCTTATTAGGCTGGGACCAATACGGTTTACAGTTCATAATAGTTAGTTCATTTCTGTTAGGCTAAATATTTAATTTGGATTAATTTCTTTAGTGATAACAGGCTTTTAGGTAGAAAAGGAATTAATATAATAAACCAGTCTGCTTCAAGAGGAATAGAAGGAAAAACCCAGTGAAATTATTTCCTATATTTCTTTGCATCTTTTTATGATATTAGTTACATACAGCAGCTGCTTTCACATTGCTAACTTTTTATCTTTTTGCATGTGCGCATGACTCCAGTTTTACCTAGAGTTATTGAGGATTTCTTGTCTTTGTTAGTTTCTTTTTCATGAAAGAAGATTTGAGTTATGCATAAAAGATCGAATCCCATTATGCTGAAAAATCATTCCTGATTATACATCAACAACTTGCATGATACAACAGAAGAGGGATGCTGACCCTAGCCCAAGCATATTTAGACAGCTTACTTTTCAAGAAGAGCCTTTAAAAGGTGCAAACAGGAGTACTGCATGCAACTCCCATTCACTTTCAGTGAGAACTGAGCAGAGCACCTATGTGGGTTTACCTTTGAAAAACTCCCCACACCAACATTACTGGCTTTACTCCACTTAAATTGCAAGGTGCTCTTTTGTTGGGCTACATTTATTAGTAGAGCAGTGTTGTTAACCCTGCTTTTGCAAAGCAAGCAAATAAACAAAACCTCCATGGGTTTCATAAGCAGAAGGGGTCAGAACTCAAGTTTCTGGGATCATCCAAAAGACAGCACTTCCAATTTTGTAGAATCAACTTTAGGGCAATGATTCAGTGCAGTTACAAAAGATACAATGCTATCTGTTATATCACCAGATCTATCTTCTGCTGGCTGCATAGAAGTGTTTTGTTACAATCCTCCGCCACCCCTCCACCATTCATGTATTGACGCAGCCTGACCCTTCTAGGAGCTGACTGGATCGTTGCACATGATATGGCTGCAGGTATGCATATTAATTGAGTGGAGGGAAGAGAAACAGGTGGTGAGAGAGACCTTGCAGCAACAGATTGTCTTGTCCATTTTCTGCTATTGCAAGAGATTAGATGCCTTCCCTAAAAGAAGGCATCTGAATTTCTTGGTGCATCTTCTCGTACAGTACTGCCTGCTCCCACATATTGTAGCTGTGAGCCAATTATATTGTTGCAGCAGATTTTTAATTTAGGAACCTTAATCCTTAAGAGGCTCAAGGCTCTCTTGCATCAACAGATTTGTTCACACAATGCATTTTTCACAAAATCTCTCTTCCAGGTGTCAGCCAGACTGCTGCATTGGTGGTCTGATATCTTCAGTTTACTGATTTTTTGTAATGGAGGCCAGATTTATTTCACTTTCTTATTTCTGTTTCTTCAAAGTGGAGAATTCACATGCACTGGTCTAGAATAGCACTGTTCTAGCCTTCCTGAGTTAGGGATATTGCATCCCCTAACTATCTTCCCACGTGCATTTCAAGAGGAGGAGAAGTGTAGCAGTACAATAGCAGCATTGACGCAAAGAGCAGTATAGCCTGTGCATGACAGTTACCTAAAATATCCAGCTATTGTTACAGATCAAGACTCTTGGGAATACATTGAAGGAGCCAGTCCTGCACTAGATGGAAGGAGAGGACTGAAGAGAAGTAGAGGAGGCTTGCCATGTGTAGATGGCTGAAAACTGAAAAGATCGTGAAGCCCTGATGTCTGGCATAGGATGTTTTCAGTGGAGGGCTTTAAGCAATGGAATTTTCTCTGTTGTAATACGTTACAGTATGTAGATGGCACCTTTTCACCCAAGAATGTCAAGTTGCTTTTAAATGCAAGTCTTTTCATCCCAGTTTTTCAAATAGAGAAACTGAGTCATGGAGGTGCAATGACTTGGCCAAAGAGAGTGCAAGGAACAGAGCATAGTACTCTCTACTACCAGTTTCTCCTGCTGTAGCCCCCACAGGACTTTCTCCCTTCCAATCCAGTGAGGGGAGCCTAGGCTAGTGAGTGGACTGTACATGGGCTGCAAGATTGTCGTAATCAAGATGGTCTCTTGGTTCAGGTTAGTTTTGCTAACTGCACTTGTGTACCTAGACATTGCTGGGTGTGCCAACTGAACCACAGCAGCGCTTTGATTGGATGCAGAGGGAGTGCACGGCTCTCGCAATGTTGTGTGCAATCAACACGCATCTCACTCTCATGTGCCTTTGCTTTAAATGCATGCCAATTTTGTAGCACTAGTAAGAAAAAAAACCTACACGGATGAAAATAAACAGAATCTGGCAATCCTGCATAAGTGGGCAATGGTAAACAAAATTCTGGTAGCAACACATAGAGCCCCAGTGGCTCACAGGTTGCCTATCACTATCCTAATCAGTGTTTTATACCCACCTTCTCCTAGATGCCCCTGTGCTCATGCCGAAGGCTGAAGCTGAAAGGGCTTGCTTTTACTTTAGTGAGGTAAATCCTCATTGCTGTTGCCCTGGCTATATCCCCTGCAGGTATCCTGTGATACCGTCTATTTTAGTCCCCTTTGCTATTTTCATCTCCAGCCTCGCTCTTTCAAAGGTGTCAGGTGTGCCTTGTTCCCATGGTGCAACACTCATCTTGGCTTGTCCTCACGATGATCCTGAGGCTTGTCTTCTACCTAGAGCAGTTATGTAGATGGGAAAGATGCTAAGGGTGCAAAAACAAAAAGTAGCTCCCCGTGTATTGGTTCTTTGTATGCAGACTCAGAGCCACCTGACCAACCATTAGTCATATATGAGAGAGATGCACATCCAAACACACACAAGACTTTTTCTATGGAGGGCCCATGACTCTGAAACACTCAAGATCCCTCAGATTTTTTTGGCGGTGGTTATTTATGTAGCACACAAACATTTCTCTGTGTAGTTTCTTTGGGCTGCATTGTCATTGCATGATCGTGTACTAAATTGCTGTGTAATGCTCTGGCTGCCTTCTGTCCCAGAAATGGCTGCAGTTGACTGAGTGCACTAACTCCCGTTCCTAGTTTACACAGTTAGTAATGTTTCTGAAGATTTGCGGATCCAGATGGGTGGAAAACAGTGTCTAAAGGTTTGATCAATGGTCCCCAATGAGGTGACCGCGGGCACCATGGCACCCGCCGGGGCATTTATGTGCACCTGCCGATTGATCTGGGCCGATTCCCCCTCCCGGTGCGTGGCGCATGCGCGGTGCCAGCCCCAGGCGCGTGGTGCATGGGCGGTGCCAGCCCTGGGCGTGCGGCTCATGTACGGCACCTGCCCCGGGTGCACTGCACATGCATGGTGCCGGCCCTGGGCGCACGGCGCATGAACGGCTCCGCCCCTGGGCACGTGGCGCGTGAGCGGCCCTGCCCCCGGGTGCCCGGCAGCCCAAAAAGGTTGGGGACCACTGGGTTAGATCAATAATAGGGCAACATGTCTAATATGTACAATATCTGAAAAGCCCCTTGTGAAACACCACCGATTGAAAAGAAAATAACAAAAGGGCATTTTGTGTAACTACCAAGGGCAAAGCACTGCCTTATGGCTATAGGATCCCAGTACAATTCTGAGTGCTTGTGCTAGGGTAGACTAGGGTGGGAGACCCCCTGCTGGAGGCCTCATCATCCTGCCTCACCCTGCTCCAGGAAGGAACAATAGAGAGTTCCTCCTAGCTGCTTAGGGCAGCTGTGTGGGTCACTGCCAATGAGAGGGGCTGCAGGGAGCAGCTGGTTAGGCTCACATGAAAGAGGCTGCTGAGACAGAGTGAGTTCAGTTTGCTTGCAGGGACTGGGGGAGCAAAAGATGCTCCTGGCTGGCTGCAGGAGCTACAGATCAAAGCAGCTGCTAGCAGGGCTGGCTGCAGGACCTGCAAGTGACTAAACAGGTAGTCACTGGGATGGACTCAGCATGGAGTTGTGGTCAGCAATTGGAGTGCAAGAGCAGGAAGTCTGGGGTCACTGGAGACTCAAGTAGAGGCAAGGAGTCCCCAGGGAAGAAGCCTTTGAGGTGCTACTCAGTTCCAGACTAGGAGCCTTGCAACCTAGCTGGCTTGAGCAAGAGTACCTTGCTGGGTCCTGTTCGTCTGGTTATAGACTGAGGTCATGGAGGGCTGCAGAGAAGAATACACCCACCAAGGATCCTGCGACGGGCCCTGTTGGATTGTTCTAAACGAGGGAGCCCAGGGAAGGCTGCAGGAGTACATTTTGGACTGCGTACCCTGGAAGGGGTTTGTTTGTTTCACAAACAGAGGGTGACTGGGCAGGAGGGCTGAGTCACCGAAGACCAGCCTGATGAAAGACCAGCCTGATGAGCGCAGTGGCTCATAGCACATTATGAAGTGAAGGAAATTGAGAAAAATTGTAGGTGCACACACTTGACCAGGAGCACTTGCAAGAGGTGAGTGCACCCCATTATAGTGCTATAAAAATAGCCATGAAAACACAGTGTTTCAGAGTTGAGGACCCTTCATGGAATGTGTCAGGATGGGTATATGTAGGTCTTCCTGCCGCCATCACATGTGCACACATAAACATACGTGTCTATGGAACAGATTATGGAGAAATTTGTGTGAAATTTTACTACTTAGACTTTTTCTCTCCGTAAACTCCGTAGTAGCTATATGTGGAGCTTCCACCCCCATTTTAATTTTGTACATAGCATTTATCATGATGATATCTAACCTCCATATTCCAAGAATCTGTTATCTTCCACATTTTCCTCCAAGCTCTTGATAGTCCCTTGGGAGGTTCAATCTTTAAAACAGTGGGAGTGGGTAAGTGTTTATAGAAGTTGTCGTGGCCTGGCCACTACCAGTAATAGCTTCAGCAATCGTTTACAGCCTGTTTACTCAGCTTGCAGCTGTGCATGGCACCTGTTGTCATCCTGTAAAGGTGATTTGCTTTTGGCTTGCTGCATAGACACTTCCGTGTACAGAAATGCATGTATTTTTCTATGCGATGACAGCACGGCTGTTTCCTTAGGGGAAGGGGAGCCAAGGCCCCCCAACACTTGCTGCTGACTTCAAAGTCCTCAGTTCTTCTTCAGTTCTTTGGCTACCAGTGCTTCAGCCTTGGCTGCTTGGTTCCAAGGCCAGCAAAGAAGTCAGAAGAGTCAAAAACAAATCATGTTCAAAGCAATTTGAGGGAGGAGGTTACCATGGAGATGGAAAGTCAAGTACAGTATTTTTTCACGCACTAGAAGGTAGTGGTTTTCAGTTCTCAAACAAGCCTGAAGGATTTTCCTGTGTTCTTGAGGACTTTACTCAGGTTTCTTCCTCCTGTGCAGTGTTTCCAAACCTGTATGGCATATGTTGCTGACAATTTGTTTGAGCTCACTTACTGTCACCTAATAAGTAATGTCATCGAATCATAAGGTACATCTGTGCACTCAGTTGCAGCCTGCAGCAGGAATGACAGGTTTGGGCTTGCTCTGCTGTGCTAAAAATAGCTGTGTAGACATTGCAGGTCAGGCTGGAGAGTTGGGTTCTAATGCCCACCCCCCTCCCTAAGCTTCAGAGCCCATGGTCCAGTCTGAGCTGCAATGTCTACACAGCTATTTTTAGCATAACAGTACAAGCCTGAGTCTGCCAACCATAGCTCTGAGAGCCCTTGCATGTACCCAGGGAGTTGAAGGCCAGAAGGGACCATCACGTCATCTAGTCTGACACCCTCTATATCACAAACGCCTTTGTATCCCCAGGCCCACCCAGCACCTGCACACTAAACCTAACAACTGAAATTAGACCAAAGTACCACAGCTCACAGGAGACTAGACTGTCATGTACCACAAGCAGAGACTGCTGCAGTGGCAGGGAAGTGCATAAGTGACAGATACCCAGAGGAAGGTGAATAGACAGACCCCAAGCGTCACTGCCAACCTGACCAGCCAAGCACCTGAGAGAAATGCTCAGTGCCACCTTTGAGCCTTCGCCCACCCTGTCCTATATCCCATCAGCACTCCTGATCAGAAGGAGATTTAAAAAAAAAAAAAAACCAGAACACAGTGGAAGAAGGGAGGGAATTCCCTTCCTGACCTCTGCATTTGGACATCTGAAACCTGGAAGCATGTGCTTTTAGGAACATAAGACATGAATTGGAAGTGTGCTGCACGGCAGTTGAACCCTAGCCCTTTATCACAAGCAGCCCTGTCATACAGTTGCATTCCTGAAGTTGTCTTGGTCTCTCTCCAGCACTTAATTGTGCCATTTGTCCCATTACTATTGGGAGGCTACTTCAGAACATCACCCCTCTGATCATTAGAAACCTTCTAATATCCAGCCTGAATTTATTCATGGCCAGTTCAATGTTCCGTCTAATTTTTTCTATCCATGTGTGAAATAAATTTTGTTATATACACAAGGCATGTGCAGATGTGCTGCATCCATGGAAACACGTGCCAATGGCTGTGGGTGCTCTGCTAATCAACTGGGCAGCATTTGAATCTTTCCTGGGAGGCTGCCCAAGCACTCAGCTTACAGGGAACACTGAGCCAGTTTATTCTTTGTTCTTGTATTAGCATTATCCCTTAGCTTGAATAGCTCTTTACCCTCCTAGATGTTTACTGCCTTATATATTTCTAGAGAGCAATTGGATCTTCTCTTGGCCTTCTTTCTGCTTAACTAAGCAAGTCAAGCTCTTCCATGCTCATCTCATAATATAGGTGCTCCTCTCTCCCGATCATTCTAGCAGCTCTTCTTTGCACCTGTACCCCATTTAGATTCTTTTTGAACAAGGATGACCAGAATTTTACACAATATTCAAAATGAGGTCTCACCAGTGCCTTGTACAGTGGGTTTAATTCTTGAAAATGCCTCGTCAGATGCATCCTAGGATCACATTTGCCTTTTTTCACACATACATCACATTGGTGGCTAATAGTTACCCTGTGATCAACCTACATACCCAGGTCTCTCTCTCTTGTTGCTTTTACCTTATGATCTCCCAGGATATATTTTTATTGTTAGATGGTAAGGGCGTCACCTTGCATTTAGTATTACTGAATCTCATCACATTTCTGTCACATCAGTCTTTAAATACACCAAGATCTTCCTGTATAATATATCAGTCCTCCTTTATATTAACAGTATCTCCCAACAGTGTATCTTGTGCAGATTTCATTAATGCATGCCTACTTTTTTTGTGCTAAGGTCATTAATGAAGAGAATGAATAAGAGTGATGCCAAGACAGATCATTGCAGCGCTCCACTGGTAACCTCTCTCCATTCTGATAAATCATCTTTCAGCACAACTAGCTGCTAAGAATCAGCGGGGTAGCCGTGTTAGGCTGAATCTGCAAAAGCAGCGAGGAGTCCTGTGGCACCTTATAGATTAACCGAAGTGTTGGAGCATAAGCTTTCGTGGGCAAAGACCCACTTCATACACGCATCTGACGAAGTGAGTCTTTGCCCACAAAAGCTTATCCTCCAACACTTCGGTTAGTCTTTAAGGTGCCACAGGACTCCTCGCCGCTTTAAGTTGCTGCTAGTTACTTATCCACTTTAATCCCTGTACTGATCCCCATCTTCCCTACGTTAACTAATACTTTTTTGTATATTACTATGGGAAATGCTTTACTGAAGTCCCAGTATATTAGATCTACTGTCCTTCCTTTATATAAAAAATAAGGTATTTTTTCAAAGAATGAAATCACTTTGCATTACACTCCTTTACCGTGTACCTTTTGTACCTTTTGTGCCCTGTAGTCATTTGGCAATGGCTAAGAAACCAATATGTGCATGACTGTCATTTTAGAGGAAGCCACTGTGAATGCTACTGGCCTGTAATTCATGTATTCATCCCCTAAATGTTGACAGATTACTCCAACTCCTGCACCATGGTAAAGAGAACTAACTGTTTCTGCAGATTGAGTAACTTTCAGAAGAAAGCACTGTTCCTTATGTTCTAAGGTTTATTACGTTAGTGCTCTGAAGATGTGTGTCTTTAAAGCATGACTCATTGTTTCTTTTGCAACACTGCCCTTTCTTATCTATTTCCAGTTCTTACAGTAGTCTTTCCTCTCCATACAAACCAGCATGATGCTTTCACAATGCATTGGCCGTTAAAGTTAAACCTACCACATAATGTGGGTTTTGTGCTCTTTAAAAACATAAGTGTACAAGGATAACCAGTTTCCAGGGTTCGCTGTATCGGACTAAAATTAATATGAACTCTGGTGTAGCAGGGTATAAAACTTCTCTCCAATGTGTTTATACAGTATTGTAAAGTCACACAGCACTTTGTAACCTGGATTGTCATGTTCTATGCTGAGTTTACAATATAAATAAAACAAGACAAATGTGTATGTAACAGTGTCTAAATCCAGACTACAGTGAATCATATAGGTCACTTTATCATGGTATATTCCTAGAAATTAGGCCAGTGCTTTTGAAAATCCCACTCTTACTACTTACAGTTTTCCTGCAGCTTCAAACCATCATTTTTCTAGGTTCTTGGATAAATACAGGGCATCTCCACTATAAGTCGCCCCAATATACATCTGTTCCGCACTAAAGTCGATGACACTTGTAGGAACTGATGCGATGTAAGTCCTCCCGTTCCCTGCTCTTCAGTCATGCGCAAAAAAACAAACAAACAAAAAAACCCACAAATGGAAGTCAGCCGCAGGAAAAAAAAATCCTGCATTTAAGTTGTTTTGCTGTAAGTCCAAGTTTTTTTGGAATGTATCTTAGAGTTACAGCGAGGACAGCCTGTATAATAGATTATAAACTATATATGATTTCCATGGTTGGTCTTCAACAGATACTTCATCCCATAGGGTCACTTCCTTTTTGCAACAACAGCTCCGCTTCAGACAGATAATAATACTAATAGTCAGTGCCTTTTAACAGCCCCAATATGAGATAACAGCAAACTTCCAGGGATCTGATTTGAAGCTTTTCTGAGAATGGAGGGAGAGTGAGCGACCAGTTACGTGTTGCTGGTTTATTAAGGACACTCCATTCTCACAATGGGCCACTGAAGAAATTCATCCTACTGGTAAGTCTTTCCAGTGGATGCCTCAGAAAGAACATGGGCAGTGCGTCTGCAAAGCATGTAAGGACGTGAGACCATGGACCCCATTTTGGGCCCACGGGCTGTGGGGTTGGTTTGGGACAGAAGACAAAAAAGACATGAGACATCACCATTTTCTCTCATTCCCTGTTCCAATTTTCTGGGCAGTGGATTTACAATTAAAAGGAGTATTTTGAACAATAGACTGAGGGCCTACTAATCTTTTGGAAAAACAATGAATGATCCTGTAGCACCTTAAGGTACATCTACACAGGTAGGCAAAAGTCGAATTAAGCTATGCAACTTCAGCTACATCAATTGTGTAGCTTAAGTTGAAATAGCTTAATTTGGTTTTTGGTGTTGTCTACACAGCAGGAAGTTGAAGGAAGGACACTCTTCCTTCAATTTCCCTCACTCCTCATGACATAAGGGTTACCATGAGTTGGAGTAAGAAGTCCTCCAGCTCGATATTATTTTGAAATAAAGGTTTGTAGTGTAGACATGCACTATGTTATTTTGGAATAACATCAGTTATTCCGAAATAACATTGGTGTGTAGACGTACCTCTAGAGACTAACAAAAATATAGATAGTATCATGAGCGTCAAAGGAATGGAGCACGGGATACAGATGTACAAAGTTACCAGAGAGACTTTTTCAAGCCAAGAGTCTGTTCCATCACTGCTGTGATCCTGAACTGTGAACATTAAAAATCACTTGTACGTATAAGATTCTTTAACCATTCAATAATCCTCTTTTTGTTTTTATTAATAAATCTTTACTTAGTTTACTAAGGCTTGACTGACCGCATGATGTGTGGCAAAGGTCTGAGATATATATTGACCTAGGGATAAGTGCTGGATTCTTTGGGATTGCTAAAACCTCCGATATGGGTTTTTCAGTAGCCGCTCATTATATTAGACCAGTTTGTCTGGATGGAACCAAGGGGCCTGTGTTTGTCTTCTTGGTAACCCGTGTGTTTTAGGGATGAGAATGGCTGACTGGTTACGGTTAACTGGCGGCCCAGCTGGGCTGGAGCAGCTCCCCGCCCATCCCTAACTGTGCTATTACAGAAGCTCTTTTGTTACTGTTTTGGTGAATCTAATTATAGATTAGCCATCAGTTCAGGGGAATTGTCTGCCCTGTTTCTTGCAGTCTGACCTGACAGTGCGGTGCACTTTCATAGAAATGGGTCATGGAGGCATTTATTAGGAAAAGTGGCAGGGGGGTGGGGTAGTTACAACACTGGTGGCTCTTTGTTTAACAATGGAAAAGGAAAACCATTCTGGGAAACACGTAACTCTCATTGGTTAACCCTAATTAAATACCCTAATTAAAGACAAAGACTTTAGTCTCTCAATAACTTTTGTGTTGGGGACATGAACATCTGACTGTCATATTTTTACTTGCGATGCCCCATTGACGTCTCCAGGCTCCCCTCATCCCAGTGCTCCACCAAAACTCTTGGGTTTATTATTGATTACTGTTTATAGAGGGAGATGCTAAGTGATAGAAGACACTTTCCAACACAAGCTTCCTGTTTATAGGCTTGGTTTTGCCACAGAACTAATGCATTTTTCTACTGCTCTGCCATCGTGAGGGGCTTAAAGTTGGGTGTAAGTCATATCTGGATCGTCTTTAGGCCTCCTTTATACTAGCAAGGTTAAAGGGACCTTACTAGCATTGAGAATTGGGCCCATGGCCTGTGCTCTATCCAAGCTCAGCCACCCATCTTATCAGGATGCAATGCACAGTGGTGGTGCCCTGGATATTTTAGTTCATAATGTAATAGGACATTTGGGTGGGATTTTCAAAGGACCCTATTAGGTGCCCATATCCTGTGGAAATTCAGACCACATCCTAAAATTAAATACTTCATAATCTTTCCTGAGCTATCTCACGTACATTCCATGGCTTACAGAGGACCAAGTACAATATTTATACGAAGAATTAATGATAATAAAATCCATCAAAGATTTAAGTCTGATTAGCATGTTTCTATAGCTTTGCTTTGTACCTTGGCAAGACAGGAAACCCTGAGGTATGCGATGAAGGAAGCAGATCCTAAGGGCAACAAACTAGGACAATTGGAAGGGCAGCAGGACAAACCTCAGTTGGCAAGCGGCCATGCTGCCTCTCTGAAAGGTCCAGAAAACACTATGTATAGCTGCTCATCAGGGCTTTGGCTGGTTACTGACTGACGTCTCTGCTCCAGTCCTGCCAGCTCCTTTTAGGATATTACTTCTTTTCTGATGCCATGAAGTATATTTCAGTAACATGTTTGAGGGGGAAAGAGATGGAGGGGAAGGGGCCAGAAGAGATCAGCTACTCTCCCAGGGAAGGGGAAACGGTGAAATCTAGTTAGAGGGGGGCGTGCTGACTGTGGTTAGAGCTGAAGACACATAACTGCTGGCTTGGTGCACTGCAGTGTACCAGCTCTTCTACTGGCTCACTGTGTGGTGTTGGGGAAGCCATTTTGCTTGTCTTTTTCCATCAGATTTCCAGAAAAGTTGTTAGAAGTGCATTTATTTGATAGAGGGGTGATGAGAGTTACGTATGATTGTGTAGATATTTGTTGGGTGGGGTGTGAACCTTGAATGAAATCTGCTACTGAAGTGAAAGGGATCATTATGACACAGAAAAGTTGTATCGGAGGTTCATTTTCTGTAACGCTCTGCTTTACTGTGAGTTGAGCGCTAGGGTTCTTAAGCTGGTATGTGTATTTGCACCAATAGTGATATCTACCAATATGAACATTTTCATTGCTGCAAAGTGTAAAGTAACAGCATTCTGGTACAGCAGGGTTGGGGAACCAAAGGCCCAGGGGCCAGATGTGGCCTCTGCCTTGCCTGGATCCAGCCCCCGAGGCTCCGGGGCCCTCAGCATAGGGGAGCCCTCGCTGGTGCTCCATCCCCCCCTGTGGAGCACACAAAATCTACTAACCTGGGCTCTCCTAGGCTCTGGTGTGCAAGGGGAAAGTGGGGAATGGCTTTCTCCTTCTCAGTTGGGGGCCATGTCAGTGAGGGTTTCTGTAGGGTTTTTTTTTTTTTTTTTGCTTCTCACTTGTATGTGGCCCCCATCTGATTTTTCTGTTGGTCTGCAGCCCCAAACTCAAAAAAGGTCCCCCACCCCTGGTGTACAGGAAACCCTTGCCATTCACGGTGGATGCATTCCTGGCACCACCGTGAATGGCGAAATTTGTGAATACTGGGAGCCATGGTCCCCAGGTCCCACGGTGAGCTCCTTGCGGCTCCTGGCCCCTGCCTTCCCTGGGCCAGGACAGGAGACCCCTGTGAATACGCATTCCATGAATAGTGAATAGCAATTCCATGAATCATAAGAATCTTCGATAATGGCAGCTACAACATATAGGAATTTGAGTCTCTGCTGCAGAGCAGAGAGTCTGTTAAATACACTTGTATAGTGAAGTCAGTATGTAGCAGGAGTTCATTAATACTGAAGTGGAATGAAAATCTTGTGTTTGTGCATCACTCAAATTACAACTTTGGCTACAGTGCAGTGGAGATTGTCAGATTTAAACTTCATTTACCACAAACCAATGACATTTATTCATCTATGTTATTAATAATATCTTAGATTATTAAAATGAAAAGAATTTTAAAAATCCAGTTACCTTTTCAATATCTGTTTATTTTTTGCATTTTGGGGGTTGGATTATGGGAATGAACTAACTTGCTTTTTGCTTTTGATTTATAGTTTGCTTTCTGGTCCTTAATGCTGAGATTTTTGTGGTGGAAATACAGCAGAGGAAAATGTTTGCCTTTTAACTTGTTTTGGTGGAATTAGAAAATTAAATCCTGTAAAATCTTTTTAAGGATTTAGGTTTAGCAAAAGCTAAGGGTTTTGTTTATTTACAAAACCTTAAATGTTGGGCTCATGAGTTGACAGTGTCCCTTGAATCTCTTCCTAAAGTAAACTGTTTCAAGCTAGTCTAGCAATTTGTTTTGCACTTGTCAACATGATGTCAGTTCACCTTTCTTCCACAGTAAGGAATCAGATCACTTCCATCTAGGTGGAGGGTCACTATACACATAACTTGCTGACTAGTATCATGTAATTTTTGTATTAGCTGCTTGATAAAACAGCATCACATGAAGCGAATACTTGGAAATGCAGTGTGGAAGGATCCTGCTTTGTATTAAAATAATGAGAGGCTGTTTCCAGGTGTGTTCTTCTAAACACTGTTCCACAACAAAATTGCATGAGCCAGAAGAACTATGACCTTCTTCTCATCCATTTTCTAACTGTTGCTGAAGCTAGCGTGCATGTATTAGTGTCCCATTTCCTGTGGCACACCTTTCTCTGGTTGCCAAGTAACTAATCATATTCCTGAGAGCTAGTATTGTGTATGAACTGTAATGGCATTTTGATTTCTTCCTCTTCGCTCTCACCCCAACTCCATCTTTTCTTAATTTAAATTAGAAAGGAAAATGCCCCGAATAAGATCCACGAAAGAATATAACTCTGGTGGGCATGTTTAAAAAGATGCAAGTATTGCCAGGTGGTAGAATTCCAAGTACAAACAGGAACAAACTGTGCGTAGTCACTACCAGTTTATTGTGCAGTGCTGTTGTTAATTCAGTGTACAGGCAGTCCCCAGGTTACATGGATCCGACTTACATCGGATCCCTACTTACAAACGGGGTGAGGCCCCGCACTAGCTGCTTCCCCCCAGCAGACTAGGGAGACGTGAAGCAAGTGCCCCCCCAGCAGACCAGGGAGACGTGGAGCGGTTTTTCTCAGCAGACACCTCAGCTTGAGAATAAAGGACTGAGGGAAGTGAGGTGTGGGAGAATAAAACTGAGCTCTGGAGAAATGTTTGGCTAGCTTCCCCTACAATATGTACTAGTTCCGACTTACATACAAATTCAACTTAAGAACAAACCTACAGTCCCTATCTTGTACGTAACCCAGGGACTGCCTGTATGTTGATTGCATAGAGAAACTAGGCCTTCAGTCAGCCCAGATCATTGTCACATAAAACACAGCATCTCACGTCATTTTATGCACACCTGAGACAATAATGAAGAGAGCGCTGCCCAACATAAATCCCTCAGTCCGCACTCAACACGTCATTTGTAGATTTACTTCCTGAAACTTAATAAATAGAAACCATTGTGTGCAACAGTCTGAAGAATGGAGTCTGAATAAATTAACCTACCAAAAGAATACAAAAAAAGAGATCCTGCCACTGCTGTCCGACCTATTATCACTTACTGATGTGCCCAAAATCTTAATTTCTTATGTAGCCTCCATTTTTTGGAGTGGTCATGTACTGAATATTGAAGAGTGAGGCTGTGTAAAGCATAAGCCTGCTTTTTCAGAGGCTGGTTGTCACAATTGCATGTGTATGCTGTGGCAGTGTGTTGAGATCTGTATGTGTGCAATGTCTTTACACTGAGGCCTGTGTATGTATGAACTGACATCTGAGCACAGAGACCCAAAGCTCAGGAATCCCTGAAAAATAGTAGAGCTAGAGTCTGCCAAAGAAATCCATGTTCCTCCTGATTGGTAAAAGTCTGTGAAGAAAAACTAGGCCCGTTACTAATGGAAATAATCAGTGCCTCCTTCAGAGAAGCATAATTATCCAACCCTGTGAAAAACAGAATAGTTTACCCAGTTCCCAAGAAGCTGCCACATGCCCTGAAGATCTCTCAACCTACTGTGCTATCTCCATCCTCCCATCCTTAAGCAAAATCATTGTGATTGTATCCAACATGTGACATCAGCAACATTCCTGGATTCCTCACAATAAGCACTCTATATGCACAAGGATAACTGTAGTGCAGGGGTGAGGAACTTTTTTTCAGTCAGGGGCTGTTGACCCACAGAAAAATCAGTTGGGGGCCAAACACAAGTAAAATACTAAAAACAAAACCCTCCCCAGCTCCCATATGAAAAGCAAAAAAATCCTCACCTGTCAGCCAGATCAAATTAAGCTCCCCACCCTTCACTCTAGAAGCATTAAAACAGGGGTGGGCACTAAAAAAATGGCAGCCTACCAGGCCATGACTGCTATATTTACCTGAGCCTACACAGATATCAGGTGATTACAGTTCTCATTGGCTGCAGATCGCTGTTCACAGCCAATTGGAGCGGTGGGAAGTAGCACGGACAGGGACATCGTTTCCCGCTGCTCCCGTTGGTCGTGAATGGCAATCCGCAGCCAATGAGAGCTGCAGTTGCCTGATACCTGCAGACACGCAGGTAAATGTAGAGGATGGAGCCTGCCAGGAATTAACTCTGAAGACCAGATCCAGCTCATGGACCAGAATTTGCCCACCCCTGCATTAAAGTTTTTTCATGGTCATGGACACAGGTAAGCTCTCCAGGCTCAGACTATTGGGCCTCTCTGCAGCCTTTGACATAGCAGACCACAAAGGAAGTGTTAACTTGTTGATGTGATGGAGCAGGAGCAGATGGCCCAGCACTATAGTGGCTCCAATTATTCTCTCCTCCACTCTGAAGGAATCTCCTCACCTGCGAAATTCACAGGGATCCAGACTTGTCTGCTTCTCTTCAATATCTGTGAAACAACTGGAAAAGATAGTCAGACATTCTGGAGGGAGAGCCACTCCAGCCTGGCTCGATTGGAGTAGTCCCTGCCCACGGGGATCCTGGCTAACCGGTTAAACTTAACGGTTAACTAGTTAACTTTTTTAATGGGATTTTAACCGTCCTACTCTGCTGGATAAATCAAATAAAGCTCACACAATTGTTTATTGTATGGAAAAAATGTGTTATCTGTGGAGGATATTCTTAAAGGTGAACTGCGAAGGAATATCAGTGCCATTTGCTTGTTCTTTTATGTGTGTGGTTTAGGTCTCACGAGTGTGCGCCCCCTGTCCCAGAGCATTTTTTCTTTCTTTTTTTACGCTGGCAGAAATATTGGGTTCTGAATTGGTGTAATTCCAGACAGATCTCTGTGTAGGACCTGGATGTCAACTTTTCATCAGTCTGAAATGTGATCTGCATCTCTCCAGGCAGTAAATGGGACAAAGGGATGCTGAGTCATGCTTGCTGTGAGACTGAGCTTGTTTAGAAACAAATCATAAACATAGTTGGCAGAAATGTTGGCAAATGATCTAAAAGCATTTTTCAGTTTGTTTTGAAATACAGATTTTTTTTCATTTTCTGAATTTTCAAAGTTTAAAACATTTTTTTCTTGTAGAAAAAGGAAAAGATTGACATAACTAAATTGACAAATAGAGAAACAAACAAAAAAATTTGAATCATGACAGAGAGGCTAATTTTTTTCTTTTGTAAAACATTGTCAAATTTTTGAGATGAGAAAAGTTTTAAAACAAACTGAAGTGCATTTGTAATAGAGTCTATCATGTCACCAAACCAGCAGCTACAGATTTAAAAAACAAACAAACAAAAGGCTAAAAAAGGATCCAGATAGAAACTTGAATGTGCATATTCTTCTTCGTGAACAGAGTCATCCTGATCCAGAACGTAAAGGATTCATATTTGCTAAGTTATTACAGTGTCATCTGTTAAGTAGGATTGAGGAACAAAGTCCCCTTCTTGTTTTTTCGTGGTCTCAGCCACGGACTCTGGGGAATCATTCTAGGGATTGCCATATTGAGCCTGTATGGTATAGTGCAGTGTTTGTCAACCTTTGTGAAATAAGGGACCAGCTTGCTGCCTTCCTGAACCAAATCAGGAAGATCTTAGGGACTGGTGCCAATCCACAGACCAGTCGTTGATAGGGTTGCCAGATGGTTTAATCAAAAATACCAAACATCCCCCCCCAAAAAAAAACCCCACCAAATTTTCTGAAATTCTGTTCAGAAGAGAAAGGGGGGAGACCAAAAACAAAAGCAAAAAAAAAAAAAAAACCCCAGCATGGCTCCTTTAAGGAATGCTTTTGAGGCTTTTTGGCCCTAACAGGCTGCTGGAGGCTCTCTGCCATCTTGTCTCCCTGCTCCGAGCCAGACATCTCCCCTGCGGAACCAAGTAAGCACCTGGGATTTTTGCCTCCTAGACATTTTAGGTGTCCGGTATTTTCTGGTTTTTTTTACTGGCCAGAAAGCAAAAATACTGGACTGTCCAGGTCAATACCGGACACCTGGCAACCCTAATTGTTGAGAAGCATTGGTCAAGTGATCAGTGTAATAGTTCTCATTTCCAGAGAGAGAGAGAGAGCCCCCAAATTAGCTCGTTGCCAATGTCACTTGCCTATGATTCAGCACAGGGACTCCCATATGCCTGGTGAGTGCCCTAATCATCCAGATATTTGGCTGTTCTCAGGTGGCGGGGTGTGTGGGTCTCTTTTCAAATGATCTAATTGATCCCATGAAGAACTGAAAATAAATATTTAGACTTCAGAATTTTTCAGAGAACTGAATTATTGTTTTCTAACCTATCCTAAATATAAATAATCTGTTATATATTTGAGAGAGTTTGTCCGTTTGCTTTTCTGTTTGTTCAAGAAGTCTTCCTAAACATTAAGAACTAGGACCTTCAAATTTGGAATACACCTTCCTCTTATCATTATCTTAAAGCAGTATAAGGGTTTGATTGTGCCAGGAAAATGGGATATACCTGGAATGGGATTATTTCTCATAAAGCCATACAGAAAAGAGACAGAATCACCAGGTAGATGAAAAGGACTGGCTGGGGGTGACCCCCCCCCCCATCCAGGACTGTCCCAGGCATCCTTTAGGGAGGGCATGATTTGAACAGAGACTTGTTGGCTGTTCCCAGGGCTGGCCCATGCTCCTGGGCGCAGGGAGCATGCGTGGGCCCGCCCGTGGAGTGCAGGCCCACCCCCTGGGGCGCATGGCACATGTCCTGCCCAGCCTGGCCTGGCCTGGCCAGCGCTGCTGGCATGTGCGCCGGGCCGTGCAGGGCCCCGCAGCCATGGGGGGAAGGGCACTGCTGGTCGGTGCCGCGGGGATGTGGGTGGGCCAGCGCTGCGAGAACCGGGCGCACGGCTCCTGATGGCAGCTGTAAGGGACGCCGCGCGCCCCTTACACCTGCCATCAGGTGCCCCTCATCGGTTGGCTCCCTGAGCAGCTGCCTGGCTCGCCCATGCCTGTTCCCCTTCATTAGGGAGCGAAAGGAACAGTTTGCTGCGTTCCTCACTCTGGCTGAGGAGCACAGGGGGCAGACAAGCTGTGCACTTTGTTCTCACTCCCTGACAGGAACAGGAAGGGGAAGAGCAAGTAACCCTGATACGAATTTTCCTTTTATTAAAAAAAAATTAATTGAGTTAAGGACCCAAGCAATTCTGGGTAAATATGGGTATGTCTACACTACCCTCCTAGTCCAAACTAGGAGGGTAATGTAGGCATACCGCACTTGCAAATGAAGCCCGGGATTTGAATTTCCCGGGCTTCATTTGCATAAGCGGGGAGCCGCCATTTTTAAATCCCCGCTGGTTCGAACCCCGTGTAGCTGTGCTACACGGGGCTCGAACTAGGTAGTTCGGAATAGGAACCTAGTCCGAACTACCTAGTTCAAGCCCCGTGTAGCCGCGCTACACGGGGTTCGAACCAGCGGGGATTTAAAAATGGCGGCTCCCCGCTTATGCAAATGAAGCCCGGGAAATTCAAATCCCGGGCTTCATTTGCAAGTGCGGTATGCCTACATTACCCTCCTAGTTCGGACTAGGAGGGTAGTGTAGACATACTCTATGCTAGTAAATAAAATAACATTGCTTAAAATAAGACTGTGCTTAAAACTAAAAAAGATTTTCTCAGCCATTTGACCTGTCCCTCCTTCCAGCGCTGTTGTCCTCATTATACATCTTTTCATAAGTTGTGAAAGATTTGACCAGGCAAGTGAACTGTTAAGCTATATAGGATGGATTTAAATATGTGTGTGTGTATATATTTTATTTTATATATAAGAATAAATTTATAGATCTTATTCTAAGGCCCTATAAAATGTAATAGAGAATGGGATTTTTCTGGAGCCTTTTAGAACCATGACTTTTATATAGCAGAGTTCAAATTCTCTATTAAAGTCTATAGAATGGTTCAAAAAACTGAACAGGAAGATGATTTTTCAGAGGGCTAGCAGCCAAAAAACCCACTAATCTGAAATTTACTTTTCAGTTGGGTTTATTTTATATCTTTTTATGTTTCAGTATGAGGGAAAGATGGATTTGAAAGCCTTGTTATTGAATCAAGAGAATGCTGTACATTCAGATCGGAATTTGTATGGTATGTAAAGGCAGCTGGATCAAGGGAAGTATGTGGTTGTTCTGTTTAGTTCAGCTAGAGGACTGCATGTTCCCAGAGTTATGCAACACGAATGAGACTGTAGAGGCCACGCCTTTCCTCTGCCACAATGGGTTGATAATCCCACCCTATCCATTCACAGGCTTTCATCTAAGGATGTGAAACAGGAAACCTTGAAAAAGTAGAAGCATGGCTGTAATTGGGATCAATCTATTTTTAGCATGTTAGCAAGCTGCCTGGTGCATTGTCCATATCCCAGATGAGGTGTTTCTCTAAGTCTGTCTAGCTTGATTCTGTGTCTGCAGATGTACCAGTGTTATGATTGCCTTGTCCTTTAAAGTTTGTTTTTTATGTGAGAATTGGCTTTATACGTGTGAAATAGGAATCCTACTTCACACAAGAATATAGAACTTTTCTGTTTTGGGAAAGCTGCTTGGCTGTTACCAAATTAGTTTAAAACTAGTAGAACTTTTCCAGTGTAGATCGGGCTGAGGGTAACATTTATAACTTGCAGGAACATGTGCTATTAACACAATATAGCACCAAGGTAGATTAATTTCTTTAGCTACATAAGGAAACCTGGGGCCTGATCTCCTCCCCCCGCATCATTCTCCGATTCCCATTGACTTTAATTATATGTGTTGAATCTCTTAGCACTTGAGAAAATGAGGCTTGAAGGGTTTATTGTGGTTGAAGGGGCCAGCTTGATATGAAATATCCATTAATACATGGTTAATAAGTCTTAACCATATTATAGACATGAGTAGCTAGTAGACTGCTAATGGATTTTTCAGTTCATTGGCAATTATAGAATGGAGTGGTGGAATTGATTTCAGGTTGCACCAATAATTAATTTTTTTTAATTTTCAGGAAATTGAAAAACTTTCATTTTGAGCATTCTTAACATTAAAAAAAATAAAAATTTGAAATGCTTTGAACTGAAAAATGGAAATACTGTACTTCAGTTTTGGGAGGGAATTTTTAAAATAATTCTGTGAAATCAGCAGGCGCTTATGAAACGGTTTAGGTGTTGCCAAATTTGCAGTTTTTTCCTGAAAAAAGTTTTGATTAAAAATACTTTCCCTGCACTAGTTTTAAGCAAATAAAACTTTATAGGTGGTTATAAACTCTGGAGATAAGCAACCTATTGAGCTTTTGGTCTTGCAAACAATTGATTAGCCATATATTAAAACATTAATTATCTATGTATTTAACCCTTTATAAAGTATTTCTAAATGTAACCTTAATATAAAATGTGACCAGGAGAAAGTTAGCAGACAGGAGGCAATAGAAACTAAAAGGGATTGAATATAGATAAGGACTTGCTAGTCCTGAGTTGGTTGTTTGGTTTATTTTATTTTCTGTTAATACTTTGTTGTTTGCAGGTATTTTTAGAGGTCCTTTCATGAGCTTGTCAAAGGCAGAGGGTTTAGGCAGAGAGTGTCGGACTAGATTATGAAGGGCTGTGAGGTTGGGTTCTTATTCACATTGAATGTTATTTGGGATCCACTGCAAGCAAGTCTACCAGAGCTCTGCTTATGCAGGAAAAGATCTGTTTCTCTCCACTGGGAGGCTTAAGGAGGGCTGGGGCTCCCTTCCTGGGCATGGGAGGGGCAGGTCTAGTCATGCCCCTCCCTTCATCGGTGCTAGGGCTGCCAGATGGTTTCACAAAAAATACTGAACCCTCTCCCAAAAAAATGCCCGGAAAAAATTCTGTTGAGCAAAGCAAAGCAAAGCAAAAAAAAAAAAAAAAAAAGCCTGCAGGAAAAGTTGTTGAGTCCCCCTCCCTCTGCCCCTTCTTCTCCCCGCCAAAAAAAAAAAAAAAAAGGACCAGGGCTGAAATACAGTCACGGTCCCTTTAATTCCCATTTTAGATGTCTGGTGTTTTCTGAATTTTTTCAACCCAACTTGGTGCTGCAACAGTGAGTTGAGATACAGCTGGTCAAATAATGGTGTTTCCTTCCCTGGAAAATGTAGAGAAGTCAAATTAATTTTTGTCTACATCTTCTATGGAAAATTTTGATTTGGAGCAGAAATCCAAAAAACCAGCATGTTTTGGTTTGGTAATATGCCACTGTGCCTCATGGGTGCGTAAAGTTGGAATACCTCAAGCAGCTATTCTCCTTTATGGGCCATGCTTGCTGGTGGGACTACATCTCCCATAATACACAGTAGTCTTCCCTTATGGGGGGTGGAGAGGGAGGCAGGGCATAATGGAACTCTCTGGCTGTGGGGCATCATCGGAGATGTAGTCCAGTTATGACTTGAGGCACTCAAACTACAGCTCTCATTGAGGCACTGCAGCAGTATTTTCAAATAGACATATTTTGGTTTTCAGGCCTTTAGTTTTTCAACAAAATATCACCATTTCCCACAGAAAACAGTCATTTTTTTGTTCTGTTAAAAACCTAGTCTTCCAGCTCCCTTCAGCTTCTCTTCAGGGCTTGGAGGAGAGTCAGTTCTTAAACAGAAGGGAGGTGCAGACTGTGTAGCAGGGAATATGGGGGTCAGTGTCTCTTCAGCCCCTTGCTCTCTGTCAGTGGAAGAGAGGGGACAGGTCACCATGCCTCCATAGGTGAGGAATGTTCATAGCTGGGAGAGGAGGTCCCATCTCTGAGCAGTACGAATGGGCTGGGTATACCTGGAATAGACATCTCCCTGTGGAGAACTATTATGCCCTCAGGGGCAGGAACAGTGGAGGTGGGAGTCTCATAGTGAGAGGAGAGTCTGTCAGAGCTTCCGTACTTTTGTAGGGGAAAGCAGGCTCCCTCGCCAGCACACCCTGCTGCCTCACCATAGAGTACAGCCCACTGGCATACACATGCTGTCTGCCATGTGTATGCCAGTGACTCATGAAACTGCCAAGTGCTGACTGCAGAGAATGGCTATTTCTGTGTTTTCACTGCAACCCCGCTACCCCTAACTGTGCTGTCAGTGCACTCAATTGTGCAGAACACCCTGGTGGGCTCTATTCTTAGTTGCTAATTGAAGTAATTCTGTTTGTCTCAGCACTGTGGGCTCCTTAGATTTGGAAGTTAGACAGCCTCCCTGAACAGGAGGGGATGCTATTTCCTCTCATTCTCTCATGGACTGTGAAACGGTCCTGGGTACCCCTAGGGCCACACATGCCAACCTCTTGGCAGGGCTCCCTTTGCTGGCTGCTGCAGAGTACAAACTGCGGCCAGGTGCAAAGTGGAACGGTGAACAGGGCTATTATTCTGAGATGCGAAGTGTCCTTGGACCCACCAGCTCGGGAGGTGGGGCTCTTCCCTGAAGAGATCTGCATGTTAATGCATCACCATCTCTTTGAAACAGAAGGAAAGAGAGAATGTTGTTTTCCATTTGTGTTTCTCAGAGTTAATAGAGTAAATTGTAGCACTGTTTTCTATAAGTGAGGGCCAAAGTTTAACCTCTGGGATCTGGTCTTCTAGCTGGAAACTATAGCAGATTCTCTGCTTCTTGGGGTCTTTAAACCATCGTTTGAGGACTTCCATATCTGAGATATAGGTGAGAGGATTATTCTAGCAGTGGGTGGGTGAGATTCTGTGGCCTGCATTGTGCAGGGGGTCGGACTAGATGATCATAATAGTCCCTTCTGACCTTAAAGTCTATGAGATCTTTATGACTCAGGCCCAGATAGGAATGTATAAAACACACAGAGCAGAGCATATGTGGTATTGGAGCCGGCAAGATTTTGTGATTGCAGTAAGTTGTGCACTCACAATCAGGTGCATGGAATCAAGATTTTTAAGGGTATTTACAAGTGTGTGTGTTTGGGGATTTTTTAACATTTGTGTACACGACTGTTCTTCCTGGTGTTAGTCATGATTATGATCAGAAATAAATACTGTGAGCATAACTGAGAACAATGTTTGTGCCTTCAGCTGGGGATGACAGAGTGATGGATATCGTTACAGCTTCTGACTTGTCTTAATCTGAGAGGAAATGGAAACCTTACATGAACTAGTTTTCCTGACATTCCCATGCCAAAATAGTTTTGGTAAGATTAAATTCTCAGTCAATCTAAACCTAAGTCTTAGATATTAGCCCATTACTAGTCACTGCGTTTGAAAAAAGTTGCAGGTAACTTTCCAGTTGGAGGAGGCTACCATCCCCATGGATAAAATACAATATACAGGCAGTCCCCGGGTTACGTACAAGATAGGGACGGTAGGTTTGTTCTTAAGTTGAATTTGTATGTAAGTCGGAACTGGTACATATTGTAGGGGAAACTCTAGCCAAACCTTTCTCCAGAGCTCAGTTTTATTCTCCCACACCTCACTTTCCTCAGTCCTTTATTCTCAAGCTGAGGTGTCTGCTGAGAAAAGCCGCTCCGCGTCTCCCTGGTCTGCTGGGGTGGGGAGGGGGGCGCTAGTTTCGCGTCTCCCTGGTCTGCTGGGGGGAAGCAGCTACTGCGGGGATGCCTCACCCCGTTTGTAAGTAGGGATCCGATGTAAGTCGGATCCATGTAACCCGGGGACTGCCTGTAATGTAGTTCATTGTACATGCTTCCCTGTCGACTATAATGTGTGCTCAAGTACATACCCACCCGTGTTTTGGAATAGCACATTTTTAGTGGTCATCTCTATGCTTCAGCGGTCATAACTGTAGTGTCTTAAGACACTATGTGGGTGTGTGTAATTTCCCATCAGTTCATCAGTTTCCTTTAAAAGCCACAGTCTTCTGGCAGCTTGTGTTTGAAGGGGAGAAAAAGCTCACTTTACTGTATTAGGTTGTTTATAGTTTTTTTTTTTTTTAAAGGAAGGCAGGTTGAAATCTAAATGATACATTTCAATTGTTGTGACCTGAACTGATTTTTTATTTTCAGTTTGTGAAAATCTGAGAGTCTGACTTTTCATCCTGATTCAGGATTGGAACATTTTTTGAACTCGCAAAATTTTTCATACAATAGAAAACTGTTCCCCACAGTTTTCTTTTTGTATCTTCCTCTGTAGCAACTGCTACTGGCCATTGTCAAAGATAGGATACGGAACTAGAGCAATGATGGGTTTGATATCATTTGGCCATGACTATGTAGCCCTAAATTGGCACATTTTAATGGTGCTCATGTTGACAAAGCACTTGAGCAGAAGAGCTATCCTAGTCCTAAGCTTTATTATTAAGTTGCGCATTTTTTCCCGTTCTCTTTAGATCTCCGGTTTCTTCAGTTTACAACCAACTGTTCCCCAAGGCACCAAGCTGTAATATCATTGACACGAAGTTGAGGTCATGAGGTTATACATACTTAACAGCTGCAACTCTCCATTCACTCTTGGGCAGGAATTCATCTGCCACGGCTCAGGTCTTTGAATTATTTGATCTTGGGCTTTTAAACAAGACTTACCCTGATTTTAATAATTGTTGTTTCCTGTACTTGAGAGGTACAGTGCCAGCAATGTTCAATATTTGATTATTTTAAAATGAAAGATCTCTCCACATAGAGACACAAATAAAAGAAAGCCATCCTCTCTCCCCACCCCAAATAAACCCTAAAAAATGCATCCAAGTCCTGCTTTCCCCCAAGTCCCCATATTTTAAATCCTCTCGCACTGACAATATAGCTCTTTTTTCTGCTGCTACCCTGCTTTTTTACTAGCTTTGTTCAATACAGTATCTAGCCCAATGAGATCTGTATTTTGGTAGGGACCTCTAAGCATTACTGTAGAACAAAGAGTAATTATGAAAGCTTTGGGACAGGGACTTTTGTTCTTTTATGTATCTGTGTGGTACGTGGCATGCTACTGGCGCTATGATAAATAAGCAGGATGCAGAGCGAGTGGAAAAATCAGCATCTAACCTTAGAGAGTTAGGGTATGTCTAGACTACATGCCTCTGTCGCCAGAGGCATGTAGATTAGGCTACCAGACATAGTAAAATGAAGCGGCGATTTAAATAATTGCCGCTTCATTTAAATTTACATGACTGCCGCGCTGAGCCGACAAACAGCTGATCAGCTGTTTGTCGGCTCAGCGCGGCAGCCATGTAAATTTAAATGAAGCAGCGATTATTTAAATCGCCGCTTCATTTTCCTATGTCTGGTAGCCTAATCTACATGCCTCTGGCGACAGAGGCATGTAGTCTAGACGTACCCTTAGTGTGGTTCATGAGATATATATGGGTAGGTGAAACCAGCCTAGCAAGCTATGCGAGGTTTTTATCTGTGTAACATGTATACTGCTAACAATCATGTCTGTATGACAGTGTCTCCTTGGTGTGGCTGGTTCATGCACCTGTAATACCAGCTGCTGCCTTTCATCTCCTTTAGCTCAACAGGTAGAAACCTGGGCCTTTGGTAGTGAATTCCTTAGACTCAATCCCCATAGGTGACTATGCCTCTGTCTACAGTTGCAGACATGTTTCATTGCATCCAGTTGATGGAACAGGACCTTGCTTGGTCACTACAAAGATCGGGATGATCAGTTTTTCTTGACAGCAGTTCCAATACCCCACCTTTGTTTCTTGTATTGACTTCTGGCTGTTCGGTAATCTGGAGGGGCTATACTCCTCACCCCAAGTCACTCTCTTTTCCCCAGTACGAGATGGTTCCTGTGACTTGCATCTTTTGGCAGAGTTTTATTTCATAAATTGGGAGCTTGCAATTATTCTTGTTCATGTCTGTGTGCAACAGGTGTCGCTTTCAGTGTAGTACAGAGGAATCCCAAAATAGCTCGCACTGTGAAGGAAAAAATACTGGTTATTTCAGCCTCAGTTGTACTGAAAACCCAAAGCTTATAGCCCGTTCTGAAATCTGGTATGAATTTGGCAGGTGTACCGATTTTGTTGGGTTTTCCTTTATTTATTTTTTACCATACGATGCCCTTTTCCCCCCACATAGATTATTTCATATGCTGTTGTCTTTTCATTAGTCTCCACACAGGTGTCTTGTTGCTCAAATGCTATACCGTCCTTTGTTCATCCTCTGGGTTTCCCTAGTTCTTGAAGATAAATCATCTGAGAGCCCAACTTTCTTTGCTGAACATTGGATCTATCTGTGGCTCGCTAGGGTTAACCTTCAGTCTGCAGCCTGGGGAGCTGTGTCCAAGCCCCCTGGAATGGTTTGTTTTCCTGACCTATGCAGGGTTCTGCTGATGTTTTTAGCTATTAGGAAGATTCTTGGCTTGTGACTAGTACTGCTGGCGATCCAGACAATGGTGTCATGAGCCTGAAAATCTTCTGGTACAAACCTTCATTTTATCAAGTTAATACATTTAATACATTTTCTAAATCTGTGCAGATGGAAAGGAAAGAGCTTATGATTTTCCAATGCTTATGGTAACCCAGACTTACGTAGTTTGTCTCTCTGTCTCCCTCAAGAGGCTAGGTGTTTTGCTGTTATAACACACAGAGGTTGACGGATTTGTTACAGCCTTTGGGCTAATGCAGCTGGGTGTTTTAGCTCAGGCAGTTGAGGCTCATGCTTTCAGATCCAGAGGTCCAAGGTCTCATCCCTGCTTTCACAAACCCATGCAGGGATATCCAGTTACCTCCCCATTTTACAAATGGTTACACACGCACTTTACTCGGGTGGATAGTTCTTTTGAAGTCCCATTGTGCATAAAGTTAAACATATGCATGAACATATGTGGGCTCTGGGCCTAACTGTGTTATGTCAAACATTGTCTCCTATCCCTGAAAGAGTTAATCAAACAACATTAATATGCCATTGGAATTTTCTTGTTTTTTTTTCTTTTAGGAAAGGGAGAGGATTTACCTTGGTATAAAAAGAAAAACCACAACAGAGTTGGCCGTGATGTCAGTTGCACTTGTTCAAGATCTGATTTACTGGCTACCGACCTCAAAAGAGTTAACCGAGTAGGTGTGACTAAGCAGCAGAGAAAAAGATGCAAGCATGAGAGTTTTGGAACCAAAGCAAAGAAACTGAGGTGAGGAAAAAAGGGGGAAAAAGGAAAAGGTGCAGAGTCCAGCAGTGACGGACTTTCTTGATTTGACTGGCCCTGGCATTGTTGGCATCAGCTCTCCTGGGAAAGCTGCAGTTCCGCTGTTATAACACAGGGAGCAGCCTGGAGAATTTTGAGCTGCGTCACAGAGCTCTGAGAGAGAGAGTGAGTGTGAGAGAGAGAGAGAGAGAGCAAGCAAGCTCCCTCGATAGGTCTACTAGCAACAGCCCTGCTGCAGCAAGAGGGGGGAGAGAGAGAGGCAGCAAGAGAGAGAGACAGAAGTAATAACAACATCATGGACCGGGCTCCTGCAACTAGCCAGCTTAATTTTTAAAAAATTTATTTTGGCTTAATTAATATTGGAGGTTTCGCCCATTGACGATGCCGGAGACATGACGCGTTTAATCTCGCGGGAAGGGATGGTGGGCAGACATTGGAAGGGTTAACGGGAGGAAAATTCTGGAACATTCTATTCTGCGGCGCTGCACAGCGAGCAAGTGAAGGGCTAAGGACTGCGCAGCTGTTTAACGGGCAGAGGTCTTCGGCTCGGGGTCCGTCATTCCCACGTATGTACCCTTTGATTGGGTTTGGGTTCGAACTGCATCTCATTCTATTTATTTCCAGGTTCTTCCCCACTACTCCTAAGTCCAAACCCCGGAGTGGTTTTATTATTATTTTGGCTGGCTGTTACTGCACTGTTCTGCGTCAGAGCCGTTTTCTGAATGGAACGATGGCACAGGTGGTACTAATGTCACTCTTGCCTGTAGTGCTGTTATGCAGGTGGGGGTGGTGGTCGTGGGGGCAGATGACAACTTTGCAGAAGCTACCATTTTAATGTTTTGGGGTTTTTAAAATTTCTCCCTCCCATCTATTTGAAGGCTGGCACGTCGGCAAAGGCTCTGTGCGAGGATTAACAGACATTCTGCATTTTAAAGCTCGGAGGTTTGTCACTGCGTAGTTCAGAAAGTGGGAAATGGTGACGCAGTGATCCTTGCAGGGCATGTCGTCCAATTTATAAAAGCATCAGGGGGACAGGTACACAGTGCCTTTCAGAGGCTTCTAGACCAGCTGAAAGGGGTTAAGGATGAGTCGAGAAGGGAAGCTAGGGTGTAGGGATTAAATGTCATCATTTTGGCGTTGGAAAGTTGTTTACCTTGCTCTCTCCGTGTCTCCATGTTGGCAGTCTTCCAGCTCACATGTGATAGTCTTCCCTGTACTGCTGCATCATTAACTAAGTGGCTGAGCTTGCACACGATTGGCTGGGGAGGGTTCTGAGTCTAAACACTTGTTCCTATTGGTAGAAGGGGTGATGGCAGGTGAAAAGCTCTCCTGGATTGGCTGAGAGGAGGGTGTCAAATCTAAATGTTGATTTCACTTTCCTCAAAGCAGTTCTAAACATTTTGTGAGTTAAAATCAGCTGGGGTTTCTCTCTTATTTTTTAAGGCAGGCATTTGAAATATCTCTGTCTCTAATAGCGTCAGTTATACAAAGCAACAAAAAGCAAGGGGTGAAGGTGACAAACTCTCAGAGGTGGTCTGACATGTTATTTATGCAAATAACACAGCCAAAACAAGTATTTCATAGCTTGAGTTACTTCAGTGACAAGCGAGTTTCCTGTTGCTGTAAAATAAGCCACAGTGGTGTGTCAGTATTACAGGCCAGATGAAAGTGATAGATTTGTATGCATCTTTCTCTTCCTTCTAAGGATATTAAGTTCTTCTTATTGACCAACAGCAGAGGTCTGGGAGGGACCTGGAAGAGAGATTAAGGAGGCCAAGACAAATGAGATTTTTTTCATAACAATTTTCTGCTATCTTCTCACCTTCTCCCACCTCCCTGAAGTAATAATGAAGTTTTTGGTTCTACCCTGAAGTTGTATGGATGCTAGCGAACTACTAGAGCTTGGAACTCCTGGCTCAGGAAGCCATCCAGATTCTGCACAGGAGTAGTAATGTTCTTAATCATTCATCGGAGAAAGTAATCCTTTATCCTTTTTTCATGTGAAGTGACTTCGAGAATATGGGATTCTAAGCATATAACGTATCACTCACCAACAGCTAAAGAGCCTAGTATGGTGACTAAGCAACAGTCGCTGGGTTTACAACTAGGTTGAATATATTGCATTTTCTGTCTTTTATAGTGGTTTGTCTCCTGAAGTGCATCCTGATATTTTATAAACTGTAATGTAGCTACGTGCTTGCACACCCTTACAGGACTGATTTCATCGGGTCTTAAAAGGCACCTGCCTTGCACTCTTATCTCCTGCGCAATGTCTTGGGGCAGTAAAAAGGAAGGAGGAGACCATTTTCGAAGAGGGAGATGTGGTAGGAGACAAGAGGAGGGAAAATAACAAGCATGATGGGAGGGATAACAGATCTGGTACCCTTTTTCCCTCCTTGTGCCCAACTCTACCCCTTTCACCTCCCCCTCCTTGCCAAGGTTCATGGTGAATTTAAAATTCTCTTACTGCAGTTGCTGCTGCCCCTGCCGACTCGCTGATCCCTCACCCTGTGGATTTGGCTCCCTTGGAGTCTCCTTGCTTCCTGCAGTGCCAATTCCGCAGAGCAGTGGAACAGCAGCAACGGCAGTAACAATGGTGTTCTCTGCAGCAAGATGAACAGGCACAAATACGTATGTATATAGGCATGATACTGCGGTTGCATTTGTGCAAGGCAATAGCTGAGAGAATTCCGTGCAGCCGGCAGCGGGGTTAAGAGCTATTGCTTGGCAGACTGGTGGGTTAACTCCATTTTGCTAAATGTTGTGTTTATGGGTGCCCCTTGTATTTTTCACCTATCATTGCTGGGGGCTCTGTATTAACTTGCAGTGCACGGTGCCCAGAAATGGCATTTGCTATGCTGTTTGTGGACCCCTCATTGAGGACTGGATTTAGAGAAGGAGGTTCAGTTGGCAGCCTGACCACTCAACAAAGAGCAAATGTCTTTTCTGAGCATCCATATTCCAGCATGGAGAGCGGTTCATTTGTATTCCCTTTCTCATTTCCTAGCTGCTTACAGAGATGTTTGCATTCGTGACTCATTTTGTTGTCTTATATTAACCTTTAAGTTTAGCTGCTCTGCTAAACATGTTCATGTGGGAATTGAGGTTACCTGCCACAGCTAAATCTATGGGACTCAAAGGATCCTGTGAAATAAGGCAGTAACGGAGATGTGACATTTTTCTAGAGAGTAATGGGGAAAACTGACTCATTGAGATTGTATGGCTGGAGTTACTAACGTAAGTGTGTTAAAGTTATGAACGATCAGTTGGTCAAAAAGGATCAAATGGTTAAGCACTGACCAGGAGTAATGAATTTTTGTTTCTATTTCTGGCTTTGCCAGTTACTTGCTTGTGTGACCTTGGTCATGTTACTCAATCTCTTTGTGCCTTGGATTCCTCCTCTGTTAAATGGGATTTATCATACCTGCTTCACAGGGGTATAGTTAGGCTTTTCTCATTAATGAGCTGTATCGTTTAGTTTTTCTTCAAGCAAAACCCTTACTTTTTTCAATAGCAGTGTTCATTGTGCAAGGACTCACAGTTTGGGACCCTATTGTAAAACATGTTCTGACCATCCAATGGACGTCATTTCACATTTGAAAGCATTACCTTAATGTTTGTCTTGGACTCCCAGGCCAGAAGGCACCATCGTGATTGTCCAGTGTGATCTTCTATATAACAGAGGCCACAAAACTTCCTGTGGTGTTGTTTTTTTTTTTTGTTTTTTTTTTTGCAGAGCTCTGACTGAAGAGGTGGCCATGATTTCTTCCTGCACTTGTTTTGCTCTCGTGGTCGTGTTATATCTGTGACGCATTCTGTTTTGATGGTTATGAGGGGTTCTTTGCTTTGCGGAGTGGAATGGTGAGGGTTAGAACGCAGTTGTATAGAGAGGTACGTATAACATTGGTAGAAGAATGTGTAACCCTAACCAAAGCAGTAATGGTATCGGCATCTGTCATTTTCACCCATTGTAAGCAGCAAAGGAATCCAAATGGAGGCAACAGCACAGATAGCCATTTTGACGCTTGCTGAGTAGATTGCAAGCCTGCAGTGCTGCTGCTGTTAATTTCCATGTTGTATAAATACAGCATTGGTCTCTGTGTCAGAAGCTTTGCTGATGCTGTGAGAAGGTTAACTTCTTTCAGCAAATGTGTTTGTTGTTATTATTTGGAGAAATCTGGTAAAAACATACAAATGCTAGATTTTTGTCCTCTTCCCAACTCACTAGAAACCTCTCCCTTCTCCCCCCCCCCCCCCCCCTTCGCTGCCCCCAAACCACAGAGAAAACCAGATCTTGTCTTAGGGTTTTTTGAACTCTGTGCATAGTGTTCTCTTGTAGTTTTTATGGGTGTGGCTGGGAATTACCAGTCTTTAGTGCTGGGGGTTGGGACATATGCTGCATTGGTTAGCGATGGCTGATACTTATGCATGGAGATGTGCCTGATTACAGAATTTCTCTATAAAATGCCAAATCTGAGTTGCATTGATGCCCTGATTTATAGAGGGCAAAACATATTCTGTTGTTTCTCTTGACCTTTCTCCTCACTATGATTTTTGCTGGAAAAGGAAAAGAGGAGTGATATTTATGTTGGCTCATGGGATTGTTTTACTAGTATTAAGAAATGTTGAATGTTTATTGATACAACGATAGATCTTGGAGTAACGTGCTTATGCTCCGAGAGAAGTACCTTCTACAGCATGGTGGACCATCAGCCCACTCCTGCAAGTCATTCTGCTGTCTCACCATAGCCACTAACAGGTACCAGACCCAAATGTCTTTGAATGTTGATGATGATCAAGCTGTGAACCTGTCTAAGTTTTGCAAATGATCCCTGTTTTTATCCTGGGCCAAACCAAAACCCTAAATGTAAATAATGGGAAATATTTTGAAATCTAGATCTGAGTTTTGTGCACTGAGCTGATCCTCAGAGCTGGTAAAACCCCTTTTTTCCTGGACTGGTAGGTGAGAGGAAGGGAATTTTCAAACATAGACACCTAAGTTGCACCTGTGCAAAACATAAATTAAAAAACCCAGGCATATTTGCATGTCTGAGCTCATATTTGTTATTAGAATCCTTCAATTGCTGGTTGTGCTTCTGCCAGTAAATATCTGGTTAACACAGTCTCTTGTATAATGTTAGTACTAGTGACTCCTTCTCACTGGCTTTCCTGTCCCTAGCTGTTCTGCTGCCTGACCAGTGGATTCCTGATTTTGTGCAGGTGTTTCCATTTGCACAAGCCAGTGATATTTTCAGGTAACTCTGGGTCCTGAGTGTGCATTAGCATTGTTACTTAGCTTTCATGGGAAAGGAATCCAGCTGCTAATTCTGATGGCAGTGCTGCCTCTCCACCCACAAGGAAACCTATGTGGTAGTTTGTCTGCTGAAAAACCAAGCCAACACAGCATGATTCAGACCTTAAGCTTTCCAAGAAGCAGATTTTTCCTAGTTAAATACATCCCTTCACTCCTAGCATACCACTTTCTATATAGGGCAAATGGATTAGAAGGTTTGTCCTCACTCAGCCACTGGCTTCATATTTGATTATTAACTTCAAAGAACCATTGGCATGTGTGTTAACCTGATGGCCTTTGGACATGGGCAGCTTGGTTCCCCTATCTCAGATAGGTGGGATCCATGTACATGGTGGTACAACTGCTTGCGTTCTTGCAGCTCATCCTTATGGAAAGCATTGGCTTCCATTCCCAAAGTGTAAGGATAGTTTCTGTGGAGGAAATGGTTCAAGGACCATCTACAGTCCACATGGCTCAAAGCATGAAACTTCTGGCTAGAAGATGAAAGTGCTGAGTCTCTTTAGTTAACAGTTTCAGTTGAAGTGCCTGCAAAATAAAGCAGAGAGAATGATTCTAATGTGCATCAAACTGCAGATAGCATGTTGCTGTGTGGCCTTGCATCAAGGACTTGAATGGCAGTGATCATGTCAGGAGCATTACTTATCTACCTCCTAGAATTCTTCTGTGCCAGGCATGCAGCCCACCTTCCCTTCAAGGGCCCAGGGGAAAGGGTTGGATTCCCTTGCTGATGTTTAGAAACAGACATTTCATATATGTTAGCAACTGGAAAAAGACCCGTTGTGTTCCATGTAGTCCAGTGGAGGATTGTTCATTACAGTGTATTGTTCAGGCTAGCTTGACATGGCTGAAATGGTGCTTTTGAGTCTTCCAGTGCTTTTCTTGAGATGCACTTCCACAGTTGAGGACAGGGGTGGGTAATAAGAGGTTCATGGGACGGTTGCGGTTCACCAAGATTACCCCTGGCAAGCCACTGGACCATTTATTTACCTGCACATCTTCAGGTACAGCTACACACTGCTCCCAGTAGCCACAGATCGCCATTCCTGGCCAATGGGAGCTGCAGGAAGCAATGCAGACTGGCACACCACTTCCTGCAGCTCCCATTGGCTGGGAATGATTATCCGTGGCCAATGGGAGCTGCATGCGGCCATACCTGTGGACATATAGGTAAATAAAGCATCTGGCGGGCTGCCTGGGACTAACCCTAGTGAACCACATCTGGCCTGCCAGCCACTTATCGCCCACCCCTGGTCTGATAGGGCTAACCGTTACGCATTTCTCCTTAACAGCTGAAATTTCTTTTCGCTTATTTTCTCCATCATTCCTTTCAAAGCCTGTGATCAGTTATTAACTTTACTGGAATTTCATTTTCACAAACCAGCTTTGAATTTGACTCCTTAGATTTTAACCCACTAAGGAAAAGTTATTCAAGTCTCCCTTAACCCACTCCATTTCATCTAGACATAGAAGGTAATGTGGCCCCTTATGGCAAGGCCATGAAATGTGGTGTGAACTTGCATGCCATGTGAGTTGGTGTGTCTAAATGCAGTGAAGCAAGTTAGCATTGGTTTGCCGTGGCATATTAAATCATTTATTCTTTCTAGGCTTGGTATAGACAAATCGGACTGATGCTGTGACGATCTATGACCAGTGAATCATAGGTTTCTAGTGGTTTGTCTTGCCCAATAAAAAGCATATTGGTCCACAAAAACTGCTCATTTGACTCCTGCATGGGAGGGCTGGGAGGACATAAGGAGGCTGCAGATGTATGTGCCGCAGAGCCGTGCTCTGTGGGCGCTCCTTCCAGGTTGCTGCAGAGAAGGGGAGGAGCAGATACAAGTGGAATTGCAACCTCATGGCTTCCCCAGATTTTCCACCATGCTAGCCTTGGCAAATCTAGTGCCGATCTGCAGCCCAGGTACTGCGATTCTGACCCACGGAAGGCTTCTTTCCATTCTTGGTCTGATGGCTTGAACGGGACTTTCAAGTGTTGGAGGAACAATGCGGTACAAGCTACATACTCCATTTGACAAGGTTTTAGGATGGCTCTGATCATTCAAAATCTGCTTTCCTGTTTAAAATTGACCTTCCCCAACAAAAAAATGGGCATTAATTGAAACCACAAGCCATACTAAACCACTTGGCATAGCAAGAGTTAATCATGCAGTAACATGGGTTCAGTGCAGCATTTACGCGTAAGAGAAATTGCTTGGAACGGAGACTGCAACACTTGCGTAGCAATTATTTTCTGCATTTAAAATAATTTCCCGTCCCTTCTGACTCAAAACACCAAACTTTATTCAGTTCTCTTCATGTTTTTTAAATATATTTTAAATTAATTCTTAAAAAAACTAGTTAGTGGCCAAACCAAACCCTGTCTGCTGCCCACTTGAAAAAAAAATCTACATCCAGATCTTTCTGCCTAGTAAGATATTTCCAAGGTAAATATGTGTGGGCATGCTGGCATCTTAGAGACTTTCACTGGAGCAGAAGTTGAAACCGATAGTCTATTTGGGACAGAAACTCTGGCTGTGCTGTTGTTTCCTTAGGATAGAATGTGACAAAAAGCCCAGGTCTCATTGTCTTTCAGGATGACTATTGAGAAAGGTTTGCAGGATCAGAGCTATGTATTGTTCTCGTTCATTAGCTATTTCACAGAAATAAGGCTATGATTTTAAGCACATGGGGGCATAGTCTGGGCTGTAATAATTAAGGGCATGTTCTCTTGTTTTTAGTCAGCCCTTATGCAAGCAAAACTCCTGCTAGAAATCTTGGAACCAAGTGAGAAGATTGTATTGTCCCAGCCTGTTCCTATGTCGATAATGCTGGAGTGTCGAAGGCTGCGTATTGCCTTTTGTCAGCATTAAGTTCAATTAAACAAAACTAGTAATGACTATCCTATCTCAGCCTGAGTTGATGAGGCTGCTCACTAAGGGCACATCTACACAGCAACGTTATTTCAGAATAACGGACGTTACTTCAAAATAACATAGTCCGTGTCTACACAGCAAACCATTATTTTGAAATAATTTCGAGCTGGAGGACTTCTTACTCTGGCTTGTGGTAACCCTCGTGTCATGAGGAGTAAGGGAAGTGGAAGGAAGAGTGTTCTTCCTTCGACTTCCTGCAGTGTAGACAGCGCCAAAAGCCAAATTAAGCTATTTCAACTTCAGCTATGTAACTGACGTAGCTGAAATTGCGTAGCTTAATTAGACTTTTGCCCTGCTGCGTAGATCTGCCCTAAGAGATTGTAGCAGGGAAGATGACCCGGAGTCACGTCACAAACAATGTTCCCTCTAATCTTCCATCCGCATGCAGAATTTTTCCACTCACGAAATTTTTATGTGCACCAAGGCATGTGTGAAAGGGCACCACCAGTAGAAACACAAAACTGAGCTGTGGGCGCTCTGCTAGTCAACTGTGGGGCATTTGAATCCTTCCTGAGCAGTCGCACACGTGCACGACTTACAGGGAACACTGGTCAGAAAGAGCTTGGGCCCTAGCTGCTGTCAGAGGGGTACAGAGAGCCATGCTGAGTGTGCCTGAGTTACACACCTCCTTGTGTGGAAATCTCAACCCACTCTTCACAAGTTCATCTGGTTCAATTTTCTGTACGCGCTGCCATTTGCTACATCAGATTCTTTGGGCCCTGTGCCTGGCTCTACTATTAACTCATTATATTTCCTTGTATGAAATTCACATTTCCTGTGTGTCTTGGTCCCCTCCCCCTTATAAAATGGGGGCATTTCCCTCTCAGAAGTCTTGGGGAAATTAGGGTCTGATCCACAATTCACACTCTTTCTGGGAATGGCCGGAGGGTGGGGTGCTTAAAGCCACCTTTGTCCCTCTATTCTGGGATCATTTAGGAGCCTGTGTGGATCCAAGTGTAAATTACAGCAGCCTGAGGCTACTTTGACATGTGCTCTGCTTTCCATGGATTCCTATGGGCCCTGGGAAGAAGAAAATAGCTGTAAAATGGTGGACTCTGGTCCTGCCTCCAGTCTCCCTTCTGTAAAACAGAGTCTTTATGCCAGCTAGGAGGGCCCCTGTTGGGGGTGATTCTTGGTGGGTTCTCTCCATTTTAAGGCTCCTTCATGCTACCAGAGTGTTGCACAAGGGCCTTAATGTCCATGAGGCTGTGTATTTGCAGAGCATTATAGGTGCTGGAGTCAACTGAATAGCATGAAAAATACATTTGTAGAAGTTTTTTTTGGGGGGGGGGGGGGACAGGGAGGTTGCTAAAAACTTTTGAGCAAAAATATTCCAGATGGATCTAATTGGTTATTTATTTTGCAGGGAAGGGTGTGGAGATACTGTGTGCGACACACTCACTTTGTTAGGGCGAGTTCTGCCTACGTGTAGTTTCTGTTTCCCAGGCAACTGTTAACCTATTGCAGAAGCACCCTGTTCTGATTTTTTTTTCTTTTTTTATATTTTCCCTTCCCCAGTCCTGACTGATCTCATGGACATCCTGTATGAGGTACCCAAGGAAGCCACAGACTTTGGAAAGAACAGCATCAGCTATCAGGGATTCCTCTTTCGTGAAAGGAAACTTGGTAAGGTACAGGCATGCACATAGGCCTCTGTCTCTGAACAGCATCTGTAGTGTATTGAATTGAATTGAATTCTGCTTTAAAACAATCGACTGCAAATTCCTACTGACATGGGGTACAGGAAAGGATTATGGTAATTCAGCTGAGAGTGAAAACAAATGAACCATTACTCTTTTCTGTGGCTTCATTATATTTTTGCAAATGTTAGTATGTTTCATTGATGTTTCTCTTCCCCCAGTACTGTCCTTTCTCTGACTACTGCGCTGGATATGATTTTGATTAATACATTAACTAACTGAAGTTACTGTTTTGTGAAGTCATTTTGGCTCTGTTCCTTTTCTGTGGCTCTATCATTGGTTGCGGTCAGAGACCTTGGAGCACGAACAGTACAAGACTGATTAAAGTGCCCCTCTAATAATCTTTAGTGTGTGAGTGTGCAGCTTCTGTGTTTTTAAAAGGCTTGAGACCATATTTCACTCAACATGGTTTCCCTTATCATATTTCAGATGCAAGATTTAATGAGGAAACAAAAGGGTTCCAACTAAGCTACAGCACTTAAGAATGTAAGAAATAATTCTTGACCTTAACACATTTTGTGGGAGAGAGATTTCTTTAGATGAAAGCCTTGAGGTGAAAAAAGTAGGCACAGGTTTTTCAATCACTGAATTACTTAGACATGTAAATTAGAACATGGTCTCAAGCCAGCATGCAAATTTTACTTATAATTCCTTTTTTCATTTTCCTGTCCTCATCTGTTTGTTCACAAGGATTGTCCTGAGATGATCTCTTCCTGCTCCTGCTCCTCCTCCTCCTCTTTTTGTATTCTAATGTTTCTGTTCCCCTCATTCTTTTAGGTGCAGTTTGACAGAGAGACATGATATGTAAAACTAGCAAGAATGCTCAGAGTTAAGAATCGCAATAGGGGCTGAAGATAAGAAAGTTGCTTATTTGACAGCTTTCCTTGTGGTGGATTCTCCTTGCCTTCCCCTTGGGTCATTGTTTACTCCTGTGCATAGTGAGACATTTATTCTGTTTATTGCGTGTGCTTTACACTGGTACAGATGACTGGGCAAGGTTCATGGCAATAAGAATCAGTCTCCTTCCTTATGATTGGTTAGAAAACACAACTAGTTGAAGCATCAAGAACAGGAAGTTTGAGGGTAAAATAAATCTGATGGCATTTAGAAGGGGTGAGAGGTCATTTTATTGCACGCTATGGAAAGATGAAATTCTACGTGTCACATTATTAACCTTCAGTAATTGTGCTTTCCCGTCATTACTAGTTCACTAGACTAGTTCCCTTCTTAACCACTAGACTGTATTACATGATTCCAGATTTAAAAGACTGGCTTTTGATATACCACTTTGGTGCATCATATTTCATCAAAATGTTTTCTGAGAGGATGACTTGAAAATGTCATAGCCGTTATGAGAAGGATCTTCATTTTTTCCTTAAAATAAGCGATGGGGAAGCTTGCAGCAGCAACTGGCCATCTTGAAAGAGATGAACAATCTGAAACGAATACTAGTTCATGCCGAGGGAATGGTTGCTAGGTGTGACAGTTAGTAGCTATGAACTTAATGAGACATGAGTAGGGCTGTGGAGGAGGAGGAGGAGGAGGAGGGCTCTTTGGAATAAATGAGTAGGAAAAAAAAGAGTAATGCCAAGTTTCCAAAGTTTAATGCGACTGTTTCAATTAACTCTTTCTTGCTCAGAAAACAGTCAGTGCTCTGCTATAGTACATTGTAATTTCCCTGTCTGTAAGATGTTTTGCGTCAGGTAACAGTAGATTTTTGGTCCCCTGCCCTTATATATAGAATATATAATTTAGTGTAAGTGAAAAATGCACAACTGGCAGCTGCTAGGAAAGGAGCAAGTATAGGACCAGATCCCCATCTTCCAATTTCCTGGATGGATGGTAGCTCCCTCCATCAGTCAGAAGGGAGTTCAGACTTCATAGTCCATTCCGATGCTTCTCTGCCTCTTTACTGAGACTGGGTATCAGAGAGTGCAGGGTCTAGGGTTGTTTCTGTGATTTTCAGATCAGATCCTGCAGAAATTATTGGCCTACATTTTTGAAAGTGGTCAGTGATTTTTGTTGCCCCTGTTTTTTGGGTGCCTAATCTGAGATGGTTTGAAAGGGGCCTGAATTTCAGGAATTGCTGCACTCTTGCCCTTTGGAAACCAGGCCCCTTTAAGATGACTTAAGTTTGGCACCCAAAAATTAAAGTTTCCTTTGAAAGGGCAGGCTTTTTGTCCTTACGAGCTGGAACCCCCTTGGCTTTGATGAGACTACTTCAAGTAGTAAACACTGCATGCAGTGGCTAGTAGAACAGTCAGATTGTAAGCTGGACTCTGGCTCTAGCTGTCCAGCTGAGAAATCCCTGTGTTGGTGAGGAAATACTCACTTGCATAAAGCCAGTACAACAGGTCCCAGGGCCAGCTACCCATACCTACCATCACGTAGTAGATGATGTGTCGGGGCAAAATGGATTTGGCATAAATCTATATTGCACACTGGGGCTGGCATAGGCCACTCCACAGAATCAGGGACCCAAAACAGACTCTCTGATGTGACCCCAACTTTCCTTATGCCCTCCTGTACTGATCAAAGATCATCAGCAGAAAAGGATCTGTCCCTTGTTCTCTGGGAAATGGATGTAGGGCATGAATTCCTTTTGCGTGGGTTCCTTCAGATAGTAACTGCTGTCAGCCAAAGCCAACTGGACATGTTCAGATAGCCATTCTCTTCAGCATCTTTCTTCTGCTTATTTAGATGTTAACTCAAAACGCTCAGTGATGATCTGATGATCCTAGGTGCATCTGCCCTCACAATTCCTTTTTGGATGCAGAGAGTTTGAGATTCGTTTGAAAAATGAGTTTGTTATTTTGGGCAAGTTACTGTGGGATTTAAAAAGATAAACAAACAAGCCATGCTTGCCCTCTCTTCGTTTGAGCATGACTTGAACAGCCTTTTGAATATCTTTTACAAAACCTGGCAGCAGGATCAGCAGCCTAGGCCAAGTATAACTGAGGCCCACAGTATGAAACCTCAGCTCACTTTAGAACTGTATTGCTTGGACCCGTAGGCAGCGTTTGAGATTGACCCAGCCTTTTCTCTGGCAATTTTCTGGATTAGTGGGCAATAATTTTCTGTCAGGCGAGATGCAAATTATTCTTACCACCTAAAGAACCGACGGCCATAAGTCATGCAGATAATCAGCTCGTGTATGACTCATTAGTGATGTTATTGACGCAAATTTGTCCCCCGTACTTTTGCCATTTACACTGTACGTAGGTGATAGCTGAAAGTTTAAACATCACCAATTATGTGACCATTTTTGGCCAAGATAGATGCAAAGTCACTGAGGGTCTCAACCACAGAAAGTTTTTAGGGTGGACAAATGCACACCCTTGGTGCTTGTAGTTACAGGAGTGGCGGTGAAAGTGTGAGATGTCTCGCTCATGATCTCCTATGGGATTGACAGGATTAAAGATCAGCAGATGTGACTTGAACCCAGGGTGCAGCAAGAGCCATTTGTACAGAGTTGCTTTTTAACTCCCCCAAAAAAATAAACGCTTGCATGTAATACCAAGCGTAAGGGATTGGGGGAGAGGTTGGTTTCACTGTTAGCGATCCTTCCCAACACAAGATGCTTTTGTTTTTGAAGAAGGAGGATGTATAGCTTATTCAGACCTGCACCCATGGCTTCCTCTTTTGTTCTGACATTTGGCTCCCCTAAAAATTCCCTTCCAAGTTATATTTTCCCCTGGTGTTGCCATCATGTTGCTTGTACTCAGAGCTGCTCAGGCAGGTGTGGCTATGTTGTTTAGTCGGGTGGCTCTTCATGTTATGAAGCCTGAGGGGAAGTGGATAAGCTGCCCTCCATTGGCACTGGGGCTGTGTCTACACTGCAAGGAAAAGTTGGAAAAAAATACGCAAATTGAGAACTGCAATTTGCATATCTTTTTCTGCTTTTTTTCCCCGAAAGAGGCTTTTCCGAAATCTGGCCCATCTACACGAGGCCAAATTTCGGAAAAACCTCTTTCGGCACATCCCTTCTTCCTCATACAATGAGGAATATAGGGTTGGCAAAAGAATGTGTCTGCTTTTTCAGAAATTGTTCTGCAAAAGTGGACGCATAAGCTCTGCAGTGTAGACATAGCTTGGGAAAGTGGTACTGTTTCTGGTCCTGGATCTGACCAAGTTAACGTGGAATCTGTGCTGATTGGTAGAATGAGAGAAGGAAAGTCTGAAACTGGAGAAAGAAGAGAGGAAGGAGCTTCACTCCCCTTAGCTGAAACTAGCTGCTGCCTATCCAGGAAAGCTAATGTTTTGTTTTTGGTTTTGTTTTTTGTTCCCTCTTTTGGTTACAGCAGCTTTAAATAGCTGGCATAATATCAAATAGAAGTTGGCTGAATGGGTCAGCAAATGCGGATGAAGTCTTTAAAATGTAGAAGTTCTGCAAACTACACGGTGTGTGGAGATAACATGGATAAGAATAGTTATAATAGAGATAAAAGTGATAAGAATTCCAATTCCAGGATTGGTCAGTGTGGGTGAGGTGAGAGATCCTCGGTACAGAACAGTTTAATAAAGCAAATAATAATTGAGTCAGGACCATGGAAACCACTGCTAGTGCTATTGTTTGTTTAATAAAATAACTTCCCTTTCAGCAGGGGGTTGGCTGGAACCAAGAATATGATTTGCATGTTGTGACGCATTGCTACAGTGTGGGGCTTTCCATTTCTCTTCACTTTCAACATAGGTTCACTGGTTCAGAGTCACATCCACTGTTTGTCTCCCTGCCCACTTCCTGTTTGGCTCGTGGGGCTGTAAGTGTTGAATTTTGCAAGAAATCAGACATTTAATTCACCGTTCTTCTCTTGCTGTTTTGAAGTGTGCTACTTCCTTGGAACAGCAAGGTTTAAAAATGATTTGCTGCTCTTGTGACTTGTAGGAATGTATTGGTGCTTTGCAAACGCAAAACAGGCAAACTAAACCTTGCTGCCAAGAGCCTTGAGTTCAGAAACAAAACTTATCCTTACCTGTGTCTGCCCTGTAGAGATGACATACAGGCAGTCCCCGGGTTACGTACAAGATAGGGACTGTTGTTCTTAAGTTGAATCTGTATGTAAGTCGGAACTGGCGTCCAGATTCAGCCGCTGCTGAAACTGACCAGCGGCTGACTACAGGAAGCCCGAGGCAGAGTTGCTCTGCCCCGGGCTTCCTGGAATCAGCCGCTGATCAGTTTCAACAAGCTGAATCTGGACGCCAGTTCTTACATACAGATTCAACTTAAGAGCCCCAGGCGTCCCCAAGTCAGCTGCTGCTGAAACTGATCAGTGGCTGATTCCAGGAAGCCGGGGCAGAGCAACTCTGCCTTGGGCTTCCTGTAGTCAGCGCTGGCCAGTTTCAGCAGCGGCTGACTTGGGGACGCCTGGGGCAGAGCAGCTTGGGTGCTGCTAGGTTGCTCTAGTAGCGCCGCTCCTTGGCACTACTGGACCAACCCAGCAGCACCCAAGCTGCTCTGCACCAGGCGTCCTGATTCAGCTGCTGCTGAAACTGACCAGCTGTGGCTGAATCAAGACGCCTGGGGCAGAGCAGCTGGGGTGCTGCCGGATTGGTCCAGTAGCGCCCAGAGCGGCGCTACGGGACCAACCGGCAGCGCCCCAGCTCCTGTACCACAGGTGTCCGGAGCAAAGCCGCAGAGCACGGGGACAGCCCAGACGCGCCGCGGCTGTCCCGCTGCCCACGTGCTCTGCGGCTTTGCTCCCCGTCTCCCTGGTCTGCTGGTCTCCAGCAGACCAGGGAGACGGGGAGCAAAGCCTCTGAGGACGCTGGCAGCGGGACAGCCGTGGCGTGTCTGGGCTGTCCGCTGCCCGCGTGCTCTGCGGCTTTGCTCCCCGTCTCCCTGGTCTGCTGGTCTCCAGCAGACCAGGGAGACGGGCAGCAAACCCCATTCGTAACTGCGGATCCGACATAAGTCGGATCCGCGTAACTCGGGGACTGCCTGTACTGATACCTCTGTGCCTCTGTTGGCTGTTCCCCCCCCAACCTTTGTCGGACAAAAAGCTCTTGCAGACTGTCTAGTGCTGCCCCTTCCCAGGAACAGGAGAGAGGGAAGTAGTATCTCCCTGATATGCTACAGACTCAACAAGATGTTTTCCAGGACAGTCATTTCAGGGTGTGTGAAAGTTTATGCTGCATTTCCCTTATTTGAATTGGGTTTGTTCTCATAGGCAAGTTGTTCTACACTCCATCATTCCTCTTTTCCATTCAGCAGAGGTGATGGGTTTCTAATTGGGAATTAAAGGTGAGCTATATCCCTAGCAGCTCAACAAAATATAGCTAACATTCTGGTCAAGTAGCCAAAGCTGGAGAAGATATTTAAGTATTCCAGATGTTGAAAGTAATCCATGTTCTCAAGTTGGCTTGCTGTGCATGTGTGTATGCAGAGCCACATTTTCAAACACTATTTTTCAAGGTGTACCTTCAAAATATGTGCAATAGCCCTATGAAAAGTGAATGAGTGTAATGGGAAATATATAAAAAAAATATTTTGGTGAGGGATGGGGGGAGCAATTTGGAAAAATGCCATATAGACATGATTCAGTTATTTCACCCACTGAAATTACAATTCCAGATACCTAAAGGACACGCTCCAGTTTGCACTGCGGAAAGTGCACGTCCTCACCAACCCATCCGGTCAGCCGGTCGTCTGGAAGACATCCAAGCGAAGGTCATAACTGCTGGGAACAAAGAGTGCTCACAAGGCAGAACAGACGTCCTGGTGTCTATTTGCTCCAAGACATTTTTCTTAGGTAAGCAAACTACAGAAAGTCAAGTCATCTCCCTCACCTGTTTTTGTTTGTAAATCTGGTGTCTGAGTCAAAACAATTGCTGGAAAGCAAAAGCAAAATGTTGTGGTGGTGACATTTGCCTATGGCTGTACTGACTCCCTTAGAGATCCCCTTGAATACAGAATATGGTTATTTCCTTAAAGTTCTGGGGGATTGGCTGAGAGATGTATGGAGTTCTGGGTGTGAGGCTGACGTATCTTTCTGAGCACAGTGTAACTAGAAAAAGCCACATGATAGCATTCTGAAAAAGGCCTGCTTTATTATGGCTGAGATTATTAAACCATAGCACATCCATGTGGTTCTGTTACCAGAGCCTCTTATCAAAGGCAAACATTAGTTAAGCTTTTGCTAAAGAGTGCTTTGCTCCATAGAGATTATCAGTTTGCAGAGCTGGATTTAGATTAGCAGTAATGAGAGGACTGTAAAAATTTCATTTCTCCAGCAAGGAATCCTAAAGCATTTTGCCACTGAAGTGATGGAAGGCAGCAGACAGCTGGCCAAAATTCCCTATCTGAACTGTGGGCAAAAGGTCCACGGGTAAACCATCCTGCTCTTACTACGTTTTACGGGATCATTGGTTTCCAGAGAGAGTGTGCGCACACTGCTTCTTAACTGCCCCGGGCGACCTGGTATGCCAGTGAGCCAAGTGGAACCCACAACTGGACAGCATGACAGACTGAGCCTGTTTTGATGCCGCTGGTGTAGCATTTCCAGGTTGGATACATAGTCCAAGCCCAGTTATCGCTCGTCTCCAGTTTCCTTTCAGACGAGCTCTGGTCTGGAACATTTAAGAACAGACACACAGCTGGGAGGCAGGAGAATGAACCAGGTGAGATGGTGTCTTCTCTCCTTGCCCAAGCTGGCACGTTTGCTCCCACTCCATCCTGCCATGGATGGGGATGGTTCCTGGCTTTGATTCAGATTGAGGGTGGCCCAGTGTGTGACCATTCTGAAGAGAGCAGAAGGCAGCTACTTCTGCTGCTAGTTAGAGTTCTTAATGGGCTCACATTACATCCACTGTAGCTAATTCTGAGTTTCAACTCTCATGTTACATCTGTACAGTAGGTGGTGACCCAGGAAAAGCCTGCAGCACATGAGATAGTGTATGTTACTGAAGGGTCTGGAGCAGTCTCCAGGGCTTGTAATGCAGGAAGAGAAGAGAAGAGCAGAGCAGAGAGAGGATGTTAATGATTGTGGGGAGGTTGTGCTGTCTCACTGATTTGCCTGCTGTTGGCCTCATCTATGTGTACATGTTTCCAGCCTGATTTCTTGAGTTATCTGTATGGCTGGCACCGCCCAGGTTGTTCCAGGTGCTCCAAGAGCAGCAGCTCTGTTCATTTTGAAGTGGCTGCAGTCTAAGGCCTTGAAAGCAGGGGAAACACCTCTGAGATTATATCAGCATGGTGTACCTTACAGCAGCATAGCTGTGTCACTATGAAATGTAGCCGTTCTTTGGGCAGGAGACCTCTCTCCTCCCGACAAAATAAAACTACCCTTCAACACGTGGTGGTAGGTGTGGTGGTGGAAGAGCATCACCTGTCATCAACGCTCTGTCCACTCTCGTGCTTCTGGTTGGTAAAGCTTCTGTCAGTCGGGTGTGGGTTTTTTTTCCTCTCCCCTAACTTACAAAAGTTTTAGCATTTTAAGTGATAGTGTAGACATAGCCAGATTCTCTGCCTTATGAAGTCTGTGTGTAACTGACACGGCTTTAACAGAAGTGTGCTGATTTCTAGTTTCATTGAGAGGACATCACCGATGTTGGGTATCTAGAATAGGCCCTCAGCACTGATGGCGCGGAAGCTGTATTGATTTACACCTGATTTACACCTGCTGAAGATTTGGAACGTATGTGTGCATGCACGCCTCTCTCTGCCTGCCTCATCTAGTAGGAGAGCACGTCTGTCTGGGGGCTGAGGGGCTGGCACTGAAGCAGTGGGGTGATTCCCCTGCACCACTGACAATGGAATTTGGCTTTTACCATGCTTGAGTCTCAGGCTGACCAAACAAAATGGCTGCCTGTTCATCTGAATGCTTTTTGAAGAATACATCCCATCCTTGGTACTGCGTGAATCACACCCGCTTCCTATTAATGAACATGATCATTTTTCAGAAAACAAAACTGGAATTCTCTTTCTTTTCTATTCCATGCCACTCTGCGCTGTTTTCTGTGCTGATCTTTAGATGGATTTTGGCAATTTAGCCCTTTCAGCAAAGCAAATTAAATGCAGTGCATGCTGAAACACTATGAACTAGCAGTAGTCTTTACATATTCCTTCTTGCACTCATGAGTGCTGCTGTACAATTTATTCCTTCCACTTATAATAGCTGCTAAGGGGAGGGGACAGAGGAGTGAGTGACCTACTCTGTCAGGGAGTAAGAGGAAAACACCCAGTGACAGGAAGGGGAAGAACAAGCAGCATAAGGGTACGAATCTCGGGGAGGGGGGGTTAGCTCACCGTCACCCTCCCTAAATGACACATTTACCCCTCCACACACCCCTCTGCCCTAAGCCCCTACTCACAACCCCAACCCTTACTCCTGCACCGCCATACTTCCTTACCCCCCTGCCCTGACTTCTGCAACTGCACATTCTCAGCCCCTGGCTGATTGGCTGTCCCAGGGTGAGTTCACATAAGACACAACCCACAAAATGGTGAGTTAACCACTGGGGCAGGGGAATTCATTGGTGCAGGGCCTTACCTTACTCTGGGCAAGTGTGTCTTCGGGAGAGCCAGTGCTGCAGGGGGGGCCTGCAGTCAGTAATGTCCATTCATTTTCCACAGTGTGTACTCATCCCACGAGATATTTTGTTGCTGAGTGTGAGAAGAGAAGCAAGAGAGGATCTTCTGCAAGCCTGCGGCTTCTATCCTGGCCCTTATGTGGCTTGTCTACATGCAGCAATAGCCCCCTTTGCAGCATGGTGATGTGGGAAAGTTACAATGGGAAAATGAACATAGTAGCCCTACCAAGGAACCTGTGGAGGCAGATTGCCATCAACACCCTGGCTTGGTACTAACACCACACGGACCTACACCTGCTTTCTGTAGCCCTCTTACCCCCAACAACATGCCTCAGTGCTTCCAGAAATCAAAGCCACTTACCAAGCTCATCCTCTGCTGTTTGTGCTTCGCTGTGACTGACTTCATTCCTCCAGTGTAGAAAATAACTCTGTGGACACTGTCCTCTGGCTCTGGGTAACCCTCTCCCTTGGCAACCTGGTCCTTGATTTCCTCCTTGCTCATTCCACTGTGGTATGGCCCCTGAGGCCCTTAAGTAGCCACAGGTCTTTGGAGTGGAGGTGGAGTCCTCCCCAAGTGTGTCATGCAGCTTTTTGTAGAACTGGTAGCTCATGGCTGCAGTACTGAAGCAGTGTTTTGCTCCTGTGCCTTGGGGTTGATGTTTCTCAGCTCCTTCATTTTGACCCTGCACTACAAAACTTCTACAAAAAGCCTTCTGTCGAGGCTTGCCTGGTGTGAGTCCTCTAACCACCTACTAAGGGAAAAGGCTTTGAACTGGGAGAGGCCCTGGCTTTCCTCTTTAATTAACTGTTGATTAAATCAAATGCAAGGAGCCCTTTATGGCAGGGGAGGCAATAGTAAACACCTGGGTGATTGACAACCCTACCTCAATGTCTTCTCTAGACTGCATTAGAAGAGTAGTCTTTCCTTTTGAAGATGTTCCACTTCAATTCACTATTGATAGTCAAAGCAAGAGTTAAGGTCCAGTAATCCACTGTAGCCTAATGGCTAAGGTAAAGCTTTGGGAGTGTTGGAGAGCTGGGTTCAATTCTTGCTTAGACCAGCTAGTGCTCTCATTCTTTCCTATTGGCATGTAAGTCCCCTTTAGAGTATTAATTAGGCTCAAACAAGCACATTCAGTGTGAGTCCTGCCATAGTGTGGTGGGTTGTTTAGTGGTTGGCAATGCCATGGTTGTGAGTTCTATTCCCCTCTGCCTGGTGAGCTGAAGGGTTTTGGAAAATTATTTGCTGCTGCTTCGGCCATTTTAATAAAACTCTGATCTCTCTTTCGCCCCCTGTGGTCCTGGCCTGCCCAGGAGGTGGGAGATCCCAGTTCCAGTCCCGCCTCTGCGAAGGGACTGGAGCGGGTATCTCCTGCCTCCCAGGGACCGCCCCCCCACCACCCGCCCCCTAACCCCACCACCCCACCCCCCTCCCTAGCCCACCCACCCCACCCCCCACCCCCACCTAACCCCACCCCCCAGAGAGGTGAGAGCTTTCAGTCTAAGTCCCGTCTTTTATTCTTAAGACAATGGCTCCACCCGGAGCAGGGACCTAAATAGGAATCTGCCACCTCCCCGGTCACCTGGGAGAGAGGATTTCCCCAGTCAAACCCCTTCTAAAGGGGCAGAGGTAGGATTCGAACTAGGAAATCCAAGGATCTCCCACCTTCTAGGCAAGCACGCAACCACTGGGCTACAGAGTGATCTTAAAGCTAGGGCTGCCTCAGGCCATACTTAAGTAAAGGGGAGCAGCGCCAACAGGAAAGATTGACAGCGCTTCCTGTTCACAAAGAGAGCACCTTCCTCAGGGAGGCGAGGGCTCGAACCATGCACCTGAGCCTCAAAGGCAACTGCTGTGACCACTACGCTACTGGGCGCTCCTTGTACTAGGGGCTCTTTTTGGCCCAATAAACAGATAATTCACATGGACCAGCTTTAATAGGGAAGTCTCCAAGCTCCCACTGCTCAGAGTCTAGCTCACACAGTCTAGGAAGGACTAGAACCCAGCACGCCACAGCAGAAGCACTTTCACTAGCCCCTGCGCTACAGTGAGCCTCTTGCCTCAGTTCTGTGCTTTGGCCCAGTTAATAGTTAATTGAAGGGAAAGGGGTTCAAGAGGAAAAGAGCACACATGCCTGCTGTTCAACTCTTTTTGTCATAGCTAGCAAACAGGAGCCTTGAACCAGGCTCTCTAATAACCCAGGTAAGCACCCTAACCACTGCCCTACAGAGGGCTGTCTACAATAAGGCTTTACTTTAGCCCAATTAACTGATACTTAAAGTGGACCATCTTTAACAGAAACACAGCAGCATTGTCATTGGCCAGCTCCTGGGACCCAGATAGGAAGCAAAATGTCTAATCAGATGTTGCCACTGTGCTTAGCCGCCTGTTCCTTGAGACAGGGTTGTTAGCCAGTCATCAGGGCAGGGAAATGAGACACAAAACCAGCGTCCCCTGTAAGCTGAGCACTTGGACAGCCGCGCAGGAGAGATTTAAGTCTCCCCCGCTGATTAGCAGAGTGGCCACAACTGCCCAGAGCCTGTGTTTCTCCTGGGAGTTCACAACTGCACACACGTGCTCAGCCTTTCCGGACGACTGTGCCCCTTTCAGGAGTCTGCTTGTCTTGTGTAGCCCCAAGATTTACCTCACTTATAAAACCTAGTTCTTCCCATACAGCCCCCCACACACCCCACAGGCACAGAAAGACGGCCGACTGTCTCGTGTTTACCACAGAATTACACAGTGCATTGGTTGGGGTACACTTGTACTTCCAAAGTATCAGAGCCAGCCAGGGCTGGAAGAGACCTCTGGAGATCATCTAGGCAATCCCCACATTTCAGTACAATTAATTGTGCTACTGGAGTCTGTTTCCCACTTCTGCCTTCCCAAACCCTGCCCCCCAGGGCTGAAGCCTGTAACTTAACCTCATGGGGCTCCCCTGTGGTCTAGGGATCTGCACCTCTGCCCTTCTTGCCAGCCTTGCATTTCCAAACCCCCCAAACCTGTCCCATAATCCCATGGGGGCTGCAGTCCCCAGACTGAGAAACACTGGAATAGATGACATAGCCCCTGAAAGCCCTCTGCGTACCCCCAAGAGAGCATGTGTCCTGGTTCAGAACCATCCTCTCAGACATCACCAACCCTTCGCTATTCGTAGTCCAAGGAAATCAGCAGAACCCTTTGGAGACAACAGGCTCATACACGCTGTCTTCTTACTTCAGCACAGCTAGGTCAGGCCAGGAGTAGACCCCAGAAGTTTGTCCAAATTTCCCTCTAATTTTTTCCATCCATATGAATACAGTGAGTTATGTGCACCGAGGCAGAGCTTGGGGCAGAAGCAGTAAAGCACGTGTTTCTTAAGCAAGAAAGCGCCTCACTTGAAATAAAGCACAAGACTGCTGATCGTGTAATAGAAGAGTGGATAATCTGTGGGAAGTAACAGCTTTCCATGACACTAGGATGGCTGTGGTAATTTGCCCCAAACATTTGAAATGTATGGAGACCTTTTTCTACCCTGTCTTTCGACTGCATCGCCAATGGACCCCTCCCCCCTTCTCCTTGCTTACAATTGGGGGAGGCCAGAGATTAGCCATGGTACCAGTACTTACAATCCCAGTGCCTCCATGATGATGAATGTTTTTCGGATGTTGTTGATCTGTTTCTTCCAGGAACGGGTATCAGCCACTTCGTTGCGGCCCATTTTCTCCAGAGCTGAAGCAGGGAATTCTGCTAGGAAGCAAGGAAAAGTGGTCAGCTCTGCACAGTAGAAGGGTAAAACTTAAACCACTGCAAAGTACCTATTTGCTTGGATTCTCCTTTGGAGGTTTTTGAACATTTCCTTTTGGGTCTGTTGAAGCCAAGATGCAAGGAAGTCCATTTTGCGATCAAAATCATGTGACATATCATGTGACAAATCACGTGACTGCCACATATTATGATGAAAGCATTTTACCCACAATTCCCAGTACAAAAATGCAAGTGCAAAGGAAAAGAAAACTGTTTTTCTGAGAATTTAACACAAACTACTCACTCTCCTTGAAAAATCACCCAGTGCACTCCATTCACAGTTCCTAAGCAGATGAGACTTCAAGTTCTATTGGCTCTTACATAGCAAAATGAATCAGATGCCAGACATGTATTATAGCTAATATTAGGCAGCTTGGCTAGCAATCTAGCACTCATAGAGTGGGACTTGTCATTTGGGGATATTCATTTAGTGACAAATGTGCAAGATTGTCAATTACTACTGTTGCTATTTTGCTGAATATTCAGGGGCTATAAAGCTGTGATTATGTGCCTGCATGGCTGCTAATGCTACCCTATTAAAGCACCCTTGAGTTAATAGATTAAAATTAGATGTGACTGAAGGCGCAGGTTATATTAGAGTTGCTTACTTGCTTGCATATTGAGCTAGGTTAAATCACTGGTGTTGACGCAGAAGAAATTTACTGACCAGTGTGCTGCTCTAGCTGGTAGTATAGCCTGGATCTCTTCTTTTGTTTTTTTCTTCCTAGGACTATTTGGATAGGAAATGGAATGTTACTTCGGAAACCCAGTATGGCCTGATGTGGCGTTGCAAGCTGGTGCCATCGCTGTGGGGGGGCTATAGAAAGCACTCTCACGTGACAGAAAAAATTGGTGTTTGGGTCTTAATTGTGCTCCCGATGGAAGAGGTCAGGGTGATCGTGCAGGAGGCTGGGTGTCTGGCGCTTACCCACAACCCCGGCACAGCATGGGCAGCAGCTGTCATGGAGCACAGGCTATTCCCAGTCCACACAAGACAATACTCAAGCTCTACTGTCTTTCTGTGCTCGTTGGTGCATCAGCCACTGTCTTAGCCCTCATCACCTAGAGGAATACCATTCTACCGGTTTGCAGTGTTCCTGCTTATTTTTTTCCAGCCACGTGCAGAAGAAATTTTATGTGACCAAAGAACGTGTGGAAGGGCACCCCCCCTCAGTAGAAAACACATGCTACTGGCTGTAGGCACTCTGCTAATCAGCTGGGCAGCACCTGAAGCTCTCCTGAATAGCATCCAAATGCCCAGCATATAGGAAACACTCTGTATGGGCCGCTCTGTTTCAACAACACTCACGTGCAAGCTCTTCATTTTAGTGGCTGCCTGCACATTTGCAATTACTGTAGGTTTAAAGAAGTGATTCTCAACCTACTGACCATTTTGGGCTGCTTACGCAGCTCTGTGTTAACTGGGCTCCAGCCACAGGGCTATGATAGTGGTCTATAAAACCATGACTGATGTGGAAAAGGTGAATAAGGAACAGTTATTTACCTGTTCCCATAACATAAGAACTAGGTCACCAATTAAAATTAATAGCTAGCAGGTTTAAAACAAACAAAAGGAAGTTCCAAGTAGTGTACAGCCAGCCTGTGGAACTCCTTGCCAGAGGATGTTGTGAAGATCAGGACTTTTAACAGGGTTCAAAAAAGAACACAATCGATTCATGGAGGTTGGGTCCATCAATGGCTGTTAGCCAGGCTGGGTAGGAATGGTGTCCCTAGCTGCTGTTTCTCTGCAGGTGGGTGACAGAGGAGGGATCACGTGAAGATTCCCTGTTCAGTTCATTCCCTCTGGGGCAGCTGGCATTGGCCACTGTCAGAAGACAGGATACTGGGTAGATGGACCTTTGATCTGACCATTCTTATATATATGTACTACAGGCAGTCCCCGGGTTACGTACAAGATAGAGACTGTAGGTTTGTTCTTAAGTTGAATTTGTATGTAAGTCGGAACTGGTACATATTGTAGGGGAAACTCTAGCCAAACATTTCTCCAGAGCTCAGTTTTATTCTCCCACACCTCACTTCCCTCAGTCCTTTATTCTCAAGCTGAGGTGTCTGCTGAGAAAAGCCGCTTCGCGTCTCCCTGGTCTGCTGGGGGAAGTGGCTAGTGAGGGGTTGCTTCACCCCGTTTGTAAGTAGGGATCCGAAGTAAGTCGGGTCCATGTAACCCGGGGACTGCCTGTACTTGCATGGCCTTGAAGATGTCCCATTGGCCCCTGCTGTGTGCTGATTGGGCCATAAGTAGCCGTGGGCTCAGAGCTGCGGGTTTGTAGAGCTGCAGCACTTTGTCATAGTTCTACTCATCTAACTTACTGAGCTGCAGATGGGATAAAATTAGGGAGGTTTCTAAGTCCCTTTATTTCCCATGTAAACAGCAACTGGCCACCTCCCCAGGCATCTGGAAGAGGGGATTGCCCCTGACAAGCCCCTTCTAAAGGAGCAAAGGCAGGATTCAAACCAACACTTATGCTGCTAGGCAAACACCCAACCACTGGGCTCCATAATCATGCTAACCTACATGCTGCCCCAGATCACAGTTAAGCACCAACAGGAAAGACTAACAGAGCTCCCTGTTCCAATTAACTGTCTTTCTTTGTTATTCGTGCAGGGATGTGAACTGTGCAAGCCTAGACCAAGGCACCTCCAGCACCGACATGGAAGTGAAGCTGAGGGGGCGTTGTTGTCTGAGCTCTGCTGTTGTGCGTGAACAGCCTTATCTCTGGTATTTCCTAACTTGTCGGTGTTGGCTCTGAAACCACAATCCATTTGAACAGAGTCCTAGCTACCGGAAGTGGTTGGCATAGGTATTCGGGCCCTGCCAGGACTCTCAACCAGCTAGTGACTTTGCTGAAGGCAGCCCTGCACTCCCCCAAATAGTGACTCTAACCTCAAGTGTCGTGTGCAGGGGTCCCCTCACCAGGCTGCTACCAGGGATTGCTCTGGTCCAGGGCACCTCAGACACGGTTTGGGGAGCAGACCTGCACGGCGGTTGGACCCACGGCCAGCGGTCACGCACTGAGCTGTCATTGCACATGAACACCAGGGAGCTCAGGGTGGTTCATCGTGCTTGCCAGTTGTTTCTGCCTCATCTGAGGGGCAAATGTGGCAGGGTCCTGATGGACAACTCCCAGTTTCATAAACTGCTGGCATGCAGCTGTGAGCGATTCACCCATATCTGCAGATTAGGCAAGATAATGGCAACTCTGCAGCAACAGAATAGGGACTCTGGAAGATGTTCCTTCTATTCTTGCAGTCTGTGACAGAGCGTGCTGGGCCTGCAAGAGTTAACCTGAGTTACCTAGCCAAGAGAGCCCGCCTCCACAGCCCTACTGGGCATGCTCCAGCTGGAGGACAGCTATAAAAGCTGGTGGAGCAGCCTCAGTGGAGGCTGACTACTGCTGAGAAAGGAGGTGCTACTGCTGGAGGAAGAGTGATGGCTGGATTGAACTGTGTGGGAATAGCTGGAGGCTAGTGGAAAAGAAGGTGAGTGCTGTGAGTCTGATAGGAAATAGCTCAGGGTGAGGAGTTGAGAGAGCTTGATGTGTTTTGGGCAGATTCCCTGCTGAGCTAGTGGTGGGCCATCTCACCAATTATGGGGCTCTGAGCTGGAACCTAGTGGTGGAGGTAGGCCTGGGTCCTCCTACCACATTTGCCCCCAAAGGGGATGCTTCAACTGTAATGATTTGGGCTGTTAAGCTGTGTTGCCATGTGAAGGGCTGTTAAGACTCTGGGTGCTAGGCCTCCCTGCCCTGAGGGGAGGGAGTCTTGAAACTAACTGCAGCTGCTAGTCTGGACTGCCTCACTGGAGCTAGGGTATAATTAGGGGCCTGAGCTATAGGGACTGAGACTCACAGGGTGAATCATGTGTGTGTGTGTGTGGGGGGGGGGGGGGTCCTTACAGGCCTCATGCAATCTCCCTGAGGGTGCTGGGTGTACTTACCCCATGACACAGTTAAAGGCCCACGGACACAGCCTGGGGTGAATGCCTGGCTGCAAAGATGTTGTCGCCAGGAGGGCTTGGCTTTCTTGGCCACAGGACACTATTCCAGCTAAGGCAAAATGGGGCTCCAACTTGCAAAGGGGAAGAGGGTAGTTGGATATAAAATCATAGAATACTAGGACTGGAAGGGACCTTGAGAGGGCCTAGTCTCATCCCCTGCCCCCATGGCAGGACCAAATATTGACTAGACCATCCCTACTCTAACCTACTCTTAAATATCTCCAGAGATGGAGATTCCACAACCTCCCTGGGCAATTTATTCCAGTGTTTCACCACCCTGACAGGAACTTTTTCCTAATGTCCAACCTAAACCTCCCTTGCTGCAGTTTGAGCCCATTGTTTCTCGTTCTATCCTCAGAGGCCAAGATGAACAAGTTTTCTCCCTCCTCCTTATGACACCCTTTTAGATACCTGAAAACTGCTATCATGTCCCCCCTCAATCTTCTCTTTTATAAACTAAACTAGCCCAAGTCTTTCAGCCTTCCTTCATAGGTCATGTTCTCTAGACCTCTAATCACTCTTGTTGCTCTCCTCTGGACCCCCTCCAATTTCTCCATCTTTCTTGAAATGTGGTGCTCAGAACTGGACACAATACTCCAACTGAGGCCTAACCAGTGCAGAGTAGAGTGGAAGAATGACTTCTCCTGTCTTGCTCACAACACACCTGTTGATGCATCCCAGAATCATGTTAGCTTTTTTCACTGCTTCTCCCTTATCCGCAAGACTAGTTATCCTATCAAAGAAAGCTATCAAATTGGCTTGACATGATTTGTTCTTTACAATTCCATGCTGGCTGTTCCCTATCACCTTGTCACCTTCCAAGTGTTTAGAGGATTTCCTTAATTACTTGCTCCATTATCTTCCTTGGCACAGAAGTTAAACTAACAGGTCTGTAGTTTCCTGGGTAGTTCTTCTTTCCCTTTTTATAAATGGGTACTATATTTGCCCTTTTCCAGATTGGCTAACCTAGTGAGGAGGGCTTTAAACTAGGCTTGATGGGGGCAGGTGACCAGTGCCCACAGGTAAGCCAAATACATGGAGACCTGGGAGATGGGTCAGGGTGAGAAGGGGAAGAGCATGGGCTGCAGTAGCAGGGATAAAGGGAAGCCAAGGCAGAATTGGGAGGCACAATGAGATGAGGTTAGCTTCTATATGCAAATGCAAGAAGTATGGGGAATAAGCAGGAAGAACTTGGAATGTTAGTAAACAAACACAACTAAGATATCATTGGTATCTGACTTAGGGGGTTACACTAGTATTCCAATCATGTGTATTATCCCACCTTTTCCTCCCCGGGTTACTGGGGAGCAGGTCACACTCACAGGTGTGCCTGGGCACCTGATGTTTTAACCTAAAAGATCCTGAGCACCCCAGTGGTGATGGTGGTTAGTTGGGGAAAGCCCTATCCACCCCCTTGCTGCAGTCCCTTGCTGGCAATGAATGTAAAATGGTGGTGCCTCCACCTGGCTGGCCTTGTACATGCTCACTGGTGTGCTTGAGCCTCCAGGAACATAGTCATCCAGCTATAATATGGATCCAAAACAACTACAAATCATATACATCTAATAGAACACTTTAAAATAAACAACCTTTACTTAAATAAACAGAGATTAACAGAATTAGAAATGAATATCATTAACAAAACACATAACTTATGCTTGTATAGCTAGACAACAGTACTAATAGTGACCCCACCCCAGAGTGTGCACACCCCTAGACTCAGTGCCAGACACTTGCTTGCGTTGGCGCGCTGATGTTGCAGTTGTAGTGGAAATTTGGTCCAGGCTAAACAGCAGCTCTGTCCCAGGCAGCACTTTTCCATCAAGGCCCAAACTTACTGCCTCGTGCTGTGCCTATAGGAAGCAGCCTGCTAACTCCCAGTTCCAACAGGCTGCATCCAACAGCCCCTCCACTGGGTCAATGTCCTTGGCAGCAGCCTAGCTCCCTCTGGTTCCAAACTCCAAGGCAGAGTCCCAGACTGCTAGGCCTCTTTCTTCAAGCACATGGAGAGAGCCGTCCTCTCTCCCACTAGAGTCCTTCCTTCCTGTTTTTTCCACCAAGGGCTCATGGGAATTGTAGTCTGGATTGTAGCACACAGGGTCTTTTCAGAATAAAACAGGCCCCTTTAGTAAGGGGACTACACTAGTATAGAAGAATACAGGCGGGAGGGAAAGGGAAGAGGTGTTGCCTTGTATATTAAATGTATCAACTTGAACAGAAGGTGAGATGACTGTAGGAGACAGATTTGTTGAGTCTCTGGGTAAAATTAAAAGGGTAAAAAGTCATGGTAGGGGTAGGGTTCTATTACAGACGACTTAAGAAGGAAGAAGAGGTGGATGAGGTTATTTTAATTCAACCAACAAAATCCTTCAAAGCACAGGATTTGATGGTGATGGGGGACCTGAATGGTCCAGACATCTGTTGGGGGAAAATAACACAGCAGGGCACAGATTATTCAATACGTTCTTGGAATGCAGTGGAGAATTCTTCAGAAGGTGGAGAAAGCTACTGGGGGTAGTCTGTACTAGATTTGATTTTATCAAATAAGGAGGAACTGGTTGAGAACTTGAAAATGGAAGGCAGCTAGACTGAAAGATCCTGAAATGATAGAATTCACAATTCTAAGAAGTAGTAGGAGGGAGAACAGCAAAATGAAGGCAATGGCTGTCAAGAAGGCAACTTTACTGAACTCATGAAGCTGGTAAGTGAAGACTAAGAGGAAAACAGTTCAAGACAGTTGGCAGTTTTTCAGAGGGATATCAAGGCTGCAGGAACACTCCATTCCACTGTGTAGAAAAGGTTAGGAAGTATGGCCAGAGACTACCCTGGCTTAACCAGGAGATCTTTAATGATCTACAAAATCCGAGTCCTTGTTTAAAAAAAAAAAAAAAACAGGATGAATATAAACAAATATAAGTATGTAGGGGCAAAATGAGAAAGGTGAAGGCAGAAAACTAGATCAGCCTATCTAGAGACATAAAGGATAACAAGAAAACATTCTACAAATACATTAGAAGCAAGAGGGAAGACCAAGGACAGATAGCCCTGTCTGAGTAGGTTCCCCATGTTCCTTAAATGATGTGCTCTTTTCAGGTTCCAGCTAATAGTTTTTACCTAATGCTACATAAACCTACATTTTGAGAGCGACAATTTTGTAAAAATACTGGGGCTTAAGGGAAAACACCAGTGTTGTCATCTAGTCTCGAGTCCCTAAAGTCAAGCCTCAAGTCTTAATTTGAAAAGTCACTTTTGTATAAGCCATCAATATTGGCACTTTTGGACAATTTTTTCACAAGTCGATTTAACACAATTAGCAAGTCAAGTTGAGTCATCTAGACAATTTAATTCTGACTCCAGTTCAAGTCATGGGACTCGAGTCAACTCTGGAAGACACCATATTAATTGTCCTAAATCTTATCCTATAAAAAGTGATTACTACTAGGATATTTTAGTGCTTCTTAGAGCCATGAATTATTTTTCTGCTTCTGATAATCTTTCTGTGAAATTCTGTTAATGTGTTTTTTAAAAGAATGCAAAGCTGGTTTCTATTACTGAAAATGTGTGGTTTTTTCCTTCCCCTCCCCCAGAAAATCAATCGTTTGAACTACATACCTCTAGCCAGCAAGATCAGATGTGCTTCTTGTGTGTCCCTCCTTTAAAAACAGATTTGCTGTCTACAAATCTTGTACATAGAAATGGCAAAAACCTTTTGCTGTCTCTACAAAGAGCAGATGCCACAAATGCTAAGATTGGCATCTAAGCAGTGAAATTAAATGCAGACATGCTTAAAGAATCCCATAAAAAGTGTGATCACAAGTAATAAACTTAAGGCTGTTTACCCTGCACATGGCAGCTAGCCTTCTGCAGTGTAAGCACTTGCTACAGAGATTGAAGGGTTTTTTCCTGTCTCTGTAGGAAATCCGTCCTCTTTGGTGTCTAGTGAGGCTTTGGTCAGCTTGACTGTCTTTCAGGGGTGTGGATTTTTTACACTCTTGAGTGATGTACCTAGGTTGGCCTAAGCTTGATGTGTAGACCAAGCCTCAGTCTGAAATAATGGGCAAAGGCAATTGGAAGGTTAGAATGCCTTAGCTCAAGGTAGGTGGTATCTAAAGTGCAACAAGAATCCTGTAACATTCAGAGTGTAAAGTGTTTATTTACATTACATCAGTGATTATCTTGCTGTGCTGTTAATTCTTTTACTATTTAACCATTTAATTAGTATTTGCTAGAATGCCACTTTGATTTTTCTTAAACTATTTTGATATTTAAGATGTCCAGACTTTTCATCAATTGTATTACCTAGACTAATGCTATTAAACTATGGCAGGTGCTGACAAAACTTATCAGTAGATTTCCGTCACAGGAACAATTTAAAGAAAACATGGATGTTTTCTCTGTTTTAAGATTGTAGCCATGGAAAGAGCTGTCTTCTTCTGGAAGCTGGTTTCACATGGTGGCTTAGATTTTCCCATCTTTGTATCTAGCACCATTTGAAATCAGTGTTCTAGGAGCAAGAATTACAACGTGGGAAAGGAAGAGCCAAGGAGCAGCTTGCTAACTTCACCAAATGGGTCAACTCTTCAGGTTAGTTTTAGCTGGTTTAAGAATTTTTTTTATTGGCTTGACTGGCAAGTTTGAAGATTCCATGTATCTTATGTATTAAACTTATAACATGGTCACATGTACACTTGTTGCAAGGAAGATCTTTGGAATGTATTTTTACCTAAATCCAACTGAAGATGAACATAATGGGTGGGGGATCCAGAAAGATTCTTGCCGATTTCAGTAAGTTAAGTTCTAAAGTACCTTTTGTGGATCCCCATCCTTCAAAGTCTCTAGGAAAGCCCACTTACCAGGTTTGGGGTGGGGGGGGCATACTAAAGAGCTGTTAGTAGCACTATATCTAGATAAGCAAAATGGCTCCAGAGGACACTGTCTTCTATGAAGCTATATGGAGTGCTAAAGTGACTGGCTTGATTGGTAACCATAGAATGCAAACCAGTGCCCTAACAAGTCATGAAGTGTTAGGGCCTGCTTTTCAGTCGTGATAGGTACCTTCAAGTCCCACTGATATTTATCTGTAACTGTAGGTACTCAGCAGCTCTGAAAATCTGACCCTTCTCTTACTAAGTGGTGGTAGAAACTCCTGTACTGAATATCAAGCTGTTTTCTTAAGATGTCATTGTCAAATTTGTTTATTAAAAAGATTGTTTTCAGTAGTTCCTGTTTACAAGTAAAGCTGAAGTTCTCCCATCATTAACCCTGAGCACTGAAGATACTGAGTTCTAAGGTAGGCTAGTTTGTTCAAACTGACTATTTTGTAGGTGTTGGCGTGTCCAGAAGCATCCAGTCATCTTTGTGAAATGGACCTGTAGCCAGGAACTCCCTCTGCTGAGCTGTGAAAACATCTTACACAGGATGACCGGTCTCTCTTGGTGTTCAGAGTCAGATTTTTGTCTAGCACCATTTGAAATCGGTTATGATGTAGGGGGAAAAGCAACTTTAATGGAAACTCAGTTTTTTTTCCTCCCCACAAGCATCTATATTCAGATCCTGGGGGTTCCAGAATGATGTCAGCAAAAATATCATCCTGCTACAAAGTTTGCATATTTGTGTAATATTTATGGTTGTATTCTGTTGAGCTAGTAGGAATAGTGTCAGTGAAGATTCCTGTTTGGTTAACATGTGGTAGCACATTGAAATGATTCAGTAGTTCAGTTGTGTATATAACATACACCTATCTTGAATTGTGATTTATTAACTAGTAAGAGCTATTTATTCTTTTCAATATGGGTAACCTATTTTATTTTTTCTTTAAGTCAAGACATTAATTTCTACCTCAAAGGCTGATGGCATGTAAAGCATGTTTTTTTCTTTAGTCTACAAGTCTACTCATCATCATCTTTAAGTTAGCTATGGGCAGATAAAAAATTATGTATTATGTGCAATATTGTGTTTGACTAGTTTAGATGATGCTACAATAAAATGACTATGTTCTTTTACCTACTAGATCAGGGAAGGGCAGTAAAACTGGTGGTTCACCAGGATTAGTCTCTGGTGGGCTGCCACTGTATTTGCTTGCACCTCTGCAGTTACAGGTGATTACAGCTCCTATTGTCCAGATTGCTGATCCTGGCCAATGGGAGCTGTGGGATATGTCATGGACTAGGGCTCCTGATGGCTGCATATCACTGTCCCCAGCCAACTGGCGCTGCAGTCAGCTGCACCTGTGGAGGCACAGATGAATATAGCAGTGGTGGTTCACTGGCTGCTAATTGTGGGGAACCAGATCCAGTCCATGGACTGGTATTTGCCCACCATGGTGCTAGATGGTGGCATTACACCACAGTACAGTATAAAATATGTACTATGCAGAACTGTGTAAGTACTAGTTTTCAAGTATAACAAATTGCCCCAACTCAATATCAAACATCCTTTTTTAAATAAAATAAACAAAATTGAAAGTTAGACTAGTTGCATGGCATGCTGATTTTCATTAAAATCAAAATACCTTTCACTCAAGTTGAACTAATGTTTTATTAGGAAGTATATAAGTTGCCACTTAAATTTTACAAAGACCCTTGTATTCAGAAACTGAACATGGATAGCACTAACAAGGTGGTGATTAAGCTCCTTTAATAGTGGAGGGCACTATAAAACAAAACAACCCTCCTGAAACTAACAACTGCAAGCACACTAGGCAGATGGAATGCCAAGCTGTGTTAACAACATGCTCTGCAAGTCCCACCACTGGAAATCTTTGCAGGGTCCTCGCTGTTCAAGCTACCTTAAGCAAAAAGATTTAAGACAACACCATGGGCTATATTCACAACAGAACTTGGTCTTCAGTTGCCTACAGGAGCACATGCCTTGGCCTCATACAGTGCATAAGCCAGGAAGAGGTTCTCTCCAACTCCCCTGTCGAGTTAGTATCCTCAAATCTTGCCTGTTGGATCAAGTCCCTATTAGCTGAGCTGGCACAACAGCTTAGGGAAAAGGAACAGACTATCCTTATAAACTTTTAGTAGCTTATGAAGTGAGATGAAAAAAGACTTGTACTGTTTAGCTTAGCCTTCTCTTTTCTAAGGGGGAATATGATAGAGATCTATTAAAATCATGACTGGTGTGGAGAATAAGGACAAGTTATTTACTTGTTCCCATAATATAAGAACTAGGGCTCATTTAATGAAATAGGCAGCAAGTTTAAAACAAACAAGGACCTTTTCCTTCACTTAGTGCAGTCAGCCTGTGGAACTCCTTGCCAGAGGATATGGTGAAGGTTAGGACTCAAAAGAGCTAGATAGCCATTGATGGACCTAACCTCCATGAATCTATTAGCCAACATGGGTAGGAATGGTGTCCCTAACCTCTGTTTCTCTGGAGGTGGTTGACGGGAGGGATCACATGAGGATTACCTGTTGTGTCCCCTTCCTCTGAGGCATTTAATATTGGCCACTGTCGACAGACAGGATACTGAGCTTGATGGACCATTGGTCTGACCCAGAATTGCTGTTAATTGACCCACATAGTCTGTGGTAAAAGAAAAAGGTTATGTGCGTTAGCTTAGCCATAAGTTCCATGAGGCTGAAACAGATAGCTAGAAATATTTACAATAACATTTCAGTTTGAAAGGTACAGAGTTCAATCCAAGTGCTAATTCATAAGCAATTTTCTGGGAGAAAACATACCTTAAAATGATGGGACAAGATAAATAATTTAGTTTTCATATGACAAACCAAGGGAACAATGTACAAGACTTGATTGTGAAAATTAAAGTAGGCTCTATTGTACAATAAGCAGTTATCTTCCAATAATAATGGTACCAAGATCACTTAAACAATATGGCCACTGACCAATCACATCAAAAGTCTACCAGCACTCATCATGTAGTCTCTTCTGTAAGAAGAAAGACGCTGAAAGGCAGAGAACAAAAGGCATCCAGTATAATGGCAGGAATACAGTCTTAGTATTCCAGGTTGTGGTGAGAAGAGTGAGCACAAAGCTTTTTTATAAGTAAACTTCACACAGGCAAGTGAGCTAAAAAGGATGCATTGGTATACATTCTGGCTTTATGCCTTAAAAGTGCAGTTGATGCCTACAGTAGTCAATCACAAAAGGAAAAACTCTTCTTCTGGTGAAAATGGTGGATAAATAGTCCATTACAGGAACTTAGTGCAAGTGTAGTCCTTCATTCTGCAAATTCCTTTAACTTACTACTTTCACCATTGCCCCTTCCCCTAAGCAATCACTTTACTCGGGGTGTATGCAGCAGTTGGGGAAGTGGAGACTGTTTTCCTGCAAAGCAAGGATAGTTACAATTTCAATTGTGTATCATTCATCTAGTGATTGAACATTTATAGTCTTTGTAATGATGCAACTGGTGACATTTCCTAAGTCAGTTTGTTAGTTCAAAGACCTATTTACACTAACTCTTTTGGTAAGTGTATACCAGCAGCCAGTAATAGGCTCCTATAGCTTTTTTTTTTAAAACTGATCAAGTTATCAAGCTGCTTGATACACTGTTCTCTTCCTGAAGTTGTTCAGGCTCTGTTATACAGATTTTGGTTGGTAATTATTTTATACAGTGTTTTGCAATGTTAAATTTTTAGCTAGGAATCCCATGCTCCTGAAGTCACTTCATTAAGCATATTTAGGACTGGTTACAGGCATGTGAACTAGTGGCACAAATTAACCAAAAGCTGCCCTAAAACCACTTTGGACCAAAAAACTTGCTCAAATAACCCTCTGGTTGGCTTCTAAAACACATGAGGCTTTCAACCCTAATATGTACCCACAACTGATTGCATATTTATATCTAAAAGACTATTAAACTGAGACTCTGACCACTCTGAAGTTAATTATCCTTTCCATCTATCCTTTCCATCCTTTCTCTCCTTTTTGATGAGGGTTAGAATAAGTAAGGGTTAAGTAGTCTGTTGCTGCTCTAGGATCCTGGCAACAGCAAACGAACTATTGTATAGGACAGCCAGGCTTTGTCGAGCCGAGGTTCTACTGTCCTGATGGCCTCTGGGAAAGGAGGTGGTTCATAATCAAAATGTTTATAACTCTGCACAAAACATTATGGTAGGTCTTTCAAAAAATTACAACTGAATATTGGCTTAATACTACTTTAAAACTTTCCTATGCAAAAGAAAAATGCTGCTCTTAAGCCATTTTAATTTAAAGCACAAACAGTTTCCTTAACTTTTAAAAAAGTTTTGAATGGGTAACTTTTATTTTTAGTAGTTTGTTTTAATACCGTATCTTTTTTGGTCTCTGTTGCTCCCTGATTATATATTTCTAGTTCCAAATGAGGTGTGTGGTTGACTACTCAGTATTTAACTGTCTGTACTGCAGTTCTACTATACAAAATGTAAGTGTTTGGATTTTAATGAAGCAAATAAAATTGTTACACATTCTTGTTTATCTAATTTGATTTTTGATTGAAAACAAATCACTTTTTTTAAAGTAACATGTAGTGACTTGAAAAGATTCTGGACAGATTACACACAGGGGATGAACCTCTTTAGGTAACCATGCAACAGGTGTAGTATATTACTGTTAGGATCATCAAGCCTGACCTGGACAGGGTCTGGGGATAAAAAGGTAGGTCAGTGTAAGGATGTTAAGTACAGTGTATTTCACTAATATAAATAGCTGAAGCATTTTTGCATCGACTATTTAGTCGATAGGAGGATGCTGCCCCTTTGAAATGCTGTAGCAGAGTTTTAAAGGAGCCCAGGATTAGCTGTATGGTGCTGTTGCTTTGAAGTACTCCCCCATCCACCACCTTGCTTACCTCTGAGAGGCGGGAGGGGAGGGAGAGAGCAAATAGTCAACCATTCCACTTTACTGTCTGAAACAGATGCTTAACATCCCTAGGTCAGTGTCAAACTATTTGATTCTTGACCCCTAAGACTAAGGGTCCCAATTAATGAGATCACACCTATCCATTTGCAACAGCAAGACCATACAGTGTCACTGTGCACATCCACATTATTTACAACACCCTTTAACCTCGCTGACTCACCCAAAAGCTCAATTGTTTTCCATGTTCATTAAAGGTGGATAAGCAGTAACTGGGTTTTTATCTATCCAAGGAAGATTTAACTGTAAGGCTTCTTAAAGAGAAATTGTGGAATGACGGGAGGCTTTTCAGAATAGACTAGACCAACAGCTGTCAAGGACAGTCTAGGCATACCTTAGTCCTGGTCAGGGAGTAGGCTAGTCTACACTGCTATGTTTAGTTCCTCTTAATGAAGAATAGTTTAATGCAGCAGTTCTCAAACTTCTTGGGCTGCAGAATCCTTTACATGTGTCTTAAAAAAAAAAAATTTATGCAGAGCCCTAACAGTCCACTGATTATATGTGTTGTACCTATCAATGTTGGCCACCTTAGACCTCGCGGAACCCCTAGAGATGTCTCCGACCACAGTTTAATGAAACTGTTAAGCCATTGCTACTTTAAAATGAAAGCAATCTGAAATATTTTATGCATGTCTTTAGAAACAAAGACTTGAAACCAAATTGCATCTAGTACATGACCACTCACTCATCCACCAAATCTTAGATTTGAACTAACACTGGTCGCCTCTGATGGAGAAATACATATTTGACTGAGTAATTCTCATACCATATAGGAAGAGCTATGGAAATAACATGTGAGCTTCACCTTTCCACTAGAAACATGAATGAGACATTAAGTGGAAAGGAAATTTAAAACATACCTTTTTTAATGATTAAATTTTTAAAGCAAATACTTATTTTTCATCAGGTACTCTAGGCTTTAAAATTCAAGCTACTGTTCAGCTCATACTAAACTGATGAAAATGGCAAAGCAGAGGGGAGGAAGTTGCACGCTGCTTTGCCATTTTCATCAGTTTAGTATGAGCTGAACAGCAGAGGGGAGGAAGTCTAACTGAATATTATTCTGTAAGCCCAAAGGAGTTGAAATAGTAGGTAGCTTTATTTTTGAGAACCTAAAGAAGTTTAGAAACTGAATACAGAGTGTGGTGCAATTTCCAAAACAAGTTCTAGTCTACAGCAAATACTGGAGCCAGAACAGGCTGTGGAAGGGATATTTTTTTAACCCCCCCCCTTAAAAAAATGTGTGTGTGGTGGGAATAATCATTGTGATGTAATATTAAACTGATTCTTGCATTAAGAGTGGCAGAGACTGAAGAGCATATGTAATGAAAGACAATGGTGTGCTCTGGAGCCATCAAAGCACTCCAAGGTAACTTCAGACAAACACAATCATACTGTTCAAGAGCTTAAAAGCTGGACACAACGTGGTGAAATAAGGCCTTAGCCCTATATTTTCTTCTTTATCCTGTTTAAATGTCTTTTTTTAAATGTCACCCCTACACCTCAATTATTTTAGGGGTTTCTCCATGGGGGAAAAGGTTGGGAATAGCTACTCTAGGCTATTGTTTGAGAATGACACAGATGCAGGGGCCACTGCTCAGTCCAAGATCAGGTTCTAGTGGTTGCTGTTTGTTTTTTAATTTAAAAAAATATCGTAACTATACCAGTTTAACAAGTCTATACGATGCAACATCATACTTCTATAGTATTTAAAATTTCAAACTACCCAGATAAATACATCTTGACATTTTTCTATAGCCCCTAGTGTTTTGTATAAAACAAAGGGAATAGACATGAAAAATCAAACTTTTACATAGACAAGCAGTGTCTTATCTTACATTGCCTGGAGGAAAAGCTCAAGTACTGCACCAGAGGCAGCAAAGTAACAAAAACTGATGAGGGGGGCATAAGCCATCTATATTATGGGGTGGAGGGACAGATGTGCTTTTGAACACACAGACAAATTTGTTCCACAAGAAAATATTGTATTCCTACATCGACATGTAGCCATTCTGATGTAGTCTTACACCTATCAGACCAGCTAGACCAGTGGCCAGTGCCCATCCCAAATTATGGAAGTTGAAAATTCAGGACACTCAGAGGATGAGGTCATGACCCTGACTGCTGTGGCAAACAGCCATTTATAGACCTCTTCTCTGTGAACTTTAATTCTTTCCTAATCCAGTTATGCTTTCGGCAGTAAGTGCCATAGGCTGTGTGTGCACTGTGTGAAATACTCCCTTCAGTTTTTTCAACATGCTGCCTATTAATTTCATCAGGTGACTCCTAATTCTTCTGTTATGGGAAGGTGTAAAACCACTTTCTCTTCCCCAGTCATGATCTAGTAAACCAGCATATCCCCATACCCCTCAATTGTAGGTTGTCTAAGCTGAACAGTCCCAGTCTTTAATCTCTCCTCATACAGAGGCGATTCCATACCTGAATCATTTTTATTGCCCTGTTCTATACATGTTTTACAATTATATCTTTCTGAGATGGAGCAATCAGAATTGCTTATATCCTTCAAGGTGGGGGTGTACCATGGATTGAGGTAATGGCATTATGGGCCTAAGTGTACCTATTTTCCTGTATATAAGGCTGAGGCAGTATAAGGTCAATTCAGTTTTTGTGTGGCTAGTGATCAGAGTCAAGTAAGAATAGATGAAAAAGACTAACAATTTAGAAGACCAGTAAATGAAAAGCTAAAATGTTTTGTATACATTAGTGAATACAAAGGCTAATAAAAGTTGAACCTACAGTACTTGCTCATGCAATAGAGAAGATATTAAGAAACTAACAAATACAGTAAAGAGATGCTTTGACTTACCCTTTCTGTGAAAAGAATTTCTTATAGATCCAAATAGCTGCCAGTGCCAGTGCTATGATTACAATTACTTGAAAGGGGAAAAAAATATCATTAGTCTGATGACAAGTCTCTATTAGCCCAAAACCACACATCCACAAGTAACAAGCTCACAAGTTTAGAAATGAAATTCATGTTACTTTAACAGAAAAAACCCAACCAGCTACGTCAAATGTTAAATCTCCCTCACTCTGAAGCTTTAATGAAAAACAAACACTGATTTAGCACTCAAATGCATACTATGCAATGAACCAAAATCTCAGGGGAGAGGAAAAAAAGCACACACCCGAAATGCTAACAATGTACTCAATGCATTGTAGAGTTCACTGGGCAGTCTCTTTTTAAGAATGGGGTGAGAATCACATCACACTGCTTGTGACAGGGTGAAGGGACTAACAAAACCTGACAGGATGCACACAATCTGGGTAGGATCGGTAGGGCTTACATAAAGCCGAGCTGGACAAGCAAAAAGGGCTGTAGTGTGGAAGTTTTCAGTCACTCTGAGTTTAGTGAACACAAGGGGAAGGGCTGTGAAGAAAGCCAGCAGAGGGCAGTGTCGGTGGAAGCCCAGGGAAACAGCAGCAACAGCAGACATTGTTGAGACTGTGGCTCCTCACTGCTGACTGTAGGGTCCCTACTAAGAATGGTAAGGATTAGTCAATTCTCCCCGTCCCCCTCTTTGCTGCCTCTATCAGATAGAGGTAGCGGAGGAGCAGAGGTACTTCAGAGTGGCAGCACCGCATGGAGCTGATCCCAGGCTCAATGCAGTGCTGCCCCTGGTGTTTCAAAGTGGCAGCACAGCATGGAGCCTGAGGTCAGCTGGGACTCCCTATCTGACCCTGGGCTCCGTGTAGCGCTGCCACTTTGAAACTCCCCAGCTGACCCCATGTTCTGGGAAAATGCCATGTGGAGCCTGGGGTCAGCTAGGACCCTGGGCTCCACATGGCATTTCCAAGCAGCAGCGCAGCACAGAGCCCGGGATTAGTGGAGGAGTCAGAGTCCCCTGCTGACCTCAGGTTCATGCAGGCACTTCCACTTTGAAATGCACAAGAGCACTCACTGGAGACTCTTTTATGTTTCAAAGCTGGCATGCAGCGTGGAGCTTGGGGCCAGCAGGAAGTCCAGCTGACTCCGGACTCCACTTGGGTGCTTCTGCTTTAAAATGCACAAAAGTCCCTGAGCTCTTGTGCATTTCAAAGCAGACGCACCCTCGAGCCTGGAGTCAGTAGAACTTCCTACTGGCCCCGGGCTGTATGTGGAGTTCCACGTTCCTCCTTTGAAATGCGCAAGAGCTCCAATAGGGGCTCTTGCACATTTCAAAGGAGGAATGTGGAAGTGACTATCACTACTCAACTTAGTCCCTACAGTACAGCTACAGTAATGGGAGGACCTGAGTTTCTCTACCAGCCACTGGGAGAGCGGAACGATCTTGGATCATAAGACTGCCTGGAATGACACCTGGTCTGCTGAGACTTTGTTATCCAAAAGGGGAAATGTGCTATGTGCAGAGAAAGCACCGTGAGTCCTAGGGACCTAAAGAGAGTGTGGTACGAAGGCATGACTGAAGGGGATGTCAGCGAGGGCAGAACTAATCCCCTGGATGCAGCCAAAGGGCTGTGCCAATCTAGACGCACTTTTGCGGAAATACTTTTAATGGAAAAACTCTTCCGTTAAAAGTATTTCCGCAAAATCATGCCAATATGTTTCAATACAAAGCCAAAAATATGCTTCCAATTCTTCTGAGGAATTTAGAAAAAAACCCTCTGATTTCTATTACATAGATGACAAATTAGAAAACCACCTCTTTATGCCAAAAATCTGACTGATTAGCTGTGTTAGTATCCATAGCTATAAAATTTGTCAGGACCTTTTTAAAGCATTTCTAAGGAGTATGAAAATAATTCAATGACAGAAAAACTCTAAAATCAATGTAGGTTCCTGCAGTCACGTACTGTACAGTGATTGACACCGAAATAAAACACTGAATTTACACGTGAAATAATAAAACTAGCTTACTTACCACAGATAATAAGCACGATGTACCAACCTAGAGTAAACAAAAAGGTGAATTCAACTTCAAAAAGGAGAGCACACATGGTAGTTACACAAGCCTACAGGCAGGTCTATACGTGTTAATCTCTACATGATTGCCTCCAAGAAAATTCAGCAAAAGCATTACATTAGGACAGGGGTTCCCAAACTTTTTGACACAGGGACCAGTAAATCCACTCACGAGCTTTTAGAGGACTGGTAACATTCATTTGCATATTCATTAAACAAATGATGAATATGCAAATAAGTTGTTTCTAGTCCTCCCAAAGTCCCCAGTGCCAGCTTTAGCAAAGCTTTTGATATAGTCTTGCAAGCAAGTTAAGGGACTATGGATTGGATAAATGGACTGTATGATGAACAGAAAGCTGGCTAGACCATGGTTTCCCAAACCTGACAGCACTGCACGGGCACTCTGGGAGCCCAGAGCACCCTGGCAGCCATGCTGAGGCTCAGTATTTTTTTCCTGCAGCCTAATACCGGGCCACATCCCATAGTTTGAGAAACGCTGCATTAGGACAAGAAGCAGTTAACAATATCAGAGACACAGTGAATATTCTTCCAGGTTCTGTGTCTTGATAAAAAAACCCTAATAGGCGAATTTATATTCAGCTATTGGTGGGGAGAAGCAGGGAGAGGAGGCACAACTACTCCTTTTGTATTGGAGAGTTTTTATTTTTACAATGTGAATTAGCCATGAATGGGAAAATGTGTCCAAGTAACAAAACTTCCTGAACCCCAGATACCATTCAGGTGTTACACAATATGGAATATGCATTTTAAAAAAATGGTTATAGAACTATCACAATATATACTTACTTAATTTACATTTTGGAATTTCATGCTGCCATGAATGTTCAGCAGTGCACTCAATTTTAGGTTGCCCATGCAATGAGTAGCCTGTATAACACTCAATGTTAACCACATCTCCAACAGCATTATGGTGTTTTTCTTCATGTGTTACATGTCCATGCTCGATGAACAGTTGTGGACAAGAGTCGGAAGCTGGAAACACATATTCATAGAATCATAGAATTATAGGACTGGAAGGGATCTCAAGAGGTCATCGAGTCCAGCCCCACACCCTCAAGGCAGGACCAAGCTCCATCTACACCATCCCTGACAGATGTCTATCTAACCTGTTCTTAAATATCTCTAGAGGGAGATTCCACCACCTCCCTTAGCAATTTATTCCAATATTTGACCACCCTGACAGTTAGGAATTTTTTCCTAATGTCCAATCTAAACCTCCCTTGCTGCACTTTAAGCCCATTACTCCTTGTCCTGTCCTCAGAAACCAAGAGGAACAAATTTTCTCCTTCCTCCTTGTGACACCCTTTTAGATATTTGAAAACCGCTATCATGTCCCCCCTTAATCTTCTTTTTTCCAAACTAAACAAGCCCAGTTCATGAAGCCTGGCTTCATAGGTCATGTTCTCTAGACCTTTAATCATTCTTGTCGCTCTTCTCTGTACCCTTTCCAATTTCTCCACATCTTGCTTGAAATGTGGCGCCCAGAACTGGACACAGTACTCCAGCTGAGGCCTAACTAGTGCAGAGTAGAGCGGCAGAATGACTTCACGAGTTTTGCTTACAACACACCTGTTGATACAACCTAGAATCATATTTGCTTTTTTTGCAACAGCGTCACACTGTTGACTCATATTCAACTTGTGGTCCACTATGACCCCTAGATCCCTTTCCGCCATGCTCCTTCCTAGACAGTCGCTTCCCATCTTGTATGTATGGAACTGATTGTTCCTTCCTAAGTGGAGCACTTTGTATTTCTCTTTATTAAACCTCATCCTGTTTACCTCTGACCATTTCTCTAACTTGCTAAGGTCATTTTGAATTATGTCCCTATCCTCCAAAGAAGTTGCAACCCCACCCAGATTGGTATCATCTGCAAACTTAATAAGCGTACTCTCTATCCCAATATCTACATCATTGATGAAGATATTGAACAGTACGGGTCCCAAAACAGACCCTTGCGGAACTCCACTTGTTATCCCTTTCCAGCAGGATTTAGCACCGTTAACAACTCTCTGACTACGGTTATCCAGCCAATTATGCACCCACCTTATCGTGGCCCTATCTAAGTTATATTTGCCTAGTTTATCAATAAGAATATCATGCGAGACCGTATCAAATGCCTTACTAAAGTCTAGGTATATGACATCCACCGCTTCTCCCTTATCCACAAGGCTTGTTATTCTATCAAAGAAAGCTATCAGATTAGTTTGGCATGACTTGTTCTTCACAAACCCATGCTGGCTATTCCCTATCACTTTATTACCTTCCAAGTGTTTGCATATGATTTCCTTAATTACCTGCTCCATTATCTTCCCTGGGACAGACGTTAAACTGACCGGTCTGTAGTTTCCTGGGTTGTTCTTATTCCCCTTTTTATAGATGGGCACAATATTTGCCCTTTTCCGGTCTTCTGGTATCTCCCCTGTCTGCCATGATTTTTCAAAGATCATAGCTAAAGGCTCAGATACCTCCTCTATCAGCTCCTTGAGTATCCTGGGATGCATTTCATCAGGACCTGGTGACTTGCTGACATCTAACTTTCCTAAGTGATTTTTAACTTGTTCTTTGTGTATCCTATCTTCTAAACTTACCCTCTCTCTGCTTGTATTCACTACGTTAGGCACACCTCCAGACTTCTCGGTGAAGACCGAAACAAAGAAGTCATTGAGCATCTCTGCCATTTCCAAGTTTCCTGTTACTGCTTCTCCCTCCTCACTAAGCAGTGGGCCTACCCTGTCCTTGGTCTTCCTCTTGCGTTTAATGTATTTATAAAAGGTCTTCTTGTTTCCCTTTATGCCTGTAGCTAGTTTGATCTCATTTTGTGCCTTTGCCTTTCTAATCTTGCCCCTGCATTCCCGTGTTGCTTGCCTATATTCATCCTTTGTTATTTGTCCTAGTTTCCATTTTTTATATGACTCCTTTTTTATTTTGAGATCATGCAAGATCTCCTTGTTAAGCCAAGCTGGTCTTTTGCCATATTTTCTATCTTTCCTACACAGCGGAATTGTTTGCTTTTGGGCCCTTAACAACGTCCCTTTGAAATACTTCCAACTCTCCTCAGTTGTTTTTCCCTTCAGTCTTGCTTCCCATGGGACCTTACCTACAAGTTCTCTGAGCTTATCAAAATCTGCCTTCCTGAAATCCATTATCTCAATTGTGCTGGTCTCCCTTCTACCTTTCCTTAAGATCATGAACTCTATTATTTCATGATCACTGTCCCCCATACTGTCTTCCACTTTCAAGTTCTCAACTAGTTCCTCCCTATTTGTTAAAATCAAATCCAGAACAGCTTCTCCTCTGGTAGCTTTTTCAACCTTCTGAAACAGAAAGTTGTCTCCAATGCAGTCCAGAAACTTATTGGATAGCCTGTGCCCCGCTGCGTTAGTTTCCCAACATATGTCTGGATAGTTGAAGTCCCCCATCAGCACCAAATCTTGGGCTTTGGATAGTTGTGTTAATTGTTTAAAAAAGGCCTCATCCACCTCTTCCACCTGGCTAGGTGGCCTGTAGTAGACTCCTAGCATGACATCACCCTCATTTTTTACCCCTTTTAGCTTAACCCAGAGACTCTACACAGCTATCTCCTACGTTCATCTCCACTTCAGTCCAAGTGTGTACATCTTTAATATACAAGGCAACCCCTCCTCCCTTTTTTCCCTGTCTGTCCTTCCTGAGCAAGCCGTACCAAAGGAATACAAAACACAACTGCAAATGAATTTAGGCTAAGTATGTTAAATATCAGTTAATTTAAATAGTCGAGTAACCTCATGACATTTTATTGGTTAGTCAACTATTCTATAGTCCCTGGAGCCAGGGCCGGCAGCCACTGTATCAGAGGCAGCAGCGCAGGGTGCAAGGCAGAAGCAGGTCCGGGAGGGGAGCCAGTTTAAGAAATAGCTCTCCTTGCAGACCAGCTGCCTGTCACTTTGTGCTGATGCTTCTGAGAAAGAGGCAGCAGCGCAGGGTAGGGGGTGGGGGGATGTCTGAGCTCCCGGACCTGGCACAAGCCAGAACAGAGCTGGGCTGCCTGCCCGCTTGGCTCCTAATACACTTTAAATACAGAGCCACAGCAAGGGTAGATCCTGGACCCGCTGGAAGCCATGATGGAACCAGGCTGCTGGCCAGCCTGCAAAAAATTTAATGGCTGGGAGAGAGGAAGAGGGAAATGCATGTAGTGTGTAGCATTAACCTATAAGCTTTTCTTATCGGTTAACTATACTATTACATCCCTAATTTAGGCTTCTGCTTTAAAAAAAATATTTCCATTCACACACATTTTAAAATACATATACTGTATTGAATCTTTCTGCTATTTTTAAGATTTGTTTGGTCAGAATGAAACAAATTTCAGGATACCTGTTCCAAAACTCAATTACTCAGGATATTTTCTATGTTTGTCTACTTAAAATGACCATTTTTATTCTGATCCTTTAGTAAATCAATGCAATGTAAACAGAATCTTATACAGTCTCATGTTTGTTTCCAGATATTTGCTATTGTTTATTTATAGGCATTTATACAGTACTAACCATACCACCAAATGAGATAATGAGCACTGGAAGAGTTAAAAAAGCCACCCAATCAAAGGTCTGCAAGCCCCTCAAATAGTGTGGAGATAATGTCCATCAACAAAAATAGAAAAAAGTATTAGATCAGAAAAAGGCTCAAATATGTGTATTAATAAAGTTCTTTAAAGCATGTCCTTTAATAAAACTCTAAGGCTACGTCCACATTGCGCCCATTTGGCACAAGAAATATGAAAATGAGGTGAAGGGTAGAATATCTCTGTGCCTCATTTGCATAATTAATGAGGCTCTGTTTTTGTGCAAGAGCTGTTCTTCCTGACAAAACCCCCGGAAGAACAGCTCTTGTGCAAGAGGGGTTTTTTCACAAAAAATGGAGCCTCATTAATTATGCAAATAAGGCACAGATATTCCATGCTTTGCCTCATTTGCATATTTCTTGCGCTAAAAGGGCACTGTGTAGACATAGCCTAATAGTTTATATGAAGAATACGAAGAATGCAACATACCAAAGACTGAGAAAGAGAAATACACTCCCCACAGTCCCCTCACACTACAGAGACTAGTAGATTGTGTGTGCTCTAGCCCAGCAGAGCGACATCTTGGGGCTGGAGCACCAGCACAGGCTCCCCAATGCTGGGGGGATCCCCAAGCCTTGGGGTTGGCTCCAGGCAAGCTGGGGGCTGCATGCAGCCCCCAGGCCTTAACGTTCCCCAGCCCTGTGATAAGGCAACAGACAATACCCATTGTATATGTGGAGTGTTTTGTTTTACTCAGGGGTGGGGACCCTCAAGTCCAGGGACTGGATGTGGCCCTTAGCTTGCCTGGATCAAACCCCCAAGGATCAACCCTGCTCCCCCCAGCATAGGGGAGCCCACACTGCTGCTCCAGCTCTCCTGTCACCCCCCTGGGGACTGAAACACACAGAAGCTACTAGGCTGCCACCCCAGGCTCTGGTGTGTGATGGGAATGTGGGGAGTATCTTTCTCCTTCTTAGTCAGGGCCGCAGTGAGAATTCCACCCCCCCCCCCCCATCTCGCTTGCGGGCGGACCCACCTCAGGAAAGGTTGCCCAGCCTGGTTTTACTGATAGTGGCCAGTGACAGCAGCAGCGCCCCACCCTTCCACGGGGAGTGGCTCTTCCTTTCCCCACCACTAGGGAAGGGTGGGAGCACCCCTAGTTGCAGGGCCGCACCCTGGGTGGTCAGACACATGGGGGAGGTGGGGAGGAGGAAGGGTTTAGCCTCCGAGCCAGACGCCACCATGGCACCTCCCCCGGGCTAGGGAAGGCAGAGATGTGGGTCCCCCCTGTGTACAGCTGACTGGTCAGGGCGCACCACATAGCATGTGGGGGGGAGGCAGCTGGGAAAGAGCTGGGCCACAGGCCCCAAGGCATGAATGGGGCAGAGCAAAGGGGTGGAGCCACAAGAGGGCAAGGGTGGGGCTACGAAGCAGAAACGGGGAGGACCCTGGAAAAACAGGGTGCAGCTGGGGGCGTCCCGTCCCACTCTGCATGGGGGACACACCCTGCGCTCCCCAGGGAAGCAGCACAAGCACCAGCAGGGCCCAGAGACACAGCTCCCAGCACGGCAGAAGCAGCTGCATGGTGCAGGGCGGCTCCCAGCACATCTCCAGCTGCGACCAAGCCCTGCTGCTCACTGCGCCTGCACGCCACCAATTGGCTGAGGGGGAATGTCGGGGCCTGGATGCAAGCCATTGCCCCAGCTAACGACCTGTGGGAGGGGGCAGGAGGGATGCGTGAGGAGAGCGGCACATGCTGGGGCGAGGCTCTAGGCCCGCCATGCTCTGATGGGAGCTACACATGACTCACACCTGCCCACTGGAGCGACCATTAACGCCCCGCGCGATGCAGTAACTAGCCACTATGGCGCGCCCTCTGTTAACAGAAGCTGATTTGACAACTCGATTGGGCCACCATGTTGCTGCCAGGCTATATGAGTATTAAACATTTCTCCCCTCATACTGGTCCCCTCTGGGTATGTGACGAGTGCCACGGGTTCCTGGTACCATGAGCTCACAGAACTGGGGCTCTTTGGCAGAATGAAGGGTGATTTGGCTGTTGAGCCACTTGTGCCTGAGTGTGGCTGCTCTGAGCCCTGCACACACACCAGTGAAGGAGAGTTTGGTGTTTCTCTTCTCTCCCTATCTTTAAAGGCGCCCTGTCCCACTCTCACCACAACACTTGGTTTGCGAGTGGGGCTCCAGTACAGCAGCTACATTGACACCAGCCTGCCAGTCCTAGTTACCGGAATTCCTGTCAACCACCCATAAAACGCTTTGGCTTGTTCCAAGCTGTTTTATTGTCTTAAGGCATTTTTTAAATTGCAAATGGTATGAAAAATGGAGTACTACATGCATTCAGGCACCACTGTGGTCTTTGTATCTTCTTAAAAACTTAGGCCACACAGTTGGCATACTGAAGTATATATTCACGTCTCTGTAGAGAATAGGCCTGTCACTTTGGCCATTTTTTCAACTAATTTACTTAAATGTAAGTTGCTGCACATTTGTCTGATCTTTCCAAACTCCTTTGCTAACCCCTCTGTGGCTCTGTCTTTTAAATGTACTAAGAGCTACCAGGCTCTTAATAAATTTAAAAGGCTGAAGCATAACTGGGGTGGGAGGAAGCAAGTGTGACCAGGGGAGCTGATTTCTGGTTGATGCCCACTCCCCTGCTACACCTCTGCCTCCCCTGCGTCCTGCAGAGACGGTGCTGCAGGGAATAGGCTTTTAAGCCAGCTCCCCCTAGCACCAGCATATGCTTCTCAGATAGTAGACTAGTTGCTTACATCCCTACTCCATAGTGGCACATATATACTCTGCTGGCCTCTGCCCTCTCAATTACTTCTTGCTGGAAGTCTGCAAGAGCATTAAATGTGGCATGACTTGACCTTTAAAGAAAATTATGTAAGGGGGCTCTGGAGTTAGCACTCAGAATTCTGTCACCCGTCCAGCTGATGTGATCACCCCCACTTTCGCCACTTTGCAAAAGAGGTGCAATAAAGAGCACAGAAGAGAATACAGATAAAGCCTGTGTTCTACCGGTCAATAAACAGTCTAGTATTAGCAGGGCTACGCTCTTCAGGAAGGGCCAAATTAAAAACTGTTTGAACTTTGCCATATAAATGGCCCTAATGGTAGATTTCCTATTGCCCAAGAGCACTTCCTTTACTACCTGACCAAGACAGGGAGAGTGTCATATTCCAGTAACTTAACTGCTGTGTGCTGAATGCCTCCCAGGCACAGGAACATTATGTGGATAGTGGGGCTTCTGGTAGGCAAGAACTGCACTGTTCTTCACTTTATATCTACTACTAGAGAACAATGTGTTGATGTTCTATTTAACTCCTGACCTAAAAACAAGGAAGAAATGTGGTAAACCTATCCCTCCATGGAGGTTAGGTCCATAAAAGACTATTAGCCAGCAGATAAAATGGTGTCCTTGGCCTCTGTCAGAGGCTGGAGAGGGATGGCAGGAGTCAAATCACTGGATCATTGTCTTTGGTCCACCCTCTCTGGGGCACCTGGTGCTGGCCACTGGGTCAGATGGACCATTGGTCTGACCCAGTACGGCCATTCTTATGTTCTCCTCTTAATCCTATTTGAGAGTATTCAGCACAAAAGGCTCAAATTTTGTATTTTACCTGCTGTTAAAGCAGCCTACAAAGAGAAGGAAGCATTCTGCTATTTTTTTTAGAAGTTTACTACTACTATAAACAAAGAACTGCCTAGAAAATGTTTATGGATTTCAGTGTTAAACTGTGAACCACTTGCCCAACAAAAGAGAGTCTACTAACTATATCAAGATGACTTGCACGACAACTGAAATGGAAAAGCAACGATACTCACCTGCACAAAAATCAGGATCTGATGACCAGCTTGAATTTGCAAGACATGTAGCTAAAGGAGACTTCCCACTGCTCAAAACATACCCTGAGCGACAGGAGTATTTCACTTTGGTCCCAGCGACATAGGAATCTCTCGCTTGCTCAGCCAACTCAGCAAAAACGAACCTTGGAGGAGAACCACAATCGCCTAGCAACAGAGACAGACAAGGAAGAGAAAAAGTTAACTTTGAAAGACATTCGGTAGTCTTCTCAAAAATGAGTATCTTCTTATTTTACTGGGGACAATTTGGATATAGAGGTTGAACCTCTCTAGTCCAGCATACTCTGGTCTGACAACATCCGTGGTCTGCAAGATTTTAGTTAGTTGGATGTCCTCTTATTGCAGGTCTGGCCAAGATTCCCACAGTCCCATAAAGTTTGTTTTCAGCCACCTGTCCTGGCTCTCAATGTTCTGTGCTGTTATTTAACTTTAATTTACCCCTACAGACATCAGCAAACAGTGGAAGTGCTGGTAATGATACTAAGCATAAGCATGACTTTTATACTTTGTCTACTTATTTCCTTGTGCAAAATTGTGTAACAACAATGACACTTCATTATTTATCAGTACAATCAGACATTATTAAGATGCTTTGCAAGTACTGTTTCATGTATTCGCCTCAGTGAAATAAAAATAAGAGAGATCCTGACTTCCTATAATTTGGCAAATTCCCTGGTTTGGCACAGGTCAGGTCCTGAGGGTGCCAGACCAGAGAAGTTCAATCTGTTCAGTTTTCTTTAGAGCCTTGAATCTACTGTGAATGAACTTGATGCACAACTGCAACTATAATGTAAAAATTTAATTGACTATGTATACTACACCCTGAGCAACTATTGTAATGCGAGGTATGCACATTGTGCAAAACAAGAGACTCCACCACCACTGCACCGATTTTATTATTTATGACAGCACTGGATCAGAGTGACTGGCAAACACACAAGGTTACATGAGAGAATGTGGCATACAGAACACGGTACACCAAGGGAGTAATCTACATAAGAGTGCATGAAACATGCAGGTTTAGAAACGAGTGAAAACAACTGGTGAACAGCAATATTTGAGACAGATGTCTTTCATCTCTCTATCTATTCTAGAGTGTGTTTCTCTATGTGTCTATTGGTTCAATAACTGCTCCTAAACCGTAAGAGCTAGGATCACCAAATTTGGTAGGCAGCTTCCTCTTACCCTAACTTAAACCAAGGTTAGGGTTTGGTTGTGCCTGAAAAATGTGAAGTGCTGGGAATGGGACTGTTTTGGATCACATGGAAAGGGAGCAGAGAGTGGAAGACGTGAAAGGGAAGGGCACAGAGAAGATCGACACGAGACTGAGAGTGGCCACGGGGGGCAGCTTCATCATAAAGACAGTAGCCAGCAGGGCTGAGGCTCTGCCATCTCGCCTACCTCAAGACTGGGTAAGGAACTCCCTTACCCCAAACACGGAGCCTGCCTCCCCCACCCACCGAGAGCCTATAGGATGTCTGTGGGGATGGGGGGGGAGGGACACCCACTAGGGGGGGCAAACCCACCAAGCCTTGCCCTCCCCCCCAAGAACCTGCAGGCCACTTGAGACCAGAGGCAGCCCCCAGAGCCTCACCCACTCCCTAATACAGCCTGCAGGCCAAAGGGGTCTGGTGGAAGGAGGCAGCTGAAAGAGGAGCAACCCACAGAGCCTGGTCTCCAGGCTGCGGCTGCCTTACTGACACCCTTAAGCACAGCACAACTGCTGCCGCTTTAAATGTGGCTGCTCCATGCTGGGAGCAAGGAGGGAGGCTTTGTGCTCTCTCCTGCCCTGCAGCAAAATCTCTCAGCTCCCATTGGCTATTTTCAGGCCAATAGGAGCTGAGAAATTTTACTGGTGACGGTCTAAGAAGCAGTACTGCAGAAAGGGATCTAGGGGACATTGTAGACCACAAGCTCAATATGAACCAACAGTGTGATGCTATTGCCAAAAAAAAAAAAGCGAACATGATTCTGGGAAATACAACCTAGAAGAGGTTACATTTAACAGGAGTGTTGTGAGCAAAACACGAGAAGTTATTCTTATGTTCTACTCTGTGCTGATTAGGTCGCAGTTGGTGTATTGTGTCCAGTTCTGGGCACCACATTTCAAGAAAGATGTGGAGAAATTGAAGAAGGTCCAGAGAAGAGCAACAAAATGATTAAAGTTCTAGAGAACATGACCTATGAAGGAAGACTGAGAGAATTAGGTTTGTTTAGATTAGAAAAGAGAAGACTGAGAGGGGACGTAATAGCAGTTTTCAAGTACCTAAAAGGGTGTTACAAGGAGGAGGGAGAAGAATTTTTGTTCCTGACTTCTGAGGACAAGATAAGAAGCAATGAGCTTAAATTTCAGCAACAGAGGTTGAAGTTGGATATTAGAAGAAATTTCCTAACTGTCAGGTTGGTTAAACACTGGAATAAATTGCCTAGGGAGGTTGTGGAATCAGACATTCAAGAGCATGTTAGACAGACATCTAGATCGGGGGTGGGAAGTAATTTTTGACAGGGGGCCACTCCAAAATTTTTGGAAATTGATCAAGGGCCACACTTTTCCATATTATTAATGGAAGAATTCTGGTCTGGGATGAAGGTTGGGTGCAGAAGGGAGCTTGGAGTAAGGGACAGGGGTGCAGGGAGGAGTGTGGGGTCTGGGAGGGAGTTTGGGCGAATAAAAGGATTTCATCTGCATTAAAGTGCAAGCTGGTCTCCATTTTGGAAGAAAAAATTAGAGGACTTGAGACCCATGTTCCATCAGAGAGGATGAAGACTTCCTCGATAGAAGGCAGCGTTTAATCTTGCAGACACAGCAGGCTGAAGAGCCACAGAAGGCAGTGCAGGACGAGGAAGAGAACTGGCAGCATGTAACCTCTAGAAGGAGAAGGTGGCCAGCTCAGGTATCCCCCATTCCTGTAGAGGTAAGTAACCGCTTTCAGGCTCTCTCCGCAGGTGGAAAATGCTTTGGCAGGGACTTCTCCGGGAAGAAATCAGAAGGGAACACTATCTACCAGAAAGCATGAGATGCGTAGTCCCAGGGATGGGGGTTCCATGACCACCACCACCCCCAAAAGAAGACGACGGTTGGTGGTGATCGAGGACTCCCTGCTAAGAGGACTGAGTCATCCATCTTCAGTCCAGACTTGCACTCTTGAGAAGCATGCTACTTACCAGGAGCTGAAATTCAGGATATAACAGAGAGACTTCCAAAAGTTATTAAACCTTTGGATCGCTAACTCTTCCTGCTTCTCCATGTAGGATCTAACAATATGGCCAAAAATGACCTTGAGTGGGCTACAGCAGATTAAGTAGCACTGGGAAGAAGGATCAAAGAATATGAAGCCCAAGTGGTATTCTCGTCCATCCTCCCAGTTGAAGGAAAAGGTCCAGCTAGGGATCGTCGAATTAAGGAAGTAAGTAAGTGGTTGCACAGGTGTTGTCGGATAGAGGGCTTTGGTTTCTTCAACCATGGGACTCTGTTCCAGGCACGGGGATTGTTAGGAAGAGATGGGATCCACCTAACCAAGAGAGGAAAAAGCACCTTTGCGGGCAGGCTTCCAAACCTAGTGAGGAGGGGTAGGTTCGCTGGGGGATGGTGACCAAAGCTCTGAGATAAGTGAGGAAGTCGGATACTGGGAAGAAAAACAAGGAGGAATGAGCAACAAGGGAGGAGCCCTGATTCGGATGGAGAAGGTAGGGCCATCAACTGGTTATCTAAGGAGTTTGTATACAAATGTGAGAAGCCTGGGAAACAAACAGGAAGAATTAGAAGCCGTGGCCCCGTAAAAGAAATATGATTTAACTGGAATAATGGAGACTTGGTGGGATAACTCGCATGACTGGAGCACTGTCATGGAAGGATATAAACTGTTCAGGAAGAACAGGTGGGGCAGAAAACGAGGAGAAGTTGAATTGCATGTAAAAGAGCAGTATTATTGCTTGGAGCTCCAGTATTTAGAGGGAGAAAAGACTGCTGAGAGTCTATGGGTTAAGTTTAGAGGTGAAAGCAACATGGGTGATGTTGTGGTTGGTGTCTACTATAGACTGCCAGATCAAGTGGATGAGGTAGATAAGGCTCTCTTTAGTCAACTGAGAGAAGCTTCCAGATCACAGTCCCTGGTTCTATGGGGGGGGACTTCAATCACCCTGACACTGGATGGGAGACCAATACAGCAGTACACAGACAATCCAGGAAGATTTTGGGGAATGTTGGGGATAACTTCTTGGTACAAGTGCTGAGGGAACTAACCAGAGGCCATGCACAACTTGACCTGCTGCTCACAAACAGAGAGGAACTAGTAGGGGAAGTAAAGGTGGGTGACAACCTGGGAAGCAGTGATCATGAGATGGTAGATTTGAAGATCCTGACCAAAGGAAGAAAGGAGAGTAGCAAAATACACACCCTGGACTTTAGAAAAGCAGACTTTGACTCCCTCAGAAACCTGATGGGCAGGATTCCCTGGGATGCTAACATGAAGGGGAAAGGAGTCCAGGAAAGCTGGCAGTATTTTAAAGAAGCCTTACTGAAGGCACAGGAAGAAACCATCCCAATGAGCAGCAAGAAAAGCAAATATGGTAGGCGATCAGATTGGTTTACTGGGGAAATCCTTGGTGAGATTAAACACAAAAAGGAATCTTACAAGAAGTGGAAACTTGGACAGATGACTAGGGCAGGGAGAGGGTCCAGAGGGACCTGGACAGATTAGAGGATTGGGCTAAAAGAAATCTGATGAGGTTCAACAAGGAAAAGTGTAAAGTCCTGCACTTGGGACGGAAGAATCCCAAGCACTGTTACAGGCTGGGGACTGAATGGCTAAGTAGCAGTTCTGCAGAAAAAGACCTGGGGAGTCCAGTGGATGAGAAGCTGGATATGAGTCAACAGTGTGCCCTGGTAGCCTAGAGAGCTAATGGCATATTAGGGTGCATTAGGAGGAGCATTGCGAGCAGATCCAGAGACGTGATTATTCCTCTTTATTCAGCTCTGGTGAGGCCACATCTGGAGTATTGTGTCCAGTTCTGGGGCCCCTACTACAGAAGGGTATGGATGCATTGGAGAGGGTCCAGCAGAGGGTGACCAAAATGATAAGGGGGCTGGAGCCCATGACCTATGAGGAGAGATTGAGGGATTTGGGTTTGTTTAGTCTTCAGAAGAGAAGAGTGAGGGGGGATGTGATAGCAGCCTTCAACTTCCTGAAGCAAGGTTCCAAAGAGGCTGGAGAAAGGCTGTTCACAATAGCGACAGATGGTAGAGCAAGGAGCAATGGTCTCAAGTTGCAATGTGGGAGGTCTAGTTTGGATATCAGGAAAAACTATTTCACTAAGAGAGTGGTGAAGCACTGGGATGGATTCCCTAGAGAGGGGGTGGAATCTCCATCCCTAGAGGTTTTTAAGTCTCGGCTTGACAAAGCCCTGGCTGGGTTGATTTAGTTGGGATTGGTCCTGCCTTGGGCAGGGGGTTGGACTTGGTGACCTCCTGAGGTCTCCTACAGCTCTATGATTCTAAGCAGTTGTGACCTAGGGCAGGGGACTGAGATGCAGGTTTTGGGATGTGACCTAGGGTAGGAGGGGATTGTGATGTCAGATCTGGGAGGGGGCTTAGGTGCAGGAGGGGACAGCAGGTTTGGGTATGTGAATGGGGAGCAGAGGGTAGGAGAAGGGAGGGGCTGGGATGCCAGGGGCAGGTTTTGGCTGGGAGGCACTTGACAGCAGAAACATGAGGCACACTGTCTGTTGCAGGCTGCTCATTGCTCCACGTGGCTCCTGTCCAGGCATGAGAGGGAGATAGAAGGAGGGGGCGGACAAGGAGAGAGAGAGAAGTCTTCCCACATTGCCCTTGCTCCCAGAAATTCTCGGCTCCCACTGGCTGGGAACTAAGAGATTGGCCAATGGGAGCTGTTCTCTACCTAAGGGTTCTAGCAAAGCGGCCACAAGCCAGATTCAGTGGCTTGGCAGGCCTGATCCAGCCCTCTGGCAGCCTCTTGCCCACCCCGATCTACATGGTGCTTGGTTTTTCTGTGAAGGCAGAGGACTAGACTTGATGACCTCTCAACATCTCTTCCAGTTCTAGTGTTCTATGAGTCTACAATTCTTCCAACGCTGTGACTAAGATCATAGTGGTTCACAGCTGAAATATGGCAGATAAAGCACACTAATGAATAAGATATTTTGAATCCACCTGCCAAAAGCATAGGCTCTTATACGACTATGCCACTGTAGCGAAAGTAGCAAAAAGCTTTCTATTCTACAATCAGCATGTTTCATTCATAAGAACATAAAAACAAAAGAATGGCCAGGCTGGGTCAGAACAAATGGTCCATCTAGCCCAGTGTCCTGTCTGCCGACAGTGGCCAATGCCAGATGCCCCAGAGAGAGGAAACAACAGGGAATCCTCACGTGATCCCTCCCCAGTTACTCACCTCCAGAGAAACAGAAACTAGGGACCCCATTCTTACCCAACCTGGCTAATAGCCATTGATGGACCTAATCTCCATGAATTTATCTAGCTCTTTTTTGAACCCTGTTAAAGTCTTAGCCTTCACCACATCCTCTGGCAAGGAGTTCCACAGGTTGACTGTGTGCTGAGTGAAGAAAAATTCCTTGTTTGTTTCAGCCTTGTGAGGCAGTAGGGACAGATGCACTATGGCTCCAGTCCCAGGAGCAGCTGTACCACAGCCCACCCTAACCACAGCTTCAGCCCTTGAGGAGGTTTGAAGGTGAGGCTAGGGCTGGCTGCCCAGCTGCTCCAAGGCTGGGCCCCATAGTGGGTGGCAGCCTGCAGCCATAGCACACAGGGCAGCCACCCACCATACATCCCTACCTCAGGAGCAGCTGGACAGGCATCACACGGCTGTGGCCCCCTACTCTCCCATCAACTATTATCTGTGGTTTGTAACCTATCCTTTAAATCGGCTTCCGTACCTGATGACTGGAAGGTAGCCAACGTGACACCAATATTTAAGAAGGGCTCTAGAGACGATCCTGGCAATTACAGACCGGTAAGTCTAACTTCAGTACCGGGCAAATTAGTTTAAACAATAGTAAAGAATAAAATTGTGAAGCATGTAGAAGAACATAATTTGTTGGACAAAAGTCAACATGGTCTCTGTAAAGGGAAATCCTGTCTTACTAATCTGTCAGAGTTCTTTGAAGGGGTTAACAAACATGCGGACAAGGGGGATCCAGTAGATATAGTATACTTGGATTTTCAGAAAGCCTTTGACAAGGTCCCTCACCAAAGGCTCTTGTGTAAATTACATGGCCATGGGATAAGAGGGAAGGTCCTTTCTTGGATTGAGAACTGGTTAAAAGACAGGAAACAAAGGGTAGGAATAAATGGTAAATTTTCAGATTGGAGAGGGGTAACTAGTGGTATCCCCCAAGGGTCAGTCCTGGGACCAATCCTTTTCAACTTATTCATAAATGATCTGGAGAAAGGGGTAAGGAGTGAGGTAGTAAAGTTTGCAGATGATACCAAACTGTTTAGGATAGTCAAGACAGAAGCAGACTGTGAGGGACTCCAAGAAGATCTCACCAAACTGAGCGATTGGGCAACAAAATGGCAAATGAAATTTAATGTGGATAAGTGTAAAGTAATGCACATCGGGAAAAATAACCCCAACTATACGTACAGTATGATGGGGGCTAATTTGGCTACAACAAATCAGGAAAGAGATCTTGGAGTTATCGTGGACAGTTCTCTGAAAACTTCCACACTGTGCAGCGGCAGTCAAAAAGGCAAATAGGATGCTAGGAATTATTAAGAAATGGATAGAAAATAAGACCCCGAATATCTTACTGCCCCTGTATAAAACTATGGTACGCCCACATCTTGAATACTGTGTACAGATGTGGTCTCCTCACCTCAAAAAAGATATTTTGGCCTTGGAAAGGGTTCAGAAACGGGCAACTAAAATGATTAGGGGTTTGGAACGGGTCCCATATGAGGAGAGGTTAAAGCGACTGGGACTTTTCAGTTTAGAAAAGAGGAGACTAAGGGGGGATATGATAGAGGTATATAAAATCATGAGTGGTGTGGAGAGAGCCGATAAAGAAAAGTTATTTATTAGTTCCCTAAATAGAAGAACTAGAGGACACCAAATGAAATTAATGGGTAGCAGGTTTAAAACTAATAAAAGAAAGTTCTTCTTCACACAGCGTGTAGTCAACCTGTGGAACTCCTTGCCAGAGGAGGCTGTGAAGGCTACGACTATAATAGAGTTTAAAGAGAAGCTAGATAATTTCATGGAGGTTAGGTCCATAAAAGGCTATTAGCCAGGGGATAAAATGGTGTCCTTGGCCTCTGATTGTCAGAGGCTGGAGAGGGATGGCAGGAGACAAATCACTTGATCATTGTCTTCGGTCCACCCTCTCCGGGGCACCTGGTGCTGGCCACTGTCGGTAGACAGGATACTGGGCTAGACGGACCTTTGGTCTGACCCAGTACGGCCGTTCTTATGTTCTTATGTTCTCCCTCCCACCCCTTTCCAGCAGTAGCTTACCTTTCATGCCCAAGGAAGGTGAGTGCTGATGCGTGAGGTGGTGGGCAGGATTAAAATTCTTTGCACAGGCCTGAACAGGCACGTACTCTAGAAGGAACTTAGCTCAACAGCTGCCAAATAAGCCATATTTTAGTTCTATTGTTAGCCATATTTGGCTCGTGAGCCATAGTTTGTCAACCCCTGCACTAGTAGCCTGGTGGTACTTTAAAGATACATTTAGAATTGTGAGCTTTTGTGGGTAAAATCCTCTTCATCAGATAAACCAGAGTAACAGAAACCAAGAGATGCACATAACAGCAAAAGGAGTACCTGTCAATTGTAGGACCAGTGTTAATAAGGTTAATTAATGGATGTGTCCTACTCATAGCTTTTGATGTGAAAATGCAAATGTTAAAAGCAGGGTAAACTGGCTTTGTAATGTGCCAATCAGCTAATATGCCTTTATTCAAACCCACGGTAACAGCATCCAACTTGTGTATAATTTCCAGTTCAACCGTGTATCCTCAATTGTGTATTTCATTCTCAATAGAAGCAATCACCGCTACTCATAAAATGTCAGAATGTCTAAAAAAAAATCAGCTTGTAGAGAAGAACTCTGTTAGGAGATTTGGAAAATCTCACCTTATGTCTAAAATTTGTACTTTACTCTAAAAACAACCTTACAGTCTAATCAAGTCTTGGAAGAACAAGTTTATTTTTTTTTAATATTGCTGAGTGTGGAGTGAGTAATGGAAACTGGTATCGAATCCTATTTGCACTTACCTTTTTTACAAATTGGTGCTGCAGGAGACCACGAATTATCCGCTTGGCATGTAATCACATTACTGCCGACCAAGGAGTAGCCATGCATACATTCAAACATAATGGTGTTTTGATAAGTATAAGGACCAAATCCACTTAGTTTTCTCCCGTTTTTAACGTCTACATTATCGCATTTGACCACTGAAAATAGATAATATGAAAAATGTATCTGCTAAGGAATAAATAAAGCCCTCAATCACATGAAAAGCATATCTTTACACTATTTTAAAAAAATTAATGGTAGCTTTAATTCTGCATCTTCTTTTGCTCCCTTTGCCTCTGAACTAATTTTAAAGTTTATTTCTACAAAAGCTGTTTAGGAGCAGGACAAGGAGATTAACCCTCCTCCACAAATATATCAAAATGAGGCCTCAACTAAACATACCAACAGATACACAGATATTAAATCACACAACACTGCACTTAATTGGAATAATTCACAAGTTAAGGAACCCTCTTAGGTTTACTATAACCATTCTCTTTGTGACACTAAATATACCAATGACACAATTTCACTTAAGCTTTACTATGGGTGTCCATATATCCAATATTAACTAAATGTTAATATTGCTACAAATATCACAAGGGCCAACTGTTCTAATTGTTTGAATAGAGGTAGCAGCGCAGGCGACGGTGAGGGGGTAGGCAGCACCATTGAGCTGGTGTTGGGGGTAACTGGCTTTTAAGTTAGCTCCTCCCCAGCACCGCCCCCTGCCTGCCCTCTTCTCCCTCCACTACTTCTGTTGGAGGTAGCAAGTCGGGGGGAGGAGGTAAGCGGGTCTGTGGAGCCAGCACGCATGGGAAGCCTGCTTGAAAGCCGACTCTCTGTGTATATTGGCTCCTGTCTTCCCCCTCACCCTCTGTGCTGCTGCCCCTCTATCAGAGGCAGCAACCTGGGGGGTTGGATGGGTGGATAGCAGGCAGATCTGGTGTTCGTGGAAAGCCGGCTTTTAAGCCAGCTCCTCACTGGCATCCCCTCTCCCCCGCTGCTTCTGATACAGTATATGTAGTTGACAAGTGCATGTAGATGACAAGGTTAACCAATAAACCCAGACTGATCAGTTAATCGTGCAGTTGTCTACATGTTGACATCGGTATCACTAAACTAATTTCCTCAGGTTCCTGGGTTGCTTAGCAATCTAAGTATAGTTTTTCCTGGGAGGAGATGGCAGAATAAGAAGTGGATGAAAAGCAAATACTACTAACCTTTGCATTCAGGAGCTGGCCCACTCCACTCTCCATTGACTCGATCATTCGTTGTACAATGAATGGAGGCCTTTCCAATAAGAGAGAAGCCTTTCTCACAGCTGTAAGTTACTGCAGAGCCAAATGCAAACTCTTCTTCACCCACACGACTATGGGATCCATGGGCGATATTAGGAGGTGGAAGACAAGGTATTGCTGAAGAAAAGAATGTCAACATGAAATTAAAGTTTACATTGACATTGAACTGAAAAGACTTTTCACTCAAAGTTATTTCAGATCCTTCCAAAAGCTATTTAGCCACCCAAAAGTCTATTTAATATTGTGTTTTAACAACATTTTATTCTGAAAGTTTTCTGCATTTAGCCTTGACTCAATCCAGTACAGTCACTGCTCAAGGAGGATGCTTCATGTAACACCAGCTTTCGAGGATGACCATAACAGAGTAGGGCCCTTCCCAAAGTTAGCCTTAGGGAGCAGAAATCTCTTGCCTGGCATCTTGAGAGGTCCTATTTGTTCTACCACCAAAAAACTAAACTAGGATGTGTGGCTGACTCAAAAACCATCTTGCACATCAGCAGCATGACTGATACACTGAAAGCATCCAAGAGATCAAATTAAGGTAGAGGCAAATTAATTCTGATTAATTCCAAAAGAGCCTGATACTTTAAGTGGACAGATTTGGGAAGGATCAAGACTAAATGAAGTCATTATTGTGCCTTTTACTTAGTGAGAAGCAAAGATTATACAGATACAATAGCAAAGAGTTGCCATAAAGCCTGTTGGATTATATGTGAAAAATATAAAGGGGTTTTTAAAACGCCGATTCTGCAGGAGTCATCCAGACACCCCGGTCAATCTCAGTATGATTTCATTTCTTTCCCCAAACAAACAGAACCAAGTTGTACTGTCATTTAGATTAAATGTCAAAGTGAGAACAGACTGACTCCACTATAGCACCGGCTACACTCCTCCATCCCCAGACACGAACTGTTCTTAAAACATTAAATCAGCTTACCTTGGCACAATGGAAGCTCCTTATCCCAATCAACTCCACTTCCACTAATCACACAACGAGCAGAAGCTGGTCCAATCATTCTGTACCTAAAGAAAAAAGTCTCAAGTTTGTTACTCAAGTGAGCAAAGAACTAGTTATCAGCCCAGAAAGATGGAACATGGTTTCTTTCAAGCAGCAGGTGGAGACAAACCACTGAAAAAGGATCCACTTAAAACTATCGGACCCAGGAACACTAAGGCCGGGTCGACACTACACACATGGGTCAGTGTCACTTTGTCGCTCAGGGGTGTGAAAAATCCATCCTCCTGGGTGACAGTTATACTGGCCTAACCCCCCATGGAAACCACGCTATGGCAACTTCTCTCATCAACACAACTAGCACCTCTTGTAGAGATGGACAGCTAGGCTGATGGACAGGCTTTCCCTTTCCTACAGGGGCATCTTCGTCTATATCCGTACTATGGCACAGCTGCATTTGAGGACCAAGCCCTAAGTCGTTAAAGGCGACAAAGGGCTCTAAATACAGTGACCATATTTTCTGAACCAAAAATGGGGCACGTTAGTCCCGCTCCCTGATCCTTTATGCCCCGCCCACCTGCCGCAGGAAAGCCCATCCGCAGGAGTAGTATTTCCAGGATCAAGATTGACACGTGACCTGAAGTAAAGGATGTCACGTGACCATTCTGAGAACTCCTCCCACAGACCTCTACCAACAGGGATGGGTTTGGGCCCCAAAGAAGCCCCTCATGCATCTACACTGAAATTGCATTAATCCAGGCCCCAAACCTTGGGGCCCAGGACACTTTAGCGCTAAGGAACCAACCTCGACTCAAGACAAGATCCAAGGTCCTATTAGTTTCCTGTGTAGATGCAGCCCTATTTGACTCATGGCCTGGGAGTCATCAAAACTATCCCACAATTTCATGGGACAACTTCCTTAGCCCTCTTAACAGATGATGCTTGCCAGTTCGAATTAACTGGGAATCGAAGGTGGCTGGAGCAGCTCCCAACCTGTGCGCACAGGGAGCTGTTCCTGCCGAGCTCTGCTGCCACTTACATGCTCGGGGGGAGAAATACAAATCAGAAATGGGCAGCATTTTCTTGTGCAAATATAAACTATCACCTGAAGGAGAGAAGAGACATTCCCATGGCACTTTTACAGCAGCGAGTGCAAGGTATTTATGCGCCAGATATGCTGAACTGTTGTATGATTTTAGGGCTTCAGTCGCCATCTTAAAAGAGTGTGCCGATGGTGCTTGTTTTAAAAAAACTGTTATTTAAATGTGTGACAATTCCTTAGGGGAAAAACACGTTTCCTACTCTGTGTTTTACCCACGCTCTGTCACATATTTCATGTTACAGCAATTTCAGAGGACAACCTTGCACGTTGCTCATTTTAAGAACACTTTCACTGCAGATCTGACAAAAAATGAAAAAAAGATATCAATCTGAAATCTCTAAAGATAGCTACCGCACTTGATTCAAGGTTTAAAAATCTTAAGTGACTACCAAAATCTGAGGGAAAAAGTATGGAACATGCTTTCAGAAGTTTTAAACAAACAACACTCCAAATCGTAACAGAATACGGCCCACCAAAAAAGTTGCAAAGACATGTCCTGTGGAATGGTGGCTGAAGTGTGACCCTATCCTCCAAAGCACTTGCAGCTTAGTATCATCTGCAAATTTAATAATTGTACTCTCTATGCCAATATCTAAATCATCTGTGAAGATATTGAACAGAACCGGTCCCAAACCAGACCCCTGCGGAACCCCACTTGTTATGCCCTTCCAGCATGACTGTTATGCCCTTCCAGAATAACTACTCTCTAAGAACGGTTATCCAGTCAGTTATGCAGCCAGCTTATAGTAGCCCCATCTAGGTTGTATTTTTCCTAGTTTATTGATAAGGTCATGCGAGACCATAGCAAATGCTTTACTAAAGTCTAGGTATACCTCATCCACCGCTTGTCCCTTATCCACAAGACTACTGTAGTCCATTACTAATTGAAAGATTAACTAGGTTAATCATGCAACAACTCTAGTAAGCACTAAAAGCCTCCTCTCTGAATGTACAGTTGTGTCACATTGTCTCAGCTCAAGCAGCTCGTGTTACCTTTTCTCCTGCCTTTGCCAGCGCTGCCAGTGGTGGGCAGCCAGAAGTACTGCATTTCCAAGTCCAGTTAGCTCAACGTCCAGCTAAACCAGTACAAGAAGTGGAAATATACGGGCAAAACTGACCCTTGGTCTTTACTACAGAATGCGCTAAGCATTTGATTACGTTCATTTCTCCAAGTTCTCTCCCTTCAATCACCTGTGGAGGCAGGGAAGACCAAGGAGAGATAAGAGCAATAGCTTTTGGCCATGCTGCTGCTATGTTGTAAAACAGAATTACACCCAAAAAGACAATCTGCTGACATGCGTAACGGTAGACAAGACAGCTTCCCTGAGCTGTGACTACTTCATCACGTCCCTTTTCAATATTTAAAACTCAAGCATTTTTACTATCCATGATCTAATCACTGCTCTTCAAACCCAGACAACTCATAGGCTTGAACAATTCCTAAACCTGAGGCCCCTCTAGGCTACTGCATAGAAATCCAGCAAGTCCTACAATAGGAGCTCAGACACTTCTGTGGGTCAAACCCACTTTGTTCAGAAGGCAGGGTAATGACCATCTACAGGACAATGGATTTCATTCCCACCTCTGTATTCCACAGGACACCTCACCCAATGTATTCTGGGTTTGTTTCTTTCATCACCTTCCTTTGAACCATTAGGGAAGGCCATGGCTGAATGGGGGGAGCGGGCAGGAGTCTGAGGTGACACTAAGCACTCTCACCTCAATGCTTAGCTTGCGGGTTCTCACTCAGGGTATATGAGTATGTGGAGTCGGCAAAATTTTTCTCCCAGAGCAAACTGGTAATGACATTGGGTCATCCTCCCCCGTTAGCATGAGAATGTAGATCACTTGCCAGGATTACTTCAGTATCTCTCATGTCATTGTTTCCCCATCTTGATATTAATACTGACACCTATCAGCAAGGCTCGACAAATTATAGAAAACCCTACTTGCCAGACAAAAAAGGGACTTGCCACCACCTCTCCCCCCCCACCACCACACAGGCGTGTACCACCGGAGAACGGGACGGCATGTTTGTTTACGTCAGTTATCATGACCGTGGTTATCATTGTTTGTCATTCTTTGATGTTTTGATGCGGTCTCAGAAACTTCAGTAAAAGTTACAATATTTTCATAGGTGTGCACATCACATTTCATTAGGGTATGCACCCAAAGAATTTTTTAAAATATACTCTTTGACCTCCCACTAGCCACACCTCTGGAGGTAGCACACTCAGGGCAAGATGGTCAATGACCAGAAATAAAAGGTGTCATGTGACCCCTCTCTAAGGACTTTTCCCACCATCCTCCTCCCAACAGGGATTAGCTTGGCCCCCACCAAACTCCCTTCATACAACTATCCTACAATTGCATTAACCCAATGTGTGTGACATTAACTCGGGGGCAGAGAGGCTACGGGAAGTGTTCCCTCTAAGAGTTTCCTCCCATGAGCAGAACGAATTTTATGTTGTGCACCAGTACTGAGTTCATGTGGCTTGTTTGGATGTACCACTGGCACCAAAGTTATTAATAAATATTTTTAAACCTTTACCTTTTCCCTCTGCTGCCGTGTCTCCTCCCCTTGCTCCATCAGCTTCCCTGGTGCCTGCTGCCCCCCAACCCCTCACCCTCCTATGCTGTCCTGACTCCTGCCCTTCTCACTGCCCTCAGCCTTCCTGAGACCTGCCCCCCTCCACCAGCCCTTCTCTCATCCCCTCCCGTGCCCACTCCTCCAGTAGCTACACACTGATCATATGAGCTACCCCTCCTCATTCCCTCTCCTAACACCTCCCTCTCTACACACCTGTCCTGCCTCTGTCCCCTGGTGTGGGTCCCTCCCCTGTAGGTGTCTGCCCTTCTGCTTCACCCCCAGAATCCCCTGGCAGCTGCACCTTCCCCTGCCCCCTCCTGGCGCCTCCCCCTTCCCTCACTGCTTTTACCCCCTTTGCCCTCTTTTTTCCCTGATGCCCACCACCCCCACACTCTCTGCCCCTGTGCCCTCACACATGCCTTGCTCCATCCATACCTTCCTCATGCCCACCCCTTCTTTCAAGCCTTCTCCCAGCACCTCCCCTTCCCCCCCCTCTAGTCCCCAATGCCCTTACCCTCTCCTCTCCCAGCAACACCCTGTCCCCGCTATTACTGACACCTCCCCTCCTTCCCTTTTCCTTATTGTCTCCACTTGGCCCCCACCCCCCTGGCATTTGTCTCTCCTGCACCCCTATCCCTTGGTGCCTTCCCTTTTCTTCTCCTGACCTGCCCCCCCCCCTCAGCACAAGCCCCTTCCCCCTATTTTTCTCCCTTCCCCTCCCCGGCTTGCCTTCCAGTTTGTGGGGCTGCAGGAGCCTTTTTTAATCCGGAGGTCACTGGCTGTGACATCATGACACTACGTCACACCAGCGTCCTGACGTCTGCCAGCATCACGCCCTCTGACTTGCGCCCCACCTCTTCACGCCAGAGCTGCACGCAGACAGCCAAGCGGCAAGAATGGCTGCACTTCCCCCTTCCCAGCGGTGCACCACTCCTCCACCCAGACGGCGGATTGGATGGGACCGGGCTGCCCGTAGTGCTGGCTTCGGCCTGCTCATCATGACGGCCCTCCAGACCAGTCTGCCCCTGCATTAGGGTGTGCCAGGGCATTCTATTTTGTCTAGTCTGTAGCTACTCGCCTGCTGGTAATATATACTCACCATGGGACAGAATATTTGTAGAGCCCTGCCTATAAGGGAGGGACAAAGATTTGTTTTCGTGGAGCAGGAAGAGAACTGCTTCTACCTGGTGCTGCCTCTTATGGACAACATTCAGCCACTAGCACCCAGACAGAAAGCCCTGTAACAAGAGAGGGAATGAGCGCCACATGATCCCTGAGGTGGAACTCTCACTCTCTCATGACCCAACACCTTCTGGATGGTCTCCTCATGCCTCTAGGTTAGGATTTTGAAAAGAGCCTGAGCAAGCTAAGCTTCCCATCTCCCACTGAATGACAGCTGTAGCTGGATGGCTCTCTTCTTTTGACTCCTTTAGGAAAAAAGTCACAGCTGTAATTCTTAACCAGGGATCAGCCCATAACTACAGATTTATGGCACCGCACCCACTTAAGTTCTTGAAGTTATACTAGGCTTTCTAGCCTCGTTTTACCAGACATCAGCAGTTTTACACCACTCTAGGCTCTGTTAATTAGTCAAAAGCAATAATGTGGCACTCACCCATCATCACAGGAGAAGCTGACTGTTGCACCAAACCGGAGATCGGTGAATTGAATCCTGCCGTTTGCTAGTTCTTCTAATGGTCTACATCGTTTTCCTAGAAGAGAACAAGAGTAATATTAATCTTAATACATTATCTTAAGAGGTAAAAGGAAAAGGGGATATGCTAACTTATAGCCCCTAATATAACAAATACTGGCCAGTGGTCTTTGAGTCCAGTGTCTGGCCCATATTACGGAGGTCAGCACCAAAGGCAAGAGGAAAGCTTAAAACACACAATATGGATAATTATGAATTATGCCCCCAGGAAAGCGAGGTCCAGATCCTGAAAAATCATTTTCTCAACTATATTCATGTGGTGACACCCAATGATCTCAACGGGCAGCAATTACAAATAAAAAGTGACATAACAGCAGGAAGAAAAGGATAGCTGGCATAAATTATAAGTAAAAAAATGATATAGAAAATAAAGAAATAGTGAAAGAGTCACAACTGGCTTGTTTACAGACAATAGGCAGGTTCTGAAATGCGTTAGGAACAAAAGAAATCCTAGCACAATATGCAGTAATAATTGTTTTACAAAGTATGCCTTGTGGGTGATCATTTGAAAAATTATTTACTGGTCAATATCCTCCTTCTAAAACGTGTGACAGCACCCCATGTAGAGTGTTAAGATTTCTCTGTCAAATGTTAACACACAGCAAACCACAGCAGAAGTCTTTCCGCAACCCTTGTAAGCTGCTGGGGACCATCCTCTCACTGGTGTTTTGCCTTCTGTGCCAGAGATTGCAAGGGGAAACAGTGCCAGCTCAACAAGGGCACTGACAAGTGACCCACACGGAGGCTGCAGCACTGAGGGCTGAATCCAATCTGGTCTCCTGAGCTAGGGAAAACTCTCAAAGCAGATAAGGCATGTACAAATTGCGACCTGTTAACTAAGACCTGATTGATGCAGCAAAACAAGCGCCACTGAAGTCACTAGGACTTAACGAGTTCTGAAGTGCTTTGCTCAATCAGTACCTATACATTTTCTCAAGCCAGCAGGCCAGAGTCTAAGGCTATTCAAGAAGCCCTATCAGTATTAAATAAGACAAATTAAATCATAATTTAAAACAACAAAGCAGAGTTAAGGTTCATCAGCATCCAACTATACATATCCTTACTAGTGCACGTACTAGGTAAGACCAAACCTGCAACAATCTTCATGTCCTCTTAGCAATGAAGCCAAGAGAAGTATTCTAAGTTTTGTTATAAACTAGTACTTTGAGGTATTTGTGATGCTCTCTATGCTATCAACAAGAAAAACTATGAACACAATTAATTGAATTGCAGCAATGTTCTGTAGCACCTGCTTTAATGAAGTTACAAGATGTCACATGTAAGACCCAATATCATTAGAGAAACTAAAAAGTACTTAAGCTTAGATGTCCTTTATTTTATACTTCCATTCAAAACTGACCACCTTTAGAAAGGTGGAGTGTCATATTCCAGTAACTTAAGTGGTGCATGCTAAATGCCTCCCAGGCACAGGAAAATTATGTGGATAGTGAGAACTGCACTATTCTTCAGTTTAATATCTACCACTAGATAACAAAGTGTTGATGTTCTACAAAGACAGATATTTAACTCCTGACCTAAAAACAAGGAAGAAATGTGGCAAACCTATCCCTCCTCTTAATCCTGTTTGAGAACAAAAGGCTGAAGTTTCCAGAATTTTGTATTTTACCTGCTGTTAAAGCAGCCTACAAAAATACGGAAGCATTCTGCTACTTTTTTTAAAAATGTACTACTACTATAAACAAAGAACTGCCTAGAAAGTGTTTATGGGTATCAGTGTTAAACTGTGAACCACTTGCCCAACAAAAGAGAGTCTCCTAACTATATCAAGATGACTTGCACGACAACTGAAATGGAAAAGCAACGATACTCACGTTCACAAAAATCAGGATCTGATGACCAGTCTGAATTTGCAAGACATGTAACTAAAGGAGACTTCCCACTGCTCAAAACATACCCTGAGCGACAGGAGTATTTCACTTTGGTCCCAACGGCATAGGAATCTCTCACTTGCTCAGCCAACTCAGCAAAACTGAACCTTGGAGGAGAACCACAATCACCTAGCAACAGAGACAGACAAGGAAGAGAAAAAGTTAACTTTGAAAGACATTCGGTAGTCTTCTCAAAAATGAGTATCTTCTTATTTTACTGGGGACAATTTGGATATAGAGGTTGAACCTCTCTAGTCCAGCATACTCTGGTCTGGCAACATCCGTGGTCTAGCATGATTTTAGTTAGTTGGATGTCCTCTTATTGCAGGTGTGGCCAAGATTCCCACAGTCCCATAAAGTTTGTTTTCAGCCACCTGTCCTGGCTCTCAATGTTCCGTGCTCTTATTTAAGGAAAAAATAAAAGTTAAAGACACCAGCAAACAGTGCAAGTGCTGGTGATGATACTATGCATAAGCATGACATTTATGCTTTATCTACTTATTTCCTTGTGCCAATATAGTAAAACTGCGTAACACCACAATTTATTATGTATCAGTACAATCAGACATTATTAGAGCTGCTTTGCAAGTATTGTTTCATGTATTCACCTCAGTGAAATAAAAATAAGAGAGACCAATTTACTTTAATATTGACTTCCTGTAATTTGGCAAATTCCCTGGTTTGGCACCGGTTAGGTCCTGAGGATACCGAACTAGAGAAGGTCAATCTGTTCTGGTTTTCTTTAGAGCCTTGAATCTACTGTGAATAAACTTGATGCACAACTGCAACTATAATGTAAAAATTTAATGTACTATGTATACATAGCAACTATTGTTTTGCACAATGTGCATACCTTGCATTACAAGAGACTCCTCCACTGTACCGGTTTTATTATTTATGACAGCACCAGCTCAGTGACTAGCAAGCACACAAGGTTACATGAGAGAAGGTGGCATACAGGGTACCGTACACCAAGGGAGCAATCTATGGAATAGTGCGTGAAACGTGGATTTAGAAAGAAACGAAAACAGTTGGTGAACAGCAATATCTAGACAGATGTCTAATACACACACACAAGAAAGAGTGTGTTTTTCTGTTGTCCATTATTCAAGAAACAAGTGAAAACAACTGGTGAACAGCAATATTTGAGACAGATGTCTTTCATCTATATCTATTTCAGTGTGTGTTAGTCTGTGTGTCTATTTGTCAATTTGTTCAAGAATTTCTCCTACACAGTAAGAGCTAGGACTACCAAATTTGGTAGGCAGCTTCCTCTTACCCTAACTTAAACCAAGGTCAGGGTTTGGTTGTGCCTGAAAAATGTGAAGTGCTGGGAATGGGACTGTTTTGGATAAGATGGAAAGGGAGCAGAGAATGGAGGGAAGTGAAAGAGAAAGGCACAGAGAAGAGGGACACAAGATTGAGAGTGGCCATTGGGGGGAGCCACAGAAAGAAGAGTAGCCAGCAGGGCTGAGGCTCTGCCATCTTGCTTGTCTCAAGACTGGGTAAGGAACTCTCCTGCCCCAAACCCGGAGCATGCCTTCCCCCCACCCAGTGAGAGCCTGCAGGATGTGTGGTGGGGGACCCCTCTGGAGGAGGGGTCAGTCCCCAGAGCCTAGACCTTCCCCGAACAGCCTGCAGGCCAAGGTGGTAAAGGGGAAAGGCTGATGGAGGGGAGGCAGCTGAAGAGAGGGGAAGCCCCTGGAATCCGGCCCTCACATTGCCCTTCAGCCTGCAGGGTAGAGGAGCAGCTAGAGCAGAGAGCAGCCCCCAGACCCTCCCCAAACAGCCTGCAGGATGTAGTGGGGGGAACCCACTAGACGGGGGAGGAGGGAATAGAGAGAATGCACCAAGCCTCGCTCCTCTGCAAGAACCTCCAGGCTGCTGGAGACAAGGGGCAGCCCTTTGAATCTTGCCCCTGCCCCAGAGAGCCTGCAGGCTGTTGCAGGGGAGCGGGTCTGCTGGAGGCCAGGGACAGCCCCTAGAGCCTCACCCACCCAACAAGACATCCTGCAGGATGCAGGGGGCTGCTGGAAGGAGGCAGCTGAAAGGGGAGCAACCCTCAGAACCTGGCCACTCCTCAGACAGCCTGCAGGGTGGAAGGGGGACTGGAGGGTGGGGCCAGCCTGCAGAACACTGCCTCCTTCAATAGGCTGCAGGAAAAGGTGACCATTGCCCCCAGCAAGGCCTCCGGGGGAGCAGCTGCATGCTGGGGGTTACCCTCACCCTGACAGGCAACAGGATGGGGGAGTAGAGATGTTATGCAGTTGTTTAAACAATTAGGCCAAGTCTACAGTTGCAGCTTCTTGCACGTGCAAGTATTCTTGTGCAAGCAAACATCCACACTGCCATGTGTGAGCTGTGCTTTTGTGCAAGAGCATCCATGGCAGTGTGGACGCTCTCTTGTGCAAGACAGCTCCAATGGCCATTTTAAGCCATAAGGTTTTCTTGCGCAAGAACCCCCTGCTGAGCATCCACACTGCCCTCTTGCACAAGAGCCCCTGTGCAAGAGGGCTTATACCTGTTAAAAAAAGAGCATAGCTCTTGCACAAGAAGCCCTCTCTTACCACGCCATACTGTAAATCTTCTTGCACAAGAGCGGGTGGGCAGTGTGGACACTCTGCGGATTCTTGCAGAAGAACAGCCGTTCTTGCGCAAGAACCCGCCAGTGTAGACATAGCCTTAATCAATGTGCCTGAGCTTATCAGTTAACACAAACAACTACACACCTCCCCCTTGCTGCCTGAGTATAAGGTAGTGGGAGGAGGGGAGGAGTCAGCTTAAAAGCAGGAGCATCAGCTCCGCAGCAGTCCAGGTGGGAAGGGGGAGCAGTAGGTGGGATCCTGGAGCAGCCTCTGTCGGTGAGGAGACTGGGCCCCCCTGCAGAGAGAAACTGCTGCCACCCTGCGCTGCTGCCTCTGTATCTCTATATTTTTAAACGGGCCCCCTTTGTGGAACGCCTCGATCTGCCACCCCACGCTGCTGCCTCTGTATCTCTGTATTTTCAAACCAGCTCCCACTGCCACCCTGAGGCTGCTCCCTCTACTATAGAGGCAGCAGTGTGAAGTGGCCAGGGGCTCCCTTGGGAGTGAGGCCAGAAGCACACTGGCTGCTGGCCCTGCCCCAGGGGGAGCATTTTATTAAATGTATAACTGCTAAAAATTATTGCAAAATACATGATATCTAACATCCCTAGTGAACAGTTAGAGGCCGAAGCTGGCCCACAGAGCCCCAATGTTCCCCACACCAGACAAGCGCACAGACACAGATCCCCTCACTCGGGAGGAGCCCCTCCAGGGAGTGCAGCGCTAGCCCCATGCTGGCCAGAGAGCACTGCCACAGCTTCCTGGGAGAAGCTAACGCTGGAGCAGCGCCATCCTCACCGCCATGAGTAGCACTGGTAAAGTTCCGCCACCTTCTGTCCTGAGCTCTCTGCCCCAAGTCCTGCACCTCCCACCTGTCCACTTCTGCATCCCCACTTCCTTCCCTTTGCCCTGAGGCCACCACCCCATTTTGAGTCCCCTCCCAACTCTAACCCTTTGTCCTAAGCTTCTCCTTCCCCATAACCCTTACTCTAGCCTTCATTTTGAAAAAATACAACCACTGAAATAAAGCATGTATATTTTTCATTTATATTCCAAAAAGACAACAAAATTCCTTCAGCTAAAGACCTGAGCAACACCAGATACATCTGCTGGTATTTCTTATATGACGCATGGACACAGAAGCAACTGGTCCTTGTAGGGTAAGGAGGGGATAAGAAAGGGGGCATGTGAGGGTTTAACACCAAAAGGAGAACGTGAACCTGGAATCTCTGGAGCTTAGGGTAAGGCAGTCCCCGGGTTATGTACAAGATAGGGACTGTAGGTTTGTTCTTAAGTTGAATCTGTATGTAAGTCGGAACTGGCGTCCAGATTCAGCCGCTGCTGAAACTGATCAGTTTCAACAGCGGCTGAATCTGGAAGCCAGTTCTGACTTACATACAGATTCAACGTAAGAACCCCAGGCATCCCCAAGTCAGCTGCTGCTGAAACTGATCAGCGGCTGATTCCAGGAAGCCCAGGGCAGGGGCTTCCTGTAGTCAGCCACTGGTCAGTTTCAGCAGCCGCTGACTTGGGGACGCCTGGGGCAGAGCAGTTGGGGTGCTGCCGGGTTGGTCCAGTAGCGCCCAGAGCGGCGCTACGGGACCAACCGGCAGCGCCCCAGCTGCTGTACCACAGGCGTCCAGAGCAAAGCCGGGGAGCACGGGAGCAGCGGGACAGCCCAGATGCGCCATGGCTGTCCTGCTGCCCTCGGGCTCCGCAGCTTTGCTCTGCTTTGCTCCCCGTCCCCCTGGTCTGCAGACCAGGGGGACGGGGAGCAAAGCAGAGCCTGCGCGTTCCGCCGCTTTGCTTCAGGGAGAGGGCCCGTTCGTAACTGTGGATCCGACATAAGTCGGATCCGCGTAACTCGGGGACTGCCTGTACGTCTATATAGATAAATCTATGTATTATATATATTGCTTCATATGACTTGACATTGTGCCTCTCCATATAACCTTGTAACTTTGTATTAATCCATATAACCTTGTAACTATGTATTAGAACCTAAATCCATATAACCTGATAACTTTGTATTAGAACCTAAATCCATATAACCTTGTAACTTTGTATTAGAACCCTATATAGAAAACTTGTAGAAAACTGAATATATATAGTTAAAATGGTAAAAATGTCTTTTGCTAGGAGTAGAATAAGATCTTCCCCCTACTCTCTTTCCCCCCACTCTGTAATCAATTGCCCTGTTGAATGAATGAGGTGTGAATGAGTAAGACTTGGGAGCCAAGCACCTCCAAACAGCTACACCAGTTGAAGAGGGGGTAGAAGCCAGACCCAAGGTGTCAAGTGGGCTGAAGAAAGAAGAGCAGACATATTGAAGGCCTTGGGGATTAGAAGCAGGCACCTTCTTTGGAAAACACCCTCTCTGCAGCACAAAGGGACCAACGGACACAGACCCAGAGTTTGAATCTGGGATATATCTGCATATGAGAGGGATGCTATAAAAGTGAGGTGTCTTGCAGAGGACCCCGGGTTTCGTCTTGTCACCATCGGAGCATTGATCTGGATTGGCAGAAGCCTGGCTCCACCCCTCCCCCATCTAGCTCACCTGGCCAGTGAAGTTAAGGGGAGCAACTCGGTAACAACACAACAGCAAGACAGAGTATGCTTGTGTGTGTGTGTGAGTGCATGAGTGACTTATATATATATATATATCATATGCATATGATAAGTGTTGATTATTCTGTGTGTGATCAATAAATTTGGCATGTTGCCTTATCCCCCTGAACAAGATCCCGAGTACTTCTTTTAAGTACAACATCTACACATAAGTGTTATTTCAGAACAACAGGCATTATTCAAAAATAACATAGTCTGCATCTACACTACAAGCAGTTATTTCGACATGTCAATATTCTGAGCTCGGACACTTTTTATTCTAACTCTTGTAACTCTCATTTTATGAGGAGTAAGGGAAGTTGGAGGAAGAGTGTGCTTCCTCGGCCTTCCTGCTGTGTAGACAGCACCAAAAGCTAAAATTTGCTATTTGATTTAAGCTATGCAATTGACATAGCTAAAGCTATGTAGCTTATTTTGGCTTTAGCCGTGCTGTGTAGACTCGCCCTTGGTACATGAGCTTCTACGGCAGTGGTCCTCAACGTGGTGCCCGCGGGCACCATGGCGACCGCCGGGGCATTTGTGTGCACCCACCGACAACCTAAGCCAGCCCCGCCCCCGGCGCACTGGAGGCGCCAGCCCCAGGCGCGTGACACGCACCAGCGCCTGGTGTGCGGTGTTCGGGTGGCCCCAGCCCCGGGGCACATGCGAGCACGCGGCGCCGGCCCCAGGCGCGTGGCTCGGGCGGCAGTGCTGGCCCCGGCGTATGGCACAAGGTGATCGGGCAGCCCCGATCCTGGGGCACATGCCGGCGCCCGGTGCAAGGGCATCCCCGCCCCTGGTGTGCTCTAGGACGCGCGGCCCCACCCCCTGGGACACCCGGCGCCTGAGTGGCCCCACCCCCCGGGCGCCTTTAAAGGTTGGGGACCACTGTTCTACGGCATGAGCCAAAAGCCAGCTAATTCTCAGCTAAGGCTGTAGCTCAGACTCATTCTTCCTCTCTCTGTGAGTGATCTCAATGCCACATGGGACAGGAAACTACACCCATTCTGCGTGTTTGTTACACGTCACAGCACCCTGCGCCCCTCTGGAGCTGCCACCAGTCACCCACCCATGGGCGTGGCGCCTGCGGGGCGCTGCAGACTCAGCTTGGGGCCACACACCGGGAATGTCTCAGCCCGGCCGAGTGGCTCAGCCCCGCTTTGTTCTACTGGGGGGTGGGGGGGGGACCCTCAGCCCGCGGCCCCCGCTTTGCCTGGCTCCAGACCCTCCCCCAGCGTAGGGGACCCCCCCGGAAAGGTTGCTCAAGCCGGCTCTACTGGCTGCGGCAGCGCCCTGCCCTTCCGCGGGCAGCGGCTCTTCCTTCCCCCGCCGCTAGGGAGGGGCCCGGCCGCACCCGGGGGTCAGCCCCACGGGGGGGAGGGGGAGGGGCGGGTTTAGCCTCCGCGCCAGGCGCCGCCCCCGGGGCTCCCTGGCCGGGGCGCCCCGTTGCGTGTGGGGGGCTGCTGGGAAGGAGCCGCGAACGGGGCCACAGGGGGACGAGGACCAGGGGCAGGTGGGCGAGGGCGGGGCCAGAACCGGGAAGGGGGCGGGGCTACGGACCGGAAAGGGAGAGGACCCCGGAAAAACAGGGGTGCGGCGGCGGACGCCCCAACCGTCCCTCCCCCCGCCCGCGACACTCACCCCGCGCTCCGCTGGGAAGCACCGCGAGCGCCAGCAGCGCCCTGAGACGCGCCTCCCAGCGCGGCCGAACGAGCCCCATGGCGCAGCGCGGCTCCCAGCGCCTCTCCAGTCTCGCCCACACCCCGCCGCCCTCTGCGCCTGCGCGGAGCCCTGCCGCTGGTTGGCTGCGGGGGCGCGTTGCACGCCGCTGACGCATACGGAGGGCGGAGCCAGGCTCCGACGCGAGCGGCAAAGCGACTCACGTGGCCGTTGCAGCGACCGTTCACGCCCCGCGCGCTGCAGTCACTAGCCGCTAGGGCGCGCCCTCCGCTAACGGCAGCCGCTTTGAAAACGCCGCGGGGCTGCCGGGCGCTCGCAGCACGGGGCCCCGGGGCAGGAGGAGGGGCCGGGGCTGCACTGAGCCCTGCGCACGGAGGAGACTTTCCTGAGTCTCTTCTCCCGCCCCTCAGAGGCGCCCTGCCCCCTCGCACCACGACACTGCGGCTGTGTCTACATTGGCGCCATGGCACAAAACCATGGGGCCTGTCTACACTGACCGGGAGTTCTTGTGCAAGAACACGGACCTTCTGGGAGTGAAATCAGGGCTCCTTGTGCAAGAACGATGATGCTCTCGCTCAGGAATAAGCCCTCGTGCAGAAGTCTTCTTGCACAACAGTGCAGACAGGCAACGTTAATTTCTTGCGCAAGAAAGCCCAATGGCTAACATGGCCATCAGAGCTCTCTTACGCAAAAGAGCATGTACACTGGCACGGATGCTCTTGCGCAAAAGCATATGCCAGAGTAGACACTCTTGCACAAATACTTTAATGCAAGAACTCTTGTATGCATGTTCTTTTAACTGTCGTGAACATTAGAATTTCAACATAGGATCCTCTGCACAAAAAAGGGCAAAGTCTCTAACTACGGAAGCAAAATGCAAGACAATATAGCACTTTAAAGACTAAAGTGCTACATTGTCCTGCATTTTGCTTCAGCTACCCCAGACTAACACAGCTACATTTCTATCACTATTCTAAATACGGAGGCATCATCAGTTTCTGCATCACAAAGGTACCAAGATTGACTTAAAAAATGTGTTACCATAAATTTACAATTCCTCTTTTCTGAACACATTTATTTTTCCCAGATAATATATTATAAATTTCAGACAATTTTAAATAAAGCTTTTGATTTAACAAGTTAACCTGTAGCTTCTGGCCTCTAAAGTCGTATTTATTTTTAAATAAGCAATCCAAGAAGAAAAAATATTGAAGACAAAATTTCATTCTAAGGCTGTAATTTTAACTCCTATAAACATAAAACATTATAAAAAACCTGATTGTCTCTTTACAGTAGTGCAAGGGATATCCAGTGCCATGTCTTTGAAGAGCAAGTGATGGGAATGGCATTCATGAAGCCCTTTTATAATCCAGCAACTCTTCAAAATTAAAGGTTCTTTAATTTTTTCAAACACACAACCTCCACAACGTTTTCAAGAAAATAGCTGAGTCAGTCAATGAAGCAAGCTCAGGAGGAAGTTCAGGGTCTTGTTCTTGAAGTTTCTAATCAAGGCATGCTCTTCTAGATGACAGACAGCTCAGTCAACTTGCTCAGGGTCAAGAAGTTCCATGAAAGTGAAAGAAGGCCAAAGCATAATCCTTGATGCTGCCACTTGTCTTCATCTTAGAAATCTGCAAGCAAGGCATTTTCATGGACAACAGCAAGAGGTCAGAAAGGAGGACAGTCTAAATGCTACAATCTGGTGCTGTGTAAAGTTGACCTTTCCCACTATAAGGATCTAAGAAAAGCAGCTACAGAAACAGTTTTGACCACACATTATAACTTTGCATTTTCCCCTCAAACTTCATTGCGAGAATATAAAATATCCACGTCCACGTAGAAGGTGAAGAAAATGCTTCCATGTTCACCACAGAAAACAAACAAAATGCACGACAATGAGGAAAAGCGGTTTTCTGCCTGCATAAAAGGATACACCAATATTAAAATTAGGTTTTTCTATTTTCCTGCTCTTCTTTAGAAATATTTTATTGCATTTTTATTACTGTCATTTGAACATTTTTACATTTCATAGGGAAAGATTGTCCAGTCTCCTTTAAAAAAATCTGTTTACAAGTCACAATAAATAGCACATTGTGAACTTGTTCATATCAGGGACTGTGTATTGTGTGTTTAAAAATGCACATACATGAAGCAGTAGCTTGACATATGAAGGCAGATTACATAATGGCACAACAACTCAAAGCAAAGCAACACCACGAAAAGTTGGTTTGCAGTACTGACAGTTACAGCCACAGGACTAAATATAGAGTGATCTATAAGCAGAGGAGTCACTGCAACACCTTTAAGTGCAGAGGTGAATTGTTCAGGCCTTATTCTAGTTAGTGTAAGAACCTGCTGGTTAGAAGCATTGGACAGAGAGCAGGTTTCCCCTGAACCATACAAACAAAACATCATTTCAAAAGTAGGTAACATCTGATCCACGATTTCCTTCTTTTCTACTAGAAGGAAACACATACATGTAATTCACCAGAACTGGTTTTGTTTTTCCAGCTTCAAAAGAGTGGTATGACACTGCAAATGCGATCTGGTCATTTGCTACAAACAAAAGCTTAGCCCAGGGGTAGGGAACCTCAGGCCCCGCCCGGCTTGCCTAGATGCGGTTCCCGAGGCTTTGGGGAGCCCATGCTGGTATTCCAGCCTCTCTGCCACCCCATCACAGGACTGGAGCACATAAAATATACTAGCCAGGGCCCTTCTAGGCTCTGCTGTGCAAGGCAACTGTGATATAGGGAGCAGCTTTTTTCTCGTCAGTAAGGGGCCACATCAGTGTGGGGAGAGTGGGGGTTTGGTTTTCTTTTTTTTCCCCCCTCACATATGTGCAGCCCCTCCAACTGATTTTTCTGTGGGTCAGCAGCCTCGAACCCAAAAAAGGCTCCCTATCTTTGGCTTAGCCAAACCAGAAGTGTTTGGGGGATACAACAGACACTGTTTTTTATTCAAGCAACCAACAAGGCAGAACAACGGGTGAGGAGCAGTTACTTTCCACTCAATACACTGTGCACCTTTGTTGTTCAGGAGACAAATAAGCCATCAACATTATTCAAAGGAGTCACAGTTGTCGAGAATTAATTCTTCTCACAGCAAACAATTTTGTAACTTAACCAGCTATCAAGTTGCACTATCATAGTAAAACTATCTTGATTGAACACAGAAAAGTTAGGAACCAAAGAGCCAATTGTAGCTCTCAAGGCTCAATTTGAGTATCACTGCATTTAAGTGAGATCACCACAATTTTGACATTTTTTGTTGAAGTCATCTAACCCTTCTGGGGTGCAAAACCCTTACCTGCAGGGGTGCAAATCAAGTTTTCTCTTCCATTACATTGTCCAAAGGCATTTGGTACTTGTTTTCTTGAGAATGGCAAAAGCTGAATGGTGGAAAGGAAAAATAAATGTTACTTTAAAAGGAAAACAATTTTAGTTTCTGTTAAAAATGGATGGACAATAATTCTCTCAGGGGGGCCACTTCCCAAATTTTGATAAGTGGTCTAGGCCTGCTCTGGGCCCATATCCTTAAGGGACAGAGTCTCCAGTGGAAAGTGCCGGTCTGAGGATTAGAGACAGAAAGAGCGAGAGACTGATTTGTGTCTGACAGACAGACTTTGTGGCACAGAGACTGGGAGAAAGTCTGTGGCACAGATGAGGTGGTGTGGGCGTGTGACCATGGGTGTGCTGACTGCTGCTAGTTAAGTTTCTGAGAGACACCATGTACTGTTACTTTCAGAGCGGGAAAGCTGTCCTGCTCTGTTGTGTACCCCTCCCCAGCTCTGCAGACAGGGCATATGGGAAGGGAAAAGAATGTGTTTGTATATGAGAGAGAGAGCAGGCTGTTGGAAAAATTTAAGAAACAGTAGACTTACCTCTTAAGACAGGTACTCATCTCAGTCACTTACCATACTTCAGACTAGGGATGTGAACGATAGTCGACTATCCGATAAGCAAATGATTATCATATAAATCAACATACTGGTTGAGTAATTGTTTCCCCTCCTTGCTGCCTCTCTCAGAAAGCAGCAGCCAGGGGGAAGAAGAAAATAGGGTGCTTCAAAGCAGTAGCACCGTGTGGATCTTGGGGCCAGACCTTAGGCTCCATATGACACTGCTGCTTTGAAACAGCAAGTGCAGCCTGGGGACAGCTGTGAGTCCCCAGGCTGCACGTGGCATTTGAAAGCAGCAGTGCCGCATAGAGTCTGGGGTCAGCTGGGGACTCCCCCGCTGGCCCCATGCTCCCACAGTACTTTTGCCTTTGAAGTGTAGCTACAGTCCTGGTGCAAATTGCATCAACTATTCAATTAGCCAATTAATCAAAATTTTATATCCCTACTTCAGACTGGAGTCGCCCTTTGTGGTGTCCCTCTCGCCATCCCCTGCTCTGCCAAAGATGGGGTAAAGAGGCAGGGGACACCCTAATTTCAACATTCCCCTCTTCCTTTCCTCTCCTGCCCCCATCTGCACAGCTAGTAGGAGAGTTCTGGGAGCAGGTTGGTGGAAGGCCAAAGAAAGATGTAGAGAGGGGAAGCTGAACACATGCTGCCTGTATGCCCTGCTAATCAGCTGAGCAAGCCAGACAGAAATGCTGGGCGGTCTGAATTAGGTTCACAGGCCATATTTTGCTCAGCAGGCTTAAAAAGGAGACTGCAAGGAAATTTATATTTAGGCTCAAACTTAACATCAGAGTTTTATGGCTGCTAAGTTTGGAAAGATTATTTGAAGGCATCCGAGGTCTCACTCATAACATCAGAGGACACCAACACAGATTAATTTACCAGATCTAAAGAGGTCTCAAATCCTTCGGACGGAAGAGAATGGTTTGGGTGGGGAAGAAAACCATCATTTAAAGGTGAAGGCAAAACAAGAAAAAAGGGGGCTTATGCCACTTCAGTACTGATGTGTTACATACAAGACCAGCCTCAATGGTATTAGAAATTTAGTTCATCGGCAACTAGAGAATTAATAAAGTTACAGTAGGACATTGCAAGAGATACAACATCCCTCCAGCAGCTGAGAAAGTAGAAAGGATTTTGGATTAGACAGTTCAAACATTGTTTACATCTATATAAGACCATTGTCTAACAGATTAGAGAAGAGAGGTGATTTTTTGGTGTAATTTTTAAAACACCACTTCCCTCTGCAATTAAAAATTGAGGGCTCAAAATACACAAAGACACTTCCCTTACTAATCCCAGAAAGTCCTCCAACAAAACCTGAGAGAACCACATGTTATTTATATCACTAACATGCCAAATGCAAAAAAAGCAGTAGGGAAAAAAAAAGAAAAGAAATTATCCTGTCTCCTTCTCTTTTCAAATCCTTATAACAGAGATTAAAAAAAAAAAATCTTTTCAGATCTAAAATAGGATAAATCCATCATGAGCCTTACTTTTCTGTAACATGCCAACAGAAAAGAATGCTTTGGATTTGTTTATTTTTGTGAAACTACATTATTGTGTATCAGAGGGGTAGTTGTGTTAGTCTGAATCTACAAAAACAACGAGAAGTCCTGTGGTACCTTATAGACTAACAGATTTATAGGAGCATAAGCTTTTGTGGGCAAAGATCTAATTCACCAGATGCATCTGAGAAAGTGGGTCTTTGCCCATGAAAGCTTATGCTTCTATACATCTGTTAGTCTATAAGGTGCCACAGGACTTCTCGTTATTTTTACTTTATTGTGCTTCATCCAGGACAAAGAGGCTAGTGGGGAGAGAATGTTTTCTTTTTAACGATCTAACAAAAATTGGCATGTGAAAGGCACTAAGATTTCTCCAGCTGCAAACTCACAAGATTATACTAGTGATGGTCTATTTCTTTAGCCCCACTCTTGCATATGGAGATCATGATTCATTTTATGAAATGATTTACTAGCATTAAATGGAAACCAAACAACAGTCCATACACATTGCAATGAATGGCAATTTAGAAAAATCCCTCGCCCCATATTCTGCTTATACCTAGTTTTCTTGACGACGATGACGGCGGCGGCGACGACGATGGCGGCACCGACAAGCAACGACACCCCTATGATCGCTGAGACAAGCAGAGAATGGCATTAGTCTTCCACACAGAACTAGCATTTGTGACCTTTGCAAATTAAAATCTCTAAAAAGTTCAGGATGAATCTGATCAGAAGTGATTCTATCTGTACCAGAAGGGTTTCTGAATCCTGAGTCATTGCTTGTGGTTACACAGTTAACATGTTGTACTGTACCCTCCTCAGGCTTTGATCTTTAGGCAAAAGTTTAGCATTAGGGCATTCAAAAAGTTCACTGTGAGTAAGACCATCATCAGTGCCATACAATATGTGGGTTCATGTCAGCAGAAGCAAAAAATGATTACATCATACACAAGTGGGTATTCACAACCAATTATCTAAAACCTAGAAAACTTCATACTGCATAAAATGATAGGACTTTATTCTAGTATATGAAAAATCCAAAATCCAAACTACTGTTCACTTCTACTGCTTCCATGTAGACACTACCTATCCCACTGGCATAAGTAATTTACCTCCCCAAGAGGCAATAGCTAGGTTCAAGGAAAATGTTCAACTAGAGTAAATCAGCAGAGCTCTACTGAGGTCAATTGAGTTATTTTTATCTACCTCAGTGGTTAATCTGACCCCAAGTCTTTTTAGTATACTACTTACCCAGGACTCCTGTGCTTATGTTGGAACCTAGAATTTGGAAGAGGGGGAAAAAACAAAACAAAACAATTAACTACTATAATATGAAAGAGGAATTGCAGCCATATGATTTCTTCAAAAATATTTATCCAAACACTTTCTGTTTCTCTGGCAAGTTACAGATTGTCCTGGTGCTAACTGGAAAAGAAAAATGTATTAAAATTCTCCAAATATATCCAGGTATATAGAACGGCCCTGCCTAATTTTAAAGAATACAACAGCTTCTTCCAGGAGAGAAGAAAGCTCAATACTGTTCTAATGGGTGAGCCAGAAAGACACTATTCAGTTCACCTGCTAAATCAACCACGTATCAATTGTGACGTGGGAGTGTTGTCACCTTGTGTGTGATACAAAGTTGTTGCTCAGGACAGGTCTACGCTTGCCATTTAAAACACAAATAGTCCCTTTTTTGCACAAAAACTATGGAAGTGGCTACGTTTGCCAATGACTTTGTGGCGAAATTCTGAAGGTGTTAAACTCAGGTAGCTAGCAAATGTGTTGGCAGGGGGCCAGAAGAACCAATGGAATACAGTACTGAAAAGTGAATAGGAAATAGCTACCTTGTCTGCTCTTCCTTTGTTGTCATCTAAGACAAAACGTTACTCTGAAATAACCATCAGTGCGTCCAAACAGCAAGCCCATTACTTCAAAATTATTTCAAAATAACAGGCTTCTTATTTTGAAATAATAGCCCCGCATTTCATGAGGATTAACGCTTATTTTGAAATAGCAGTAGTATGGACTCACTGCTGCTGCTACTTCAAATTAGCTCCTCCCCAGGGCCATTCAGAGTAAATACTCCCAAGTGTTACCTGGGACTCTAAAATGAAGGTAGTGCATCTGCCTCAGATTGATTTCGAAGCTTCCATGTAGTATGGACATACTATTTTAAAATAGGTATTCCAGCAGTTATTCCAAAATAACCTTGCAGTTTAGACATATCCTCAGAGGGCAGACTTTGCATTCCCACTGAAGGAATTCCTACTTAATCCTATGGCAGTTCTGCTTACAAAGTTCTTGGAAGATTCAGTATTTTTCTTTTTAAGGAAGATTTTTCTCAGTTTCAGTTGTCCCTTCTAATGCCAAAAAAAGAAACTCCTACTAATTTTGCACATACTGAAGCCCCACCTTCACACTGAGGAGGACGTGCACTCCACATTCCGTTTACTTCATCCTCGGTTGTGCAATACACAGAGGCCTCTCCAGTGAGCTTGTACCCACTGTTACATGAGTAAGTTACAGTTGATCCATAGGAGAAGTCAACTCCAATGTAATTTCCGTGCGAGATGTCTGGAGGAGGATGACACGCAATATCTGGGAAGACACAAAAGAAGGCATTTAAGACTCAATACTGGTAAAGCAACAGTTACTTGATCTCCTAAAGAAAACTAGAGCACTACCATTTTGCACATACAGAAGCTCCACCTTCACACTGGGGAGGACGTGTATTCCACATGCTGTTTACTCTGTCCTTGGTTGTGCAATTAATAGAGGCCTCTCCAATGACCTGGTAACCACGGTCGAATGTATAAGGTACAGCTGACCCATAAGAGAAGTCAACCCCAGTGTACTTTCCAAGAGACACAGGAAGAGTGTATTTGAGAACCAATACTGGTAAAGAAGCAGCTTCAAGTTACTCGATGTGCTAAAGAAAACTAGCTGCCCTAGCTACGAAACCACAAGAACAAAATAGCCTAACACGGGATTGCCCAGGAGCATCTGATTTGCTCTGACACTGGTGTTATGTAAATTAGCAAACTCACTAAGATGAGTGCTAATTGTAATATTTTACTACTGAGTAGACTGGTTTCTAGGTTCAGTTTTTAATTAATATAAATACCTAGCAGATACAACACACTTCTCCTTGGGGACAAAGCCCCTTCGCATGCCTCTCTCAACCATGCTCTCTTAACGATGCTTTGCCGTTAAGGTAAACACCTAACACTCAGAGATTTGGATTGACTGTTTGGCTTTACCAATACTGACTAACTCCGTATATCACCCTGGATAAGGGTGGCCATTTAATCTGTATCTCAGTTCTCCCTCTCTAAGGTGGTGATCATAATGCTTCCCTATTTGTTTATTAACATTTCTGAGGCAAGCAGTAAGAGGAAACTGCCTACATACACACCTGGACAGATATTTGTAATTTACTTACACTTGCAAAAGGGCATATCACCGTTCCATGCAACGTCCGTTCCAGAAATCTCACATCGTCTGTCAGGCTGCCCAATCAGCCGATTCCTGGAGGTAGGCAGAGGGGTTATCAGACCTTACCTATTTCTCTCTCTATGAGTTTTCCTGGGAAGCAATTATTTGGGAAGCTATTTTCCCCAGTCACAGAAGGTAGGACAAACACCTCTGACTGTTGAGTGATCATCATAGGAGAAAAGGCTCCTTCGCCAACTCAACTCCCCAGACCCATCTAGAATTAAACCATGAAATTTTATGCAGGTTCAATGAATTAAGGGAAGGGTGGCTTGAGCTAGGGCATCAATATTTCCTTTCTGTGCCCTGAAGTCTTCCTCACCACACAAGCTGGGTCATGCCCTGGCAAGGAATCACAAGCCACAGGCAAGCTAGGAACATCAGCACTTTGGGGCAGGCCGCTGGGGGTTGTTACTATGCCAGCTCCACACCGGTTCTACACTTTTCACATTGGAGTGCTTTGGGTTGTGGGTATGGGCCTGGCACACCCAGCTGGGGTTGGCCAGCTTGAGATAACCAGTCACGTCAGTCCTAACCCAAGAAAGTGCTATATATAAACCACTGCATCACACGAGGCCCACATCCACAGACATGAAGGATCTAGAGTTCAGCACCAGCAGCTGCTATGGCCAGTTTCTGTGACATGAGATTTGACACGCAAAGGGATTCTTCCTTTTTCAACCCAGACACGAAACTCTTATAGCCCTCCCAGCCAGTGCTGCACCTGGAGACCTCGCTATTCAGGCCACTGAAGCACAGCCCTAGACTTTCAAAGGAGAGGCCAGGCTACTGTCCTTCCTCCACGTTATCTTCAAACTAACTCACAGGCCCCTCCCAGCTGGGCGAGTCCTTGGGGATAGATGGGCCATCAAGTCCCTTCTCTGCATAGCACTCAGGAAACTGCAGTCATTTAAAATCATTCCAAGCAGATTGAAAAGCCAAGACATTCCAAAGGCTGCCCTGCTCACTTGGCTCCTATCTCGACAGGAAATGTTTGTGTTCACCCAACACTACTACTTCTCAAAATTACATTAATTGAGCTAAGAAGCAGGAGTGCTGCCTTATTATGAAACAGTAGCCTGCTTACAGGAGATGGGGGAATATGAGAATATCCAGTTATGTTGCACAAACTAAGCACAAGTAGTCAACTCAAGCAGGTGGAAACTTACCCTTCTTCACATATAAAGTGCACCACTGAGCCAAACAGGAAATCTGTTGCAGTAACACTGCCGTTCTTCAGCTCTCCTGGATGACCGCATGATTTCCCTAGAACAAGGCTAGAATTAGGATTTTCCATTTCAAAGCAACAATTATCCCAAGCAGTGTTTCCTCTAAGATTTTCCATCTATGAGCAGAGTGAGTTCTTTCTTGTGCACCAAAAAAAAAAAAAAAAAAAAAGGATAGATTAACTCTAGGGATGTTAAATTTTGATTAATCAGCTATTCGAGCACTCGATGGAATTTCTTCATGAAATGGTCCCTGAAAAGGGACTAGTGAGGGAAATGGAGAAAAACTGCAGAGCACAAACCAGTTCCAGAGTGCTTAGAAATGACCGGTCTGATGTGACTGAGGACCCAAAGACCAAAGAAATGAGATCCTCTGCTCCCAAATAGTGGGAAGGAACAAGAAAAGTCCCTGTAGACCGGTGCACTGGTCTTCACCATGAGGTGAAATATACTATTTTCAGGTAACTGACTATTGCCTGGAAAAAACAGTAGTGGAAGCACGAAAATGTCAGGTATTAAGGTTTGTACTTCCTTTCGGACTGACCCAGCTGCCTCAGCTAATAAGGTTTTCTGCTGGATAGCAAACCTGCTTCCATTTTAGCACCAAAGAATACATGTACAAGCATAGGTTTAAGATTCCTGTATTGGGAATGTCAGGATGGGGACGACACGGAATACCTGGAGAGACACAGGAAGAGTGTATTTGAGAACCGATACTGGTAAAGCAGCAGCTTCAGGTTACTTGATGTGCTAAAGAAAACTAGCTGCCCTAGCTACTAAACTACAAGAACAAAATAGGCTAACAGGGGATGGCCCAGGAGCACTGATATGCTCTGACACTGGTGTTGTGTTATGCAAATTACCAAACTCACTAAGATGAGTGCTAATTGTAATATTTTACTACTGAGTAGACTGGTTTCTAGGTTCCTAGTTTTTAATTAATACAAATACCTAGCAGGCACACCTGTTACTTTTTTCCAAAATCCACAATGGCCAATAACCATTTTGGTGGGACACTGTTGCCATACCAAGCTCTCTGGTTTTTTCATGTATTCAGCTGCCAAAGAAACTGAAATCTTTTGCTGTCAGAAATAGGACACAACAATACACTTCTCCTTGGGGACAAAGCCCCTTCGCATGCCTCCCTCAACCATGCTCCCTTAATGACGCTTTGCCATTAAGGTAAACACCTAAGACTTGGAGATTTGGATTAAATGTTTGGCTTGACTAATACTGATTAAGTACGTATATCACTCTGGAGAAGTCATTTAATCTATGCCTCAATTCTCCCTCTCTAAGGTGGTGATCATAATGCTTCCCTATCTGTTTATTAACATTTGTGAGGAAAGCAGTAAGAGAAAACTGCCTACATACACACCTGGACAGATATTTGTAATTTACTTACGCTCACAAAAGGGCACATCACCGCTCCATGCAACGTCCGTTCCAGAAATCTCACATCGTCTGTCAGGCTCGCCAATCAGCCGGTACCTGGGGGTAAGCAGGGTGGTTATTAGCAGTTATCTATTTCTCTCTCTCTGAGTTTTCCTGGGGAGCAATTATTTGGGAAGCTATTTTCCCCAGTCACAGAAGGTGGGACAAACACCTCTGACTGTTGAGTGATCATCATAGGAGAAAAGGCTCCTTCGCCAACTCACAACTCTCCAGACCCATCTAGAATTAAATCATGAAATCTTATGCAGGTTCAGTGAATTAAAGGGAGGTTGGGTTGGGCCAGGGCCTCTATCTTTCCTTTCTGTGCCCTGAAGTCTTCCTCACCACACAAGCTGGGTCATGCCCTGGCAAGGAATCACAAGCCACAGGCAAATTAGGAACATCAGCACTTTGGGGCAGGCTGCTGGGGGTTGTTACTATGCCAGCTCCACACCGGTTCTACACTTTTCACGTTGGAGTGCATTGGGTTGTAGGTGTGGGTCTGGCACACCCAGCTGGGGTTGGCCAGCTTGAGATAACCAGTCACATCAGTCCTAGCCCAAGAAAGTGCTCTATATAAACCACTGCATCACACGAGGCCCACATCCACAGACATGATGGATCTAGTGTTCTGCACCAGCAGCTGCTATGGCCATTTTTTGTGACATGGGACTTGATACGCAAAGGGATTCTTCCTTTTCCAGCCCAGACATGAGACTCTTATAGCCCTCCTAGCACCTGGAGACCTTGCTATTCAGGCCACTGAAGCACAGCCCTAGACTTTCAAAGGAGAGGCCAGGCTACTGTCTTTCCGCCACGTTATCTTCAAACTAACTCAGAGGCCCCTCCCAACTGGGCGAGTCCTTGGGGATAGACGGGCCATCAAGTCCCTTCGCTGCATAGCACTCAGGAAACTGCAGTCATTTAAAATCATTCCAAGCATCTTGAAAAGCCAAGACATTCCAAGGGCTGTCCTGCTCACTTGGCTCCTATCTCGACAGGAAATGTTTGTGTTCACCCAACACTACTACTTCTCAAAATTACATTAATTGAGCTAAGAAGCAGGAGTGCTGCCTTATTATGAAACAGTAGCCTGCTTACAGGAGATGGGGGAATAGGAGAGTATCCAGTTATGTTGCACAAACTAAGCACAAGTAGTCAACTCAAGCAGGTGGAAACTTACCCTTCTTCACATATGAACTGGACCACTGAGCCAAACAGGAAATCTGTTGCAATAACACTGCCGTTCTTCAGCTCTCCTGGATGACCGCACGATTTCCCTAGAACAAGGCTAGAATTAGGATTTTCCATTTCAAAGCAACAAATGTCCCAAGCAGTGGTTCCGCTAAGATTTTCCATCTATGAGCAGAGTGAGTTCTGTCTTGTGCACCAAAGGGAAAAAAAAAAGGATAGATTCTCTCTAGGGATGTTAAATTTTGATTAATCAGCTATTCGAGCACTCGATGGAATTTCTTCATGAAAATGGTCCCTGAAAAGGGACTAGTGAGGGAAATGGAGAAAAACTGCAGAGGACAAACCAGTTCCACAGTGCTCAGGACTGACTGGTCTGATGTGACTGAGGACCAAAGACCAAAGAAATGAGATACTCTGCTCCCAAACAGTGAGAAGGAACAAGAAAAGTCCCTGAAGACCGGTGCACTGGTCTTCACCATGAGGTGAAATGTACTATTTTCAGGTAACTGACTACTGCCTGGAAAAAACAATAGTAGAAGCACGAAAATGGTGGGTACTTGAGATTTGTACTTTCTTTTGGACTGACCCAGCTGCCTCAGCTAATAAGGTTTTCTGCTGGACAGCAAACCTGCTTCCATTTTAGCACCAAAGAATACATGTACAAGAATAGATATGCTATGTACATTGGACAAACGTCTCAGACACTTCGCCAAAGAATCAATGCCCACAAAACAGACATTAGACAGGATCACAAAGAAAAAACAGTTGCTTGCCATTTCAACCAGAAAGGACACTGTCTCAATGACCTAATCACCTACTTCAGAAGACTTTCAAATCTGCACTTGAAAGGGAATCCTCTGAACTGGCATTCATGCTAAAATTCGACTCTCCGCAGGGGGGCTGAACAAAGACCCCAGCTACCTTACCCATTACAAAGATAGCTTCCCCAATTATCACCTCTAATACTATTAACTCACATGTAGAATAGTGATAAAAATGTAGCCGTGTTAGTCTGGTGTAGCTAAAACAAAATACAGGACTATGTAGCACTTTAAAGACTAACAAGATGGTTTATTAGATGATGAGCTTTCGTGGGCCAGACGACCCACTTCCTCAGATCAAATAGTAGAAGAAAATAGTCACAGCCATACATACCAAAGGATACAATTAAAAAAAAAATTTTTTTTTTAAATTGTATCCTTTGGTATGTATGGCTGTGACTATTTTCTTCCACTATTTGATCTGAGGAAGAGGGTCTGGCCCACGAAGCTCATCATCTAATAAACCATCTTGTTAGTCTTTAAAGTTCTACATAGTCCTGTATTTTGTTTCAGCTACACCAGACTAACACGGCTACATTTCTATCACTATTGTACAAGAATAGGTTTAGGATTCTTGTATTGTGGATGTCAGGATGGGGATGACCCAGAATACCTGGAGAGACACAGGAAGAGTGTATTTGAGAACTGATACTGGTAAAGTAGCAGCTTCAAATTAATTAATATGCTAAAGAAAACTAACTGCCCTAGCTACTAAACTACAAGAACAAAATAGGCTAACGGGGGATGGCCCAGGAGCACTGATCTGCTCTGACACTGGTGTTATGTAAATTACCAAACTCACTAAGATGAGTGCTAATTGTAATATTTTACTACTGAGTAGACCGGTTTCTAGGTTCCTAGTTTTAATTAATACAAGTACCTAGCAGGCACATCTGTTACTTTTTTCCAAAATCCACAATGGCCAATAACCATTTTGGTGGGACACTGCTGCCATACCAAGCTCTCTGGTTTTTTCATGTATTCAGCTGCCAAAGAAACTGAAATCTTTTGCTGTCAGAAATTGGACTCAACAACACACTTCTCCTTGGGGACAAAGCCCCTTCGCATGCCTCTCTCAAACATGCTCCCTTAGTGATACTTTGCCATTAAGGTAAACACCTAACACTTGGAGATTTGGATTGACTGTTTGGCTTTGCCAATGCTGACTAACTCCGTATATCACCCTGTATCTCATTTAATCTGTATCTCAGTTCTCCCTCTCTAAAGTGGTGATCATAATGCTTCCCTATCTGCTTAACAACATTTGCGAGGCAAGCAGTAAGAGAGCACTGCCTACATAGACACCTGGACAAATATTTGTAATTTACTTACGCTCGCAAAACGGCATAACACCGCTCCATGCAACGTCCGTACCAGAAATCTCACATCGTCTGTCAGGCTTTCCAATCAGCCGGTATCTGGAGGTAGGCAGAGGGGTTATGAGCCGTTACCTATTTCTCTCTCTCTGAGTTTTCCTGGGAAGAAGGCCCACATGCACAGACATAGTGGATCTAGAGTTCAGCACCAGCAGCTGCTATGGCCAGTTTCTGTGACATGAGACTTGACGCACAAAGGGATTCTTTCTTTTCAAGCCCAGACACAAGACTCTTATAGCCCTCCCAGCTGGTGCTGCACCTGGAGACTTCACTATTCAGGCCACTGAAGCACAGCCCTAGACTTTCAAAGGAGAGGCCAGACTACTGTCATTCTGCCATCATATCTTCAAACTAACTCATAAGAACGGCAGTGCTGGGTCAGACAGAAGTTCCATCTAGCCCCGTAGCCTGTCTGCCAACAGTGGCCAGCACCAAGTGCCCCAGAGAGGGTGGACCAAAGACAACGATCAAGCGATTTGTCTCCTGCCATCCTTCTCCATCCTGACAAACAGAGGCCAGGGATACCATTTCTATCCCCTGGCTAACAGCCTTTTATGGACCTAGCCTCCATGAAATTATCTAGCTTCTCTTTAAACTCTGTTATAGTCCTAGCCTTCACAGCCTCCTCTAGCAAGGAGTTCCACAGGTCGACTACATGCTGCGTGAAGAAGAACTTTCTTGTATTAGTTTAAAACCTGTTACCCATTAACTTCATTTGGTGTCCTCTAGTTCTTCTATTATGGGAACTAATAAATAACTTTTCTTTATTCACCCTCTCCACAGCACTCATGATTTTATAGACCTCTATCACATCCCCTCTCAGTCTACTCTCTTCTAAACTGAGAAGTCCCAGTCTCTTTAGCCTCTCCTCATATGGGACCCATTCCAAACCCCTAATCATTTTAGTTGCACTTTTCTGAACCTTTTCTAATGCCAAAATATCTTTTTTGATATCCTTTCTTAATAATTCCTAGCATCCTATTTGCCCTTGTGACTGCCGCTGAACATTGTGTGGAAGTTTTCAGGGGCGGTCTCCCAGAGACCTCTCCCAGCCAACTTAGAGGCCTCTCCCAGCTGGGTGTGTCCTTGCAGATAGATGGGCCATCGAGTCCCTTCGCTGCATAGCTCTGAGGAAACTGCAGTCATTTAAAATCATTCCAAGCAGATTGAAAAGCCAAGACATTCCAAGGGCTGCCCTGCTCACTTGGCTCCTATCCCCACAGAAGATGTTTGTGTTCACCCAACACTACTACTACTCAAAATTACATTAATTGAGCTAAGAAGCAGGAATGCTGCCTTATTATGAAACAATAACTTGCTTACAGGAGATGGGGGAATATGAGAGTATCCAGTTATGTTCCACAAACTAAGCACAAGTAGTCAACTCAAGCAGGTGGAAACTTACCCTTCTTCACATATGAACTGGACCACTGACCCAAACAGGAAATCTGTTGCAATAACACTGCCTTTCTTCAGCTCTCCTGGATGACCGCACGATTTCCCTAGAACAAGGCTAGAATTAGGATTTTCCATTTCATAGCAACAATTACCCCAAGCGGTGGTTCCTCTAAGATTTTCCATCTATGAGCAAATAGGATGCCGCTGAACATTGTGTGGAGTGGTTCTAGGAGCATTCATGCAATCTTAGCTGGGTGTGGGTCTCCGCATGAAGTGGTAATGAGTAATCACAAGTCCTGAAGGGGTTTGCTTCTTGTCACTAGCAAAGCATTGTGAGAGACAGCCCAGGCTGCAGATTTAAGGGGACACAACCATATCACAGTTGGCTGCACCCCAAGGATTCTGTCAGTGGGTGGATGAAGAAATAAATTGTGCTTTAAAACCTAAGAGAGAAAAACGCTATTTATATTAGCGATCGTGAATGACTAAATTCTAAAATGTAGATATGAAATATACATTGTGACAGTCACACTTCCATTTTCAGTCTTGTAGAAACCACATGATAAAAATCTCTAGGTTTTAAGTAGCCAAAAGTTCATGCAACTTCCGAGAAGTAACTTTTGCTTCTTCTAGAGGGGAAGTTGTAGGTGCAACATGTGTTATTTCTAAGGCAAAAAAGGAGGGACAGACTCCCTCAAACTTGACATCATTCTAACGTGGCTAGTAAAAACCAACAAACTTCCTAAATATTAACATGTTAAGGCTCAACATAACTGCTTATACTTACGTTGGCAGGCTAGTAAAGATGGGACCCATGAACTATTAGCTTCACATTTAACTGAAGGGTTATCACTTAAGGTATAACCAGGATCACATTCAAATACTATTGTGTCTCCATATGAATAGTTAGGTCCAAATCCAGATTGCTTTTTTCCATTTTTGATTTGTAGCTCTGGACACCTGACCACTGAAAATTAAAAGTACCAGTATTAGACCATTTTGCACATGAAGCAGTTAGTGGGGACAGAAGAAAAAAAAAAGCCCCGATACTTGACTACAGGTGGTATCAAAATGTATTTTAAACTGAAGTTATGCAACTTTAGATCTTCCCTTGTAAAAACTGTTAGTCTATATATAGGACAGCACCAAAATCTACGGTATCAGCACTCCTCCCATCCCATTAGCTACACATCATTATTGTACAAAGGCATCTGAAATTTAGGGCAAGCTATAAAAGGTCTGCATGTGATCCCATTCTGGAATGGAACTTCCCTACTTTTGGAAGGAGAGGGGGAAAGGGCAGAGATATACTGAGCAGCAAGTTAGCCAATCTTCCTTGTGCCTCTCAAAAAGCCTCACAATCTCAGCTGTTCAGAGGGGAAACCCATCAAAAAAAAAAAAACCAGGTTGCGGCAGCTCCTTGAATTCCAAGACTTAGAAGTACTGTTAGTTACATGCAATAACGTGCATGAACACTGATGGCAGCCTCCAAAATGAGGATGGCACAGGACTTATTTAACCCACCAAAGAAATGAGGATAGCTGTGATATGAACTCACAAAACCATGAGTCTTCACTGCCAAGAAGCCCTCCCATACAGTTATGAAAAATAAAGCTGCCAAAGGACCCTGTTTATCAGGTTCACTCCCCACTTTAGCATTTGAATAGGCATAAACCCAAAACCTTACTTTACTAGTTTAGCTTCACCTAAAATCAACTGTTTGTGGCATAAGAATTAACTGCAATCTTGGACCATAGAAGACACACACAAATACAGGATATATTAGCAGTAAAATTGTTCCGAACAACGATGTATTTAGAAAGTCTCAGTCATTCTTTAGAGATTAAGTTTCCAACAGTAACTAGTTTGCACAATAGGTATTTAGAGGGACAAAGCACTAACTAAATTTCCTCAGGTAACTGGGCTACTTAGCAATGAAAATACAGTTCTCCTGGGAGGAGATGTTTGAGTAAGGAGATAAAAAATTAGATGCTACTAACCTTTGCATTCAGGGGCCGGCCCACTCCATTCTCCATTGACTTTATCATTCGTTGTACAATGAATGGAGGCCTCTCCAATAAGAGAGAAGCCCTTGTCACAACTGTAAGTTACTGCTGAGCCAAATACAAACTCTTCTTCACCCGCACGACTATGGGATCCATGGGCGATATTAGGAGGTGGAAGACAAGGTATTGCTGAAGAAAAGAATGTCAACATGAAATTAAAGATTACATTGACGTTGAACTGAAGAGACTTTTCACTAAGAACGTTATTTCAGATCCTTCCAAAAGCTATTTAGCCACCCAAAAGTATATTTAATATTGTGTTTTAACAATATTTTGTTCTGAAGGTTTTCTGCTTTTAGGCTTGACTCAATCCAATACAGCCACTGGTCAAGGAGGATACTTCATACAACTCCAGCTTTCGAGGATGACCATAACAGAGTAAGGCCCTTCCCAAAGTTAGCCTCAGAAAGCAGAATTCTCTTGCCTGGCAGCTCAAGAGGTCCTACTGTTCTACCAGCAGAAAACTAAGTTATGATGGTTTTTGAGTCAGCACCACATTCTAGCTTGCACACAGCAGCATGACTGATACACTGAAAGCATCCAAGAGATCAAATTAAGGTAGAGGCATATTAATAGTGATTAATTCCAAAAGAGCCTGATATTTTAAGTGGACAGTTTTGGGAAGGATCAAGACTTCCTGAAGTAATTTTTATTCCTTTTACTGAGTGAGGAGCAAGGTTTACACAGATACAATAGCAAAGAGGTTCCATAAAGCCTGTTGGATTAGACGTGAAAAAATATAAAGAGGTTTTTAAAATGTCAATTCTGTAGGAGTCATCTAGACCCCACAGTCAATCACAGTATGATTTCATTTCTTTTTCCAAACAAACATGAGAAGTTACTCACCTCCGCAGTAACTGGAGTTCTGCGAGATGTTTGTTCCCGTGGGTGCTTCAGCACCGCTGAGCCCAGGACGGAGGTCTTTTACAGCAGTACCCATGGCCGGCCGTGCGTGCAGGAAGCCAGTATGTGTTCTATGCAGGCTACTGTGCATGCGTGACCGGCCCTCCCTCAGCTCCTCAGTTCCTTCTCTGCCCAGGAGATGTTGTATCTTGAAGTAAAGGGGAGGTGGAAGGGTGGTGGAGCACCCACGGGGACAACCATCTCAAAGTAACCTCTCCTTCTTCGAGGACTGTCCCTGTGGGTGCTCCACCTCAGGTGATTATGAAGCAGTGTTTGTATGAGGCGGTGGAAGCTTCGGATGCTGAGATTGTGAGGCCATGAGTATTGTGTGGCCAAAGTTCATGTCCGTGTCTACAAAAGTTTGCAATGTGTAATGTAGCGTGAAGGTATATACTGAGGCCCATGTTATCAGTCAATACTCCTCATAGGAATGCCATGGTGGCTGCCACTGCCCGTGTCGGTATGTCCGTACAGTTGGTGTTAACTCCTTTTAGGCTATGATATATGCTAGCTTGATGCAGCCAAATCTCTGATTAGAGATCGGCAGCCCCTGTGATCTCTCTGTAGAAGAGACAAAGAGCCAGGGAGTTTTACTAAAAGGCATAGTGCATTGTAGGTAAAAAGCTAGTGGCCTGCGGATGTCCAGGGTATGGAGAGCTGTGTGCTTTGGGGAAGACAGGTAAGTCTATTGGCTCATTGCAGTGGAACTCCATTAGTACCTTAGGGAGGAACTTGCGGTGGGTTCTAAGCACAACCATATCCCTGCAGAATACAGTGTAAGGTGGATCCGCCATCAAAGCTGCTATTTCCCCTACTGGTCTGGCAGACGTGATTGCTACCAGGAATGCCACTGTTAGTTTTCTCCATGGTTAGTTTTATCTGTAGCTCCTTTGCTCTCATAGAGAGGCTTCTCAGTTTCTGACAGCAAGGGCAGCTTTCAGTCAGTTGGTGATGCCCTAGACAGCAGAGGCACTGGTCATGTCTCTCCGAGACAGGTATGGCTGCTTTACAAGCAGAGCAGCACTTGAAGCCAGATGAACCCGGCATATCCCAAAGGAGCCGACGGAAGGCTGGCTCAGAGAAGTGGCTTGCCGCCACTTCTCTCTCCATCTGTGGTTTGGTTTTTGTTTTGTTTTTTTCAACTAAACTATCTAAACGTTGACTACTCACTACTGACTAAAGTTATATGACTAAATGCTAAGGTAACTATTTACAGACTAGATAAGATAAGGCTATGAGGGAGACTGCTGGAGCTGTGATGTAGCCAGCGGTGGTAGAGATGGAGCTGGGGAGGAGGAGAAGGGCCAGTTGTGCATGCACAGTAGCCAGCATAGAACACACACCAGCTCACTGCGCGTGTGGCCGGCCAAGGATACTGCTGTAAAAGATCTCCGTCCTGGACTCAGCAGCGCCGAAGCACCTAAGGTGGAGCGCCCACAGGGACAGTCCTCAAAAAAGAACCAAGTTTTACTGTCGTTTAGATTAAATGTCAAAGTGAGAACAGACTGACTCCACGATAGTGCCAGCTACACTCCCCCATCCCCAGACATGAACTGTTTTTAAAACATTAAATCAGCTTACTTTCGCAAAATGGAACCTCCTTATCCCAATCAACTCCACTTCCTCTAATCACACAACGAGCAGAAGCTGGTCCAATCATTCTGTACCTAAAGAAAAAAGATTCAAGTTTGTTACTCAAGTGAGCAAAGAACTAGTTAACGGTCCAGAAAGATGGAACATGGTTTCTTTCAAGCAGCAGGTGGAGACAAACCACTGAAAAAGGGATCCACTTAAAACTATCGGACCCAGGAACGCTAAGGCCGGGTCGACACTACACACGTGGGTCAGTGTAACTTTGTTGCTCAGGGGTGTGAAAAATTCATCCTCCTGGGTGACAGTTATACTGGCCTAATCCCCCATGGAAACCACGCTATGACAACAAGAGAACTTCTCTCATCAACACAACTAGCACCTCTTGTAGAGATGGACAGCTAGGCTGATGGACAGGCTTTCCCTTTCCTACAGGGGCATCTTTGTCTATAACTGTATTGTGGCACAGCTGCATTGGACGACCAAGCCCTAAGTCGTTAAAGGCAACAAAGGGCTTTAAATACAGTGACCATATATTCTGAACCAAAAATGGGGACACATTAGCCCTACCCCCGATCCCATTAGCCATGCCCCACACACCTTATGTCCTGCCCACCTGCCACAGGAAATCCCATCCGCAGGGGTAGTACTTCTAGGATCAAGACAGACACGTGACTGGAAGTAAAGGATGTCGTGACCTTTCTGAGGACTCCTCCCACAGTCCTCTACCAACAGGGATGGGCTGGGGCCCCACAGGAGCCCCTCATGAAACTATACTGAAATTGCATTAATCCAGGCCCCAAACCTTGGGGCCCAGGACACTCCAGCGCTAAGGATCCAACCTCGATTCAAGATGAGATCCAGGATCCTATTAGTGACAACGAGTCCTGTGGCATCTTATAGACTAACAGATTTACTGGAGCATAAGTTTTCGTAGGCAAATGCCCGCTTCGTCAGATGCGACACGAAAGGTTATACTCCAATAAATCAGTTCGTCTACAAGGTGCCCCAGGATTCCTCGTCGCTTTTGCAGATCCAGACCAACATGGTTACCCCTCTGATACCTGACACCATGCAAAGATCAGATTACTTGGCTGTGTAGATGCAGCCCCATTTGACTCATGGCCTGAGAGTCATCCAGAACTATCCCACAATTTCATGGGACAACTTCCTTAGCCCTCTTAACAGACGATGCTTGCCGGTTCCAATTAACTGGGAATTTAAGGGGATTGGAGCAGCTCCCCACTTGCTGCAGACGGGGTTTGCTCTCATATCAAGCAGCCCCTTCCTGTGAGGGATTTGGGGATCCCATAGGCAGGGACTGCACCAGTGTCTGGAGCAGCCTCTTTCCATGGGGAGTGGTCAGGGGCTGCCCCAGAGGGGCCTGGGAGCCAGCGGCAAGCCAGCGTGACCCAACATTAACCAGTGAACCGATCATTGGGAATTTACATCCCTAGTGAGATGCCTGCAACTGTGTTTTTTGAAGTTACTGGAAAACCATCCCTAACAATTGCCAAAGGAGCCCACTTCCCAACCTGCTTACCAAGGGCCTGATGAAATTTATACTTCAAGCTTGTATTGCGCCCAAAACAATCTGTTGACATAACCCAAGAAGATCCAGTTAACATTTAGGGTGTATCTAGACTACAGGGCTTTATTGACAAAAGTGAATTTTAGTCAACAAAACTATATCTGCATCTACACTACCACCAAGTTCTGTCAACATAATGACAGAACTCGGCAGTTTTGTCGACAGCAGTAAACGTCATTCTATGAGGAATAATGCCTTTTGTCGACAGAGTTCTCTCGACAGAAGGAGTTATTGCATCTACACTATCCTTTGCGTCTACACTTTCATGTCGACAAAGTGGCTTGCTTTGTCAACAGAACTGGATGTAGTCTAGATGCTCTTTGTCGACAAAAGCCTGTATTCTAGACATACTGCTCAGTCCCATATATTTTTGAAGGGTGACTAAGGGTAAAAGCTCCGCTGCCTGATAGAGGCAATCTGTGAAGAAAACTAGAGGGACTTTGAATTGACTCTTCCGACAGCAACACATTCTCTCACTGGACGTGGGGTCTTTAGCACAGGTTTCACTTTACATGTCAGAATAACTCAGAAATGTGTTGTCACAGCTAACTCCATTGAGATCTAGGCAACATGCATCCCCAAAACAGAAAACCAAATCCCTTGAAAACGGAAGTCAAAACATCTCACCTCTTCACAGAGCTCACAAAGGGTTTGTTTACCCTGAAACATAAGTCACAACATCTTATCACGCTGTATAAATCATCAACTGCTTGGATGAGGAAGTATCAGAGGGGTAGCTGTGTTAGTCTGAATCTGCAAAAGTGGCGAGGAGTCCTGTGGCACCTTATAGACTAACTGAAGTGTAGGAGCATAAGCTTTCGTGGGCAAAAACCCACTTCGTCAGATGCATGTAGTGGAAATTTCCAGAGGCAGGTATAAATATGCAGGCCAGAATCAGGCTGGAGATGACGAGGTGGATCCAATCAAGGAGGATGAGGCCCACTTCACAAAGAGTCTGTCCATCATCCACACTGGAGTGACCCTGTGATTTCACCCCCGTGGGAACAGATCCAAACTCTCTCTGAGCTCTTGTGGAGCAGCAAGGAGCATACAACTGTCTCTCAGTGGGGAAGACGCTGGAGGTGCCTCTATTTCAGTGGTTCTCAAACTTTTTGCGGACCATCTGGCTCAATGTAAATCTTTCTGCAGACCATCAGTTGCTAATGGAAACTCACCATTAATTACATAATTATACCCGAGCCATTCTGCTAGTGCTGCAGCTACGGAGAATGGTTTACCTTAAATTATTAAACAGATTAAGCATTTTAACCTTCTCATGTTAGTTTATCAAACTTCATTTTAAATAAAGTAAAAGATTAATATATGTCCAACTCAAAAGGTTTTAGTGTTTTCTATATTTATGGTGAGGGTAGGGAACCTTTTTTGGGTCGGGTGCCACTGACACAAAAATCAGTTGGGGACCCCACAAGTAAGAAACAAAAAAAGTCTCCAAAAATCCCCAATCCTCACTGATGTGGCCCCCAACTGAGAAACCTCACTCCTCTGATGCTCCAACCTCATGGGGTGAGGGGACGGGACAGGGATGACTGAGATTCAAGGTTTCCCAGAGGCCAATTTACTTTTGTGGACTTCCGGAGTTAATGGATTTTATGGAACACCCCTCTTCCCTCCCCTTCACCCCCCCACCCCGCGGCTCTGGAGTAGGGACAAAAATGAGGGGCTAAGTGTGTGAGACAGGGCTGCCAGCGAGTGGGATAGGCATGGGCTGCAGGATCTGGAAGGGAGGCGGGGTGCAGAAGGGGGAGAGGTTGTGAGGTCTTTGTGGGACATAAGGTACAGAAGCAGGCTGGGAGTAGTGCACCTAAGATCAGGGTATTTAACACTAGATGGCATTATTGGGGAAACCATGGAGAATATTGGCAAAACTCATGCCAATGCAATAGTTTAGAAGGCTGTTTTGCAGTCCAGTAAAGAGTGGTTTTGGACAGTGAAAACAAACCCCAAGAGATTCAGCTTCTCCTTCAGACTTCAGATACAATGTTCTTTAACCTCAGAATCTGCATGATGACCTGGTTGCAACAACTGCACAGGACCTCATTCTATTGCACAATGTGAGCTGGGTGGAAGGGGACAGGAAAACAAATGCCCGCCATATGAGGATGTGTCTGGTCCATCTGGTATTGCAGAAATGAAGTGCTAGTCCAGTGTGGGACTTTCTGAAGACAGGCTCACAGCCAAACACGCTCTTTGCAAGGTCTGAGTTTTTCCCAAACTTGGACGGGGCTCGAGCAGACAGCTCCGAATTCTCCTTCCATCTCAGCTGTTTGGCTTGAGTTTCTTTGTCATGATTTTATTAGTCCAGCAGGAAAGGGGACTTTGAGCTGAGACCTGCTCAGTCTGAACTGCTACAAATTGCTTGGCTAGGACAGATCAATTTACAGCTGGAACAGTTCAACACTGCTCTACCAACTAGACTAGAGAAGTCAACTCCTAGCACATCCTGGGTGCAGTACAGCTCCCAGTGGTTCTGGCACTGGGATTTCCAACTGAGATCCATTCAGCAGAGTTCCTAGCAGTAAAGCCTAGAGGAAACCAGATTCTCTCTGGTGTACCTACAGCTAGGTGAATCAGAACTAAACTGAAGAGTTGCTAAGTTTATCTGTTCGGCATTTTTCCCTATCATTCTCTAAAGACTAGAAAGTGCTTTGTGCAGGGACCCTGTTGGCTCATAGAATCATAGAGCTGGAGGAGACCTCAGGAGGCCATCAAGTCCAGCCCCCCACCCTAGGCAGGACCAATCCCAACTAAATCAGAAATATGTTTTAGTCACTTGTGCTCACTGCTTAGGGCTGAGTCAGTGACATGTGACCAACAGTCGAGAAACCCGTTTCTCTCTCAGAATATTTGATAAAAAAAACAAAACAAAACAAAAAACACACACTACCCAGCAAAGGCAAGCCAAATTGCAACATGCTGCAGAACCCAAGCAGAACAAAGCCACAGTCCCCTTTGTAGTACAGGCACAAGGATCTCAGCCAACCCTATGGAGATCTGTCCTCTGAGCAGAGTCATCTTTTCCTTTCAGTCTCCTGGTCATGGCTCCAACTGCGCTGCCCTGTCACTAGGAATGGGGAGGCAGTGCGTGTTCTTCGCAAACAGAGCTGATGTGTATTGATCTCAGATTCCAGTAGTTCGCTTCAACAACATCTTTTCCCAAACGGCAACAGGAGGTGCGGAGTTTGTCAGAGGTGCAGGGTTGAAGTCTTCATTACACTAGCGCAGCAGCAGAGCCCGAGTGAGTCCTGCAGCACCCCAGCCAGGCCCCCCTCGGCCCCTGCCAGGGCTGAAGCAGTGCTCCAACAGGCCAAAGTCTGGGAATGGCTTTGCCAGGTTTTGCGGCTGCCTTGGACCCACCTGGCCATGGCAAGAAAGAACAAGCAGCTGCTTAGAGATGAAGGAAAAGGCGGCGGTGGTGCAGCTGGACCAGGGGCTCTGCATCGCAGAGGCAGTCTTTTGAGGGGTTGGAGGAGAGCCACACTGGGGCAGCCGCAATGGGTGGAGGCCAGTCAGGGGCTTGCCAGGTGGGGGCGCACCCCACTCCTGGGGAATGAATGCTCCAGACTCCACCTTCTGATCGGCTCCAGAAACTATGGGCCACTGGAAGCTAGCCCAGCTGCCTGCCAGCACAGCACCAAGGGAGCCACTTACATGCTCAGGGGGAGAAATACAAATAAGAAACAGGCAGCATTATCTTGTGCAAATACAAACTATCACCTGAAAGAGAGAACAGGCATTCCCCTGGCACTTCTACAGCAGCCAATGCAAGGCATTTGTGCTCCAGATACTGTGAACTATTGTATGCCCTTCGGACTTCAGCTACCATCCTAAAAGAGTGTGCTGATGAGGCTTGTTAAAAATAAAAGTATTATTTAAAGATTTGACAATTCCTTAGGGGAAAAGAATATATTTCTCCTGCTCTGTTTCTCACCCACGCTCTGTCACATATTTCATGTTACAGCAATCTCAGAGGACAACTTTGCACATGTTGCTCATTTTAAGACCACTTGCACTGCAATCTGACAAAAAAGTAAAGAAGGTATCAACCTGAAATCTCTAAAGATAGCTACAGCACTTGATTCAAGGTTTAAGAATCTTAAGTGCCTACCAAAAAACTGAGGGACAAAGAGTGGAACATGCTTTCAGAAATTTTAAACAAGGAACAGTCTGATGCGTAAACTATAGAACACAAACCACCAAAAAAGCCACAAAGACACGTCCTATGGAATGGTGGCTGAAACATGACCCTATCCTCCAAAGCATTTGCAACTCTTAACAGCTTAGTATCATCTGCAAATTTAATAATTGTACTCTCTATGCCAATATCTAAATCCGGGATGAAGATATTGAACAGAACAGGTCCAAAAACAGACCCCTGGGGAACACTACTTGTTATGCCCTTCTAGCATGACTGCGAACCATTAATAACTACTCTAAGAACGGTTATCCAGTCAGTTATGCAGCCAGCTTATAGTAGCCCCATCTAGATTGTATTTTCCCTAGTTTATTGATAAGAAGGTCATGCGAGACCATAGCAAATGCTTTACTAAAGTCTAGGTATACCACATCCACCGCTTGTCCCTTATCCACAAGACTATTATAGTCCATTACTAATTGAAAGATTAACTAGGTTAATCATGCAACAACTCTAGTAAGCACTAAAAGCCTCCTCTCTGAATGTACAGTTGTGTCACATTGTCTCAGCTCAAGCAGCTCTTGTTACCTTTTCTCCTGCCATTGCCAGCGCTGCCAGTGGTGGGCAGCCAGAAGTACTGCATTTCCAAGTCCAGTTAGCTCAACGTCCAGCTAAACCAGTACAAGAAGTGGAAATATATGGGCAAAACTGACCCTTGGTCTTTACTACAGAATGCGCTAAGCATTTGATTACGTTCATTTCTCCAAGTTCTCTCCCTTCAATCACCTGTGGAGGCAGGGAAGACCGAAGAGCACAGCAATAGATTTTGGCCATGCTGCTGCTATGTTGTAAAACAGAATTACACTCAAAAAGAATCTGCCGACATGCGTAACGGTAGACAAGACAGCTTCCCTGAGCTGTGACTACTTCATCACGTCCCTTTTCAATATTTAAAACTCAAGCATTTTTACTATCCATGATCTAATCACTGCTCTTCAAACCCAGACAACTCATAGGCCTGAACAATTCCTAAACCTGAGGCCCATCTAGGCTACCGCACAGAAATCCACCAAGTCCTATAATAGGAGCTCAGACACTTCTGTGGGTCAAACCCACTTTGTTCAGACGGCAGGTTAATGACCATCTACAGGACAATGGATTTCATTCCCACCTCTGAGAGGCCTGGGGACCCAGCCCAATCTCAGGGAATTACCTCACCGCCCCAGGATCCATATAATTGAGAGTGGGCCTTGGCATCTCCCCCACCCCATACATACCTTGGTATTACAATCTCTGATGCCTGGACAAGACCCCTATATATGGGATACTGAAAATCTAAACTCTGCACAACACCTGCATCCACGTCATTTGTGAGCCCATGCAATGCAATCCAGACAAGTAGCAGGGAGGGCGATGGCCTGTTTAAACAAACTACAGTTCTGCCACAGGAACCAGTAAAAATAGGCCAGGAACAACTGCAGGCTGGAAACTCCATTTTTATCTATCCGAAGGGTGAGGTTTAGGAACAGTCACCCAATAATATTTGTGGAGGCAACCAGCTTTATTTGAGAGAGTGCTGAGTTTGTGGGTTCTCCCTCAGGGTCTAGGAGTAGGTACAGTTGGCAAAAATTCTCCCCCAGATCCAACTGGCAATGACATTGACATTTCCCGCTCTTTCCTCTGTAGCATGAGAATGTAGATCACTTGCCACGATTATTTCAGTATCTCTCACTTCACTGTTTTCCCATCTTGATACCAATACTCAGGCCTGCCCATGACGAGTAGATTACACCCTGGAGGACCCAGCATGGAACGATCCACGCTTGCGCAGAACCACGTGGCTGGCGAGCAGGGCTCACTGCCACTCGGCGAGCCCTGCTAATACTGACATCTATAATGGAGGGATAAAGATTTGAATTCATGGAGCAGGAAGACATCTGCTTCTACCTGGTGCTACCTCATACGGGAAACATTCAGCCACTAGCTCCCAGACAGAAAGCTCTGCAACAAGGGAGAGATGGCACGAGTCAGTGAGCACCGCATAACCCCTGAGGTGGGACACTCACTCTCTCATGACCTCACATCTGCTGGATGGTCTCCTGAGGCCTCTAGGTTAGGATTTTCAAAAGAGCCTGAGCAAGCTAAGCTTCCCATCTCCCACTGAATGACAGCTGTAGCTGGATGGCTCCCTTCTTTTACTCCATTGGCAAAAAAAAAAGTCACAGCTGTAATTCTTCACCAGGACTCAGCCCATAGCTACAGATTCATGGCACAGCACCCACTTATACTCTTGCTGTTAAAGTAGGCTTTCTAGCCTCGTTTTACCAGACATCAGCAGTTTCACACAACTCTAGGCTCTGTTAATCAGCCAAAATCACCAATTTGGCACTCACCCGTCATCACAGGAGAAGTTGACTGTTGCACCAAACTGGAGATTGGTGAATTCAACTCTGCCGTTTTCTACTTCTAATGGTCTACATGGTTTTCCTAGAAGAGAACAAGAGTAGTACTAGCGTTAACCCATTATCTTAAGAGGAAAAAAAAGGGGGGGGAAAGATATGCTGACTTGCAACTCTTAACGTAGTGAATACCATGGCAAATTAAAGACAACGGTCTCAGCACCAAAAGCTGAAGACATGAATGAAAAAGTCACAACTGGATGTTTACAGATAAAGAGAAGATTTAAGGTTAATTAAGAACAATAAGAAATAAGGGTGTGAACAACTAGTCGATTAGCCGATGAGCAACCTCTTATCGGATAGCGGACATATTAGTCAACTAGTGGCTCATCCCCCTTGCTGCTTCTATCAGAACAAGGCGGGCGGGTGGGGTTGAGAGGGTCCGTTGCTAGACCTCAAAGGCGGAGGCATCCTTACCAACTAATCAAATAGTCGATGAAAATTCCATCGACTACTGAATTAGCCAATTAATCTAAATTCAACATCCCTAATCAGACATCTTGGAAGAATACAATACATCTGTATTCACACTCCAAAGAGTGCTATAATGATCCTTTTACAAAGTATGCCTTGTGGGAGATCATCTAAAAGTTGATAATTTACTGGTGAATATCTTCCTGCTAAAATGTGTGGCAATGCCCTAAGCAAATGTATAAAAGTAATCTATATAACATTGCAAACCACAGCAGAAATTGGCAAAACAGTCTCCCTTCAAGGAATCTCTGCTCTGCTTTATTTGCCATTAAACAGTAACAGTCAAAAATCAAAAAACAAAAAAGTGAGAAAAAGCCATAGAAAAAATCTTTCCCCATTCACTGTCTCCAGAATGTCAGCTGGGAATTGGGATGTAAAATCCTGTTAAAACATTAAGTTTAAGTGGTTAAATGGAGTGGGCGGACGGGAGTCACCGCTCCACCAATGTCAGACTGCGCTGGACCACGCCTGCTGCTGGAGCAGTCCCTGAGAGGCCCTATCCGTGGAGCGCTGGGCCCAGACCCCTTGCTATCCACAGAGGGCCCCACGAGGGCTGGAGCAGATCCCGGCCTGCAGAGGGTGGGTGGGCTGCACCAGTCTCCTACAGCTAACCATTAACATACCTCCTAGGAATGTTTTCCCAGGGGTAGAAATGACACTATTAAAGAGAGGAACAAACACTAGAAGCCATCGTAGCTCCCTCTCCCTGTGCCCAGCGAATCACTGCATTAGAAGGGACAAAAGAAGCAGCCATTAAGCTGAAAAAGGGAACGTCCACCTAAGACTGCTGAGAGCATGTGGTGAATTCAAAATGAAGTTTTTCTAACCACAGTTGGTTAACTTGGGCACCAGCTGAGCTTTATCTTGATTTCTCTTGTAACCATTTCTGACTTATGCCTCGGTACTTGTATTCACTTAAAATCTCTTTGTAGCTTACCGTATATTCCGGCGTACAAGACGACCTCTGATGTTAAAAAACATTCCCCAAAAATCGGGGGTCGTCTTGTACGCCGGGTATACATCCCACATTAGTCAACTAGTTGCTCATCCCCCCTTGCTGCCTCTCAAACAAGGCAGCAAGTGGCAGGGGGAGAGAGAAGGGAGAAGGGGACCGCTGCTACACTTTAAAGGCAGAGGCATCCTTATCGACTAATCGAATAGTCAGCTGGGAATTAGGGATATGAAATCCTGCTAAATCATTAAGTTTAAGTAGTTAAAATGGAGTGGGCGGACTGGAGTCACCTCTCCGCCACAGTAAGAGAGCACTGGGCCTGGGCCTGCTGCCATCTGGGCTGGCTGGAACAGCCCCTGAGTGGCACTGCCCATGCAGTGCCGGAGCCAGGCCCACCACCATCCGCAGAGGGCCCCACAGGGCTCAAGCTGATCTCAGCCTGCAGAGGGTGGGTGGGCTGCTCCAGGCTCCTCCAGTTAACCATTAACATACCTCCTAGGAATGTTTTCCCAGGGGTTAGAAATGACACTTTTAAAGGGAGGGACAAACACTAGAAACCATCGTAGCTCCCTCTCCCTGCGCCCAGCGAATCACTGCATTAGAAGGGACAAAGGAAGCAGCCATTAAGCTGAAAAAGGGAACGTCCACCTAAGACTGCTGAGAGCATGTGGTGATTTCAAAATGAAGTTTTTCTTACCACAGTTGGTTAACTTGGGCACCAGCTGAGCTTTATCTTGATTTCTCTTGTAACCATTTCTGACTTATGCCTCGGTACTTGTATTCACTTAAAATCTCTTTGTAGCTTTTACACTTGTTTGATCTAATCCAGTGTGTTTAAATTGAAGTGTTAATGAATCTCTTTTTGGGTGACAAAAAATATGGGCTCTGTGTGAATTTGGATTGTCCAGGAGACTGCCACATTTCTGGAGTGGGTGGGTGGGGAGGACCCCCAAAACATACAGACGAGAAGTGTGTTAGTCACTGAGGCTGGTGAGAGCCAACGTGTGACTGGCTGGCTGTAGCAAACACTGACACTTAACTGAGAGTGACCTGAAGGCTGAAGGCTGTTTGTGAGCAGTCCAGAATGGAGGCTACAGCAACAAATGGAGGCACTGTAAAGAGTTCCCCTGGTTAGAGGGTAAGACTGACAGATTCTCAATAGTCTGGATTATACAATGAGGATACCACAGTGCGTAATGGTAAAACATATGCTAGAGATGGTAAAATATTTAATTCTCATGCAGACAAGGCAGAAGCGATCAGTTAATATCTCTGTTTTGTATTTGGACAGAAGCGTGCCAATATTGTCTCATTGCGTGAGATGATGAAACATGTTCATGTCTATTAGTAATCAAAGAGCAAGTTCACCTACATCTCCTGGGAATAAACATTGTTAAAATGGATGCAAGTTATCCCAAACTTTTCAAGTATCCTAAAAGACTGGCCAAACAAATCTTTAGAACACAGCCTGGACATCTCTTATCCGGCACCCTCAGGACCTGACCAGTCCTGAACCAGCAATTTCCTGGACTAGAGAAGGCTCCATGATGCAGCTCCCAGAGGTTGACTCTGGCAGGTGGGAGGTAGAGGGGACTGTCTTCAGTTCCTGCTGAGCTGCCTGTTGGGTTGCTAGCCCTGCTGCTGCTACCCCAGCCAGACTGCCTGCCAGGCTGCATGTCTGGCTCCAGCAGCCCGCACTGCCGCAGGCTATCACAGGTTCTGGCCCAGCGCTGCCAAGTCTCTTGACCCAGCCCTGTGGCAACCTGAACTTTCTGTAGGCTGTCCAGGGCTCCAGCCCCATGCTGCCATGTGTTATTGGGGATGACGCCAGTCCCACTCCTGATCCTGCTGCCATGAGCTCTGGGTCCAGCCCTGTGCTGCCACGGATGTCATTGGCCCAATCCTGCACTGCCAGAGGCTGCCCTGATCTGGTCCCCGCGCTATGGGCTATTGGGAGCTACCAGGGGCTGCTGCTTGCTCCAGCCCCACTACTGAGGGTTGCCAGAGGCTGCTGCCAGTGCCAGTCTCTGCCCCATCCCACTACTTCAGCCCATCCCCTCCTGGATTGCTCTCACGCCACTATGACTCACCACACCTCAGACCACACGTGTTGCTGGACCAGAGAATTTCCTGTACCAGGAAATTCTAGAAGAATAGAAAAATGCTGATCTTGTACCAGTATTAAAAAGGGTAAGCACAATGAGGTAGGTAACTATACACTAGTTAACATGCTCTCACTCCCAGGCACAATAATTTCAAGATACTGAAGAAAGGGACGCCAGGGTCACAGTGGACGACAAACAAAATGTGTGTCAACACTGTGACATTGTTCCAAAAACCGAACATCACTTTAGGATATTTGGGCAGAAGTGTTGTAAGCAAGACATGACAAGTTATTCTTCTGCTGTAATCCATGCTGATTAGGCCTCAACTGGAGTACTGCATCCAGGTCTGGGTGCCACATTTCAAGAAAGATGTGGAGACACAGGAGAAAGTCTAGAGAAGAGCAACAAAAATGACTAAAAGTCTAGAAAATGACCTATGAGGGAAGACTGCAAAAACTGGTTTTGCTTAGTCTAGAAAAGAGTGAGAGGGGACATAAGTTCTCAAGTACATAAAAGTTTGTTACAAGGAGGAGGGACATCAGAAATAACCTACTCTTCTTAACCACTGAGGATAACACAAGACAAAATGGGCTTGAATTCTAGGGTTGCCAGCTGTCCGGTATTCTATCGGACAGTCCAGTTTTGGCGCCATCTGTCAGGTAAAAAAAATACCAGACATGTGTAATGTCTGGTATTTTCTGTTTTTTCAGCTGGGTGCTGGACGGAAGCCTGGCGGGGGTGAGAGAGTTGTTAGGAAGCGGGGCACGATCGGCGCTTGGAGCCTCTGGTCACGTACAGAAGCCTGGCAGGGGTGGAGGAAGTGGCTGGGGCTCCCAGCCACTCCCGTCTTCTGCACACAACCACAGGCTCCCAGCGCCAATTGTGGCCCCACCCTCCCAGCTGGTAAAACAATAGTAAAACAACTATTATTCCATAGTGGATTTATCTTTAGCACAGTGAACTTAGTAGGGCGAAATGTAGGGACAGAACAACTACAATTTTTCAAAAAAGACACACACTTACCACACCAACGAGTTTTACTCTATTGAAGTACAGTAAAACTCCAAGAGTCCGGCACCCAATTGTCCGGCACTCCCGATACTCTGGCATCAAAATGTCAAGCGCTCCCACCCAACTGATTAAAAAGCCGGCCGCTCAGCACACATGCCGGCTATACCCAGAACAAACGTAAGATGGGGGGGAAGGGAAGGAGTGGGATTGGGTTACAGCATGGAGAAGAGCCTTTTGCTTCAGCTCGGGGGAAAGGAGAGGGGAGGTGGAGGGAGATTGGGTCCCAGCCAGCTGTTAAGACCTGCAGCTGTACCAGGACCTCCCGATACTCTGGCATATCCGATAATCCGTTACCACCTACGTCCTAAAAGTGTCGGATTATTGGAAGTCTACTGTATTTGTGATGCTTTCTATACTACCAAACAGGAAATACTATGAACACTATTAATTAAACTGCAGCAAGCTGTAATTGTCCAGTGTTCTGTAGCACCCACTTTAAAGAAGTTAAAAGATGTGACATCGTGAGAATCAAGATGATTAGAGAAACCACAAAGTGTTAAAGCTTAGCTATTCAACACCTTTACCACATTTCTTCCTTGTTTTTGGGTAATATAACAACTTGCTTAATCCTACTTGAGATTTGTCAGAGCAGAAGGCTGAAATTAAAAACAAAATTGTATTTAACTTGCTGTGAAGTTCTGTGCTTTTTTTTAAAAAAAGAAGTCTATTACTAATAGAAACAATGAACTGCCTACAAAATGTTTATGGATACCAGTGTTGAATTGTGAACCACTTGCCCAATACAAGAGAGTCTCCTAACTGTGTTAAGATGGCTTGTACATCAATTGAAATGGGAATGCAATAACTATACTCACCTACACAAAACTCAGGGTCTGCTGACCATGTTGAATTTTCAGTACATGTAACATAAGGACTCTTTCCTTCATTATGCGTGTATCCTGAGCGACAGTAGTATCTCAGTTTAGTCCCAACAGAAGAATCGTTCACTACCTTACGCAGCTCAGCAAAACTGAATCTTGGAGGCACACCACAATCACCTAGCAAAAGACACAGATAAGGAAGGGAAAACATTAACTCTGAAAGGTATTCAGTAACCTTCTCAAAAATAAGAATTTTGTTTCAGAAGCCACAAATGGGAACAATCTGAAATTTCTTGTTTTCATTAGAGCCTCGAATCTAATTTATTGAATGGGCTGGATACAAAACTGCAAAATATTAAAATTGTATATTATTTACCACAGGTACATCACCTTGAGCATGTATGGTAAAAGACCTATTTCCATAAGAGGTTTTCTACAAGATGTGTTGCTCATGCCCATTCAACATAGGTGTATGTACCTGCCACATGCACCCATGCCAGATTTTCCCTTAGAAGGATCTGTAGAGGAACTGACTCAGGTGCCCCCTCGAGTGGCATGGATATGCAGCACAATGTAGGGCATCTCTAGGTCCCTTCCACCCTCATTTCCTTCTTGCAGGAAATCCTGACAGTGGGGAAGGAAGAAAGAATGTTGAATGGACACGAGCAGCATGTCTTGAAGAATACCAGTTACACAAACACATAGCTGATTTTTCTTCTTTGAGTGATCTACCTCTTCCAATACAAGCTCTGTCTGCAGTGGTATCAGCCCCTGTCAGTGGGGAGTCTGAGCTCCCCATGGACAGAGGATGCTTCACATCCTGTGGCACAGCTTCTGTCTGTGGGGAGCTTGGATTCCCCACGCACAGGAGCTGCTGCCACCCCGCACTGTTGCTGCCGAAACAGAGGCAGTAGCGTGGGGCGGCAGGCAGCTGGTCTGTGAGGAGAGCTGGTTTTTAAACTGATACTGAGGCAGGAGGGGGTGGGACGGAGGAGAGGGGCACGGAGCTGCCAGGCCCACCCCTGGGATTACTGAATAGTCGTGTACCTACCAACATTTCACGCGGTTACACGACTAGTAAATTACCCGATATCTAACACGCCCAGTTAGCAGTGACCAGCATCTCGCTCTCCCCCTTTCTGGGCCCTCTCGAGGAGGGGGCGGGGCAGGCACAGAGCCCGCGCCCCACAGGGGGGAGTCGCTCGCCGCGCCTGCTGCCGCCCGGGGCCCCGCCCGCTCCGGAGAGGCTCCTGCCGGGGGCGGGTCTCCGTGTGAACGCGGCGCCCCCGCCCCGCTCGGCGCACCCCGGGCGGCCAGTCGGGGAATGGGGGCGGGGCTACAGACAGGAAGGGGGAAGGACCCCGGGAAAACGGGGGGGGGGGGTCACCCGCCACACTCACCTCGCGCTCCCACGGGAAGCAGCGCGAGCGCCAGCAACGCCCAGATCGGCCCGAGCAGCCCCATGACGCAGAGCGACTCCTCCGGCCGCGGCCAAAGTCCCGCCGCTCACTGCGCCTGCGCGGCCGGAAGAGCCGCCGGATGGGCGTGTCGGGTGCCCCGCCCCCTCGAGAGCCGCAGGGGGGGAGGGGGCCGGACGCCCGCCCGTCCCCGCGCGTGCGCGTTAGAGCCGGCGCTCAGCGCTCCGGGCACGGGGCGCGGCCGGGAACCCGCCAGGCAGGCAGCAGCGCTGCGGGTGCGCCCGGCCCCGAGCTGTTCGCTGGGCCGCGTAGGGGAGCCGGGGGCCGCTTTCGGGCCCTCGCGCTGCAATTGCAGAAAATACCGGACATGGCATTTCCTGTTTCTCCGCCAGGCGGGCGGGGGAGGCGCTGGGAGCCCTGGCTGCGTGGGTCTGACGCTTGGGGAGAAGCCCCGGCCCCGCTCCTGAACGCCTTGTGGAGCTGCAGGCGGAATCACTGTGCTTCGCCGGGACCGGGCACCGGCCTGACAGCGCCCCGGGATCTGCATGTGCCCGGATCAGTCCTGCTCCCTGCCGGCCCATTCTCTCCCCCCACCCTTGCTTCCCCCGACCCTTCCCAACCAGCTCTGCTGGCCCTGACCCCCTCCCAGCCACCCCTGCTTCCTACTGGCCAGTTCTCCTCCCGATTGTCCCAGGCCAGCCACACCGTCCCCACCCTCCAATCTCCCTTGGGTGTGCTACTCCCCTCCCCCCATCAAGGGTGTCCAGTATTTTTTCTAAACCTATCTGCTAAGCCTAGCTGCAACACTGGCATGCAGCTTCCTCATCTACACAGAAAGCCAAGTTGGGGAGGGATAGGGATGTTGTGCTAAGACTTCGTGATGTGCATACAATTCCCATGCAAGGAAAGGAAGGTGTGTGATAAAACAGTTATACTCACTGTATGGAGAGTTGGCCTTCCCCCTCCCCACACACACCTATATACTGCCAGCTCTGGGGAGAAGTGGGGTGCTGTGCCAGCCCTCCCACTCCCTAACCTGACTCCTACCTCCCCCCCCACACACCTGCCATGAGCCCCCCTCCTCACCCTCCCAACCTTACCTTCTGTATCCTTCACATTCCCAAGCCTCTGCCCTAACTCCTGTGCCCTACCCCCCCCCCCCCCCCACATACTCATGCCACACACAGTGGGCTCACTTGCTAGCTCCAGCCTCTCTCATGAGGCTGGAAGTAACAGCCAAAGTGAGTGATATGGGAGAGTGCCATCCGTACCCCCCCTCCCCACCCAGGTAGATGCCCCACTCTCCTGCCACTTCCCACACCCCATCTCTTCCCTAGATCATGCACACTCACCTTGCTCCCTGGCAATTCCATTTCACACACTAAATACCTCATTTTTGCCTTTAGGGGTGCCCTCAAATATCCTTTAGCTCTAGCCCTCGGAATTTCATCTGGCCCTGGAGGTAAACTCTGTGAAGTGTTCTCCTGCTATGGAGATGGAGCACAAGGGGAGCGGGATGTCTTTTTTCCTGCTCTCAGGGTCTATGGGGTTTGTAGATTTTTCTCTTTTCACTTGTGTGTGGCTCCCAACTGATTTTTTTTGTGGGTCAGTGGCCCAACACAAAAAAGGTTCCCCATCCCTGATCTAGAGACACCCCCTTCCCCAATGACATTTCTCTGCAGCACTTCTTAATCTGCAAGCTCCTCAGCATAGAGACTTGTTACTTTACTTACCAAAAAAAAAAATCAATCAGCATAAAGCACTGTGTAAACAAGAAGAGTAAGATCTTAAGTGAATCCAAGTACTTGAAAAATTATGTATTTTAGAGGCCTTTATTGTTTTATGTAACAGTGCACATTCTTTGGAAGTAGCCACAACATTAAGCTGCAGCTGGAATTCACAAATGCCTTCAACCAGTGTATATTATATTACATTACAAACCTGCAAAATCAGTCCCTTTACCTGGTTTGAGAGAAGTATTTGCTTTTTTGTATGCAGGCTCTTTTCAATAGTGAACCTCAGAAGTTCAGCATAGTAACCACTCTACAAAAATAGGGCAAGATCTCCAAAAATAAAGACATCAATTTCTGCATCACAAACTTAAAGATTGATTTTAAAATGTGTTGCTATACATTCAGAAATCTCTTTTCTAAACAAAATATTTACTCTTTCCTGTTAGCAATATATTATAAATGTCAGATAAAACTTTAAACAAAGATTTTGGTAATTTCAGACCCGTGAAGTAATTTTTAAATAAAGCGATCCAAGAGAGGAAAAAATAAATAATGAAGGCAAAATTTCATCCTAGTCAGTAATTTGTAACCCCTCTGAAGATAAAAGGGTTGTAAAAACTGATTGTCCCTCAACTATAGTACAAGCGATATCAAGTGCTGTGTCTCTGAACACCAAGTAAACCAAAGTGCTAGGGATGGTATTCATGAAGCCCTTTTTTAATCCAGCAAAGTCTTCAAAAATTAAAGGCTCCTTTCACACACAAAGTTTTCAAGATGATATCTATGGCAATCAATGAACCAAGCTCAGGAGAAATTTCAGGATCTTGTTCTTGAAGTTTCTAATCAAGTTAGGCTTAGCAGCACTTTTATTCATATCTTCCAAGTGGCAGGTTCCTTAGTCAACTCTTCAGGGTCAAGAAGTTCCATAAAAGAGAAAAAAGGCCAGTGCATAATCTGAGGAGTAAGCATCCTTGATACTGCAGTATGTCTTGTTCACTTCAAAAGTCTGCAGGCAATGCATTTTCATGGACATACAGCATGAGGGCAGAAAGGAGGACAGTCCAAAAGCTACAATCTGGTACTTGTTAAAGTTGAACTTGATGAATTAAACTTGTTATAAAGGATCTAATGGAAGCAGCTGCAGTAACAACTTCAACTGTCATGACTTGGCCTTTTCCCCTCAAAAACTTCATTGCAAGAATGTAAAATACCCACAAAAAGGTGGAAATGTTTTCATGTTCTCCACACAAAGAAGCAAAATGCATAGCCATGAGGAGAAACAGTTTCCTGCCTGCAAAAAAGGGTATACCAATATTAAACCAAAATAGGGCTTTTCCACCTACAAATATTTATTAAGATTTTATTTCATTTTTTATTATACATTGGTGTAAATGTCCAAAAGATTACTTTTTTTATTTCATAGGGAAAGATTCTCAGAAGGAATAAATTAGCACATTGTAAACTTGTTCATGACAGATTGTATTTATTACTGTATAATGCACATACATGAGATAAGTCTATCTGAAGTCTAAAGGCAGATAGCTGTTGGAAATCATTATGTTAAATCTCAACATTCTGAAGAGAAGCAACACCAGCAAAAACTGGTTTACATTCTGGATGGTTACAGACACAGAACTAGATGTAAATTAATCTGTACTAAGTATAACCACAGCTACGCATTTAAGCACAGAGACCAAAAATTCTTTGAGTCTTATTCTTGTTAGTATAAGAATTTACAGGTTAGAAGTTGTACAGAGAGCAAACAAACTATGGTTTCAAAGGTTTCCCCAAAACGATACCAACAAAACATGGTTTCCAGGGTAGAGAACATCTGACCCATGATTTCCATCTTCCTTTGTACTAGATGAAAACATATGCAAATAATGTTTTGGACCTGATGTGTTCCAGCATCTGAAAGAGGTAGATCTGCTTGTTGGCTAAGCTGTTGTTTATAGCGAAACCAGAAGTGTTTGGGATTACAACAAACATTGTTTACATTCAAGCAACTCAGGTAAAAGAAGAGAAGTCATTTTCCACTCAGCACACAGTAAATTTGCATTATAGCAGTGATGCTCAGACCTCTGTGGTTCAGAAGCCAAATAAGCAATCAACCTTACCCAAAGGAGCCACAGTTGTAGAGAAATTATTCTTCTCAAAATATGCAGTAACTTACTGCAAATTAATAATAGGGTAACATAGAAAAGCCACTCTGATTGGTTAATAACTTTCCTGGGCATAAAGGACCACTCAAGAGCCACTTGCTGCTCTCAAGCCTTATTCTGAGTATCACTGCATTAGAGTGAGAACTGACATAATTCACCACAACTCTGACACTTGTATGTTGAAGCAAGTAAAATAATGCCCTTACCTGCTATGGTGCAAATCAAGTATTTTCTGCAGCCATGGGGATCATAGTAGTTTCATTCTTGTTCGCAAATGTATAGTAAGAGCTGAATGGTGGAGACAAAAAAGAAAAGTTTAACTTTCAAAGGAAAACTAATTTTTTCTGTTAAGAGCGTGAAAGAACACATGGTTCAAAACTAATATTTCAGAGTTTTATGTTGAAGTTTGGAAAGTTGATCTGAAGATATTTGAGGTCTCACTGGTAACAGAGAACACCAAGATTAATTCATTTACAATGCCAAAATATAAGGAGGGTTCTAATGTCAAAGCCTTCTGATTTAAGAAGGATGGTGTGGGTGAGGGAAAGTAATCTTCACTTAAAGGCAATATGCAAAGTAAGAAAAAAAGAGGGTTTATGCCACTTCAATACTGTTTGGCTGCATATAAGAGCAGCCTCAATGATATTAGAAAATCAGTTATTGGCAACTACAGGCAGTCCCTGGGTTACGTACAAGATAGGGACTATAGGTTTGTTCTTAAGTTGAATTTGTAAGTAAGTAGGAACTGGCTCCAGATTCAGCTGCTGCCACTGAAACTGACCGGGGCTGACTACAGGAAGCTGGAGGCAGAGTTGCTCTGCCCCCAGCTTCCTGGAATCAGCCTGATCAGTTTCAACAGCTGCTGAATCTGGAGCCTGGGACAGAACAGCTGGGGCGCTGCACAGGCAGAGGGACCCTGCTGCCCGTGCGGCTTTGCTCCTGTCTCCCTGGGGTGCTGGGGGGAGTTCACCACCCAGCACACCAGGGAGACCCGAGCAAAGCCGCCCAGGCGGAGGGACCCCGCCGCCCGTGTGGCTTTGCTCCTTTGCCCCCGAGCAAAGCCGCCCAGGCGGCGGGATGCCGCCTGAGCGGCTTTGCTCCTGTCTCCCTGGTCTGTTGGGGGGGGTCCAGCAAAGCCGCTGGACCCCCCCAGCAGACCAGGGACACCCGAGCAAAGCCGCCGCCTGGGCAGCTTTGCTCCTGTCCCCCTGGTCTGCTGGGGGGGGGGGGTCCAGCGGCTTTGCTGGACCCCCCCCCAGCAGACCAGGGAGACCGGGAGAAGCTTTTCTCGCCCCGGAGGACACGGGCGGCGACCCGCCGCCCGTGAGCTCCAGGGTGAGAAAAGCCCCCTTCGTAAGTGCGGATCCGACATAAGTCGGATCCGCGTAAGTCGGGGACTGCCTGTAGAGAACTAAGAAAGTTATAGTAGGAGTCTCATCATGCCTCCAGCATTCTGTAAGTCTCTTTGTTTAAAACCAATTAAGGCCACTGTTTAACAGGAGAAAAGAGGGGAAAGCTTTAAAAAAAATTTAAACACCACTTATCCCTGCAATTCAAGTTTGAGGGCTCAAAATGCATACTTAGAATGTTCTCTGCCTACTCCTAGAAAGTCCAACAAAACCTGGGAGAACCACGTTATTTATATCATAAGAACAGCCAGACTGGGTCAGACCAAAGGTCCATCCAGCCCATCCTGTCTGCCGAAAGTGGCCAATGCCAGGTGCCCCTGAGGGAGTGAACAGAACAGATAATCATCAAGTGATCTCTCTAAGCAGTGGTCTCCAACCCTTTTACACCCAAGATCACTTTTTAAATGTCAGAACAAGCCAAGACCTACCACCCCATCCTACCCCGAAGGCCCCCACCCCTTCCTTGAAGCCCTACCCTCTCTGTTTTCCTCCTCTCCATCACTTGCTTCCCCAGCCCCTTATACACTCTCAGGGTATGACTACACTGCCTCTCCCCCTCAGCCCCGATTCTTCTGTAGGAAGAGGTTATTCAAACATTTGGCCTGTCTAGACTGGACCAAATGTCAGAAAACCCCCTTCTTTCTGAAGCCCCCTTATTCCACGTGGAACAAGGAATACGGGGGTTACTGAAAATGCATGTTTGCTCTTCCACCAAAAAGAAAAAGCGGAAGAACAAATGCGTCCTGGACATGAAAGTTTTTTCCAGGATACCTCTGAGGAGTGGGCTCCAGGCTGGGGAATGTTGGAGTCAGGGGGAGGGTTGGGGAACTGAGCAAACCACAGGCTTCTGGATGTGAGGGTGCAGGAGTTTGGGTTGAGATGTATGAGGGGCTCAGGGCAGGGAGGCTGGGAGTATGATGGGCTCAGGACACAGATTTGCTGTGTGTGGATGGTGCAGAAGTGTTGTGGCAGAAGACTCAGGATGTGGAGGTACAGGAGTTTGGATATGTGAGAGTCTCAGGACAGGGGGTTCCAGTGTATGATAGGCTCAGATCTAGGGTCTGGGGGTGGGAGGTGAAGGAGTGTTATGATACTGGGGCCAAATAGGGGTTTGTTGGTTCAGGCTTCATTTTTAAATAAAATATGTCAAACAAAAAGTTTCAGCATTGTCTTTATTTATGAGAAGGGTGGGGTACCTGTTTTGAGTCAGGGGTCACTGCCCCACAGCAAAGTCAGCTGGGGCCACACAAGTGAGAAGCAAAAAATAACACCTCCAAACCCCCCCCCCCCCCTCAAAGCCTCACTAACATGGCCCCAACTGTGCTGGTGAGAGCAGGGGACATGGTACTGGAGAAGGGTGCTGGGGACAGGATTCTGTGACAGGGGACAGGCTGCCAGTGGGGGCAAGGAACAAGGTGTTGGTGGGAGCAGGGAACAGAGTCCCTGGCACACGCCTACTCCTTCCCCCTCTCCCCCCGGCACAGCAAGTCCCCGGCATGCCACAGACCTGGGTTGTGGTACCTTGCTGCTGTTTGGGGGAGAGGGAGCAGCCACTGCACTTCCTGAAACCCCAGAAGTGATGCGCAGCTGCCAGACTTCCTTCCACCCCGCAAGAAGCCAGCACTACCTCCATTGTCGCTGGAGGTAGGTAGTGGGACTTCTTGGGGAAGGAGGGAAAATGGAGGAGGCCCAAATGCCTTGCAAATCGACAGGTTAGTGACCACAGCTCTAATGTCATCCATTTCCAGCCTCTGACAAACACAAGCTAGGGACACCATTCCTACCCATCCTGGCTAATAGTCACTGATGGTCCTAACCTCTTATGAATTTTATCTAGCTCTTTTTTGAATCCTGTTACAGTCCTAGTCTTCACAACAGCCTCTGACAAGTAGTTCTATAGGTTGACTGTGCACTGCATAAAGAAACTTCCTTTTGTTTGCTTTAAACCTGCTGCCTATTAATTTCATATGGTAACCCCTAGTTCTTATGTTATAGGAACAGGTAAATAACTTTTCTTTATTCACTTTTTCCACACCAGTCATGATTTTATAGACCTCTATCATATTCCCCCTTAGTCTTCTCTTTTCTAAGCTGAAAAGTCCAAGTCTTTTTAATCTCTCTTCAGATGCAACCTGTTCCAAACCCCTAATCATTTTAGTTGCCTTTTTCTGAACCTTTTCCAAAGCTAAGAAACCTTTTTTGAGATAAGGTGACCACATCTGTACTCAATAGTCAAGATGGTTTTATATAAAGGCAATAATATATTTTCTATCCCCTTTTTAATGATTCCTAACATTGTTTGCTTTTTTGACTGCCACTGCACATTGAGTGGATGTTTTCAGAGAACTATCCACACTGACTCCAAAATCTCTGTCGAGTAATTGTAGCTAAATTAGTCTCCATCATATTGTTTGTATTGTTGGGATTATTTTTTCCAATGAGCATTACTTTATATTTATTAACATTAAATTTCATTTGCCACTTGGTTGTCCAATCACTTAGTTTGGTGAGATATTTTTGAAGTGCTTCATAGTCTACATTGGTCTCTACTTGGGCCTTAATTGTCTTAATACAATTAAGTATTTAGATGATACTAAATACTAACAATTAAGCAGTTTAGTATCATCTGCAAATTTTGCCACCTCACTGTTTACCCCTTTCTCCAAATCATTTATAGAGAAGCTGAATAGGACTGGTCCCTAGGATGGACACTTAGGGGACACCACTCGTTACCTCTCTCCATTCTGAATCCATGAAAGGACCTTCCTTCTTATCCCATGACAACTAGCTGTGCCTAAGAGCCTTTGGAGAGGGACTTTGTTAAAGGCTTTCTGGGAGTCTAAGAAAAATATATCCACTGGATCTCCCTTGTCCACGTTTGTTGACTCCTTCAAAGAACTCTTAATAGATTAGCAAGACATGATTTCCCTTTACAGAAACCATGCTGACTTTTCCCCAACAAATTATGTTCATCTATGTGTCTGACAATTTTATTCTTTTCTATAGTTTCAACTGATTTGCCCGGTACTGATGCTAGACTCACCTCTAGAGCCCTTTTTAAATAATAGTGTCACTTTAGCTATCTTCCAGTCCTTAGATACGGAAGCTGATTTAAAGGATAGATTACACAGTGTTAATAGTTCCACAATTTCACATTTGAGTTCTTTCAGAACTCTTAGGTGAATGCCATCTGGACCTGGTGACCTGTTACTGTCAAGTTTATCAATCTGTTCCAAAACCTCCTCTAATTACACCTTAATCTGGGACAATTCCTCAAATTTGTCAGCCAAAAAAAATGGCTGAGGTTTGGGAATCTCCCTAACATCCTCAGCTGTGAAGACTGAAGCAAAGAATTCATTTGGTTTCTCCACAATTACTTTATTTTCTTTCAGTGCTCCTTTAACATCTTGATTGTTCAGGGGCCCCACTGGTTGCTTAGCAAGCTTCCCGCTTCTGATGTACTTAAACATTTTGCTATTACTTCTTGAGTTTTTGGCTAGCTGTTCTTCAAACCCCTTTTTGGCTTTTATTATATTTTTACACTTAATTTGACAGATTTTATGCTCCTTTCTATTTCCATCACTAGGATTTAACGTCCACTTTTTTAAACAATGGCTTTTTATTGCTCACTGCCTTTTTTACTTGGTTGTTAATCCACGGTGGCATTTTTTTTTGTTTTCTTACTATGTTTTTTTAATGTGAGGTATATATTCAAGTTGGACCTCTATTATGGTGTCTTTGAAAAGTTTCCATGCGGCTTGCAGGGATTTTACTTTTCTCACTGTTCCTTTTAATTTCTGTTTAACCTCTTCATTTTTGTGTAGTTCCCCTTTCTGAAATTAGAAGCCACAGTATTGGGCTGCTGAGGTGTTTTTCTCACCAAAGGAATGTTAAATTTTATTACATTATAGTTACTATTTCCAAGCAATCCAGTTATATTTGCCTCAAGGACCAGATCATAGACTCCACTTACAACGATCACTGACATTTCCAAGGTAAAAAAGCAGCAGGAGTGGAGGGGGAGGGGGAGAAGAGAACACTTTTATCCTCTACTCCTTCCCCTTTTTCCAATCTTGGTCTATTAACAGAGATGCATCATAAGCATCATATTTCTCTGTATCATGCCCATATCTTGGTGACAGAAAAGAACATTTTTGGTTATATTTGTGAAACTAAATTATTGTCCTTCTTGCAGGGTGAAGAGTCGAGTGGGAAAAGAATTTTGTTTTTAATTATATTTTTAAAATTGCCATGTGAGGAACATTAAGCTATCACTAGCTGCAGACTCATAAGATTATGCTAGTGATTGTCTATTTCTTTTGCCCCATTGTTGCATATGAAGATCATGATTCATTTAATTAAATTTTGCCAGCATTAAACTATGGAATCAAATAGTTAATACACATTGAAATTAACAGACATTTAGAACAATCTCTCACCCAGATTTCTGCTTAGATATACACTTCCTGATGACGAAGACGAAAACCGCTAAAAGCAGCAACAGCACTATAATCCAAGACACAGGGAGAGACTCAGTTAGACTTCTAAACTGTCTTATGGCGCACAGAAATAGCATTTGTGGCCTTTGCAAATTAACTCAAAAAATCCCTAACAAAGTTCAGGATGAAACTCACCAGAAGTGATGGAATTTCTGTATTTATACGGAGGATGTTATGTAACAGTTAATTTACAATTTGAGTAGTTGATGACCTTGGGCTTCATGTTGCACTGCCAATTTGAAATGCCATGAGGAGCTGGGGAGTCCCTAGCGGATGCTGGGTTTCACTGAAATTCTGCACTGGAGCCCAGTGTTCTCCTGGGGAGTCCCCAGCTGACCCTGGGTCAGGGACCAGCTGTGCAGCGCTGCCTCTATGAGCACCACTTTGGTGCTTCAAAGCAGCAGCACTTCAGAGCTGAGCCCAGGCTTCGTTGTGCAGCACTGTGGCTTTGAAGTACCCCCTTCCTCCTCCCCTTTGCTGCCTCTATCAGAAAGTGACAGCATGGGAGGAAGTGGAGGGGAGAGAGAATCGACTAGTCAACTGATTATCAGATAAGCATTTGGTCATACTGTACCCTCCTCAGGCTCTGATCTTTAGACAGTAGTATAGCATTAGTGTATTCAAAAAGTTCTTTGTGTAAGACCATCTATCAATGTTTGCATATAATTTGTGGGTTCATAGTGGCACAAGCAAAAGATGACTTACATCATACATAAGTTGATCAGGGTTCATAAACAATTATCTGAAACCTGCAAACGGCTTGAAATGATGGGATCATCTATGGTTTAATGTATGAAAAATCTGTGCTGCTCTACTGATTCACTATAGACACTACCCATCCCATTGACATAAGTACAGGCAGTCCCCGGGTTACGTACAAGATAGGGACTGTAGGCTTGTTCTGAAGTTGAATTTGTTCGTAAGTCAGAACTGGGGTCCAGATTCAGCCGCTGCTGAAACTGACCAGTGGCTGACTACAGGAAGCCTGAGGCGGAGTTGATCTGCCCCGGGCTTCCTGGAATCAGCTGCTGATCAGTTTCAACAGCAGCTGAATCTGGACGCCTAGGACAGAGCAGCTGGGGCGCTGCTGGGTAGGTCCCCGCAGCGCCGCACCTCGGCGCTGCGGGGACCAACCTGGCAGCACCCCAGCTGCTCTACCCCAGGTGTCCCCAAGTCAGCTGCTGCTGAAACTGATCAGCAGCTGATTCCAGGAAGCCCGGGGCAGAGCAACTCTGCCTCAGGCTTCCTGTAGTCAGCCGCTGGTCAGTTTCATCAGCGGCTGACTTGGGGACGCCTGGGGCAGAGCAGCTGGGGTGCTGCTGGCTTGGTCCAGTAGCGCCGCTCCTCGGCGCTATTGGACCAACCCAGCAGCACCCCAGCTGCTCTGCCCCAGGCGTCCTGATTCAGCCGCTGCTGAAACTGACCAGAAGCGGCTGAATCAGGACGCCTGAGGCAGAGGAACTGGGGTGATCCAGTACTGGGTTGGTCCAGTAGCGCCGAGGAGCGGTGCTGTGGGACCAACCCGGCAGCAACCCAGCTGCTCTACCCCAGGCATCAGCGAGAAAAGCCTGGTCTGCTGGCGGGGAGGGGTCGCACTAGCTGCGCCTCCCCCCCCAGCAGACCAGGGAGACGCGGACGGCAGGACCGCCGAGAGGCGCCGCGGTCCCGCCGCCCGCATTCTCCGCGGCTTTGCTCCGCGTCTCCCTGGTCTGCTGGGGGACCCAGCAGACCAGGGAGATGCGGAGCAGCTTTTCTCGCCGCGGAGGACGCGGGCGGCGGGACCGTGGCGCGTCTGGGTGGTCCCGCCGCCCGCGTCCTCTGGGGCGAGAAAAGCCCCGTTCGTAAGTACGGATCCGACATAAGTCGGATCCGCGTAACACGGGGACTGCCTGTAATTTACCTCCTCAAGAGGCAGGTAACAATAATTCGTCTATTGATCTTGTGCTGTCCATATAAGGGCTTGGGTTGACTCAACACCACTTGGGTATAGGTATTTTATACCCCTTACTGACAATGAAACTAAGCTAATTTTTAGCATAGACCAGATCAAATCCAGGCACTCTAGAGGGAGCCCTGCAGTAAAATCGAAGAATTGTAATAAAGCTGACAAAAGTCTTAGTCCAAGCGACTTTGGTGCATACTGTTGGGACATAAAAATTGCTTCTTTTCCCCCCGCCCCAGCAGTGAATTTGACCCCAAATATTTTAAGTATATTACTTACCCAGGACTACAAAGATGATTTTCCAGTACCCTGTCTTTGGCTCTAGGTAAGAAAAACAAAAACAACAAAAAAATAAACCTCTATAACATATAAGGGGAATCACAGCCACACAATTTCTTCCAAAACATTTTCTGTATATCAGACATATTATAAGATTTTATTGGTGTGCGCTAGAAAGGAAAATGTATTAAAAATCCTCCCCATATTGCCAGCTATACAGAATAGTCCTTCCAATTTGTAAAGGGATATCAAGCACTGTAACACAATAGCCTCTTTCAGCAGAAGAGAAAGCTCAGAGTATTCTGAGTGGCTGGGAAAGGAAGAAGTGCCTACTATATCACTGTAATCCCACCCAGAAAACACTCAGGGAGCCACCTTCTCCACTGGTCTGAGCATGCAAAGTTTCACTGAATTAAACTGAACTTTTTCTGCCAGCTGCTCTTTCCAGCCTGTCTCTCCTGGGTGACGTATGTGATATATGGCAGCAATGTCCCTCTGCAATGTATATTAGACAAACTGGTCAGTCACTTTGCCAGAGAATGCTCACAGATCAGACAGCTCTACACAGAGAAACCTGTTAGCCGACATTAAAACCAAACTAGCCATTCCCTTAAACAACTGACAACATGCGTCTTACTTCAAAGAGATTTTCCTCCTTCCTTGTCTCCTTCTGGTCCCCTCGCCCCCACCTTCTATTCTATGTAGCTGATTCGTTACTGTAGAATTTGTTTACTTCATCATATCCCTCTGTTATATAATGCTCATGTCATTTCATTTTCAGAGTATGATCCGAAGAAGTGGGTCTGCCCCACGAAAGCTCATTACCTAATAAACCACCTTCTTAAAGTGCTACATGATTGCTTTTTTTGTTTTTGTTTTACCAAGATCAGACTAACATGGCTTCCTCTAACTTTGCTGTATTTTTTGGTGTGACAGAACACTTTCTCGCTTTAAATCCTGTTGAGGGACTGACAAACCTACAGCCCAAAGAAGGAAGACAACTGAAAATCCACTCACCTTCACAAAGAGGAGAGGGGTGGCTCCATGTTCCAGATGTGGTACAATAGATAGAAGCCTCTCCTCCGAGGGCGTAGCCGGGCTCACAGCTGTAGTTAACATACGTTCCACTGGGGAAAGCCGCCAAAGAACTGGCATCATGCTTTCCATAGTGAGTGGCCGGTGGTGGGGGACACATCAAGGCTAATGGAGGAGAGAAGAAGAAAAGTATTTCAGAGAAAATCTGAATCCTGTGTCCTCCCCCCCCCAAAAAAAATAGTTTAAAATGGCTGATTTACAAGAGGGTGAAGCACCCAGGATGCATGTGCTACGTCAAAACATCTATTGTACTAGGGACGCAATATATACACAGATTGAAAACCACTTACCCAGAGTCCCTTTCGCTCCAGAACTCAGATAGCACCACTCTGCAACTTTTCTGTTCCTAGAAATCTGTGACTCTCTTAAGAAGCTAAACTGTAATTTCTTGAGTGGGATGATTTGTGTTTCCATTCACACCTTTCGGCCGTTCAGGGAGACCGACCATTGCCAGCTCTATGTCCGTCAGGTGAGCATGGCAGGATGTAGGGGACTATCACAGTGAAGATATTATGGGGTAGGACGATATTTGTATTTTCCCTAGTCACTGTTGAAAACTGACGCCAGGACAGAGGAAACCTATTAACCTCCAGGTCATACTGACTATTACAGTGACCCTTGACTCACACTTACATTGTATGCAGACTGGAACAGGAGGATGCCAAGTTGCATCATCTCCGCACTCAATCTGCCGGCTGCCATCCAGGGTGTAGCCAGGATCACATTCAAACCTCACCCTGTCCCTGGGTCTATAGACAGGGCCACGTCCAGCTACTTGTCTTCCATGCTGGATTTTTGGGCCATGCAGAGAACCTCTGAAACTGAACAGGTGCAGAAGGCATCAGCCTGCCTGGCAAGCAGTTCTGTTCAGTAGGTGCTTGGCACCTCAGCACTGCCCTGGTTGCCTCCCAATGTCTGGGGAGAATTGATGGTGTTGTTTTTAACTTCTAAATGCAAATACTTCAGTGCTTGCCTGCCTAAAATCACATTCCCTGGGGAACTGAATTGCTGCTCCTTGTCTGGAACAGAGGTGGCTATCCCTCAATGACAGAGACAGCAGGGCTGGCAGGAGAGCTTGCTGTGAGTGACCCTCAGTTTGGCGCCTACACCTTGTACTTGTTCTTAAAACAAAGGCCTGTTTGCATTTTAGGACTCACACTAAAAATGTTCCCTGTTCACTCAGCATGTAGCAAACATAGGGAAAGCATACCTGCCTGTGATCCTGAGGGGAGCATCAATATTAGGTTTTAGTTTTTCTAATTTAGGTGCACAGGGTTTCAGACACTGCTTTTTAGGAGTGTAGTGTTTACATACACTGCCTTTATTTTTAAAAGCATTGGTTTACCCTGTTCTTAATGAAACAGTTTTAATTCACTGCAATTAATTTTGTAGCATTAGTGAGCTTGTCTATGAGTGAAATCCTGTAATAGGAGCTTCTTTCTCTTAGTTCTAGGTAAGAAAGCATAAATACACCTTCACACCAACAGTATGCAAAGAGAAGGGAAAAATTGCTCATCTAGAACCCCCCTCTGCTCTCAGAGCCCTTTCCAGTACCACTCCCAACATGGTTCATTTCTTATTCTCCATATATTTTACCACCTTTACACCCCTCCCCTCAAATCAGTTTGTGAAGTCTCTTGATTTGAGGTGAGCAGCAGGCAGAACAGATCCAACCTGGGTTAGTGTTCAAGAAAGACACCGGAGGAAACCTTCTTGTGGGTGAATACTACAAATCAGAATTTTGACATTTGCCTCACTCACAGACCAGCACAGATGGATTCCATATGCCCTCAGGTTGGCACTGACTCACTCTGTAACCCTTCATGGTGTAGACAGTATCACATTCAAAGGTCACGCTGTCTTTATACAAATAAACATGTCTATCATCAGAAACTCTTCTTCCATTCGGGATTTGTGGGGCTGGGCATCCAGCCTCTGAAAAAGGAACGCTTTAGCTGAACTCAGGGCCAGATAAGAAGAAATAAACCTCTGCAGACCTTAGGTTTTCAACATTTTCCTTGTCACTTGTTGCACTAGTCTATAACATTCCTACTTGAAAATACAGATTGTTGTGGGCAATGTAGAGGGCTACACTGGGAGATGGAGATATCCTGGTAACAGAAGCTTCAGTGGGTAGCTGAGTTAGTCTGTACAGGATAAACTTAAAAAACAACAAATGGTCTGATAGCACGTTATAGACTAAGAAAACATGTAAATTGCATCATGAACTTTCGTGGGCACAGCCCACTTCTTCAGATGACCGGTCTTGTTAAGGGTTCTATCCTCAAGGAGTGTCCTGTGCATCAACCTCCAAGTCAAGGGAGTAACCCATGGTAAGGAGAAGCTCAACCTTATCAGGAACTAAGTGCCCTTCAGAGCCACGGACATCAGACACTGAGGGAGCTCAGTAATTTAGCCCAACATGAACAGGATGCTCCCCCACACTGAATTTAGCCCACAGAGCTGCTCAGGATGACCTTGCTAGCAACATCAGTTTCCAAACCAAATCTTAAGCTTTAAACTAGTGCTCTTCTCTATCTGATCTGAATCCTGGAAAACTTTGTGGCAATGTCGTCAAGGGCAGGCACACCAAGTGCAAGTATTTAACTAGAGAAGTCATCCTTCAGTGTCGCAGTGTGCCTTCCATTGCTAAATGTCTGGAGGAGGTAAACATGGAATACCTGGAGAGATACAGGCAGAGTGTATTTGAGAATCAATACTGGTAAAGAAGCAGCTCCTGTTACTTGATCTGCTAAAGAAAACTAGCTGTCCTAGCTCTGAAAACCACTAGAATGGACTAGCTCAACAGGGAATGGCCCTGGGGTGTCTGATTTGCTCTGGCACTGATGTTAAGAAAATCAAACTCACTAAGACAATTGATGACTAGACCAGTTTCCAACTTCATGGTTGATTAAAAACAGAAACCATTCACAAAAATAAAGGGAACAAATCTTGCTATAATTCTCTACCTGTAGATGAAACTGCCCTGTCACAGGCTACTTTTGCTTTGTTTTCTGAGACAGAGCTGTGTCTCTAAGAAACCAAGAGTGCCTAGTACAGTGTTTCTCATCCAGGGTATGTGCACGTCTGGAGTACGCAGAGGTCTTCAAGGGGATAAATCAACTCTTCTAGATATTAGCCTAGTTTTCTGAAAGGCTACATTAATAGCACTAGCAGAATAGGTACACACAAAAATTTCATGCAGACAATAACTTGTTTATATTACTCTACACAGTGAAATTTAAGTACAATATTTATATTTCCAATGTATTTAGGAATTTTAGAATTTATATGGTAAAAATGAGAAAGAAAGCAGTTTCTTGGGAGTTATATATTATGACACTTTGATTTTTATGGCTGATTTTGTAAGTAAGTTGATTTTAAGTGAGATACAAGTTGGGATATGCAAGTGAAATCAGACCCCTGGAAGGAGTACAGTAGTATGGAAAGATTGAGAGCCACTGGCCTAATATACACAAAGTGTGACACTTCCATACTTTCTGGAGGAAGATCATAGGGCACTCTATTGAGGAAGGGATTTCAATATCCACTGTTTTATTATTAAACTATTCCACACCTTTCAAGCATAGAAACACGTACCATTTACCTGCCGCATGACAATCTGGTGTGCACATTACCAGAGCACAAGTATGCTTTGAAGTGCAGCTATACCTGTTACAGTTTAAAAAAAAAATCACAATGGCCAATTACTATCTTGGTGGAACAGTGTTGCCATATCAAGCTCATGGGTTCCTGCTTTTACTCAGGTGTCAAAGAAAGTGCAAACCCTTAATGTCAAGAACTTGATACAACACACTTTTCCCTGGGATCAAACTCTTGTAGTGAAGGTACCTACCAGGGACTTAGAAATTTGGATTAATTTTTGGCTCTACTACTGACCAACTCCTTAGATCATCCTAAATAAGTCACTTAACCTTTCTCTGTCTCAGATCTCCCACTTTAAGGGATGGGGGGGAAGAAAGATCATAATGCTTCCTTATCTGTTTATTAACATTTGTGAGGCAAGCAGATAGAGATAGAAGTGCCCATATAAGTACCTGAAGAGATCTGTAATGAACTTACGCTTGCAAAAGGGCACACCACCACTCCATTCAACATGTGTGCCATAAATCTCACATCGTCTGTAAGGCTGTCCAATCAACCGGTGCCTGGAGTTAGGCAGAAGAATTATCAGTTGTTACCTATTCCTTTGGTGTTTGAGCTCTACTGAGAAACTCAAATATTTGAGAAGCTCTTCTCCCCAGTCACAGCAAGTGGGGACAAGGACCTCTAACTCTCGTATTTTTTTAAGCCAGAAGACCCATATCTTTTATCTTCTTACTTGTATCCTCTGTTCCTTACCACACCAGCAGGGTCATGTCCTGCCAGTAAATCACAAACCATAGGCAAACTAGTATCACCAGAACTTTTGGACAGGCTACTGAGTGGTTGTTTTTATGCCAGTTCCACATATCTCACAGGAGACTGCAGCCATTCCAAATCATTTAAAGCAGATTTTAAACCCAAGACATTCCAAGCTCGGTCCTGTTCACTTGGCTCCTATCTCCACAGGAGATGTCTGTGCTCACCCAGGACTTGCAGGCAGAGCATTCTGCTGGGCAAACTGCAACTGCAGTTGGTGAAATCAATGACTGAGCACAAACAAGGAAAAAACAGGGAGACTTAGGCCAACCCAGCTTTCCTTTCTTGTCAAAATTACATTGACTGAGCCAGGGAGGAGCTGTGCTGGCGTATTATAAAACAGTCATCTGCTTACAAGAGATGGGGGAATACGAGAACATCCATTTTTGTTGCACACCTCCAAGCACAAATAGTCAGCTCAGGCATCGGAAACGTACCCTTCGTCACACAAGAAGTTGACCGTTGACCCAAACAGCGTATCTGTTAAAACAGCTTCGCCATTCTCCAGCTCTCCTGGATGACCACACGATTTCCCTGATAGAGAACAAGGCTAGGATTAAACTTCTCATTTTCAAAGCAACAAATATCCCAAGCTTCTGTTCATATTTAACATGTCTCTCAAACCCAGCATTTAGAAGGGCCTAGAACGGGCATAGATGAAGAGCTTTTCTAGTCACTATTAACTATTTAAAGATACATTACGCTTTGCACCATAGACACAACATTGTGTCATTAAGATCTTACTGAAGAACAGAAACAAAATCCATAGATACACTCACTTTTACAGAACTCTAAGGCTTCTGACCACATTTGATTTTGAAGGCATGTAATAGTTGTTTGCATCTCTGGGATTATACTGTATCCAGGCAGGCAAGTATAGCCAATGGTCTGCCCAACAGGAAAGTAAGACTGATTTTTATACGTGCTCTTCAGCTCAGCAAAATTTAACCTCGTTGGGACACCGCAGCCACCTACCAAGAAATGAACACACACGAGAAAAAAGAATCCTATGTATGTAACAGGTCTAAGCAGAGAAAACAATGTGTTACAAAGAAACAACTGTGCAACTGAAATAGTAATTATGGAACCAGTGTTCATCCCTAGAAAGGAAAATATAAAGGGAGCTAAAGTGTGAAATTATACCAATGTCAGCTAACTATAAAATCCAGTTCATACTGGTGCATCATTCCTTAAGCCAGACTCTAAATTAAATAAAAACAGACTCCAATACAATCATGCAAATTACAGAATTTATAAGGAGACAGCCCAGAGAGTGGATTCGTTGGCCCAAATGTCGCAGTTGTTCCCAACCGCCAACACACCACAGGCTGCACACACAACCCTTCACAAAGTAGCCTCTCCATCGCACACACCACTCCCTTACCACCCCAAGATTCCAATCAGAACAAGCGCCCACACAACACAACCAGCACACACGGCCAGCCCCATCATACAGCCCCACACTAAAGCACAAAGCGATTTTTCAGTCGCTACTTCCACAAATCAACACAGAGATCCCTGTCACATACCATGACACTGCACTTGTATTTCTTAGAGCCATTGGCCTGGGGTGAAGAACAGCTAGGAGAGCTGCCTAGATATGCAATATATAAACTTCCACTCACCACCTCCCTGACGTTCCCCAGTTCCACCCCCTTGTGGCTAGGGTTAGAGACCTTCGCCAGCCTTCCTACACACTTGGGACTATCCCGGTTCTGCAAACGGGGCTGCTCCAGAGGCGCATTCAAAGGTGCCAGTTTCCAATTTAAATCTTTAGCCCTGCCCTAAAACTATTTACTCTCTAATGTACATCATGGGAATCCTGTGGAGGTGCTGCAAAAGGCAAGAACACTAAGTGCCAGGATTTAACTTATCTTCACGTTGGGGGATTTCTTAGACTATCTATCCATGACAATGCAGAGCTGGGAGGGCTGCACTCATACAAACCCCACCTCCACAGCGAGGGGCAGTTGGACGCCACACTCCGTTTAGTCCGTCCTCGGTTGTGCATAAAAGAGAGGCCTCTCCAGTCGGCGGGTAACCGTTATCACATGTGTAAGTTACAGCTGACCCATAAGAGAATTCATCCATTAAGTCCCCATTGTGCTTTCCATTGGGGATGTCTGGAGGGGGATAACACGGAATACCTGGAGAGACACAGAAGGAGTGTATTGAGAATCAAACAAACACAGTCACTCCCCGGGGTTCACGGTATCGGAGATCTCTCACCAAAGACAACGATGTCCTATGTTACAATGCTAGTCCTCTATAAAACTAAGTAACACTTTATGAACAAGGTAGAAGAAGGTTAAAGGAAGCACACACACACACACACACACACACACACACACAAATGAGTTACAATTTTAAGTTTCAAAAGATGACACAAGCTTCTGTAATACACAAACTGTATGTATCCTTTGAGGGCAACCCGGGATGGTCAGAGGTCTACAAGTCTTCCTTGTTGAGCGAGAAATGCTATGTGTTGAAGTAAATTAGCATTTTCCACTGGGTAATGCTACTCTCCTGAGACTGGGGGTTGAATGTTATAGAGCAACTGCTTTTTCTATTTCCATACCAAATACAGAAAATAGGGTTTATAACATGGGATACAGATTTATAAATGAGATGAAGGCATGCAGCAACATCTGAGAATTTCATCAAGTATAAACTGTTCGTTGTAACTGAACATCTATTTTAACAACCCTAACACACAGATGAATCAGACAGGTTCCCAGCTTTGTATTCCTCAGTATTTTCTGAGGTGTGTGTCTATTTGCATGAGCTACCAGCATCTCACATATTACACATTTTGCTTAGTGCCTTTTTCTGCTACTCAATTGTCAAAGTCAGAGTTCTTATGGTCAGGAACTTGAAACAACACAGTTCTTCCTGAGCTACAACCCTTCCCACATATACCTATAACCCTGAGTGGCTCTTCTGGTTAAAGGATCGATCTGGGATGTGGAGATCTCAGTTCAATTTTTGTTCTGCTACTGACCAGCCTGGAGAAGTCATTTAATCTCCCTGTGCCTCATTTCCCCTTCTCTAAAGCAGGGATCATAATGCTTCCCTTAAGTTACATTTGCATGGCAAGCAGAAAAGAGGGGAAAGCACACAGACCGAGATTTGTAACCTACTTACGCTCACAAAAGGGCATATCCCCACTCCATGCGACATGGCTGCCAGAAATCACACATCGTATGTAAGACTTTCCAATCAACCGGTGCCTGCAAATAGGCAGAAGGGTTATCAGTTTTTACCTGCTCCTCTGCTGTTTGAATTCTCCTGCAAAGTTCAGTTATTTGGGACGCTCGTCTCCCCTGCCACAGCAAGTAGAGACCAACACCACTGACTACGGGTGTAAAGACTCCTTCACTATTTTAGAACTCTCCACCTAGAATTCAGTCATAGAAGAGAATCCTGTGCAGGCCCAATGAGCTGGTATTTGAGTCAGGGGATCCATATCCCCTCCCCATGCCCTCAAATCCTCCTTACCACATCAGCTGGATCACTCCCCACCATGGAAACACAAGCCACAGGCAAACTAGTAACAGAGTATTCCCCTGACACTGTCAGGAAGGTTGCTGGGAAGGGGGTACTGCTATGTCTGCGTTGTGTGGACTTTGGATTTTCTCTTGACACATGAGTTGTTTCTGTGGATGTGTGGGCTAAGCAGAAGCTCTGGCTAGGTCGAGATCGATCAATGAAATCAATCACCACTGATACAATCCATGGAATGGAGCCACAAGTCACCCCAGTGGAGATGCCCAACTACAAAGACACCACACAGCAACGCAGATCTGACACTAGAGTCACGGGCTCTTTCCTTTTCTACTCCCCCACCCCCTTCATCCCACTAGCATGATTTCCTGTAAATAGGAACCATCTGACACTACAGCTTCAGTGGGTTTGTATGAAAATATCCCCAGTGGTCTGACTTCAGCACTTTCCTAGGCTGGGTTTCCTTGCTAGTGAAACAGTTAGTGACTGACATCCATTGATGTGCAGAATAAATGTATTTATGTGCACCAAGGCATGTGTGAAATTGCACCGCCAGTAGAAACAAAAATCAGGCTGCGGGCACTCTGCTAAACTAAACAACGGCACGGCATTTCATCTCTCCTGAGTGGCCACACAAGCACACATCTATGGGGAACACTGGTGGTACAGTGCCCCACGGGGAAGGTAAGTAGCCTCAGTGCTGTGATCAGCTCCCCAAGTGACCCAACCCATCACACCTAGTCTCCACAGGAGACATCTGTCCTCATCCAGCACTTGCAGGCAGAATATTCAGTTGGCCAAAGTGGCAACTAAAGATTGTACTAGAAATGGTAGATCCAAAGAAAATGCAAGGGAAGAGGAAAGTGGGAGGCTTATGTTAATCAATCTGTTTTCACATACAAAGAAGATATTGATACTAGAATCAGGAAGAGTAATCCTCTTACAGGAACTAGGGGAGTACGGGGATTTCTCTTTCTGTTGCATAGTTGCAAGCTAGGCCCAAGTAGTCGGCTCAGGCAATCAGAAACATACCCTTCTTCACACGTGAAGCTGACCATTGACCCAAACAGCAGATCTGTGACATTAATTCTGCCGTTCTCCAGCTCTCCTGGATGACCGCACGATTTCCCTGGTAGAGGACAAGAGGAGAAACATGTTTTGCTCTTTCTAAGCAACAGTTATCCCGAAGTTATCCCGAGGCTCTGTCCATATTAAACAGCCTGCACAGAAGACCTCACTGAAAAGAGCCCACAGTGGGCAACGACACAGAGTTTTACTGGTCATTATTTACTGTTTAAACATGGGTTACGTTGTGTAGCGTGGATGCAAATGCCATTAGGACCTTTAGCAAACAGCAGAAACAAGTAGCATGTAGACACTCACTGTTACAGAACTCAAGTGGTTCTGACCACGTTCCATTTGGAAGGCATGTAATAGTGGGTCGAATACCAGGGTGTCTAGTGTATCCAGGCCGGCAAGTATAGTTTGCAGTCTTCCCAACAGGAAAGTAGGACTGATTTCTATACTCGCTCTTCAGCTCAGCAAAGCTTAACCTTGTGGGGACACCACAGCCAACTGGCAAGAACAAAAACACACGTGAGAAAAAACAGGGTGATGAAAAGAATATTTCAGTGATAAACGGAACTCTTCGAAGAGGAGCTTAAAATATGCTGATCTACAGGATGGGAGAAAAGGTTCAGGATGCTTATGTTCTACAAAACCAATTATTGTACTATGAATGCAACAGGAAAAAAAAAAAGAGATTAAAAATCACGGACCTAAATTCCATTTAAGCCCAGAACTCAAATGGTCCCATCCTTCTACTTTACAGTCCCTAGAAATCTCCCGACTCTCTTAAGGATCTAAACTGTAATTTGTTGAGGGGGCATGAGTCCTGCTGAACACAGCCAAAGCCTAGCTGCTTGGCTTTCAGTTGACGATGGGTGGGGGGGGGGGGGGCACTGCAACACTGCAGGGAAAGAAGCAGCACTCATGAAAGCTAATCTATAGCACAGAATACAACCACTTGCTTGTATTGAGTCATGCCCAAGACAACACCAGTGAGGCTAACGCATGCCAGGGATAAATTTACCCACCTCCATTCCCCTCCAACTCCTTCACATCCCCCCAGATACCCTGACACCCTGGTCACTCAGTCACTGTTCCTAACACCACAGACAAATTCCCAGCCGTCTTAGGAAGTCTGCAAGGGCTGCTGCCCCAGTGTATTTAGGGCTGTAAATGCTGCTACTTTCGGACTATTTCTAATCCCACAGTCTGTCTTCCATGCTCACTCCTGCCAGATCTTACTGGTCCCAGTGGGATGAAAGATTATGGAAACTCGAAGCCGTAGCCACACTCACTTCTTTCACAGATGGGAATGGGAGGATCCCAGCTACCATCGTTCTGGCACCGAGGCTCAGAGCTCCCACGCAAGGTGTAACCAGGCTTGCATTGCAACACAGCAACATCTCCAGGGCCGTAGGGGCCCAGTGCCCCATTCAGTCTGCCATTCTCCAGTTCTGGGCTCACGCATGTCACTGAAAGGGGAAGCATAACAACCCCTTAAGACTCCAAAACACAAATGGGACAGAATGGACCCTTTACCCACAGAGCCATGTCCATTTATGAGTCTTTTCCTTCAACCTCATGTATCACTTCCTCTAGTCACCTTTATCCATTCCTTCAACATGAACATTACCCCTCTGCATTCACAGAACCATTCACTACTGGTACAAGTGGATGCGATGCTCCTGAAAATACAGAAGTTCCTTCTGGCAGCCGTGGCTTTTGCTTGTGCATCTCACTGATGGCTTAGACTCAAACTGTGAAATCTACTGAATTGTTGGCTCGTCCCAGAGTTCTCTTGGACTCTTTTAAATCCTCATGTGTGTCTGACACACTGAGCAAAGCAAAGGAAAGTAGGAAAGAAAACCAAAATGCATCTTTACATTGAAGAAGGAAGTGGCTCCAAGCTCCAAACATTGTACAATGAAGTTTTGCCTTCCCAAGAAGAGAGTAGCCAGGATCACAATGGTAATTTATATACATCCACCAGCCAGGAAAAAAAACAAAAACAGGCTCCTTTCGGCAACTGAAATTAGACAATTTAGGCTTACTGGTGCATTATACTGCCAGTACTAACAGGTCATTACCCCATACATTCTCATGCTTATGCCATTGTCAAAAAGAGCTTTATGGCAAGAAAAAGGGTTAAGGGGGAAAAATGGGGATGATTCTCTTCAGGAACTAAAGGAGCATACTCTACATACAAGGAAAGAGTGACAAGTGTGTCTAATTACTGAAGAGACTGGTCATAATGGATAAAATATCTAACTTAATTGAGAAATTCAGTGGAATAAGTGCAAGGATCCAAAAAGCCTGCAGTTGACCAAGAAGTTATTGAATATCCTCTTCTCAATCACTTCTGGTTCCAATTTCAAGATGGGACAGACACGGGGCTACGGAGCAAATGAAGATCCAATGGGGATGAAATATAATCAACACTCAAAGCCGTAGCCACACTCACCTCTTTCACAGATGGGGACAGGAGGATCCCAGCTACCATCATTTTGGCACCGAGTCTCAGAGCTCCCACGCAAGATGTAACCAGGCTCACACTGCAACACAGCAACGTCTCCAGGGCCATAGAGAGCCAGTACCCCATTAGATCTGCCATTCTGCAGTTCTGGGCTCACGCATGTCACTGAAAGGGGAAGCGTAACAACTGCTTTAGACTCCAAAGCACACGTGGGACATAATGGACCCTTTATCCACAGAGCACTGGTACAAGTGGATGTGATGCTCCTGCAAATAAAGGAGCTCCTTCTGGCAGCCATGACTTTTGCTCATGTGTTTCACTGGAAGATTAAACATAAGCTGTGAAATCTACTGAATTGGTGGCTCGTCTCAAAGTTTTCTTGGACTCATTTAAATCCTCATGTGTGTCTGACACACAGAGCACAGCAATGGGAAGTATCAAGAAGAACCCAAATGCACCTTTACACTGAAGGAGGAGGTGGCTCCAAGCTCATTTGGATACTGAGCAAAGGAAGATGCAAATGCCCTGCTTTCAGGTTCAAGTAGAGTTACAAGATTTTCCTGCAGGTAGGCCCATTGCTTTTGTCCCCCTGGGTGATTTCTCACAGCTATCATAGTTCTTCCACTATGGGTGGTCCCAGTAAACTTCCCCACATCTTCCAGCCCCCTGCCTTGAGGCCCTGAGCCTCCAACCCCCTGCACTAAGACCTCTCCACCTTCCAATCCTCTGCCCTGACTCCTGCACTGCCACACTTTGGCCTGAGCCCCCCACACCCAACCCCCTGCTCTGAGCCTTCCTAAGCCTCCCAGCCTCCTGCCCTAACTCCTGAACCCCACTCCCTGCCCCAAGCCCCACCCTGAGTCTAGCGCCACTGCGCTGAGCTCCCCACGTTTCTCAGACCCTTGACCTGTCTGCTCACTTCCACCCCCTGCTCTGAGCACCCGCACTCCATCCAGCCCCCGTTCTGACACCTACCCACACCTTCTGCCCTGCATCCTATCCTGCCCTGACTTCTGCACCCTCCAACTCCTGCTCTGAGCACCCCCCAACCCAACCTCCTGTCCTGACATTCCATGGTGAACACTGCTAAGGCCTGGTTGCTGGGTTTCCAGTTGCCAATGTTTAGAGGAGAGGTGTAATGCCATACCACAGGGAAGGTAGAGCTGAACCAGAGGTCATGTTAGCCAATATATAGGAGGGAAAAGATTCACATGGTTGATCTGACCCTAACAGCAGTGAGGCTAATGCAGACTGGGGTAGAGTTCCCTACCTCCATCGCATTCACATTCCCACAAACAGCCTTATAGCTTGACGTGGTTCCTGATACCACCGACACATTCCCAGCCATCTTAGGAAGGCTACAAGAGCTACTTCTCCTGTTTATTTAGTGTTTACAGTAGAAATACTGCCACTTCAGGACTTCTGATTTGAAGGTCCAAGCCAACCAGAGATCTTGTTCAGAGAGCAGGGCTGGTCACCATCCAGCTCTTCCGGGATCTATTTGGAGAGTGGAAAAGCCCAGGCACTATGGAGATGCACTTTGCATAGACTAGGACAGCTGGAGCTGGTATTTGCTTTTCCCTTCCAGATCCCATTACAAGTCCCACAGTCTGTAGAAAAGAGCCTGATTGTAAGAAAAGTGTCAAGGGCAGAAAAAGAGGGATGGAAAAAAGGGTTTCCTATTGCCGATGGGTGGAGGGGAGGGGCAATGCAACACTGAAAGGAAAGAAGCAGAGCTCGTGAAGTCTAATCTATAGGAGGGAATACACAATACAGTTAGCTTCCTCCATTCCTCTCTACTTCATTCACATCCCCCTGTAACGGGGTACACTCACCGCCACAGCGCCACCAGCAGTCGGTCCTGGGAATTAGCTCGGATGGCAGGTGGCGGGATCCTTCTTGGGACACTGCCCTCTGGCAGTGCCCACAACAGTCTGAGTTTCCCCCTTCCGGGGGTGGGTTTTAGGCCGGTTGGCCTACAGGAGGGGTTCCTCCGCCTCCGGGTCACTGGGCGATACACCTGTCCCACTGCGCAGCCCCTGTCAATTGTCCCCAGGTCTCTAGTCCCACCGCCAGGCCTTGCCCCGGACGCGTAGAAGGGATCAATAGTTCACGGCCCCGGCCCTGCTTCAGGTCCGGGGTTGGAGTCAATAGTTCACGTGCCAGCCTTGCTTCAGGTCCAGGCCACGGGGGGAAGAAGCCTTATATAGACTCACGTCTCTCAGCTCACAGTTCCGGGCAGGGCAGCTGTCCCAGTCCTGCCCCTTTAAGAGGTCCGGCCTCGATCGTGGCTAGGTTCCAAAGCACAATCTGTAAACCCGAGCCCTTGAGCGGGGCAGGGCACCAAACACAAGAAACAAGCCCTGGCCCTGGAGCAGGGTGAGGCAACAAACACCCAGGTTTGAGGAAGCTCCTGGTTCAGGAGCAGGGCAGGCAGCGCACCTGCAGCAGTGGTGAGGAGGAGACTGCCATCCAGTAGGTGGGTGGAAGGGGCCACAGGCCCACGCACTCCACTGCGCCCCGGCCCAGGGGCCCTGGATGCAGCAGTTTAGCTGCTACTGGCTCAGCAGGGGCTCCAGCCAGCAACATCCTGGCCTTGGGCTGCTATCAGCCCATGCTACCCCCTGGGTCACTCCTCGTCTCCCCTTTCGTGGGTACCTGTGTCTCCAGCAGGTCAGTCAGGGAGTCGCAGGTAGTGTTGTCCCAGCAGGGTTGGGGTGGCCCAATCCAGGCTTCGATGGGTTGGAGCTCTGCAGCGTCCAGCTGGTTTGTCAGGCCCTGGGGTTCAGGCAGGCATAGGGGTTCCAGCCGGTCCACCGGCTCCAGCAAACCCTCAGGGTCCAGGTGTTTCCGCAGGCCTCGGGGCTTGAGCAGGACCTCAAGCTCAGGCCAGTCCTCTAAATCCCCAGGCACCAGCAGAGGATAGCTCTGCTGGCTGGCTGGCTTGGCCAGACCTCAGTGGCCCTGGCAGGGAAGTCTTTGCTGGCCTGAGGGAAGGCAGCTGTGGGAGACCCAGGCCAGGTCTCAGCCTCCTCGGCCAGGAGCTCTGGACAGGTCTCTATCTCCCTCAGAGGCTGGGCCCCGACTGTGCTCCCTGGCGCAGTTCTTATAGTCCTAGCCACGTCCCCTGGCTTCCCATCAGGTGACTGGGAGGGGCTACGCTGGGCCCAAAATGGCTCCCAGAGGGGTTCCTCTGCCTCCAGCTCAGTGGGTGGCCACTCTGCCCCACTATACACCTCTAATACTCTGTGATGAATGGGCGTTTTGCTACCCTTTTCTGGACATCGTAGAATCACTGAATCCTGACATACTAACCTTTTCTGAACGTCCCAGCTATTCACTTAACTAAATAGCCCATAAGGGTTAAATCCACAGACTCTGGGTCCTAGACAGTCCCCAAGAATGCTAGGGAAGCAGGAAGTATTTGCAGGTAGCCAGGAGAGCCAATGAAAACAGAGTGTGGGTTTTTAAACTGGAAGCAGTGATCCTCCTGTGGCAGTGTTTGTGAGACTAGTGCAGAACTGGGAGACATGGGGGCAAGTGGATATTTGTATTTTCCCTAATCACAGCTGAAAACTGACCCCAGGAGGACAAAGAGTGCAAAATACAAATCTGTAAGTTACTGATGAGCCAACAGTATGCTCTCGTTCACTCAAATCATTATGTGATCCATAGGCAATATTTGATGGTGGAGGACAAGGTATTTCTGAAGCAAAGAATGTAATCAAGAAAATTTAAGTTTACACTGAAGATAAACTGAAGAGTTTTCACTAAGAAAGTTGTCTCAGATTCACTCCAAATGCTATTTAACCATTCGAAAGCACATTTAACATTGCATTTGAACAACATTCGAAGCATGACTTCTGCTAGATTCTAAAGGTTTTCTGCTTTTAGGCTTGACCCAGCCCTGCACATCCAATGCTCAAGGAGGATGTTTCATACAACATCAGCTTTGGAGGATGGCCTTAACAGAATATGACCTTTCCCAAAATTAGCCTCAGGGAGCCACAATTTCTTGCCCAGCATCTCTGGAAGTAGTATTATTCCACCAGCAGAAAACTAAACTAGGGCATTTCTTATATCATAGCAGATTACAAAAGAGTGGACGTCAGCAGAACAAGAGACTGACCAAGTCCAGAAAGCACCGCAGTACGATTTCATTCCTCTCTCCAAGCAAACACACTCAAAACTTTTACTGTCATTTGGATTAAATGCTAGAGTAAGAATGTACTGACTCCTCTGTAGCACCAGCTATGCTGCCCCATTTCCAGATATGAACTATTCTTAAAATCATTAGTTTACCTTGGCAATGTGGAACCTTCGCACTCCAGTCACTTACATTTCCCACAATTACACACTGTGCAAAAGTTGGTCCAATTAATCTGTACCTAGAGAAAAAGGTTCCAGTTTGTTACTCAAGTAAGCAAAGAACTAGTAAACAGTCTGGCAAGATGGAACATGGTTTCTTTCTGCCAAGAGGCTGAGACAAACCATTGAAAAAAGGTTACATCTCACACCATAGGACCAATGAACACTAAGGCCAGGTCTACACTACACACCTTGGTGAGTGTAATTTCGTTGCTTCCATCTCCATGAGGAACAGTTATACTGGCCTAACCTCCTATGTAGATAGCGCTGTATTAACAGCAGAACTTCTCCCCCAACAAGCTATCATCTCTTGGAGAAATGGATTAGCTATGCTGATGGAGTGGCTCTCCCATTGTTAGAGAAGCATGTTCATACACAACCATAAGGTGGCAGGTGCACTGCCGCATGTGAGAGCCAAGCCCTGTGTAGTTTAAAGGTAATAAAGAGCTACAGACCAGGGGATCTAGCTCCCAAAAATGTTCACAAATGCTTATCAGATGCTTGAGAATATTTTTTAGTTCTTGCAAAGAGATTTGTGCACTCCTTTCTCCAACAAGTGAAAGAAGACCTCATCACCTTTGCAACAGAACTCTTCAAATGGCCAGAAAACTAGTTATTTTACAGGCCGCTGCTCTCAGTGCTTTCCCAAAGGGGTTTAGGTTTGCTGAATAAGCAGCTCTCCCATCCTCTGTTTTTAACATTTTAGGAGGAAACGTTTGAGCTGCCAGCATTCTACACCTTAGAATTATCATGCTTTCCTAAGTAAAGTCCTGCCATAGGAAGAAAGGGTAAAAACTGGTCAGGAACAATTTCAGGCAGCAAATCAGAAGGTTTCTAACCAACAGAAGGTCCAGGAACAGTCAACCAGCAGTAGTTAGTTGTAAGGGCTACCAAATAAATGAGAGAGAGAGCTGGACAAGTTCATAAGAGCAGCTCTAGGAAGGGGCTTCTAGTGATGGGAAGGCTCAGCAACCCTGGGGTTTGTTTTCTGCTTATACATCATATTTCTAAAGGCTAACACTTTGAGATCTCAGCCAGTTACCTGCGACAATAGGAAGGGATTTCCCACCCAATGTATTCTGAGCTGGTTTCCTTTATCTCCTTTTTTTAACCATTGGGGATGGCCATGGTTGAAGATACGATACTGGATGGGGTAGGCCAGGACTCTGAGGTGGCACCAAGCACTCTCACCACAGTGCTTGGCTTGTTGACAGCTTTTGCTTACAACATCCTTTGGCTCTAGTATGGAGGGTTGGTGAGAAATTCCCCCAGGACAGATTGAAGGGACTTTGGGGAGGGAGAGGAGGCAGGAGAGGTTTGCCCTCCTCTGTAACATGAGAGTCCAAGACATTTGCCAGGATTACCTCCATATATCTAATTTCATCGTTTCCTCGCCATGACAGCAGCCTGAGGAATTTCTGCATCTCAACGCCTCCTATTCTCGGACCACAGCCCATTAAAGGTCTAATCTCCTGTGGGCTGTAATATTTTGGACTAATTTTGGTTGAGTTTACTATATGGTTGACTGTTACTGCTGGTTGACTGTTCCTGAGCAGAGTTGGTGGCCTGTTACATACAAGAGGTCAGATTGGTGATCTGTTGGTCCCTTCCTGCCTTATACTCTGAGACCTCAGTTGAATGAAGCCATAAACTATTGATTTCACAAGGTCTGTCCTGTGGACAAAACAACAACTGCACTTGATGCTATCCTGGGTAATACTGACATCCAGGAGAGACAAAGTTTTGCTTTTGTGGACCAGAAAGAGGTCTGCTTCTATCTGGTGCTGCATCTTAAGGGGGCAACATTCTGCCATTAGCTCCCATCACTCAGACAGAAACCTCTATAACAAGAGATGGCATGAGTCAGAAAGTGCCACATTACCTACAGGATAGCATTCTCTCTCTCTCTCTCTCTCTCTCTCTCTCTCTCTCTCTCTCTCATGACCCAACACTTGCAGAAAGATGTCCTCTAAGGGCCCCTGGCTGGAATATTCAATAAGCATGAGTGAGTTAGGTGCCCAACTCTCACTGAATGAAAACTGTAGCTAGTTGGTTCACTTCCTTCAACTCCTTTGATAATAACAAGCATAATTCTTAACAAGGATCCAGCCCACGGCTACAGATTTATAACACAGCACTAATTTATGTTCTTAAAGTTAAAGTAAGCTTTCTAGTCTCATTTTGCCAGTCTTCACCAGAAGTTTTACATCAGTCTAGATTCTGTCAATTAGTCAAAAGCAGCAACTTGCCACTCACCCTTCATCACAGGAGAAGTTTGCTGTTGCACCAAATTGGAGATCAATGAAATCAACCCTTCCATGCTCTATTTCCGGGGCTTTACATTGTCTTCCTAAAAAAGAACAAGACTAATATAACCTCATACTACCTTAATAGGGAAAAATGGGATAACTTGCACCTCTTAACATAATAAATACTATAGCCCATCAAAGCCTATGGTATGTATACTATCAGTATCTATCGAGAGGTTAGCACTAAAGGCTACAGAGGAGAGCTTAACATCCACATTAAGGATAATTTTGTAATATGCCTTGGGATAAGTGAAGTGAAGTGGAAAAGGGATGATTGCTTGCTAATCCCACACAGACAGTGATTGCGTTATATCCTGAAACAAAAGAAGTAAGATCCCCTTGTGGATTTAGTGTAAGTGCAAATATTCATATTGTATACATAAATACCCAGATTCTGAAAACTCATGCGCATAACTTCTTTCGAGTAGGAAGTAGGGATATAAACGACTAGTTGACTATTCGATAAGCAAAAGTTTATCATAGTCGACTAGCGACTCAACTAGTCACTTCCCCCCTTTGCTGCCTCTATCAGAAAGAGGAAGCAAGGGGGAGGGGGGAAGAGCAGGAGCTAGTGCTCTTGGGAGCAGGCTCAAAAGCCCGCTTCCCTCTAGCACAGTCTCTGTGGGGAGAAGGGGCAGGGGCACAGCGGAGAACTAGCAGCACTTCTGCCTTTCAAATGTAGCAAGAGGATTCTTGCTATGTTTCAAAAGCAGCAGCACTGTGGGGAGCCTGGGGACTCAACCAGTCCCCGCTAGCCCCTCGTTCTCTGCTTTTGAAATAAACAAGAACACTGGGTCTCACTCCCTCTGCCTCTTCAAGGCTGCACCAGGGAGTAGCTGCTGGGTGGAATGCACAGTCTCCCCCCCCCTCCCCCCCCGCAAGGACCATATCCCTTGGGAGCAGCCACCAGGCATGACAACCCCCCACCTTGCGCCTTCCCAGGACTAAAGAACGGGGGCGCCCATCTCCTTCTGTTAGTCTCCCACACTCTTCCCTAAGCCTCCCCCCACCTCCCAGCATTGCCAAGTCTTTCAAGGCAGTGGTCTGGTGGGGTGCAGGAACTGGGGCAGTACTGGGGGAGGGGGTGAAAGAAATGCAGGACACTGGAGGGTGGGGGGAGTGTTGCAACTCTGGTCCAAATTAAACTATGTTTCTATCAGTCTCTGCGGGCTAGCCGTGTATCCTGTAACTTCAAAAACCGGTGAGTAGCTGTTTTTAATGTTTCTACCCCCTATGGCCCCTTTTTGCCATGGAGGACGCCAGACGCACTTTAAAGATTACGTGGGGCACAAGAACTTGCCCCACTCCCAGCGCCCCCCCCAGCCAGACAGCAAGGGCTGGTTTCCAGCGGACCGTACCCCTAACTCATTACCAAGGGCCCTCTGTAGCCCTGGCCACCAGACTCCGGTAGGACCAAGCGATCTGTCAGTGGGCAGCACCCACCGCCCCGCCCCCGTCACCACGGCAACCCGCCCCCCAAGGGGAAGTGAGAGCGCCCCCCCCCCGCGTGCACCCACCGCCCCGCCCCCGTCACCACGGCAACTCGCCCCCCAAGGGGAAGTGAGAGCGCCCCTCCCCCCGCGTGCACCCACCGCCCCGCCCCCGTCACCACGGCAACCCGCCCCCCAAGGGGAAGTGAGAGCGCCCCCCCCCGCGTGCACCCACCGCCCCGCCCCCGTCACCACGGCAACCCGCCCCCCAAGGGGAAGTGAGAGCGCCCCCCCCCGCGTGCACCCACCGCCCCGCCCCCGTCACCACGGCAACCCGCCCCCCAAGGGGAAGTGAGAGCGCCCCTCCCCCCGCGTGCACCCACCGCCCCGCCCCCGTCACCACGGCAACCCGCCCCCCAAGGGGAAGTGAGAGCCGGAAGCCAAGCGCTAAAAAGGGCCCAAGGCGGAGAGCAAGGGGCGGGGCCACGGGGGAACGAGGCCCGGGGGCGGGTGGGCGAAGTCGCGGCCAGAAGCGGGAAGGGGGCGGGGCTACGGACCGGAAAGGGGGAGGACCTTGGAAAAACGGGGTGCGGTGGGGGGGGCGGCTCCCCGCTCCTGCCCCGCCCGCGACACTCACCCCGCGCCCCGCTGGGAAGCAGCGCGAGCGCCAGCAGCGCCCAGAGAGGCGCCTCCCAGCGTATCTTCCACCGCATCTCCATCCTCGGCCGAACCCCGCCCGCTCATTGCGCCTGCGCAGCCGCGAGCCGCCGATTGGCTGAGGCGGCGTGCCGGGGGTTGGGCGAGCCGTTGCCGCGGCTAACGACCATGCGGAGGGGCGGGGGCCGCGCGTGGGTGCCCTGGGCTCGCGTTTCCCAACCGTTTTTTTTTTTTAATAAAGTGCCCCCCGTTTTCAGACACGCGCAGAGTGTTTCCACCGTTGCGACACGTGTGTGACCGTTGCCGGGCGGGCGATGACGTGTGTGGGGGCGGGAAGCACAACCCCCATAAAGCGCTGCACCGCTTCACACCCCCATTCCCGCTCCTCCAGCCGTCAGAGGGGTGGGGTCCCCCCGACTTCCCTGGAGCACCCCGAGGGGGCTCCTCCCGCGGCTCAGACACACTGCTCCAGCCAGCGCACTCAGGTTGAATCCCGTGAGCTGCAGCGTGGGGTTTCGTGCAGCGCACCCCAGTGTAACAGGGTTACTTATTTCATCGCACTGCGGCTGCTCTTCTAAGGCTGCATTTACACTGGCAGCTTCGTGCAGAAGAACGGCAAAAACTTGCCCACTGTCTACACTGCACGAGCGTTCTTCCAGAAGTAAATTTACAGTCTAGCGTTGTAAAACAGGGCTTCTTCCGGAAGAGTTATTCCTCTCCCCACAAGGAATACGCCCTCTTGAGCAAGTGCTCTTCCACAAAAGGGCAGTTGTAGACAGGCAACATGAATTTCTTGCGCAAGAAGCCCCTATGGTTAAAATGGCCATCAGAGCTTCCTTGCAGAAGAGAGCATCTACACTGCCATGGATGCCCCTGCGCAAAAGTACATCTCTTGCGTAAAAGCACATGGCAGTGTAGACGTTCTCTTATGGAAGAGTTTTTGCACAAGAACTCTTCCACAAAAGAGTTCTTGTGCAAGAAGCTTTCAGTGTAGACCTAGCCTGACTCTGTGAATGAGCGGCAGTCCATAAAACTAACACCATATTTAAACTAAATGTCTCCTGTGTTCATGCAGTTTAAATACGATTATAGAATAAAGACAACAATTAATTTACACGGCTGTGACTCTTTTAGTGATAGAGATGCAGCCGTGTTAGTTTGGTGTAGCTGAAACAAAAGACAGAACTATGTAGCACTTTAAAGACTAACAAGATGGTTTATCTGTGGAAGTGGGTCTGGCCCACGAAAGCTCATCGCCTAATAAACCATCTTGTTAGTCTTTAAAGTGTTACATAGTTCTGTCTTTTGTGACTCTTTTAGGTAGTGCTGATTGCTAATTCGGCTCCTTAACCATTGGGATCTGATGACTGCTGCTGTAAACACTGACCCAACTCCCAGCAAGCCTTTGCTGTTTCTCCCCTCTTCTTGTACCAGTAATTCCTCCTCCCTACTGTCCAACTGTGACCATAACACTTAGGCTAGTTCTACACTGCAGGCTTCTTGTGCAACAACTGTTTTGTGCAAGAGCGTGTTCACACTGCCATGTGCTTTTGCGCAAGAGATGTGCTTTTGCGCAAAAGCGTCCATGGCAGTGAGGATAGTCTCTTGTGCAAGAAAGCTCTGATGGCCATTTTAGCCGTAGGGGTTTCTTGCGCAAGAAACCCCTGTTGCCCATCCACACTGCCTTCTTGCGGAAGAGCTCTTGCGCAAGAGGGTTTATTCCTCATGGGGAGAGGAATAACTCTTGTGCAAGAAGCCCTTTCCTCTAATGCTTTACTGTTTATTTACTTGTATAAGAACTCGCGTGCAGTGTAGATGCTCCGCAAGTTTTTATGCAAGAATGGCGGTTCTTGCGCAAAAAGCCTACAGTGTAGACGTAGCCTTAAAGTTTGGTTGCAGTAAATACAAGCAGCGGAAGGCTTAAAGTAGAAGTCATTAGCATACTCTCTGCCAGCAAAAACCTGCAGTGTAGATATAGCCTTAGAGCTTACCTGTATGAGGAAGCAGATTGGTTATTCCATCTCATCTATGCCATTCTAATATAAGAACATAAGAATGGCCATACTGGGTCAGATCAAAGGTCCATCTAGCCCAGTATCCTGTCTGTCGACAGTGGCCAATACCAGATGCCCCAAAGGGAGGGAACGCAACAGGTAATCACCACGTAGTCCCTCTCCTGTCATCCATATAATTCCCTTGTGGACACTCATTTTGGAAGAGTGCTCTTATTTTAAAATAATTACTTAATCAGAGTAGAGCATCCATGTGATGGACCCATACTGGAATATAATTGGTTCCAGAGCAGTTATTCTACTATAGTTATGCCAGTCAATTTCCCCATGTAGAAAAACCATTAGGCTACATACCAGTATTAGACAACCCTGTTACAATTGTGACAAGTCTTCCCCTGGCAGCATAGGGGGCCTGGAGTTGACATATGGTTTGTGGAACTGCCAGTTGTTAACTCCTTGATTAAGGATACGAGTCATAAAATGTTAGTAGTGCAGCTGGCATTCACAAATGCCTTCAATCAATGTATAGTTATTTCTATAGTTTAAGGGAGGCATTTGCTTTTTTGCATGCAGGTTCTTCTTTTAGCTTTAATAAAAATGAAAAGTTCAGCATATGAACCTCTGCATAAAAAATAGGGCAGGCAAGGTCTCCAAAAATAGGCATCATCAATTTCTGCATCATGAAGGTATCGAGATTAATTTTTAAAATGTGTTGCATGCAGTAAATTCACAAATTTCTTTTTTTATGCATATTTATTTTTCTCAGATAACAATATATTAAAAATTCCAGACAACATTTTAAGCAAAGATTTTGATTTAATAAATTAATCTGTACTTTCAGGCTTATAAAGTCATTTTAAAATAAGCAATCCAAGAAGAAAAAAATACTGATGGCAAACTTTCATCATAGTCTGTAATTTTTAACCCCCTCTAAATATAAAAAGTTTGTAAAAAAAAAAAAAAAAAAAAAAAACCGGATAGTCTCTACTATAGTGCGAGGGGTATCAAGTGCTGTTTTTGAAGAGCAAGTACAACTAAAATGAGATAGGGATGGCAGTCATGATTTTATAATCCAGCAATTCTGCAAAATTAAAGGTTCCTTTCATGCATGTGCACATGCACACAGACATTTTTAAAGAAAATAGCTGTGACAGTCAATGAATCATGCTCAGGAGAAAGTTCAGGATCTTGTCTTTGCAATTTCTCATCAAGGCAGGCTCAGCAGCATTGGGTCCATCTCTTCCATGTGACAGATTGCTTAGTCACTTCTCAGAGAGGAGAAGTTCTATGAAAGGGAAAGAAGGGCAGAGCATAATCTGAGTAGTAAGCATCCTTGATGCTGCAATGTGTCTTGTTCATCTTGGAAGTCTGCAGGCAAGTCTGCATGGACAAACAGCATAAGGACAGGAAAGAGGACAATCCAAAAGCTACAGTCTGGTGCTATGTAAAGTTGAACTTGATGAACCAAACTTCTATAAGGATCTAATGGAAGCAGCTGTAGTAACAACTTAAACTGTCTGCTAGGGCTTTGCATTTTCCCCTTGAGAACCTCATTGTAAGAATGTATAAAATACCCACAAAAAAGATGGAGAAAACGCTTCCATGCTCTGCACACGAAAGAAGCAAAATGCATGACCATGAGGAGAAACTGTTTCTTGTCTGCAGAAAAGGATATACCAACGTTAAAACAAAACTAATTTTTATTTCCTGCCAATCTTTATAAAAATGTTATTGCAGTTGTATTACTTTCACTTAGGGTATGTCTAGACTACATGCCTCTGCTGACAGTGGCATGTAAATTAGACATACCGACATAGTCAATGAAGCGGGGATTTAAATATCCCCCGCTTCATTAGAATAAAAATGGCTGCCGCGTTGTGCCAGCTCAGCTGTTTGTCGGCACGAATTGGCAGTCAAGACAGGAATTGGTCCACAAGGATAGCCTTTGCCAACCGAGCCTGTAAACCTCATTTCATGAGGCATAAGGGATCGGTTGGCAAAGGCTTTCCTTGTTGACCGATCCCCGTCTTGACTGCCAGTTGGTGCTGACAAACAGCTGAGCCGGCACAACTCAGCGGCCATTTTTATTCTAATGAAGCGGGGTATATTTAAATCCCTGCTTCACTGACTATGTCGGTATGTCTAATTTATATGTCTCTGTCGGCAGAGGCATGTAGTCTAGACATACCCTTAGAGTAAACGTCCAAAAGATTACTTTTTACAGCCACAAGACTAGAGGTAGAGTAATCTGTACAAAGAGTAGCCACTGCTACACATTTAAGCACACAGAGGTGAAGAATTGTTTGAGCCTTCCTGTAATTAGTATAAGAACTTACTGGTTGGAAGTATGTTGGACAGAGAACAGGTTTTCTCACAACTTTACAAACAAAATATGGTTTAAAACGTTTCCCACAAAACTGTACAAACAAAACATCGTTTCAAAGGTAGGTAACATTTGACCCATGGTTTCCATTTTCCTTGTACTACATGAAACACATTTATCTGCAAATAATGCTTCAGAACTGGTTCTCTTGTTTCAGCTTCCAAAGAGCGATATGACATTGCAAATGTGATCTATTCATTAGCAGTGGCAGCCCATGGATGTAGGCAACCTCGGCAGTTGCCTAGGGCACCACGTTTAACATGGTGCCCAATGATGACACAAAGCCATTGAGGGCTATTGTGGCAGAGGTGCCGATCGCGGATTCCGCCTAGGGCACCAGTTGCCGGTTGCTAGCCTCGAGCTATTCCTGCTCGTTAGCTAAGCTTTCGTTTGTAGCAATGGGAAGCGTTTGGGAGTTACAACAGGCATTTTTTCATTCAAGCAATGCAGGAGAGAGTGGTAGAAGAGTAGTTGTTTTTCACTCAACACACAGTGCCTTTGCATTAGAGCAGTGGTACTCAGACTTCTGTGATTCAGGAGCCAAACGAGCAATCAACATTACCCAAATGAGCCAGTTACAAAGAATTAATTCTTCTCTTAGCAAACAATAACTCAGTGAAGTTAATTGGGTAACATAGTAAAGCCATCCTAGTTGGTTAATAACTCTTTTGTGTGTACAGAACCACAAGAGATTAATTCAAGAGCCACTTCCAGCTCTCAATCTGAGTATCATTGCATTATTGTAAAATAGATCTGACATCATTCATCATAATTTTGACATAATTTTGACATGAGGAAAAAAGTGATCTAATTCCCTTACCTGCTATGCTGCAAATGAAGGTTTTTGTTCAATAATGTGGGTCCCAGGGTTTTGGTATATATGGTTTTCATGTGGATCGTAATAACTGAATGATGGAGAGGAAAAATAAAAGTAACTTTAAAAGAAAAACTAATTTAGTTTGCTAAAAGGACAGACTGGAAGTAAATTTATATTTAGGCTCAAAATTAATTGCAGAGCTTTATGGCTATTAATGTTTGGAAAGTTGATTACAAGGAGGAAGGAGAAAAAACATTCTTCTTAGCCTCTGAGGAATGGGCTTAAATTGAGCATGGGAGGAAGCAATGGGCTTAAATTGCAGCATGGGAGGCTGAGGTTGGACATTAAGGCTATATCTATACTACACTTCTTTTTCAGAAAAAGATATGCAAATTGTGCTCCGCAATTTGCATACCTTTTTCTGATTCTTTTTTCGGAAGAGACTTTTCTAAAATTTGGCCTGTCTACACTGGGCCAAATTTTAAAAAACCCATCTTTTTTGGAAGAGCCCTTCTTCCTTGTGAAATGAAGTTTACAGGGCTCCCAAAAGAGTGCATCTGTTCTCCCGAAAAAAATTCGGAAGAGCAGACACATTCCCTGGATGCAGCAGAGTCTTTCCAGGATACCTCCAGTATCCCGGAAAAACTCAGGATGGTTAAATAGTGAAACGTGTGTGTGTGTGTGTGTGAGAGAGAGTGTGTGAGAGAGAGAGAGAGAGAGAGAGAGAGAGAGAGAGTGAGAACCAGAGAACCACCACATGTTATTTATATCACTGACATTTCAAAGACACAAAAGCAGTAAGTTGGGGGAAAAATCCCTGACTTCTCTCTTTTCAAACCTTAGTTTTACAGAGATTCAAAAAAATTAAAAATTAAAATTAAAATAAAAAAAAAAGTCCTTTCAGATCTAGAGGGGACAAATCCATCATGAGCCTTATATTTCTGTATGCCAATATCCTGGTGTCAGAAAAGAAGGTTTGGGGTTTTCTTTTTGAAAAAATACATTTTTATAATGCTTCTGGCAAGGCAAAGAACTAGAAGTGAGAGAATTCTTTGTTTTCTATTTATTATATAAAAAGCGTAGTGTCCTTTGCATGCCATACCAATCTATCACTAATTGCAGATTCAAGATTATGCTAGTGATTACCTATTTCTTTTGCCCTACTGCTGCATATGGAGATCGTTTCATTATGAAATGATTTTCCAGCATTAAATTGAGTACCAAACAACAGTCCATGCACAATTAAATGAATGGAAATTTAGAAAAATCCCTCACCCTGCATTCTGCTTGGTCACAAACCTCCTGATGATGATGATGATCATAACCACGAGAAGCAACAGGCCCCCCACTGTGATCCCTGAGACACAGGGGAAAAAACAGAAATAGCATTTCCTATGGACTCCGAACACATTGAAATAATATTAGTGGGCTTTGCAGATTTTTAATTAACTCAAATCCCTAACAAGTTTCAGGATGAAACTGACCAGAAGTGATGGCATTCCTCTATCTGTACCAGAAAGATTTCTGAATCCTGAGCCACTGTCTGTCTTTACACAGTTAACATGTCATATTGTACCCTTCTCTGCCTTTGATCTTTAGGCAAAAGTTTAGCATTAGTGCATTCAAAACATTCACTGTGAGTAAGACCATCTATCACTGTTTGCATACAATATGTGGGTTAGTATAGGCACAAACAAAAGATGACTTACACCATGTGCAATTGGGTCAGGATTCACAAATGATTACCTAAAACCTGCAAACTGCATGAAATGATGGGATCAGCTATGGTCTAATACATGAAAAATCTGTGCTGCTCTAGTGCTTCAGTATAGACACTACCTATACCATTAGCATAAGTAATTTACTTCTTCAAGGAGGCAGTAACTAGGTTGACGGAAGAATTCTTCCATTGATCTTGTGCTGTCTACACAAGGATTTGAGCTGGCTTAATAACACCTCTGAGGTATGGATATTTCATACCCTTACTGACATAAGGAAACTGAACTATTTTTTTAGCATAGGCCAGACCTGAGCCAGGTACTCTAGAGGAAGCCCCGTAGCAAAAAATCGAAGAACGGTAACAAAGCTGACAAAAATCTTGGCCCAAGGGGCTTTGGTGCATACTCTTTGGACATAAAAAGAGTGGTTGAGTACTAGACAATGGAATCTCATGCCTCATGGAACTCCCTGAGGAAGCACGGTTTTTAAAGAGGCTGATTATAGAGGTACTGTACTTTTCCTACTTCACAAGCACTCTTGCAGAGAAGCAAAGGTTTGAAAGCTGGGATACTGATGCTGTAAAGAAGGTTTAGAAACAATGAGCCAGATGTTCAGCTAGAGCTCAGACGGTTCAGCTATCTGACCCCAAGTCTTTTACATATACTACTTACCCAGTATAACTTCTATAGAGATGAAGTTATAGGAACTTTGAACTGGGGAGAGAGGAGAAAAAAAAAGAACAATTATAACATGAAAGAGGAAACTCGTCCACATAATTTCTTCAAAAATATTTATCCAAACCATTTTCCATCTCAGTCATGTTACACATTTTATAGGTAAGAGCTAGAAAGAAAAATGTATTAAAAGTCCTCTCCATATTGCCAGTTATATAGAAAAGTCCTTCCAACTTTTAAAGGGAGTTCAAACACGGTAACACAATAGCCTCTTCCAGCAGAGGAGAAAACTCAGCATTGTTCTGAGTGGCTGAGGCAGAAAGAAACACTTTTAGTTCACCTGCTAAATCATTCCTATATCAACTATTCTTTGGGAGCGAGTCACACACAGGGTGAGTTAAGTCGGGAGGACAAAGTTGTTGCTTACAGAACTCCCTTTTACTGATAGGGAGAAACATTTTAAGTAAAGAATAAGTGTGTGATTTCCAAAAATGCCTGAGGGCATAACTAACTCCCTTAGGCATATTTTGAAACATCCTATCTACTTGCAATGAGTTTTACACAGAATAATGTAACTGTCATGAAAAGCTCCCTTTGGGAAGCCAATCTGCAAAGCAAAACAAAAGCCATTGTTGTAACACTAATTGGTGGTTTCTACATAGTCAAAAACCCAAATCATAGTTGGACAGTGTATTACATTTTAGATAGAACCCACTTGAGAGAGTTTGCCTATTTAAGACCTATCTACACACACAAATCACATTGATTGAAGTTAAAGTTAAATCAGACTTTAAATCAATTTGGTTAACCTGGTGCAAGTGCATGTGTGGACACATTTACATATGTTTAAAAATACTTGGTTTAGCTTGCACTCATAATTTATAGGTTCAGGCTAAGCTGCTAGAATCCAGGTAGGAATTGCCCACATGCAAAGTTTGCACTGGTATGATTAAATCTGCTTAAAAAAACCATACAAACATACAAAAAACATTGCAACTGTGTATGGAGCAAGTATTAGTCTATTCATTGTGTGTGTCCTGAAACAACAGAGGCAGATATATTCAGGGGGCATACACACAGTGAATTCAATTTGTTTTGTGTAACAAACTTTTGAAAACCTTGCAATAGAAGGGAAGGGATAAAGGAGGAAATTGTAACCTTCTTAAGACAGCTGGGAGGAAATTGCTCAGTGCCCCATGTGATTTAAAAGGTCCCAGAGAGGTCTCTGGCTACTGCCACCAACAGCACAGCAGGGCTAAGGCAGGCTTCTTATTCGCACTTGCTGTGCACTGCTCTCTGTCCTGAGCACTGACTTAGCAGTGCCTATTGGCCAGGAACTGCAGCCAACTGCAGCGGGGGGTGGGCAGTGTCTGTGGGCAGTGGTGTGCAGAGACACCCCTATGAGCTGCTGCCAGAGAGATGTGCTGGTCATTTTCAGGAGATACCCAAGGTAAGTGCCGACCTCTTGACCCACTCCTGTAACCTAACCCCCTGCCCCAGACAAGTGTCTATACCCTGCACCCAAATTCCCTCCCGGAGCCTCACGCCCACTCTCTCTGGCATCCCTGCCCCAGCCTAAAGCCTACCCCTTTGCACCCTAACATCTTTCCAGATCTTGCACTCTGCACCCTCCTGCCCCACAATCCCCTGCCCCAGACGGCTGAAAGTGAGTGAGGATAAAGAAGAGGGAGCGACAAAAGGAGGGAGGATGGAGCAGGACCTTACAGAAAGGGTGTGACAGGGACATGGCCTTAGGGAAGAGGTGGGGCACAGGTCACAATTAGACAGTTGGCAATCAGTTGGAATACCTGGCTGTACCAGAAATGCGTGCCCAGTGCACAACCCAGTAGCTCCCTGGGCACTAGCCATTGCAGGCACAGTGTCACCCAAATGTCAGGCAGACTGTGACCGTGTGCAGCTTGTGTGTGTGTATGTGCATGGGGTGCCCACTGGCTGTTCTGCTCCAGGGCCTGGAATTGCTGTCCATACTGCTGTCCTAGATAAGTACTATCTACACAGCTAAAGAAACATTTTGGCTTGTCTGCACACTAACTTGTGCTGGTTTAACTAAATCCATTTTTAAAAGATCTGTCTAATGTTGAGAATCTTTGTGCAAAGCTAGCCTCAGAATAGATAGGGAGGGGGGGTTGTGCTGCAGATTCTGCAATGGACACATTTTATTTTAACCTTTTTTTCATTTGACCACTAGGTGGAAACCTAATAGCGGGAATAAAAATGCAAATATTCCTCCTCTACTACTGTCTCCTCGCAGAAAAGACTTTTAACTCCAGAGTCCCATTTATTGTATACATACTGGGTTTACAAACTGGCATGGGAGGATCCCAGGTAAAGTCATGTTGGCACTGTATCAGACTACTGCCTTCCAACACATAATCGTTATCACATTCCAGAGTAACATTAGCTCCAAATCGATGTGTAGTTCCCACGGCTGCCTTCATAACACCTTACAAGACTATGTAGCACTTTAAAGACTAACAAGATGGTTTATTAGATGATGAGCTTTCGTGGGCCAGACCCACTTCCTCAGATCAAATAGTGGAAGAAAATAGTTGTGACTATTTTCTTCCACTATTTGATCTGAGGAAGTGGGTCTGGCCCACGAAAGCTCATCATCTAATAAACCATCTTGTTAGTCTTTAAAGTGCTACATAGTCCTGTATTTTGTTTCTGCTACACCAGACTAATACGGCTGCATTTCTATCACTATTCATAACACCTTGAACTTCTGGGACTGCACATCTGATCTCTGAAATAAAGGACAGAAAAAAATATATTTGAAGAAGTGGAGAAAAGTAAGTTGCAGAAGAAGTGATTGCTTTAGGTTTACTCAACTCTGTACCATTACTGGAGGCTTTATCTGACAATATATTGAGGTTCCTTCCATTCCAACATTTCTATGGTATTTATATTTTTAAAGGGCCTGGACTTTACCTATGGGACACAGTCAACTTAGCTTTTAAGATAGTTCTTGTATATTGTTACGAAACTTGAAAAAAAACCCAGAAAAGCAAATTCATGCATGTACCTTCACAACGAGGGGGAGGCGGATCCCAAGTCCCAGAAGGCATACAATACATTGTTGCTGCTCCAATAAGAATGTACCCCACATCACAACTGAGAGTCAGAGATGACCCATGAGCAAAGTCTTCCATGCTTTGGACATTGCTCTTCCCACTGATAATACTTGGAGGAGATGGGCAACCTGAAAAGGACAAGATTTGGCTTCGGTACCAGCAGAGGTCTGAATTGGGTTATAAAATCCAAAGAATATGCACTGTCAAAGTACAGGGCAGCAACACACCATCCTGTTTAGGTCTAGATATTTCTAGCTGAGAACTTCACTGGTGCACACAAGCAAGTAATGCTCCCTCTGAGTGAGTAGAAGGAAGAAACTAAAAATTAAGAGCAGGGAAGCACCTTTGCATTTTGGACACACACTCCAACTCCCAGAGTTTGAATTTTATAAAGTACATGTATCGGAGGGCTCTCCAATGAGAGAGTAACCCACATCCCAAGCATATGTAATAGAGGTCCCATAAATGAAGGATTCCCTGGCTACTATGATTCCCATGGACAATCTGTAGAGGTGAAGGCCAAGAGAGAGCTGCAAATATACCAAGAGAAGAGCTGCAAATATACCAAGAGAAGAGTAACTTGGACTGCTTGGCTTACAAAGTATAGCAAACGAGACAGAAAGAGAAATGGCCATATCTTCAATAGCAAGAAGTTCACTATGTTCCAGAAGCCATACAACAATGCCCAGAAATCAGCTGTAACTTACAGGCACTCCATTGGTAAACATTTGCAAGCCCTGGACACTGTGCTCACTGCTGGCAATGGCTTGAGACTGGGGCCACTGCAGTTCTAAAGAGAATGCAGCACCCTGCAATTCCTTACTGGTAAAATAAACTTTAATAGATATGCAGTAAGGAAAAACAAATCAGACCCCGTGATGTACAAGTAAATATTATTTTTCCATTGAACTCCATGTCCAATCTGCTGAATTTTACTCATTACCATGGGATGGGTTAATCCCCCATCAAGATCTTATTAATAGATAGGAATAGGAGGATCTCACATATTATCAGCCTCGCACCAAATCTCACTACTGCCATTATGGGCATAGCCAGGACTGCACTCAAATAAAATAGAGGCTCTGGGTCTACAAACAGGTCCAAGTCCAATTATTTTCTTGCCTTTAGGATTGATGAGACAGGACAACCAATCACTAAAATAAAAGTATATAACTGAGCTGATTGAAACTGCACAAGCCTTTGCTCAAAAAGACTTCTTGGTAGCTTATGCTCTGGGATCTGTACTTCCAGCTGGAGTTTAAGGTCTTGATCTTACCTACAAAATCCAAAATGGCACAGTCTTACCCTGCCTGAAAGACCGCTACAGTAGCAGGGCAGCAGAATGACTCTTGTTGGGTTACTCTAATAATAAGAGGGTGCCGGAAATTAATTTAGTCTCACTGTATCCAAATAACTGGAGTACTGAGAAATTCATCAAAATGTCTCATGTCATCACTCTGATAAGTGGTGTATAGTGAGTGACACATCTAATGGCATAATCAAGAAACTAACACATCACAGCTGTACCTTCACATCAAGGAGAGTGGGGGATCCATGTCCTATATGCTGTACAATTAACAGATGCCTACCCAGTAAACTGTAGCCAGGCTGACAGCTTTAATTTATGGACATTCCACTCACAAAAAAGGCCAAGCCTGGCTCCTGGATTTCCCACTGGTAATGGCTGGAGAAGAGGGACACATCCTGGCACTACATGGAGGAGAGACTCTTAACTACATGAGAGCTTAGGTGGGCTGACACTCTTATAAATTGTTTCAACTTCAGCCTGGTTCATCAGCATTCAGGGAGCCACCATCTCCACTGGAATGCGCATGCAGTTCTGTTTATGTAAACTGAGCTGCTTCTGCCAGCTGCGATTCCAGCCCTGTGCGTCTCCTGGGGGATCTATTCCCAGCTGTGAGTTTTGTTGCATTATCTGGTGTGACGGAACACTCTCTCTCTCACTTTAAATCCTGTTGGGGGACTGACACACCTACAGCCCAAGGGAGGAAGCCAACTGAAAATCCACTCACCTTCACATAGAGGAGAGGGGTGGCTCCACGTTCCAGATGTGGTACAATAGATAGAAGCCTCTCCTCGGAGGGTGTAGCCAGGCTCACAGCTGTAGTTAACATACGTTCCACTGAGGAAAGCTACCAAAGGATTGGCATCGTGCTTTCCATGACGAATGGCCGCTGGTGGGGGACATGGCAAGGCTAACGGAGGAGAGAGGAAGAAGAATATTTCAGAGAAAATCTGAATCCAGTACAAAATTTTTTTAACAGCCTGATCTACAGGAGGGGAGAATGTCCAGGATGCACGTGCTATGTCGAACCAACTATTGTACAAGGGACACAACACATACACAGACTGAAAATCACTGACCTAGAGTCCTCTTCACCCCAGAACTCAGATAGCACTATTCTGGCTACTTTCCTGTTCCTAGAAATCTGTGACTCTCTTAAGAATCTAAACTGTAATTCCTTGAGTGGGATGATTTGTGTTTCAATTCACATCTTTAGGCTGCTCAGGGAGACAGACCATTGCCAGATCTGTGTCCATCAGGGGGGCATGGCAGGATGCACGGGACTATCACAGTGACGAGCATAGTGCAGAAATTAGGGGGTAGGAGGATACTTGTATTTGCTCTATTCACAGATGAAAACTGACCTCAGGACACAGGAAATCTACCTATTAACCTCCAGGTCATACTGACCATCCCAGTGACCCAGCAGTCACCCTTGACTCACACTTACATTGTATGCAGACTGGAACAGGAGGATGCCAGGTTGTATCATCTCCACACTCAATCTGCCGGCTGCCATCCAGGGTGTAGCCAGGATCACATTCAAACCTCACCCTGTCCCTGGGTCTGTAGACAGACTGACGTCCAGCTACTTGTCTTCCATGCTGGATTTCTGGGGCCGTGCAGAGAACCTCTGAAACTGAAAAGGTGCAGAAGTCATCAGCCCTCCTGGCAAGCAGTTCTGTTCAGTGGGTGCTTGGCACCTCGGCTCTGCCCTGGCTGCCTCCCAGTGTCTAGGGAGAATTGATGACGTTGCTGTTAATCTCCTAAAAAATGCAAATATTTCAGCTCTGGCCTGCCTAAAATCACCTCCCCTAAGGTACCATACTGCTGCACCCCTGATCCCGTGTGTGGCCCCAGTAAGCTCCCCCACAGCTCCCAGCCTCTATCTTGAGGACCCTGCCCTGAGCTTCCCACTGACCATCTCCAAATCCTGACAGCGTTACGCCAAACTTAGCGAACTTCTTACACTCTGGGTCTGTTCCTATCTATCAGGACCATCCACCTTGCCCCTCACACCAGTCCCCAAAGTCTGTTCCTTTGAGGTGAGCAGCAGGCAGAGCAGATCCATCCTGGGTCAGTGTTTGTGGGGCTCACGACTCAGACAGAAGAGAAACTCATTTGTAGATGCAGCTACAATTCGGAGTTTGACACTTGCCTCGCTCACAGACTGGAACCGGTGGATCCCACGTCTGATCTGTCTGGCACCGGCTCACTCTGTGACCCTTCATGGTGTAGCCGGGATCGCACTCAAAGGTCACGCTGTCCTTATACGAATAGACACGGCGCTCGCCAGGTTCTCGTCTTCCATTCTCAATCTGTGGGGCTGGGCATCTAACCTCTGCAATAGACGTGGTTTTGCTGAACCGCGGGGTCAGATAGGAAGACAGACATTTCTGCAGCCCTCCAGCCTTTGTCAGCCTTTCAACCCATGTCACTTGTTGCACCAGCCTGTGTTATTCCTCTTTGAAAATACAGATTGTTGTGGGCAATGTGGGGGGCTGCTCTGAGAGGAGGAGATACCCTGGTAACAGTTAGCTCCCTTTCATAGCAACTTGCCAAAGGTTCTCTCCTCTCGGGGGTCCTGTGCACCAATCTCTAAACCACACGAGTGACCCAGGGTAAAGCCAAGAAGTTCAGTCCTACAAGGTCCTTCATGGCCTTTGACATCCGACACTAAGGGACCTCAGCAATCTGCATAGTCAGGCCCAGGATGCACCAGGAGGCTGCTGGCCCAGCAACGTACTTTGTCTGTGTTACAGGTATAAGTGGCAGCGCCTTTCATCTTCCATGTTGCACACACCTTTGAACACAAAAGGTTCAGGGGCCTGGCTGCCATTTCTCCTAAGATGCACTCTCAAGGGGTGACATAGCAGTAAGCATAGGCATGTGCACAGGGTGTGCTGGGTGTGCCTAGGCACACCCTAATGCAGGGGTAGACTGGCCCTGCAGGACACAGCCACCAGGCTCCGGACTCCTGCACCGGAGCTAGTAGGGGTGCTGCCAGCACTTACGGCCCCTGCCAGAAGACCCCACCGGGCCAAGGGACTCTGATGAGGAGGCCGGCAAGCTGACCCCGGCTGGGAAAGGTACCAGGCCGGGGAAAGAGAAGCCATAAACCCGGGCGGCAGTGGACGGGCGGAGCTGAGGCTGCACCGGCGGCGGGGTCACATGCGGCGCGCTGGAGGGGGCGTTGCCACGTCAGCATGGTGTTATAGTGCCGTTTTTTAAAACGGCCAGCTGCGGATCGGGGAAGAAGACATGCCAAGCGAGGCATGGGGGAACAGAGCCTGGCTAGTGGTGGGACGGCGGCTGGGCCCAGCTCCAGGTCTGGCACGTGGTTTGGAGCCCGGGCTGCGGGGACTTCTGGGGCCCCATCACAGCAGACTCCAGCCCTGCAAACTGCAAGGCAGAAGGTAGGGGAGGGGAGGGGATGGGTGAAAAATAGGAGAAAGGAGAGGAAGGGGCTTATGCTGAGGGGAGGGGAGCAGGTCAGGAGAAGAAAGGGGCAGGCACCAAGAGACAGGGGTGGAGGAGAGACAAATGCTGGGGGGGCAAGTGGAGACAATGAGGAAAAGGGCAGGAGGGGAAGTGTCAGTGGGCAGGGAGCCAGGGTGATGCTGGGAGAGGAGAGGGTAAGGGCATTGGGTGCTAGAGGGGAGAGGGGGAGGTGCTGGGAGAAGGCTTGAAAGAAGGGGTGGGCATGAGGAAAGCGGGGATGGAGCAAGTCATGTGTGAGGGCACAGGGGCATGAGGGAACGGGGTCAGAGGGTGGTGAGGGGTGGGCATCAGGGAAAAAGAGGGCAAAGGGGGCAGGGGCAGTGAGGGAAGGGGGAGGCATTAGGAGGCTGCAGGGGTAAGGGAAGGTACAGGTGTGAGGAGATTCTGGGGGTGAAACAGAAGGGCAGACACCTGCAGAGGAGGGACCAGCACCAGAGGCGAGAGGCAGGGCAGGTGTGTAAAGGGAGGTGTTAGGAGAGGGGATGAGGTGGGGTAGCTCATATGATCAGAGTGGGGCTACTGGAGGAGTGGCCACGGGGGCAGAGAAAAGGGCTGGTAGAAGGGGGAACGTCTCAGGAAGGCTGAGGGCAGTGAGAAGGGCAGGAGAGAGGACAGCAGAGCAGGGTGAAGAGTTGGGGGGCAGCAGGCACCAGGGGAGCTGATGGAGCAAGGGGAGGAGACATGGCAGCAGAGGGAAAAGGTAGAGGTTTATAAGATATCTATTAATAACTTGGGTGCCGCAGTGGCACATCCAAAAAAGCCACATGAACTCAGTACTGGTGCACAACACAAAATTCATTCTGCTCATGGGAGGAAACTCTTAGAGGGAACACTTCCCGTAGCCTCTCCGCCCCCGAGTTAATGTCACGCACATTGGGTTAATGCAATTGCAGGATAGTTGTATGAGGGGGGTTTGGTGGGAGCCAAACTAATTCCTATTGGTAGGAGGATGGTGGGAAAAGTCCTTAGAGGGGGGTCACATGACACCTTTTACTTCTAGTCATGTGTCCATCTTGCCCCGAGAGTGTTGCCTCTAGAGACGTGTCTAATGGGAGTCAGGAGGTGTGGCTAATGGGGGTCAGAGCATGGTTAACAGGGGTTGGGATGTGGCTAATGGAAGTCAAAGAGTAAATTTAAAAAAAATTCTTTGGGTGCACACCCTAATGAAATGTGCTGCGCACGCCTATGGCAGTAAGCGATATGTGCACTGCCCCAGTGCAGTTCGTATTCATGTAACAATTCCACTGGGTCAGTGGCACGAAGGAGACGGCCCAGAGAGGGGATTCCTTGGCCTAGATGCTGCAGTTCTTCCCAACCGTCCACACACCACATTTTACACGCAACACAACCCTTCACAAAGTAGCCTCTGTTCATCACACACATCACTCCCTTACCACCCCCACACTCCAATCAGAACAAGCTCCCACACAACACAACCAGCACACACGGTTAGCCCGTCACACAGCCCCACGGTGCAGCACAGATTTTTCAGTCACTACTTGCACAAATCAATACACAGATCCATGTCACACACACTCACCATGACACTGAATTCGCGTTTCTTAGAGCCATAGCCACTGAGCGAAGAGTAGCTAGGAGATCTGCCTGGATATGCAATACACAAACATCCACTCACCACCTCCCTGACATTCCCCGGTTCCACCCCTGTGTGGCTAGGGTTAGAGACCTTCGCCAGCCTTTCTACACACTTGGGACTATCCCGGTTCTGCAAACGGGGCTGCTCCAGAGGTGCACTCAAAGGTACTGGTTTCCAATTCAGATCTTCAGCCCTGCCCTAAACCTATTCACTCTCTAACGTGCGTCATGGAAATCATGACATTTCAAAAGGCAGGAACACTAAGTGCTGGGATTTAACCGCATCTTCACATTGGGGGATTTCTTAGACTTTCAATCCATGACAAAACAGAGGTTGGAGGGCTGCACTAATACAAACCCCACCTCCACAGCGAGGGGCAGGTGGACGCCACACTCCGTTTAGTCCATCCTCGGTTGTGCATAAAAGAGAGGCCTCTCCAGTCGGCGGGTAACCGTTATCACATGTGTAAGTTACAGTTGACCCATAAGAGAATTCATCCATTAAGTCCCCATTGTGCTTTCCATGCAGAATTTCTGGAGGGGGATAACACGGAATACCTGGAGAGATACAGGAGGAGTGTATTGAGAATCAAACACAGTCACTCCCCGGAGTCTGTGGTACCTGAGATCTCTCACCGAAGATGCACACCTGTCCTATGTTACAATGACAGTCCTATATTAAACTAAATAACAGGTTATGAACAAGATAAGAGAAACAAGAGAGTAATTTACAGTTAAAGGAGGAACACATACAGAGAGAAATGAGTTGCAATTTTAAGTTTCAAAAGATGACACAAGCTTCTGTAATAAGCAAACTGTATGTGTCATTTTGAGGGCTACCCTGAATGGTCAGAGGTCTACAGGTCTTCCTTGTTGGGAGGGAAATGCCATGTGTTGAAGTAAATTAGCATTTTCCACTGGGTAATGCTGCTCTCCTGAGACTGAGGGTTGAGTGTTGTCGAGCAACTGCTTTTTATATTTCCATACCCAACACTGAAATATGGCTTTATAAAATGGGATACAGTTTTATACAAGGGAGGAAGGCATGCAGCAACTTCAGAGAACTGCATCAAGTATAAACACTTGGTTGTAACTGAACATCTATTTTAACAACTCTAACACACAGGTGAATCAGACGGGTTCCCAGCTTTGTATCTGTCAGTATTTCCTGAGGAGTGAGGCTATTGGCATGACCTATGAGCATCTCACGGGTTACACGTTTTGCTTGGTACCTTTTTCTGCTGCTAAATTGGCAATGAAAGACCGAGTTCTTATGGTCAGGAACTTGATACAACACACTTCTTCCTGAGCTACAACCCTTCTCACAGATACCTATAACCCCGAGTGGCTTTTCTGGTTAAAGTACCAATCTGGGATGTGGAGATCTCAGTTCAATTTTTGACACTGCTACTGACCAGCCTGGAGAAGTCACTTAATCTCCCTGTGCCTCATTTCCCACTCTGTAAAGCAGGGATCATAATGCTTCCCTTAAGTTACTTTTGCACTGCATGCAGAAAAGAGGAGAAACAGCCTATGTAAGCAAACAGACCGAGATTTGTAACCAACTTACGCTCACAAAAGGGCATATCCCCACTCCATGCAACACGTATGCCAGAAATAACACATTGTCTGTAAGAGTCTCCAATCAACCGGTGCCTGCAAAGAGGCAGAGGGGTTATCAGTTGTTACCTGCTCCTCTGTTGTTTGAATTCTCCTGCAAAGTTATTTGGGAAGTGCTTATCCCCAGCCACAGCAAGTAGAGACCAACACCACTGACTGCTGGTGTAAAGGCTTCTTCACCTTTTTAGATCTCCTGAGCCCCTTCTAGAATTCTGTCATAGAACTGTCCTGTGCAGGCCCAGGATGCTTAACAGGAGAGTTCTGTTTCAGTTTTTTTAGTCATTTATTAGAAGTATGATCTGTTTGTTGTCACTTGCAACAGATCCAATGGAAGAGGAAAGAGGGAAGTTTATGTCAATCAATCTGTTCTCACATATTGATCCCAGAAACAGGGAAGGCTAATCCTCTTACAGGAACTAAGGGAGTACGGGGATTTCCCTTTCTCTTGCATAGCTGCAAGGTAGGCTTAAATAGTCAGCTCAGGCAGTCAGAAACTTACCCTTCCTCACACGAGAAGTTGACTATTGACCCAAACAGCATATCTGTGACATTCATTCTGCCATTCTCCAGCTCTCCTGGATGACCGCACGATTTCCCTGGTAGAGGACAAGAGTAGAATTATATTTTGCTCTTTCTAAGCAACAGTTGTTCCAAGGCGCTGTCCATATCAAACACGCTGCAGAAAAGATCTCATTTAGAAGGGCCCAAAGTGGCAACGATACAGAGTTTTACTGGTCATTATTAACTATTTAAACATGGGTTACATATTGTTGCGTGGCTGTAAGTCCCATTAGGAGCTTTAGCGAAAAGTAGAGACAAATAACATGAAGATACTCACTTCTACAGAACTCGAGTGGTTCTGACCAACTTCCATTTGGAAGGCATGTAATAGTGGGTCGAATACCAGGGTGTCTACTGTATCCAGGCCGGCAAGTATAGTTTGCAGTCTCCCCAACAGGAAAGAAGGACTGATTTCTATACTCGCTCCTGAGCTCAGCAAAGCTTAACCTTGTGGGGACACCACAGCCAACTTGCAAGAACAGAAACACACCTGAGAAAAAGCAGAGGGTGATGGGAAGAATATTTCAGTGAAAATCACAACTCTTCAAAGAAGAAGTTCAATTGGCTGATGTACAGGATGGTGGAATAGGCCCAGGGTGCCTGTGTTCTGCAAAACCAACTAACATACAATGGGTGCTACACATAGAAAGGAAACCACTGACCTAGATTCCCTATCACTCCAAAACTCAAATGGTCCCACCCTTCTAATTTACTGTCCCTGGAAATCTCCCCTGACTCCCCTAAGGATCTCAACTGTAATTTGTTGAGAGACGCATGAGTCCTGCTGAACTGTGTTTCTATTCACACATTTAGGCTGCTCAGTGAGACAGACTGTTGGCAGATCTGTGTCTGTCAGGAGGGTGGGCAGGACGCAGGGGACCAGCTGTCTCAGTAATGAAGTCATGAGGAGACTGGGAGGAGAGGCAGGGGGATATCTGTATTCTCCCCATTCACAGCTGAAAACTGACCCCAGGACACAGATGGAGTCTATACTTTAGCCTCCAGGCACTTCCCTGCCCGACACTGACCATCTCAGTGACCCAGCAATCACCCTCGACTCACACTTACCAGGTTGTATGCAGACTGGAACCGGGGGATCCCAGGTTGCATCATCTCCGCACTCAATCTGCCGGCTGCCATCCAGGTTGTAGCCAGGATCACATTCAAACCTCACCCTGTCCCTGGGTCTGTAGACAGGGCCACGTCCATCTACTAGCTGTCCATGCTCGATTTCTGGTGCCACGCACAGGACGTCTGAAATGGTGCAGAAGGCATCAGCCTGCCTGGCTAGCAGAGCCTCTGCTCTGCACTGGCTGCATCCCAGTTCTAGATTACCTAAAATCATCTTTCCAGTGGCATTGTACTGCTGGGTTCCTGGGGACCAGAGGCTCCTGGTGTTTCCTCTCTGTCATAGAGAGTGCAGGGCTGGCAGGTACCAATCAGTAAAGGCCTGTTGGTTTTTAGGACACACTCTGCAAATCTGCCCTGCTCACTCAGCGTGTGACCCTGGTGGGAATCGATGGCTGAGGCTTGAGTCTGTCCGCACACTGGAGGGGAACTTGGGGATCAGTTGCTAGTTTTTGTAATTCACAACCCGGGTGCCTATGGAGTCAGACAGATGCTTTTTCAAATATTTCCCTCCTCTGTGTGTGTGTTCTCATAGGGTATGTCTAGACTACATGGCTCCGTCGACAGAGCCATTTAGATTTGTTGTTTTGGCAAAGGCAAAGGAAGCCACGATTTAAATGATCGTGGCTTCATTTACATTTACATGGCTGCCGCTCTGAGCCGACAAACAGCTGATCAGCTGTTTGTCCGCTCAGCGCGCTAGTCTGGACGCTCCCCTGCCGACATCAAAGCCCTTTGTCGGCAGCCCCGATAAACCTCATCCCACGAGGAATAACGGGGCTGCCGACAAAGGGCTTTGATGTCGGCAGGGGAGCGTCCAGACTAGCGCGCTGAGCAACAAACAGCTGATCAGCTGTTTGTCGGCTCAGCGCGGCAGCCATGTAAATGTAAATGAAGTCACGATCATTTAAATTGCAGCTTCATTTGCCTTTGACTATGTGTCTAATCTACATCCCTCTGACGACAGAGGCATGTAGTCTAGACACAGCCATAGGGCAGTGATGGCTACAGGACGGCCCACGAGCTGGATCCGGCCTGCTAAGCTCTCAGATCTGGTCTGCAGGCACTGTGGGAGCCTCAGCCAGCTTTCCTGCCCCCGCATGCTGTCCCCAGATTTTCAGCAGTCAGAGCAGCACGTGGCCCCCGCAGCTGCTCTGAGAGTCATGCAGGGGCATGGAAGGCAGGGGGCCTGTCTGAGAAACCTGCTGGGCTGCTGGCCAGGAGTCATCTAGGTTAAACATCTCCCATCCAAAGCCTGCCTACGGCAACTCAGCCCCTTTCCTAAACTCCCTCATCTCTGTACGTGCACACCTAGACCCCTAACTCATGTAAACAAAACCCTCCGCATCCCTGCTACTGCACCCATGTCCCCGCCCAGACTTAGCACCCCAAATCCCAGTCCTAGATTACAACCCAAACCACTGCTCCCCAGTTCCCTGCCCCACTTCTCAACCACCTTCTTCACCTAAACACCGACCTAGATCCCACCCTGCTTCCCGACCCCAAATCCACTATCCCACGCTTCCTTCTGCACCCAAACTCTATCCCAACCCCCTTATCTCTTCCATTAATATCACAAGCACTACTCTTCGCCTCTTAGCAACTTCGTGGGTTAGACATGCAGTGTACATCCAGTACCTTTATTTTCCAAAGCATTCCCCCTGCAGGATCTTTATGTGTCCCCGGATTGCCAGGGGAAGGGGGAGATTCGGGAGGAGGAGCACTCGGCGTGGAGGCGGAGAAGGTGAAAGGGCCCACCTAGAGCAAGTCCGTCCACCGACCCCCAGCAAGACTCGCCCGACAAGAGATGCTGAGTGGGCCAGAGGAGTCAACACCTCTGTTCAGGGCAGGGCAGGACTCCTCAGACCCGCCTTAGGGAGGGGAAATGCTTGCGGCAGCAGAGGGGATAGGTCATCCCCAGGCTAAGGACCCTCGGCCAGGTAGGGGTTTCATAGAGATCAAGGCAGAGGGGATCGCTAGTCCGAGCCGAAAGATCCTCACTCCAGCCATCGCTGAGGCATTCGTCTCGACTGGGGCGCCTGGCTGTGACCCCAACTCCAGTGACGGAGAGCGACTCCGGGTAGCAGCCGCTACTTGGTAGAAAGGGACCCAGGGCGGGAATACTTGAATTACCCCACGGGGGTTAGTGAGTTTCGCCTCATCCCCACCAACCCAGGCACTGGACCATTTCCCTGCTCTTAGGGTGCTGGGTCGGGACCCAGTGGAGAGGGAAGGCCCGGGTTCCCTTACCCCCAGTCCGGGGGCTAACTCTTACACTGGCTTGCTCCAGCAGGACCCTGTTTGGCTTGAGCCAAGAAGGCTGTACACCTGTGAATTAGAGACACTTGTCTGTGGAGGAGTCTGTTATCGGTAGACCTTAGCCTGGAAAGCTGTGTTTCTGTTGATCTGAGACCCACACCAGGGAATAGTTTAAAGATGGGACACTCGGCTTTTAAGCAGAGGAAGATCCAATAGGGTAAAATACAATGGACACTCTAAGCTGTAGCCACACTCACCTCTTTCACACACGGGGACAGGAGGATCCCAGCTACCATCGTTTTGGCACCGAGGCTGAGAGCTCCCTCGCAAGGTGTAACCAGGCTCGCATTCCAACACCGCGACGTCTCCAGGGCCATAGGGGGCCAGCGCTCCGTTCATTCTGCCGTTCTCCAGTTCCGGGCTCACGCACGTCACTGAAAGGGGAAGCGTAACAACCGCTTTCGACTCCAAAGCACATGTGGGATGGAATGGACCCTTTTCCCACAGAGCCATGTCCATTGATCAGTCCTTTGCGTCAACCTCATCTGTTTTTTTCAAGTATCACTTTCTCTAGGCACCTTTATCCATTCCTTCAGCAGGAACGTTTCCCCTCTGCAAGCACAGAACCATTCACCGCTGGTACAAGTCGGTACGGTGCTCATGAAAACAGAGAAGCTCCTTCTGGGTATGTCTACACTACTGCGCTAATTCGAACTAACTTAGTTCAAATTAGTTAATTAGAACTAAGCTAATTCGAATTAGCGCAGCTAGACTTAAAAACTAGTTCGAATTAGCGTTTTGCTAATTCGAACTAGCATGTCCACACAGAGTGGACCCTGAACTGGGGTTAAGGATGGCTGGAAGCAGTGCCGGCAGGGCATCAGATGAGGACTTAGAGCGTGGAGCTGCTCTCTCAGGCTAGGCGAGGGCTGTGCTTTAAAGGACCAGACCCCCACCCCAGACAGACAGTTCTCAGAGTTCCCCGCTTGCAAAGCAGTCCTGGCTTGGAGTGCCCTGAGTGCCCAGACGCGGAACATCACAGCACTCGGCCATCACCCCGGCTGCACTTGCCGCAGGCTGCCATCCGGGAGGAGGGAGCAATCGGGGGGCTGCAGGAGAACTTCCACCCCGAGAAGCCCGCAGAGCCAGCCCAGTCCTCCCCATCGGGACGCGTACCCCATTCCTCCCTCACCTCTTTCCACTTACCCTTCCCTAGCCCCCCTTCCTGATGTACAAAATAAAGAAAATGTGTGTTCAAAAATAGAATCTTTATTGAACAAAACTGGCGGAGACTGGGAAAAAGAGGTGGGAGAGGTGAATAGAGAGAGTGGGAGAGGGGAGGGCAACTAAAATGATCAGGGGTTTGGAACAGGTCCCATATGAAGAGAGGCTAAAGAGACTGGGACTTTTTAGCTTAGAGAAGAGGAGACGGAGAGGGGATACGATAGAGGTCTATAAAAGTAAGAGTGGGGTGGAGAGGGTGCATAAAGAAAAGTTCTCCATTAGTACCCATAATAGAAGGACTAGAGGACTCCAAAGGAAAGGAATGGGTAGCAGGCTTCAAACTAGTAACAGAAAGTTCTTCTTCACAAAGCAAAGAGTCAACCTGTGGAACTCCTTGCTGCAGGAGGCTGTGAAGGCTAGAACTAGAACAGAGTTTAAAGAGAAGTTAGATCAAGTCATGGAGGTTGGGTCCATGGAGTGGTATTAGCCAGGGGGTAGAAATGGTGTCCCTGCCCAAAGTTTGTGGAAGGCTGGAGATGGATGGCACAAGACAAATGGCTTGGTCACTGTCTTTGGTCCATCCCCTCCAGGGTATCTAGGGTTGGCTGCTGTCGGCAGACAGGCTACTGGAGTAGATGGACCTTTGGTCTGACCCAGTACGGCCATTCTAAGCTCAGGGCTCAGGGTCGGGGGTCTCAGTGGACCACCTTGATTTTCATGCAAACCTGCTCCTGGGTGGCCAAGCTGGCAGTTCTCCTGCCCTAGACGGCCACTTTCCTGTGCCTAGTACGGAGGTCGTGGACGAGGTCCACGATGTCTGCACTAGACCAGGCGGGTGCCCGCCTCTTGCGGTCCTGGCCAGGCTCCTGAGAGCCGCCAGCCTGGTCCCAGGAAGAGGCGGAGGGCTGGGGGGCATCGGGTGGCTGGCTCATAGCGTGCCAGGTGCAGGGTCTACTGGCTGGGTGCTGGCAGGCTTGCACCTGGCACGGGCACCGTAGCCAGCCAGTGCCCCTTTAAGGGGTCCGGGGCCGGGAGGGGGGCAGATGAGTTTCCCTGGTGGTGCCCAAAGTGACAGAAGAGAAACTCGTTTGTAGATGCAGCTTACGAACAATTCGGAGTTTGACACTTGCCTCGCTCACAGACTGGCACAGGTGGATCCCACGTCTGATCTGTCTGGCACCGGCTCACCCTGTGACCCTTCATGGTGTAGCCAGGATCGCACTCAAAGGTCACGCTGTCCTTATACGAATAGACACGGCGCTCGCCAGGTTCTCGTCTTCCATTCTCAATCTGTGGGGCTGGGCATCTAACCTCTGCAATAGAAATGCTTTTGCTGAACCGCGGGGCCAGATAGGAAGACAGACATTTCTGCAGCCCTCCAGCCTTTGTCAGCCTTTCAACCCATGTCACTTGTTGCACCAGCCTGTGTTATTCCTCTTTGGAAATACAGATTGTTGTGGGCTATGTGGGGGGCTGCTCTGAGAGGTGGAGATACTCTGGTAAGCGATATGTGCACTGCCCCAGTGCAGTTCGTATTCATGTAACAATTCCACTGGGTCAGTGGCATGAAGAAGACGGCCCAGAGAGGGGATTCCTTGGCCTAGATGCAGCAATTCTTCCCAACCGTCCACAGAGGCTGCACGCAAAATAACTCTTCACAAAGTAGCCTCTGTTCATTGCACACACCGCTCCTGCACCATCCAAACACTCGAAGCAGAACAAGCACCCACACAACACAACCAGCACACACGGTGAGCCCTGTCACACAGCCCCAAACCGCAGCACAGATTTTTCAGTCACTACTTGTACAAATCAACACACAGATCCATGTCACACACGCTCACCATGACACTGCATTCGGGTTTCTTAGAACCATGGCCACTGAGCGAAGAGTAGCTAGGAGAGCGCACTGGATATGCAATACACAAACTTCCACTCACCACCTCTCTTCTGTTCCCCAGTTCTACCCCTGTGTGGCTCGAGACCTTCAGCAGCCTTCCTACACACTTGGGACTATCCCAGTTCTGCAAACGGGGCTGCTCTAGAGGTGCACTCAAAGATACCGGTTCCCCATTCAATTCTTCACGTCTGCTCTAAAACTATTTACTCTAACGTGCGTCGTGGAAATCTTGTGGAGACGTTGCACAAGGCAGGAAGTCTAAGTGCCGGGATTTAACTGCATCTTCACACTGGGGGATTTCTTAGACTTTCTATCCATGACAAAGCAGAGCTGGGAGGGTTGCACTAATACAAACCCCACCTCCACAGCGAGGGGCAGGTGGACGCCACACTCCATTTAGTCCATCCTCGGTTGTGCATAAAAGAGAGGCCTCTCCAGTCGGCGGGTATCCGTTATCACATGTGTAAGTTACAGATGACCCATAATAGAATTCATCCATTAAATCCCCATTGTGCTTTCCATTGGGAATATGTGGAGGGGGTTTACACGGAATACCTGGAGAGACACAGGAGGAGCGAATTGAGAATCAAACACAGTCACTCCCCGGAGTCTGTGGTACCTGAGATCTCTCACCGAAGATGCACACCTGTCCTATGTTACAATGCCAGTCCTATATTAAGCTAAATAATGGGTTATGAACAAGGTAAGAGAAACAAGAGAGTTGTTTAGAGTTAAAGGAGGAACACATACAGAGAGAAATGAGTTACAATTTTAAGTTTCAAAAGATGACACGAGCTTCTGTAATACGCAAGCTGTATGTGTCCTTTTGACGGCTACCCTGGATGGTCAGAGGTCGACAGGTCTTCCTTGTTGCGCGGGGAATGCCATGTGTTGACGTAAATTAGCATTTTCCACTGGGTAATGCTACTCTCCTGAGACTGAGGGTTGAGTGTTGTAGAGCAACTGCTTTTTATATTTCCATACCCAACACTGAAATATGGCTTTATAACATGTGACGTGTTACACGTTTTGCTTGATGCCTTTTTTCTGCTACTCAATCGGCAAAGAAAGACCGAGTTCTTATGGTCAGGGACTTGATACAACACACTTCTTCCTGAGCTACAGCCCTTCTCGCAGATACCTATAACCCCGAGTGGCTCTTCTGGTTAATGTACCCATCTGGGATGTGGAGATCTCAGTGAAATTTTTGGCTCTGCTACTGACCGGCCTGGAGAAGTCATTTAATCTCCCTGTGCCTCATTTCCCACTCTGGAAAGCAGGGATCATAATGCTTCCCTTAAGTTACATTTGCATGGCAAGCAGAAAAGAGGGGAAAGCACACAGACCGAGATTTGTAACCTACTTACGCTCACAAAAGGGCATTTCCCCACTCCACGCGACACGCATTCCAGAAATCACACATCGTCGGGAAGACTCTCCAATCAACCGGTGCCTGCAAATAGGCAGAGGGGTTATCAGTTGTTACCTGCTCCTCTGTTGTTTGAATTCTCCTGCAGAGTTTAGGTATTTGGGACGCGCTTCTCCCCAGCTACAGCAAGTAGAGACCAACACCACTGACTGCTGGTGTAAAGGCTCCTTCACCTTTTTAGAACTCCTGGCCTGCCTGGATATGCATACTTCAAATATTCTTTGTGAAAATTAGGGCATATAACCTGTCCTTGGAGAGCTTGTAATCCTCTGAATGTGTATATCCTATTTCTGTGTAGGTATCCGTCTTGTATATGAAGTTAGAATTATGAAGTATAAGCCCATTTATATCTGTATATGAGCTAATAGTGGAGATTAGGAGTACTCTAGGAAACTAACGGCCCGCTGCTCAGAACAATGATCTTTGAATAGTCAATTTTCCTGTATGCCTGAATTGTGGTAGGTCCCACAAAGACAAGTGACCATGCACCTGGTGCTGGGTCCATGCTGAATTTTGTACTTTATCACACAGCTAGGGAGATGGAATCTCTATTTCCTGTGCTGGATAAATGCTATTTAAGGAATGGGAAGCAATGATTGTCTTCAACTGGCATCACAGACTTCTCCCCACCCCAGGAGGATACAGGAAAACCCCTGGAAACAGAGGGCATCTAAGAAGAGCGGGGAGAATTTGCTAGGCCCAATCCAGAAAGATGAGCTCTGGCCTGGAAAAGACTTTACCTGAAATAAGAAGTAGGGTGAGAAGTTATGATTCATAACAACTTCTCTTGGTTTGTTAGTCTTAACGGAGGGTTTTGTTTCATTTTGTTAAGTCATTTTCTAGATATTTGCTCTATTTGTTGTCGCTTGCAGCTGGTGATGAAAGGGAGGAACATCTTATGAGCTACGCTGTAAAAACTGGATGCTTAGTGAGATGGATTTACTTGGAGTTTTGCTCCCATGGGGCTCTGCACCAGAGTGTTGTGCCAAGTTCCCATGACTGAGCCTTCTAGGGGCTGAATTGCTCTCAGTGTCTCTGTTGCTCTGCTGCGGGCTGTGACCCCAACTCTGTGCCCTTATGGGGAAGACTAGAGCTTCAGGATCAGCAGGACTGGGTGGTGGGCCATGGTCCCCCAATGTATTCCATCCCTGTGCAGATTTTCTCCATCGATGTGCAGAATAAATGTATTTATGTGCACCAAGGTATGTGTGAAATTGCACCGCCAGTAGAAACAAAAATCAGGCTGCGGGCACACTGCTAACCAACGGCCCGGCATTTCATCTCTCCTGAGCAGCCACACAAGCACACAGCTACGGGGAACACAGAGGGTGGGGTGCCCCACGGGGAAGATAGGTGGCCTCAGTGCTGTGATCAGCTCCCCAGGTGACCCAACCCATCACACCTACTCTCCACAGGAGACGTCTCTCCTCACCCAGCACTTGCAGGCAGAACATTCAGTTGGCCGAAACGGCAACTAAAGAGTGTACTATAAATGGGAGAGCATGAGAGAATGCAAGAGAAGAGGAAAGAGGGAGGTTTATATCAATCAATCTGTTCTCGCACATTGATCCTAGAATCAGGAACTAGGGGAGTACGGGGATTTCTCTTTCTGTTGCATAGCTGCAAGCTAGGCCCAAGTAGTGAGCTCAGGCAGTCAGAAACATACCCTTCTTCACACGTGAAGCTGACCATTGACCCAAACAGCATATCTGTGACATTAATTCTGCCGTTCTCCAGCTCTCCTGGATGACCGCACGATTTCCCTGGTAGAGGACAAGAGTAGAATTACGTTTTGCTCTTTCTAAGCAACAGTTATCCCAAGGCGCTGTCCATATCAAACACTCTGCAGAAAAGATCTCATTTAGAAGGGCCCACAGTGGGCAACGACACAGAGTTTTACTGCTCATTATGAACTATTTAAACATGGGTTACGTTTTGTAGCGTTGCTGCAAGTGCCATTAGGAGCTTTAGGGAACAGCAGAAACAAGTAGCATGTAGACACTCACTGTTACAGAACTCGAGTGGTTCTGACCACGTTCCATTTGGAAGGCATGTAATAGTGGGTCGAATACCAGGGTGTCTAGTGTATCCAGGCCGGCAAGTATAGTTTGCAGTCTCCCCAACAGGAAAGTAGGACTGATTTCTATACTCGCTCTTCAGCTCAGCAAAGCTTAACCTCGCAGGGACACCACAGCCAACTGGCAAGAACAGAAACACACGTGAGAAAAAACAGGGGGTGATGGGAAGAATATTGCAATGGAAATCAGAACCCTTTTAAGAAGAGCTTAAAATGGGCTGATTTACAGGATAGGGGAAAAGGCCCAGGGTGCCTGTATTCTGCAAAACCAACTATCTCGAGTGCAAGTTGTTGAGAGAGGCATGAGTCCTGCAGAACTGTGTTTCCATTCACACCTTTAGGCTGCTCAGTGAGACAGATACATGTCTGTCAGGAGAGCGGGCAGGACGCAGGGGACCAACTATCAAAGTGATGAAGACATGAGGAGACTGGGAGGAGAGGCAGGGGGATATCTGTATTTTCCCCATTCACAGCAGAAAACCGACCCTAGGACACAGATGGAGTTTATACTTTAGCCTCCAGGCACTTCCCTGCCCGACACTGACCATCTCAGTGACCCAGCAATCACCCTCGACTCACACTTACCAGGTTGTATGCAGACTGGAACCGGGGGATCCCAGGTTGCATCATCTCTGCACTCAATCTGCCGGCTGCCATCCAGGGTGTAGCCAGGATCACATTCAAAACTCACCCTGTCCCTGGGTCTGTAGACAGGGCCACGTCCAGGTACTTGTCTTCCATGCTGGATTTCTGGGGCCATGCACAGGACTTCTGAAAGGGTGCAGAAGGCATCAGCCTGCCTGGCTAGCAGAGCTGTTCAGTGGGTGCTCGGCACCTCTGCTCTGCACTGGCTGCGTCCCAGTGCTAGGTTGCCTAAAATCATCTTTCCGGCGGCATTGTACAGCTGGGATCCTGGGGACCAGAGGCTCCTGGTGTTTCCTCTCTGTCACACAGAGAGTAGGGCAGACAGGAGAGTTCCCTGCGCGGGGCCCTCATTTTGGAACCTGCACATTGCACTTGTTACCAATCAGTAAAGGCCTGTTGGCTTCTAGGACACACTCTGCAAATCTGCCTTGCTCACTCAGCGTGTGACCCTGGTGGGAATCGGTGGCTGAGGCTTGTGAGTCTGTCCGCACGCTGGAGGGGAACGTGGGGATCAGCTGCTAGTTTTTGTAATTCACAACCCGGGTGCCTATGGAGTCAGACAGATGCTTTTTTAAATATTTCCCTCCTCTGTGTGTGGGTTCCCATAGGGCAGCGATGGCTACAGTACGGCCCAAGGGCTGGATCTGACCTGCTAAGCTCTCAGATCTGGTCTGCAGGCACTGTGAGAGCCTCAGCCAGCTTTTCTGCCCCCGCACGCTGTCCCCAGATTTTCAGCAGACAGAGCAGCACGTGGCCCCCACAGCTTCTCTGAGTGGCATGCAGGGGCGTGGAAGGCAGGGGGCCTGTCTGGGAAAGCTGCTGGCCAGGAGTCACCTAGCTTAAACGTCTCCTGTCCAAAGCCTGCCTATGGCAACTCAGCACCTTCCCTAAACTCCCTGCTCTTTGTACCCGCACTCCTAGACCGCTAACCCACGTAAACAAAACCCTCTGCATCCCTGCTACTGCGCCCATGTCCCCGCCCAGACTTAGCGCCTCAAATCCCAGCCCTAGCTCACAACCCAACCCCTGCTCCCAAGTTCTCTGCCCCACTTCACAACCCTCTCCTTCACCTAAACTCCCTCCCAGATCCACCCTCCTTCCTGACCCAACGTCCATTATCCCACGGTTCCTTCTGCACCCAAACTCCATCCCAAAGCTAGAGAAAATACCATCTGGCTCCTTTCAGCAACTGAAATTGGACAATTTAGCATTGGTGGTGTATTATAATGCCAGTACTAACAGGCCATTCCCTTTTGCAATCTTTTACTCCTTTGCAAAATTCTCAGGCTTATGCCACTGTAGAAAAGAGCTTGACTGCAAGAAAAAAGGCCAAGGGAAAAAATGGAGATGGTTCTACGCTGGAATTAAAGGGCCGTACTCTATGTAAAAAGTGAGAGTGACAAATGTGTCTGATTACTAGAGAGATTGTTCAGACTGGATAAACGTTCCAAGTTTATTGAGAAATTCAGCCTAGGAAGTGAAAGGATCAAAAAAAAGTGCAGTGGGCCTGGAGTTATTGTATATCCTCTTCTCAACCACTTCCAGTTCCCATTTCAAGATGGGACAGACAATCAGCTAATGAGCACAGGAAGATCTAATTGGGATAAAATACTACGGACACTCGAAATGTGAGCCACACTCACCTATTTCACAGATGGGGACAGGAGGATCCCAGCTACCATCGTTTTGGCACCGAGGCTGAGAGCTCCCTCGCAAGGTGTAGCCAGGCTCGCATTCCAACACTGCGACGTCTCCAGGGCCGTAGGGGGCCAGTGCCCCATTCGTTCTGCCGTTCTCCAGTTCTGGGCTCACGCATGTCACTGAAAGGGGAAGGGTAACAACCGCTTTAGACCCCAAAGCAATGGGCTGGTAGTGCCGCCTGCACACTAATGGGCCCAAATTGTGTGTTCAATTACAGATGCCTAAAAAGGAGCCGGATTTTTTTCTTGCTATTGGATGTTTATCCATTCCTTCAGCAGGAACAGTACCCCTCTGCACTCACAGAACCATTCACCGCTGGTACAATTGGATGTGATGTTCTTGAAAGTACAGGAGCTCCTTCTGGCAGCTGTGACTTTTGCTCCTGTCTCACTGCTTGTTTAGATACAAACTGTGAAATCTATTGAATTGGTGGCTTGTCTCAAAGTTCTCTTGGATGAATTTAAATCCTCGTGTGTGTCTGATATACTGAGCGAGGCAAAGTGAATAGCAAAGAGACCTGAAATGCACCTTTGCATTGAAGGAGGAGGAGCCTCCGACCACACTTGGATACCGAGCAGCGGAAGATCAAAGTGCGCTGTTTCAGGTTTAAGTACAGTTACAAAACTTCCCCTCACTCAGGCCCATTGCTTTTGGTCCCCTGGGTTATTTCTCACAGCTACCATACTGCTGCACATCTGCCCCCATAGGTGACCAAGTAAGGCGCCCCATATCTCAAAGCCCCCTGCCTTCAGGTGCCTGCCCTGAGCCTCCCACACTCTGCCCCGACTCCTGCACCCCAACCGCCTGCACTAACACCCCCCACCTTCCAGTCCTCTTCCCTGATTCCTGCACTCCCACACTTTGACCTGAGCCCTCCCAAACTGAGCCCCCCACACCAAACCCCCTACACTGAGCGTCCCCAAACCTCTCAGCCTTCTGCCCTGACTCCTGCACCCCACTCCCTGTCCCAAACCCCCAACCCCTACATTGACTCTAGCACCACTGCACTGAGCCCCCCATATCTCCCAGACCCTTGACCTGACTTCTCACCTCCATGTCCTGCCCCGAGCCCCCCCACTCCATCCAGCCCCCGTCTTGACTCCTGCCCCCACCTTCTCCTCTACGCTCCATCCCCTGCCCAGACTCCTGTACCCTCCAATCCCTGCTCTGAGCCCGCCGCCACACCCAACCTCCTGCACTGACTCCTGCACCCCCACCGTCTGCTCAGAGCCTCAACATTGAAAGAAAGCATGTATCTTTTCCTTTTCACTCCAGAAACCCGAAGCTTTACTCCTGTTAAGGCCTCAAGCAATGCTGGGTACATTTGCTACGAAGAGAATAGCCGGGCTCAGCTGTAATTTACAGACATTCCACAGGTGAACACTGCCAAGGCCTGGTTGTTGGGCTTTCTGTTTCCAATGTTCGTTAGAGAGGCACCATGCCACACCACAGGGAAGGTAGAGCTGAACCAAAGCTCATGACGCCCAATATATAGGAGGGAAAAGATCCACATGGTTGATCTGACCCTAACAGCAGTGAGACTAATGCAAACTGGGGTAGAGTTCCCTACCTCCATCGCATTCACATTCCCCCAAACACCCTCATAGCTTGACACGGTTTCTGACACCATCGACGCATTCCCAGCCATCTTAGGAAGGCTCCAAGGGCTCCTTGCCCTGTGTATTTAGTGTTTACAGTGGAAATTCTTCCACTTTAGGACTGCTGACTGGTCAGCTTGGACCTTCAAGGGAACTTGTTCAAAGAGCAGGGCTGGTCACCATCCAGCTCTTTTGGGATCTATTCAGAGGGTGGAAAAGCCCAGGCACTATGGTCGTGAGCTGAGCAAAGACTAGGACAGCTGGAGCTGATATTTGCTTTTTCCTTCCAGATCCCATTACCAGTCCCACAGTCTGTAGAAAAGAGCTGGATGGTAAGCACAGTGTCAAGAGGGGGAAGGGGGATGGTTCCATGCAGGACCTCAAGGGTCGGATTTTACATTTAAGGAAAGTGAAAAAACGTCCCATTACCAAAAGGACGGCTCCTAATGGATAAAAATTCCAAGTCAATTGAGAAATTCAGCAGAGAAAGTAAAAGGACCCAAAAACTTTCCGTGGACCCAGAAGTCATTAAATATCCTCTTCTTGACCACTTCCAGTTCCCATTTCAAGATGGCACTGACACTTGGATCCCAAGCAGAGGAAGACCAGAGTGCCCTGCTTTCAACTCTAAACAGAGTTACAGAAATTCCACCCTGGGTCATTTCTCACAGCTGGAGCAGTGAGAGGACTCGTGACCCCCACCGGCATTGTGGGAAAGCACCCGGATTGCAGGAAAGAGAAGGGACAGAGTTAGCTGCCACCCCCATTGTTCTCCGAGTCCCGCCAGCGCCACCCCCAACTTAGCAAACTTCTTACACTCTGGGTCTGTTCCTATCTATCAGGACCATCCACCTCGCCCCTCACACCAGTCCCCAAAGTCTGTTGCTTAGAGGTGAGCAGCAGGCAGAGCAGATCCATCCTGGGTCAGTGTTTGTGGGGCTCACGACTCAGACAGAAGAGAAACTCGTTTGTAGATGCAGCTTACGAACAATTCGGAGTTTGACACTTGCCTTGCTCACAGACTGGCACAGAAGAGCTTAAAATGGGCTGATTTACAGGATAGGTGAAAAGGCCCAGGGTGCCTGTATTCTGCAAAACCAACTATCGTTTTAGGGATGCAACACACAGAAAGAAGATTAAAAACCATTGATCTAGATTCCCTTTAACCCCGGAACTCAAATGGTCCCCACTTTACTGTCCCTGGAAATCTCCCCTGTCTCCCTTGAGGATCTCGAGTGCAAGTTGTTGAGAGAGGCATGAGTCCTGCAGAACTGTGTTTCCATTCACACCTTTAGGCTGCTCAGTGAGACAGATACATGTCTGTCAGGAGAGCGGGCAGGACGCAGGGGACCAGCTATCACAGTGATGAAGACATGAGGAGACTGGGAGGAGAGGCAGGGGGATATCTGTATTTTCCCCATTCACAGCTGAAAACCGACCCCAGGACACAGATGGAGTTTATACTTTAGCCTCCAGGCACTTCCCTGCCCGACACTGACCATCTCAGTGACCCAGCAATCACCCTTGACTCACACTTACCAGGTTGTATGCAGACTGGAACCGGGGGATCCCAGGTTGCATCATCTCTGCACTCAATCTGCCGGCTGCCATCCAGGGTGTAGCCAGGATCACATTCAAAACTCACCCTGTCCCTGGGTCTGTAGACAGGGCCACGTCCAGGTACTTGTCTTCCATGCTGGATTTCTGGGGCCATGCACAGGACTTCTGAAAGGGTGCAGAAGGCATCAGCCTGCCTGGCTAGCAGAGCTGTTCAGTGGGTGCTCGGCACCTCTGCTCTGCACTGGCTGCGTCCCAGTGCTAGGTTGCCTAAAATCATCTTTCCGGCGGCATTGTACAGCTGGGATCCTGGGGACCAGAGGCTCCTGGTGTTTCCTCTCTGTCACACAGAGAGTAGGGCAGACAGGAGAGTTCCCTGCGCGGGGCCCTCATTTTGGAACCTGCACATTGCACTTGTTACCAATCAGTAAAGGCCTGTTGGCTTCTAGGACACACTCTGCAAATCTGCCTTGCTCACTCAGCGTGTGACCCTGGTGGGAATCGGTGGCTGAGGCTTGTGAGTCTGTCCGCACGCTGGAGGGGAACGTGGGGATCAGCTGCTAGTTTTTGTAATTCACAACCCGGGTGCCTATGGAGTCAGACAGATGCTTTTTTAAATATTTCCCTCCTCTGTGTGTGGGTTCCCATAGGGCAGCGATGGCTACAGTACGGCCCAAGGGCTGGATCTGACCTGCTAAGCTCTCAGATCTGGTCTGCAGGCACTGTGAGAGCCTCAGCCAGCTTTTCTGCCCCCGCACGCTGTCCCCAGATTTTCAGCAGACAGAGCAGCACGTGGCCCCCACAGCTTCTCTGAGTGGCATGCAGGGGCGTGGAAGGCAGGGGGCCTGTCTGGGAAAGCTGCTGGCCAGGAGTCACCTAGCTTAAACGTCTCCTGTCCAAAGCCTGCCTATGGCAACTCAGCACCTTCCCTAAACTCCCTGCTCTTTGTACCCGCACTCCTAGACCGCTAACCCACGTAAACAAAACCCTCTGCATCCCTGCTACTGCGCCCATGTCCCCGCCCAGACTTAGCGCCTCAAATCCCAGCCCTAGCTCACAACCCAACCCCTGCTCCCAAGTTCTCTGCCCCACTTCACAACCCTCTCCTTCACCTAAACTCCCTCCCAGATCCACCCTCCTTCCTGACCCAACGTCCATTATCCCACGGTTCCTTCTGCACCCAAACTCCATCCCAAAGCTAGAGAAAATACCATCTGGCTCCTTTCAGCAACTGAAATTGGACAATTTAGCATTGGTGGTGTATTATAATGCCAGTACTAACAGGCCATTCCCTTTTGCAATCTTTTACTCCTTTGCAAAATTCTCAGGCTTATGCCACTGTAGAAAAGAGCTTGATTGCAAGAAAAAAGGCCAAGGGAAAAAATGGAGATGGTTCTACGCTGGAATTAAAGGGCCGTACTCTATGTAAAAAGTGAGAGTGACAAATGTGTCTGATTACTAGAGAGATTGTTCAGACTGGATAAACGTTCCAAGTTTATTGAGAAATTCAGCCTAGGAAGTGAAAGGATCAAAAAAAAGTGCAGTGGGCCTGGAGTTATTGTATATCCTCTTCTCAACCACTTCCAGTTCCCATTTCAAGATGGGACGGACAATCAGCTAATGAGCACAGGAAGATCTAATTGGGATAAAATACTACGGACACTCGAAATGTGAGCCACACTCACCTATTTCACAGATGGGGACAGGAGGATCCCAGCTACCATCGTTTTGGCACCGAGGCTGAGAGCTCCCTCGCAAGGTGTAACCAGGCTCGCATTCCAACACTGCGACGTCTCCAGGGCCGTAGGGGGCCAGTGCCCCATTCGTTCTGCCGTTCTCCAGTTCTGGGCTCACGCATGTCACTGAAAGGGGAAGGGTAACAACCGCTTTAGACCCCAAAGCAATGGGCTGGTAGTGCCGCCTGCACACTAATGGGCCCAAATTGTGTGTTCAATTACAGATGCCTAAAAAGGAGCCGGATTTTTTTCTTGCTATTGGATGTTTATCCATTCCTTCAGCAGGAACAGTACCCCTCTGCACTCACAGAACCATTCACCGCTGGTACAATTGGATGTGATGTTCTTGAAAGTACAGGAGCTCCTTCTGGCAGCTGTGACTTTTGCTCCTGTCTCACTGCTTGTTTAGATACAAACTGTGAAATCTATTTAATTGGTGGCTTGTCTCAAAGTTCTCTTGGATGAATTTAAATCCTCGTGTGTGTCTGATATACTGAGCGAGGCAAAGGGAATAGCAAAGAGACCTGAAATGCACCTTTGCATTGAAGGAGGAGGAGCCTCCGACCACACTTGGATACCGAGCAGCGGAAGATCAAAGTGCGCTGTTTCAGGTTTAAGTACAGTTACAAAACTTCCCCTCACTCAGGCCCATTGCTTTTGGTCCCCTGGGTTATTTCTCACAGCTACCATACTGCTGCACATCTGCCCCCATAGGTGACCAAGTAAGGCGCCCCATATCTCAAAGCCCCCTGCCTTCAGGTGCCTGCCCTGAGCCTCCCACACTCTGCCTCGAATCCTGCACCCCAACCGCCTGCACTAACACCCCCCACCTTCCAGTCCTCTTCCTTGATTCCTGCACTCCCACACTTTGACCTGAGCCCTCCCAAACTGAGCCCCCCACACCGAACCCCCTACACTGAGCGTCCCCAAACCTCTCAGCCTTCTGCCCTGACTCCTGCACCCCACTCCCTGTCCCAAACCCCCAACCCCTACATTGACTCTAGCACCACTGCACTGAGCCCCCCATATCTCCCAGACCCTTGACCTGACTTCTCACCTCCATGTCCTGCCCCGAGCCCCCCCACTCCATCCAGCCCCCGTCTTGACTCCTGCCCCCACCTTCTCCTCTACGCTCCATCCCCTGCCCAGACTCCTGTACCCTCCAATCCCTGCTCTGAGCCCGCCGCCACACCCAACCTCCTGCACTGACTCCTGCACCCCCACCGTCTGCTCAGAGCCTCAACATTGAAAGAAAGCATGTATCTTTTCCTTTTCACTCCAGAAACCCGAAGCTTTACTCCTGTTAAGGCCTCAAGCAATGCTGGGTACATTTGCTACGAAGAGAATAGCCGGGCTCAGCTGTAATTTACAGACATTCCACAGGTGAACACTGCCAAGGCCTGGTTGTTGGGCTTTCTGTTTCCAATGTTCGTTAGAGAGGCACCATGCCACACCACAGGGAAGGTAGAGCTGAACCAGAGCTCATGACGCCCAATATATAGGAGGGAAAAGATCCACATGGTTGATCTGACCCTAACAGCAGTGAGACTAATGCAAACTGGGGTAGAGTTCCCTACCTCCATCGCATTCACATTCCCCCAAACACCCTCATAGCTTGACACGGTTTCTGACACCATCGACGCATTCCCAGCCATCTTAGGAAGGCTCCAAGGGCTCCTTGCCCTGTGTATTTAGTGTTTACAGTGGAAATTCTTCCACTTTAGGACTGCTGACTGGTCAGCTTGGACCTTCAAGGGAACTTGTTCAAAGAGCAGGGCTGGTCACCATCCAGCTCTTTTGGGATCTATTCAGAGGGTGGAAAAGCCCAGGCACTATGGTCGTGAGCTGAGCAAAGACTAGGACAGCTGGAGCTGATATTTGCTTTTTCCTTCCAGATCCCATTACCAGTCCCACAGTCTGTAGAAAAGAGCTGGATGGTAAGCACAGTGTCAAGAGGGGGAAGGGGGATGGTTCCATGCAGGACCTCAAGGGTCGGATTTTACATTTAAGGAAAGTGAAAAAACGTCCTATTACCAAAAGGACGGCTCCTAATGGATAAAAATTCCAAGTCAATTGAGAAATTCAGCAGAGAAAGTAAAAGGACCCAAAAACTTTCCGTGGACCAAGAAGTCATTAAATATCCTCTTCTTGACCACTTCCAGTTCCCATTTCAAGATGGCACTGACACTCGGATCCCAAGCAGAGGAAGACCAGAGTGCCCTGCTTTCAACTCTAAACAGAGTTACAGAAATTCCACCCTGGGTCATTTCTCACAGCTGGAGCAGTGAGAGGACTCGTGACCCCCACCGGCATTGTGGGAAAGCACCCGGATTGCAGGAAAGAGAAGGGACAGAGTTAGCTGCCACCCCCATTGTTCTCCGAGTCCCGCCAGCGCCACCCCCAACTTAGCAAACTTCTTACACTCTGGGTCTGTTCCTATCTATCAGGACCATCCACCTTGCCCCTCACACCAGTCCCCAAAGTCTGTTGCTTAGAGGTGAGCAGCAGGCAGAGCAGATCCATCCTGGGTCAGTGTTTGTGGGGCTCACGACTCAGACAGAAGAGAAACTCGTTTGTAGATGCAGCTTACGAACAATTCGGAGTTTGACACTTGCCTCGCTCACAGACTGGCACAGAAGAGCTTAAAATGGGCTGATTTACAGGATAGGTGAAAAGGCCCAGGGTGCCTGTATTCTGCAAAACCAACTATCGTTTTAGGGATGCAACACACAGAAAGAAGATTAAAAACCATTGATCTAGATTCCCTTTAACCCCGGAACTCAAATGGTCCCCACTTTACTGTCCCTGGAAATCTCCCCTGTCTCCCTTGAGGATCTCGAGTGCAAGTTGTTGAGAGAGGCATGAGTCCTGCAGAACTGTGTTTCCATTCACACCTTTAGGCTGCTCAGTGAGACAGATACATGTCTGTCAGGAGAGCGGGCAGGACGCAGGGGACCAGCTATCACAGTGATGAAGACATGAGGAGACTGGGAGGAGAGGCAGGGGGATATCTGTATTTTCCCCATTCACAGCTGAAAACCGACCCCAGGACACAGATGGAGTTTATACTTTAGCCTCCAGGCACTTCCCTGCCCGACACTGACCATCTCAGTGACCCAGCAATCACCCTCGACTCACACTTACCAGGTTGTATGCAGACTGGAACCGGGGGATCCCAGGTTGCATCATCTCTGCACTCAATCTGCCGGCTGCCATCCAGGGTGTAGCCAGGATCACATTCAAAACTCACCCTGTCCCTGGGTCTGTAGACAGGGCCACGTCCAGGTACTTGTCTTCCATGCTGGATTTCTGGGGCCATGCACAGGACTTCTGAAAGGGTGCAGAAGGCATCAGCCTGCCTGGCTAGCAGAGCTGTTCAGTGGGTGCTCGGCACCTCTGCTCTGCACTGGCTGCGTCCCAGTGCTAGGTTGCCTAAAATCATCTTTCCGGCGGCATTGTACAGCTGGGATCCTGGGGACCAGAGGCTCCTGGTGTTTCCTCTCTGTCACACAGAGAGTAGGGCAGACAGGAGAGTTCCCTGCGCGGGGCCCTCATTTTGGAACCTGCACATTGCACTTGTTACCAATCAGTAAAGGCCTGTTGGCTTCTAGGACACACTCTGCAAATCTGCCTTGCTCACTCAGCGTGTGACCCTGGTGGGAATCGGTGGCTGAGGCTTGTGAGTCTGTCCGCACGCTGGAGGGGAACGTGGGGATCAGCTGCTAGTTTTTGTAATTCACAACCCGGGTGCCTATGGAGTCAGACAGATGCTTTTTTAAATATTTCCCTCCTCTGTGTGTGGGTTCCCATAGGGCAGCGATGGCTACAGTACGGCCCAAGGGCTGGATCTGACCTGCTAAGCTCTCAGATCTGGTCTGCAGGCACTGTGAGAGCCTCAGCCAGCTTTTCTGCCCCCGCACGCTGTCCCCAGATTTTCAGCAGACAGAGCAGCACGTGGCCCCCACAGCTTCTCTGAGTGGCATGCAGGGGCGTGGAAGGCAGGGGGCCTGTCTGGGAAAGCTGCTGGCCAGGAGTCACCTAGCTTAAACGTCTCCTGTCCAAAGCCTGCCTATGGCAACTCAGCACCTTCCCTAAACTCCCTGCTCTTTGTACCCGCACTCCTAGACCGCTAACCCACGTAAACAAAACCCTCTGCATCCCTGCTACTGCGCCCATGTCCCCGCCCAGACTTAGCGCCTCAAATCCCAGCCCTAGCTCACAACCCAACCCCTGCTCCCAAGTTCTCTGCCCCACTTCACAACCCTCTCCTTCACCTAAACTCCCTCCCAGATCCACCCTCCTTCCTGACCCAACGTCCATTATCCCACGGTTCCTTCTGCACCCAAACTCCATCCCAAAGCTAGAGAAAATACCATCTGGCTCCTTTCAGCAACTGAAATTGGACAATTTAGCATTGGTGGTGTATTATAATGCCAGTACTAACAGGCCATTCCCTTTTGCAATCTTTTACTCCTTTGCAAAATTCTCAGGCTTATGCCACTGTAGAAAAGAGCTTGACTGCAAGAAAAAAGGCCAAGGGAAAAAATGGAGATGGTTCTACGCTGGAATTAAAGGGCCGTACTCTATGTAAAAAGTGAGAGTGACAAATGTGTCTGATTACTAGAGAGATTGTTCAGACTGGATAAACGTTCCAAGTTTATTGAGAAATTCAGCCTAGGAAGTGAAAGGATCAAAAAAAAGTGCAGTGGGCCTGGAGTTATTGTATATCCTCTTCTCAACCACTTCCAGTTCCCATTTCAAGATGGGACAGACAATCAGCTAATGAGCACAGGAAGATCTAATTGGGATAAAATACTACGGACACTCGAAATGTGAGCCACACTCACCTATTTCACAGATGGGGACAGGAGGATCCCAGCTACCATCGTTTTGGCACCGAGGCTGAGAGCTCCCTCGCAAGGTGTAGCCAGGCTCGCATTCCAACACTGCGACGTCTCCAGGGCCGTAGGGGGCCAGTGCCCCATTCGTTCTGCCGTTCTCCAGTTCTGGGCTCACGCATGTCACTGAAAGGGGAAGGGTAACAACCGCTTTAGACCCCAAAGCAATGGGCTGGTAGTGCCGCCTGCACACTAATGGGCCCAAATTGTGTGTTCAATTACAGATGCCTAAAAAGGAGCCGGATTTTTTTCTTGCTATTGGATGTTTATCCATTCCTTCAGCAGGAACAGTACCCCTCTGCACTCACAGAACCATTCACCGCTGGTACAATTGGATGTGATGTTCTTGAAAGTACAGGAGCTCCTTCTGGCAGCTGTGACTTTTGCTCCTGTCTCACTGCTTGTTTAGATACAAACTGTGAAATCTATTGAATTGGTGGCTTGTCTCAAAGTTCTCTTGGATGAATTTAAATCCTCGTGTGTGTCTGATATACTGAGCGAGGCAAAGTGAATAGCAAAGAGACCTGAAATGCACCTTTGCATTGAAGGAGGAGGAGCCTCCGACCACACTTGGATACCGAGCAGCGGAAGATCAAAGTGCGCTGTTTCAGGTTTAAGTACAGTTACAAAACTTCCCCTCACTCAGGCCCATTGCTTTTGGTCCCCTGGGTTATTTCTCACAGCTACCATACTGCTGCACATCTGCCCCCATAGGTGACCAAGTAAGGCGCCCCATATCTCAAAGCCCCCTGCCTTCAGGTGCCTGCCCTGAGCCTCCCACACTCTGCCCCGACTCCTGCACCCCAACCGCCTGCACTAACACCCCCCACCTTCCAGTCCTCTTCCCTGATTCCTGCACTCCCACACTTTGACCTGAGCCCTCCCAAACTGAGCCCCCCACACCAAACCCCCTACACTGAGCGTCCCCAAACCTCTCAGCCTTCTGCCCTGACTCCTGCACCCCACTCCCTGTCCCAAACCCCCAACCCCTACATTGACTCTAGCACCACTGCACTGAGCCCCCCCATATCTCCCAGACCCTTGACCTGACTTCTCACCTCCATGTCCTGCCCCGAGCCCCCCCACTCCATCCAGCCCCCGTCTTGACTCCTGCCCCCACCTTCTCCTCTACGCTCCATCCCCTGCCCAGACTCCTGTACCCTCCAATCCCTGCTCTGAGCCCGCCGCCACACCCAACCTCCTGCACTGACTCCTGCACCCCCACCGTCTGCTCAGAGCCTCAACATTGAAAGAAAGCATGTATCTTTTCCTTTTCACTCCAGAAACCCGAAGCTTTACTCCTGTTAAGGCCTCAAGCAATGCTGGGTACATTTGCTACGAAGAGAATAGCCGGGCTCAGCTGTAATTTACAGACATTCCACAGGTGAACACTGCCAAGGCCTGGTTGTTGGGCTTTCTGTTTCCAATGTTCGTTAGAGAGGCACCATGCCACACCACAGGGAAGGTAGAGCTGAACCAAAGCTCATGACGCCCAATATATAGGAGGGAAAAGATCCACATGGTTGATCTGACCCTAACAGCAGTGAGACTAATGCAAACTGGGGTAGAGTTCCCTACCTCCATCGCATTCACATTCCCCCAAACACCCTCATAGCTTGACACGGTTTCTGACACCATCGACGCATTCCCAGCCATCTTAGGAAGGCTCCAAGGGCTCCTTGCCCTGTGTATTTAGTGTTTACAGTGGAAATTCTTCCACTTTAGGACTGCTGACTGGTCAGCTTGGACCTTCAAGGGAACTTGTTCAAAGAGCAGGGCTGGTCACCATCCAGCTCTTTTGGGATCTATTCAGAGGGTGGAAAAGCCCAGGCACTATGGTCGTGAGCTGAGCAAAGACTAGGACAGCTGGAGCTGATATTTGCTTTTTCCTTCCAGATCCCATTACCAGTCCCACAGTCTGTAGAAAAGAGCTGGATGGTAAGCACAGTGTCAAGAGGGGGAAGGGGGATGGTTCCATGCAGGACCTCAAGGGTCGGATTTTACATTTAAGGAAAGTGAAAAAACGTCCCATTACCAAAAGGACGGCTCCTAATGGATAAAAATTCCAAGTCAATTGAGAAATTCAGCAGAGAAAGTAAAAGGACCCAAAAACTTTCCGTGGACCCAGAAGTCATTAAATATCCTCTTCTTGACCACTTCCAGTTCCCATTTCAAGATGGCACTGACACTTGGATCCCAAGCAGAGGAAGACCAGAGTGCCCTGCTTTCAACTCTAAACAGAGTTACAGAAATTCCACCCTGGGTCATTTCTCACAGCTGGAGCAGTGAGAGGACTCGTGACCCCCACCGGCATTGTGGGAAAGCACCCGGATTGCAGGAAAGAGAAGGGACAGAGTTAGCTGCCACCCCCATTGTTCTCCGAGTCCCGCCAGCGCCACCCCCAACTTAGCAAACTTCTTACACTCTGGGTCTGTTCCTATCTATCAGGACCATCCACCTCGCCCCTCACACCAGTCCCCAAAGTCTGTTGCTTAGAGGTGAGCAGCAGGCAGAGCAGATCCATCCTGGGTCAGTGTTTGTGGGGCTCACGACTCAGACAGAAGAGAAACTCGTTTGTAGATGCAGCTTACGAACAATTCGGAGTTTGACACTTGCCTTGCTCACAGACTGGCACAGAAGAGCTTAAAATGGGCTGATTTACAGGATAGGTGAAAAGGCCCAGGGTGCCTGTATTCTGCAAAACCAACTATCGTTTTAGGGATGCAACACACAGAAAGAAGATTAAAAACCATTGATCTAGATTCCCTTTAACCCCGGAACTCAAATGGTCCCCACTTTACTGTCCCTGGAAATCTCCCCTGTCTCCCTTGAGGATCTCGAGTGCAAGTTGTTGAGAGAGGCATGAGTCCTGCAGAACTGTGTTTCCATTCACACCTTTAGGCTGCTCAGTGAGACAGATACATGTCTGTCAGGAGAGCGGGCAGGACGCAGGGGACCAGCTATCACAGTGATGAAGACATGAGGAGACTGGGAGGAGAGGCAGGGGGATATCTGTATTTTCCCCATTCACAGCTGAAAACCGACCCCAGGACACAGATGGAGTTTATACTTTAGCCTCCAGGCACTTCCCTGCCCGACACTGACCATCTCAGTGACCCAGCAATCACCCTTGACTCACACTTACCAGGTTGTATGCAGACTGGAACCGGGGGATCCCAGGTTGCATCATCTCTGCACTCAATCTGCCGGCTGCCATCCAGGGTGTAGCCAGGATCACATTCAAAACTCACCCTGTCCCTGGGTCTGTAGACAGGGCCACGTCCAGGTACTTGTCTTCCATGCTGGATTTCTGGGGCCATGCACAGGACTTCTGAAAGGGTGCAGAAGGCATCAGCCTGCCTGGCTAGCAGAGCTGTTCAGTGGGTGCTCGGCACCTCTGCTCTGCACTGGCTGCGTCCCAGTGCTAGGTTGCCTAAAATCATCTTTCCGGCGGCATTGTACAGCTGGGATCCTGGGGACCAGAGGCTCCTGGTGTTTCCTCTCTGTCACACAGAGAGTAGGGCAGACAGGAGAGTTCCCTGCGCGGGGCCCTCATTTTGGAACCTGCACATTGCACTTGTTACCAATCAGTAAAGGCCTGTTGGCTTCTAGGACACACTCTGCAAATCTGCCTTGCTCACTCAGCGTGTGACCCTGGTGGGAATCGGTGGCTGAGGCTTGTGAGTCTGTCCGCACGCTGGAGGGGAACGTGGGGATCAGCTGCTAGTTTTTGTAATTCACAACCCGGGTGCCTATGGAGTCAGACAGATGCTTTTTTAAATATTTCCCTCCTCTGTGTGTGGGTTCCCATAGGGCAGCGATGGCTACAGTACGGCCCAAGGGCTGGATCTGACCTGCTAAGCTCTCAGATCTGGTCTGCAGGCACTGTGAGAGCCTCAGCCAGCTTTTCTGCCCCCGCACGCTGTCCCCAGATTTTCAGCAGACAGAGCAGCACGTGGCCCCCACAGCTTCTCTGAGTGGCATGCAGGGGCGTGGAAGGCAGGGGGCCTGTCTGGGAAAGCTGCTGGCCAGGAGTCACCTAGCTTAAACGTCTCCTGTCCAAAGCCTGCCTATGGCAACTCAGCACCTTCCCTAAACTCCCTGCTCTTTGTACCCGCACTCCTAGACCGCTAACCCACGTAAACAAAACCCTCTGCATCCCTGCTACTGCGCCCATGTCCCCGCCCAGACTTAGCGCCTCAAATCCCAGCCCTAGCTCACAACCCAACCCCTGCTCCCAAGTTCTCTGCCCCACTTCACAACCCTCTCCTTCACCTAAACTCCCTCCCAGATCCACCCTCCTTCCTGACCCAACGTCCATTATCCCACGGTTCCTTCTGCACCCAAACTCCATCCCAAAGCTAGAGAAAATACCATCTGGCTCCTTTCAGCAACTGAAATTGGACAATTTAGCATTGGTGGTGTATTATAATGCCAGTACTAACAGGCCATTCCCTTTTGCAATCTTTTACTCCTTTGCAAAATTCTCAGGCTTATGCCACTGTAGAAAAGAGCTTGATTGCAAGAAAAAAGGCCAAGGGAAAAAATGGAGATGGTTCTACGCTGGAATTAAAGGGCCGTACTCTATGTAAAAAGTGAGAGTGACAAATGTGTCTGATTACTAGAGAGATTGTTCAGACTGGATAAACGTTCCAAGTTTATTGAGAAATTCAGCCTAGGAAGTGAAAGGATCAAAAAAAAGTGCAGTGGGCCTGGAGTTATTGTATATCCTCTTCTCAACCACTTCCAGTTCCCATTTCAAGATGGGACGGACAATCAGCTAATGAGCACAGGAAGATCTAATTGGGATAAAATACTACGGACACTCGAAATGTGAGCCACACTCACCTATTTCACAGATGGGGACAGGAGGATCCCAGCTACCATCGTTTTGGCACCGAGGCTGAGAGCTCCCTCGCAAGGTGTAACCAGGCTCGCATTCCAACACTGCGACGTCTCCAGGGCCGTAGGGGGCCAGTGCCCCATTCGTTCTGCCGTTCTCCAGTTCTGGGCTCACGCATGTCACTGAAAGGGGAAGGGTAACAACCGCTTTAGACCCCAAAGCAATGGGCTGGTAGTGCCGCCTGCACACTAATGGGCCCAAATTGTGTGTTCAATTACAGATGCCTAAAAAGGAGCCGGATTTTTTTCTTGCTATTGGATGTTTATCCATTCCTTCAGCAGGAACAGTACCCCTCTGCACTCACAGAACCATTCACCGCTGGTACAATTGGATGTGATGTTCTTGAAAGTACAGGAGCTCCTTCTGGCAGCTGTGACTTTTGCTCCTGTCTCACTGCTTGTTTAGATACAAACTGTGAAATCTATTGAATTGGTGGCTTGTCTCAAAGTTCTCTTGGATGAATTTAAATCCTCGTGTGTGTCTGATATACTGAGCGAGGCAAAGGGAATAGCAAAGAGACCTGAAATGCACCTTTGCATTGAAGGAGGAGGAGCCTCCGACCACACTTGGATACCGAGCAGCGGAAGATCAAAGTGCGCTGTTTCAGGTTTAAGTACAGTTACAAAACTTCCCCTCACTCAGGCCCATTGCTTTTGGTCCCCTGGGTTATTTCTCACAGCTACCATACTGCTGCACATCTGCCCCCATAGGTGACCAAGTAAGGCGCCCCATATCTCAAAGCCCCCTGCCTTCAGGTGCCTGCCCTGAGCCTCCCACACTCTGCCTCGAATCCTGCACCCCAACCGCCTGCACTAACACCCCCCACCTTCCAGTCCTCTTCCTTGATTCCTGCACTCCCACACTTTGACCTGAGCCCTCCCAAACTGAGCCCCCCACACCGAACCCCCTACACTGAGCGTCCCCAAACCTCTCAGCCTTCTGCCCTGACTCCTGCACCCCACTCCCTGTCCCAAACCCCCAACCCCTACATTGACTCTAGCACCACTGCACTGAGCCCCCCATATCTCCCAGACCCTTGACCTGACTTCTCACCTCCATGTCCTGCCCCGAGCCCCCCCACTCCATCCAGCCCCCGTCTTGACTCCTGCCCCCACCTTCTCCTCTACGCTCCATCCCCTGCCCAGACTCCTGTACCCTCCAATCCCTGCTCTGAGCCCGCCGCCACACCCAACCTCCTGCACTGACTCCTGCACCCCCACCGTCTGCTCAGAGCCTCAACATTGAAAGAAAGCATGTATCTTTTCCTTTTCACTCCAGAAACCCGAAGCTTTACTCCTGTTAAGGCCTCAAGCAATGCTGGGTACATTTGCTACGAAGAGAATAGCCGGGCTCAGCTGTAATTTACAGACATTCCACAGGTGAACACTGCCAAGGCCTGGTTGTTGGGCTTTCTGTTTCCAATGTTCGTTAGAGAGGCACCATGCCACACCACAGGGAAGGTAGAGCTGAACCAGAGCTCATGACGCCCAATATATAGGAGGGAAAAGATCCACATGGTTGATCTGACCCTAACAGCAGTGAGACTAATGCAAACTGGGGTAGAGTTCCCTACCTCCATCGCATTCACATTCCCCCAAACACCCTCATAGCTTGACACGGTTTCTGACACCATCGACGCATTCCCAGCCATCTTAGGAAGGCTCCAAGGGCTCCTTGCCCTGTGTATTTAGTGTTTACAGTGGAAATTCTTCCACTTTAGGACTGCTGACTGGTCAGCTTGGACCTTCAAGGGAACTTGTTCAAAGAGCAGGGCTGGTCACCATCCAGCTCTTTTGGGATCTATTCAGAGGGTGGAAAAGCCCAGGCACTATGGTCGTGAGCTGAGCAAAGACTAGGACAGCTGGAGCTGATATTTGCTTTTTCCTTCCAGATCCCATTACCAGTCCCACAGTCTGTAGAAAAGAGCTGGATGGTAAGCACAGTGTCAAGAGGGGGAAGGGGGATGGTTCCATGCAGGACCTCAAGGGTCGGATTTTACATTTAAGGAAAGTGAAAAAACGTCCTATTACCAAAAGGACGGCTCCTAATGGATAAAAATTCCAAGTCAATTGAGAAATTCAGCAGAGAAAGTAAAAGGACCCAAAAACTTTCCGTGGACCAAGAAGTCATTAAATATCCTCTTCTTGACCACTTCCAGTTCCCATTTCAAGATGGCACTGACACTCGGATCCCAAGCAGAGGAAGACCAGAGTGCCCTGCTTTCAACTCTAAACAGAGTTACAGAAATTCCACCCTGGGTCATTTCTCACAGCTGGAGCAGTGAGAGGACTCGTGACCCCCACCGGCATTGTGGGAAAGCACCCGGATTGCAGGAAAGAGAAGGGACAGAGTTAGCTGCCACCCCCATTGTTCTCCGAGTCCCGCCAGCGCCACCCCCAACTTAGCAAACTTCTTACACTCTGGGTCTGTTCCTATCTATCAGGACCATCCACCTTGCCCCTCACACCAGTCCCCAAAGTCTGTTGCTTAGAGGTGAGCAGCAGGCAGAGCAGATCCATCCTGGGTCAGTGTTTGTGGGGCTCACGACTCAGACAGAAGAGAAACTCGTTTGTAGATGCAGCTTACGAACAATTCGGAGTTTGACACTTGCCTCGCTCACAGACTGGCACAGGTGGATCCCACGTCTGATCTGTTTGGCACCAGCTCACCCTGTGACCCTTCATGGTGTAGCCAGGATCGCACTCAAAGGTCACGCTGTCCTTATACGAATAGACACGGCGCTCGCCAGGTTCTCGTCTTCCATTCTCAATCTGTGGGGCTGGGCATCTAACCTCTGCAATAGACGTGGTTTTGCTGAACCGCGGGGCCAGATAGGAAGACAGACATTTCTGCAGCCCTCCAGCCTTTGTCAGCCTTTCAACCCATGTCACTTGTTGCAGTAGGTTGTTTTATTCCTCTTTGAAAATACAGATTGTTGTGGGCACTGTGGGGGGCTGCTCTGAGAGGCGGAGATACTCTGGTAAGCGATATGTGCACTGCCCCAGTGCAGTTTGTATTCATGTAACAATTCCACTGGGTCAGTGGCATGAAGGAGACGGCCCAGAGAGGGGATTCCTTGGCCTAGATGCAGCAATTCTTCCCAACCGTCCACAGAGGCTGCACGCAAAATAACTCTTCACAATGTAGCCTCTGTTCATTGCACACACCCCTCCCGCACCATCCAAACACTCGAAGCAGAACAAGCACCCACACAACACAACCAGCACACACGGTGAGCTCTGTCACACAGCCCCACACCGCAGGACAGATTTTTCAGTCACTACTTGCACAAATCAACACACAGATCCATGTCACACACCCTCACCATGACACTGCATTCGGGTTTCTTAGAACCATGGCCACTGAGCAAGGAGTAGCTAGGAGAGCGCACTGGATATGCAATACACAAACTTCCACTCACCACCTCTCTTCTGTTCCCCAGTTCTACCCCTGTGTGGCTCGAGACCTTCAGCAGCCTTCCTACACACTTGGGACTATCCCGGTTCTGCACACGGGGCTGCTCTAGAGGTGCACTCAGAGATACTGGTGTCCCATTGAACTCTTCACGTCTGCTCTAAAACTATTCACTCTAACATGGAAATCTTGTGGAGACATTACACAAGGCAGGAAGTTTAAGCGCCAGGATTTAACTGTATCTTCACACTGGGGGATTTCTTAGACTTTCTATCCATGACAAAGCAGAGCTGGGAGGGTTGCACTCGTACAAACCCCACCTCCACAGTGAGGGGCAGGTGGACGCCACACTCCGTTTAGTCCGTCCTCGGTTGTGCATAAAAGAGAGGCCCCTCCAGTCGGCGGGTATCCGTTATCACATGTGTAAGTTACAGCTGATCCATAATAGAATTCATCCATTAAATCCCCATTGTGCTTTCCATTGGGAATATGTGGAGGGGGTTTACACGGAATACCTGGAGAGACACAGGAGGAGTGAATTGAGAATCAAACACAGTCACTCCCCGGAGTCTGTGGTACCTGAGATCTCTCACCGAAGATGCACACCTGTCCTATGTTACAATGCCAGTCCTATATTAAACTAAATAATGGGTTATGAACAAGGTAAGAGAAACAAGAGAGTTGTTTACAGTTAAAGGAGGAACACATACAGAGAGAAATGAGTTACAATTTTAAGTTTCAAAAGATGACACGAGCTTCTGTAATACGCAAGCTGTATGTGTCCTTTTGAGGGCTACCCTGGATGGTCACAGGTCTTCCTTGTTGAGCGGGGAATGCCATGTGTTGACGTAAATTAGCATTTTCCACTGGGTAATGCTACTCTCCTGAGACTGAGGGTGGAATGTTGTAGAGCAACTGCTTTTTATATTTCCATACCCAACACTGAAATATGGCTTTATAACATGGGATACAGATTTATACATCGGAGGAAAGCATTCAGCAACATCAGAGAATTGCATCAAGTATAAACACTTGGTTGTAACTGAACATCTATTTTAACAACCCTAACACACAGGTGAATCAGACAGGTTCCCAGCTTTGTATTTGTCAGTATTTCCTGAGGCGTGATGCTCTTGGCATGAGCTACGAGCATCTGACGTGTTACACGTTTTGCTTGGTGCCTTTTTTCTGCTACTCAATCGGCAAAGAAAGACCGAGTTCTTATGGTCAGGGACTTGATACAACACACTTCTTCCTGAGCTACAGCCCTTCTCGCAGATACCTATAACCCTGAGTGGCTCTTCTGGTTAATGTACCCATATGGGATGTGGAGATCTCAGTGAAATTTTTGGCTCTGCTACTGACCGGCCTGGAGAAGTCATTTAATCTCCCTGTGCCTCATTTCCCATTCTGGAAAGCAGGGATCATAATGCTTCCCTTAAGTTACATTTGCATGGCAAGCAGAAAAGAGGGGAAAGCACACAGACCGAGATTTGTAACCTACTTACGCTCACAAAAGGGCATTTCCCCACTCCACGCGACACGCATGCCAGAAATCACACATCGTCGGGAAGACTCTCCAATCAACCGGTGCCTGCAAATAGGCAGAGGGGTTATCAGTTGTTACCTGCTCCTCTGTTGTTTGAATTCTCCTGCAGAGTTTAGGTATTTGGGACGCGCTTCTCCCCAGCTACAGCAAGTAGAGACCAACACCACTGACTGCTGGTGTAAAGGCTCCTTCACCTTTTTAGAACTCCTGGCCTGCCTGGATATGCATACTTCAAATATTCTTTGTGAAAATTAGGGCATATAACCTGTCCTTGGAGAGCTTGTAATCCTCTGAATGTGTATATCCTATTTCTGTGTAGGTATCCGTCTTGTATATGAAGTTAGAATTATGAAGTATAAGCCCATTTATATCTGTATATGAGCTAATAGTGGAGATTAGGAGTACTCTAGGAAACTAATGGCCCGCTGCTCAGAACAATGATCTTTGAATAGTCAGTTTTCCTGTATGCCTGAATTGTGGTAGGTCCCACAAAGACAAGTGACCATGCACCTGGTGCTGGGTCCATGCTGAATTTTGTACTTTATCACACAGCTAGGGAGATGGAATCTCTATTTCCTGTGCTGGATAAATGCTATTTAAGGAGTGGGAAGCAATGATTGTCTTCAACTGGCATCACAGACTTCTCCCCACCCCAGGAGGATACAGGAAAACCCCTGGAAACAGAGGGCATCTAAGAAGAGCGGGGAGAATTTGCTAGGCCCAATCCAGAAAGATGAGCTCTGGCCTGGAAAAGACTTTACCTGAAATAAGAAGTAGGGTGAGAAGTTATGATTCATAACAACTTCTCTTGGTTTGTTAGTCTTAACGGAGGGTTTTGTTTCATTTTGTTAAGTCATTTTCTAGATATTTGCTCTATTTGTTGTCGCTTGCAGCTGGTGATGAAAGGGAGGAACATCTTATGAGCTACGCTGTACAAACCGGATGCTTAGTGAGATGGATTTATTTGGAGTTTTGCTCCCATGGGACTCTGCACCAGAGTGTTGTGCCAAGTTCCCATGACTGAGCCTTCTAGGGGCTGAATTGCTCTCAGTGTCTCTGTTGCTCTGCTGCGGGCTGTGACCCCAACTCTGTGCCCTTGTGGGGAAGACCAGAGCTTCAGGATCAGCAGGACTGGGTGGTGGGCCATGGTCCCCAAATGTATTCCATCCCTGTGCAGATTTTCTCCATCAATCTGCGGAATAAATGTATTTATGTGCACCAAGGCATTTGTGAAATTGCATCGCCAGTAGAAACAAAAATCAGGCTGCGGGCACACTGCTAACCAACGGCCCGGCATTTCATCTCTCCTGAGCAGCCACACAAGCACACAGCTACGGAGAACACAGAGGGTGGGGTGCCCCACGGGGAAGTTAGGTGGCCTCAGTGCTGTGATCAGCTCCCCAGGTGACCCAACCCATCACACCTACTCTCCACAGGAGACGTCTCTCCTCACCCAGCACTTGCAGGCAGAACATTCAGTTGGCCGAAACGGCAACTAAAGAGTGTACTATAAATGGGAGAGCGTGAGAGAATGCAAGGGAAGAGGAAAGAGGGAGGTTTATATCAATCAATCTGTTCTCGCACATTGATCCTAGAATCAGGAACTAGGGGAGTACGGGGATTTCTCTTTCTGTTGCATAGTTGCAAGCTAGGCCCAAGTAGTGAGCTCAGGCAGTCAGAAACATACCCTTCCTCACACGAGAAGTTGACCATTGACCCAAACAGTATATCTGTGACATTCATTCTGCCGTTCTCCAGCTCTCCTGGATGACCGCACGATTTCCCTGGTAGGGGACAAGAGGAGAATTACGTTTTGCTCTTTCTAAGCCACAGTTATCCCAAGGCGCTGTCCATATCAAACACTCTGCAGAAAAGATCTCATTTAGAAGGGCCCACAGTGGGCAACGACACAGAGTTTTACTGCTCATTATGAACTATTTAAACATGGGTTACATTTTGTAGCGTGGCTGCAAGTGCCATTAGGACCTTTAGGGAACAGCAGAAACAAGTAGCATGTAGACACTCACTGTTACAGAACTCGAGTGGTTCTGACCACGTTCCATTTGGAAGGCATGTAATAGTGGGTCGAATACCAGGGTGTCTAGTGTATCCAGGCCGGCAAGTATAGTTTGCAGTCTCCCCAACAGGAAAGTAGGACTGATTTCTATACTCGCTCTTCAGCTCTGCAAAGCTTAACCTCGCGGGGACACCACAGCCAACTGGCAAGAACAGAAACACACGTGAGAAAAAACAGGGTGATGGGAAGAATATTTCAGTGATAAACGGAACACTTCGAAGAGGAGCTTAAAATGGGCTGATTTACAGGATAGGGGAAAAGGCCCAGGGTGCCTGTATTCTGCAAAACCAACTATCCTTTTAGGGATGCAACACATAGAAAGAAGATTAAAAACCACTGACCTAGATTCCCTTTAACCCCGGAACTCAAATGGTCCCACCATTCTACTTTACTGTCCCTGGAAATCTCCCCTGTCTCCCTTAAGGATCTCGAGTGCAATTTGTTGAGAGATGCATGAGTCCTGCTGAACTGTGTTTCCATTCACACCTTTTGGCTGCTCAGTGAGAAAGACCGTTGGGAGATACATGTCTATCAGGAGGGCTGGCAGGATGCAGGGGACCAGCTATCACAGTGATGAAGACATCAGGAGACTGGGAGGAGAGGCAGGGGGATATCTGTATTTTCCACATTCACAGCTGAAAACCCACCCCAGGACACAGATGGAGACTATATTTTAGCCTCCAGGCACTTCCCTACCCGACACTGACCATCTCAGTGACCCAGCAGTCACCCTCGACTCACACTTACCAGGTTGTATGCAGACTGGAACCGGGGGATCCCAGGTTGCATCATCTCCGCACTCAATCTGCCTGCTGCCATCCAGGGTGTAGCCAGGATCACATTTAAAACTCACCCTGTCCCTGGGTTTGTAGACAGGGCCATGTCCATCTACTAGCTGTCCATGCTGGATTTCTGGGGCTACGCACAGGACCTCTGAAAGGGTGCAGAAGGCATCAGCCTGCCTGGCTAGCAGAGCTGTTCAGTGGGTGCTCGGCACCTCTGCTCTGCACTGGCTGCCTCCCAGTGCTAGGTTGCCTAAAATCATCTTTCTGGTGGCATTGTACGGTTGGGATCCTGGGGACCAGAGGCTCCTGGTGTTTCCTCTCTGTCATAGAGAGTGCAGGGCTGGCAGGTGAGCTCCCTGCACTTGGTACCAATCAGTAAAGGCCTGCTGGGTTTTAGGACACACTCTGCAAATCTGCCCTGCTCACTCAGTGTGTGACCCTGGTGGGAATCGATGGCTGAGGCTTGTGAGTCTGTCCGCACGCTGGAGGGGAACGTGGGGATCAGTTGCTAGTTTTTGTAATTCACAACCCGGGTGCCTATGCAGTCAGATAGATGCTTTTTCAAATATTTCCCTCCTCTGTGTGTGGGTTCGCATAGGGCCGCAAGGGCTACAGTACGGCCCACGGGCCTCCGCACGCTGACCCCAGATTTTCAGCAGTCAGAGGAGCACATGGCCCCCGCACCTGCTCTGAGACTCATGCAGGGGCATGGAAGGAAGGGAGCCTGTCTGAGAAACCTGCTGGGATGCTGGCCAGGAGTCATCTAGGTTAAACGTCTCCCATCCACAGCTTGTCTATGGCAACTTAGCCCCTTAGCAACTTCGCTTAACAGCCTCGCCTCTTTGCAACTTTGTGGGTTAGACATGCAGTGTACATCCAGTACCTTTATTTTTCAAAGCATTTATTTTGCCATGTGTGTACGTAAATGGAGCTTTAATTCCCTGCTCTGAATTCTGTCCCACTAGTCAGTTTATCTTTCAAGTGAAATCCTATGGAAGAAATTTCTTCCTCTTAGCGCTAACTAACAGAACATAAACAGACCTTCACACCGAGGGGCCGCAGGGCTCCATGTTCCAGCTGCTGTACAGTGAATAGATGCATGCCCGGTAAGGGAATAGCCGGGCTCACAGCTGTAATTTACAGACACTCCACTGGTGAATACTGCCAGGGCCTGGCTGTCGGGCTTCCCGTTGGTGATGAGTGGAGGGGAGGGGCAGTGCAGCACTGTAGGAAAAGAAGCAGAGCTCATGAAGGCTAATCTGTAGCAGGGAATAGAACCACATGCTTGTAATGAGTCAAGCCCAACACAACTGCAGTGAGATATGCCAAACGTTACCCACTTCCATTCCCCTCCAACTCATGAATAACTCTCCCCACCGTCCCCACACACACACCCTGGTCACTGTTCCTAACTCCACGGACACATTCCCAGCCATCTTAAGAAGGCTGCAAAGGCTGCTGCCCCTGTGTATTCAGGGTTGTAAATGTTGCTACTTTGGAACTATTGATTGGTGGGCTAGGGCCTTCCCTAGGGTCCCTTAGCGGTTGGGGGGGCTTTAGAGGGCAGGGCTGGCCAGGACCATTCAGATCCCATTTCCAATCCCACAGTCTGTTTGTCATTCGTGCTCACTCCTGCCACATCTTATTGGTCCCAGTGGGGGGAAAGATAACGGACACTCAAAGCCGTAGCCACACTCACCTTTTTCGCAGATGGGCACAGGAGGATCCCAGCTCCCATCACTCTGGCACCGAGGCCGAGAGCTCCCACGCAAGGTGTAACCAGGCTCGCATTCCAACACCGCGACGTCTCCAGGGCTGTAGGGGGCCAGCGCCCCATTCGTTCTGCCGTTCTCCAGTTCCGGGCTCACGCATGTCACTGAAAGGGGAAGCGTCACGACCGCTTTAGACTCCAAAACATACGTGGGACGGAATGAACGATTTACCCCCAGAGCCATGTCCATGGATGAGTCTTTTGCTTCAACCTCATCTGTATTTCTCGTCTATCACTTCCTCTAAGCACCTTTATCCATTCCTTCGGCAGGAACGTTACACCTCTGCAAGCACAGAACCATTCACCGCTGGTACAAGTGGATACAATGCTCATGAAAACAGAGAAGCTCCTTCTGGCAGCAGTGACTTTTGCTCGTGCATCTCACTGGTGGTTTACACCCAAACTGTGAAATCTACTAAATTAGTGGCTCGACTGAAACTTCTCTTTGACTCTGTGATGGGGTGCTTACACCCCGGATTTTGGTTAGGGGGAGCGCTGCACTTTTGGGTGAAAGTACCTCACTGTGTTGGCCTGCCGCACGTATTCCCAGGCCTCAGAGGCAAATCCACATCCTTTTAGGACCCGGGGAGAGCATCAGCTAAAAGTGGAAGTGTGCGGCCGGGGGCATTTACACCAGCATTCCCCCTGCAGGATCTTTAAGTGTCCCTGGACTGCCAGGGGAAGGGAGAGATTCGGGAGGAGGAGCATTTGGCGTGGAGGCGGAGAAGGCGCAGGGGCCCACATGGATCGAGTCCATCCACCGACCCCTAGCAAAACTCATCCGACGATAGACGGTGAGTGGGCCAGGGGAGTCAACACCCCTGTTCAGGGCAGGCCAGGACTCCTCAGACCTGCCTAAGGGAGGGGAAATGCTAGCGGTAGCAGAGGGGATAGGTCTTCCCCAGGCTATGGAAGCTCGGCCAGGAAGGGGTTTCGTAGATATCGAGGCAGAAGGGATCGCAAGTCCGAGCCGAAAGACCCTCACTCCAGCCATCGCTGAGGCGTTCATCTCGACTCGGGAGCCTGGCTGTGACCCCAACTCCAGTGACGGAGAGCGACTCCGGGTAGGCAGCTGCTGCTTGGTAGAAAGTGACCCAGGGCGGGAATACTTGAATTACCCCACGGGGGTTGGTGAGTTTCGCCTCATCCCCACCAACCCAGGCACTGGACCATTTCCCTGTCCTTAAAGTGCTGGGTTCAGACCCGGTAGAGAGGGAAGGCCCGGGTTCCCTTACCCCAACCCATGGGCCAACCCTTCCACTGGCTCGCTCCAGCAGGACCCTGTTGTTGGGCTTGAGCCAAGAAGGTTATACACCTGTGAATTAGAGACACTTGTCTGTGGAGGAGTTAACAAGGGGAAAAGGGGATCCAGTAGATATAGTATACTTAGATTTCCAGAAAGCCTTGAACAAGGTCCCTCACCAAAGGCTCTTGTGTAAATTAGATTGTCGTGGTATAAGAGGGAAGGTCCTTTCATGGACTGAGAACTGGTTAAAAGATAGGAAACAAAGGGTAAGAATAAATGGTAAATTTTCAGAATGGAGAGGTGTAACTAGTGGTGTCAGTCCTAGGATCAATCCTGTTCAACTTATTCAGAAAGAATCTCTAGAGAAAGGGGTAAGCAGTGAGGTGGCAAAGTTAGTGGGCGATACTAAGCTGTTTAAGATAGTCAAGACCCAAGCAGACTGTGAAGAACTTCAAAAAGATCTCACCGAACTGAGTGACTGGTCAACAAACGGCAAATTAAATTTCATGTGGATAATTGAAAAGTAATGCACATTGGAAAAAAGAACCCCAACTACACACTACACTATGATGGGAGCTATTCTGGCTACAACTAATCAGGAAAGAGATCTTGGAGTTATTTTGGATAGTTCTCTGAAAACGTCCACACAGTGCGCAGAGGCACTCAAAAAAGCAAATAGGATGCTAGGAATTATTTAAAAAGGGATAGAAAATAAGATGAAGAATATCTTACTGCCCCTAAATAAAACTATAGTACGACCACATCCTCAATACTGTGTACAGATGTGGTTTCCTCACCTCAAAAAAGATATTTAGGCATTAGAAAAGGTTAAGAAAAGAGCAACTATAATGATTAGGGGTTTGGAATGGGTCCCATATGAGGAGAGGCTAAAGAACCTGGGACTTCAAACAGCGCACAGTCAACCTGCGGAACTCTTTGCCAGAGGAGGCTGTGAAGGCTAGGAGTATAAGAGAGTTTAACAGATATTTATAAATTAAAGTTAAGATATTTATAAATTCATGGAGGTTAGGTCCATAAAAAGCTATTAGCCAGGGGGTAAGGAATGATGTCCCTGTCCTCTGTTTGTCAAAGGCTGGAGAAGGATGGCAGGAGACAAATTGCTTGATCACTGTCTTCGGTCCACCCCTTCTGGGGCACCTGGCACCGGCCATTGTCGCCAGACAGGATACCGAGATAGACGGACCTTTGGTCTGACCCAGTACGGCCATTCTTATGTTCATATGTTCTTATGACTTTAGCCGAGAAGGCTGTACACCTGTGAATTGGAGTCACTTACCTATGGACTTGAGGCAAGAAGGCTGTGTACTTGTTAATTAAGGATCTTTATCGGTGGACCTTAGCCTGGAAAGCTGTGTTTCTGTTGATCTGAGACCCACACCGGGGAATCGTTTAAAGATGGGACACTAGGCTATTAAGCAGAGGAAGATCCAATAGGGTAAAATACAACGGACACTCAAAGCCGTAGCCACACTCACCTCTTTCACATATGGGGACAGGAGGATCCCAGCTACCATTGTTTTGGCACCGAAGCCGAGAACTCCCACGCAAGGTGTAACCAGGCTCGCATTCCAACACCGCGACGTCTCCAGGGCTGTAGAGGGCTAGAGCCCCATTCGTTCTGCCGTTTTCCAGTTCTGGGCTCACGCATGTCACTGAAAGGGAAAGCAAAGTCTCCAAAGACCTTTACAGCGAGGGGCTGGAGGGCTCCATGTTCCAGCTGTCGTACAGTAAATAGATGCCTGTCTGGTAAGAATAGCCGGGCTCGCAGCTGTAATTTTCAGACACTCACCTACGGGGCAGAGGAAGATCCAATGGGGTGAAATACAATGGACACTCAAAGCCGTAGCCACACTCACCTCTTTCACAGATGGGGACAGGAGGATCCCAGCTACCATCGTTTTGGCACCGAGGCCGAGAGCTCCCACGCAAGGTGTAACCAGGCTCACATTCCAGCACCGCGACATCTCCAGGGCCGTAGCGGGCCAGCGCCCCATTCGTTCTGCCGTTCTCCAGTTCTGGGCTCAGGCATGTCACTGAAAGGGGAAGCGTAACCACCGCTTTAGACCTCAAAACGCACATGACATGGAATAGACCCTTTACCCACAGAGCGATCTCTGTTGATAAGTCTTTTGCTTCAACCCCATCTGTATTACTCGAGTATCACTTTCTCTAGTCACCATTATCCACTCCTTTAGCAGGAACAGTACCCCTCTGCACTGACAGAAATGTTCACCGCTGGTACAGGTGCATGCGATGCTCCTGAAGTTCAAGGAGCTCTTATATGTCAGCTGATTGGTTGTTAATCAGAAAGTTCTCTTGCACTCCATTTAAATCCTTACGTGTGTCTGACACACAGAGCAAGGCAATGCAAAGGAAACTGAAATGCACCTTTATATGGAGGGAGGGAAAGCTCCAAGCTCCCGATGCCTCACAAGGAAATGACACCTCCCAAACAAGGGAGCGCACAGAATCACAATGGTAATTGAGAAACATCCAATAGGAAGAAAAAAATCCGGCTCCTTTTTAGGCATCTGTAATTGAACACGCAATTTGGGCCCATTAGTGTGCAGCTGGCACTACCAGCCCATTGCTTTTTTCACTCTTTGACTCATTGGCAACACTCGCCCTCTTACTGAATTGTCAAAAGCAGCTTGATTGCAAGACAAGTGTCAAGGGGGGAATAAGGGATGGTTCTCTCTATGAACTAAAGGCCGTACTCTACATCCCATGAAAGAGTAACAACTGTGTCTAACGACCAGACTTCTCATAGTTTATAATAATTCTAGATAACTGTGACCTTTAGCAGAGGAAGCGGAATTACCCACAAATCCTGCAGGGGGCCAAGAAGTTCTTGAACATCCTCTTCTCAATCACTTCCAGTTCCCATTTCAATATGGGCTAGACACTTGGCAACTTAACAGAGGAAGATCCAATGGGGTGAAATACAACGGACACTCAAAGCTGAAGCCACACTCACCTCTTTCACACACGGGGACAGGAGGATCCCAGCTACCATCGTTTTGGCACCGAGGCTGAGAGCTCCCACGCAAGGTGTAACCAGGCTCGCATTCCAACACCGCGACGTCTCCAGGGCCATAGGGGGCCAGCGCCCCATTTGTTCTGCCGTGCTCCAGTTCTGGGTTCACGCATGTCACTGAAAGGGGAAGCGTAACAACCGCTTTAGACTCCAAAGCGCATGTGGGATTGAATGGACACGTTACCGACACAGCCGTGTCCATTGATGAGTGTTTTGCTTCAACTTTATCTGTATTTCTCGAGTATCCCTTCCTCTAGGCACCTTTATCCATTCCTTCAGCAGGAACAGTACCCCTCTGCACTCACAGAACCATTCACTGCTGGTACAACTGGATGTGATGTTCTTGAAAGTGCAGGAGCTCCTTCTGGCAGCTGTGACTTTTGCTCCTGTCTCACTGCTTGTTTAGATACAAACTGTGAAATCTATTGAATTGGTGGCTTGTCTCAAAGTTCTCTTGGATGAATTTAAATCCTCACGTGTGTCTGATATACTGAGCGAGACAAAGGGAATAGCAAAGAGACCTGAAATGTACCTTTGCATTGAAGGAGGAGGAGGCTCCGTCCTCACTTGGATACCGAGCAGAGGAAGATCAAAGTGAGCTGTTTCAGGTTTAAGTACAGTTACAAAACTTCCCCTTACTCAGGCCCATTGCTTTTGGTCCCCTGGGTTATTTCTCACAGCTACCATAATGCTGCAAATCTGCCCCCATAGGTGACCAAGTAAGGTCCCCCATATCTCAAAGCCCCCTGCCTTCAGGTGCCTGCCCTGAGCCTCCCACACTCTGCCCCGACTCCTGCACCCCAACCGCCTGCACTAACACCCCCCACCTTAAAGTCCTCTTCCCTGAATCCTGCACTCCCACACTTTGACCTCAGCCCTCCCAAACTGAGCCCCTCACACCCAACCCTCTACACTGAGCATCCCCAAACCTCTCAGCCTTCTGCCCTGACTCCTGCACCCCACTCCCTGCCCCAAACGCCCAACCCCTACCTTGACTCTAGCACCACTGCACTGAGCCCCCCATATCTCCCAGACCCTTGACCTGACTTCTCACCTCCATGTCCTGCCCCGAGCCCTCCCACTCCATCCAGCCCCTGTCTTGACTCCTGCCCCCACCTTCTCCTCTACGCTCCATCCCCTGCCCAGACTCCTGTACCCTCCAATTCCTGCTCTGAGCCCGCCGCCACACCCAACCTCCTGCACTGACTCCTGCACCCCCACCGTCTGCTCAGAGCCTCATCATTGAAAGAAAGCATGTATCTTTTCCTTTTCACTCCTGAAACCCTAAGCTTTACTCCTGTTAAGGCCTCAAGCAATGCTGGGTACATTTGCTAAGAAGGGAACAGCCGGGCTCAGCTGTAATTTTCAGACATTCCACTGGTGAACACTGCCAAGGCCTGGTTGTTGGGCTTTCTGTTGCCAATGTTCATTAGAGAGTCACCATGCCACACCGTAGGGAAGGTAGAGCTGAACCAGAGCTCATGACGCCCAATATATAGGAGGGAAAAGATCCACATGGTTGATCTGACCCTAACAGCAGTGAGGCTAATGCAAACTGCGGTAGAGTTCCCTACCTCCATCGCATTCACATTCCCCCAAACACCCTTATAGCTTGACACGGTTTCTGACACCATCGACGCATTCCCAGCCATCTTAGGAAGGCTCCAAGGGCTCCTTCCCCTGTGTATTTAGTGTTTACAGTGGAAATTCTTCCACTTTAGGACTGCTGATTGGTCGGCTCAGACCTTCAAGGGAACTTGTTCAAAGAGCAGGGCTGGTCACCATCCAGCTCTTTTGGGATCTATTCACAGGGTGGAAAAGCCCAGGCACTATGGAGATGAGCTGAGCAAAGACTAGGACAGCTGGAGCTGATATTTGCTTTTCCCTTCCAGATCCCATTACCAGTCCCACAGTCTGTAGAAAAGAGCTGGATGGTAAGCACAGTGTCAAGAGGGGGAAGGGGGATGGTTCCATGCAGGACCTCAAGGGTCGGATTTTACATTTAAGGAAAGTGAAAAAACGTCCTATTACCAAAAGGACGGCTCCTAATGGATAAAAATTCCAAGTCAATTGAGAAATTCAGCAGAGAAAGTAAAAAGACCCAAAAACTTTCCGTGGACCAAGAAGTCATTGAATATCCTCTTCTTGACCACTTCCAGTTCCCATTTCAAGATGACACTGACACTCGGATCCCGAGCAGAGGAAGACCAGAGTGCCCTGCTTTCAACTCTAAATAGAGTTACAGAAATTCCACCCAGGGTCATTTCTCACAGCTGGAACAGTGAGAGGACTCTTGACCCCCCACTGGAATTGTGGGAAAGCACCCGGATTGCAGGAAAGAGAAGGGACAGAGTTAGCTGCCACCCCCATTGTTCTCAGAGTCCTGCCAGCGCCACTCCCAACTTAGCAAACTTCTTACACTCTGGGTCTGTTCCTATCTATCAGGACCCTCCACCTCGCCCCTCACACCAGTCCCCAAAGTCTGTTGCTTAGAGGTGAGCAGCAGGCAGAGCAGTTTCATCCTGGGTCAGTGTTTGTGGGGCTCACGGCTCAGACAGAAGAGAAACTCGTTTGTAGATGCAGCTTACGAACAATTCGGAGTTTGACACTTGCCTCGCTCACAGACTGGCACAGGTGGATCCCACGTCTGATCTGTCTGGCACCGGCTCACTCGGTGACCCTTCATGGTGTAGCCAGGATCACACTCAAAGGTCACGCTGTCCTTATACGAATAGACAGGGCGCTCGCCAGGTTCTCGTCTTCCATTCTCAATCTGTGGGGCTGGGCATCTAACCTCTGCAATAGAAATGCTTTTGCTGAACCGCGGGGCCAGATAGGAAGACAGACATTTCTGCAGCCCTCCAGCCTTTGTCAGCCTTTCAACCCATGTCACTTGTTGCACCAGCCTGTGTTATTCCTCTTTGAAAATACAGATTGTTGTGGGCTATGTGGGGGGCTGCTCTGAGAGGCGGAGATACTCTGGTAAGCGATATGTGCACTGCCCCAGTGCAGTTCGTATTCATGTAACAATTCCACTGGGTCAGTGGCATGAAGGAGACGGCCCAGAGAGGGGATTCCTTGGTCTAGATGCAGCAGTTCTTCCCAACCGACCACAGAGGCTGCACGCAAAATAACTCTTCACAAAGTAGCCTCTGTTCATTGCACACACCGCTCCCGCACCATCCAAACACTCGAAGCAGAACAAGCGCCCACACAACACAACCAGCACACACGGTGAGCCCTGTCACACAGCCCCACACCACAGGACAGATTTTTCAGTCACTACTTGCACAAATCAACACACAGATCCATGTCACACACGCTCACCATGACACTGCATTCGGGTTTCTTAGAACCATGGCCACTGAGCGAAGAGTAGCTAGGAGAGCGCACTGGATATGCAATACACAAACTTCCACTCACCACCTCTCTTCTGTTCCCCAGTTCTACCCCTGTGTGGCTCGGGTTAGAGACCTTCAACAGCCTTCCTACACCCTTGGGACTATCCCGGTTCTGCACTCGGGGCTGCTCTAGAGGTGCACTCAACGATACTGGTTTCCCATTGAACTCTTCACGTCTGCTCTAAAACTATTCACTCTAACGTGCATCGTGGAAATCTTGTGGAGACGTTGCACAAGGCAGGAAGTCTAAGCGCCGGGATTTAACTGCATCTTCACACTGGGGGATTTCTTAGACTTTTTATCCATGACAAAGCAGAGCTGGGAGGGTTGCCCTCATACAAACCCCACCTCCACAGCGAGGGGCAGGTGGACGCCAAACTCCGTTTAGTCCATCCTCGGTTGTGCATAAAAGAGAGGCCTCTCCAGTCGGCGGGTAACCGTTATCACATGTGTAAGTTACAGCTGACCCATAATAGAATTCATCCATTAAATCCCCATTGTGCTTTCCATTGGGAATATGTGGAGGGGGTTTACACGGAATACCTGGAGAGACACAGGAGGAGTGAATTGAGAATCAAACAGTCACTCCCCGGAGTCTGTGGTACCTGAGATCTCTCACCGAAGATGCACACCTGTCCTATGTTACAATGCCAGTCCTATATTAAACTAAATAATGGGCTATGAACAAGGTAAGAGAAACAAGAGAGTTGTTTAGAGTTAAAGGAGGAACACATACAGAGAGAAATGAGTTACAATTTTAAGTTTCAAAAGATGACACGAGCTTCTGTAATACGCAAGCTGTATGTGTCCTTTTGAGGGCTACCCTGGATGGTCAGAGGTCTACAGGTCTTCCTTGTTGAGCGCGGAATGCCATGTGTTGACGTAAATTAGCATTTTCCACTGGGTAATGCTGCTCTCCTGAGACTGAGGGTTGAGTGTTGTAGAGCAACTGCTTTTTATATTTCCATACCCAACACTGAAATATGGCTTTATAACATGGGATACAGATTTATACATGGGAGGAAAGCATGCAGCAACATCAGAGAATTGCATCAAGTATAAACACTTGGTTGTAACTGACCATCTATTTTAACAACCCTAACACACAGGTGAATCAGACAGGTTCCCAGCTTTGTATTTGTCAGTATTTCCTGAGGCGTGATGCTCTTGGCATGAGCTACGAGCATCTGACGTGTTACACGTTTTGCTTGGTGCCTTTTTTCTGCTACTCAATCGGCAAAGAAGGACCGAGTTCTTATGGTCAGGGACTTCCTGTGCCTCATTTCCCACTCTGGAAAGCAGGGATCATAATGCTTCCCTTAAGTTACATTTGCATGGCAAGCAGAAAAGAGGGGAAAGCACACAGACCGAGATTTGTAACCTACTTACGCTCACAAAAGGGCATTTCCCCACTCCACGCGACACGCATTCCAGAAATCACACATCGTCGGGAAGACTCTCCGATCAACCGGTGCCTGCAAATAGGCAGAGGGGTTATCAGTTGTTACCTGCCCCTCTGTTGTTTGAATTCTCCTGCAGAGTTTAGGTATTTGGGACGTGCTTCTCCCCAGCTACAGCAAGTAGAGACCAACACCACTGACTGCTGGTGTAAAGGCTCCTTCACCTTTTTAGAACTCCTGGCCTGCCTGGATATGCATACTTCAAATATTCTTTGCGAAAATTAGGGCATATAACCTGTCCTTGGAGAGCTTGTAATCCTCTGAATGTGTATATCCTATTTCTGTGTAGGTATCCGTCTTGTATATGAAGTTAGAATTATGAAGTATAAGCCCATTTATATCTGTATATGAGCTAATAGTGGAGATTAGGAGTACTCTAGGAAACTAACGGCCCGCTGCTCAGAACAATGATCTTTGAATAGTCAGTTTTCCTGTATGCCTGAATTGTGGTAGGTCCCACAAAGACAGGTGACCATGCACCTGGTGCTGGGTCCATGCTGAATTTTGTACTTTATCACACAGCTAGGGAGATGGAATCTCTATTTCCTGTGCTGGATAAATGCTATTTAAGGAATGGGAAGCAATGATTGTCTTCAACTGGCATCACAGACTTCTCCCCACCCCAGGAGGATACAGGAAAACCCCTGGAAACAGAGGGCATCTAAGAAGAGCAGGGAGAATTTGCTAGGCCCAATCCAGAAAGATGAGCTCTGGCCTGGAAAAGACTTTACCTGAAATAAGAAGTAGGGTGAGAAGTTATGATTCATAACAACTTCTCTTGGTTTGTTAGTCTTAACGGAGGGTTTTGTTAAGTCATTTACTAGATATTTGCTCTATTTGTTGTCACTTGCAGCTGGTGATGAAAGGGAGGAACATCTTATGAGCTACGCTGTACAAACCGGATGCTTAGTGAGATGGATTTATTTGGAGTTTTGCTCCCATGGGGCTCTGCACCAGAGTGTTGTGCCAAGTTCCCATGACTGAGCCTTCTAGGGGCTGAATTGCTCTCAGTGTCTCTGTTGCTCTGCTGCGGGCTGTGACCCCAACTCTGTGCCCTTATGGGGAAGACCAGAGCTTCAGGATCAGCAGGACTGGGTGGTGGGCCATGGTTCCCCAATGTATTCCATCCCTGTGCAGATTTTCTCCATCAATCTGCACAATAAATGTATTTATATGCACCAAGGCATGTGTGAAATTGCATCGCCAGTAGAAACAAAAATCAGGCTGCGGGCACACTGCTAACCAACGGCCCGGCATTTCATCTCTCCTGAGCAGCCACACAAGCACACAGCTACGGGGAACACAGAGGGTGGGGTGCCCCACGGGGAAGTTAGGTGGCCTCAGTGCTGTGATCAGCTCCCCAGGTGACCCAACCCATCACACCTACTCTCCACAGGAGACGTCTCTCCTCACCCAGCACTTGCAGGCAGAACATTCAGTTGGCCGAAACGGCAACTAAAGAGTGTACTATAAATGGGAGAGCGTGAGAGAATGCAAGGGAAGAGGAAAGAGGGAGGTTTATATCAATCAATCTGTTCTCACACATTGATCCTAGAATCAGGAACTAGGGGAGTACGGGGATTTCTCTTTCTGTTGCATAGCTGCAAGCTAGGCCCAAGTAGTGAGCTCAGGCAGTCAGAAACATACCCTTCCTCACACGAGAAGTTGACCTTTGACCCAAACAGCATATCTGTGACATTCATTCTGCCGTTCTCCAGCTCTCCTGGATGACCGCACGATTTCCCTGGTAGAGGACAAGAGGAGAATTACGTTTTGCTCTTTCTAAGCAACAGTTACACCAAGGCGCTATCCATATCAAACACTCTGCAGAAAAGATCTCATTTAGAAGAGCCCACACTGGGCAACGACACAGAGTTTTACTGCTCATTATGAACTATTTAAACATGGGTTACATTTTGTAGCGTGGCTGCAAGTGCCATTAGGAGCTTTAGGGAACAGCAGAAACAAGTAGCATGTAGACACTCACTGTTACAGAACTCGAGTGGTTCTGACCACGTTCCATTTGGAAGGCATGTAATAGTGGGTCGAATACCAGGGTGTCTAGTGTATCCAGGCCGGCAAGTATAGTTTGCAGTCTCCCCAACAGGAAAGTAGGACTGATTTCTATACTCGCTCTTGAGCTCAGCAAAGCTTAACCTCGCGGGGACACCACAGCCAACTGGCAAGAACAGAAACACACGTGAGAAAAAACAGGGGTGATGGGAAGAATATTTCAATGAAAATCGGAACGCTTTTAAGAAGAGCTTAAAATGGGCTGATTTACAGGATAGGGGAAAAGGCCCAGGGTGCCTGTATTCTGCAAAACCAACTATCGTTTTAGGGATGCAACACATAGAAAGAAGATGAAAAACCATTGACCTAGATTCCCTTTAACCCCGGAACTCAAATGGTCCCACCCTTCTACTTTACTGTCCCTGGAAAACTCCCCTGTCTCCCTTGAGGATCTCGAGTGCAATTTGTTGAGAGATGCATGAGTCCTGCAGAACTGTGTTTCCATTCACACCTTTAGGCTGCTCAGCGAGACAGATACATGTCTGTCAGGAGGGCTGGCAGGACGCAGGGGACCAGCTATCACAGTGATGAAGACATCAGGAGACTGGGAGGAGAGGCAGGGGGATATCTGTATTTTCCACATTCACAGCTGAAAACCGACCCCAGGACACAGATGGAGACTATATTTTAGCCTCCAGGCACTCCCCTGCCGGATACTGACCATCTCAGTGACCCAGCAATCACCCTTGACTCACACTTACCTGGTTGTATGCAGACTGGAACCGGGGGATCCCAGGTTGCATCATCTCCGCACTCAATCTGCCTGCTGCCATCCAGGGTGTAGCCAGGATCACATTTAAAACTCACCCTGTCCCTGGGTTTGTAGACAGGGCCACGTCCATCTACTAGCTGTCCATGCTGGATTTCTGGGGCCACGCACAGGACCTCTGAAAGGGTGCAGAAGGCATCAGCTTGCCTGGCTAGCAGAGCTGTTCAGTGGGTGCTCGGCACCTCTGCTCTGCACTGGCTGCGTCCCAGTGCTAGGTTGCCTAAAATCATCTTTCCGGTGGCATTGTACGGTTGGGATCCTGGGGACCAGAGGCTCCTGGTGTTTCCTCTCTGACATAGAGAGTGCAGGGCTGGCAGATAAGCTCCCTGCACTTGGTACCAATCAGTAAAGGCTTGTTGGTTTTTAGGACACACTCTGCAAATCTGCCCTGCTCACTCAGCGTGTGACCCTGGTGGGAATCGATGGCTGAGGCTTGTGAGTCTGTCCGCATGCTGGAGGGGAACGTGGGGATCAGATGCTAGTTTTTGTAATTCACAACCCGGGTGCCTATGGAGTCAGACAGATACTTTTTTCAAATATTTCCCTCCTCTGTGTGTGGGTTCTCATAGGGCCGCAATGGCTACAGTACGGCCCACGGGCCCCCGCACGCTGACCCCAGATTTTCAGCAGTCAGAGGAGCACATGGCCCCCGCACCTGCTCTGAGACTCATGCAGGGGCATGGAAGGAAGGGAGCCTGTCTGAGAAACCTGCTGGGATGCTGGCCAGGAGTCATCTAGGTTAAACGTCTCCCATCCACAGCTTGTCTATGGCAACTTAGCCCCTTAGCAACTTCGCTTAACAGCCTCGCCTCTTAGCAACTTCGTGGGTTAGACATGCAGTGTACATCCAGTACCTTTATTTTCCAAAGCATTTATTTTGCCATGTGTGTACGTAAATGGAGCTTTAATTCCCTACTCTGAATTCTGTCCCACTAGTCAGTTTATCTTTCAAGTGAAATCCTATGGAAGAAATTTCTTCCTCTTAGCGCTAACTAACAGAACATAAACAGACCTTCACACCGAGGGGCCGCAGGGCTCCATGTTCCAGCTGCTGTACAGTGAATAGATGCATGCCCGGTAAGGGAATAGCCGGGCTCACAGCTGTAATTTACAGACACTCCACTGGTGAATACTGCCAGGGCCTGGCTGTCGGGCTTCCCGTTGGTGATGAGTGGAGGGGAGGGGCAGTGCAGCACTGTAGGAAAAGAAGCAGAGCTCATGAAGGCTAATCTGTAGCAGGGAATAGAACCACATGCTTGTAATGAGTCAAGCCCAACACAACTGCAGTGAGATATGCCAAACGTTACCCACCTCCATTCCCCTCCAACTCATGAATAACTCTCCCCACCGTCCCCACACACACACCCTGGTCACTGTTCCTAACTCCACGGACACATTCCCAGCCATCTTAAGAAGGCTGCAAAGGCTGCTGCCCCTGTGTATTTAGGGTTGTAAATGTTGCTACTTTGGAACTATTGATTGGTGGGCTAAGGCCTTCCCTAGGGTCCCTTAGCGGTTGGGGGGGCTTTAGAGGGCAGGGCTGGCCAGGACCATTCAGATCCCATTTCCAATCCCACAGTCTGTTTGTCATTCGTGCTCACTCCTGCCACATCTTATTGGTCCCAATGGGGGGAAAGATAAAGGACACTCAAAGCCGTAGCCACACTCACCTTTTTCGCAGATGGGCACAGGAGGATCCCAGCTCCCATCACTCTGGCACCGAGGCCGAGAGCTCCCACGCAAGGTGTAACCAGGCTCGCATTCCAACACCGCGACATCTCCAGGGCTGTAGGGGGCCAGCGCCCCATTCGTTCTGCCGTTCTCCAGTTCCGGGCTCATGCATGTCACTGAAAGGGGAAGCGTCACAGCCGCTTTAGACTCCAAAACATACGTGGGATGGAATGAACGATTTACCCCCAGAGCCATGTCCATGGATGAGTCTTTTGCTTCAACCTCATCTGTATTTCTCGAGTATCACTTCCTATAGGCACCTTTATCCATTCCTTCAGCAGGAACGTGACCCCTCTGCAAGCACAGAACCATTCACCACTGGTACAAGTGGATACAATGCTCATGAAAACAGAGAAGCTCCTTCTCGCAGCAGTGACTGTTGCTCGTGCATCTCACTGGTGGTTTAGACCCAAACTGTGAAATCTCCTGAATTAGTGGTTCGACGGAAACTTCTCTTGGACTCTGTGATGGGGTGCTTACACCCCGGATTTTGGTTAGGGGGAGCGCTGCCCTTTCGGGTGAAAGTACCTCGGTGTGTCGGCCTGCTGCACTTGCTCCTAGGACTCAGAGGCAAATCCGCCTCCTTTTAGGACCCGGGGAGGGCATCAGCTAGAAGTGAAAGTTTGCGGCCGGGGGCATTTACACCAGCATTCCCCCTGCAGGATCTTTAAGTGTCCCCGGACTGCCAGGGAAAGGGGGAGATTCGGGAGGAGGACCACTCGGCGTGAAGGCGGAGAGGGTGCAGAAGCACACCTGAAGCGAGTCCGTCCACTGACCCCTAGCAAGACTCGCCTGACAAGAGATGCTGAGTGGGCCAGAGGAGTCAACATCCCTGTTCAGGGCAGGCCAGGACTCTTCAGACCTGCCTAAGGGAGGGGAAATGCTAGCGGCAGCAGAGGGGATAGGTCATCCCCAGGCTAAGGACCCTCGGCCAGGTAGGGGTTCCGTAGAGATCGAGGCAGAGGGGATCACTAGTCCAAGCCGAAAGATCCTCACTCCAGCCATCGCTGAGGCGTTCATCTTGACAGAGTCACCTGGCTGTGTCCCCAACTCCAGTGACGGAGAGCGACTCCAGATAGGCAGCCACTGCTTGGAAGAAAGTGACCCAGGGCGGGAATACTTGCGTTACCCCATGGGGGTTGGTGAGTTTGGGCTCATCCCCACCAACCCGGGCAGTGGACCATTTCCTTGCCCTTAGGATACTGGGTTGGGACTCGGTGGAGAGGGAAGGCCCGGGTTCCCTTACCCCAACCCGTGGGCCAACCCTCCCACTGACTCGCTCCAGCAGGACCCTGTTGTTGGGCTTGAGCCAAGAAGGCTGTACACCTGTGAATTAGAGACACTCGTCTGTGGAGGAGTTAACAAACATATGGACAAGGGGGATCCAGAAGATATAGTATACTTAGATTTCCAGAAAGCCTTGAACAAGGTCCCTCAACCAAAGGCTCTTGTGTAAATTAAATTGTCGTGAGATAAGAGGGAAGGTCCTTTCATGGACTGAGAACTGGTTAAGAGACAAAAATCAAAGGGTAAGAATAAATGGTAAATTTTCAGAATGGAGAGGTGTAACTAGTGGTGTCCTCCAAGGGTCAGTCCTTGGATCAATCCTGTTCAACTTATTCATAAAGAATCTCTAGAAAAAGGGGTAAGCAGTGAGGTGGCGAAGTTTGTGGACGATACTAAGCTGTTTAAGATAGTCAAGACCGAACTGAGTGATTGGGCAAATTAAAGTTCATGTGGATAATTGAAAAGGAATGCACATTGGAAAAAAGGACCCCAACTATACATACACTATGATGGGAGCTAATTTAGCTACAACTAATCAGGAAAGAGATCTTGGAGTTATTTTGGATAGTTCTCTGAAAACGTCTACGCAGTGGGCACTCATAAAAGCAAATAGGATGCTAGGAATTATTAAAAAAGGGATAGAAAATAAGACGAAGAATATCTTACTGCCCCTAAATAAAATTATAGTACACCCACATCCTGAATACTGCGTTCAGATGTGGTTTCCTCACCTCAAAAATGATATTTTGGCATTAGAAATGGTTAAGAAAAGAGCAACTATAATGATTAGGGGTTTCGAATGGGTCCCATATGAGGAGAGGCTAAAGAGACTGGGACTTTTCAGTTTAGAAAAGAGGAGACTGAGAGGGGATATGATAGAGGTCTATAAAATCATGAGTGGTGTGGCGAGGATGAATAGCGAAAAGTTATTTACTTGTTCCCATAATATAAGAACTAGAGGACACCAAATGAAATTAATGGGTAGCAGATTTTAAACTAATTAAAGAAAGTTCTTCACACAGTGCACAGTCCACCTGCAGAACTTTCCAGAGGAGGCTGTGAAGGCTAGGACTATAAGAGAGTTTAAAAAATAGTTATAAATTAAAGATATTTATAAATTCATGGAGGTTAGGTCCATAAAAGGCTATTAGCCAGGGGGTAAGGAATGATGTCACTGTCCTCTGTTTGTCAAAGGCTGGAGAAGGATGGCAGGAGACAAATTGCTAGATCACTGTCTTCGGTCCACCCCTTCTGGGGTGCCTGGCACCGGCCATTGTCGCCAGACAGGATACCGGGCTAGACGGACCTTTGGTCTGACCCAGTACGGCCATTCTTATGTTCATATGTTCTTATGACTTTAGCCGAGAAGGCTGTACACCTGTGAATTGGAGTCACTTACCTATGGACTTGAGGCAAGAAGGCTGTGTACTTGTTAATTAAGGATCTGTACTGGTGGACCTTAGCCTGGAAAGCTGTGTTTCTGTTGATCTGAGACCCACACCGGGGAATCGTTTAAAGATGGGACACTCGGCTATTAAGCACAGGAAGATCCAATAGGGTAAAATACAACGGACACTCAAAGCCGTAGCCACACTCACCTCTTTCACAGATGGGGACAGGAGGATCCCAGCTACCATTGTTTTGGCACCGAAGCCGAGAACTCCCACGCAAGGTGTAACCAGGCTCGCATTCCAACACCGCGACGTCTCCAGGGCCGTAGCGGGCCAGCGCCCCATTCGTTTTGCCGTTCTGCAGTTCTGGGCTCACGCATGTCACTGAAAGGGGAAGTGTAACAACCACTTTAGACCCCGAAGCGCACGTGGCATGGAATAGACCCTTTACCCACAGAGTGATTTCCATTGATAAGTCTTTTCCTTCAACCCCATCTGTATTTCTCGAGTATCACTTTCTCTAGTCACCATTATCCACTCCTTTAGCAGGAACAGTACCCCTCTGCACTGACAGAAATGTTCACCGCTGGTACAGGTGCATTGCGATGCTCCTGAAGTTCAAGGAGCTCTTATATGTCAGCTGATTGGTTGTTATTCAGAAAGTTCTCTTGCACTCCATTTAAATCCTTACGTGTGTCTGACACACGGAGCAAGGCAATACAAAGAAAACTGAAATGCACCTTTATACGGAGGGAGGGAAACCTCCAAGCTCCCGATGCCTCACAAGGAAATGACACCTCCCAAACAAGGGAGCGCACAGAATCACAATGGTAATTGAGAAACATCCAATAGCAAGAAAAAAATCCGGCTCCATTTTAAGCATCTGTAACTGGACACGCAATTTGGGCCCATTAGTGTGCAGCTGGCACTACCAGCCCATTGCTTTTTTCACTCCCCTCCTTACTGCATTGTAGAAATCAGCTTGATTGCAAGACAAGTGTCAATGGGGGAAAAGGGGATGGTTCTCTGCATGAACTAAAGGCCGTACTCTACATCCAATGGAAGAGTGACAACTGTGTGTAATGACCAGAAGGACTTCTCACACTTGATATAAAATTCTAGTTAACTGTGACATTTAGCAGAGGAAGCGGACTTACCCGCAAATCCTGCAGAGGGCCAAGAAGTTCTTGAACATCCTCTTCTCAGTCACTTCCAGTTCCCATTTCAAGATGGGCCAGACACTCGGCAACTGAGCAGAGGAGGATCCAATGGGGTGAAATACAACGGACACTCAAAGCCGTAGCTACACTCACCTCTTTCACAGATGGGGACAGGAGGATCCCAGCTACCATCGTTTTGGCACCGAAGCCGAGAACTCCCACGCAAGGTGTAACCAGGCTCGCATTCAAACACTGCGACGTCTCCAGGGCCGTAGGGGCCCAGTGCCCCATTCGTTTTGCCATTCTCCAGTTCTGGGCTCATGCACGTCACTGAAAGGGGAAGCATAACAACCGCTTTAGACTCCAAAGCTCACTTGGGATGAAATGGACACATTACCAACACAGCCATGACCATTGATGAGCCTTTTGCTTCAACCTTATCTGTTTTTATTGAGCATCACTTCCTCTATGCACCTTTATCCCTTCCTTCAGCAGGAACAGTACCCCTCTGCACTCTCAGAACCATTCACCGCTGGTACAACTGGATGCGATGTTCTAGAAAGTACAGGAGCTTCTTCTGGCAGCTGTAACTATTGCTCCTTTCTCACTACTGGTTTAGATACAAGCTGTGAAATCTACTGAATTGGTGGCTCGTCTCAAAGTTCTCTTGGACTCGTTTAAATCCTCGTGTGTGTCTGATATACGGAGCGAGGCAAAGGGAATAGCAAAGAGAACCAAAGTACACCTTTATATTGACAGAGCAAGTGGCTCCAAACTCTGGACGTTGTACAGTGATGTTTTGCCTCCCCAAGAAGGAAGTATCCAGCATTGTAATGACAACTTTCAGTTATCCACCAGCTAGAGAAAATACAAACCGGCTCCTTTCAGCAACTGAAATTGGACTATTTAGCATTGGTGGTGTATTACAATGCCAGTACTAATAGGCCATTCCCTTTTGCAATCTTTTACTCCTTTGCAAAACTCTAGTGCTTATGCCACTGTAGAAGAGAGCTTGACTGCAAGAAAAAAGGCCAAGTGAAAAAATGGAGATGGTTCCACGCCGGAATTAAAGGTCCGTACTCTATGTAAAAAGTGAGAGTGACAAATGTGTCTGATTACTAGAAAGAGTGTTCAGACTAGATAAACATTCCAAGTTTATTGAGAAATTCACCATAAAAATTGAAAGGATAAAAAAAAAGTGCAGTGGGCCTGGAGTTATTGTATATCCTCCTCTCAACCACTTCCAGTTCCCATTTCAAGATGGGATGAACAATCAGCTATTGAGCACAGGAAGATCTAATGGGGATAAAATACTACGGACACTCGAAATGTGAGCCACACTCACCTATTTCACAGATGGGGACAGGTGGATCCCAGCTACCATCACTCTGGCACCGAGGCCGAGAGCTCCCACGCAAGGTGTAACCAGGCTGGCATTCCAATACCGCGACGTCTCCAGAGCCGTAGGGCGCCAGCGCCCCATTCGTTCTGCCATTCTCCAGTACCGGGCTCACGCATGTCACTGAAAAGCGAAGCATAACAACCGCATTAGACTCCAAAGCACACTTGGGATGGAATGGACCCTTTTCCCACAAAGCCTTGTCCGTTGATGAGTCCTTTGCTTCAACCTCATCTGTATTTCTCGAGTATCACTTCCTCTAGGCACCTTTATCCATTCCTTCAGCAGGAAAGTTACCCCTCTGCAAGCACAGAACCATTCACCGCTGGTACAAGTGGGTACGATGCTCATAAAATAGAGAAACTCCTTCTGGTAGCAGTGACTTTTGCTCCTGCATCTCAGTGGTGGTTTAGACCCAAACTGTGAAATCTGCTGACTGGTGGCTCGTCTCACAGTTCTCTTGGATGAATTTAAATCCTCATGTTCATCTGACACATTGAGCGAGGCAAAGGAAGTAGCAAAGAGACCTGAAATGCACCTTTGCATTGAAGGAGGAGGAGGCTCCATCCTCACTTGGACACCGAGCAGAGGAAGATCAAAGTGCGCTGTTTCAGGTTTAAGTACAGTTACAAAACTTCCCCTCACTCAGGCCCATTGCTTTTGGTCCCCTGGGTTATTTCTCACAGCTACCATACTGCTGCACATCTGCCGCCATTGGTGGCCCCAGTAAGGTTCCTCATATCTCAAAGCCCCCTGCGTTCAGGTGCCTGCCCTGAGCCCCCCACACTCTGCCCCGACTACTGCACCCAACCGCCTGCACTAACACCCCCCACCTTCTAGTCCTCTTCCGATTCCTGCATTGCCACACTTTGACCTGAGCCCTCCCAAACTGAGCCCCCCACACCCAACCCCCTACACCGAGCATCCCCAAACCTCTCAGCCTTCTGCCCTGACTCCTGCACCCCACTCCCTACCCCAAACCCCCAACCCCTACCTTGACTCTAGCACCACTACACTGAGCCCCCCCATATCTCCCAGACCCTTGACCTGACTTCTCACCTCCATGTCCTGCCCCGAGCCCCCCCACTCCATCCAGCGCCTGTCCGCACGCTGGAGGGGAACGTGGGGATCTGTTGCTAGTTTTTGTAATTCACAACCCGGGTGCCTATGGAATCAGACAGATGCTTTTTTCAAATATTTCCCTCCTTCTCTGTGTGGGTTCGCATACGGCAGCGATGGCTACAGTACGGCCCACGGGCTGGATATAGTCTGCTAAGCTCTCAGATCTGGTCTCCAGGCATTGTAGGAGCCTCAGCCAGCTTTCATGCCCCCACACGCTGTCCCCAGTTTTTCAGCAGACAGAGCAGCACATGGTCCCTGCAGGTGCTCTGAGTGGCGCTCAGGGGCATGGAAGGCAGGGGGCCTGTCTGGGAAACCTGCTGGGCTGCTGGCCAGGATTCACCTAGGTTAAACGTCTTCCATCTAAAACCTGCCTATGGCAATTCAGCCTCTTTCCTAAACTCTCTGCTCTTTGTACCTGCACTTCAAGTTGGTTAACCCATGTAAACAAAGCCCTCTGCATCCCTGCTACTGCACCCATGTCTCCGCCCAGACTTGGCACCCGAAATCCCAGCCCTAGCTCACAACCCAACCCCTGCTCCCAAGTCTCTGCCCCACTTCACAACCCTGTTCTTCACCTAAACTCCCTCCCAGATCCCACCCTCCTTCCTGACCCAACTTCCATTATCCCACGGTTCTTTTTGCACCCAAACTCCATCCCAAACCCTGCAACTCTTCCATTAATATCACGAGTGCTACTCTTCACCTCTTGCTAAATTCTTGGAATAGTCCCTCATCAAAAATTATTGCCCTTCTGGTATAGGGCATGCAGGCATGCAGTGTACATCCAGTACGTTGATTTTCCAAAGTATTTATTTTGCCATGTGTGTAGGTAAATGAACCTTTAATTCTCTGCTCTGAATTCTGGCCCTCCAGTCAGCTTGTCTTTCAAGTGAAATCCTCTGGAAGAAACTTCTTCCTCTTAGCGCTAACTAACAGAACATAAACAGACCTTTACACTGAGGGGCCGGAGGGCTCCATGTTCTAGTTGTCGTATAGTACAGAGATGCCTGTCTGGTAAGGGAATAGCCGGGCTCGCAGCTGTAATTTACAGACTCTCACCAACTGAGCAGAGGAAGATCCAATGGGGTGAAATACAAAGGACACTCAAAGCCGTAGCTACACTCACCTCTTTCACAGATGGGGACAGGAGGATCCCAGCTACCATCATTTTGGCACTGAGACCGAGAGCTGCCACGCAAGGTGTAACCAGGCTCGCATTCCAACACCGCAACGTCTCCAGGCCTGTAGGGGGCGAGTTCCCCATTCGTTCTGCCGTTCTCCAGTTCTGGGCTCATGCATGTCACTGAAAGGGAAAGCAAAGTCTCCAAAGTACACGTGGGATGGAATGGACACGTTACCCACAGTGCCATGTCCGTAGAGTTTTTTGCATGACCTTCATCTGTCTGTCTCGAGTATCATTTCCTCTAAACAGCCTTATCCATTCCTTCAGCAGGAACAGTACCCCTCTGCACTGAAAAAAAAGTTCACCGCTGGTAGAGGTGCGTGCGATGCTCCTAAAGGTCAAAGAGCTCTTATATATCAGCTGATTGGTTGTTAGTCTCAAAGTTCTCTTGAACTCCATTTATATCCTCATTTGTGTGTCACACACAGAGCAAGGCAATGTAAAGAAAATTGAAATGCACCTTTACACAGAGGGAGGGAAATCCCCAAGCTCCTGATACCTCACAAGGAAATGGCATTTCCCAAACAAGGGAGCAGAAAGACTCACAATGGTAATTTAGAAACATCCAATAGCAAGAAAAAATGCAGCTCCTTTTTAAGCATCTGTAATTGAACACGCAATTTGGGCCCATTAGTGTGCAGCTGGCACTACCAGCCCATTGCTTTTTTCACTCTTTGACTCATTGGCAACACTCACCCTCTTACTGAATTGTCAAAATCAGCTTGATTGCAAGACAAGTGTCAAGGGGGGAAAAGAGGATGGTTCTCTGCATGAACCAAAGGCCGTACTCTACATCCAATGGAAGAGTGACAACTGTGTCTAACGACCAGAAGGACTTCTCACACTTGATAAAAAATTCTAGTTAACTGTGACATTTAGCAGAAGAAGCGCAATTACCCACAAATCCTGCAGGGGGCCAAGAAGTGCTTGAACATCCTCTTCTCAATCACTTCCAGTGCCCATTTCAAGATGGGCCAGACACTCAGCAACTGAGCAGAGGAAGATCCAATGAGGTGAAATACAATGGACACTCAAAGCCGTAGCCACACTCACCTCTTTCACAGATGGGGACAGGAGGATCCCAGCTACCATCGTTTTGGCACCGAAGCCGAGAGCTCCCACGCAAGGTGTAACCAGGCTCACATTCCAACACCGCGACGTCTCCTGGGCCGTAGGGGGCCAGTGCCCCATTCGTTTTGCCATTCTCCAGTTCTGGGCTCACGCATGTCACTGAAAGGGGAAGCGTAACAACCGCTTTAGACCTCAAAGCGCACGTGGCATGGAATAGACCCTTTAGCCATAGAGCGATTTCCATTGGTAAGTATTTTGCTTCAACCCCATCTGTATTTCTTTAGTATCACTTCCCCTAGTCACCATTATCCACTACTTTAGCAGGAACAGTACCCCTCTGCACTGACAGAAATGTTCACCGCTGGTACAGGTGCATTGCGATGCTCCTGAAGTTCAAGGAGCTCTTATATGTCAGCTGATTGGTTGTTATTCAGAAAGTTCTCTTGCACTCCATTTAAATCCTCACGTGTGTCTGACACACGGAGCAAGGCAATACAAAGAAAACTGAAATGCACCTTTACACCGAGGGAGGGAAAGCTCCAAGCTCCCTATGCCTCACAAGGAAATGACACCTCCCAAACAAGGGAGTGCACAGAATCACAATGGTAATTGAGAAACATCCAATAGCAAGAAAAAAATCCGGCTCCATTTTAAGCATCTGTAACTGGACACGCAAAGTGTGCAGCTGGCACTACCAGCCCATTGCTTTTTTCACTCTCCTTCTTACTGCATTGTAGAAATCAGCTTGATTGCAAGACAAGTGTCAATGGGGGAAAAGGGGATGGTTCTCTGCATGAACCAAAGGCCGTACTCTACATCCAATGGAAGAGTGACAACTGTGTCTAACGACCAGAAGGACTTCTCACACTTGATAAAAAATTCTAGTTAACTGTGACATTTAGCAGACGAAGCGGAATTACCCACAAATCCTGCAGGGGGCCAAGAAGTTCTTGAACATCCTCTTCTCAATCACTTCCAGTGCCCATTTCGAGATGGGCCAGACACTTGGCAACTGAGCAGAGGAGGATCCAATGGGGTGAAATACAATGGGCACTCAAAGCCGTAGCCACACTCACCTCTTTCACAGACGGGGACAGGAGGATCCCAGCTACCATCGTTTTGGCACCGAGGCTGAGAGCTCCCACGCAAGGTGTAACCAGGCTCACATTCCAACACTGCGACATCTCCAGGGCCATAGGGGGCCAGCGCCCCATTTGTTCTGCCGTTCTCCAGTTCTGGGCTCACGCATGTCACTGAAAGGGGAAGCGTAACAAATGCTTTAGACTCCAAAATATACGTGGGATGGAATGAATGATTTACCCCCATAGCCATGTCCATTGATGTGTCTTTTGCTTCAACCTCCTCTGTATTTCTCGTGAATCACTTCCTCTAGGCACCTTTATCCATTCCTTCAGCAGGAATGTGACCCCTCTGCACGCACAGAACTATTCACCGCTGGTACAACTGGGTCCGATGCTCACGAAAATAGAGGAGCACCTTCTGGCAGCAGATACTTTTGCTTGTGCATCTCACTGGTGGTTTACACCCAAACTGTGAAATCTACTGAATTAGCGACAAGGAGTTCTGTGGCACCTTATAGACTAACTGAAGTGTAGGAGCATAAGCTTTCGTGGGCAAAGACCCACTTCGTCAGATGCATCTGACGAAGTGGGTCTTTGCCCACGAAAGCTTATGCTCCTACACTTCAGTTAGTCTGTAAGGTGCCACAGGACTCCTCGTCGCTTTTGCAGATTCAGACTAACACGGCTACCCCTCTGCTACTGAATTAGTGGCTCGACTGAAACTTCTCTTTGACTCTGTGATGGGGTGCTTACACCCCGGATTTTGGTTAGGGGGAGCGCTGCACTTTTGGGTGAAAGTACCTCGCTGTGTCGGCCTGCCGCACATGCTCCCAGGATTCGGAGGCAAATCCGCCTCCTTTTAGGACCCGGAGAGGGCATCAGCTAGAAGTGCAAGTGTGCGGCCGGGGCATTTACACCAGCATCCCCCCTGCAGGATCTTTAAGTGTCCCCGGACTGCCAGGGGAAGGGAGAGATTCGGGAGGAGGAGCACTCGGCGTGGAGGCGGAGAAGGTGCAGAGGCCCACCTAGAGCAAGTCTGTCCACCGACCCCTAGCAAGACTCACCCGATGAGAGATGCTGAGTGGGCCAGGGGAGTCAACACCCCTGTTCAGAACAGGCCAGGACTCCTCAGACCCACCTGAGGGAGGGGAAATGCTTGCAGCAGCAGAGGGGATAGGTCATCCCCAGGCTAAGGACCCTCGGCCAGGTAGGGGTTCCGTAGAGATCGAGGCAGAGGGGATTGCTAGTTCGAGCAGAAAGATCCTCACTCCAGCCATCGCTGAGGCGTTTGTCTCGACTCGGGAGCCTGGCTGTGACCCCAACTCCAGTGATGGAGAGTGACTCCGGGTAGGCATCCGCTGCTTGGTAGAAAGTGACCCATGGCGGGAATACTTGAATTACCTCACGGGGGTTGGTGAGTTTCGCCTCATCCCCACCAACCCGGGCAGTGGACCATTTCCCTGTCCTTACAGTACTGGGTCGGGACCCGGTAGAGAGGGAAGGCCCGGGTTCCCTTACCCCAACCCGTGGGCCAACCCTTCCACTGGCTCGCTCCAGCAGGACCCTGTTGTTGGGCTTGAGCCAAGAAGGTTATACACCTGTGAATTAGAGACACTTGTCTGTGGAGGAGTTAACAAACATATGGAAAAAGGGGATCCAGTAGATATAGTATACTTAGATTTCCAGAAAGCCTTGAACAAGGACCCTCACCAAAGGCTCTTGTGTAAATTAGATTGTCGTGGTATAAGAGGGAAGGTCCTTTCATGGACTGAGAACTGGTTAAAAGATAGGAAACAAAGGGTAAGAATAAATGGTAAATTTTCAGAATGGAGAGGTGTAACTAGTGGTGTCAGTCCTAGGATCAATCCTGTTCAACTTATTCAGAAAGAATCTCTAGAGAAAGGGGTAAGCAGTGAGGTGGCAACGTTTGTGGACGATACTAAGCTGTTTAAGATAGTCAAGACCAAAGGAGACTGTGAAGAACTTCAAAAAGATCTCACCGAACTGAGTGACTGGTCAACAAATGGCAAATTAAATTTCATGTGGATAATTGAAAAGGAATGCACATTGGAAAAAAGAACCCCAACGACACACTACACTATGATGGGAGCTAATCTGGCTACAACTAATCAGGAAAGAGATCTTGGAGTTATTTTGGATAGTTCTCTGAAAACGTCCACACAGTGCGCAGAGGCACTCAAAAAAGCAAATAGGATGCTAGGAATTATTTAAAAAGGGATAGAAAATAAGATGAAGAATATCTTACTGCCCCTAAATAAAACTATAGTACGACCACATCCTCAATACTGTGTACAGATGTGGTTTCCTCACCTCAAAAAAGATATTTAGGCATTAGAAAAGGTTAAGAAAAGAGTAACTATAATGATTAGGGGTTTGGAATGGGTCCCATATGAGGAGAGGCTAAAGAACCTGGGACTTCAAACAGCGCACAGTCAACCTGCGGAACTCTTTGCCAGAGGAGGCTGTGAAGGCTAGGAGTATAAGAGAGTTTAACAGATATTTATAAATTAAAGTTAAGATATTTATAAATTCATGGAGGTTAGGTCCATAAAAAGCTATTAGCCAGGGGGTAAGGAATGATGTCCCTGTCCTCTGTTTGTCAAAGGCTGGAGAAGGATGGCAGGAGACAAATTGCTTGATCACTGTCTTCGGTCCACCCCTTCTGGGGCACCTGGCACCGGCCATTGTCGCCAGACAGGATACCAAGATAGACGGACCTTTGGTCTGACCCAGTACGGCCATTCTTATGTTCATATGTTCTTATGACTTTAGCCGAGAAGGCTGTACACCTGTGAATTGGAGTCACTTACCTATGGACTTGAGGCAAGAAGGCTGTGTACTTGTTAATTAAGGATCTTTATCGGTGGACCTTAGCCTGGAAAGCTGTGTTTCTGTTGATCTGAGACCCACACCGGGGAATCGTTTAAAGATGGGACACTCGGCTATTAAGCAGAGGAAGATCCAATAGGGTAAAATACAACGGACACTCAAAGCCGTAGCCACACTCACCTCTTTCACATATGGGGACAGGAGGATCCCAGCTACCATTGTTTTGGCACCGAAGCCGAGAACTCCCACGCAAGGTGTAACCAGGCTCACATTCCAACACCGCGACGTCTCCAGGGCTGTAGAGGGCTAGAGCCCCATTCGTTCTGCCGTTTTCCAGTTCTGGGCTCACGCATGTCACTGAAAGGGAAAGCAAAGTCTCCAAAGACCTTTACAGCGAGGGGCTGGAGGGCTCCATGTTCCAGCTGTCGTACAGTAAATAGATGCCTGTCTGGTAAGAATAGCCGGGCTCGCAGCTGTAATTTTCAGACACTCACCTACGGGGCAGAGGAAGATCCAATGGGGTGAAATACAATGGACACTCAAAGCCGTAGCCACACTCACCTCTTTCACAGATGGGGACAGGAGGATCCCAGCTACCATCGTTTTGGCACCGAGGCCGAGAGCTCCCACGCAAGGTGTAACCAGGCTCACATTCCAGCACCGCGACATCTCCAGGGCCGTAGCGGGCCAGCGCCCCATTCGTTCTGCCGTTCTCCAGTTCTGGGCTCAGGCATGTCACTGAAAGGGGAAGCGTAACCACCGCTTTAGACCTCAAAACGCACATGACATGGAATAGACCCTTTACCCACAGAGCGATCTCTGTTGATAAGTCTTTTGCTTCAACCCCATCTGTATTACTCGAGTATCACTTTCTCTAGTCACCATTATCCACTCCTTTAGCAGGAACAGTACCCCCCTGCACTGACAGAAATGTTCACCGCTGGTAGAGGTGCATGTGATGCTCCTGATGTTCAAGGAGCTCTTATATGTCAGCTGATTGGTTGTTAATCAGAAAGTTCTCTTGCACTCCATTTAAATCCTTACGTGTGTCTGACACACAGAGCAAGGCAATGCAAAGGAAACTGAAATGCACCTTTATATGGAGGGAGGGAAAGCTCCAAGCTCCCGATGCCTCACAAGGAAATGACACCTCCCAAACAAGGGAGCGCACAGAATCACAATGGTAATTGAGAAACATCCAATAGGAAGAAAAAAAATCCGGCTTCTTTTTAGGCATCTGTAATTGAACACGCAATTTGGGCCCATTAGTGTGCAGCTGGCACTACCAGCCCGTTGCTTTTTTCACTCTTTAACTCATTGGCAACACTCGCCCTCTTACTGAATTGTCAAAAGCAGCTTGATTGCAAGACAAGTGTCAAGGGGGGAATAAGGGATGGTTCTCTGTATGAACTAAAGGCCGTACTCTACATCCCATGAAAGAGTAACAACTGTGTCTAACGACCAGACTTCTCATAGTTTATAATAATTCTAGATAACTGTGACATTTAGCAGAGGAAGCGGAATTACCCACAAATCCTGCAGGGGGCCAAGAAGTTCTTGAACATCCTCTTCTCAATCACTTCCAGTTCCCATTTCAATATGGGCTAGACACTTGGCAACTTAACAGAGGAAGATCCAATGGGGTGAAATACAACGGACACTCAAAGCTGAAGCCACACTCACCTCTTTCACAGATGGGGACAGGAGGATCCCAGCTACCATCGTTTTGGCACCGAGGCTGAGAGCTCCCACGCAAGGTGTAACCAGGCTCGCATTCCAACACCGCGACGTCTCCAGGGCCATAGGGGGCCAGCGCCCCATTTGTTCTGCCGTGCTCCAGTTCTGGGTTCACGCATGTCACTGAAAGGGGAAGCGTAACAACCGCTTTAGACTCCAAAGCGCATGTGGGATTGAATGGACACGTTACCGACACAGCCGTGTCCATTGATGAGTGTTTTGCTTCAACTTTATCTGCATTTCTCGAGTATCCCTTCCTCTAGGCACCTTTATCCATTCCCTCAGCAGGAACAGTACCCCTCTGCACTCACAGAACCATTCACTGCTGGTACAACTGGATGTGATGTTCTTGAAAGTGCAGGAGCTCCTTCTGGCAGCTGTGACTTTTGCTCCTGTCTCACTGCTTGTTTAGATACAAACTGTGAAATCTATTGAATTGGTGGCTTGTCTCAAAGTTCTCTTGGATGAATTTAAATCCTCACGTGTGTCTGATATACTGAGCGAGACAAAGGGAATAGCAAAGAGACCTGAAATGTACCTTTGCATTGAAGGAGGAGGAGGCTCCGTCCTCACTTGGATACCGAGCAGAGGAAGATCAAAGTGAGCTGTTTCAGGTTTAAGTACAGTTACAAAACTTCCCCTTACTCAGGCCCATTGCTTTTGGTCCCCTGGGTTATTTCTCACAGCTACCATAATGCTGCAAATCTGCCCCCATAGGTGACCAAGTAAGGTCCCCCATATCTCAAAGCCCCCTGCCTTCAGGTGCCTGCCCTGAGCCTCCCACACTCTGCCCCGACTCCTGCACCCCAACCGCCTGCACTAACACCCCCCACCTTAAAGTCCTCTTCCCTGAATCCTGCACTCCCACACTTTGACCTCAGCCCTCCCAAACTGAGCCCCTCACACCCAACCCTCTACACTGAGCATCCCCAAACCTCTCAGCCTTCTGCCCTGACTCCTGCACCCCACTCCCTGCCCCAAACGCCCAACCCCTACCTTGACTCTAGCACCACTGCACTGAGCCCCCCATATCTCCCAGACCCTTGACCTGACTTCTCACCTCCATGTCCTGCCCCGAGCCCTCCCACTCCATCCAGCCCCTGTCTTGACTCCTGCCCCCACCTTCTCCTCTACGCTCCATCCCCTGCCCAGACTCCTGTACCCTCCAATTCCTGCTCTGAGCCCGCCGCCACACCCAACCTCCTGCACTGACTCCTGCACCCCCACCGTCTGCTCAGAGCCTCATCATTGAAAGAAAGCATGTATCTTTTCCTTTTCACTCCTGAAACCCTAAGCTTTACTCCTGTTAAGGCCTCAAGCAATGCTGGGTACATTTGCTAAGAAGGGAACAGCCGGGCTCAGCTGTAATTTTCAGTCATTCCACTGGTGAACACTGCCAAGGCCTGGTTGTTGGGCTTTCTGTTGCCAATGTTCATTAGAGAGGCACCATGCCACACCGTAGGGAAGGTAGAGCTGAACCAGAGCTCATGACGCCCAATATATAGGAGGGAAAAGATCCACATGGTTGATCTGACCCTAACAGCAGTGAGGCTAATGCAAACTGCGGTAGAGTTCCCTACCTCCATCGCATTCACATTCCCCCAAACACCCTTATAGCTTGACACGGTTTCTGACACCATCGACGCATTCCCAGCCATCTTAGGAAGGCTCCAAGGGCTCCTTCCCCTGTGTATTTAGTGTTTACAGTGGAAATTCTTCCACTTTAGGACTGCTGATTGGTCGGCTCAGACCTTCAAGGGAACTTGTTCAAAGAGCAGGGCTGGTCACCATCCAGCTCTTTTGGGATCTATTCACAGGGTGGAAAAGCCCAGGCACTATGGAGATGAGCTGAGCAAAGACTAGGACAGCTGGAGCTGATATTTGCTTTTCCCTTCCAGATCCCATTACCAGTCCCACAGTCTGTAGAAAAGAGCTGGATGGTAAGCACAGTGTCAAGAGGGGGAAGGGGGATGGTTCCATGCAGGACCTCAAGGGTCGGATTTTACATTTAAGGAAAGTGAAAAAACGTCCTATTACCAAAAGGACGGCTCCTAATGGATAAAAATTCCAAGTCAATTGAGAAATTCAGCAGAGAAAGTAAAAAGACCCAAAAACTTTCCGTGGACCAAGAAGTCATTGAATATCCTCTTCTTGACCACTTCCAGTTCCCATTTCAAGATGACACTGACACTCGGATCCCGAGCAGAGGAAGACCAGAGTGCCCTGCTTTCAACTCTAAATAGAGTTACAGAAATTCCACCCAGGGTCATTTCTCACAGCTGGAACAGTGAGAGGACTCTTGACCCCCCACTGGAATTGTGGGAAAGCACCCGGATTGCAGGAAAGAGAAGGGACAGAGTTAGCTGCCACCCCCATTGTTCTCAGAGTCCTGCCAGCGCCACTCCCAACTTAGCAAACTTCTTACACTCTGGGTCTGTTCCTATCTATCAGGACCCTCCACCTCGCCCCTCACACCAGTCCCCAAAGTCTGTTGCTTAGAGGTGAGCAGCAGGCAGAGCAGTTTCATCCTGGGTCAGTGTTTGTGGGGCTCACGGCTCAGACAGAAGAGAAACTCGTTTGTAGATGCAGCTTACGAACAATTCGGAGTTTGACACTTGCCTCGCTCACAGACTGGCACAGGTGGATCCCACGTCTGATCTGTCTGGCACCGGCTCACTCGGTGACCCTTCATGGTGTAGCCAGGATCACACTCAAAGGTCACGCTGTCCTTATACGAATAGACAGGGCGCTCGCCAGGTTCTCGTCTTCCATTCTCAATCTGTGGGGCTGGGCATCTAACCTCTGCAATAGAAATGCTTTTGCTGAACCGCGGGGCCAGATAGGAAGACAGACATTTCTGCAGCCCTCCAGCCTTTGTCAGCCTTTCAACCCATGTCACTTGTTGCACCAGCCTGTGTTATTCCTCTTTGAAAATACAGATTGTTGTGGGCTATGTGGGGGGCTGCTCTGAGAGGCGGAGATACTCTGGTAAGCGATATGTGCACTGCCCCAGTGCAGTTCGTATTCATGTAACAATTCCACTGGGTCAGTGGCATGAAGGAGACGGCCCAGAGAGGGGATTCCTTGGTCTAGATGCAGCAGTTCTTCCCAACCGACCACAGAGGCTGCACGCAAAATAACTCTTCACAAAGTAGCCTCTGTTCATTGCACACACCGCTCCCGCACCATCCAAACACTCGAAGCAGAACAAGCGCCCACACAACACAACCAGCACACACGGTGAGCCCTGTCAAACAGCCCCACACCACAGGACAGATTTTTCAGTCACTACTTGCACAAATCAACACACAGATCCATGTCACACACGCTCACCATGACACTGCATTCGGGTTTCTTAGAACCATGGCCACTGAGCGAAGAGTAGCTAGGAGAGCGCACTGGATATGCAATACACAAACTTCCACTCACCACCTCTCTTCTGTTCCCCAGTTCTACCCCTGTGTGGCTCGGGTTAGAGACCTTCAACAGCCTTCCTACACCCTTGGGACTATCCCGGTTCTGCACTCGGGGCTGCTCTAGAGGTGCACTCAACGATACTGGTTTCCCATTGAACTCTTCACGTCTGCTCTAAAACTATTCACTCTAACGTGCATCGTGGAAATCTTGTGGAGACGTTGCACAAGGCAGGAAGTCTAAGCGCCGGGATTTAACTGCATCTTCACACTGGGGGATTTCTTAGACTTTTTATCCATGACAAAGCAGAGCTGGGAGGGTTGCCCTCATACAAACCCCACCTCCACAGCGAGGGGCAGGTGGACGCCACACTCCGTTTAGTCCATCCTCGGTTGTGCATAAAAGAGAGGCCTCTCCAGTCGGCGGGTAACCGTTATCACATGTGTAAGTTACAGCTGACCCATAATAGAATTCATCCATTAAATCCCCATTGTGCTTTCCATTGGGAATATGTGGAGGGGGTTTACACGGAATACCTGGAGAGACACAGGAGGAGTGAATTGAGAATCAAACAGTCACTCCCCGGAGTCTGTGGTACCTGAGATCTCTCACCGAAGATGCACACCTGTCCTATGTTACAATGCCAGTCCTATATTAAACTAAATAATGGGCTATGAACAAGGTAAGAGAAACAAGAGAGTTGTTTAGAGTTAAAGGAGGAACACATACAGAGAGAAATGAGTTACAATTTTAAGTTTCAAAAGATGACACGAGCTTCTGTAATACGCAAGCTGTATGTGTCCTTTTGAGGGCTACCCTGGATGGTCAGAGGTCTACAGGTCTTCCTTGTTGAGCGCGGAATGCCATGTGTTGACGTAAATTAGCATTTTCCACTGGGTAATGCTGCTCTCCTGAGACTGAGGGTTGAGTGTTGTAGAGCAACTGCTTTTTATATTTCCATACCCAACACTGAAATATGGCTTTATAACATGGGATACAGATTTATACATGGGAGGAAAGCATGCAGCAACATCAGAGAATTGCATCAAGTATAAACACTTGGTTGTAACTGACCATCTATTTTAACAACCCTAACACACAGGTGAATCAGACAGGTTCCCAGCTTTGTATTTGTCAGTATTTCCTGAGGCGTGATGCTCTTGGCATGAGCTACGAGCATCTGACGTGTTACACGTTTTGCTTGGTGCCTTTTTTCTGCTACTCAATCGGCAAAGACAGACCGAGTTCTTATGGTCAGGGACTTCCTGTGCCTCATTTCCCACTCTGGAAAGCAGGGATCATAATGCTTCCCTTAAGTTACATTTGCATGGCAAGCAGAAAAGAGGGGAAAGCACACAGACCGAGATTTGTAACCTACTTACGCTCACAAAAGGGCATTTCCCCACTCCACGCGACACGCATTCCAGAAATCACACATCGTCGGGAAGACTCTCCGATCAACCGGTGCCTGCAAATAGGCAGAGGGGTTATCAGTTGTTACCTGCCCCTCTGTTGTTTGAATTCTCCTGCAGAGTTTAGGTATTTGGGACGTGCTTCTCCCCAGCTACAGCAAGTAGAGACCAACACCACTGACTGCTGGTGTAAAGGCTCCTTCACCTTTTTAGAACTCCTGGCCTGCCTGGATATGCATACTTCAAATATTCTTTGCGAAAATTAGGGCATATAACCTGTCCTTGGAGAGCTTGTAATCCTCTGAATGTGTATATCCTATTTCTGTGTAGGTATCCGTCTTGTATATGAAGTTAGAATTATGAAGTATAAGCCCATTTATATCTGTATATGAGCTAATAGTGGAGATTAGGAGTACTCTAGGAAACTAACGGCCCGCTGCTCAGAACAATGATCTTTGAATAGTCAGTTTTCCTGTATGCCTGAATTGTGGTAGGTCCCACAAAGACAGGTGACCATGCACCTGGTGCTGGGTCCATGCTGAATTTTGTACTTTATCACACAGCTAGGGAGATGGAATCTCTATTTCCTGTGCTGGATAAATGCTATTTAAGGAATGGGAAGCAATGATTGTCTTCAACTGGCATCACAGACTTCTCCCCACCCCAGGAGGATACAGGAAAACCCCTGGAAACAGAGGGCATCTAAGAAGAGCAGGGAGAATTTGCTAGGCCCAGTCCAGAAAGATGAGCTCTGGCCTGGAAAAGACTTTACCTGAAATAAGAAGTAGGGTGAGAAGTTATGATTCATAACAACTTCTCTTGGTTTGTTAGTCTTAACGGAGGGTTTTGTTAAGTCATTTACTAGATATTTGCTCTATTTGTTGTCACTTGCAGCTGGTGATGAAAGGGAGGAACATCTTATGAGCTACGCTGTACAAACCGGATGCTTAGTGAGATGGATTTATTTGGAGTTTTGCTCCCATGGGGCTCTGCACCAGAGTGTTGTGCCAAGTTCCCATGACTGAGCCTTCTAGGGGCTGAATTGCTCTCAGTGTCTCTGTTGCTCTGCTGCGGGCTGTGACCCCAACTCTGTGCCCTTATGGGGAAGACCAGAGCTTCAGGATCAGCAGGACTGGGTGGTGGGCCATGGTTCCCCAATGTATTCCATCCCTGTGCAGATTTTCTCCATCAATCTGCACAATAAATGTATTTATATGCACCAAGGCATGTGTGAAATTGCATCGCCAGTAGAAACAAAAATCAGGCTGCGGGCACACTGCTAACCAACGGCCCGGCATTTCATCTCTCCTGAGCAGCCACACAAGCACACAGCTACGGAGAACACAGAGGGTGGGGTGCCCCACGGGGAAGTTAGGTGGCCTCAGTGCTGTGATCAGCTCCCCAGGTGACCCAACCCATCACACCTACTCTCCACAGGAGACGTCTCTCCTCACCCAGCACTTGCAGGCAGAACATTCAGTTGGCCGAAACGGCAACTAAAGAGTGTACTATAAATGGGAGAGCGTGAGAGAATGCAAGGGAAGAGGAAAGAGGGAGGTTTATATCAATCAATCTGTTCTCACACATTGATCCTAGAATCAGGAACTAGGGGAGTACGGGGATTTCTCTTTCTGTTGCATAGCTGCAAGCTAGGCCCAAGTAGTGAGCTCAGGCAGTCAGAAACATACCCTTCCTCACACGAGAAGTTGACCTTTGACCCAAACAGCATATCTGTGACATTCATTCTGCCGTTCTCCAGCTCTCCTGGATGACCGCACGATTTCCCTGGTAGAGGACAAGAGGAGAATTACGTTTTGCTCTTTCTAAGCAACAGTTACACCAAGGCGCTATCCATATCAAACACTCTGCAGAAAAGATCTCATTTAGAAGAGCCCACACTGGGCAACGACACAGAGTTTTACTGGTCATTATTAACTATTTAAACATGGGTTACATTTTGTAGCGTGGCTGCAAGTGCCATTAGGAGCTTTAGGGAACAGCAGAAACAAGTAGCATGTAGACACTCACTGTTACAGAACTCGAGTGGTTCTGACCACGTTCCATTTGGAAGGCATGTAATAGTGGGTCGAATACCAGGGTGTCTAGTGTATCCAGGCCGGCAAGTATAGTTTGCAGTCTCCCCAACAGGAAAGTAGGACTGATTTCTATACTCGCTCTTGAGCTCAGCAAAGCTTAACCTCGCGGGGACACCACAGCCAACTGGCAAGAACAGAAACACACGTGAGAAAAAACAGGGGTGATGGGAAGAATATTTCAATGAAAATCGGAACGCTTTTAAGAAGAGCTTAAAATGGGCTGATTTACAGGATAGGGGAAAAGGCCCAGGGTGCCTGTATTCTGCAAAACCAACTATCGTTTTAGGGATGCAACACATAGAAAGAAGATGAAAAACCATTGACCTAGATTCCCTTTAACCCCGGAACTCAAATGGTCCCACCCTTCTACTTTACTGTCCCTGGAAAACTCCCCTGTCTCCCTTGAGGATCTCGAGTGCAATTTGTTGAGAGATGCATGAGTCCTGCAGAACTGTGTTTCCATTCACACCTTTAGGCTGCTCAGCGAGACAGATACATGTCTGTCAGGAGGGCTGGCAGGACGCAGGGGACCAGCTATCACAGTGATGAAGACATCAGGAGACTGGGAGGAGAGGCAGGGGGATATCTGTATTTTCCACATTCACAGCTGAAAACCGACCCCAGGACACAGATGGAGACTATATTTTAGCCTCCAGGCACTCCCCTGCCGGATACTGACCATCTCAGTGACCCAGCAATCACCCTTGACTCACACTTACCTGGTTGTATGCAGACTGGAACCGGGGGATCCCAGGTTGCATCATCTCCGCACTCAATCTGCCTGCTGCCATCCAGGGTGTAGCCAGGATCACATTTAAAACTCACCCTGTCCCTGGGTTTGTAGACAGGGCCACGTCCATCTACTAGCTGTCCATGCTGGATTTCTGGGGCCACGCACAGGACCTCTGAAAGGGTGCAGAAGGCATCAGCTTGCCTGGCTAGCAGAGCTGTTCAGTGGGTGCTCGGCACCTCTGCTCTGCACTGGCTGCGTCCCAGTGCTAGGTTGCCTAAAATCATCTTTCCGGTGGCATTGTACGGTTGGGATCCTGGGGACCAGAGGCTCCTGGTGTTTCCTCTCTGACATAGAGAGTGCAGGGCTGGCAGATAAGCTCCCTGCACTTGGTACCAATCAGTAAAGGCTTGTTGGTTTTTAGGACACACTCTGCAAATCTGCCCTGCTCACTCAGCGTGTGACCCTGGTGGGAATCGATGGCTGAGGCTTGTGAGTCTGTCCGCATGCTGGAGGGGAACGTGGGGATCAGATGCTAGTTTTTGTAATTCACAACCCGGGTGCCTATGGAGTCAGACAGATACTTTTTTCAAATATTTCCCTCCTCTGTGTGTGGGTTCTTATAGGGCCGCAATGGCTACAGTACGGCCCACGGGCCCCCGCACGCTGACCCCAGATTTTCAGCAGTCAGAGGAGCACATGGCCCCCGCACCTGCTCTGAGACTCATGCAGGGGCATGGAAGGAAGGGAGCCTGTCTGAGAAACCTGCTGGGATGCTGGCCAGGAGTCATCTAGGTTAAACGTCTCCCATCCACAGCTTGTCTATGGCAACTTAGCCCCTTAGCAACTTCGCTTAACAGCCTCGCCTCTTAGCAACTTCGTGGGTTAGACATGCAGTGTACATCCAGTACCTTTATTTTCCAAAGCATTTATTTTGCCATGTGTGTACGTAAATGGAGCTTTAATTCCCTACTCTGAATTCTGTCCCACTAGTCAGTTTATCTTTCAAGTGAAATCCTATGGAAGAAATTTCTTCCTCTTAGCGCTAACTAACAGAACATAAACAGACCTTCACACCGAGGGGCCGCAGGGCTCCATGTTCCAGCTGCTGTACAGTGAATAGATGCATGCCCGGTAAGGGAATAGCCGGGCTCACAGCTGTAATTTACAGACACTCCACTGGTGAATACTGCCAGGGCCTGGCTGTCGGGCTTCCCGTTGGTGATGAGTGGAGGGGAGGGGCAGTGCAGCACTGTAGGAAAAGAAGCAGAGCTCATGAAGGCTAATCTGTAGCAGGGAATAGAACCACATGCTTGTAATGAGTCAAGCCCAACACAACTGCAGTGAGATATGCCAAACGTTACCCACCTCCATTCCCCTCCAACTCATGAATAACTCTCCCCACCGTCCCCACACACACACCCTGGTCACTGTTCCTAACTCCACGGACACATTCCCAGCCATCTTAAGAAGGCTGCAAAGGCTGCTGCCCCTGTGTATTTAGGGTTGTAAATGTTGCTACTTTGGAACTATTGATTGGTGGGCTAAGGCCTTCCCTGGGGTCCCTTAGCGGTTGGGGGGGCTTTAGAGGGCAGGGCTGGCCAGGACCATTCAGATCCCATTTCCAATCCCACAGTCTGTTTGTCATTCGTGCTCACTCCTGCCACATCTTATTGGTCCCAATGGGGGGAAAGATAAAGGACACTCAAAGCCGTAGCCACACTCACCTTTTTCGCAGATGGGCACAGGAGGATCCCAGCTCCCATCACTCTGGCACCGAGGCCGAGAGCTCCCACGCAAGGTGTAACCAGGCTCGCATTCCAACACCGCGACGTCTCCAGGGCCGTAGGGGGCCAGCGCCCCATTCGTTCTGCCGTTCTCCAGTTCCGGGCTCATGCATGTCACTGAAAGGGGAAGCGTCACAGCCGCTTTAGACTCCAAAACATACGTGGGATGGAATGAACGATTTACCCCCAGAGCCATGTCCATGGATGAGTCTTTTGCTTCAACCTCATCTGTATTTCTCGAGTATCACTTCCTATAGGCACCTTTATCCATTCCTTCAGCAGGAACGTGACCCCTCTGCAAGCACAGAACCATTCACCACTGGTACAAGTGGATACAATGCTCATGAAAACAGAGAAGCTCCTTCTCGCAGCAGTGACTGTTGCTCGTGCATCTCACTGGTGGTTTAGACCCAAACTGTGAAATCTCCTGAATTAGTGGTTCGACGGAAACTTCTCTTGGACTCTGTGATGGGGTGCTTACACCCCGGATTTTGGTTAGGGGGAGCGCTGCCCTTTCGGGTGAAAGTACCTCGGTGTGTCGGCCTGCTGCACTTGCTCCTAGGACTCAGAGGCAAATCCGCCTCCTTTTAGGACCCGGGGAGGGCATCAGCTAGAAGTGAAAGTTTGCGGCCGGGGGCATTTACACCAGCATTCCCCCTGCAGGATCTTTAAGTGTCCCCGGACTGCCAGGGAAAGGGGGAGATTCGGGAGGAGGACCACTCGGCGTGAAGGCGGAGAGGGTGCAGAAGCACACCTGAAGCGAGTCCGTCCACTGACCCCTAGCAAGACTCGCCTGACAAGAGATGCTGAGTGGGCCAGAGGAGTCAACATCCCTGTTCAGGGCAGGCCAGGACTCTTCAGACCTGCCTAAGGGAGGGGAAATGCTAGCGGCAGCAGAGGGGATAGGTCATCCCCAGGCTAAGGACCCTCGGCCAGGTAGGGGTTCCGTAGAGATCGAGGCAGAGGGGATCACTAGTCCAAGCCGAAAGATCCTCACTCCAGCCATCGCTGAGGCGTTCATCTTGACAGAGTCACCTGGCTGTGTCCCCAACTCCAGTGACGGAGAGCGACTCCAGATAGGCAGCCACTGCTTGGAAGAAAGTGACCCAGGGCGGGAATACTTGCGTTACCCCATGGGGGTTGGTGAGTTTGGGCTCATCCCCACCAACCCGGGCAGTGGACCATTTCCTTGCCCTTAGGATACTGGGTTGGGACTCGGTGGAGAGGAAAGGCCCGGGTTCCCTTACCCCAACCCGTGGGCCAACCCTCCCACTGACTCGCTCCAGCAGGACCCTGTTGTTGGGCTTGAGCCAAGAAGGCTGTACACCTGTGAATGAGAGACACTCGTCTGTGGAGGAGTTAACAAACATATGGACAAGGGGGATCCAGAAGATATAGTATACTTAGATTTCCAGAAAGCCTTGAACAAGGTCCCTCAACCAAAGGCTCTTGTGTAAATTAAATTGTCGTGAGATAAGAGGGAAGGTCCTTTCATGGACTGAGAACTGGTTAAGAGACAAAAATCAAAGGGTAAGAATAAATGGTAAATTTTCAGAATGGAGAGGTGTAACTAGTGGTGTCCTCCAAGGGTCAGTCCTTGGATCAATCCTGTTCAACTTATTCATAAAGAATCTCTAGAAAAAGGGGTAAGCAGTGAGGTGGCGAAGTTTGTGGACGATACTAAGCTGTTTAAGATAGTCAAGACCGAACTGAGTGATTGGGCAAATTAAAGTTCATGTGGATAATTGAAAAGGAATGCACATTGGAAAAAAGGACCCCAACTATACATACACTATGATGGGAGCTAATTTAGCTACAACTAATCAGGAAAGAGATCTTGGAGTTATTTTGGATAGTTCTCTGAAAACGTCTACGCAGTGGGCACTCATAAAAGCAAATAGGATGCTAGGAATTATTAAAAAAGGGATAGAAAATAAGACGAAGAATATCTTACTGCCCCTAAATAAAATTATAGTACACCCACATCCTGAATACTGCGTTCAGATGTGGTTTCCTCACCTCAAAAATGATATTTTGGCATTAGAAATGGTTAAGAAAAGAGCAACTATAATGATTAGGGGTTTCGAATGGGTCCCATATGAGGAGAGGCTAAAGAGACTGGGACTTTTCAGTTTAGAAAAGAGGAGACTGAGAGGGGATATGATAGAGGTCTATAAAATCATGAGTGGTGTGGCGAGGATGAATAGCGAAAAGTTATTTACTTGTTCCCATAATATAAGAACTAGAGGACACCAAATGAAATTAATGGGTAGCAGATTTTAAACTAATTAAAGAAAGTTCTTCACACAGTGCACAGTCCACCTGCAGAACTTTCCAGAGGAGGCTGTGAAGGCTAGGACTATAAGAGAGTTTTAAAAAAATATTTATAAATTAAAGATATTTATAAATTCATGGAGGTTAGGTCCATAAAAGGCTATTAGCCAGGGGGTAAGGAATGATGTCCCTGTCCTCTGTTTGTCAAAGGCTGGAGAAGGATGTCAGAAGACAAATTGCTAGATCACTGTCTTCGGTCCACCCCTTCTGGGGTACCTGGCACCGGCCATTGTCGCCAGACAGGATACCGGGCTAGACGGACCTTTGGTCTGACCCAGTACGGCCATTCTTATGTTCATATGTTCTTATGACTTTAGCCGAGAAGGCTGTACACCTGTGAATTGGAGTCACTTACCTATGGACTTGAGGCAAGAAGGCTGTGTACTTGTTAATTAAGGATCTGTTTTGGTGGACCTTAGCCTGGAAAGCTGTGTTTCTGTTGATCTGAGACCCACACCGGGGAATCGTTTAAAGATGGGACACTCGGCTATTAAGCACAGGAAGATCCAATAGGGTAAAATACAACGGACACTCAAAGCTGTAGCCACACTCACCTCTTTCACAGATGGGGACAGGAGGATCCCAGCTACCATTGTTTTGGCACCGAAGCCGAGAACTCCCACGCAAGGTGTAACCAGGCTCGCATTCCAACACCGCGACGTCTCCAGGGCCGTAGCGGGCCAGCGCCCCATTCGTTTTGCCGTTCTGCAGTTCTGGTTTCACGCATGTCACTGAAAGGGGAAGTGTAACAACCACTTTAGACCCCGAAGCGCACGTGGCATGGAATAGACCCTTTACCCACAGAGTGATTTCCATTGATAAGTCTTTTCCTTCAACCCCATCTGTATTTCTCGAGTATCACTTCCTCTAGTCACCATTATCCACTCCTTTAGCAGGAACAGTACCCCTCTGCACTGACAGAAATGTTCACCGCTGGTACAGGTGCATTGCGATGCTCCTGAAGTTCAAGGAGCTCTTATATGTCAGCTGATTGGTTGTTAATCAGAAAGTTCTCTTGCACTCCATTTAAATCCTTACGTGTGTCTGACACATTGAGCAAGGCAATACAAAGAAAACTGAAATGCACCTTTACACCGAGGGAGGGAAAGCTCCAAGCTCCCGATGCCTCACAAGGAAATGACACCTCCCAAACAAGGGAGTGCACAGAATCACAATGGTAATTGAGAAACATCCAATAGCAAGAAAAAAATCCGGCTCCTTTTTAAGCATCTGTAACTGGACACGCAATTTGGGCCCATTAGTGTGCAGCTGGCACTACCAGCCCATTGCTTTTTTCACTCTCCTCCTTACTGCATTGTAGAAATCAGCTTGATTGCAAGACAAGTGTCAAGGGGGGAAAAGGGGATGGTTCTCTGTATGAACTAAAGGCCGAACTCTACATCCAATGGAAGAGTGACAACTGTGTCTAATGACCAGAAGGACTTCTCACACTTGATAAAAAATTCTAGTTAACTGTGACATTTAGCAGAGGAAACGGAATTACCCACAAATCCTGCAGGGGGCCAAGAAGTTCTTGAACATCCTCTTCTCAATCACTTCCAGTGCCCATTTCAAGATGGGCCAGACACTTGGCAACTGAGCAGAGGAGGATCCAATGGGGTGAAATACAACGGACACTCAAAGCCGTAGCCACACTCACCTCTTTCACAGATGGGGACAGGAGGATCCCAGCTACCATCGTTTTGGCACCGAGGCCGAGAGCTGCCTCGCAAGGTGTAACCAGGCTCGCATTCCAACACCGCGACGTCTCCAGGGCCGTAGGGGGCCAGCGCCCCATTTGTTATGCTGTGCTCCAGTTCTGGGCTCACGCATGTCACTGAAAGGGGAAGCGTAACAACCGCTTTAGACTCCAAAGCGCACATGGGATGTGGAATAGACCCTTTACCCACAGTGCCTTGTCCGTTGCTGAGGCTTTTTTGGTTGAACTTCATCTGTATTTCTCGAGTGCCATCTTTATCCTCTGTTCACCTTTATCCATTCAATCAGCAGGAACAGTACCCTTCTGCACTTATAGAACCATCCTCCTCTAGTACAAGTGGATGTGATGCTCCTTAATTTTATTTGCAATAAACGAGGGAAATACAACTTATATTGGGATCCTATAACATGTGAGTAAAACTGGCTGGAAAACTATTGTCAGAGAGTAGTTATTAATGGTTCACAATAGTACTGGAAATGCATAACAACTGGTGTTCCCCAGATGTCTGTTTTGGGACCGGTTCTGTTCAGTATCTTTATCAACTATTTAGATATTGGCATAGAATACACGCTCATTAAGTTTGTAGATGATTCGAAGCTGGGATGGGTTGCAAGTGCTTGGGATGAGAGGGTCATAATTCAAAATCATCTGGATAAACTGGAGAAATAATCTGAGGTGAATAGGATGAAGTTTAATAAGGAGAAATGCAAAGTACTCCATTTAGGAAGGAACAATTTGTTTCACACATACAGAAGCGACTGTCTAGGAAGGAGTACTGCAGGAAGTGATCGAGGGGTCATAATGGACCACAAGCTACATATGAGTCAACAGTCTGATGCTGTTTGGAAAAAAAGCAACCCTGATTCTGGGATTCATTAACAGGAGTGTTGTGAGGAAGGCATGAGAAGTCATTCTTCCATTCTACTCTGCACTGATTTGGCCTCAGTTGGATTATTGTGTCCAGTTCTGGGCACCACATTTCAAGAAAGATGTGTAGAAATTGTAGAAGAGCAACAAGAATGATTAAAGTTCTAGAGAACATGAGCTATGAGGCAAGGCTGAAGGAACTAGGCTTGCTTAGTTTGGAAAGGAGAATATAGAGAGAGGACATGATAGCAGTTTTCTGGTATCTAAAAGGGTATCAGAAGGAGGAGGGAGAAACTTGTTCTCCTTGGCCTCTGAGGATAGGACAAGAAGCAATGGGCTTAAATTGCAACAAGGGAGGTTTAGGTTGAACATTTGGGAAAACTTTCTAACTGTGAGGGTGGTTAAGCACTGGAATAATTTGCTTAGGGAAATTGTGGAATCTCCATTGCTGGAGATATTTAAGAGCAGGTGAGACAGACATCTACCAGGGATGGTCTAGATCAGGGGTGGGCATAATTTTTGACAGGGGGCCACTCCAAGAATTTGGAAAGTGGTCTAGGGCCGCATTCTTCCATGATATGAATGGAGATGCGGGATCTGGGATGGAGGTTGGGTGCTGGAGAGAGCTTGGGGTAAGGGACTGGAGTGCAGGAGGGAGAATGGAATCTGGGAGGGAGTTGGGATAAAGCAGGCAATTGTGACCCAGGGCAGAGGACTGGAGGGCAGGGATTTGAAGGGATAAGAAGGGATTGTGATCTGGGGCAGGAGATTGGGGTGCCAGATATGGGAAGGGGTATGGGTGCAAGAGAGGGACAGAGGTTTTGGGTATGTTGGGGGGGGGGCAGAGAGTTGGAGCAGGGAGGGGCTGGGGTGCCAGAAGCAGGCTCTGGCCAAGAGACTTACTTGCAAGCTGCCAAACTAGCCTGCCTGCCTGCAGAGCTTAAAATGTTTCCTACCTGCCTGCCTGGCCATGAGCTTCATGAATAACTGAGCTGAGGAGAGGAAGCATAGTTCTTCTTGGCTGCCTGTTATTCAAACAAGCAGCTCTCATTGGCCGATTTCTGGCCAGAAACCGGCCAATGAGATTGTGCTGGGGGTAGGGCAGCTCCTAAAACTTCCCACCTCCCCTCCAGTTTCTGCCCGGTACTCTGGGCTGCAGGGGAAGCTGGGGAACCTGCCTGGGGCTCCCTGCTGTCTCCATGGGCTGGATCTGGGGGCTTGACGGACTGGATCCGACCAATGGGCCATCCATATTTTATCCAGGCCTGGTCTAGATGGTACTGGGTCCTGCTGTGAGGACAGGGGACTGGACTCGATGACCTCTCGAGGTCCTTTCCAGTTTTCTTGTTCTATGATTCGATTAAGTTCAAGGAGCTGTTTTTAACAGCTCAATTGGTGGCTGGACTCAAAGTGCTCTTGGAGTCAATTTAAATCCCCATGTGTGTCTGACACGCAGAGCAAGGTAAAGGGAAGAAGCAAAGAAAACAGAAAGGCATCTTTACACAGAGGGAGGGAAAGCCCCAAGGTCCAGATGCCTTACAAGGAAATGATGCCTCCCAAATAAGGGAGTAGCCAAAATCACAATGGTAATTTAGAGACATTCACCAGGAAGAAAAAAAAAAATCAGGCTCCTTTTTAAGCATCTGTAATTGGACACCCAATCTGGGCCATTTGTGTGCAGCCAGCAATACCAGCCCATGGCTTTTTACAATCTTTTACTCATTGGCAATACTCTCCCTCTTACTGCATTGTAAAAATCAGCTTGATTGCAAGACAAGAGTGAAGGGAGAGACAAGGGGATTTCTCCACTCAGAAACTAAATGGCCGTACTCCACATACAGCGGAGGAGTGAAAAGTGGGTCTAATTACTGGAGAGATTGCTCATAATGGAGAAAATTTCCAATTTAATTGAGAAATTCAGCAGAGGAAGTGGAAGGATCGAAACACCTGCGGTGGTCCAAGAAGTTACTGAATATCCTCTTCTCAATCACTTCCAGTTCCTATTTCAAGATGGGACAGACATTCAGATGCCGAGCAGAGCAAGATCAAAGTGCCTTGCTTTCAACTCAAGAGTTACAGAAATTCCTCTCAAGCAGCCCCATTGCTTTTGCCATCCTGGGTCATTTCTCACAGCTGTTGCAGTTCAAGAAATCATGACCCCACATGCATCGTGGAAAAGCACCAGATTGCAGCATAGAAAAGGGACAAAATTATTCACCTGACTTTCCCCTCTGTGCTCAGAACCCTGCCAGCACCACCTCCAATATAGTGCACTTCCTATCCCCGGCATCTGTTGCTATCAGGACCATCCATCTCGCCCCTCACACCAGTCTCCAAAGTCTGTTGATTTGAGGTGAGCAGCAGGCAGGTCAGATCCATCCTGGGTTAGTGTATGTGGAGCTCATGGATCAGACAGAAAGGAAACTAATTTCTAGATGCAGTATATGAACAAATTGGAGTTTTGACACTTGCCTCGCTCACAGACTGGCACAGGTGGATCCCACGTCTGATCTGTCTGGCACCGGCTCACTCTGTGACCCTTTATGGTATAGCCAGGATGGCACTCAAAGGTCACGCTGTCCTTATACGAATAGACACGTCTATCTGCGGGTTCTCTTCTTCCATTCAGGATGTGTGGGGCAGGGCACCTAACCTCTGAAATATAAATGCTTTCGCTGAAACACAGGGCCAGACAGGAAGACAGAAATCTCTGCAGCCTTTTTTAGATTTTCAAGCCATGTCACTTGTGCACTAGCCTGTGTTATTCCTCCTCAGATTGTGGTGGGAAACGTGGAGGGGTACCCTGAGAGGGGGAGATGGAGATACCCTGGGAACAGAGTAGTTCCCTGCAGAGCAAATTATCAAAGGTTATCTCCTTTGGAGCATCCTGTGCACCAATCTCTAATTTATGGCAGCAACCCAGAGTAAAGCCAAGAAGCTCAGTCCTACAAGAACCTTCATAGCCATCAACATCCAGCACTGAAGGAGCTCAGCAATCTGCACAGTCAGGCCCAAGACGCATCAGGAGGCCTCTGGACCCAGCAACGTACTTAGTCTTTGTTAGAGTTAGAAGTGGCAGCATCTTTCAGACCGCACACTCCACATCTTCAAAGACAAAACTGCCTGAGTCTGGCAGTCATTTCTCTCAAGGTTCTCTTTCTTCCTATAATACCGTGGTCCCCAACACGGTGCCCGCGGGGGCATTTGAATGCGCCCGCCAGGTGCTCGGGGCTGGCCGGGCCCCGGGCACATGGCGCGGCGCTTTCGGGGAGTGCCGGCCCTGGGCGAGCGGCGCTTGCGGGGGGGGCCCCCGGCACGTGGCTATGGGGGGGCCCTGGCCCCCCGGGCGCGTGGCTATGGGGGGGCCCCAGCCCCGGGCATGCGGCTATGGGGGGGCGCTCCTGGGCACGCAAGTGTCCCCGCCCCCTGGCGCCCGGCGGGCGAACGGCCACACCCCCTGACGCCCGACAACCTCAAAAGGTTGGGGACCACTGCTATAATAGAACAGTCAGCTACGTGTCTAACTAAGCCAATAGTACCTGACTATGGTGTTAGCAGAAATAACTCAGTCTTCACGGTGCAATTTGCCTGCATGTAACAATTCCATTGGCAGTGTTGCCCTCAAGTCGTCATTGTCAAGTCCAAGTCGAGTCTCAAGTCACTACAGTTCAAGTCGCAAGTCGAGTCTTGAGTCCCTAAATTCAGTTATGAGTCAAGTCCCAAGTCAAGTCTCAAGACTTAATTTAAAAAATGTCACGTCACTTTTGTACAAGCCATCAATATTGGCATTTTCGGACAATTTTTTCACCAAGTCGATTTAACAAGATTAGCAAGTCTGAAGTTGAGTCTCAAGTCACAAACAATGAAGTCAAATCACCTAGATGACTTAATTCAGACTCGAGTTCAAGTTGTGAAACTTGAGTCAACAACTCTGTCCATTGGATAAAAAATGAGTTGGTGTTACGAAAAGCAGATACACTAAGTACAGGGATTTAACTACATCCTTACATTTTGTGGTTGCTAAACCAAGAGTTTCTATAGGTGTAAGAGCAGCATGGGGAAAGATGCACTAATACAAACCCCACCTCCACACCAAGGGGCACGTGGACGCCACACTCCGTTTAGTCCGTCCTCGGTTGTGCATAAAATAGAGGCCTCTCCAGTCAACGGGTAACCGTTATCACATGCATACGTTACAGCTGACCCATAAGAGAATTCATCCACTAACACCCCACTGTGCTTTCCATTGGGGATGTTTGGAGGGGGATTACACGGAATACCTGGAGAGAGATAGAAGAAGAGTATTTGAGAATAGATACTGGTAAAGAAGCAGCTCCCATTACTTGACCTGCTAAAGAAAACTAACTGCCATAGCTATAAAACCACTAGAATGAACTAACCCAACAGGGGATGGCTCTGGGGTGTCTGATTCACTCCAGCACTGACATGATATAAAATGACAAATTCATTAATTAATATAATTTTAAATTCTGGTCTTACTGATGAGTACCATAGACAGTTTTCCAGACTCAGTGTGGATTAAGAACAAAAGCTATTCACAGCAATAAAGGAACAAAATCTTGCTGCTATTCTCTACCTGTAGTGTGAGACTGCCCTGTCATAGGTGACTTTTGCTTCTCTTTCCCAGCAGTCTCTAACAAACGGTCAGTGGTTCTCAACCAGAGGTACGTGTACATCTGGGGTGTGCCAAGATCTTTTCCCAGTGGTAAATCAACTCCTCTGGATATTTGCCTAGTTTTACAATTGGCTACATAAAAAGCACTAGTAAAGTCAGCACATCCACCAATTTCATGGAGACAATGACTTGTTTATACCACTCTACACACTGAAATGTAAGTACAATATTTATATATTTCAATTCATCTACCATCAACCTCCCACTGCGGCAATGGGGCCAAGCTCAGCATACAGTGCACTGACTTCAGCTACATTATTTATCTAGCTGAATTTGTGTATCTTAAGTTGACCTCCCGGGACTAGTGTAGAGTAGGGATGTAAGCGAATAATTGACTAGTCGACTCTCTGATAAGTAAAAGCTTATCGGATAGTCGACACACTAGTCACTTCCCTCCCCTTGCTGCCTCTATCACAAAGAGGCAGCGGGGGAGGAGAGAAAAGAGCCGGTGCTGGGGAGAGCCGGCTTAAAAGCTGGTTCCCGCCAGCTCCAGCTCAGTGGGAGGGGACGGCTCCAGCTGCACAGTGGTGAAGTTGTTGCCCAGTCTACTGGGGCTCTTGTACATTTCAAAGGTGGAACACGCTAATCCTTATTGACTAATCGAATAGTCAGTGGAAATCCCATCGACTATTTGATTAGTTAATTCATTGAAATTTAACATCCATAGTGTAGACCTGGACACTGTGAGTTCTCCCTCTCTGACGTGGGGATCACGAGGGCTTCCCTAGCTGTTTATGAACATTTGTGAGGCAAGCAGATAGCACAAGTGCCCATGCCAGCACACGGACAGATGTCTGTAATTCACTCACGCTCACAAGTGGGCAGATCACGGCTCCATGCAACGCGCAGGCCGAAAAGCACACATCGTATGGAAGGCCATCCAATCAGCCGGTGCCTGGAGTTAGGCAGAGGGATTATTGTTTCTTACCTCCCTTTGGCATCTCATTTCTTCTGAGAAGCTCAGTTGTTTGGGAAGCTTTTCTCAGTAGCCGCAGCAGGTCTGGACCAACACCACTGAGTGATGGTCATAGAGCAAAGTCTCCTTCATCAACGGAGAACTCCCCAGCCCCTTCCACAATTCAAACATGGAACCGAATCCTGCACAGGCCCCATCAGCTGGTGTTCTGAGAGTCAGGAGAACCAAAATCTCCTTCCTGTGCCCTCTGCTCCTCCCCACACCAGTAGGGTCATGCCCTGCCAGGGAATCACAAGCCACATGCAAACTAGCAACATCAGCACTTTGGAACAGGCTGCTGGGGGGTTGTTACTACGCCAGCTCCACACCGGTTCTACACTTTTCACGTTGGAGTGCATTGGGTTATGGGTGTGGGCCTGGCACACCCAGCTGGGGTTGGCCAGCTTGAGATAATCAGTCAGGTCAGTCCTAACCCAAGAAAGTGCAATATATGACCACTGCACCACATGAGGCCCAAATGCACAGACATGGATAAATAAACCAATGCTGAGCTGAGCTCTAGCAGACTGGGCAACAAAATGGCAAATGAATTTTAATCTTGCTAAATGCAAAGTAATGCACATTGGAAAACATAATCCCAACTATAAGTACAATATGACGGGTAATATAAGTACAATTTTGCTACAACCACTCAAGAGAGATCTGGGAGTCATTGTGGATAACTCTCTGAAAACATCCACTCAGTGTGCAGCGGCAGTCAAAACAGCAAACAGAATGCTAGGAATCATTAAAAGAGGATAAGATAAGAAGACAGAGAACTTCTTATTGCCTCTATATAAATCCATGGTACACTCACATCTTCAATACTGCTTGCAGATGTGGGCACTCCGTCTCAAAAAAGATATCTTAGCATTGGAAAAAGTTCAGAAAAGGGCTACAAAAATGATTAGGGGTTTGGGGCTGCCATAAGAAGACAAATAAAAAAGATTGGGACTATTCAGCTTGAAAAAGAGGAGACTAAGGAAAGATATGATAGAGGTACATAAAACCATGTCTGGTGTGGAGAAAGTGAATAAGGAAAAGTTATTTACTTCTTCCCATGAAATAAGAACAATGAAATGAATAGCTGGTTTAAAATAAACGAAAGGAAGTATTTCTTCATGCAGCACACAGTTAGCCTGTGGAACTCCTTGCCAGAGGATGTTATGGAGGCCAGGAATTTAACAGGGTTCAAAAAAGAGCTAGATTAATTCGTGGAGGATAGGTCCATAAAAAGCTATTAGCCACATTGGGTAGGAATGGTGTCCCTGGCCTCTGTTTGTCAGGGGCTGGGAATGGGTGACAGGGGAGGGATCACTTGATGATCACTCTGCCCTCTGGGGCATCTGGCATTGGTCACTGTCAGGAGACAGGATGGATGGGCTACATGGACCTTTAGTCTGACCCAGTCTGGCTGTTCTTAGGTTCTTACAGTCTTAAAGTTCAGCACCAGCAACTGCTATGGCCATTTTCTGTGACACGGGACTGGATGTGCAAAGAGATTCTTCCTTTTCCAGCCCAGACACGAGACTCCTACAGCCCTCCCAGCCAGTGCTGCAGCTGCAGACCTTGCTATTCAGGCCATTCAAGCACAGCCCTAGTCTTTCAAAGGAGAGGGCAGGCTACAGATGCCCTATCCCCAAGCTCTAACTCAGACAGCTCCCGCGCTGGGTGTGTCCTTGGATATGGGAAGGCAGCCCTGGAGTCTCTTCTCTGCATGGCCCTTAGGAAAGGCAACCACGTCACATCATTCAGAAGAAGAACTGTTCCCAGGCCAAAGCAGATTGAAAAGCGAAGACATTCCACAAGACTGAGCACACACAAGGAAAACAGGGAGTCTTAGGCCAATCCAGCTTTCCTGTCAAAATTACACTGACTGAACCAGGGAGGAGCTGTGCTGGCGTATTATAAAACAGCAATCTGCTTACAGGAGAAGGGGGAACATGAGGACATCCATTTATGTTGCACACCTCCAAGCTAAGCACAAATAGCCAGCTCAGGCAGTCAGAAACGTACCCTTCATCACACGTGAAGTTGGCCGTTGACCCAAACTCGGTTTCGGTTAAAATAACTCTGCCATTCTCCGGCTCTCCTGGATGACCGCACGATTTCCCTGGTAGAGAACAAGGCTAGGATTAAACTTCTCTCTTTCAAGGCAGGAATTACCCTTGGGACTGTCCATATTAAATGCCACATTAAACACCAGATTTCATTTAGAAGGACCCAGAATGGGCACAAATATCGAGCTTTTCTGGTCACTATTAACCATTTAAAAGGAATGAATCTTTTTGTGGTGTTGCTACTATGTGGTGCCATTAAGACCTTTTATTAACAAAAGAAACAAAATATTCACTTTTACAGAACTCAGGGGCTTTTGACCAACTTCTGTTTTCAAGGCATGTAATAATGGGTTGGATCCTTGGGTGTCTACTGTATCCAGGCCGGCAAGTATATTTTGCAGTTGCCCCAATAACAAAGTTAGTCTGATTTTTATACTCATTCCTCAGCTCAGCAAAGCTTAACCTGGTTGGGACACCACAGCCATCTAGGAAGAAAGGAAACACATATAAGAAAAAAGTACACCCCCTCCTCTTCCGGTGCATAACAACAACACTGTTACTAAGTAAGATCTGTTTACAAATATTTCTCAAGATGTAAACTGTGAGCAAATCTGAAAGAATACACATAGGGCCAAACTCACTGTGGGCACCAGAACCCTCATTTCTTCATGAACTAAAACAAAATATGCACTTGTTCTGTTTACCCTTAGTTGTATTAGCCATCATTGGACTCTCTTCTCCCAGGATGCTCAAATGTGCCATTTTTCAGGAATACTGTCAGCTAAAGATCAAAGGATCACGGTACTTGTTTCTGGCCTTAAATGTTTGATACTCTAGGCTTAGCAATGCCCAGCATAATTAATAATGTCCACAAACGGCATCATCCAGAAGAGGACCTGAACCATTTACAAACTTTCTCACAGCAGCCTATTGACTCAAGACTATTTATTACCTCTTACTCTTCATTTCCCAGATGAAATGATTGGATGATTACTCATCACCAATGGTAGATATGGACCCATAAACAAACACTCATCATGTTCCTTACACCATTAGAGCTGTCTTTTCATTGTGTCTAGAAGCTTACAGACACCTAGATTCACAGCCTGAGAGTTGTCAGGCTGCTTTCATGAACGCATTCACTGCTACTTCCTTTGTTTACATTGTCAAATTCAGTTGCCCCATAAAGATACATTTGTGTTCATAACAATGGCAAATTTCTGGGTTCACACCATTACTCTAACCAGTGCAAGATCTATGTGCAGACATGCCCTCTGCCTTGGAGTACGTCCCCAGAACAACTTACTTTGCTGAGCCACTTAACTTAGAAGTTCTACACTTTTCTATCTTCTTACTGACACTTTTAAAAACGGATTCCACTGTAATTTCATCCAGCAGCGATCAGGGCGTGAGTGTGCACAGTTTCACTGAATTAAACTGAGCTGCTTCTGCCAGCTGTGATTCCAGCCCTGTGCATCTCCTGGGGGATCTATTCCCAGCTGCGAGTTTTGTTGCATTATCTGGTGTGACGGAACACTCTCTCTCTCACTTTAAATCCTGTTGGGGGACTGACACACCTACAGCCCAAGGGAGGAAGCCAACTGAAAATGCATTCACCTTCACATAGAGGAGAGGGGTGGCTCCACGTTCCAGATGTGGTACAATAGATAGAAGCCTCTCCTCGGAGGGCGTAGCCGGGCTCACAGCTGTAGTTAACATACGTTCCACTGGGGAAAGCTGCCAAAGGATTGGCATCGTGCTTCCCATGGCGAATGACCGGTGGTGGGAGACATGGCAAGGCTAAACAAGGAAGAAAAGTATTTCAGCAATAATGTCAGTTCTGTTCAAGAAAAGCTTAAAAGAGACTGAGAGGGAAAGCCACAGCTGGACGTGGTAAGTCAAAACCACCAATACATCAGCGATGCATCTCAGACACACAAGATTAAAAACCACAGGCTTAGATTCCCTTCTCCCCAGAACTCAGCTGGCCCCCTTCTGTTACTTTTCTGTCCCTACAAACCTTCCTGGACTCCCTTAGGAATCAGAAATAGAATGTGTTCTGAGCGGGATGAGTTCTGCTGATTTGCGTTTCCATTTATACCACTCGGCTGCTCAGTGAGAGAGACACCGACAGGTCTCTGTCTGTCAGCAGGGCAGGGCAGGATGCAGGGGATCCGCTATCACAGTGACGAACGCTGTCAGGGGATTAGGGGGCAGGTGGATATTTATATTTTCCCCATTCACAGCTGAAAACCGACCCCAGGACACAGATGGACTCTATTTTAGCCTCCAGGCACTTCCCTGCCCGACACTGACCATCCCAGTGACCCAGCAGTCACCCTTGATTCACACTTACGTTGTATGCAGACTGGAACAGGGGGATCCCAGGTTGCATTTCCTTTGCACTCAATCTGCCGGCTGCCATCCAGCGTGTAGCCAGGATCACATTCAAAACTCACCCTGTCCCTGGGTCTGTAGACAGGGCCATGTCCAGCTACTTGTCTTCCATGCTGGATTTTTGGGGCCATGCAGAGAACCTCTGAAATTGAAAAGGTGCAAAATGCAAATACTTCAGTGCTAGCCTGCCTAAAATCACCTGTCCCGGGCACTGTACTGCTGCTGATCCTCATGAATAGAGGTGGATCTCTCTCAGTGACACAGACAGCTGGGCTGGCAGGCGAGCTGTCTGCAAGGGGTTCTCAATAGATAGCCTGCTCCTTACACATGGTCTGAAGGAGTACAGGGCTGTTGGCCTTTCAGGACACACACTGCAAATGTTTTCTGCTCACCAGCATGTAGCAAGTGTGGGAATTGGAGGCTGAGGTTTGTGTTTCTGTCTGTCAGAGGAAGGTGGAGATAGTTCAGGTAATGTTTCACATGGAAGCTTTTTAAAAATATTTCCTTAATAGATGTATGTCTGTGCACGTGTACACTAGGAGTTCCCTGTTTACATGCTGTCCCTTTATTTTCAAAACCATTTATTTCACCATGTGTCTCGTTAAATAGAGCTTTCATTTCTGCTGTTAATTCTGTTGCACTGTTGAACTAGTGTTTTGAGTGAAATCCTATAGCAGAAGCTTCTTTCTCTTAGCTCTAGGTAACAGAACATGAACCCACCTTCACATCAGGGGTGGGGTGCGGGTGGGGTGGGAGGAGTATTCCCAGTAAGGAAATAGCCACACTTATAGTTATAAGGTACAGAGATTCCATTGCTAACACCACTAAAGCCTCGTTTTTGGGCTTCCCATTGGTAATGGTGGAGATGAAGTGCAACATTATGGAATCCTTGAATCACTGAACTAGACATCTTGAGAGGTCATCTGGTCCAGTTCCTTGCACTCATGGCAGGACCAAGCACTGTTTAGATCATCCATGCTTGACATCTGTCTAACCTGCTCTGAAATATCTCCAGCCATGGAGATTCCACAAACTCCCTAGGCAACTTATTCCAGTGCTTATCCACCCTGACAGGAAGTTTTTCCTAATGTCCAACCTAAACCTCCCTTGCTGCTATTTAAGCCCATTGCATCTTGTCCTATCTTCAGAGTTTAAGGAGAATAATTTTTCTCCCCTGTGCTTGTACCAACCTTTCAGATACTTGAAAACTGATATGTTCCTTCTCAGTCTTCTTATCTTTTCCAGACTAAATAAATCCAGTTCTTTGAATCTTCTTTCAACGACATGTCCTCTAGACATTTAATTATTTTTGTTGTTCTTCTCTGCACTTTTTTCAGTTTGTCCATATCTTTCCTGAAATGTGGCACCCAGAACTCGACACAATACTTTAGATGAGGTCTAATCAGCACAGAGTAGGGAGAAGAATGACTTCTTGAGTCTGGCTTACAATTCTCCTGATAATGCATCCCAGAACAAGGTTTGCTTTTTTGGCAACGTCACACTGTTGACTCATATTTAGCTTGTGGTCTATTATGACCCCTAGATCCCTTTCTGCGGTACTTTTTTTTAGGCAGTCATTTCCCATTTTGTGGGCATGCAATTGATTGTTCCTTCTATGCAGAGTACATTTGTCTGTTGTGAATCTCATCCTATTTATCTCAGACCACTTCCCCACTTTGTCTAGATTGTTTTGAATTACAGTTCTGTCCCCTGATGCATTTATAACCCCTCCTAGCTTGGTGGCATCTGCAAACTTTATAAGTGTATTCTCTAAGCCATTATCAAAATCGTTGATGAAGATACAGAATAGAACCAAACCCAAAACTGATGTCTGAGGAGCTCCATTCATTATGCCTGTCCAGAATAACTGTGAACCATTGATAACATGAAGAGAGATTAAAAAGACTTGGACTTTTCAAGTTAGAGAAGAGGAGACTAAGGGACAATATGAAAGAGGTCAATATAAAATCATGACTGGTATGGAAAAAGTGAATAAGGAAAAGTTATTTACTTATTCCCACAATATAAGAACTAGAGGTCACCAAATGAAATTAATAGGCAGCAGGTTTAAAACAAACAAAAGGAAGTTTTTCTTCACTCAGCCCACAGTCAACCTGTGGAACTCCTTGCCGGAGGATGCGGTGAAGGCTAGAACTTTAACAGGGTTCAAAAAAGAGCTAGATAGATGAATGGAGGTTAGATCCATTCAATGACTATTAGCCAGGATGGGTAGAAATGGTGTCCCTAGCCTCTGTTTCTCTGGAAGTAGGTGACAGGGGAGGGATCACATGAGGATTTCTGTTGTGATCTCTCCCTCTGGGGCATCTGGCATTGGCCACTGTCGGCAGACAGGATACTGGGCTGGATGGACCATTGGTCTGACCCAGTGTGGCTGTTCTTATGTAACTAATTTCTGGGAATGGTTTTCTAACCAGTTATGCACCCACTTTTTAGTAGATCCATGCATGTTCTATTACCCTTGTTTGTTAATGAGAAGGTCATGCAAGACTGTTTGAAATGCCTTACTAAAGTCTAGAAATACCACATCTACTGTTTCCCCCCTTATTCATGCACCTTGTTACTTATAGGTTTATCATCTTTTATCTGTTTGCAAATGGATTCCTTAATTATTTGCTCCATTTTTTTTCTGGCACAGAAGTTAATCTGACTGGCCTGTAAAGCCCTGGGTTGTCCTTATTTCCCTTTTTATACATGGGCACTATATTTGCTCTTTTCTAGACTTCTTGCATCACATATTCCAGGACTGTTCAAAGATAATAGCAAATGGCTCAGCTATTCCCTTAGTCAGCTCCATAGTATTCTAGGATGTATTTCATCAGGGCCTGATGACTTAAAGACATCCACAGCTTGTCTAAGTAACATTTAACATATTCTTTCCCTATTGTAGTTCTGAACCTACCTCATTTTCACTGACATTCACTATGTTACATGTTGAATCATCACCAACCTTCTTGGCGAAAACCGAAACAAAGAAGTCATTAAGCACCTTAGCCATTTCCCCATTTTCTGCTACTGTGTTTCCCTCCTCACAGAATAACGGGTGTACTCTGTCTTTGGTCTTCCTCTTGCTCCTAATGTCTTTGTAGAAGGTTTTCTTTGTACCCTTTATCTAGTGTGACCTCATATTGTGCTTTGTCCTGACTAATTTTGCCCTTCTGTGGGACTTCTTTTGGATTTTAGATCATTCAAGATCTCCTGGATAAGGAGAACGTACTACAGGGAAGGTCGAGAGTCTTCAGTGAAGCAGCGCTCATGCAGGCTAATCCATAGGAAGGATCCACATGCTTGTTTTGAGTTGTGCCCAACACAACAGCAATAAGACTAATACGCCAAGGATAAACTTACCCACCTCCATTCCCCTCTACCTCATTCCCATCCCCCCAAATTCTTACAAACCATGATGACCGAGTCATTCTTCTTAACACCCGCAGATATGTTTCCAGACATCTTAGGAAACCTCTGAGGGCTATTCCCATTGTATTTTTTGTGATTTAATTGGACATGCTGAAACTTTGTGAGTATTTATTGGTTGGCTAGGGCCTTCTCCAAGTTCCTAGAACAGAGGGCGCAGGGGGATGGTGTAAGTGGGCAGGGCTGGCCAGGACCCAACTCTTCAAGGACCTTTTCAGAGAGCAAAAAAGCCCACGCTATGGAGATAAGCATGGTAGAGACAGCTGGACAGATGTTACTTTTCAATTTTAGATCCCATACCAATCTCACAGTCCTTTCGGCCTCTACGCTCAGCCCTGCCAGATCTTACTGGTCCCAATGGGATGAAATACAATGGACACTCAAAGCCGTAGCCACACTCACCTCTTTCACAGACGGGGACAGGAGGATCCCAGCTACCATCACGTTGGCACCGAGTCTCAGAGCTCCCACGCAAGATGTAACCAGGCTCGCATTTGAACATCGCGACAGCTCCAGGTCTGTAGGGGGCCAGTGCCCCATTCGTTCTGCCATTCTCCAGTTCTGGGTTTACACACCTCGCTGAAAGGGAAAGTGTAACAACCACTGTAGGGTCCCCTACATGCGCACAATGGAACGGACCGTTTACCCACTGAGCCGGTTCCTTTGACAAGCCTTTTACATCAGTCTCTTAAATATGGCTACACTGGGACATCCTCTTTTCAACGTGATCAGTTCTTCAGCAGGAACGTTACCCCGCTGCACTCCCAGAACCATTCCCTGCTGGTACCAGTGGATGCGAAGCCTCTGAAGTTAAAGGAGCGCCTTCTGCCAGCAGCGACTTTGGCCCATTTGTGCCACTGCGGGTTTCATCCCCAGCTGTGGAAACTGCTGAATGGGTGGCCTGTCTCAAATTTCTCTTGATCTCGATATAAATCCCCCGTGTGCCTGACACACGGAGCGAGGCAACGGGAAGCAGCAAACCGAACAGAAATTCACCTTCACATTGAGGGAAGGGGTTGCTCCAGGCTCCGGATGCTGTACAATGGAGTGATGCCTCCCCAACAAGGAAGTAGCCAGGATTACACTGGTACTTCACAGACATCCCACTGGTGAAGACATCTGAGACCTGGCTGCTGAGCCGTCCGTTCCTAATGCGTGGAGGAGAGCGGCAGTGCTCCACTAAAGAAGAAACATTACATGAGCATAAGTGTCGATAGGAAGTGAACATAAATGACCAGGGACACCCTTCCGAATACCAACTGGCTCATGGACCGAACCCCCACAGCCCTGTGACTGAGACAGCCCCCTTTTGGAAGAATAAATATGATCTAATGAGGCGCTAGAGTTACCTATGTCAAGGAAAGAAGCCATTCTGCACACTCAAATACAGACAGGGAACACAGACTACGTTCTCTTAGGTGTGATCAGAGAGAGATGTGAGCACAATGGTCACTCTCACTCGCTGGCCAGATTTATCCACCGTCTCTGAACTGTGGCTGGTGCTCTGAGAAGCAGGTGCTGAGGTGATTTTAAAGCCTAGGCTCTCATTTTTCAGAGTGACTAGCGACGTTGGGTGCCCAACAACAGACATCTGAAAGGGGCTTCCTTTGCTGAAGGACACAGCAGTTCCCCCTTCCAGAAAAAAAAATCAGACCCCTTTAAGCATTTTAAGGTGGGCAATGAAACATCACTGGAGAAGGCAGACTAATGATTCAGCGTGTTCCATCACTAGCACCAATGCTTCAGGAATCTTTACTTTTTGTAACTTCCCATTATAGAAAAGAGCATGGCTGCAAGACCAGTGTCAAGGAGAAACATGGTTTCATTATTATTCACCATGCAGGAGCTAGTGGGGCAGGGGGTGAGCGAGTGTGGTATTCCACATCCATAAAAAGAAGAAAAGCTCTGTCCAATTTACTGGAAGGACTGCTCTAAATTGATAGAAGATTTCAAGTTAAGTGTGGAATCCAGGAGAGGAAGCAGAAATACCCACAACAAGCTGTGGTGGACCAAGAATATCCTCTTCTAAATCACTTCCAGTTCCCATTTCAGAATGGGACAAGACATGAGGTCCTGAAGAGAGGAAGATCAGAGTGTTGTGCTTTCAGCTTTGAGATACAGAAATTCCCCTCCAAAGACCCAATGGTCTTGCAACTTGGCTCACTTCTTGTAGCTGGTGCCGTCTGAGGAATCTTGACACTCAATGCATTGTGAGAAGCACAATGAGCATACAGAAGAGAGAAAGTATCTCATCTGGCATCCCCAGAGCTCTCAGCACCCTGCTCCACAGCCCCCAGTCTGGTTCATTTCTAATCCTCCAGCTATGCTCCTATCTATTGGGACCCTCTTCCCTCAAACCCATCTCCAGTCTCTTGACTTGAGGAGAGCAGCAGGCAGAACAGATGCAGCCTGGCTAGTGTTTGAGGTGCTCGTGGATCAGACAGAAGGGAAACCCATTTCTAGATGTAGAATATTAAGAAATCAAAGCTTTGACACTTGCCTCGCTCACAGACTGGCACAGGCGGATCCCACGTCTGATCAGTTTGGCACTGGCTCACTCTGGGACCCTTCATTTTGTAGCCAGGATTGCACTCAAAGGTCACATTGTCTTTATAGGAATAGATGCTTTTATCGCCATATACTTTTCTTCCATTCGGGATGTGTGGGACTGGGCACCTAACCTCTGAAATAGAAATGCTTTTGCTGAAACACAGGGCCAGATAGGAAGACAAAATTTGGCAGCCTATACAGCCCTCCTAGCTGTTTTTACACTATCAACATTTTACACTTTTACACTGTCAACATTTTATATATCCCCTTGTTGCACTATCCTGTGTTCTTCCTCCTTGAAAATAGAGATTGTTGTGGGCAATGTGGAGGGCTGCACTGAGAGAAGGAGCTACACTGGTTACAGAGTTACCTCCCTTCATTGCAACTTGTCAAGGGTCCTCTCCTCAAGGCATGGACTGTGCTCCGACCTCCAAATCATGGAAGCGACCCAGAGTAAAGCCAAGAAGCTCAGCCCTACAAAGACTCAAAGGTCCTTCAGACCCATCGACATCCAACACTGAGGGAGCTCAGCAAGCCACACAGTCAGGGCCAAGATGCATCAGGAGGCAATGTGCTTTGTCTTTGTTAGAGTTAGAAGGGGCAGAATCTTGCAGCCTCCACACACTATACGCCTTCAAATGCAAATGTGCATGGGTCTGGCTGACATTTCTCCCAAGAGTCTCTAGTTACCCATAACAGAACAGTTACCCATGTGTCTAACTAAGCCAACAGCACCAGACCACGGTGTTATCAGAAATAAGTCAACCCTCGCGGTGCAGCTTGTGTGCATGTAACAATTCCATTGGTAGAAAATGGGTCAGTGTTGCGAAGGGCAGACACACTATGTCCTCACATTTCTTGGTTGGCAAACCAAGAGTTTCTACATGTGACAGAGCAGTGTTGGGATAGAAGCACTCATACAAACCCCACCTCCACACCGAGGAGGACGTGCACTCCACACTCCATTTAGCCCATCTTTGGTTGTGCAGTAAATAGAGGTCTCTCCAGTTGGCGGGTAGTCTTTGTCACATTTGTAAGTTATAGCTGTCCCATAATAGAATTCATCCATTAATACCCCATTGTGGGTTCCATTGGGGATGTCTGGAGGGGGAAGACACGGAATACCTGGAGAGACATAGGAGAAGAGTATTTGAGAATAGATACTGTTAAAGAAGCAGCTCCCATTACTTGACCTGCTAATGAAAATGAGCTGCCCTAGCTATGAAACCACTAGAATGAACTAACCCAACAGAGACTGGCCCTGGGGTGTCTGATTCACTCTGACACTGATGTAATGTAAATTGCAAAATTTACTAATTAATACAATTAACTGTAGCAACTTATTGCAGTGCAGCTAGATGTCCAGATTCAGGGTGGATTAAGAACAGAAGCTATTCACAGCAACAAGGGAACAAATGTAACTACTATTCTCTACCCGTATCATGAGACTACCCTGTCGTGGGTGACTTTTGTTTCTCTGTCTCAGCAAATGTAGTATCTCTGACAAACTGAGAATGCCAGGTCAGTGGTTCTTAACCAGGGGTACGTGTACATCTGGGCTATGACAAGGTCTTTTCCGGATATTAAACAAACTCTGGATATTTGCCTAGTTTTACAATTGGCTACATAAAAAGCACTAGCAAAGTCAATAGACCCACTAATTTCATGCAGACAATGACTTATTTATACCACTCTACACACTGAAATGTAAGTATTTTATATATATCTATAATCTATATCTCAATTCATCTATCTATCTATATATATTTGAATGGGTCTGTCTGTGAGCCCATTTGTTCAAAAACTTCTTCCAAATGATAAGAGCTAGGGCCATCACGTTTGCTAAGCATCTTCCTCTTCTCTTAACTAAAAGCAATGTCAGGGTTTGGTTGTGCCAGGACAACTGAAAGCCCTGGGAAAGGAACTATTTTCCAACACATGCCAAAGGAGGGGGTTGCTGTTTGGAGGGATGTGAAACAAGTGTGCCCACTGGGAACAGGGAGCCTGCAGAGAAGAGCTATCCTAATGTATCCACAGGCAACAGCTGTAATACCAATCAAGTGCTCAGCAGGGCTGGAGCTCTTGCATCTTGCTTGCCAACTGTCCAAATTAGTAGCCACCCTTTCCCAACCCTTTCCCCACTGTTCCCAGCCTATGGCTCAGTGCCAGAGGGGGAGAGAAAAGGGACCATGGCTGTCAGGAGGGGACCTGAGAGGAGAAATATGGCCCATGGCAATAACCATCTAGGCGGAATATTGTTGCCATACGAAGTTCAGTGTCCTTTTCAGTTACTCTGGTCTCAAGGAAACGCAAAATTGTTGTTCTCAGGACACACTTCCCCCTGCGGTCTCACATTCACTTCTCAATTGAAGATTCTGTTGTGGTTAGAGGACTCACTTGGGACTCTGAGATTTGGATTACTTTAGCTCTGCTCCTGGCCAACTTCCTAAATCACCCCGAACACATCTGCATTTCTCTGTGTCTGAGTTCTTCCTCTCTGATGTGGGGATCACGAGGGCTACCCTAACAGTTTATGAACATTTGTGAGGCAAGCAGATAACACAAGTGCCCTTGCCAGCATATGGACAGATGTCTGTAATTCACTCACGCTCGCAAAAGGGCAGCTCACCGCTCCATGCAACGTGCACGCCGAAAAGCACACATCGTCTGGAAGACTTTCCAATCATCCGGTGCCTGGAGTTAGGCAGAAGAATGATCAGTTGTTTTCTGGTTGTTTTATTTATATATTTATTTATTGGCATTTCAGTTCTCCTGAGAAGCTCAGTTATTTAGTAAGCTTTTCTCAGTAGCCGCAGAAGGTCAACAAATAACGGAATCCTGCACAGGCCCCTTCAGCTGGGGTTCTGAGCTCCAGGGGATCCAAGATCTCCTTCCTGTGCCCTCTGCTCCTCCCCACACCAGTAGGGTCATGCCCTGCCAGGGAATCACAAGCCACAGGCAAACTAGGAACATCAGCACTTCGGGGCAGGTTGCTGGGGGTTGTTACTATCCCAGCTCCACACCGGTTCTACACTTCTTACGTTGGAGTGCATTGGGTTATGGGTGTGGGCCTGGCACACCCAGCTGGGGTTGGCCAGCTTGAGACAACCAGTCAGGTCAGTCCTAACCCAAGAAAGTGCTATATATAAACCACTGCATCACACGAGGCCCACATCCACAGACATGGTGGATCTAGAGTTCTGCACCAGCAGCTGCTATGGCCATTTTCTGTGACATGGGACTTGATGTGCAAAGAGATTCTTCCTTTTCCAGCCCAGACATGAGATTCCTACAGCCTTCCCAGCCAGTGCTGCAGCTGCAGAACCTCGCTATTCAGGCCACTGAAGCACTTTCAAAAAAGAGGGCAGGCTACAGATGCCCTATCCACAAGCTCTAACTCAGACAGCTCCCACGCTGGGTGTGTCCTTGGATATGGGAAGGCAGCCCTGGAGTTCCTTCTCTGCATGGCCCTTAGGAAAGGCAACCACGTCACATCATTCAGAAGAAGAACTGTTCCCAGGCCAAAGCAGATTGAAAAGCAAAGACATTCCACAAGACTGAGCACAAACAAGGAAAACAGGGAGTCTTAGGCCAATCCAGCTTTCTTGTCAAAATTACACTGACTGAATCAGGGAGGAGCTGTGCTGGCGTATTATAAAACAGCAATCTGCTTACAGGAGAAGGGAGAATACGAGTGTAAGCAGGGGCTGAACTGCTGCTTGCTATCAGCCAGCTAAAAGGAGAGAGCTGCCCTGGGGGGGAGGGGGGGGAGAGGGGGGAGGGTGTGTGCCCACTACAATTGTTTAGCTCTGCAAGATAATTAGCTGTTGACTGTTGATATGTAAATCCAATTCAGCCAGAGCTGATGGAGGGGCAAGCCGCTTTTTCCAAAGAGAGCACCCAGGCAGTCTGGATGCTCTTTCGAAAAAGCCCTGTTTGCATTCAAGAACGCCTTTTTTCGAAAGAGCACTTTCGAAAAAAGGCGTTCTCCCTCGTGAAATGAGGCGTACCACCGTTGAAAGAAAAGCCGCGTTCTTTCTATTTAATTTTGAAAGAACGCGGCTGTAGTCTAGACGCAGGTGAAGTTTTTTTGAAAAAAGGCTACTTTTTTCAAAAAAATCCTGCAGTCTAGACACAGCCTAAGAGCTGAAATCACTGGTCTGGCTGGGAGCCAGACTCATTGCAGCCAGAGAAGTGGCAGCGGCCAGCAGAGTGGTTGGTGGTAATCACTGGCCAGTGGCGTGGTGTGGCTGGTAGAAGCGGCGACCAGCGGCGTGGAGCAGCGACAGGCAAGGAGTGGCAACCAGCAGCGTGGCGCCTGGTAGGATCAGCAGCAGGCAAGGAGCGGCGGCAAGCTAGGTGTGGTGTCCAGCAGCATGGCACGGCTGGTAGGAGCGGCGGCAGGCGAGGAGCGGCGGCAGGCGACCAGCGGAGCGTCCGGTGGCGTGGAACGAGACAGCTGGTGAAGCATGGCTCGTAAAGTGCCCCCTAAATACCCCCCCACCCTCATTTCTACCCAGGTTGGGAGGTGAAACCCTGTGGGTGAACTTTTGGACTCTGGGTGGCACTGACCAGCGACAGAGACTTTTGGGGTGTCGGACTATGGGTGATTCTTGGCTGGAGTGGGGGAGAGGGGCTTAGCTCATGTTTGGGTTATGAACTCTGTTTGTGGTATTTTCCCAAGTTAATGCTGTATGACTTTTCTCTCCGTTTCATTAAATGTTTCTTTCCTACACTCAGATTCTGTGCTTGTGAGTGGGAAAGCATTGCCTCTCAGAGGCGCCAAGGGGTGTGCAAATTCCCCAGGTAACTGGGTGGGGGCTTGAGCCAGTTCTGTGTGAGATGGACCCCAAGATATTGAACCCGGCCCTGGGTGCTGCCAGGCCTACCCGGCAGAAGGGTTACACGAGGATATCCATTTACATTGCACACCTCCAAGCTAAGCACAAATAGTTAGCTAAGGCATCGGAAACGTACCCTTCGTCACACGTGAAGTTGACCACTGACCCAAACATGTTATCATTTAGTCTAATCCTGCCATTCTCCAGCTCTCCTGGATGACCACACGATTTCCCTGGTAGAGAACAAGGCTTAGATTAAACTTCTCTCTTTCAAGGCAGGAATTATCCTGGGATCCATGGATATTAAACACTCCCCACAAAAATCTTATTTAAAAAGGCCCAGAATGGGCACAGATAAAGACCTTTTACTGGTCACTATTGACTGTTTAAAGATATGTTACATTTTGTAGCATTGACACATCCTCATGCCATTAAGACCTTTTTCTAATAACAGAAACAAAATATTTACTTTTACAGAACTCAGAGGCTTCTGACCACCTTCCATTTTCAAGGCATGTAACACTGGAAGACATCCCTGGGTGTCTGATGTATCCAGGCCGGCAAGTGTATTTTGCAATCGCCCCAATGATAAAGTGGTTCATATTTTTATATTCATTCCTCAGCTCAGCAAAGCTTAACCTCGTTGGGACACCACAGCCATCTAGCAAGAAATGAAACACAGATTAGAAATAAGAGCCACGTCTACTGTGCTGGTACATAAAAAGATCAGGTGGAGGCAGATAAAACAATATTTTTACAAAGACTGTTTCTACGCTGCACAGTGCTGTGTTGGGGGGACTGCATCTCCTTCCAAAATACCTACCACTACTCACTGAAGTGATGTTGTTAGGTCAAAAGGAGAGCTCTTTCCAGTCAGCATCAAGCAGCTACATAAGCAAATTTATAGTAGTACAGCCGCATCGATACAGCGGTGTCGTGAGAAACTTGCTATTAAGAAAGGGCTGAGGATCTGCTTTGTAAACATTCTTGCAGATGTTAAATTAGTGATTAACACACACACACACACACACACACACACACACACACACACACACACACACACACACACCATTTGCATCTGGTTATAAATATCCATCATTGTATTGCCTTAGCGCAGCGTCTATATTCAGTGGTACAATCAGGGGTGTCCCGGATGTATAGGCCGACTCGGCCATCGCCGCGTTAAACAGGGCGCCCAATGATGACATCACGCCATTGAGGGCTGTGGAGATGGGGGAACCGATCACGCATTCCACCCGGGGCGCCAGCTGCTGGCAACCTGCCTCAGGCCGCCCCTGGGTACAATGAACTGGAAGCTAAGTTATTATAATGATCCCTTCTGGCCTTAAAATATATGAATGAACTCCCATTGTAGCCAGATCCGTTGAGTCCCAATTGAGTGATTTCTCCGCTAGACCTTATACCTCTTCCTTCCTCTAAATCAGGCTGGTAAGCTAGAAAAAAAATCTAATGTTTAATATTTATAAGTAGACCATAATTTTACACCTCTGAGAAGCAAGCAAACCCCTGAGCACAGTGACAGCTAATTGCAGGCATGGAATGTAAGGTGTTTATACAAAAGTGCTCCTAAACATAAATTAATATTCAGGTGATTTCCAATCTCTACTAAATGGGCTGGTGACTGTTCCCCACTGAGTTTTGACTATGAACATGGAGCACTTGATACCCTGATGGTTTGCAAGTTTTCCATTCTGTTAGATGGATGTTTGGATCTATTGGGTAAGTAGTCTTTCCTCGGTAAAATCTCCTACCCCTAATACTGACAAAATGAGGAACCTTGATATTCCAGACACTTTGTTTTCATAAGAACATAAGAACAGCCGTACTGGGTCAGACCAAAGGTCCTTCTAGCCAGTATCCTGTCTGCCGACAGTGGTCAGCACCAGGTGCCCCAGAGAGGGTGGACCGAAGACAATGATCAAGCGATTTGTCTCCTGCCATCTCTCTCCAGCCTCTGACAAACAGAGGCCAAGGACACCATTTTATCCCCTCGCTAATAGACTTTTATGGACCTAACCTCCATTAAATTATCTAGCTTCTCTTTAAACTCTATTATAGTCCTAGCTTTCACAGCCTCCTCTGGCAAGGAGTTCCACAGGTTGACTACATGCTGTGTGAAGAAGAACTTTCTTTTATTCGTTTTAAACCTGCTACCCATTAATTTCATTTGGTGTCCTCTAGTTCTTCTATTTAAGGAACTAATAAATAACTTTTCTTTATCGGCCCTCTCCACACCACTCATGATTTTATAGACCTCTATCATATCCCCCCTCAGTCTCCTCTTTTCTAAACTGAAAAGTCCCAGTCGCTTTAACCCCTCCTCATATGGGACCCGTTCCAAACCCCTAATCATTTTAGTTGCTCTTCTCTGAACCCTTTCCAAGGCCAAAATATCTTTTTTGAGATGAGGAGACCACATCTGTACACAGTATTCAAGATGTGAGCGTACCATAGTTTTATACAGGGGCAGTAAGATATTCTGGGTCTTATTTTCTATCCCTTTCCTAATAATTCCTAGCATCCTATTTGCCTTTTTGACTGCCACTGCACACTGCGTGGAAGTTTTCAGAGAACTGTCCACGATAACTCCAAGATCTCTTTCCTGATTTGTCATAGCCAAATTAGCCCCCATCATACTGTACGTATAGTTGGGGTTATTTTTCCCGATGTGCATTACTTTACACTTATCCACATTAAATTTCATTTGCCATTTTGTTGCCCAATCACTCAGTTTGGTGAGATCTTCTTGGAGTCCCTCACAGTCTGCTTCTGTCTTGACTATCCTAAACAGTTTGGTATCATCTGCAAACTTTAATACCTCACTGCTTACCCCTTTCTCCAGATCATTTATGAATAAGTTGAAAAGGATCGGTCCCAGGACTGACCCTTGGGGGACACGACTAGTTACCCCTCTCCAATCTGAAAATTTACCATTTATTCCTACCCTTTGTTTCCTGTCTTTTAACCAGTTCTCAATCCAAGAAAGGACCTTCCCTCTTATCCCATGGCCATGTAATTTACACAAGAGTCTTTGGTGAGGGACCTTGTCAAAGGCTTTCTGAAAATCCAAGTATACTATATCTACTGGATCCCCCTTATCCTCATGTTTGTTAACCCCTTCAAAGAACTCTAATAGATTAGTAAGACAGGATTTCCCTTTACAGAAACCATGTTGACTTTCCAACTTGAAAAAAAAAATCCAGATCATATAAAAGTAACAAAAGTCTTTACTAAACAAAATGTCCCAGTCGGTGCCTGTTTCTTTCTACATGCAAACTTTGATACTTTTTATTAATTAATATCTAATCCAAAAAACTCCATTCAGTTTGATTACATTGCCTTTACTTCTGTGTTTGATTCTACTACCCTTTCCTTTTGAAATTAGATTCCCTTATTTGTATTTTCTGTCTCAAGGTTTTACATCCATGTTTTTAGTATCTGACCACTTCCCATAGACAAAGGCAGATAGAGGACATCATAAAGCCTCTGGAATGTCTTCTTTCCAAGGTTATTGGAAACACCATTTAGATGGGGGCTTTTTTAGAGTGATTCTGTTATACCAAATGGCTTGTAGGGGGAGTTTTGTCATTGCTTCAGTAAAATTATTGTGGCTATTGGGTAATTTCTGCTTGTCTACGGTATTTTGTTTTCCTGCTTAGGACTCAGAGGCCATACTGCTGTCTTTTAAATGTTGTTCATAAATGATTCTGCACCAAGGTTTGTAATGGTCTGCTAAATGGGGCAAAACTTCCATACTTAGCCCAGAGAAAGCCATTTAAATAGCACTCAAGAACTCCTGCATGCTTTGCAGTTCTTACACCAACCAAGAAGGTTATCCATTTCCCTAACATTGTTAACTTACCTTCAGAGTGCAAGAAAAGGGGGACATTTCTCTTATTTAGAACCCCAGGAATGTAAGTAAAAGGTTTGCAGCTACAAAACTGAAATTTCTGAATTCGAGGCACATATCCAACTCTTTTATCAGTCAGATTTCCAAAGGCCACGGAAATGCCACTACGACATATGCAAAATTATAGATCTTTGTTGCTTTCAGAATTGGTGGGAAACCAACAAAAGAAAAAGTTATGAAGACTCAGGCTATGTCTACACTGGCGTGTTCTCACACAAAAACTCTTTTGCAGAAGAGAGTGTCTACACTGGCATGTGCTTTTGCGCAAGAGCATCCATGCCAGTGTGGACGCTCTCTTGTGCAAGAAAGCTCTGATGGCCATTTTAGCCATTGGGCTTTCTTGTGCAAGAAATTCATGTTGCCTGTCTACACTGGCCTCTTGCGCAAGAACAGTTGCGCAAAAGGGCTTATTCCTGAGCAGGAGCATCAGAGTTCTGGCGCAAAAAGCCCTGATTTCATACATTAGAATGTCAGTTTACTTGCGCAAGAACACGCGGCCAATGTAGACAGGCAGCAAGTTTTTGCACAAGAGCGGCCGCTTTTGCACGAGATTGCGCCAATGTAGACACAGCCTCACAGTTTAACACTGACATAAAAGCCTTACCCTGAACCATAAATCACTGCTACATTCTCCTAACCAATTTCAATAATACTGAGCATTTGGCTGTCTACCCTGCAAGCGTTCAGAAACTTGCACAACATCTACACTGCATGCATGTTCTTGCGCAAGTAAATTTACAGTAAAGCATCAGAAGAGAGGGTTTCTTGAGCAAGAGCTATTCCTCTGCCAACAAGGAATAAGCCCTCTTGTGCAAGCCCTCTTGTGCAAGAGCTCTTGTGCAAGAAGGCAGTTGGATGGGAACAGGCTAAAATGGCCATCAGAGCTTTCTTGAACAAAAGAGCATACACATCGCCACAGACACTCTTGAGCAAAAGCACATGGCCGCGTGGACACCGTCTTACGCAAGAACTCTTGTGCAAAAAGTTCTTGTGCAAGAAGCCTGCAGTGCAGCCATAGCCTTTATGTTGTCACAGTCTTATAGAATTACTAATTAGTTGCGGGATGAAGATGGAAGTTGTTACACCAAAGAGTTCCTTTTAAAAAAAAAAGTATTATGATTGACCTTCTTGTCTCTATTAAGAGTCTTAGCAGATATTTTCCTCAGAGTTTTGACTGTGTATGTGGAGAAACCATTATCCTGATCAAACAAAGGGATTCTTACCAACAACATTTCATTCAGTAGGTAAGAGACTCTACAGTTTAATTCATTGAATAAAGGAAACATAGGGACAGACTAGTGTTCAACTATATAATATTTAATTCATATGTATCTTTCACTTCTGCAAATCAACGGTAGTGGTTTGACACTTCGTTTCTTGCTCATTAACCCACTATTTTTATCTATGTTAAAGCACTTCTTATATTTCAAAAATATAATGCATCAAACCTTAACCTGAACTCTCACTACCCATATCCTCATATAAACTTTGTTGAGCTAGTCAGCCAGGCACAGTTCCATAGTTCTTCTGAGTTAAAGGAGACTCCCATGGTCCTGAGTGGGGAGTTATGCTTGAGTAATGGAATACAGAATTTGGTCTCCTGACCTAAGCAAACAAACAGGCATGTGGGCAGCCATCTCAAAAAACTACTTCACGAAGCCTACGGGTACATTCCGGAGGCAGAGTGCTTACACCCATTTCGCAGAGGAGCAGAAGGAAAGCACAGAAAGAGAAAGGGACTTGCCTACATGACTATGAATGTGGCCAGCCTAGAGTCACTGTCAGAAGGGAAGTGAAGGGACAAATGTAACCTAGCAGCAGAGTGGGAGAAAGCTAAATGAGAGCATTTTGTGGCCATTCTTTCAACTTTAAGACCCCATGGCTGTGTCTACACTGGGCCACTTATTCCGGAAAATCAGCCGCTTTTCCGGAATAAGCTGTGAGCTGTCTACACTGGCCCTTGAATTTCCGGAAAAGCAACGATGCTCTACTGTACAAAATCAGCCGCTATTCCGGAAAAGCTACGCTGCTCCCGCTCGGGCATAAGTCCTTATTCCGGAAAAGGGCCAGTGTAGACAGCCCAGTAGTCTTTTCCGGAAAAAAGCCCCAATCGCGAAAATGACAATCGGGGCTCTTTTCCGGAAAAGTGCGTCTACATTGGCCACAGACGCTTTTCCAGAAAAAGGGCTTTTCTGGAAAAGCAGCCTGCCAATGTAGACGCTCTTTTTCCGGAAATACCTATAACGAAAACTATTCTGTTTTAAGCATTTCTGGAAATTCATGCCAGTGTAGACACAGCCCATGAGGATATGGAGAACGCAAGGGAAGTGCTTCTGTCAATACATGGCCTTTACCTCTAAAGCCTGATGCTGCCCTGCTAGGATGGGCAAAGAGAACAGGTTAGATCGACATCTGTCAGGGATGGGGAACCTTTTTGGGGGCTGGAGGGTGCTGACCCACAGAAAAGTGAGAAGCAACCCCCCCCCCCACACACACACAACAAGAACACCTCACGGATGTGGCCCCTGATGGAGAAGCAGAAAGACACTCCCCAATTTCCCCTCACACACCAAAGCTTTACCAGGCTCAGGCTAGTAGGCTTTGTGGGCCCTTCTAGGCTCTGGGGTGGGTCGGGTTCAGTGTGTGGGAGGGAACTGCCAGGAGGCAGGCTGAGGGTGTGGGGGGTGGGTCTGGGATGGTGGTACGGCACAGGAGCAGGCTGAGGGTGTGAGGGCTGGGTGGGAGGAAGGGTGCAGGAGCAGAATAGGAGTGCATCAGCAGGCTGGGGTTGGGGGTGCTGCAGGGCTAGAGCACCAACGCCAGCTCCTTGATGCTTGGGGCAGCTGGGAGCCTCAGGGGCCGTATTCAGGCAAGCTGGGGGCAGATACAGCCCTGGAGTGTAGGTTCCCCACCCCAATCTAGACGGCGCTTGGTCCTGCCCTGAGAAGACTGGACTCCATGACCTCCCGCGGTCCCGTCCCGTTCCAGTGTTCTAGGAGCCTGGGCCCCAACCCACAGAGGTACCGAATCCCCCTTGTTTTCCTGTGATAGTGCGGGTGGTGCTGAAACACTTTCCCCCGGCAGTCAAATACCCAGGGCGGCCCCTCCGCTCACCACAGTGGGAGCTGCCGGGGGGAGGGGGGCAGAGAAGGGAGTGTAAAGGGGAAGGAGACCCACAGGGGAGCGATGGGGCAGGAATGGGGCCGAGGGCGGGAGGGAGCCGCGGCGGCGGAGGGGCTGGCCGGAGGGGAAGAGCCGAGGCGGGAGGGATGCTCGGGGCTCACCTGGATGCCGGGCGGCCGCTGCCAGGAGCGCTGCCCAGCCGCCCAAGAGGCGGAGGAGGAAGGCGCCGCGACGCATCCCGCCAGGCAGCAGCACTGAGCGCGGCTGCCCCGGCCCGGCGAGGGTATCGCACGCGGCCGCCTCCGCCCCCCGGGGAGGGACCAGGGCGCGGCAGCCCCGCCCCGCGCGCACCTGGCTCCTTGCTCCCGAGCACGGAGCTCGCTGGCTGCTGCTGGGTGCAGGAGCCGCAGCTGCGGGCACGGCCGAGCAGCGCTGCTCAGGTGCAGTCCCACGGCTTAAAAGCCCCCCCCCCACGTGCCCAGCTCCGGCCCCCACCTCATCTGAGACTCTCCACTTTCCTTTAAAACAAAGTTCCAAATTCTCCAGTATTGCTTGCGGGACCCCAGAGCATGTCTACACTGGTGCATTCTTGTGCACGAGCACATCCCCACGGCCCTGTGCTTTTGTGCAAGAGCATCCATGGCAGCCTGGCCCCACTCTTACACAAGACAGCTCTGATGGTCATTTTAAGCCATAGCAAAATGCAGGACAATGTAGCACTTTAAAGACTAACAAGATGGTTTATTGTTAGTCTTTAAAGTGCTACATTGTCCTGCATTTTGCTTCAGCTACCCCAGACTAACACGGCTACATTTCTATCACTATTTAAGCCATAGGGCTTTCTTGCACAAGAAACCCCTGCCATGTGTCCACATCGCCTTCTTGTGCAACAGCTCCTGCACAAGATGGCTTACACTTGTTAGAAACGAGCATAGCTGTTGCACAAGATGCCCTCTCTTCCAATGCCCTACTGTAAATCATCTTGCACAAGAGCAGGCAGGCAGTGTGGATGCTTTGCGGGTTGTTGCACAAAAACCCCTCAGGGCAGACCCAGCTGAAGGGAACGCACAAGTGCATATTTAAAACACCGTGGTCACTCTGAAGTCTTTGGTTTTGGAGGCAGGAATTGCAAAAGACTTGGGTCTGGTAATTCTGCCACTGCTGGCAGGATTGAGGTTTGCTGTTTCTCAATGGGAAAAGTGTGGCAGTTCATAGAAACAGTCCTGGTGCTTTCTTGGGTGCAGGGTTGTTTCAATAAGGGGATTTTTACATACTGAAGTCTCTATTATTGCTGCAAAATGAGAAGTTGCTCAGCAGCTGCCAAGTCAGATGTGAACTGTAGCAGGATTGTTCCACATAACAGTGACTACCTGTGAATTTACCAAGAGGAAGGGCTTGTTCCTTCTTCAAGCCACCTCCTCAGCACCCTCATGTCATCCCAGCTGTCTCAGCAAGCTCTACGTGGCACAGGGGAGGAAGCTGAGAATGCAAGTGACAGGGAAAAAAGAGCAAGAACCAAACTATGGTAAAACATGTAGCTAGGAGGCTTTTCTTCACTGATGAGTGACTCAGTTAGAATGGTGCAGTACGTGAGCAAATGGAAGGATGTGGTACATACAGGTGGTGCTTTTAAGTACTGCTCATGCTGTGGAACCAGCAAAGGAGGAGTATGGTATCTGTGGCTTCAGTTGCATTTCTCCTTACTGAAGATCAGCACACGAAGCAGGTATCTAAAACACATTCTATTAATCAAGTCACACAAACTTGCGGTTTCTATTTCTATCCCATATTTAAAAGTGCATGCATTGGGTTCATTAGACCTTATCTCCCTCCCACACACTCCAACAGTCTCACGTTAAAACTGCTTACCTTTTACATGCTGCTGCAGCACAGGGTAGCCAGCAAGGTAGGAGAAATGGAGAGCCACTTACTGCTCACAGGAACTAGGGTCTAAGCACACATCATGGCAAAGCTGAACTAGTATCTGACTTCACCACCCTCTCCCCTCATTAACTTGCCACATTTGGTGCATGTTATTTTATGACGAATGTTTTTTCACTTAACTATTTACTTGCAGTAGAGATGTCTCAATGCTGCTTTAAAGTGATTTTTTCCTAACATTTTCCCATTATCTCATTGTATGGAAAGTTGAGGTGAGCAGCAGCACAGTGGCATGGTACAGCTCCTCCCAACAAATGTCAATAGTGTTTTTCCTCAAACTCACTTGGACTCTTAAAAATACCATTGCATTTAAAATGGCAGCAGCACCTGGTGGCTCATCTACACTACCACCATCACTGTCTATACTGAGGGTACATCTAGACTACATGCCTCTGGCACCAGAGGCATGTAGATTAGACTACGCAGTATAGGAAAATGAAGCGGCAATTTAAATAATTGCCACTTCATTTAAATTTACATGGCTGCCACACTGAGCCGATCAGCTGTTTGTCAGCTCAGCACAGGACTCTGGACATTCTGCAGTCGACATCAAAGGCATTTGTCGGCCTCCCAGGTGCTAATCCCAGGAGGCATACCTGGGAGGACGACAAACAGCTTATCGGCTCAGCATAGCAGCCATGTAAATTTAAATGAAGCAGCAATTTAAACCCCTGCTTCATTTTCCTATGCCAGGTAGTCCAATCTACATGCCTCTGGCGACAGAGGCATGTAGTCTAGACATGCCCCAAGTCATGTCCACTTCAATTACATACATTGCATAACTTAGAGCATTGTAGACATGACTGAACGTTGACCTATGTCGAAGATATTCTCCCATCACCATAGCTTCCATCTCTTGACAAGGTGGAGTACTGATAAACAGGAAAGCACTCTCCCATAGACATAACCCATCTTCACCAGCTCCACTAACATCCATGTTGCTTGCTACATCAGAGCAGTGATTTTCCCCAGCAGGGTAGATGAGACTGGAGCCTTTGTCCTGCTTTAAGCCAGACCCCCATTATGGCTCCATCAGTGCTCAGCTGTAGAGTAGATAGAACTACTATGAACTGCAGTTCACACAGGTGCATCTTATACCTACCCATGCTTGAAAACTGAAGATGCACTAGTGCAAATCAAAGATTAACCTGACACTATGCTGGGGAGTTGAACTGCTAACCAAGGAATCCCCAGCATAGCTATGACTTTAGCAACCAATGGAAATTAACACATCTAAATCCAGACACACACCTCAGGTGATCTGAGCAAAGGCAAGCTTCATTGCAAAACTTTGTGGTTTCCAGTGAGCATCATATCTATTCCCCCCCCCCCCCCCCATTAATCCCAATTCTATTGTATACTATCCAAACAGTGAGAGCATCTTACTGTACAAGTGATCCCACTGATGCTATAGACCCTGTAATTTCTGGCAGTCCATTGCTACAAGGACCATAAGACTTCCTGCTCCCTTGCTAACAAGATCCATACCCTTGGAAATCAAGGATGACACTTTGTCAAGAAAGGGATGAGTCATCTTCTTTGAAAAACTAACTACCTACCAGATCACTGTAGAAGGGCAGATTTCAGCATTCCCCCCCCCCCCCCGCCCCCAATCAGTAATGAGGCAGATGATTAATGCATAAGAGGAAAAAAGTCAGGATGCTGAAGTTTAATACATTCTTTATTTAGAGAAGACTTACGTACAACACAAATTCCCATTTCTTCATTTGATAAATAAGCAGATTGCCACGTAAAATTCTGTACAACTCATAAATACAAATAAATTATATTTCCAGTGATAATGACAAACAGCATTTGGCTACAATTAACCTTTTCCAGAGAATTATATCCTGAACGTAAAAAACTCACAAAAATGTGAACCAAACTTATTTCCTGCTACTGGAATATAAAAATAGAATTTTTTAGGCACAGGATCAAAGATGAATTTGCTCACAATATAGCCATTTTACTGTTTACTTTTCAGAAAGTGCTCATGGCTTATAGGGAAATAGATATAATTTGCTTTGGCTCTCAATAGGAGCTTAAAAATGTGGTAGTGTCAATTCTGAACACCTGAAAGTAATATCCAGATACTGCACCCTGTGATGCTCTACCCTGTATTGAATGCAATACTTGGGGTAAGAATACTGCAGTATTGCTAGTTTGGGGGTTTTCCTTTTAGTTTCCTGGACATGGGAATCAAGGAACACTGATTATACACAAGTTTTGATTTAAAAGAGGATGATAAGTCTGAACAATTAAAAGCAGATCAGTAAGTTCCTTTGGCATCATTAAATCTGCACTTTTAGAGGGACAATAGGAACTTCTATTTGGAAATTTCAACAGGCCTTTCCTCTCAACAGCAACCACAACCCAGAATACACCATACGTTCAGGTAGTTAAAAGTATTCTATAAAAAGGAACTCCACACTATGCAGAGGTAACAATATGGTAGCTAATTTTATGTTCATGAGACTCACTGATGCTACCACCATGATTGCTTCTGAGCCCTTAAGCATTCACATTCACTGCTATCTTTGAAAACTGGGTGAGGGAGACACTCTTTTCTTTAATGCTGCTTCACTCAAGCTCAACACCTCTACCTCTATTTGAATTCACTGGGGAAGGGGGGGAGGGGAAGAAGGCCTGCAGTGAGAGGAGTCTAGGAAATGTAGTGCACTTATATGAAGTTTCTCAATTTTTCCATTGTCTTCTGCTATTGTGTTCACTGCTAGATGAAGATAGTCAGCACTGCCAGGATGACAGACATCTTTCCTGCAAAAAACCAAAATAAAGGAAGTTAAAACAGCAGAAATGCATAGTATCTTGACTTTACTCCATATGTTTAGTAAAACAAGCTTTCTTCATGTTATGTTTTCTAATGGTCTGCAAGAATATTTGTTAATCTTAGTTAATACAGTAACAAAATGTCCAAGTAAAGCAGAGTTAATGCTGTTTCTTCAGGGGCCATGTCCAACCCCCAAAAGAGGCAGAAAACCAATTATGGATGAATCTGTAAGCAGAGTTAGCTAATTAGTCACTGTTTGCCATTACAGATTATAAATATAGAACTGGACTATTTATGTTCCCTCCCCCTAAATGAGGAAGGATAATGCTCATCTGTTCACAGCCGGGGGGAGGGGGGAGAAGAGAAGAGAGCCATCTATAACATTATTTTAGGACCCATTGGTTAATTCCATTGACTAGTCACATTATCCAAGAATCTTATTCAACTGCAAACCCAAAGGATAGCAGAGTACTGTTTAAGAGAGTCAACAGTGCTTTTGGAGTAATATCAGGACTCCGGTTTCACAGTGAGCCCACCACCACAGCTCAGCTCCCTCAGAGGAGATGCTAAACAAAACTGACCTGCTGGAAGAACGCCACACACAGTTTAACTTTTATGATTGTTTAAATAGAAAGAGAGTATGCTGCTACTATTTTGAATGAAGGCTCAGATTTAAGGATTAAATGCTTTTAGAATTACATAGGTTTGCAATCTTATTCCAGAAAGTGGTATACATCTACATGGGTTTTGTAGCACTAATATTTTTCCTGGAGAATTTTTTTTTATATTCTCAAAGCAGTAACATAATATATAAACATTATTTCAGTAAGACAGCACTATTAATGGCAAGTGGTATCATAAGGACATAAGACACACCACATTGATAATGATAGAAATGTAGCCGTGTTAGTCTGGGGTAGTTGAAGCAAAATTCAGGACAATGTAGCACTTTAAAGACTAACAAGATGGTTTATTAGATGATTAATCATCTAATAAACCATCTTGTTAGTCTTTAAAGTGCTACATTGTCCTCCACATTGATAACTGCTGTATTTGGGAAAAAAAAATGGACACAGTAATGTAGTAGGGATATTCATGTAAATATCAACATCTGTTCAGGCCCAAAAGAAAAAGGTAATCTAAGAATGGAATTTGTCTTCTCAATTTGGTATGTTTCAGTCGTATTATGTTCTTGCAGATAATAGTTCATAAGAACATCTTTTTGCACTGAAGTAAATATTTTCTATCAGAATACCTTTCAAGTTAGGGCTTTTTTTCACATTCCTGGAGATCACTGAAGCGCTGATTTGCATCATAAGGGCTGAACAGTAGGAAAGGAGAAAAACTAATTCAATAAAATATTCCAGAGTTCAGGATATAAAAAAACCAATGTCTCTAAAGGACTTTATATAATTAGAACTCCAACAAACTGATGCTGACTATTAGGAGAAAGTTTGATGGTAACTTTTTTGGCACCGGGAAGAAGCAACGCTATTACCTGGAACTTTTACAACTAGCGTGCACTAAAGTGGTAGTAAAAATACTGGAGAGAGCAATCCTGCCTTTGTAGGACCAGGATGATCTAACAGGTTCTCACTATAATCATGAGGTTAACTGGTTTGCCAAGTGTCCTTGTGTTATTTCCATATCAGTTATTAAAAGTATTTATATTGCATTTTTTTATAGGCATAGGGAAAGAAGTTTGTTTCCAAGCACTAGCACAATAAAGCTCTGAGGTGTTGATAACTATGAGGCTGTGTCTCGACTGGCAGGATTTTCCGGAAATGCTTTTGACGGAAAAGTTTTCCATTAAAAGCATTTTCAGAAAAGGGCGTCTAGATTAGCAGATGCTTTTCCGCAAAAGCACTTTTTGCGGAAAAGCGTCCGTGCCAATCTAGAGCCACTTTTCCGCAAAAAAGCCCCGATTGCCTTTTTCGCGATCGGGGCTTTTTTTGGGAAAACAAATTGGAGCTGTCTACACTGGCCCTTTTGCGCAAAAGTTTTGTACAAAAAGGACTTTTGCCTGAATGGGAGCAGCATAGTATTTCCGCAAGAAGCACTGATTTCTTACAGTAAGAAGTCAGTGCATTTGCGGAAATTCAAGCGGCCAGTGTAGACAGCTGGCAAGTTTTTCTGGAAAAGTGGCTGATTTTCTGGAAAAAACTGGCCAGTCTAGAGACAGCCTGAGTGTTTAAAACCAAAAATCTTTTCTAAAAGTTTGTGTACAATTTTCTAAACTCAGTTTAAACTCAGTCATGAAAGTTGTCCCATATGGTAAAAGTCTATGTAATCTACCCAACTATGCCTGTTTTTAAAAAGGAGGCACAGCTTTAACTCAAGCTGCCTATCAATATTTGTGCTCATATTTCAGCCAAACCTCCCCAGGGAACAGCAGCAAACAGAGGCATCAGGCTTCAGATGACCATAATTGTGTCTGATTGATTTATAATGAGTGTATTTGCTACTGCTTTAATTAATGAAATCTCAGATTTATTGGAACAAAATCCATCTCCAAGAAAACATTCAAAATGCAATTTAGAGACAACTATAAACACTTAACAGCGTTACCTAAAAACTAAGTTAAATCGTTTGAAAAGCTAAGGCCTCACATTGTCAGAACTTAATCCTAGGGACAGTTTGCTAACACAAACATTACGAGATTAAATTTCTGAGTTTTAGACTTCAGTTGTGAGTTTGATCATTGTTCCTCACAAAAAATGGGTATGTTTTCACAAGAGCTGAGTAGAACATTTTAACTGTACTGGATCAGGAACTGTTCGTTGGAATCCTTCTTCCTCCTCCTCTCCCCTCCGACCCTCCCCCCCAACCATAATTTTGTATGAGCTAGTCTTGGCATGGTCAAAGTCTCAATAGAATGCCAAGTGCGTGTGCTTCCCTATTTATTAGGCAATCTTGAATAAAATTTACAGGAAACTAACAAGTTACTTCATTTAAAGTCATTTTCAAAACCAACCAAGTAATTATTTTTAACCAGAGAAAAGCATCATGGTGCTATGTAGCCTATTGCCAGTTCTCTTAATATTGGATTTGTTTTACTCTGGAACTATAGGCTCATTTTAAATGCAAGTATCTTTTCTTTGTGCAACTCCAACACTACATACAGGCAGTTTCCGGGTTACGTACAAGATAGGGACTTGTAGGTTTGTTCTTAAGTTGAATTTGTATCTAAGTTGGAACTGGTTTCACCTACAATATGTACTCTAGCCAAACATTTCTCCAGAGCTCAGTTTTATTCTCCCACACCTCACTTCCCTTAGTCCTTTATTCTCAAGCTGAGGTGTCTGCTGAGAAAAGGCGCTCCGCGTCTCCCTGGTCTGCTGGGGGGGAAGCAGCTAGTGCGGGGTTGCCTCACCCCGGTTGTAAGTCGGATCCATGTAACCCGGGGACTGCCTGTATTATTAAAAAGACTTCAATAGGCTTCAGAATTGAGTACTACCTTCCACAAGCATCAGGCTTGATGACCATGCCAAAAATAAGATAGTCACAATAAGCATAACTGTCTAATAGCTAACAATTTGAATTATACTGCACTTCAACATAACTGGTGAACATCTTAAAAAAAATAAAAAAGTTGAGGCATCAAAAATAAAAGGAAAGTTAAAAGTTAAACAAAACAAAACGACTTCAGAGATCCTATTTCAGTAAAAACTCTGGTAGTCCAGCATCCAACTGTTCGGCACTCCTGATACTCTTGCATCAAAATGCCTAGTGCTCCTGACCAGCTGATTAAAGAGCCTGCCGCTCAGCACACTGTCTGGCTGTAACCAGAGAGAGCATAAGTTTGGGGGGGGGGGGGGGGGGGGGAGGGAAGTGGGATCCTGTTACAGTATGGAGAAGAGCATTTTGCTTGGGGGGGGGGGGAGAAGAATCAGGTTACAGCAAGGAGGAGCTGCTAAGAGGAAAGGGGAGGGGAGAGGGAGGGAGATTGTGTTCTGGCCAGCTGTTAAGCCCTGCAGCTGTACCAGACCTCCTGATTCTCCAGCAAATCTGATAATCCGGCACCACCTAAATCCAAAAGGTGCCGGATTATCAGAAGTCTACTGTACCCAGCTAGCTGGTGGTAATCTACATCTAATCCTTAACCCAATTTAGCAGCCTAATTCTTAATTCAATTTGTTAAATTATTCCATTTAAATATTGATTTTAATGCTTGTGATGCCTTTTAATGCAGTTTTAATTGTTTAGTACTACACACACACACACACACACACACACACACACACACACACACACACACCCCTTTTAAAACTGCTCCTGAATTGCATGCAATAAGACTCATTAAAGATACTGTGGAAGACTCTTGTTCTGTGAATGTTGAACCAAATGCACATATTGTGATACAGCTTGACCAACTGGATGACAGCGCCCTCTTGTGACAACGGGGGATATCATATGCATGAACATTAAGCACATGCCAGAAACGCTGACAGAATTGAGGCTTAAGTTTCAGAGGCATGGGTATATTCAGAAAATGAAGTATGGGTTAGTTTTGCTTTGTGTAAGGTGAAGTTAGACAACAGCCACTCCCCAACTTACGAACACACCGACTTACAACCACCATACTTACAGCCAACCTCCCATTAAACCTATTGTAAGAGTTCCAAGTTGAGAACCAGGTATGTCAAGTTTTTCAAACTGCGCTGGCAGTGCGTTTAAGGGTATTTCTGACTTACGACCAAATTGAGTTACGACCAGGTGTTCGGAACATAACCTGTTCATAAGTTGGACTGCCTGTAATATTTTTGCGAAGCGACGGACGTAAAAGACAGCTTTTTAAAACGTTCTGCATTTAATACTGCTTGTTGTCCACCACCAGATGTACCCTTGTGTTTGAAAAACAAACAAGGTTTTCAGCAGCACATTGTTTTGTTTTTCCTAATGCAGACTCAGTTTTCCTGGAGTAGCAAAGTAGTATTACACAAAGGAAAAAGTTCATTTAAATCACTTAAGAGCTTCTGTGCTTTGCTTCTAATAAAAATTTGAAATACAATTCTAGAAGATCTCTTTGCATAGTTAGGAAGTGTTATTGCCTCAGTGTTGCACACAAGTACTACTTTAGAGGGCCATGGCCTTGCTTTCTCCTGGTATCCAGGTACATTTAATAAAGAGTAAAAATCAAGTAAAACCTCAGAATATATAGCTCGCGCAACAAATGAAGGAGTGCAGGAAAGCAACTGAAAACTCCTCTGATGAATTAGCGAGACATTTTCAGTATCTTATTTTGGCTCACCCCTTTTTCTCAAAGCAAGCTTTGTATGTCCCAATGGCAGCAATTCCAACAGCCACCAATATACCGACGACTCCTTGATGGAAAAGAAGGAAACAGTAATCTGGTGATGACATTCAATTCTAACATTTTTGGTGAAATCCAGCAAAATTCACAATTTTCAAATTCACTTGCACTAACGTCATCAATACCAAGATTATTCAAACACGAGTTTCCCAGAACTGCTTTAATATGATTGTTTCCCACAAACATTTGAGCCAAACTATTATTCTTCTGAAAAGAAATTGGTCAGACATTAAGTAGCCAAGCCGGGGGGGGGGGGGGGGGAGAGTTAGAAGATTAAACCCTCCCTTCAAAAATGGAGAGAAGCTCCAGCTCTGGAACTAGACAGGCAAAGCAGTAAAAGTGTTACCCTACACAGCCAACTCCCCATATAGTGTTTTCTTGTTGGTACACATGCAGTCTATAGTAGTACCTTTATCCAAAACAGACCTACAGAAGTGCATCTTCTAGGGGTAAGATTCTTAATTTCCACTTCCACATCCTATTAAACTGACTATAATAGTTAGGACAGAATCACAGCAGTCAGCTTGGCTTAGGGAAATATTGCTAATAAAAGGATAAATTGATACAGTCTACCAGAGGTTTACTCATGGACAGTAATCTTGGGAAGACCCTTTGATCAGAGTATTCAAGTGTGTCATGTTACAAAGAGGACAGCAATCCATTGTTTCCAGTGTACACTGTACGGTAAGAAAAGTAGTGGTTGGCTTAATTTGCAGCAAGGGTGATCTAAGCCAGGTATTAGGAAAAGCTTTCTGACTATGAGTTAAGCACTCAATAGGGTTCCACAGGCTTCTTTGGAACTCCCATACTTCATCATGGGAGGATTTTAAAAATAAATTTTAAAATTAAGTTACTCACCAATAGCGATTATGGTACCAGTGTTCATCCCTAGAAAGAAAAAAAAAAAATACAGGGTGAGCTGAAGTGTCAAGGTATACAAATGCCATCTAACTATAGGAATCCAATTTATATTGGTGCAACATTTAAGCACCTTAACCCAGATTTTAACATTAAATTTAAATGATTCAAATAAATATAAACATGCAAATGATGAAGTTACAATGTATACTCAACACCAGGATTGACCTATAGATAATCCAAAATCTAGAGAAGGCAGAAAGCTTTTCTGGAGAGTCTATTTCTATGCACATTTTAATAGACATTACAATAGATTTGAGAAGTGACAGGGCAAATCCTCTAAATGTTTCCTATATTATAAATAAATGCTTTATTTGTAGAAGTCTTCTGCATCCCCCAGAGATCCCCCCCACACAGTTATCTGCAGAATCATGTGCCAAATTTTGCACTATGAACAGCTCTAGGTAAGCAACAAGCTTTCAAGCTCTCACCAACTGAAGTTGGAGCAATAAAAGTTTGGAGCTCACCCAACTTATTGCTAATATTCTTGGACTGAGATGGCTACCACACACTAGACAAATTCTGCACTGATCAGCCACATTTTTACTAGGTTCGACAGGGACAGGTGACCAAAGCTCACAGGTAAGTGGAGAGCATGGAGACCTGGGTCGGAAATGGGAGGGAGCGTGGACTACAATGGCAGAGAGAAAGGAGAGTCAGGGCAAAACTGGGAGGCAAGGTCAAATCAGGATCTTAGATGCCTATATACAAATGTGAGAAGTATGGGAAATAAGCAGGAAGAACTAGAAGTGCTAATAAGTAAGTACAATTATGACATTGTTGGCATCACAAACTTGGTGGGATAATACACGATTGGAATGTTTGTATGGAAGGATACAGCTTGCTCAGGAAGGATGGACAGGGAAAAGAGGGAGGAGGTGTAGCCTTATACATTAGTAATGAACACACATGGGGTACGTCTAGACTACATGCCTCTGTCGCCAGAGGCATGTAGATTAGGCTACCAGGCATAGGAAAATGAAGCGGCGATTTAAATAATTGCCGCTTCATTTAAATTTACATGGCTGCCGCGCTGAGCTGATCAGCTGTTCGTCGGCTCAGCGCAGTAGTCTGGACACGCAGGTGTTGACATCAAAGGCATTTGTCAACCACCCAGGTATGCCTCATCCCAGCGCAGCAGCCATGTAAATTTAAATGAAGCGGCGATTATTTAAATCGCTGCTTCATTTTCCTATGCCTGGTAGCCTAATCTACATGCCTCTGGCGACAGAGGCATGTAGTCTAGACGTACCCTTGGAGTGTGGTGAAGATGGACATAGACCGAAGTATTGAGAGTATCTGGGTTAGGCTAAAAGGGATTAAACACAAAGGTGATGTCATGCTAGGAGTCTACTACAGGCCACCTACCTAGGTGGAAGAAGTGGATGAGGCTTTTTTTAAAAACAAAATCATCCAGAGCCCAAGATTTGGTGGTGATGGGGGACTTCAACTATCCAGATATATGTTGGGAAAGTAACACTGCAGGGCACAGACTATCCAGTAAGTTCTTGGATTACATTGGAGACAACTTTTTATTTCAGAAGGTTGAAAAAGCTACCAGGGGGAAGCGGTTCTATATTTGATCCTAACAAATAGGGAGAAACTGGTTGAGAATTTGAAAGTGGAAGGCAGTTTGGGTGAAAGTGATCATGAAATCAGAGTTCAGAATTCTAAGGAAGGGTAGAAGGGAGAACAGCAAAATAGAGACAATGGATTTCAGGAAGGCAGATTTTGGTAAGCTCAGAACTGATAAGTAAGGTCCCATGGGAATAGAGACTGAGGGGAAAAATAGCTGAGGAGAGAGTTGGCAGTTTTTCCAAAGGGACATTGTTAAGGGCCCAAAAGCAAGCTATTCCGATGTGTCGGAAAGAGAAAATACGGCAAAAGACCGCCTTGGCTTAACCACAACATCTTGCATGATCTAAAAATAAAAACGGAGTCATATAAAAAATGGAAAGTAGGACAAATTACAAATGAATATAGGCAAACAGCACAGGAATGCAGGGGCAAGATTAGAAAGGCAAAGGCAAAGGCATAGAATGAATTCAAACTAGCTACGGGAATAAAGGGAAACAAGAAGACTTTTTCTAAATACGTTAGAAGCAAGAGGAAGACCAAGGAGAGGGTAGGCCCACTGGTCAGTGAGGAGGGAGAAACAGTATCAGGAAACTTGGAAATGGCAGAGATGCTCAATGACTTCTTTGTTTCAGTCTTCACCGAGAAGTCTGAAGGAATGCCTAACAGTGAATGCTAGTGGGAAGGGGGTAGTTTTAGAAGGTAAAAACACCACACACACACACACACACACCCACCCACCCCACAACAAGTCAAAAGTCACTTAGAAAAGTTAGATACCTCCTCTATCAGCTCCTTGAGTATCATAGGATGCATTTGATCAGGCCCTGGTGACTTGCAGGTATCTGAGCCTCTAGCTATCATCTTTGGAAAATCATGGGAGACAGGAGAGATTCCAGAAGACTGGAAAAGGGCAAATGCAATGCCCATTTATAAAAAGGGAAACACGAACAACCCAGGAAACCACACAGTTTAACTTGTGCGCCAGGGAAGATAATGGAGTAATTAAGAAAATCCTCTGTAAACACTTGGAAAATCACAAGGTGATAGGGGACAGCCAGCATGGATTTGTAAAGAACAAATCATGTCAAACCAATCTGATATCCTATTAAAGAAAGCTAACAAGTCTTGTGAATAAGGGAGAAGAGGTGGATGTGGTATACATAGACTTTAGTAAGGCGTTTATCGTGCGAGATCGTATCATTCTCATCAATAAACTAGGCAAATACAACTTAGATGGGGCTACTATAAGGTGGGTGCGTAAGTGACTGGATAACCATAGTCAGAGTAGTTAATAGTTTACAATCCTGCTGGAAAAATATAACAAGTGGGGTTCCGCAGGAGTCTGTTTTGGGACCGGCTCTGTTCAATATCTTCATCAACGATTTAGATATTGGTATAGAAAGTACACTTATTAAGTTTGCAGATACCACCAAGCTGGGAGGGAGGTTGCGATTAATCTGGAGGATAGGGTAATAATTCAAAATGACCTGGACAAATTGAAGAAATGGTCTGAGGTAAACAGGATGAAGTTTAATAAAGACAAATGCAAAGTGCTCCACTTAGGAAGCAACAATCAGTTTCATACATACAGAATGGGAAGCAACTGTCTGGGAAGGAGTACGGCAGAAAGGGATCTAGGGGTTATAGTGGACCACAAGTTGAATATGAGTCGGCAGTGTGATGCTATTGCATCCCAGAATCATGTTTGCTTTCTTTGCATGTACAGGTGTGTTGTGAGCAAGACAGGAGAAGTCATTATTCCTCTACTCTGCACTGGTTAGGCCTCAATTAGAGTAGTGTGTCCAGTTCTGGACACCACATTTCAAGAGAGATGTGGAGAAACTGGAGAGGGTCCAGAGAAGAGCAGCAAGAATGATTAAAGGTCTAGAAAACACGACCTATGAGGGAAGACTGAAGGAATTGGGTTTGTTTAGTTTAGAAAAGAGAAGATTGAGGGGGGACATGATAGCAGTTTTAAGCTATCTAAAAGGGTGCCATAAGGAAAAGGGAGAAAACTTGTTCTTGTTCTATCCTCAAAGGCCAAGATGAAGCAATGGGCTTAAACAGCAGCAAGGGAGGATTAGGTTGGACATTAGGAAAAAGTTCCTAACTGTCAGGGTGGTCAAACACTAGAATAAATTGCCCAGGGAGGTTGTGGAATCCCCATCTCTGGAGATATTTAAGAGTAGGGTAGATAAATGTCTATTTGGTCCTGCCATGAGGGCAAGGGACTGGACTTGATCTCTCGAGGTCCCTTCCAGTCCTAGTATTCTGTGATTTTTATCTTTGGCAAAAGACATTAGAGATGAAGTGTTAAGATTAGATACCAGTAAACATCTCAATGTGTACCCATGTGATTTATGACACCCGCTCATCTGCCAACTTGTACTTATTTGGGAGTAGGGAAGAATCATATTTTTATTGTGATTCTATGGCAATGACAGCAAAAATATCAGCCACCTGAAGCCTAACCATTTTGTAATTTGGAAAGGCTATGTCTACATTGCGGAGGTATTTCCAGTATTCCGAAAGAGCTACTCTGCATCTTCAATAGACTTCAAAACAAGCATGCTATTCTGGTGTCCCTGTAACCTTCGTTCCATGAGGGTTCAAGGACATTTCGGAATAGCGCTTTTCAAAATAGCCACGCAATTTGCATAACATATTGCGTAGCTTATTTTGAGGTAAGGGTGCAGTGTAGATGCCCCCAAAGTGAACTGAACAGACATCTCAAAGTGTAGCATGAAAAAGGGAAGAGCTTAAAAGTTAAAGGAACATCTTGAACTTGTAGGGACTTTCATTTTGGTTCAACAAATGGATGTGACATTAGCCAAAAGGAGGATTTAAACATGTTGAAAGGGTGGAAGGACTTAAATCTGTGTAGGTCTGCAAAAAACTGATGGAACAACTGGATTTTGGTAGACCGCTATCACTGTTCTTGAGCACTGGTGCTAGACACTTGGGATACTCCGTATATTGCAGGGGAATTAAATGACTGCACTTTGTATACACTGATTTGATACATCTTTGACAGCTGTGGGCATGAGACACAGGTAAGGGCCACTTCACATTAAAGCTACTGCAGAAATATTTCCGAAAGTTACAGCTAAGAAGCAACTCAGGAGAATCTACTTTCCCCCTTAATAGAATTGCACAAAATCTGTACAGATTGGGTTGTAACTTAGTTTTACCACAAAGTCAACATCTCAATGTCATTCTTGCCCAGACACTGGCCTTCCAAAACCCTACCACAGAGAGTAGCCTCCAAAGACTCACATCAACATGGTCCAAAATACAGCAAGAACAAGCTGGGGAATCAACTGATCTGATGCTATCAACACCAGCATCGGCCCTGAAAAACTTGGTTGCAAAGTGCTGTGCACCAGTATGTACAAGAAGCTGCCACAACTTGTGGATGGGCTGAGAATCATCATAGGACCCCTCTACCACAGCTCTCTATACTAGCAAACATTGAACCCTCAACTATTTGTTGAGATACAGCCATTGCACGTGAACTTAACACAGACTACCCAGAACTTCCTACCCAGCAGGCTATGGACAAAATACTGCATGCCTGACATATAATGTAGACCATAAGCAACCACCTCACATCTTTGAATCCAGTCAGGGAACAGCAAAGTGTCTGGATTTCATCTACCATTCCTAACAAGCACAATACCACTGACCAACAAGCTACCCTCATGGTCTCAAATCCACCACAAACATTCTAGACAAGCAGTTCTCAAACTTTTGGGCTCCGGAGCCCTTTACATGTGTAAAAATTTATGCGGCACCCTAGCGATCCACTGATTGTATTTGTTGTACCTATTGATGTTTCCAGTTTGTCAACCTTGCCAAGCCCCTGGAGAGGTCTCATGGAGCCCCAGGGCTCTGCAGAGCAGAGTCTGAGAAACACGGCTCTAGACCATACTGAACTGCACCTGAACAAAGTGGCCAAAGATGCAGCTACTTGACACACAAATTGGGGGGGGGGGGGGGAACAGACTTTCATACAACTGTGGTGAGACCATCCAAACGACTGAAGACATAACAGTGTCCCAAATATGGATTCAAAGGTGAAGTTGATCATAGCCACTGTGTCACAGAAGAGGTCTTGAAATGGTTTATGGTCTACAGTTGCATCTACAGTCTATGCAGATACCGTTGTGTAAAACAGGAGCTGTAACCCAAGATCTCCCAAGCTGGAGAGAGACTCAATGTGAGTTGCTTCCAGAAAAAAAAGTTATAGCTAAAAGGCCCAAAAGGACAGTCCTCATGCTGATCACAAGGGAGAGCATCAAATATACAATCACCTCAAAACTGAGTATTAAGCTATAGAATTAACTCTTTCAGAAGGAAGTTGAGAAATTTAAGAGTATTTTTACCTGTGGAATGTTTAGTGGTTTCTTGTGTGGGTTTTGTAGTTGATCCTGTACAAAGAAAAGATATACAAACATTTTCAAGAACTAGATCAGTGGTGGGCAAAATTTGGCCTGCCAAGTCACTGGACCCAGTCCACAGACTCCCCTGCCAGGACCATGAAGCATAAAGCAGCTATTCTTAAGTGCCGGGGTGCTGTGTGTGCCTCTCTGGAGGGAGGTGAGGCTTCGTGTGATCTCCCCACCCACAGCCCATCCTCAGCTCCTAATGGCCAGAAATAACCGTCCAACAAGAACTGGCCCCAACCAATCTCTCAGCTCCTGTTGGTCAGATGAGCCAATAGGAGATGAGAAATTGGCCTCTGGAATGAGGGAAACCCAAGCCTCTCATCATTCCTGGAACTGAGAACCACATGGAGGGAGCAGTCTGCATTTTCAGGCAATCTGTGGCAGCAGCAGCAGGTAGGGAACCCAGCTTGCCTTAGGGGTACCGCAGGTCGCGACATGTGAGGTAAGCACCTTCCAGCCAAAGCCTGCCCCTGGCACCCCAGCCCCTCCTGTACTCTAACTCCCTCTGCACACCTCTGCCCCAGGTCACAACTCCCTCCCAGACACTGTACCTCCTCCTACACCCCTCCTCAAGGCTAGAATCCTCTCCTGTACCTACATCCCAATCCTGTGACCCAGGTCACAGCCTCCTCTTTCACTGAAACTCCTCAGATCTCACACCATATCCTGCATCCCAGTCCCTTAACCCATGGGCCCTTCTATACCCAACTTCCACTGTAGACCCTACACACCCTCCAAAGAAAAGCATGCCCCTTGACCACTTCCCAAAATCTTTGGAGTGACACCCCACCAAAAATTGCCTACTCTAGACTAGATGCACATCATCCTTGGCGTCTATTACTCACTAGTTCCATCAACTTTGCATTTAGATAACAAAGAAAGCCAACCAAGTATAAAATCCTAAAGCAAAGCCACACCTCAGTCCATCTAAGGCTCATCTTGGGACATTTAAGTTACCCAGACTAATGAAAACAGAATCAAGGCAAGAAAATCTTTCCAAACTTTGGTTCATTACGAAGTGAAGAGTATTTTTACCTGTGGCATTTTTAGGGGTTTCTTGTGTGGGTTTTGTAGCTGATGCTGTAAAAGAAACAGACAGACACTTATCTAGTTCCTGAAAATGTATCATTCTTGGAGTCTATTACTCACTCATTTCATCAACTTTGCATTCAGATAAAGAAAGCCAAGCAGGTATAAAACTCAAAAGCAAAGCCACAAATCAGTCTCTTAAGTGTCCCAAGATCAGCCTAAGTTACCCAGACTAACGAGGGAACAAAACAAAGGCAAGAATGCTTTCCAATGGACCAAAGTTTAGAAAGATTTTAAGAGTGGTTTTTACCTGTGGCATTTTTAGGGGTTTCTTGAGTGGGTTTTGTAGTTGATTCTGTATAAAGAAAAATACAAACCAATAGTTTTAGGAACTCAATCAGCATCATCTTTGGAGTCACTAACTTACTCTAATTGCACAGTTGAAAGAATAAAAAAAAGCTTAAGTACATTACCAGCAATCCTGAGATGCCACAAAAATAGTTGAGAGAATCCAGTAGGTAGTACAAAGTGAGTGACACCAAACCATGAACAATGGCTTCACTCCACTTGTTGTGGCTACCCTGTATTAGTCAAGCTAAAATACACACACTTTGTTCTTGCTTAGGAATAAAACCATTAAACCCGCACTTATTCACATCTGTAATAGGCAACTCTTTTCTTATAGCCACAGTTTCCAATGCAATTTCAGCTAGTCTTTAAACTCTACTCAGACTATTTTTGGATGTTCCCTTAGGCTGGTTTCATTATTTACTGTGATGAAGACAGTCAGCCTCCTAAACAGCTCGTAGTTTGAGAGTTCATGCATTTGGGGGGGGGGGGGTGCGTATTTGGGAAAATGGTTTCTCATCTGTGCTGTAATTGAGATGCACTGCACATGTTTATTCCATGTCTCATGTACTCTACCCAGAGAATTTTGTTAGTAATTCCAGTCAGTATATGATGGAGGAAGGGCTCAGTCTATTTAAAGAGGGATTGTAGAAGCCACCTTCCACGAGCCTACATCATTTTCCCAAAAATGTCATGATGGCAATGTGTGATGAGCTTATGAACTCCGAAACAAGGAGCAACTCTGCACATGTCCAACATAGGGATGCTCTGTGCTTATTGAGTGCACTGAACACCTTGGAAGGTGGTATAGCTTCAGCCACATCCTAACATCAATATGTAGGTCGCAACCCAGTTCAGAGTAGTTGAGCTTGAAACTGCAAACCCTTTCATCCTTTCTGCTTATGCACCCAGATGTGGAGTCTTATCCAAATAAAAAGCAAGTCAAAAATCTACATTGTCTGCATCTTTGTGACTGCTAAGCTTGGGAAATTACATAGGGAAGTAACAGGGAAATAAGCTGTCTGATGGAAGTAGATATATTACCACTGGTCAGAAACTTAAAATCATACAACACAAACTGGAAGGGAGCTTGAGAGGTCAGCAAGTCCAGTCCCCTGCCTTCATGGCAGGACCCAGCACCATCCACGATGTATGTCTAACCAGCCTGCTCTTAAATATCTCCAGAGATGGAGATTCCACAACCTCCCATGGCAACGTATTAGAGTTTAACCACCCTGACAGTCAGGAACTTTTTCCTAATGTCCAACCTAAACCTCCCTTGCTGCAGTTTAAGCCCATTGCTTCTTGTCCTATCCTCAGAGGCCAAGTTTTCTCCCTCCTCCTCATGACATCCTTTTAGATACCTGAAAACGGTTATCATACTTGGCTTATAAGTGGGAGCAGGAGATAAGCAACAAGGGCACTGTGAAAAGTGAAGATTGCAACAGAGGAGGCTGACCCAGGTTTAAGGGACAGACCTACATATAAAGGATGCTACATCCAGTGGGGTGAGAAAAGGGTTGAGTTAGGCTGTTCATCTTTATCAGTGAGTTTGCATGAAGTGCCTGGTAAATTTACTCAAGGGTTTTAGAAAGGCTGGTGTATATCCACCTCCCATTGATAAGAGTGATTTGCCAATTAATACATCTGCACTTCAGCAGGTCAAGATGGTATATTCCTTGGGGTACAGCACTGAGAGTGGGTGTGGGGGAGGATTTGGCTAGTGCCAGTCTGTGGATTTCATGAGTGGCTCTGGGAGCATGCATGCAATCTAGCTGTGTGTGAGGCTCCACACGCGATTGTGGTGAGTGATCACAGCTCCTGAAAGTGTTTGCTACTCATCACTTGCAAAGCATAGTGAGACACAGCCCAAGCTGGAGAGCTGAGGGGACACAGGGATCACAATCCGAGGCTGCACCCAAGGGTGACTAAGAAATATGTAGCGCTCTAAAACCGGAGAGATAAAATATTGCTTATATGACCAATGGTGAATGACTGAACTCTAGAACTTGGATAGGAAATACTGTTTGTGAAGGTCACACCAATTTTCAGTCTTCTAGAAACTATACGGTTACTTAAATCTTAGAGATATTTAGCAAAAGTTCCTGCAACTCACCAGAAGTATATTTTGTTCCTTCTGGAGAGGAAGGTGTAGGTGTAGTTTGTGCGATGCCTATGACAAAAAAGGGGACGCAGATTTGACCTTCTAATATGGCTACTTAAAAGCAATATGTTTTCTAAACACCAGCACAAAAGCTCTATACAACTGCTTATACTTACGGACGCAGGTTGGCAAAGATGGAACCCATGAACTGTTAGCTTCACATTTAACTGAACTGTTACCATGCAGAGTAAAGCCCAAATGGCATTCAAATATGACAGTGTGTCCATATGAATACTTAAAGTCAAATCCAGATTGCTTTTCTCCATTTTCAATTATTGGCTCTAGACACTTGACCACTGAAAGTTAAAAAAATACCAGTCTAAGAATATTTTCTGCAGGAAGCATTCAGAGAAGATAGAAGGGAAAAAAAAAAAAAAAAAAAAGCCCTGATACTCGACTGTGTATATAGCACAGCACCCAACTGTATAGGTATCAGGACTCTGCCCTGTCATATCGCAGTATATTGTGTGAGTTAATCATCATTGTATGAAGCCATCTGGAATTTGGGACATGCTGTGCACATGCTAACAGTGGTGGGCAATAATTTTTGGTGGGGAAAGGGGTCACTCCAAGATTTTGTAAAGTGGTCAAGGGCCACTCTTCTGTGGAGGTGGTGTAGGGTCAAGGATGGCGGTAGGGTGCAGATGGGCGCAAGGGACTGGGATGAAGGAGACAGTGAGAGATCTGAGGGGGAATTTGGTTGAAGGGGGGGTTGTGACCTGGGTCAGAGGATTGGGGTGCAGTGTCAGGGAGGGTGTATAGGTCCAAGAGAGGATTCTAGCCTGAGGGAAGGCTTTTAGGACCCCGCACACTGCAGAAGGTTTGGGTGGTGACCTGGAGCAGGGGAATGGGATGCAGGTTCTGGGAGGGAGGGTAAGAAGGGTACAGGGGGGTTTAGATGGTCACCTAGGGGAGGGAGAGGGGGTGCAGGAGGGGCAGGCTCTGGCTGGGAGGCGCTTACCTAAGTGTCTCCTGGCCAGCAGTTCCCCCTTGGCAGGCTTGTCTCCCTGCCTTCCGTAGCCCCAGACTGCTTCAAACTACAGGCTGTTCCCTCTCCAGGAGCTGAGAGCCACATGGAGGGAAGAGGCTTGCATTACCCACACCCCCCAGGCCAATCTCGCAGCTCCTATTAGCTAGTTGTTTCCAGCCAACAAGAGCTGAGGATTGGGCTTGGGGTGGGAAGATCACTCAAGGCCTTCCACCTGCCTGCAGAGCAGAGAGCAGCATGGCCTGCACTTAAAAAAAATGCGGCAGCTGCATGCCTGACCATGGTCTGTGGGCTGGATTCAGCCACCTGACCTGTATTTTGCCCAGCCCTGCTGTAAGATTGACTTGCAATAAAACTCTGGAACTGAACTTCCCTGCTTTTTTGGAAGGGTGGGAGGGGTCAAAGGGGCATATCAAGCAGTGAGGTAAACAACGTGCTTCATGTCTCTGCAAAACCCTCATAATCCCAGAGGTTCGACTGGGCAACCCACTGGTAGCTGCTTGAACACCAAGTACGTAAAAGTATTATTAGCTAAATGCAATAGTGCTCATCAACACTCCACTGCAATCACCAAAATGAGGATTGTAATATTACCTTCATTTCCTCCTCCCAAGAACTTTATGGCTGTGATATGAACTATCAAAAAGCATAAACCTTCTCTGCCAAGAAGCCCTCCCAAAAAGTCTAAAAAATGGTTGTCAAAGAATCCTGTTTGTTAGGCTCTCTCCCCCCATTTTAGCACTGAATAGAGTACAGACATAAAACTATAACCTTTCTTTTAGTGTGTCTTCACCTTAAAAAAAAGTCAACTGTTTGAGACAGGAGACTTAACGGCAGTCTTGAAACATTGAAGGGAGACAAAACTACACGATATTAGAGGCAAAAATATTTCCAGGAATCATTTATCAAAAAAATAAGTTAGATATTCTTTACAGCAGGGCTACTCGACTTTGGAAACCCAGGGGGCCACAATGCTACTCAACACATGCCGAGGGCTGCAACTTAAGTGTGGTTGCATATACATGCAAATAGCTTTTCACACAATGCCCCGTAGCTCCTGGGAGCTAGAAATGCCAACATCCTGTACCTGTCTGTTCCAGCCAACCCGTCCACTTCCATCTTTCAGTGTTCATCCCACTAGGGACATGCCTTGCCTTTGTGAAGAGTGTTTTCAGTGGAGGCTGTGTTCAAAGGATCCCACCCGCCGGCTGCGTGGTGAGCTCCGCGTGGACCAAACCATATTGTGGGCTGCAAACAAATGGGCCGCATGTGGCCCATGGGCCACGTGTTGAATAGCCCTACTTTAGAGATTATGTTACAAATTGCAGCCAGTTTTCGTGAATGGTATGGGGGGGAGGGGGTCTAAGCACTAACTGAATTTCCTCTGGTTTGAGATTATTTGGATTGCAAAATTTAAGTTTACTGGGAGGAGATGGTAAAATAAGGAGAGGATAAAAACAGATACCACTAACCTTTGCATTCAGGGGCCAGCCTACTCCACTCTCCATTGACTTGATCGTTCGTTGTACAATGAATGGAACGCTCTCCAATGAGAGAGAAGTCCTTGTTACAGCTGTAAGTTACTGCTGAGCCATAAGCATACTCTTCATTCAGAGGAGCATATGAACCATTGGCAATATCAGGAGGTGGGACGCAAGGTATTGCTGAAGCAAAGAATGTCAACATGGAAATTCAAGTTTATATTGCAGATGAAATGAAGAGATTTCACATTAAGAAATTTGCCTCGTAGCCTCCCAAAGCTATTTAACCATTTGAAAGTTTATTTAGAATTGCATTAACATTTCAGATTCTGGTGGTTTTCTGCTTTTAGGCTTGCTCCAACCCAGTATGTCCCTTGCTCAAGGAGGATGCTTCATAAAAACACCAGTTCTGGGCATGGTGTGGGAAGGGATGATCTTAACAGAGTGTGACTCTTTCCAGAGTTAGCTGCAGGGAGCCAGAACTTCTTGCTTGACACCTCTAGAGGAATAATTGTTCCAGAAGCAAAAAACTAAAGCTAGGACAGGTCTTGTAGCAGCAGCTTCTAGAGCGGACATTGGTAGCATAAGGCACAGACTATGTCCAGAATGCATTAAAAAGATCAAGTTAAGGTAGAGGGAAATTGTGATTCACTCCAAGACAGTCTTAGATTAAGTGAATAGGCTGGTTTGGGAAAGGTCAAGACTTCGAGTCATTAGCTTGCTTTTTAACTCAAGAACTGGGATTATGTAGATATAACTGAAAACATGCCAAGAGGCTTGTTGGAGTATATACATTAAACAGTGCCAGATGAACAATTTAATGAGGATTTTTTAAAAAGGTTGATTTTGTAGAAGTCATCCAAACACCATGGCAGACTACAGTATGATTAAATTCCTTTCCCCAACCAAACACAAATTTTACTGTCATTTGAATTAAACACACAAGAATGCCAATATTGGGTCAGACCAAAAGTCCATCTAGCTCAGGAACCTATCTTCTGAGAGTGGCAAATGCCAGGTACCCCAGAGGGAATGAACAGAACACGTGAAAAATCTCATGAACCCTCCCCTTTCATGCATTCCCAGCTTCTGACAAACAGCCTAGGGACACTATTCCTACCCATTCTGGCTAATAAATATTGATGGATCTATCCTCCATGCATTTATCTAGTTCTTTTTTTGAACACTGTTAAAGTCTTGGTCTTCACAACTTCTTCTGGGGCAAGGAGTTCTATGGGTTGACTGTGCAGCACATGAAGAAAAGCTTCCTTTTGTATGTTTTAAACCTGCTATGTATTTCATTTAGTGACCCCCCCTAGTTCTGCATTACAGCAACAAGCAAATAACTTCTTTATTGACTCTCTCCACAACAGTCAGGATTGTATAGACTATCATATTCCCCCTTAGTTTCCTCAAAGACCAAAAGTCCCTGTCTTTTAAAGTCTCTCCTCATGACAGCCCTTCCAAACCCTTACTCATTTTTGTTGCCCTTTACTGAATTTTTTCCAATGCCAACATGCTTTTTCAGATGAGGAAACCACATCTGTTTTCAGTCTTCAAGATGTGGGTGTACCAGGGATTTTATAAAGGCAATAAGATACTCTATCACTTTACAAATTATTCCTAATATTGTTTGCTGCTGCATGTTGCGTGGATGACTATCCATAATGATCCAAGATCTCTCTCAAACGGCAATACAGATAATCCCCGCTATAAGTTGCTCTGGTAGACATCTGTCCTGCACTGAAGTCATTGATGTTTGTAGGAACTGATGCATTACAAGTCCTCCTGTTCCCCATTCTTAAGTTGCAAAAAAAAGATTGCGCAAATGGAAGTCAGCCATGAGAAGAGGAAAAAAAACTCTGCTTTAAGTTGTTTTGTTACAAGTCCAAGTTTTTTGTAACGTACATTGGATTTAGTGAGGACAGCCTGTAGCTAATTTAGACCCTATCATTTTGGATGTATAGCTGGGATTATGTTTTCAGTATGCATTACTTTGCACTTAAGCATTAAAGTTCATCTGCCATTTTGTTGCCCAGTCACCTAGTTTTGTTAGATCCTTTTGAAGCTCTTCGCAGTAGATTTTGGACATCACTATCTTGATCAGTTTGGTATCATCGGCAGCTTTTGCCACCTCACTGTTTACTCCCGTCTCCAAATCATTTATGAATATGTTTAACAGGATTGTCCCAGTATGTACCCATGTGGGAAGCCACTATTTACCTCCCTCCATTCTGAAAATGAACCATTTATTCCTATCTTATCTAGTTATCAATCCATGAGATGACCCTTCCTCTTATCACACGACAGGTTGCTTTACTTATAAGACTTTGGTAAAAGACTGTTACAGGCTGTCTGGAAATCCACATAAATTAGAATTCTTTGAGGGAGTCAACAAGCATGTGGACAAGAGAGATTCAGTGAATATAGTGTATAAGTGAAGCAGGATTTCCTTTTACAAAAGCCATGTTAATGCCCCTTCCCATCAACAAATTATGTTCATCTATGTGTCTGACAATTCTGATGTTTACTATATTTTCAACTAATTTGCCTAATACTGATGTCAGATTTACTGGCCTGTAGTTGCCAGGATCATCTCTATACCCCTTTTTAAAAGCTGACATCATAAAGGCTGACATCACTTTAGGTATCCTGTCATTTGGTACAGAAGATGATTTAAAGGATAGGCTACAAACTGCAATTAGTTTTTCTACAGTTTCACATTTGAGTTTTCAGAACTCTTGGTTGAATGCCATCTGGTCCCAGTGACTTGTTACTGTTTAGTTTACCAATTTGTTCCAAAGCCTCCTCTAAGAACAGATTGACTCTTGTCTCACCAGCTATGCTGCTATTTCCTGATGTGAACTATTCTTGAAACCATTAGGGTTAGTTTACCTTCGCAAATTGGAGGCCTCTTGTCCCAATCAACTGTACCGGCCTGCAGAAGCACACACTTGACAGAATTTGGTCCAATTAATCTATGGCTAAAGAAAAAGGGTTCAAGTTTGTTACTCAAGCAAGCAAAGAACTACAGGAACTCTAGTCCGGCAACATCCATGGTCCAGCATGTCATCAGTTAGCCAGAAGTCCACTTATAGGTAACACCAAGTTTTTTGCTGTCCCATAAAGAGTGTTTACAGCACCCATTCTGGTTTTCAGTGTTCTGTGCTGTTATTTAGCTCTAAAAGTCTAAGAGCCCAGAAAGCAATGGAAGTGTTGGTAATGCTGCTAGACAATATTGAACTCTTGTGGTTTGGCAAATTCTCTGGTTTGGCACCAGTCAGGTCCTAAGGGACCAGAGAGGTCCATCCTGTAGTTAACAGGCTAGAAAGAGAGGTTTTCTTTTAGCCAATAGGTGGAGACAAGCCATTGAAAAAGGTCTGAGTTTAGCTGTGTTAGTCATCTATATATTTAACTGCAAAAACAATGAGGAGTTGTGTCTCCCCTGAAGGTAGGCAACAGCGAGGCAAGAGATTGACTGGGCAAGCTGCCGATGGTTTGTAAAAAAGGCAACCTGTGGACAACAGTAATGGGAAACAAGACAGATACCCTGAGCTGTCTCCCATTTCCCACCTCCCTATCCCATATTCAAAATTCAAGAAGCTTCACTATCTACCATCTAACCACTGCTCTTGAAACAGAGCCTCCAAATCCTTCAACAAGAGCTCAGACATATCTGTGGATCAACACTAGTTCACCTACAAGGTGGGATGATGGCCAACCTATGGAATAAGGGATTTAACTCCCACCTTTGTGAAGATGAAGACCCAGTCTTGCTCCAGAGTTACCTCACCACCCCAAGTTTAACTGGGACTTGGCCTTGACATCTGCCTCCACCCTAAACGCCCCTTGGGAGTCCAATTTGTGTTGTTTGGACAAGACACCTCAAGTTGGGATACAGAAAAACAAAGCTCTACATCATAATTACATTCACATAATCTGTGCCCGTGCAACCCAATCCATTCAGTTAGTTTAAAGAGCTCATTGCCCTCCATGCTAAGAACAATGCTGCCACAAAAACAAAGGATAAAAACCAGCCAGAACAGCTTGATGCTGTAAATAAGGATTCTAATTACGAGAGGGGAGAAGTTTAGGGTCACCCAACAGCAGTTGTGAGGGCAACGAGTTCAGTACAAGACAAAGTGCAAGCAAGCTGGAGAAGTTTGAGAACAATTGATGCCATGATTGCCTATTATCCCAGGGTTACTGAGCCCTACCATGTGTTTATGATGTTCATAAAGGCTCATAGTTCAGGCTCTCCGCCAGTCACCTGCAACAGACAGGAAGGGATTCCTCACTATTACCCAATGTATTCTGGGTTTCTTCCTTTATACCACATGGGATGGCCATGGCTGAAGAAAGGCTATGGAATGGGGTGAGCCAGGACTCTATGATGATACCAAGCACTCTCACTTCAGTGCCTGGCCTGTGGATTTCTCCCTCAGGGTCTAATGTGGGATTGGTGAGAAATCCCTCCCTTCAGTGAGATTGTCAGTGATGTGGGGAGGGGGGTGGAGGGGAAGATTTGCCTTTTGCTGTAGCACAAGACTACAGTCACTTGCCAGGATTCTATCAATACCTCACTTGAACATTTCCCTGCCATAATAGGGACCTGAGAAATTTGTGTACCTCAGCCCCTCCTATTCTCAGCCCATGCCATCTTTATGGTCTGATCTCCTGAGGTCTGTAATATTTTGGACTGATTTTGATGGGGAGTTTAGCATGCGACTCCCACAGCAGTGTTGGAGGCCTGTGATAAACAAGAGGATAGACATCTAATACCCCATGTAAAATGTTAACCAGTTCATCTCACCGGCTGCGGAGCACTGGAGCATCCCTCCACCCACAGTGGGTCCAGCTTGGCTGCAGCATCCTGTGCACAGGAGACTGATCCAGCTAGGTGAGGCACCAATTAATCTGGTAAGTATGGCAGTAAGGCAATGCTTAGTGGGAAACTGTTTAAACCTTGACATCTTGTAGAGATGTTAGACTGGATAACTTGGTGGTCCCTTTTGACCTTAAACTCTATGAGGCCTCAAAATCCAATGAACACCTGCTCAGTGCAATGAAGACAAGCTTTGATTCCCCAAGGCTTGTCAACAGAACCCTGACTGAAAAACAAGCACTGCATTCAATGCTATCCCAGGTAATACTAGATAGCTGTAAGACAGACACAAATAAAAGGAAGAGGTCTGCTTCTATCTAGTGCAGCAATTTACGGGCAATGTTCTGCAACTAGCTCCCAGAATCCAGATAGAAACCACTATAACAAGAGATGGTATGAGTCAGTGAGTCCACAATATCCTCGATGTGGGACTCTCACGACCCAACATCTGCTAGAGCATCTCCAGAGGACTCTAGGCTGATATTTCAAAGGAGCTTGAGCAAGTTAGTTTCCTATCTCCCACTCAATGATAGAGGGCTGTCTGGCGCTCTCATTAGCTACGATTTTTTTTCAAGAGTAGTACAGACTTGTAGCATAGCACTTACTTACATTCTTGAAATTAATACAGGCTCCCATCTCATTTTGTCACTTCACCAGCAGTTTTGCACCAGTCTAGGTCAAAAGAAGAAATCACTCACCCTGGATCACAAGAGAAGTTTGCGGTTGCACCAAACTGGATATCAGTGACATCAACTCTGCCATTTTCTATTTCTAGTGCTACACATCGTTTTCCTAGAAGAGAAAAGACTAATAAGAGTTACCTCATTATCCTAATGGGAAAAAGAGAAAAGAGGATGTGTGAACTTGCACTCCCGTCACAGCAAAAACCATGGAAAAAAATCAAAGCTAGTTGTCTTTGAGTTCAGTATCTGTCCCATATATCAGGTCAGCTCCAAAGGCTACAGAGGAAAGTTTAAACACACATTATGGATATTTTTGTAATATGCCCCACAGAAGTGAGGTGAAATGGAAAAGGGATGATGCTTCCTAATACCACACGGACAGTGGTTGCCTTATATCCTCAAGTGAGAATTAAAATCCCCTTACAGATTTATTATAAGCACAAATATTCATACTGTACATATTAAGGCCCAGATTCCAAAAACTCATATGCATAAATTAGATATTACATCCCTAATTGTTAACTGATTAACCAATAAAAGGGATAGCAGATGGGTTGGAGTGGCTCCCAGCCATGGGTGGGGACTGCTTTGGGTGGACTCTGTGCCCCTGCCCACACCAGAGCAGAACCAGGACTGCTGAAGAGAGGGACTTCTCCAGCTGGGCTGCAACAGCCCCTGCCTGCAGCAGGCCCCACAGAGCTGGAGCAGCACTCTGTCCACGGTGGGCAACGAGCTGCTTCAGCCCCACCCGTTAACCAGTTATCCATTCACATCCCTAATAGCTATATTCATGTGAGGAGACCCATTGACCTCAATGGGCAGCAACTGCAAACAAAAAGCAGTAATACATGGAAAAAATTATAGATGGCATAAGTTAGAAATTATGAAAAGTAAAAGTTGATATGGAGCTAAAGATATCAGCGCAAAAGTCACAACTGGCGTGCTTACAGACAATAGAGAGGAGGTTTTAAAGTTCATTAGGAGCAAAAGAAATGGTAGTGGCTTACAATGCATCCACCTCTACACTCTAGAGCTATGGGGTCCAGCCAGTTATGAAGCAGTAGCTACTGGTATAGCCAACTAGCTACACAACCAGCCAAATACTTCACACCAACTAGTCACACTCAGCTGGCTAAATAGCCACATGTGGCTAGTATGTTTGATACCATGGCTCTAGAAAGTGAGCCCAGCCAATTTCTCAGCTCCTATTAACTGGATACAATCAACCAATAGGAGCTGAGAGACTGGCCTGGGGGATGGGGGCAGCACAAGCCTCTTTTCCTTCCAGGAGCTGAGAGCCACTAAAGGAAGCAACCTTCAGTTTAACATCATCTGGGTCTGCAGCATGCAGACCGGCCAGCCTGCCTTGGGGGTGTTGCAGTCTTAAGTAAGTGCTTCCTAGTCAGAGCTTGCCTCTGGCACCAATAGCCCCCCTCCTGCATCCCAACTCCTTCCCCCAGGCCACCATCCAAACCCTCTGGACCTCTTGCCCCAAGCCACAACTCCCTCCCAGACTCTGCATCCCTTCCCCCAAGCAAAAAAAAAAAAAAAAAAAAAAAAAAAAAAAAATTTGTGTACCCATTCTCCTTCCATGACCCTATACCCCAATCCCCTGACCCAGGTCACAGTCCCGTTCCCCACCCAAACTCCCTCTCAGATCTCAGTCTCCTGCACCCAACCTCTACCCTAGACCTCACACTTCCTCCACAGAAAAGTGTGCCCCTTAAGCACTCCAAAATCTTGGCGTGGCATCCAACCAAGAATTGCCCACCCCTAAAGTAGAGTCCATATTAAGAATTTGTATTATTGAAGAGAATGCTGAGCAATACAGGACATTTCTCGGAGCCAAAAACCCTTAAGACTAGGACTATGTCCACAATGCCACAGTATAATTAAGGCTGGTGAGATCAATGCATGACTGGCTGCTGCCAACACTTAGACTTAATTGGGAATGGCTTGCATGCTGGAGGCTGTTTGGGGGCAATCCAAAAGGGAGGCTACCACAGCAAAACACTGTAAAGAGTACCTCATTAGAGGGCAGGGGTGATAGATTTTGATTAGTCCAGATAGACTGAAAATATCACACTATGTAATGGTAAAAACCTGTTAATAAATGGAGCAGGTAAAATATTTAGTTATGATGCAGGAATGGCAGAAGTGTTCAGCTACCGTAATTTAGCAAATATACCCTGCACCCAAATATACCCTGCAGGTTTTTTTTCCTATTTCAGAAAAAAAAACACCTTGCATACCCCATGCACGAGTATAACCTGTGGGGTATACAAGACTGTGCAGGGGGTATATTTATGGTGCAGGGGGTTAGGCTTCCAGGCCACGACTCAACACGGGGAAACTTATAAGCAGCCGGGAATGCTCTGGAGCTGGGGCAAAGGCATCCCCAGCAGAGGTGCAAGGCTCCTAACCTGGGCTGACAAAGGCAAGGAGCCCAGAGCAGGCGGGTCTGCCGCCCTGAACTATGCCACGTCCCAGAAGCAACAAGCGAGTGCACAGCAGGTACAGCATGTGGCATCTGCAGGCAAGGGAGGGCACCTGTCTGGAACGCACAGGAGCAACAAGCACCATGTCCCAGCCCTGCTTCTGAGAGCCGTGGCCGCCTGCGGACTCCCGCTGCTGCCGCACCCTGTGCCTGCAACTTGCTCCAGGCTCCTTCCCTTTGTCAGCTCAGACTGGTAGCCTCCCACCTTGTGCCTCTGCTGGGGATGCCTCTGTCCCTGCCCCAGAGCGTTCCTGGCTGCTCTGCCCCTTGTAAGTTTCCCCACGTGGTTCGGTCTTGGGCTGGGAGCCTAACCCCAGCCCAGCAAAGTTAGTGAAAGGGGCGGGGGCAGGGTGGGAATCCTCTGCTATTTCAGTAAAAAACAACCACAACACCCCCCACAAACCAAAACCCACTATATAACCTGCACACAACTATAGCCCATGCACGGGGTTTATAAAAACAAATATAACCCGTGGTTATATTTGCTAAATGATGGTACTATTTCTGTTTTGTATTTGGAAAGCAGCATGAAATCTCACCTCATCATGTGAGCAGGATGAAGTACTTTAATGTCTATTAGTAATTAAGGAGCACTAGGAATGCACATTGTTAAATCAAAAGCTTGGGGATAATTTGCACTCAACCTAAATGGTTGGCCAAATAATTAGTAAAGTACCATTCAAAAGAATGGAAAAGCACTGGTGTCATGCCAGTATTCAAAAAAGGGGCAAACACAGTGACCTAGGTAACTATCTGCTAATTAACATGATCTCACTCCCAGGCACACTCATTTCAAGAAGTCGCAAAAAGGAATTTTGGGGTCATAGTGGACTGCAAGCTAAATATGAGTCAGCATGACAGTGTTGTGGAAGCATCATATTATATTAAAACTGAACTTCACTCTGGGATGAGTGCAAAACATGAGCAGTAATTGTTCCACTCAATATTGTGCTGATTAGGCCTTGACTGGAGTGTTTTATCCAGTTCTGGGTGCCTCGTTTCAAGAAAGCTGTGGACAAACTGGAGAAGGTCCAGAGAAAAGCAACAAAAATTATTAAAGCTTTAGAAAACAACCTACGGAGAGAAGAATGAAATAATTGAGTTTGTTTAATCTAAGAGACAAGAGCACACAACAGTTCAAGTACTAAAAAGGTCATTACAGTAAACTCCCAATAATCTGGCACCTTTAGGACCCAAGGGGTGCCGGATTATTAGATATGCCGGACTATCAGAAGGGGGGCTATGAGAGGTATAGGGTGGTGTGGGGGATGCCACCTCAGACCCCTCATAGACCCCCTTCTGATAGTCCAGCTCTGTCCCAGGTGTCCCCAATTCAGCCGCTGCTGGTCAGTTTCAGCAGCAGCTTAATTGGGGACACCTGTGGCAGAGCAGCTGGGGAGCTGCCTGGTTGGTCTGGTAGCACTGCCCCTTGGTGTACCTTGTGATATAAAGTCAAGGTATATCACATCCACTGACTCCCCCATATCCACAGAGCCAATTACCTCATCATAGAAGCTAATCAGATTGGTCAGGCATGACTTGCCCTTCATGAATCCACAGTGACTATTCCTGATCACTTTCCCCTCTTCCAAGTGCTTCAAAATGGATTCCTTGAGGATCCCCTCCATGATTTTTCCAGGGACTGAGGAAAGGCTGAGTGGTTTGTAGTTCCCTGTCCTTCCCTTTTTTAGAAGATGGGCACTACATTTGCCTTTTTCCAATCGTTCGGGATCTCTCCTGATCTCCACAAGTTTTCAAAGGTAATGGTCAAAGGTTCCGCAATGACACTTGCCAACTCCCTCAGAACCCTCGGATGCATTCAATCTGTACCCATGGATTTGTGTATATTTAGCTTCTCAATAGTTCCTAACCTGTTCTTTCCCCACCAAGGGCTGTCCACCTCCTTCTCATGCTGTGTTGCCTAGTGCATTCGTCTGGGAGCCGACCCTGTCTGTGAAGGCTGGCAAAGAAAGCATCGAGTACTTCAGCTTTTCTACATCTGTCACTAGGTTACCTCCATCATCCAGTAAGGGCCCCACACACTCTCCCATCACCCTCCTATTGTTAACATGCCTCTTGTTACTCTTCACATCTCTGCTAGCTGCAGTTCCGGTTGCGCTTTTGCCTTCCTGATAACTCTCCTGCATTCTAGAGCAATATATTTATACTCCTCCCTAGTCATCTGGCCAAGTTTCCACTTCTTGTAAACTTCTATTTTGTGTTTAATCTCAAAGATTTCCCCGTTAGGCCAATCTGGTCGCCTACCATATTACTTTTCTTACTGCGCATCTGGATGGTTTCTTTCTGTGCCTTCAATAAGGCTTCTTTAAAATACTGCCAGCTCTCCTGGACTCCTTTCCCCTTCATGTAAGCATCCCAGAGAATTCTGCCCATTAGTTTTCTGAGGAAGTCAAAATGTGCTTTTCTGAAGTCCAAAGTGTATATTTTGCTACTATCCTTCTTCCAGGCAGGCTGCTTGAGTGCCTCACTGTACCTCCAGGTTACTACAAGTCCTGTAATTGAAGCGGCAGCCAAAGAACCACATGTGGCTCCAGAGTTGCAATTGCCAGGGGTCGTGACAAGCCGGACAGAAATGCTAGATAGGCCAGATCTGTCCCATGTGCTGTGTTTTGCCCATCCTTATTCCACAAGATGTGCTTTAGTTAAACACAAGGTTTTGGGCTCAGTAAGAGGATAATTTGATGAAATGTAAATAGCCTGTGATTAAATGACCCTTCCATCATTAAACTCTACGCAGTAAAGAACTATTCACATGAGCAATATTAAACACACGTTTCTGCTGGACCAGTGTCTTAGCCTTCTAACTCTCTCATCCTTCTTTGAATCAAACCATGTTCTTTGCCTCCATTCTGTGGCAGCACGGGAGCCAGCATTACCCTCCCCCTATCCAATAAATTCCCTTGTTCGGGATCAGTTAAGGCCCAATTATAGAGGTTCAGCTGTACAGGGAGATTTCAGTAAATCCAGTAATATGCCTGAACCGCTATTGCTTACTACTTAAACATTAGCAACCAAGCTAACAGGCCCAGATTAGACCTAGACTGCAACTTCTGCATGACCACAGTCAGCGAGGGAAGGGGGAGTTTGGGTGCCACAGTAAGGGCAGCTTGACCCTGCATCCTTCCTGAGGCCCAAATCTCTAATGAAATCACTGAGCCATACAGTTAGAACAGGAAGTTTGTCTAAATGCCCTGAGACGTATCTGTCAGGGTCCCCCCCTCCCGAGCATGAAAAACCCATGTGGTGAAAGTGATCAGAAAAAGCCCTCTTGCCTTACCTTCAAAAACTTGTTAGGCAAGTACTTTTAAAATGACATATTATTGTAATACTATGGATCAATAGGGAAGGAAAGTTTGAGTTAGGGGGACTATTTTGGGAACACTTGGAAGGATGCCTCAAGGACTCTTCCCACCGGCAGACAGACTGGCTATTGGAAGCCTGCCCGGTGTCACTCGAGAGCCACACTCAACTTTGGTAACTATCGAGGATGGGGGGTTTTACTAACCTGTTGTGGACATGTGTAAGTGCTTGAGATTAAGTAAAGTTTAGCTTTAAGTGAAACCACTCATGTTGTCATGTTTGTACCATCCATCTGTCGGTCAGATGACCGTGTCTCCCCTGAATTATTTCCTGACACCACCTTGCAGAGAGTAAAAATTACCAACAGGTTTGGGTTGGAAGAACCCCAGGTAATACAACCTGTGCTAATATAAACAAAGAACTGTCCAAAAAGCATGTAGAAAAAGTGTTTGTGGATACCAGTGTTGGAGAGACTCCTAATTGCGTTAAGACAACTTGCCCATCAAATGAAATGGAAAAGCTACTCACCTACACAAAAGTCAGTGTCTGCTGACCATGTTGAATTTTCAAGACATGTAACCCAAGGAGACTTTCCTTCATTGAAAGTATATCCTGGGCGACACGAATATTTCAGACTTGCCCGAACAGGATAGGAATCGTTCAGTTCCTTAGGCGGCTCAGCAAAACTGAACCTTGGAGGAAGACCACAGTCACCTAGCAATAGAGACAGAAAAGGAATGGAAAAGTTGACAAAAAAGATATTCAATTGTCTTCTGTAACAAAATGCTCACTTTTCAGAAGTCACAAATTATGTTATTGGGGACTATTTAGATGTACTTGTTTTCATTAGCACTTTGAATCTAGTTTACTGAATGGGCTTGGTATAAAACTACAGTACAGTAATGCTTTCTTATCCCGGCACTTTTAGGAATGGGAATTAGTGGTTAATCAAGTGTGCCAGATATTTGAGCTTATTGCTCTTCTCCTGCCCCATTACTGGACATTACCATGGTGACCAACCCTTGCTCCCTTGGAAAAGTCTGATGGCCCTTCCTCTTCTCCCTGAGCCATGATGGCAGGCAGAGAAGTGGACCAGATGCCCAGGAGCCCTCCAGCTGAAGCAGCACTGACAGGAGGTGCTTGAGGATGGTGGTAGCTGTCAGAAGTCACACAACAGATGGAGGCATCAAACTGGCTGGACAGGCGGGAACAGGGCACATGCACCCAAAAATGTAGGGATACGGTGGCTGGGAAGCAATACCAGTTAACTCAGTTTTCTGGATATTCAAGTGCCAGATAAAGCTTTTAGTGACCATTATCCCCCCCCCACTTACCAGGTGTACAACAATCTGAGCATATGTGATCTAAGTAAGTACACTGTACAAGCCTCCTTCACCTCACAGAAACTGTGGCAAGCATACAGGGGTTACATGACAGAAGATGGCATACAGGGTACAGGATGCCAAAGAAGTAATGACAGAAGACTGCAGGAATCATCTGGTTTTAGAAACAAGTGAAAACAGCTGGTGATCAGCGATTTCTGAGACAGACAGCTTTCCTATTTCTTACATGATGTATGGACAGACAGGCGAGCAGCGCCCATCCTCATTCCAAAAGATAAGCTTTAGTTAAACACAAGGTTTGGGCTCAGTAACAATAACGTGGTGAACTGTAAATAAACAGCCTGTGATGAAGTGACCCTGCCATCCTTAAACGCTGCAAAGCCGGGAGCGAGTGGCAGGAGCGATACCTAGCACGGGTGTCCCTGCGGGAGCAGGAGGCGGCACACACAGGGGTGCGGTGCTCGCTGAGCGCGGCCACGACTCACCTGCGCACAGTCACCCTGTGACGGCGCAAGGGAGTCACCTGCGCACAGTCACGCGCCCCAGGCGGCCCCGGGGGGGGGGGGGGGGAGGGTTTATGTGCCAGGGACAGAGTCCGAAAGCGCCTGACACAGCAGAGCCCCCCCCCGCCCCCTGGGGGGGGGGAATTTAACTTCGCAAGCAGCCGCCACCAACGAGCCACCCGCGCGCCTGGCGATGGGCCCCCCCCAGGTCACCCCCCTGCACAGCCCGGCCCGCCAGGCGCTATTGCCCCCCCCCCACCCCACCCCACCCACCCACCCACCCTCCCTCCCTCAGGGGCGCTGCGGCCGTTGGCACCCACCGGAGCCGCCCCCCCCTCGGTCAGGGCGGGGGGGGGTGGAGAAGACCCCCCCCCTCGGTCAGGGCGGGGGGGGTGGAGGGAGAGAGACCCCCCCGACTCACCGCGAGCCCCGGGCAGCAGGAGCAGGAGCAGCGGCGGCGCCAGGAGCCCCCAGAGGCCGGGCGGGCAGCGCGGAGCCGAGCCCATAGCGGCGGGAGGAGGAAAAACCGCAGCAGCCTCCGGGCTGCACCTGTGCGCTCTGAGCGAGCCAAGGCGGCGGCTCCGGCTTTAGGTGAGGCGGGGCGGGGCTACTGCGAAAGGGGCGGGGCCACGGAGAAAGGGGGCGGGTCCTCTGTGAAAGGGGCGGGGCCACGGAGAAAGGGGCGGGGCTCGTGTCCCGCTGGGGAGGCAGGTGCTTGTGGGAGCCGAGTTCCAGCACAGCTGGCTCAGCCCGGTGCTCAGGGGAGGCTGTTCCGCCCTCTCCCCGTTGCCCCGCTCACAGGCGTGTCTGTCTGTTCAGTCTTCCTTCCTTTGGGGCTTGGCCCCGGCGCCCCTCGGCCGGGGAGACACGTACTTTGCGATGGGCTGGTTTCCCCGTGGGAGGAATCAGCCCCCACCCCAGCCACAGTGCCCTTTGTTTAAATAACCAAGTGTTCACTGTGGAGTTGACTAGAGGGTGCCCAGTGCGCCGTACGATTGCAGCCCTACCTCCAGACTAGTGATAGAGATGCAGCCCTCTTAGTCAGGTCTAGCTGAAACAAAAGACAGGACTATGCAGCACTTTAAACCATCTTGTTAGTCTTTAAAGTGCTCCATAGTTCTGTCTCCTGTGTCAGCTACCTCGAGACTATGGCTGACCAGGAAAAGGAAGGAGGTAGCTGATTTTTCAAATATATCTGTATGAACAAATTGCTTCCTCCTTTGTATTGAGTGCTCAGGTTACATCAATAATGAGCTAGTGGAAGAATGAGAACCGCAGGGCGGGGAGGCAGGTAAACACTGACACATTTTCTCCCACATCATTTGTCCCAAGCATTTGAGACAAGAGTGTGTGGGTCAGCCTGAGGCAGAGGCTTCAGGCACTTAAAGCAAAGTTTAAGGACCTGAGGTGCAGGCGTAGCTTGGTTTGTGGAAAACAAAAGTGGAGGGAAACCTCACTAACACTAAGAACTAATTATACAACTAAATATACAATCAATGATCTAGAAGAAATTTTAAAATATATGCAAGAAACCACTAAGGGAAGCACTTGTAGAAGCAAAGATCAAGCGCTACAGCAACTGCAACATATATGCCAGCAGGGGTATACATGCACCTGCACGGACACACCGCTCTGGAGGGCTCCCCTGCTGGCCCAATGGGAAAAACCTTCCAAAAATCGTGCATTCACATGTAAATAGAATGAACATGAGCAATCATTTGAAGAAATATGGCATATTCATTAACAGGAAAAATATCCGTTTCCCTTTGTGTTTGCATGCATGTTAGAAAGAAGGCAGGTCTAGCTGATGTCAGAGGTCTGATCTCAGCTCTGAACAAAAGGACTTCTTCCACCCTGTGGGAGTTAAGCTAAATTTTTGACTCATGTTAGGAAATACCCCCTCCCCTAATAAAAATACTTCTCTGCAAGAGATAAGGAGACAATTTCCTTCTTTTCTATAAGCTGTTACCAGATTTGCCCAATACTCTGGGGTATGCTCATTTATTAGGGTTACTCTTATGGGACTGGGAAAGGTTATCAATTCTATCAGTGTGCTGCTTGTGCTTACTTGTGCTCTCAGGGGGAGCTGAATTCTCCCTGCTGTCAATTCCCCCTCTCACTATAGCTCTCCTGCAGGAACTAGGTTCCTCAGGATCGGGTTCTTCCCACCTTAGCAACACACACAGACACTCACACCCATTAACAGAGCAAGTCTGAGAGGATTGGGTAATCAGCACTCACAAGCTGACCCCTCATATGTCCCTGGACTCAGGAGGCTGGGTTTAACAGCAATGCTACACTGCACCCTCATGTACCTTTGGACTCAGTGGGCTGGATTAAACAGCACTTTAAGATGCCATTCTCATATGCCTCCAGGTTCGGCACCCCCTAATCCCCACTTTTACACCACAGTCATTCACTGGTAAACCACACGATGAGCAAACCCCACAGGATTTTGGGCAATACAGGGATTTTTAGCTTGGGTACAAGAAGCATTGTCGCAGAGCGAACAGGGAAGCCAAAACAACACCCCTTAAGGAAGAGTGAGTGAAAGAGAAAGAGAGAGAAGCAATCAGCTTAACAATGCAAGTTATTTTATCTATCTATCTATCTATCTAGGGAGCCAAACACACATAACAGTTACAATATTAAATCTAAATTGGAACTGATTACAAATGTTAGGGCTACCTAACCATATAACAGTTTACATGGGGCAGAGTCAGGAGGGTAGGCTTAGAGAGTATGTCTACACTGCCACCCTAGTTTGAACTGGGATTCAAGTAATCAGGGGCGGATATACAGCAGGGCGAACGGGGCAGCCGCCCCAGGCCCCACGCTTCAGAAAGACCCGTGCATGCGCCGTGACAAAGGGGGGGGGGGAGGCGCGGAATTATGCTGCCCGGGGCCCCGCAAAACGGTCATCTGCCCCTGCAAGTAATGCTACAGTTCTTGTGTCAGAGAGTTTTCAGGACCCCCAGTGAGAGTTTTTTAAAAGGTCATTAGTTAGGAGTTAACATTTTGGGCCTCTCAATCTCGAGGATGTGTCTTGTTGTGGGAAACTTAGGGTTCAGCCCTGCAAGGCACTGGGCACCTTATAGGAGCATAGGACAGTGAGCATCCTGCAGGATTGTGCTCTCATTGACTGCAGCCAGGCCCTAGATGCCCATCAAAGACACAACATTGCAAATGAGAACCATGTCCCCATTGATTAGCAGCTCCCTGTATTACTGGATGCCTGTGTGTGGGGGTAGAGGGTGAGGAAAGAAATTCAAAAACTCACACTGCCACAGATGACAGTACAGACCATAGAGTGAAGCATTGTCCATCTTAATGCAGATCATGTAAACCACGGTTTGTGGTGCTCTTCACTCCAGTGCAGACTATTGAAAGCAAATCTGACCTGCCCTGGCTTGTGCAACAGCATGGTGAAAACTCAGGCTATTTGGAAAGTCTCTGCAGCAAATAGCCATGCCCAGCAGGCCATGCCCAGAGTTTGTTGTGAGAGCTTTGAACTAGGGCATCATCAACTGTGCTCTGGTAACCAGTCCCCCCCTCCTCTTTTTTTAAATGTTTTGCACTTGTTCTTTCCCTACATAAAAGCCTCAGATCAAGTGTTAGTTTAGTCATTGCTTGCACAACACTTCTTAATCCCTATTTTCTACAGAATGTGAGTAGGTCAACCATTTACTTGTTTATTTCTCTTCAGAGTACAGTCAAGTCCTTAGCTCATTTATTTTGCTCCCTTAGCAAAGGAAGCTAGAGGACTATGGTGAGGAGATATGAAGCCCTGTCACACCCCACCCCTTGGTCTCACTTAGTTGGGTTGTGAGAACCTCCTCCAACAGACTAGGTCATTGTGGGTTAATGCCCAGCCAGGCTATAAGGGCAGAGCTGGAAGCAAGGGTTGCTGAGTTTCTGTCAGGCTGAGAGACTTGCAAAGGGAACCGGTGTTGCTTTCTAGCCAAGGCTGCTACAGGAAAGCTACTTAAGGCTGACAGCAACCACAGTCTCTGGAATGATACCTAACACAATTTGTCCCATTTATACTTACAGTTAACCAATCTAACACTGATTCAGTTGCACCTCCTGCTCACACCTATCCTGAGCCATGGATACACCAGGCTTCAAAAAGGGAAGAGACACAAAAAATGAGTAATGTTAGTTCGAACCAAGGGGTTTGATTCAAACTAACGCGTCCTGGAGCGCACGTTCACTTTTGAATCAGCTGTTGAGCAGAATAACGCACGGGCGAGATCATGCTAATGAAGCACAGGATATTTAAATCCCCGCTTCATTAGCAATTTCGGTCACCTACATTTGCATCCCTAGCTCGAACTAGGGAGCAAGTGCGGACATACCCAAAATGGTTGTGCTGACCAAAACCAGAGAGGGAGCTCAAAAGAAGTAGGTAAGCTACCCTATTTGATGTATGCATCTGGTTTGGTTGGTTTCAGTTAGTGGAGTTTTGCTATCTTGAAATAGCGTGTCCACACTGAGTGGATGCTGAATTGCATTTAAGGCCGGCTGGAACCAGGTCCGGCAGGGCATCAGGTCAGGAGATTCTTTGTGTGGCTGCTGCCTGAGGCTATCTGAGGCCTGTGCTTAAAGGGGCCTCCCCAGACAGCTGGTTCTCAGGTTTCTCTGCTTGCTTGCCTACCTTGATGAGGGACAGCAAAGCATTTTGTCTTTGAATGCTCTGGTTGCCCTCACTCGGGACATCAAAGCACTCTGCAACATGGAGCCAGAGCTGCCCCCAGGCACTCTGGTGCTTCTCGTGGACGCATTGCTGCGAGCCCGACTGCACTTTCTGCAGGCTGCCATCCGGGAGGTCCATCAGGGGGCTGTCAGTATCCAGGAGGCCACTGGGGGCTTGTGCCTCATTCCTCCCTCATGTCCTTCCACTTACCCCTCTTTCTGAGGTCAAATAAAATACTGTATTTTCATGAATGAAAGCTTTCTTTATTTAACAAAACTGGGTGGGGGGAATGAAACTCTGGTGAGACTGGGGAAAGGAGGTGGGAGAAGGGAGAAGAGAGGGTGGGAAAGGGGAGGGGGAAACCTGGGAGGACGGAGCTAGAAGGGGGAAGCAAGGGGAAGAGGAAGTTTAGGGCTCATGATTGCGGATCTCGCCGGACCAAATTGATTTTCCTGCAAACCTGCTCCTGGGTTCACATGTGGTCTTTGGTGGCCAGGCTGGCAACTATCCTGCCATAGACGGCCACGTTCCTCTGTCTAGAGCGGAGATCATGGATGCTGGGATCATCCACCCCCAATAAGGTCCATGATCTACACCCTGGACCAGGAAGGTGCCCGCCTTCTCTGGGCCCTGTCAGGCTCCTGGGAGCTGGCAGACTGCTCCTGGATAGTGGTGGAGTGCTGGCTGCCAGTGGCTCATGGTTTGGGGCCACTGGGTCAGGGGCAGTGACTGCTGGCTCTGGGCTGGCAGGCTTGGAGCTTGCACAGGCACTGTGGCCAGAGTCAATCCCTTTTAAGGGCTCCGGGGGAAGGGGGGAGAGGAGTGTTCTTGGTTGAGGCTGGAGTGGCCAGCAGGGCACCCTGGGAAGGCTGGCGGCCCCCTATTTCGATATAAGTGTCTACTCAGCACTTATTTCGAAATAGCTATTTCGAATTTGGCATTATTCCTCATGGAATGAGGTTTACGAAATTCGAAATAAGCACTCCACTATTTCAAATTAATTTTGAAATAGCGGTTTGGCTGTGTAGACGCTACTAAAGTTATTTCAAAATAGCGGCTGTTCAAAATAAAGCCCAAGTTCCCTTTTCAATGGAAAAAAAAACAAAGTGTTAATAGCTATGTAGCTGTATGAAGGAATTTAATCAAAGACACAAATGACCGGACATTTGCAGCAAGATCCACAGGAATTTAAACAGGACTCCCCTTGGCAGCTGTGGGAAAACATGTCCCAGACTACTGAGCTTGGCACCGTAAGGGCTCTCTTTACTAAGCAAACAATAGTGTTTGAAGTCAATAGCACAATCAGAATTTTACAGATAACAGGCATTTTACAGTAGCTAAGTACTGAGATAGAGCGGTCTCTGGGCAGTAAATGAAGCCTACTCATTGGCTTAGCCTGGCTTGTGGAGAACAATTCTTGTGTATACTTCTCAGTCCTCTTACAGCCTGTCTCTTCTGTGCCTGTCCTCGGCCACTTAAAGAGGAAAGACATGGCTGATGAAAGAAGGTTGCTTAAAGAAAGTTCCTAAGGTAACTATCTTCATTTTGACCCACCCTCATTCTGTAGAAAACAAGGGCTAAGAAGTGTTGTGCAAGCAATGGCTAAACTAACACTTGATCTCAGGCTTTTGTGTGGGGAAAAGAACAAATGCAAAACATTTTTAAAAGTGTGGGGGAGCGGGGAAGAGGAGGGAAGGGAGGGAGATTGGTTACCAGAGCAAACTTTCCTTCAAAGATTAACTCCATGTAGCTGAAGGCAACAGCTTGTGTTTCAGATTTAATAAATTGCATTTTTATTGTCTGTTGGCATTTATATCAAGGCCCAAGGGTGTGAGTTTTATCATAACAGTCTCTTCTTCCAACTGGATCCACAATAATTACGCAAATTACACATGTAGGAATTTTGCCCTAAATCCCCAACCCAAAACAGCCACCCCTAAGGAGCAAAGCGACACCTATTAACTGCACACTGAAACAGTACATAAGTTTAGAGCAGGAACAGAAGACACCAAGTTTAATGCTTTTAGTCTTGTACAAAAGGGCCGTAAGATTTGCAATGGCCACTAACAGCCTCTACTAACAGAGGTGGTCTTGGTATTACACCACCTGAATCAACACAACCCAGCATTATGCCACATCCAGATGGAATAGTGTCACCTATTGAAGTATGGGCATCATGTCTTGCAGCAATTTTCCCAGCTCAATTGTCCAAGTAATAACCCTGATCCAGCATTGTGTAGTTGGTGAGATCAGACAAATTCACAGATTGATTCTCTTCAGCATCCGTGAGAATACAAGCAAATAACTGTGACTAATATCAGTAACTTTTGCAGTGTTTCCATGTAGTAATTATTGGAGCATGTATTTTTTTTCCAAAAATCAACAAGTTGTAAGGTTATGTGTGAGTGCTATTCAAAAAGCTTCAGATAACAAGTAACATTAGGTGCTAATTAATTTATAGGTAAAATGCACTTTGCTGACTTACTGAATTTACCCAGCTGGCTACATCTTTTATACATGCAAATGAGATGTGCTTTATTAAAATTAAATGTATTTCTCTTTATTTCCCCAAATCCTAACTTGTATAAGACAGAACACAAACAAGAATTATAACAGTTTGGCTAGTTATGGCAACAGATCAATGTTGCTAAAACAAGTAGGGAGATGTTCAGTGAAAATTCTCCAAAAGAAGCTACCAGTGATACTATAGAGCAGACATGTCAAACTCGAAGCCTACTGAAGGCTGCACAAACAAAAACGGATAGCTTTCAGGGCCACCAAAGAAAATGGACTTTATAAGAAAGTCGTAATTATTTATTATTATAGATTATGTGTTAGGTATATTTTATAACATTTTTTCAGGTCTTGTTTTAATATAATACAATAATTTGATGTGTAAAATTGTTAGTTGCGCATATAAAATAAATTTATATTTACATTAAAAAGTAACTACTTTTTAATTTGATATGATACATAACTTGTTTTGTTGAAATAAAAACAAGTACAGACAGTGGTTAATCAAATAGAACACATTTCTGTGAAAATTTCAGATACTTTGTAAGTTTGAGATTTTGTATAAACTTATAATCATGCGTGCAATTGCAAAAAAATTGACATACTGATATAAAATTAATATACATTTTGTGATTTTATTTGGGAATAAATAAAAAACAAAATATTAACAAAATAACCCCCACCTTTCCCCCAGAGCCAGGCACTCCCAACCCAATGCCTCCTCCCTTCCCCAGAGCCAGCCCCCTCCCCAACCCAATGCCTCCCTCCTCCCCCAGAGTCAGGCCCCTGCAATCTAATACCTCCTCCCTTCCCCCAGAGCCAGGCACCCCCAACCTAATGCCTCCCCTCTCCCCCACAGACAGGCACTCCCAGCTCCCCCAACCTAATACCTGGGTACTGGAGTTGCCGTTGCCGCCACCACACATTTCTTCCTCAGGTGTGCTGGGGCGGCGTGCGCAGAGTGGCCAGCCGTGAATACGTGCTGGGCACCGTGCACAGAGTGGCCTGGCCGGCTGTGAGCACCTGCTGGCTGTCGTGTGCAGAGCGCCCTGGCTGTGAGCAGTTGCTGCGGCGCAGAGCAGCCTGGCTGGCTGTGATCTGCACTCAGCCACATGCTCCGAGCTGCCAGCACATTATTCCTTTATAAAAATGTACTGGCGGGCTGCAAAAAAATTAGATCAGGCCGCATGCGGCCCGTCAACCGCCAGTTTGACATGCCTGATGTAGAGGCATCTGAGGAAATTCCACACTGATTTCCAAGCTCAGGGAGATCCTGTATACATCAGATACTACGTCCATTTAATACATATGAATCACACTGTAGCAACACCTTGGGCATGTTAATCTGTTGGCCGAAACCACAAACTACAGACTAAACTGTTTCAATTGCACAGTTAATACTGATATTAACAACTCAGAGGCAATGGATTACAGCATTTACCTCACATTTACATTCCTTTACATTTCAGGCCCCCCACAGACAGGGACTGCTGCTGCCCCACACTGCTGCCCTCTGTATCAGAGTGGCACGCAGCAGATCGTCTGTGCGGGGAGGTGGTTTTTACAGGAGTTTCCCTCGCAGACCAGCTCCCACTTTCCACCCTGCACTGCTACCTCTGATAGAGAGGCAGCACCACAGGGTAGCAGGGGGGCTCCCCGGAAGTGGGGTTGGGAGCACACTGGCTGCCGGACCCACCCCCCAGGGACTATCAAATAGTCATGCAGCCACTAAAATTTGATGCAGTTACATGACGATTCAATTATATGCTAACATCCCTAAACTGCAGACATCGGTCTGGAGTGCTAGGACCATGTTTGTCAACAAGAAAGCTGGCCAGGGACCTTTGTTCATGAGACAAGCTGTGGTTTTGTTGGGCAGTTCGATGGAGGTCTACTGGATCCTCAAGCTACACCGAGCTGGGATACAGGAAACACAGCTGTACACACGCACACAGCCAACAAGTGACAACAATAGGCAGCTTGCTCTACCATAAGTGGGTAAAGCCCACTTGGAACATTTTGCCCAGTGTCAGCTTTAAGAATCACAGCAGCCAATAGCATGTCCTTCCTGGTAACTTCTTCAGAAAGATGCCTTCCCCTTCATTGCTTGGCTGTGTTCTCCTGAGATGGCAGGCCACCTCCTCCAGCACCCCTCTGTCATACAGGCCACTTGTTGGGGCCTTTGAAAGAGAAAAGCCAAGGAAGAGTAGGGCCAGTACCCAGATGGTGACAAATAAATGCCCATGAAGGGGCACATGCGGAGAGGTGACCAGCAGCTGCATTTTCCATAGATGGCAATTGGAACTGATGAGTTACTAAGTACCACACTTCAATCCAGCGCCCATTAACATCAGTGGCAAAACTGCTGTTTGCTGCCAAACATTCAGATTTTTACAGTGGTGAGCTTAGGAAGGTGTCTACCCCAGCTGGCATAGCTCAGCATATGTTGATGCAATTCACAGATTCCTCGACACCATGTGAAATATTGTCTTTCCAAAAAGTCAGAACAAAATTTCCTTATTACTCTCCCAGTGAGGACATGGAAAACCCATAGACCTCCAAACCAGGCACAGACAGGCAATCGCAAACCTGCTACTACTACCCACCAGAACATTTAGCTGGTGTGCATTATCACGGCACTCAATCACTTCAACAGCTTTGATAGCTCTGCTTTTAGCTTCCCCCTTCCCAGGTGGAGCTCTGTTTCATTCCTTTGTTCATAATGCTATTCCTAAGGGCCCCTAAGTCAGGGGACTAAAGTCAGAGTACCTTACTCACTGGTCCCATAAAGAACGGTTACTTACCTCGTAACTGAAACAAAATGCAGGACTATGTAGCACTTTAAAGACTAACAAGATGGTTTATTAGATGATGAGCTTTCGTGGGCCCACGAAAGCTCATCATCTAATAGACCATCTTGTTAGTCTTTAAAGTGCTACATAGACCTGTATTTTGTTTCAGCTACACCAGACTAACACGACTACATCTCTATCACTATTTTACCTCGTAACTGTGATTCTTCAAGATGTGTTGCTCATGTCCATTCCAATTAAGCATGTGCGTGCAGCATGTACATGCCGTTGGAAGTTTTTCCCTCAGCAGTACACTTAGGGCCAGTGGGGAGTCCCCTGGAGTGGCGTCGGAATATCGGCCCATATATACCCTTGCTGGACCCCTCACCCACTCAGTTCCTTCTTACCTGAATACTCTGGAGAGAGGCTGGTGGGCAGGGATTTGGAATGGACATGTACAACACATCTCAACGAATCACAGTTACAAGGTAAATAACCGTTCTTTCTTCGTGGAGTGATTGCTCAGGTGCATTCCAATTAGATGACTCCAAAGCAGAACCTATGGAGGAGGGCTGGATGTTGAAGCTACAGAGGAGTGGAGAACCTCCCTGCCCAGGGCAGTTTCTTCCCTGGCTTGATGTGTTAGTGCATAGTGATTGGCGAAGGTAAGGACAGAGGACCATGTCGCAGCTCTTCAGATGTCCAGGATGGGAACCTGCGCCATGAAAGCGGTGGAGGCTGCCACAGCTCCATGGAGTGCACTCTAAGGGGTGGAGCTGGTACCCCCACTAGGGCATAGCACTCCTTGATACAAGCAGTTATCCAGGAGGAGATCCACTGGGAGGACATGGGTTGACCCCTCGCCCATTTGGCGATGGCCACAAAGAGTTGCGGTGACTTCCTAAATGGTTTTGTCCTAAGTAAAATAATGGCCTGCACTCATCTGGAGTGTGTAAAGCCTGTTCTTTCCCAGACGCGTGCGGCTTGAGGTAGAAGACTACCAGGAAAATATTCTGGGAGGTGTGGAAAGAAGACACCATCTTGGGCAGAAAAGCTGTGGGGGGGGGGGGGGGGCGACCTTGCCTCTCTCTTTGGTTCACAGCTTGTATCATGAGAGAGCCCGGTGAAGGGTGGGAAAAAAGATGCTCTTTACCCTCTTGGGGGACAAAGTATCTCTTTTCAGCCCACTTATCTGTAGGGGGGATGGACGCAGGAGTCTGCCACAAGGCTTTGGAGATCTGGGTCACCGTTTTGTTAATTGGGAGGGCCACTCTAGAGGGGGTGTCCACATGGAGGATGTCCACTGTGGGATTGGAGTAATCAGACACCCTATCTGTCTGGACTCCCAAACTTTGGGCCAGACGGTGGAGGAGGTCGTGGTGGACCCTGGCATCCATAGAGGTCATGGATGGTCCAGGGTCTCCCAGAGTCTCGTCAGGGGATAAGGACAATGATACCTTTCGGATTTCTCCGACAGATATCCCTGAAAGTGCCGGATCCTGTGGTGTGCCAGCAGATGGGGGGGGGGGGTTGACTCACCAGAGCCACACTCCCCAATGGACCTGGTGACTGCTGGCAGGGGGGCAACGACTGGTCAGAGGTTGGCGATCTGACCAGTGGGGTTTCCGAAGGAGGGGCCTGAGGACCGGATGAGACCAAAGCCGACCTGGAAGGGGGGTTTCCCTGAGCTTGGTGATATGCCCAAGGAGTCCAGAATGGCCACTGGGCCAGAGGTTGAGGAGGCCACGATTACTGGAGCACTGGTACCGGGGCTGGTTGTGTCCATTGCTGCTGGTACGGACAAGGTGGACTATGGTGCCGCGAACAGGAGCAGTGCCATGAGCGAGAGCAGTGTTGTGACTGGGACCAGGAGCCCCAAGAAGATAGCTGGATTCCACCTCGGAGTCAAAAATGTACTCCGAGGCGGACTAGGGAGGAGCCGACACAGACACCTGCAGAACAGCTGCGTGCCTGGCCATAGATTCTGGCTTCCCATGAGGCCGAGGCGGAGGTGGTGGTATGGTGGTACGGATGTCTGGTGCAGAGGTAGGTACCGGAACGGTGTGAGCCAGTGTCGGAGCATGGTACCGCAGTGTAGCTGGTGCCACATCCTGATGAGGCACCATGGGTAGGGGGTGCGTCGCTGGTCGGTGCGGTGTCGGTGGAGCTGGGAGGCAGGGGCATGGAACCGGACCTCCGGTGCTGTGGGCTTGGATTATTTTGCCTGCTGGTGGGGTGTCTGGAGGGTGCTGGAGTGGGGGGCGGTGAGGGAGAAGAGTCTATAAGCACCCTTGCTGCTTCTAAGGCCTCCAGTGTGAAGGGCTCAGGGAAGACCTCCAATGGGCTCGGGTCCATATGCTGGGAGGAAGATCCGCCCGACCTGGAAGGTCTGGGCTCCGGACTTGCCGGCGCTGCATGCCCCACTGGAGGGTGCATAGTGGGCGCATCTAGTAGGCGACCATCCCCTATTAGGCCTCCTCTTCTTCTGCAGTGCCAGAGACTGAGACCGGTGTCGAGGTCTCTGTGGTGCCAGTGAGGCACGGTAGAGGGGGGAGTCCCGCACTGACGCCTGTGTGCTCTGATGCTGGTATCGGCTGGAGAGCTGCCTCCATTAGACGCGACTCTCTCTTGTGTTTCATGTGGGGCTTAAACACCTTGCAGATTCTGCAGGCTTCTGTGAGCTGCATCTCCTCCAAGCACTTTAAACACGAGGAATGAGGGTTGCCCCGGGTCACAGTCTTGTGGCACTTTTTGCAGGACTCAAAGCCTTGAGAGCCGGGCATGCCGTGGCGCGCTGTGGTGGGGAACAGCAAAAAAACAACAAAAGTGTCTTTAACTTAACTGCAGGTACTTAAGCTAACTGAAGAAACAAAGAACAATGCTGAAAACAGCTATCGCTAGACGAGCTGAGGGTTATTCCAATGACCGTCACAGCGGTAAGAAGGAACTGAGTGAGGGAGTGGGCCAGCAGGAATATATATGAGCCGATTTACCAGCGCCACAACAGGGGGCTCCCCACTAGCCCTAAGGGTACTGCTGAGGGAAAAACTTCCGACGACGCGTGTACGCACGCACGCACGCACACACCTAATTGGAATGCACATGAGCAATCACTCGAAGAAGAACAATCATTTCGTGTTTTCAGCAGTGCAAAGGGTGGCTCTTTATGACATTTCCGTGGAATGAGCAAGTGCGTAGCCTTGTACTTTATGAAAGAAAGTAGTCTAGGTTAGCACAAGTGATTCATAGGGAGTTTCTCAATCTCTGCCTTTGTATTTCACAATACTTAAGGCAACAGGCACCCCTCAAGAAATATCAGGAAATGAGTTTTCCTGATATTTTTTCCCCCACATACTAATCTGTAATTTCCTTGGACTATGACAAGCCACAATGCCTGAAATAAAGCATTCTTCTACGGAAAGAGAGGCTTTGAAGTTCAGAGCCTGCTGTTTTCTTTTTAATTCTCCGAGCAATGAACCCTCACTCAACCAGGAACCTGTCCCTACCTACAGGCACTCAACGGACCAGTTATTCATGTTAAAAGCATCAGGTTTTTTGTGAGGCGCATCTGGTTTAGAAAGTGGTGCTGTGTTTTTTAACTGAGTCTCTCTGAACACATGCAACAGGAAGTATGAACTCATTCGTTATCAGAACTGAGACATATGGAAATATCAACACATCTCTTAACTACTTTTTTTTTTTACTTTAACTTTACTAGAGCAAGGACTAGCATGAGCTTCATAATAAAAATACAGTGTAAATGTTAAAATAGCAACATGAATTGCAATAAATTTTGTGTTGCTTTACAGGAAATTTCTATTGGGAAAACACAAACAAAACCCACATCTGGAAGTCCCAGCTGTAACCAGAGACTGAAACTCCTAACTCAAAGGTAGCCCTTAGGGGACAGGGTTTAGGACACAGGGGCAGCGTATTCCAACTGAGATATGCCTATCCCTCTATTTCACCACATATACTTAACTTTACACGCACAGAAAAATTAGTCCATGGGGCTGCTTGAGGAGTGAAATATCACTCACATGAGGAAGGGAGACGGGAGTGACCGCAGAATAGTTTGGTAGTTAGTGCATAAACGGATGGCTACAGAGTGGCCTCTAGTGGTAGATGTGCACAGAGAGAAAAATCACATTTCCATGTACAGTAGCACAGGAGACCAGCAGGGATGAGAAGTAAGATACTGTGGGGGGTCAAATTAAACTCAATCTGCAGGTAGAGAGATGGCTGTGTCGGCATGCGTGAGTTTTGCAATGTGATGCTGCATGGTACAAGTGGGACCCAAGCAGCCAGGCATATGACTTGGGTGCGCTGAATCAATGTGACTTCCAGGATGAGCTCCTAAGCATCCCTGCTGTGCATTTAAATTGCTTCCTGCTCCATGGCACCATCATCTCTCCCCACAGCAAGTCAAGCCCTGCCCCACTGTGCTAGGTAGTCCTCACAGGTTCAAGGAGATAGAAACTTCCCCTACCTGCGGAGGCTGAGTCTACATGTTATTTCTCTGCTGCTCTTTTCACAACGGCTGTGCCTGGATTTATGCAGCTAGGTTCATCTAGGGAGGAGACTGCAGCACTTTTCCATTTCTAGCCTGAGAACAATCACAAGTAACATTGTTTTCAGAGCAACCCTATGCCAACCCTCCCTGATCAAAACCTCCACCACAGTAACCATGTCCAACAAGGCATTTGCCAGCCCTCTTTCCTATTGATCCTATTTGCCAAGTTCATCCCTGCTGTAACCCCAGAAATGTACCTAATTGGTGAGGCAACTTGAGCCATCAACAGTGGTAAAATGTGCTAGAAACTGACACGCCCCCTGCATTCCCCAGGGCAAGCTTCCCTTCCACTACCTTGCCAGCTCAATTCAACCCTGAGCATCTCACGCTACAATGTATTTGTTGGCCTCTAAGGTGCCACGGGACTGCTCTGAGTTTTTAAAATTACAGACTAACAAATATACCCCTCTGAGACTTCACTGAATTAAGTTAATCCTTATTGAATTAGGGTTAACACCCTGAGGTCCATTGTGTTAAAATACAATGCCAAACAATTGTATCCACCTTTTCTAGAAGGAGGGGGATGCTAATCTGTTATCAGTCTTTGAAGCCAGCCCCCTGCAAAGGTGCATAGACCATTCAAATTGGAGTCTCTAGGGACAGACAAAGAAAGGATTTTTGGATAGTGCTTTTTTTTTTAAACAGCCTCAGGTATTTCTTCCTGATCCAGCAAAAGGACAGGATGCCTTGTATATGGAGGGCCCCCATCCTTTGCAAAGGGTTGGAAGGATCAGGTATTTATTCTGAGCTCAAGCTATGATCAATAACTAATGAGAAGCAATCCCCCTCTGCTTAGACATGAAGGACTGTGCCTGCCAGATGTGTTGGCACATCCAAAAAGCATTCAAGAGATCTAACTGAGGTAGAGGCAAATTGTGATTCACTGCCAAAGAGCCTCAGATTTTAAGTGAGTTCTGTCCAATCCTGACTACCAAGATGCCTAGAAATCATTATCATGTTGTGTACTGAGTGAACAGCAGGGATGACACAAATACAATAGCAAAGAGGTGCCATGTGGCCTGTTGAATTAACGTGTTACACAGTGCAAGGTGCACTATCTGAAGCGGACTTTTCTTATAAGCCGTGGTTCTGTAGAAGTCACACCCTGACTAATTGCAGCGTGATTTCATTCCTCTCCCCTGCCAAACATACATCCTCGGGTTTTATTGCCTGTCATAATCAGGAGTCCTGACCAGGGGGTTAACTATGTCTCCTGTACCTAGCCAGGTATTCGGTGGTCAGCCAATAACAATGTTGGTAGGAATTTCAAACTGGAAAAGGGGAGTTTTTCTCTGTTTCTTTGTTTGAGATTTAGAGCAGTTTCTACCAAGACTGAGGGAGATGGGAGTCACTTCTCTCTCCAAGAACGGACTTCTTGCAATGTGTAAGTAGGGTAAAGTTTAGAAAGTCCATCAGGATTTGTTATTTTCTGTGTTTGGGGTTTGGAAAAAAGGTCTGAGTTGTTAATTGTAGTTTTTCTCTTTTGTAACTAAAGCTGTTAGCCAGGGGGTCCAGATCAATTGGTAGCTCTTTTCATCTAGCCACTTTACTATGCTTGCAACTTTAGTTTTCTTTTGATAATAAAAGTTGGTTTCTTTTTCCTAATTAACAGGAATTGGTTGATTGTTGTATCCTCTGACTGCAAGCCTCTTTTGAAAAAGAGCGTCTAGACTACAACCAGTACTTTGGAAAAAAGCAAGCCCCTTTTTCAAAAGAGATCACCCAGGCAGTCTGGATGCTCTCTTTCAAAAAAGCAGAGTTTGCATTACATAGCACCTTTTTTCAAAAGAGCCCTTTTGGAAAAAGGTGTTCTTCCTGGTAAAACAAAGTTTTCCGCGGTCGAAAAAACTGCCGCGTTTTTTCGATTTACTTTCAAAAGAACACGGCAGCAGTCTAGACGCAGGAGAAGTTTTTTAGAAAAAAGGCCACTTTTTTGGAAAAAACAAACAAGCCCTGTAGTATAGACACACCCTCAGTGCCTAGTTATAAGTGCAGAGTCCATTGTTGTCTGTGAATCCCCTCTGGTTCTCTCAACTGCAAGTAAAACAGAGGTTGGGGCAGGGGAGAGTTTTACCTTAGGGAGGAGGTTTCCCAAGTGATCTCTTATCTGGTTTTCGTAGAACTACTTGGATGGTGGCAGCTGATTTCCCAAAATCTGGGCACTAGGATTGGGGGGGGGAAAGGAGTTTTTTGTATCAGAGGCTGGAGAAGCAAGGTTTTGGAGTGCTCCTGGGGGCCCCTACTTCTGCATTTGTCATGCCAGAGTGGGGAACAGCCTTGACACTGCCATTTGGATTAAAAAAAAAAAAAGAACAAACTCTCTCCTCTGTAACACCAGCTAGACTGCGCCATTTCCAGATGTGAACTCTTCTTAAAGCCATTAAATTAATTTACCTTGGCAACCTGGAACCTCCTCGTCCCAACCACTTGCACCTTCCTCAAGCATACATTGGGCCGAAGTTGATCCCAAGTTTTTCCCTAAAGGAAGAACAGGTTCAAGTTTGTTAATCAAGTGAGCAAAGAACTGGTTAACTGCCCAGAAAGAAGGAACAAGGCTTCTGTCAGCCACTAGGTGGAGACAGTTGACTGACTAGAATCGGAGCCTGGCAAACTATGGCAGGACGATAACGGCATAGGTGGTGGTGAGTAAACACTGATTCATTTCCCCAAAATCTCAGTCTCTCATGGATGAAACAGGCTCTTAACTCAGAAGAACCAGGGTGTATAAAAGGCTGGCAGAGGAAGGCTTTGGAAGTGGAAGCTGACTCCCATATAATAACTTTGCAACCTCTTGAGGGGTCATGAGCAGGGGCGACATGTAAGGGGGCAAGGAAGAAGGTGACACCCCTTGTAAACACCACGAGTGGGAGAAACAGGAGCCAGAGCCTCCGGGCAGCCGGGGGAGGGACTGGTGAGGGCCTGGCATCCACAGCAGGGATTGCGGCTGCAACAGGCACAAGCAGCAATGGGGCCTAGAGAAGGGAAGTGGAGCAATGCAACCCTAGCCTGCTCCCCCAGCTGCCACCTGCATTGTTCACCCTCCCCTGCCCTGGCTCCACACCCACCAGTGGGAAGCAGAGTGACATGGCCGGCATTTGGGGGAACAACCCCTGCTGCCTATGCCATCCTCTCCTATAATCCCCCTAACAATGCTCCTTGGGCGGTCTGGGGAGCAGGAAGAGGCAGGGCGGGGGAGGGAGAGGCATGAAGAAGGGGAAGGGATCGGTGAGGCCTGGGGCAGGCAGACATTGACCCAGCCATCGCCTGGACTAGGAGTGTTGCGGTTGGGAGTCACGCAAGGGTCTGGTCATGTGGCCAGTGGCCCCCCACATCCCTCCTTACCGCTGGTCATGACCCCCAGTTTGAGAAACCCTGGGCTACATCCCCAAAATCATTCTCCGGTCTTTAATCGGGGATCAGTCATTGACTGTGGGGGAGGAGGCGGTTACAGAAGGACTAAGTAAAAAGCAAAGACTGGAAGCTCTTGGCACAGAATATACATGCTCTCATGGAGAATGTGATATTTTAGGTCAGCTACATAGGTCGAGGTGGGCAATAATTTTAGATGGGGGGCATTTTACTAATTTTTGAAGTGTCTCTGAGCCACCCCAAAAGGGGCGGGGCTAGGACTCTTGTGCTCCCCCACCCACAGACTGATTGGGCTAGAGGGGTGGGGGAGCACTTTGCCCCGCCCCCCCTACCTCCAGGTCAATCAGATCCTGGGGGTTGGAGGAGCAGGGGAAGTATCTTGCTTCCTGCCCCCACCCAGCAAGGGGCACGTGGTACTTTCACTCTAAGCGCCATGCACCCCTGGCAGGGTGGGAAGAGACTTTGCACACTCCCCCTTCTCCGGGCCCTGGTTGGCCTCAGGACTGGGGAGTGGCAGGGCATCTATAGACTGGATCCAGCCTGCAGAGGCCCCTTTGTCCACCCCTGACATAGGTATTAGCTGCTTGTTTTCGAGGCATCATCTCTGTGCTGCCAGAGACATGAGCCTTTGTAGCACTTTGAAGTGCTGTGTGCTCCTCGCAGGGTGGCCAGGGGAGGCCAGAGGAAACTTCACACGCTCCTCCTCCCCCAGGCCAATCAGGACTTGGGGGCAGTAGAGCGTGTGACGTTTTCTCCTGCCCTGTGAGCAGCGCATGGAGCTTCAAAGCGCTGCATGCTTCAAAGGGCTGAAGGAAGCTTTGTGTGCTCCTCTGCCCCCAGGCCTTAATTGGCATGGGAGCAATAGGGCTTCCGCAGGCCATATCAACCTCTGCTGGCATCTAGTACTCCTGCTCCTGTTGGATTCCCGCTGGAGGATGTGGCCAAGCTCAACTTGAGCTATACTAACTCCAACTACGTATTCTATGTAGCTGGAGTTGCCTACCTTAAGCCTAACTGCTGAGTCTAGTGTAGAACTAGCCTTAGACCTGGAGACCTGGGCTTTGGAGGAGTGGCACTTGCATATTTCAAAAGCCATCAGCTGAGAGGGAGATACTAGGACCATCATGGCCTTAGGTTATTCACCATTGGGGCAGTTGGCAAGGCTCTTCTTCCCTAAGTAGAAGTAGTTTGGGGTCTGTGTTCAGAGTTCCAGCCTTCCTAAGCTTTGTTTTTGTCAATTTAAAGGAAAGAAACACCCGGAAGCAGAAAAGGACTAAACTGAGTCCACTTTTGACACATTCCGGAACTCCCTCTCCCCCGCCCCAAATAAAAATATCGCTACATAAGAGGAAAGAAGAGAACTTCCTTCTGCGCTGTAAGCAGCTATCATTTAGATGAGGGAAGATCTCAGCATCACTTTAAACAGTTAATGAGAGTTTCTTTTAACACATATGGGAAAAAAACCAGGATGCTCGAGTCTTTATTCACTTTTATTTAAGAGAAAAACTTATACTAAGGAAAACATTGTAAATACCACAAATATCTTCAATGATAGTTTCTTCATTCATGGAAAGATTTGTTCTATTGCTAAATACAACTCAATGCAACTCAATGCAACTTGCAATCATAAAAATATGTCAATATTTAAAATCTTTATCATTTATCTTAGAAGATTTAAAGTGCTTGATTATAAACATCCTCTCTCGGCAGCAAATAATAGGATTTCCTGAATATTAAAAAAATATATTTTAAGCTCTACAAAGATAGGTTTTTCACAACAAACATATAAAAATAATGTAGGCACTAAAGCATTAAAGAACTTAACTGGAATATACTTTTAATCTTACCGCTTACTTCTTATAAAAAAGTGAGAGTGGATTGCAATGAAACTAATATAATTTGTTATTCGCACTGAGGGTACGCTTACACTGCACTACCTTGCATCTACACAAGCCACCCTTATTTTAAAATATTTTTCGAAATAATGGGGGTGCTCTTTTGCCATCGTGGTAAATATCATTGCCCGAGAGATAAGGGATGGCTCGTAATAGCATGTAATTTTGAAATATGGCACCGTGCAGACACACCAAATTAAAAAATAAACTATTTGAAAACAGATTCAAAGTAAGATATGCAATTTGCATAGCACAAATTACGTATCTTATTTCGAGTTTAGGGTCCAGTGTAAATACACCCTGAGAGAATTTTTAGTGAGTATTCAGAGCATCTTTGTAATGGCATGTAAATTCATATTATCCTTAATTTTCTCAAAGGTGAAACACACCAGAAGAATCTACAACATTCCACAAAGTGTCTGGCATTTTGAAATCCTGTTTAAAGAATAATATGCATTCCATCATCTGCAGTTAAAGCCAAAACTCACAACCAAACCATGCCGTGCTCTAATGATGACTATGTTCATTAAGGAGAAAGATTTAGTGCTATGGAGAGGCTGAATAAGGGACAAGCTGTACATTCAGAACAGCAAATTATTTTGACGCTCCTAACTGTCTTCGGAAGCCAATTTTCAAAGGCAAGAGCAATGTTCTGCCTCTTTTCTTTCTGCTTTCCTCAAATGCAGTGGATTCCTACTAAAATGCTAGCTCGGCAGAGGAAAAAGGTTATAGTCAAAGTAACACCAGTTGCCTGGGAGGGTCTAGTTTCCCCACAGGAATTTCAGTACCAACATTTGCAATATATTTCCTAACATTTCCATTACTTTCTTCCAGTGTCAGTTAATTTGTAAAAGATAGACATCATCCAACACGTGTCATTTATCCTGCAAAAGGAAGATAAACAGTAAAAAATCAAAATAGTTCTATACTTCAGCCTTCCACACATCTTTCTTTAGACATCAAAGTACTTGTTTAGACTACTAAACTTTTCAGTATAGTAACAAATACTAGTTTTTATTATTGTAACTGCATAGAATAGAAACATTTTAAACTTATTTTAGGTTAAAGTAGAGATTGTGGAATTTTTCCTTAGTGCCAAAATGTTAGGCCTGGTCTACACTGAGAGGTTAGGTAGAGCTTAGCCACATTAGGTCGATTTTGAGTCCACATCACCAAGCCCGTTCTATTGAGCCCATGCTAAGGGACACTAAAGTTACTTTAAATGCTCAAAACCACATTCAGTCACCATTCTGCATGTGCTCAGCCTGTGGTTGAATTGCTGCTTACTGTGGTCCAGGCTGCCTGTGCACAGCTTTATGAGTCACAGGAACAAGGGTCGGTTGGAATTTATAAAGGTGTGAGAGTCACACACCTTTTCCGACCATTGCACGTTGATGTCCGTGAAATGGCCCTTGGGACGCATCTGCACCTGCAGCACCATTGAGAAGTACTCCTTGTGGTTCATACCTATTGGGCAAGGTGGCAGGGGTCCAAGATGGGAATGTGCATTCCATCTAGTGCCCCACCAGCTAGGGAACTCCATTGCAGCAAAGCCTTCCTCTATGTCCTCCATGTTTCCCAGAGTCACTATCCTCCATAGCAGAAGGATATTGATTGCCTTGGCTACTTGTATCATGACAGTCCCCACTGTTGATTTCCCCAATCCGAATGGACTCCCAGCTGATTAGTAGTTGTCTGGCCAACTTCCACAACAGGGCTATTGCCACTCACTTCTCAACTTTCAGAGTGGGTCTCATTCTGGTATTTATGCACTCAGGGCAGGGAAAGCCATTCACAAAGTTCCACAAAAGTGGCCTTGTGCATATGGAAGTTCTTCAGCCACTGCCAATCATCCCACACCTGCATCACAATTTGGTCCCACCAGTGTGTGCTTGTCTCATGGCACCACTGTGTCTAGAGGATCAAATACATTTGCCATTCCTTCAACTCTAATGCTTTGCACAAGAGTATGTTAATAGTCTCCTGAGATTTGTCCTCAATCCAGTGGACCCTGAATATGCTGTGGATATACTACAGCATTAGGTGCATCATGGTTATGATCATTATCATAATGCTTTGATGCTCAACGGAATTCACGATGAGTTCCATGCTTATGCTACTATAGTGTCAGCATGATAACCAAGGGAAAAAAGGACAAGAAAAGACTGTTTGCCATTGCTTTCAAGCAGGGAGGGGGGAAAGAGGAAAGGAGTGCATTATGGGATGCTGACAATATGTACCCACAACCACATATTGCACAGTTTTGGTGTGCACTGGGAATATAACCCAGAATGCAAAGGGGTGCAGACACTGTGGGATAGTTGCCCACAGTGCATCGCTCTCAAAATAAACAGTAGTCACTCCACTGGGGATGCCTTACTTCAGACTGAATTGAATTCTTTTGCTCAGTGGGGATATGGACATTCAACTTTACAATATTGTTTGCTAAAAATTTGACTTTAATAACTTTGGTTTCTCTCAGTGTACACGTGGCCTCTGAAAAAAGCAGGTTAGAATATGCATTATGGATATTGGAGGGCAAGGGCTGATTTGTCAGCAGAGGTAGTAATTGCAGGAATGAACGACAGAAAAAGTGACTGATGACAAGTGTTTAATTACATAAGCTAAATAATGGAGAAATACTTAAAAAACAACAAATAGTCTGGCAGCACCTTAAAGACTAACAAAACATGTAGATGGTATCATGAGCTTTTGTGGATACAACCCACTTCTTCAACTGGGTTTTACCCTTGAAAGCTCATGATATCATCTACGTTTTGTTAGTCTTTAAGATGCTGCCAGACTATTAGTTGTTTTTTAAGTTTTTCCAGTTACAGACTAACTTGGCTACCCCTCTGAAGCGAATGGAAAAATAGACTATCCATGAATCTGCTCTTCTCCCCACAATAAAACAAAGCTGAGCTGAAACACTCCTCTAGAATTTCTGCTCTGCACCAGGAGTGGACACCTGTGTAGATTTACATACATGGCAGTTTTATAGCTAAATGTTAGTTTAAGTGTCTAGTCACATTGAACATACTTCTTTAACAATGGACCATGAGAATGCTCTGTAAAACACTGTATGGCCCTTATGAAATCCACATGCAAGGGCATGCTAAGCCAATAGAAATCAGGTTTTGGGGTGTTTCTGCAGGCCCCCACTAATGCATTCATCGTGCCAGTGTGGGGAACAGCCTTGACAGAGCAGCAGGATCATTTTGAGAACCCAGGATTTTAAAAGGACACGGGTTTTTCCTTTCACTAGTTGCAAGCTTTGCAGGGTTTTTTCCTCGTTTCTTTTGGTGTTCAGTTGCTGCCTTGGGGAAAAGCACACAGAAGGTTAAGCTGAAGCCAGACACTCCAACCCAACCAGTTTTTTTTCCTAGCTTTCAGGATAACTGGATAGCTAGGCTAGTTAAGGCATGATGTCCAGTTCTAGGACAGATTCATGCCCCAAGGAAGGAGTCAGGAGCATATCCCCTATGAGTCCAGGGGGGCAGTAAACTTGAGAGGACTGGAGCAAGGTATAGCAGCCCTCCTTCCCCCTCATCACTGCCTTCTATGGTGGAAACTGTCTGTAATGTTCAATGTGCATGATTTGGTGCCAAAATTTAGTTACAAAAGAGAGGAAAAACCATTTCTAACAGCACAGGCATCAGATCCAAATTCCCAAACCAGAAAAACAATAAAACCTGATGGATTTATCTAGACTTTACTTACACATTATGAATAGGCTTTTTCTTGGAGAGAGACATGTCTTCTGTTTCCCTCAGTATCTAGAGAGCAAATCTGGCTCAGAGACAAAGGAGGAAAAAGTTAAAAATTCCTTTGTCTCAGTTTGAAATCCCTACCTGCATTTATATTGGCTAACCGCTACCTAACTAGGTACAGAGGACATAGTTAGCCCCTTAGTCCCTGGCTGCTGGCCATCCCTCATGGCCATGACACCCCTCCTTTTCCATTTTATCAGAAACAAACAATCTGATTTCAGGCACATCCTATTGTCCAAGCACAACTAAACCCTGACTTTTTTTTAAGTTAGGAGGAGAGGAAGCTGCCTACCAAATTTGTTGGTCCTTACTCTTCTCATGTAGGAGTAGTTTTTGAACAAACAGACTCACAGATGGATGGACACAAAGACAGATAGACGCCCAAACATTTTCAGATATATGGTAGATAACTTTCTCTCAGGCTGGGCAGAGGTAGAATGATCTCCTTCAAAAACTAAGAAGCATCACAAGTCTTGTTACCTTCCACTCCAAGTGAAACAAACACATATTTGGACTTGCTATATTTAAACAAATATACAACAAATTGTATGTGAATAAGCCACCACACACAATTCCTGCTCCCCAGAGAAAACCTACCTAAACAAGACACTCCACGACATGACAGGTGTTAGTCACAATGCTTAATGCGTTAACCTAGCGGAAGGTGATCAGATAGGACATTGATAAGCATGGCATAAGAACCTATATAATAAAAGAGGTAATGAGTTGAAAGAAACATTTATATTAGACAAATACCTGCTTCTCACATACTATGTTTAACAAAGTACACAAAGTGGTCAGGTTTGTTGTTGCAAAAAAAAAAAAAGTGTTTTAGTAGATAATCAAATAATATGACATGAAACATTTTTGCATACAGCGTAATTATAGCTGTGTCAGTCCCAGGATATTAGAGAGGCAAGGTGAGTGAGAATATCTTTTAATGGATAATATCTTTTATTGGAGAGAATATACATTTTATTTTATATCTTTTGTTGGCAAGAGACACACTCTTTCAAGTCACACAGACCTTACCCACCTTCACTCTATAATGAAAAATCTGAGTTCAAAACACAGGAAAAAAAAGAATAAGTAATCTGTAGAAGTCATTTCTCAATTTGAATTTAATATTGTAAAATTCTATCTTACACTCTATGGTGACATTTAGTCAGAATATTACTATCCTACATGCATACTTTTGGGTACATTACCTTTCAAGATCAAATCAGCATTTTCTTTGTCTGTTCTTCTGACATTTGACACACTGAAGAATCCAGACTTACATTGTAAGACCTAAACAGAAAAGAGAGAACATTTGCTGAATAAAAAATGTTCACATAATTAAGACTAAAACAAATTTAATGTAAAGTAGTTGATTAAAAAGATGGAACCTTTTTTTTTTATAAAACTAGAACCATTTAAAGAAATAATTGGAGTCTTGATATTAGAAAAGTATTTTGAGAAGATATATTTACCAGCTCAATTTTCTACCAAGTGTAAGGGGACTGTTAGCCCCTTACTAAAACTCTGTGGGAGTTTTTGGTTTGCCAGCTCCCAGTGTCAAAAGGGGAGGGGTCCATGAGAAATCAGGGCCCTGAGACTGACAGACCCCAGAGACAATGGAAAGCAGCCAACACTCCAGCTCGGCCTGATTGACAGATTGGACAGGCCAGTGAGGAAAGCAAGAGGCCAGGCCCCATCCTCCCTGTGAGCTGGGATTGTTCTGGGTCTCTGAGCAAGGCGAGAGCTGAGACAGCTAAGAGAAGTGCAAGCTCTGTGGAGAAGAAGTCCTGCAGCAACAGAGCCAGGCACAGACAGCTCAAGGAGTGCAAGCTGTGCTGAGGGGCAGTTTTGCAGCAACAGAGCCAGGCACACACAGTCCAAGGAGCATAGACCCTGTGTTGAGCAGCAGGCTGGCAGTGCTCAGACAGCCAAAAGGGACAGAGAAGCAAACCAAGGAGCTGGAGACTGGCAAGGCAGCACAGCCTGCAGCTGGGTGTGGTGACCAGCTGGGACCAGCAAAGTGTGGGGAGAGGCTCTGGGCAGGGAGATATCACCAGCCAAGAGGCCCAGCAGGCCAGATTGGGAGAGGGGTCTGGCCACTTAGAGCTTGAGGCTGTGTGGTCACTCCTTGAGCAAGCATGTCCAGCCTGCAGCCCCCGTGCAGCACATCCAGGGCCTCTCAGGGGCCTATAAGGAAGAGACTGTGGACTGTCCTTACACTCTGCAGTCTGCTGTTTTGATGTTCCTGTGCTACAGAGCAGGATTGTGTGTTCTCATTTAACCATTCTCATTTTTTCTTATTCCTTTCTCTTTAATCAGTTGATGTTTAATAAAATTCTATTTGCTTAGAACCTTATGAAATGATTACAGGGCCAAGAAAGCATGCAGTGTGAAGAGAGCACCTCGGAGTGGGGACACCCTAACTCCTGCCCCTAGTGACTACAAGGTCGGGGATTAAGTCCCAGGAAACCTGGGCCCAGCCTTGTTGGGGTTTCGAGGACTCTGCTACTCAGGAGAGTGGAGGGGGAGCCCTCAGGATCAGGGAAGCTGTGGGGTAAAGGAAGTGGGAGCGGAGACTCAGATCCTTTCGCTGGTCCATTTCACCGGGGTGGTATAGAAGCCAGGAAAGTTCCCCACAATAGCGGGACCATTCCCCCGCTTACACAAGCAAAGTGTTAAAAGCATTACTGTTTAGAATTTTACTGCTAACAAGGACAAAATACTTAAAAGATTGTTTTCTTCTGTAAAATGCTCCTCAAAATAAAACAAAACACATTGGCAAAAATCTTATGTCCCCTATACTTTCAAGAACACAAACATTCTCACAGGAATTAAGTTTTAACAATACCAAAAAACAACATTCAACAGTAAGCATTTAATTTTAGATGTATGTGTGTATCTTTTATCATTGTCCTTCAGCAAGAGGGTAAGTGCTGTAGAAGTAAGTGTCACAAAACAAGCAATATTTTTGCCACGGGAGTGAAGTCTCAGATTATTCTTCTCACATAGAATCACTTCTGTATAGTTTATCATCCAGACTCAACAGCTCAATAAAAGCAAGACCAGAATACTATTTCATTTTCTTTTGTGTTTGATGTGAATGTATTTTGCTACCTGTATTTTGCCAGTAACGCACAAACAAGACTGCAATAGCCACATAGAGGCTGGTTCTCCAATATTTTTCAGGGTTAAATTCTAGCACCTTCTATCTTTCATATGACAACGTAACACTTTTGAACCAACATTAGACTGCTTCTCCTACAATAAAATCCAATTTCTGCTAGATGAGTATCTTTGCTTATGAACCTCCAAGACTGGATATTTTATTCAAATGACTTTGCAAACTGGGCTTCTGAATATAAAGCCGATCTTAAAGAAGCTACCTGCTTGATGATCAGGATAAAATGGAACCGAATTCCATGACCATCAACTTCACTTCAGTGGGTAAAGTTCAATACTCCACACTATTAAATAAGCCTCCTTAAAAACATTAACTATCATCAAACATTTAATGAGAAATGAGAAGCAAAGCTGAAAATTCTGTAAATCTGAACAGATTTCTAAAGAATGTCATTCCACATCTTGATGAGAGGACCATACCAATTATTACTTGTAGGTGGCTGCAATTTATTATTAGCTTAGTAAGGGATTGGAAATCAATTTTTGTTTAAAGTTGAACAGTGATTGTTAATGGCTTTACATGTATGCATTCCAGGAAGCAGTCAGGCTACAAATTTCATTCACCATATAATTAATATACTTGGGAGGAGCTTTTTAAAATTCAGTGGTAAGTCATGTTTTTGTGGGAAGGCAAAGATGCAAATCTTTTCACAACAGCTCACAAGTGATGCTGTCACCTGAAGGAGTAGCCAGATTAATTAGTAAAAATCAGAGTTTATATAATCGAAGGTAACTGAAGCAAAATTAATCTTTGTTTAAAAATAAAGAATAGATTTATACCTGATCTTTAGTCTATTTTAAATCAAAGGCATCTCAGTATCATGAATCCCAGGGTAACATTATTCAAGTGAATGTTCTACAAAACAAAGTATCTATTTAAAAAAGTATCTACACAATATTATCTGGCAGTGATACAAAGCCAGTACTGTAGTGTGAGAACACAACTTCACAGGTAATTCTACACAAATCCCACTTTGTGTTTTTTATTTGCCATATTTAGGTTTGGCAGGTTTGAAGACTGAGAGGCTCTGTATGAGAAACATTCTTGAAGATGCGCACTACAGACACTCTACATGCAGAAATCCTGCTGAAAGAAATGGGTGCATGGTACAGCGTTGTATTCCACCATGCTGCAACTTACAGAGCAGAGAGTAAAGGGCTAAATTAAGCAACAATTTTACGGCAGTGTTTTGGACCAAGCCAGAACAAAGAATTTCTGCATCTATCCCACAGATATTTGTATTTTCATGGTATCTCGAGCATCTAGGCACACATCCATGGCTCTGTCATGTTTTAGTGACATGCAGTCTTATTTATATCATCTTATCCTTGCATATTTAAGACTTACACATTGGGGAAACACAATGGTCATACAGTGGACTAACTAATCCAACAGTTTTCAAACTATGGTCCATGGAGCATTTTGCAAGCAGTCCATGGAGAGCTAATGATGCTGACTCTCATTCTAGTTTCAAACAGTTAAATCATACTGAAAGACATCTCTGGATCCTGAGAGAGAGTAGGATCCCGGAGCATGGTCTCTAGTCAGAAAACAAATGTTTATCCAGAAATTTTCAGACCTCCAGCCCCTGCATTATGAGCCTGTATCAGCTGACCTTGGCCAGCCATTGCTGTGTTATGGTTCTATTAACACCAGTCCTTCAATGCTGCATCTTCAGAATACCACAAATGTGATTTCTCCTGACATCCAGGTGCGTGCAAGAAGAGACATACCCCGACAATAAGGTAAAGTAAATTACAGAAGGAAATACTCATTCTTGCAGTAATGAAACACCATGATGAGAAGTTGAAAATCAGTAAAAACTAAGAAAACGTATCTAACATACCTTTTTTTCTTTCGCCATATTTTTCCTGGATGCTTTCTAGCAAAAGCTGCAAGACTTGCTAAGCTACCAATGGCAATGATAGCCCCTTGGGGGAAAAAAAACAGCAATCAGACAATTGTTATTTTTCGTAACATTTTGATAAACACACCTAGCAAGCTTCACAGATAAAGTTGTATGGAAGAGTTTCTCTTGTATCCCAGCTCAGAGAAAAAAAAAAAATCACACGAAGCCCTTACTTAATCCAGAGAACAAGTTTTGAGGCTGGATTTCCCAATTCATCATATCTTTATAATGTCTCTCTACACTGCTGAATGTTTAGATTTTTAGTTCATTCAAAATAATGTTTAGTAGCCAGTCTAGTTTACATTCAAGATGTTCAAGTTTTATATTAACTGCTTCTCTTGAAGCTCCTCAATGCTGTTTAAAGAATTTAAAAATTTAAAAAATAGAAAACTTAATCCATTCACATTTGTCAGTTTCTCTTAATCTTGAATTTGCAAATAAAAATCTCATCAGTTTGGGCCAGCTAAAATGACATTTAAATTCTGCTATTACGATTTCAGGACAGTTTTCCCCAATTTCCATAAGAATGCAAGACTGGCCATGTGGGGTCAGACCAAAAGTCCGTTTAGCCCAGTATTGTGTCATCTAACAATAGATAGTGCTTAGTACCCCAAAAGAAATTAACAGAACAGGTAAGCATTGAGTGATCCAATCGCTGTTGTTCATTCCCAGCTTTTGACAACTAAAGGTTAGACACACAATCCCAGCACAAGCTGGCTAATATAGCCACTGATAGACCTAACCTCCATGAATTTATCTGGTTCTTTTTTTGAACCCTATTATAGTCTTGGCCTTCATAACATCATCTGGAAAAGAATTCCACAGATTGACTGTGTTGTATGAAGAAGTACTTCCTTTAGTTTGTTTGAAACCTGCTACCTATTAATTTCATTGGTGACCCCTAGTTCTTGTGTTATTGGAAGGATTAATAACACTTCCTGATCTATTTTCTCCACACAAGTCATGCTTTTATAGACCTCAATCACATCCCCCTTTAGTTGTCTCTTCTAGAAGCTGAAAATTCTTAGTCTTATTATTAGCACACAGGGACTACTGCATCTTAGAACCATTCAACAGGAATATAGACTGCAGAGTAGTTTGGGTCTGCATATTCTCAGTCCACAGGGCTCAGGAAATCTGCTTATAGCAGCCATCTCTAACAGAGTTGTGCTCCAAGCATACAGGGGCCTTACCAGCTGCATGAAGGCTCCAGTTTAACAATCCCTTAAACACACATTTAAAACACATTATAGATTCTGATTTACTTCAGTGGGATTTATTCATAAATGTAAGTGCTTTGATGAATGCTGCTCTTCTACACTGCTCCTAAAGGTTAAGCTACAGCCATTGTAGGAATTCTTTGGAAAATGATTGCACGTGTTAAGTCATCATGCTAGGAAATTCTGAACACCCATGCTCTGGTAAGCGGAGCCCTTTGCACTGCAGACTGACATACTGACTGGTAGGAACTTCATTTATATGCGTATCAACTTTCTTATTCCCATGAATCTGCTAGACTATCAAATCCAACAGCCTTGCTTGGGTCTTTCGGCAACTTCCCTTCCTGGCTTCTATCTTTTCCATTGTTTGTGGGTACCAGAGAAATACACAGTCCAAATGGATGAGGCCACGTTCTCACCCAAGACAAAATTATGGAAGTGAAGCTTGCCCTGAGTAAATAAATTATAAGCCGCTAGATAGGAAAAACAGCAAAAAGGATGAATGCAGGCTTCTCTTAAGGAATGGCAGTGCACTCTGAATCATGAGCACATATTTTACATGGCACCAAGGGCCAAGAGAAATTCAATAGAGAAATTCAAGAACTGTACATCCAAGTAACTATAGGAGTTCAGCTGCGAGGAGGTGAGGGGGGCAGAGGAGGGGTTAGGGTTAGGAATTATGAGATAGAGAAAATGCAATACGAAAATAGCTTGGTCTGTGGACCTTAAATACAATCATAGCTTTAGTGTTTCAATTTTTTTCAGTTTTAATTTACTTACCAGAAACGATCAAGGTAATGATGATTGGTTTTTTAATGTCTAAACAGGACAAAAATGTGAGTTAAAGTATGAAACCACAGTCATGTCAATAACCTAGAGGAACTCATCCACAATCCATGCGTACAAAGACACGCTCAGTGCCCTAAATTATACCAGGTATTAATGAAAAATTAATGAAGTCACCTAAAACACTACACTATAACATGAATGATCATTAGCTACCGGAAACCATGATCTAACCCCTTAAGAACCTTACAAAAAAGAAAAAAAACAACATAGGCATATTATAAACAGGCAGGAAAAGCAATGCAAAAAAGGATGAACGGGGAAAGTTACTCACATAGCATAATAATAATTGTTCTTCAAGATGTGTCCCCCTATGGGTGCTCCACTGAGGATAGTGGTTCTTCCCCACCCATCAGGTCTCCAGGGTACCAGAGTTCATGCAGTACCCCAGGCTCACTCAATACCATGGATGATTGTCCAGGTTACTTTATCGGCACCAATGGTTGAGAAGGTGCAGAGCACTCCCTAGATAAGAGTTTTGTTCCACCAGATACTGAAAGCTGTCAGTGCCCCTCTTTTAGAGATCATACCCTAACTCTCTTTCTCTGAGTACCAAGGCCACAAGACTCCAGGACTACATCTACACAGCAGCACTACTTTGGAATAACAGACGTTATTCTGAAATAACATAGCCCATGTCTAAACACAAACAGTTATTTTGACAATATCGAAATAACATTAAGCTGGAGGACTTCGGACTCTGACTACTTTAAGCCTCATTGTACGAGGAGCAAGAGAAGTCAGAAGAAAAGTGCTCTGTTTCAAAATAAGTGCTGTGTAGATGCTCCCAAATTCAAAATAAGCTATTTCAAGTTAAGCTACACAACTAGCGTAGCTGAAGTTGCATAGCTCATTTTGAGTTTAGCCCTGCTATACAGACATACCCTAGGATACTAAAAAGGGGCTCAGGTGGTACCGCAAATTAATGTTTGGGGCACACTATCAGGAACAATGGTTGGGAAGATGCAGAGCACTCCTTAGATAGGAATTTTGTGACATCTGGTGCCAAATTTTTTTCTGTGCCGCTCTTTTAGTGATGGTACGGTACTTGTCTGTCTCCTTATCATTGCCTCAATGCTTGACTGCCCCTGGCTTCTCAGGTGGTATGCAGCCCATGTTGCAGAGCAGGGCCTGGAGAGTGTCTTTCTGGGGTTAACCAGGTGTGACGGGGCGGCTGAGTCTGACGGGGCAAGCACCCCACCCTGCACTGAAGTGGCGCTTGGCCCCATTGCCATGGGATGCAAGCAGCTGAATTGGGCATGTTCAGCAGCCGCGGTGCACGCATGAACAGGGATTCCCCGGGTTGATGCACTGGGCAATGGCACAGCGCATACGCTGGCATTCCAGGACGAGAGTGCCAGCTTTGAAAAGGACAGTGCCCAGAAGGAGGAGGGGGAAAAAAAAGCACACTGGACCACAGATAGGGTCGGTGACAATGAGAGGACCGGAGAGAGAGAGCAGCGAAGGAGGAAAGTCGGCCAGTGCAATCGGCGGTCAGGCTGGAATCCTAGCAGAGGCAGCACAGCCCACCAAGAAGGAAGGAAGAAGTCCAGGATGGGGCAGAGAGAAGCCCGTGGGCCGGTGAGCTGTGGTACGGTCCCACCGCCCAAACAGGTCGCCGTTGTGTCCGTTCCCACGGTTCTCGGCTGAGACCTGGAGTGAGGAAGAGCCCAGGTCTCCCTTCCCGCTTGGCATTCGAGGGACCTTAAGAGGAGTGAAAAGAACTGTGAAAGGATTGGTGGCAAGTACGGAGAAGTTGGGGTGCACTAGGTGCCCCCGGGTGAGGGACAGCCATAAACTATAACAGGTGGTGGAGACTGTGGGTAAACCATTCCTAGCCCTTGCGTGTAAGGGTGTAGCAAAAAAAAAAAAAAAAAAAGTCACGTTATAATTAGGGTAGAGCAAGGGGTATTGGGAGCATGGATCCAGCCAAAGCATTCAAATGGCTGGCGGAGGAACAGAAGTAGCAACAACAACAGCAGGCTCAGTTGCTCCAGCAGTTGGCTGCACAAACCCAGGAACAACAGCAGCAGTTAGTTAGGGAGATGGTGGACCAACAGGAAAGATGGCTCCAGCAAGGGGCAGCCTTAGGGAGGGCTAGTGTGGGGGCCCTTAGAGGAGGAGGAGAAGGGCAGACAGGGGCAGCACAATTACTGATAAGACTGACAAAGATGGGGCCGTTGGATGACCCAGAGGCCTATCTTGTAACCTTTGAGAGGGTGGCTTTGGCAGACCTTTGGCCAGAGGAGCATTGGTCCTCCCTCCTCACCCTGTATCTCATTGGGCCAGCCCAGCTGGCCTACCAAGGCTTAGCAACTGGGATGCGCTAAACTATTATAAAGTCAGAGAGGTCATTTTGGACCAGGTGAGGGTAACCCCAGAAACTTATAGACAAAAATTCAGACAGGAACGGTACCCCACTGGAGCCCGGCCTCAAGTAGTGGCACAAAAGTTGTGGGAACTGGGCTGGCGCTGGCTTGAGTCTGATAAACGGGATAGTTTTCAATTTGCGGACACTGTGGTTTTAGAACAATTTCTTCAGATCCTGCCAGCGGGAGCATAGCAGTGGCCGCACAGACACCGCCCCCCCAACCCGGACTGATGCGGTATCCCTTATGGAGAACTACTTAGCTGCCGAGGTCCCAGGGAGAACAGGAAAGAAGGTGAGGGAAGCCCGACCAAAGTGAATAGCCCTCGGGAGGGGCCGCCTGTTCAGAGGCGAAAAGGAGACGGAGCCCCTGTGCGGGTCTGTGCAGGGGAAGGGGGTGTAGAAACCCCAAAGACATGAAAGAAAGGTCCACAGAAATCTTGGGGGAAGTGGTGGAGCTGATCTGGAGAGCTAGGCTACAAGCGGGGAAGTAGCCCCTCGGAATCGCTGCTTTGGGTGTGGGCAAGAGGGGCATTTGCGGAGAGATTGTTCCTTCATGGACTGCTCTTATGGGCAGGAGGTGTCTGCAGGTGGTAGCAGCAGTAACCACGCAAGTAAAAGTAGAGGGAGAGCTGCTGTTGGCTTTAGTGGGACTCGGGGTGTGGAGGAACTATGGTCTGAGCTGATTTGGTCCAGAGTCCCGAGCCAGCCAGTGCCACAGTTTGGGTCAAATGTGTACATGGAGATGTACAACCGTATCCGATGGCCTGGGTACGGATATAGGATGAGGCTGAGCATGCAGTGTGCCAAGTTGCTCTGGCACCAGGTCTGGTGTATCTGGTATTGTTAGGTTGAGATTGGCCCGGATTTCCATGGGTTCTGAAAGCATGATCCGACAGTTTTTGGGCTTCGTGGGATAATATCGCAGATTTATACCAAATTTTGTGACCATAGCGTTTCCCCTTAAGGACTTAATTAAGGCATACCAGCCTAAGAAGGTTACAGGGTCAGAACAAGGGGAGAAGGCCTTCGTCGAGCTTAAGAATTGTTTAATAAGAGCGCCAGCGTTAACACAACCCGACTTCTCCAAAGACTTTATTGTACAGACAGATGCCTCAGCAGTAGGGCTAGGGGCAGTGCTGACAAGAGGTCGAGGGGGAGGAACACCTGATACTATACTCGAGTCAAAAATTGTTTCCTAGGGAGGGGACATACGCCACGGTAGAGAAGACTTACACTGCTCACAATGTTTTAGAGAAACGGTATCAAAGATGACAATAGTAACAATGAGATTAAGAAGTGCTCTAAAGTGGTCTTTCGGTGGCTTCTGGAACTACTGAACCCATTTTTCATTAGGAAATACATCACTGAAATATATAGCCTTTAATGTTAAAAATGCTAATATAGAAAAATGGAGTGTACGTATTCACTTGTATCCATATTGTCTCCCATAACAGGTGGTGTAGGACTCAGGTTTACAGACAGCTTCAGAAGGTTTGCAGAAGTATATAATTTGGGTTCTTTTTTGTTGTTGTAGTATGAATAAAACTCAGTGAAAAGCATTTTAAAATCAGGCAGTATACTGGGTAATGGGCAAAAAAAGCAGTAGAAAAAAAACTAGCTGATTTAGAAACAAATGTATAATAGTGACCCCCTAAGTTATTAACTAGAAGGGAATTTTTATTTAAAATGTATTTTTAGCAGAAATTCCATGTTATTCCAATCTCAGGCATATAATTCAGTCACGCAGAGCAGTAGTTTTTGGGTGTAATTTAGTGTAATGTGTTTGAAGAACAGCTGATTTTCTATATCCTCTGCTCCCTGTCTTCAACCCTCTTCCCCTCTTTCTCTCCTTTTTATTTTGGGTCTGCACATCCTAAACTAAAAATTTTGGTCATCAGAAGAAGTGGGCTATGCTCACGAAAGCTCATAATATCATCTATATGTTTTGTTAGTCTATAAAGTGCTACCAGACCATTTGTTGTTTTTTTCTGTACAGACTCAATCGGCTACTCCCTTGAAGCAGTTGAAATTCTGTTGCCAACTCCAGTTGTGAAGCTTCCTAATGCCAGGCTTCTCCGCTTACCACACACATTGTGCTAACCAGCCTAACAGATCAACTGTTTTCTCTCCACTAAGTACCTCACCTTCATCTCCAGCCTGAGGAGAGTTGGCAGCTGTGTCCGAGGCAGAATCTGTACAGAAAAGCAAGTTTTATAAAATCAGGGAGGTGCTCTCCACACAAATATTTTAAATAGTGAAAAGTCACAGAGATGCCAGGCATATAAAAACAATAACAACCCCAAGCAGACTGCAGTGAAATTTATATTGCCATGTACAGGACAAAACATACCAAATTGTAATGAATCAAATACGCAACAGCTCATATTCTCTCCCCAGGATATTTGAAGAAAAGTCCCTGCAAGCATGCCAGTGAAAAGACTGAATAACGACTAATTTTCTCTAATAGTTCTCTCTCGTGGGAATACTCACATATCCGCAGAACACTGAAAATCCACACGCTTCACGTGTGTTACCCTTTAATCATGTCAAGAGCTAATCCTTTCTGTTGTCCATTATCTACTCCTGCATTCGCAGCCTTGGGATAACCTTGTGACCCATGAAAATCGACACTTAAGAAACTGTTTATTCCACTGAAATGATCAGCTATTGGATGCCACAGAGGGACGGAAGATTTTCACACAGCACCCACAACCACAGCCAATATTGCCACTAGTTGTGTCACAAGTGTGTGTGGAGGCTCAAGCACATGAAAGCCACAATTCATGGTCCCACTGTGGTAAGCACGGCTGAAAAACACGAAGGTGGCCTCTGCCCTCAGCTCTCCATGCAATAATATTTCTTACCCTTAGTATAGGCCCTGTCACTCTTTTTGAGAGGAAGCAGAGGAATGGGCCAAAGACAGAGTTCAATGGGAATCCATGGGAAAATAGAAAAGGTAGAAGGATCCATCAAAAGGCTGATATGGAGGGTGGTTTTGGAAGAGGACCATACTCCCTGCAAATAGGATGCTAGGAATTATTTAAAAAGGGATAGAAAATAAAATGAAAAATATTTTACTGCCCCTATATAAAACTATGGTACGCCCACATCTTGAATATTGCGTACAGATATGGTCTCCTCACTTCAAAAAAGATTATTTTGGCATTAGAGAAGGTTCAGAAAAGGGCAACTACAATGATTAGGGGTTTAGAACAAGTCCCATATAAGGAGAGGCTACAGAGACTGGGACTTTTCAGTTTAGAAAAAAGGAGACTGAGGGGGGATATAATAGAGAGGTTTATACAATCATGAGTGTTGTGGAAAGTCTGAATAAAGAAAAGTTATTTACTTGTTCCCAAAATATAAGAACTAGAGGACACCAAATGAAATTAATGGGTAGCAGGTTTAACACTAATAAAATAAAATTCTTTTTCACACAGCACGTAGTCAACCTGTGGAACTCCTTGCCAGAAGAGGCTGTGAAGGCTACGACTATAACAGAATTTTAAAAAGAGCTGAATAAATTCATGGAGGTTAGGTCCATAAAAGGCTATGAGCCAGGGGTGAGGAATGGTGTCCTTAGCCTCTGTTTGTCAAAGACTGAAGAAGGCTGGCAGGAGACAAATTGCTTGATCATTGTCTTTGGTCCACCCCCTCTGAGGCACCTGGCACTGGCCACTGTTGGCAGACAGGCTACTGGGCTAAGTGCACCTTTGGTTTGACCCAGTCTGGCCATTCTTATGTTCTTACTCTGCAACTGTTCCAATCATGAGTTCTTAAAATTATAAAGATAATCTGACCTTTGCAATCTGGACTCAAATCATCTTGATCTCGCTTAAACAAACGCTGGATGGAACGTCGCTTACGGTTACTGGTGCTAAAGAAAAGAAAAAAAAAGTTTTACCTAGCTATCTAATTGCTCCCGTGACAGTCCAGAACTCTGGAAAGGATTATTTTTTCTGCCAATAAGTGGCTCGCTGGAGTATTTTCTGTTTTTAATACCAACATGATCCCTAAGTTCAAGGAATTCTCAGTAGACAAAACCAATTTAGACTAAGCAAATAGATTATTATACAATTGCTGAGACTATGTTAGCAGGTAAAATCCTTCACCTTAAATCTTAAATTAGCTACATACTTGGCTATTTCTGGGCAATATTTTTGTTAAGCCGTAGCAAAGGGAAACAAAACTTTCTTCTGCATTTTTTATTTTTTACTGCATCTTATTTCATACCTCTCCAGAAGGTAAAAAACATCCTCAAGTAAATTCTGGAATTTGAAAACTCACTAAGTAAATTAGTATATTTTGAGACAGTTAATCTTCTCAAATCATTAACATGTATTAGGGGTTTGGTTTTGTAGAATAGATGGTTGTGTTGTACTTAGTTCCAATCTGCAGGACCGTACTGGGGATGTGCGCTGTTGGCATTGTGCACTTTGATTACTATCAAGATAAATGGGAAGTAAAGTACCAACAAAGGTATCTCTGACCCTCTGAAAGCCAGTAGCTCAACCTGTTTAGCTCCACCATTCCTCTTCCTACCAAAGACTTAGCAAGAGTCGACATCCAAAGCCCAAGTAGCTAAAACTCTAGCTAATTATAGCACAAGAAGTACTGCGTACTGGCAGTGCGGTCACTTATCCTTCAGTACTTCCTTTAACACTATAGGCTAACCGTCATGATCTTATTTAGCAGAGTGTGTTCCAGGAGGGTAAGAGAAACATGAGAATTGCATTTTCTACAGGCTCTTTCACCAGTCTGCTGAAACACCAGGAACAAACAAGGGTGCACATGAACATCCTTTGCAGCCAGGAAGCTTCCGCTTTTCTTCCAGCTTCAGACATAACACGTCAGGCCACAAGCGCTGATAGCAGCCACAAGGGGAGAACATGACTGCCCAAGTGCTATCTTGACGCTGAAACTCTTTCACATCTATATCTAAACATAATCAGCCTGTTGAAACCCCAAGCTGTCATTGACAGGCACACTTCCAAGGTGTGCAACTCCTGTACTCGTCGGCATGGGAAAATGTGAAGTATTAAAACTATTGCTTGGACATTCTTGCAGGTGCAACTCAGATGTGATATTGCCTAGCAGAAAAATCATTGGGACCCAGGAAACTTGGATTCCATTTTTCTTTTCTCTCTGACTTGTGGATGACCTTGGAAGTCACATCCCTTCTGTGCTTTGACAGCTGATAACTGATAGCCTTTGTAAAGTGCTTTGACAGCTGATAACTGCTCCTTGTTATTACATCACTTGGAAAATTGGCTGATAGCTAAGATACTCTAACCCCTATTTCTGCGGGGTTAGAAGACACAATCATAGAACTGGAAAGGACCTTAAGAGGTTTTCTAGTCCAGTCCCTGCACTTGGGCAGTCCTGATATTATCTGGACCATCCCTGACAGGGTTTTGTCTAACCCATGCTTAAACAAATCTCCAAAGCAGAGATTCTACAACTTCCCAACTTCTTTATTCCGTAAGAACCCCTCAGAAACATTATGATCTCAGGACAGGAAATCGAACCCTTGCTGCGTGCATGTATCACCTACAAAACCATATATTGATTAAAAAGACGACATCCATGTGCATGCCACCTGTTTCCCTGGTCAATTACTTTGATATCCATGAAGCATCTGCTCAATCCAATGAAATTAGAACCCAGTCACTTCTTATGGTACTTTTATTTCCAACAGCCGCTTGGACAAACTGAACCATACCCATGGTATCAAAGAGCACTTGCTTCTTCCCAACTTCATCTGTCAGCTGGAGGAGTGAGGGATCATGATCCAAACTTGGACACTTCAGTTTCAAGCGGATACTTTTTAAATAGGGACCTCAAGCCAGGGCAGCAGACCTGTAGCAGCTCCTCCAAATGTACTATTACATTAGATCAGAATGATTTATTTTCTAGTGTACAGTACCAAACTAAGCCCTGTGGTTTAATCAGCACCAATTACCCAATACTCACCTCTTCGGATTTTCTACTTTGCACTTTTCGGGAAATTTCCCTAGAGAAGAACAAGGACAGTGTTAGTGTTATGCTGATGCAACAAACCCTAACACAATTAAAGGGACTGAGGTAGGGGAGCGCCAGCAGGGATACTTACACTTCAGGGGGCGCCCTGCCAGCGCTACGAGTACCGCTAGGGAAAACGCTCCGGAAGACGCGGTGAACGCGGTGCGCACACTTAATTCGAATGGACATGAGCAACCACTCGAAGAAGAACTATTGTACTTTTAACTTTCTATTTACATGTAAACACACAGACACTCAGGGTACATCTAGACCTGACACTATTTCAAGATTATTTCGGGATACCGGGTGTAGCAAGTACTGTTGTATAGTTACATCCTAAGTGTGCACAGCTTTGTAACACAAGGGAAGGGTACAAATATTTAGGCCCGTGGTCACCAACCCACCGATCATGATCAACTGGTCAATTGGGAGGGCTTGACATGTCAATCGCAAGGAGTTTGGGCTCCCCCGCCATTTCGTCCCACCCCTAAGAAGCCCCACTATCTACCTCCAGCAACAATTGAGGTAGTACCGGCTTCTTGCGGAGTAGAAGGAAGTCTGGCAGCTGCGCATCACTTCTGGGGTTTCAGGAAGTGCGCTGCCTGCTCCCCCTCTTCCAAACAGCTGGCACGGTACCACAACCCAGGTCTCTAGAGTGCTAGGAACTTGCTGCACAGTTGGGGTGCTTAGGAGTCCTGGGAGGAGGCATGTGCTGGAGCTTCCCCCCTCTGCAGAGCGGGGGAGGGATTAGGAGTCCCTAGAGGAGACAGCTGGGCTTCCCTCCTCTGTGCGGGGCAATGGGTTGGAGCCCCGAGGTGGAGGAGGGGGAGGGAAGGCGCATGCCAGGGACTCCCTGTCCCCACTCGCACCCTGTCCTCTGCTCCCACTAGCAAGCACCCTGTCCCCAGCACCCACTAGCACCCTTCCCCAGTACCATATCCCCTGCTCCCACCAGCACAGTTGGGGCCACATTAGTGAGTCTTGGAAGGGAAGGGGGGGGGGGGAAGAGGAGTTATTTTTTTGCATCTCACTTGTGTGGCCCCAACTGATTTTTCTGTGGGTCAGTGACCCCTGACTCAAAACAGGTTCCTCACCCTTCTCATAAATAAAAGACAATACTGAAACTTTTTGTGTTTGACGTAATATTTTTTTTAAAAAATGCTGCCTGGCCAACAAGCTCCCATCCGGCCACAGCATCATAACACTTCCGCACCTCCCTCCCCCAGACCCTAGATCTGAGCTTATCATACGCTGAAACCCCCTGTCCTTAGCCTCTCGCATCCCCAAACTCCTGCACCCCCACATCCTCAGTCTTTCACCACAACAGTTCTGCACCATCAACACACTGCAAATCTGTGTCCTGAGCCCCTCATACTCCCAACCTCCCTGTCCTGAGCCCCTCTCAAACCCCAACCCAAACTCCTGCACCCTCACATCAACAAGCCTATGGCTTGCTAAATACCTCAATCCTACATAGTCTGGAGCCCCCTCCCTGAGCCACCATCCACTTTCCCACATCCTCCTACATCCAAATTCCTTTCCAGATCTTGCACCTCTCACCCCTTCCCACACCCAAATCCCTCATTCCCACCCAAGAGCCCACACATCCTGTCTCAACCCAATGAGGGTATGGCTAGACTGCAGGAATTTTTCTGGGATTCCAGAGGTATCCCAGGAAAACTCTTCCGTGTCCAGGGACGCGTTTGTTCTTCTCCTTTTTTTTAGCAGAAGAGCAAACATGCTCTTTCGGCAACCCCTGTATTCCTCCAAAAGAAGGGGTTTTCTGACATTCAGCCCAGTCTAGACAGGCCAAATGTTGGAAAAACCTCTTCCTACAGAAGGATCAAAAGAAAAGCGGCAGTGTAGCCATACCCTGAGAGTGTATAAGGGCTGGGCATAGAAAGTGATGGAGAGAAGGAGAACAGAGAGGGCGGGGCTTCAAGGAACGGGTGGAGTCTTGGGAGAAGGATGGGGTGGTAGATCTTGGCTTGTTCTGACATTTAAAAAGTGATCTTGGGCATAAAAAGGTTGGAGACTACTGATTTAGGCACTGACATCTTTATACACACGGCATACTTGTCCTAGTTACATGTCACAGTGGGTGCCTCTGGCATCCCATTTACATATATTGTGGGAAGTCCATAGAAACACCTACACTGAGCCACCTGCTGCTTTTCTTTATCCAAGTTCTCACTTGTGCATTTTCTTTTAAGCAGTTCTAACACTCCTCTGATTTGCAGCAGGGATGTGAATGGATCAATGTGGTGCTTCTTGCTCACGCTACTAACCTTTGCATTCAGGGGCCGGCCCACTCCACTCTCCATTGACTCGATCATTCGTTGTACAACGAATGGAGGCCTCTCCAATAAGAGAGAAACCCTCATCACAGCTGTAAGTTACTGCTGAGCCAAATGCAAACTCTTCTTCACTCAGACGACTATGGGATCCATGGGCGATATTAGGAGGTGGAAGACAAGGTATTGCTGAAGAAAAGAATGTCAACATGAAATTAAAGATTACATTGACGTTGAACTGAAGAGACTTTTCACTAAGAACGTTATTTCAGATCCTCCCAAAAGCTATTTAGCCACCCAAAAGTATATTTAATATTGTGCTTTAACAACATTTTATTCTGAAGGTTTTCTGCTTTTAGGCTTGACTCAAACCAATACGGCCACTGCTCAAGGAGGAAGCTTCATACAACACCAGCTTTGGAGAATGACCTTGACAGAGTAGGACCCCTCCAAAAGTTAGGCTCAGGAAGCAGAAACCTCTTGCCTGGCAGCTCGAGAGGTCCTACTGTCCTACCAGCAGAAAACTAAGCTAGGATGGTTTTTGAGTCAGCACCACATTCTAACTTGCACACAGCAGCATGACTGAAAGCATCCAAGAGATCAAATTAAGGTAGGGAAAATTAATTGTGATTCATTGCAAAAGGGCCTGATATTTTAACAGGACAGATTTGGGAAGGATCAAAACTACCTGAAGTCATTATTATGCCTTTTACTTAGTGAGGAGAAGGATTACACAGATACAACAACAACAACAAGGTGCCAAAAGGCATGTTGGATTCCACATGAAAAATATAAAGGGGTTTTTAAAACGTCGATTTTTCAGGAGTCATCCAGACAACACGGTCAATCACAGTATCATTTCATTTCTTTCTCCAAACAAACAGAACCAATTTTACTGTCATTTAGATTAAATGTCAAAGTCAGAACAGACTGACTCCACTATAGCACCAGCTACACTCCCGCTTCCCCAGACATGAACTGTTCTTAAAACAATAAATCAGCTTACCTTCGCAAAATGGAACCGCCTTATCCCAATCAACTCCATTTCCCCTAAGCACACAACGAGCAGAAGCTGGTCCAATCATTCTGTACCTAAAGAAAAAAGACTCAAGTTTGTTACCCAAGTGAGCAAAGAACTAGTTATCAGCCCAGCAGGTGGAGACAAACCACTGAAAGAGGGATACAATCGGACCCAGGAACACTAAGGCCAGGTCTACACTACACACATGGGTCAGTGTCACTTTGTCGCTCAGGGGTGTGAAAAATCCATCCTCCTCAGTGACAGTTATACTGGCCTAACCCCCCATGGAAACCATGCTATGGCAACAAGAGAACTTCTCTCATCAGCACAGCTAGCACCTCTCGTAGAGAGGGACAGCTAGGCTGATGGACAGGCTTTCCATTTCCTATAGGGGCATCTTCGTCTATATCCGTACGGTGGCACAGCTGCATTTCAGGGCCGAGCCCTAAGTCGTTAAAGGCGACAAAGGGCTCTAAATACAGTGACCATATTTTCTGAACCAAAAATGGGGACATGTCAGCCCTGCCCCCGATCCCATTAGCCATACCCCGGACCCCTTATGGCCTTTCCACCTGCCACAGGAAATCCCATCCGCGGGAGTAGTACTTCCAGGATCAAGACGGACACGTGACCGGAAGTAAAGGATGTCGTGTGACCCTTCTGAGAACTCCTCCCACAGTCCTCTACCATCAGGGATGGGATTATCCTCAAAGGAGCACCTCATGCAACTAATACTCAAATTGCATTAATCCAGGCCCCAAACCTTGGGGCCCAGGACACTCCAGTGCTACGGATCCAACCTCAATTCAAGATGAGATCCAGGATCCTATTCCTTTCCTGTGTAGTTGCAGCCCCATTGGACACGTGGCCTGGGAGTCACCCAGAACTATCCCACGATTTCATGGGACAACTTCCTTAGCCCTCTTAACAGACGATGCTTGCCGGTTCCAATTAACTAGGGATCGAAGGGGACTGGAGCAGCTCCCCACTTGCTGTGGGCAGAGGACTGCTCCAACCCCGCAGAGCCCTGCTGCAGACGGGGTTTGCTCTCATACAGAGCAGCCCCTTTCTGTGAGGGACTGGGGGATCCCACAGGCAGGGACTGCGCAAGTGTCTGGAGCAGCCTCTCTCCATGGGCAGTGCAGCCTGCAGTGGCCAGGGGCTGCCCCAGAGGGGGCTGGGAGCCAGCAGCAGGCCCAGCGTGACCCAACATTAACCAGTGAACTGATTATTGGGAATTTACCTCCCTAGTGAGATGCCTGCAACTGCATTTTTTGAAGTTACTGGAAAACCATCCCTAGCAATTGCCAAAGGAGCCCACTTCCCAACCTGCGTACAAAGGGCCTGATGAAATTTACACTTCAAGCTCAGACTGGGCCCAAAACAATCTGTTGACATCACCCAAGAACATCCAGTTCACATTTAGTCACCCTTCAAAAATATATGGGACTGAGCAGTAAAAGCCCCACTGCCTGATAGAAGCGATCTGTGAGGAAAATTGGAGAGACTCTGAATTGACTTCTCCTGACAGCCTTGGCCTGGACATTCCCCTCACCCCGTACACACCTTGGGATTACAATCTCTGAGGCTTGGACAAGATCCCTAAATATGGGATACAGAAAAACTAAACTCTGCACAACAGCTGCACCCACTTCATTTGTGAGCCCAAGCAATGCAATCCAGACAAGTAGCAGGGAGGGCTTAGGGCTGTTTAAACTGAATACACTTCTGCCACAGGAACAAAGGGTAAAAACTGTCCAGGAACGACTTCAGGCTGGAAACTCCATTTCTATCTATCCAAAGGGTGAGGTTTAGGAACAGTCACCAATGATATCTGGGGAGGCAACCAGCTTCATCTGTGAGAGTGCTTAGCTTGTGGGTTCTCCCTCAGGCTCGATGAGTATGTGCAGTTGGCAAAAATTCTCTCCCAGATCAAACTGGCAATGACATTGGGATTTCCTGCCCCGCGTCCTCCGCCCTTTCCTCTGTAGCATGAGAATGTAGATCACTTGCCACAATTATTTCAGTATTTCTAACTTCATTGTTTCTCCATCTTGATACTAATGCTCAGGGCTCTCTGTGGCGAGTAGATTACACCCCGGAAGAGCCGGCACGGAATGATCTGCATGTGCGGAGAGCACAGAACCGCGTGGCTGGAGAGCCCTGCTAATACTGACTTCTATAGGGGAGGGACAAAGATTTGTTTTCATGGAGCAGGAAGAGATCTGCTTCTACCTGGTGCTAACTCTTACGGGCAACATTCAGCCACTAGCTCCCAGACAGAAAGCCCTGCAACAAGGGAGAGATGGCACGAGTCAGTGAGCACCGCATAACCCCTGAGGTGGGACTCTTGCTCTCTCATGACCTCACACCTGCTGGATGGTCTCCTGAGGCCTCTAGGTTAGGATTTTCAAAAGAGCCTGAGCAAGCTAAGCTTCCCATCTCCCACTGAATGACAGCTGTAGCTGGATGTCTCTCTCCTTTTGACTCCTTTGGCAAAAAAAAAATCACAGCTGTAATTCTTCACCAGGGCTCAGCCCATAGCTATAGATTCATGGCACAGCACCCACTTATGCTCTTGCAATTAAAGTAGGCTTTCTAGCTTCGTTTTACCAGACATCAGCAGTTTCACACCACTCTAGGCTCTGTTAATCAGCCAAAATCACCAATTTGGCACTCACCCATCATCACATGAGAAGCTGACTGTTGCACCAAAGCGGAGATCGAATAATTCAACTCTGCCGTTTTCTACTTCTAATGGTCTACATGGTTTTCCTGGAAGAGAACAAGAGTAGTACTAGTGTTAACCCATTATCTTAAGAGGAAAAAAAGGGGGGGGATATGCTGACTTGCAACTCTTAACGTAGTGAATACCATGGGGTCTCAGCACCAAAAGCTAAAGACGTGAATGAAAAAGTCACAACTGGATGTTTACAGATAAAGAGAAGATTTAAGGTTAATTAAGAACAATAAGAAATAAGGGTGTGAACAACTAGTCGATTAGCCGATGAGCAACTTCTTATCGGATAGCGGACATATTAGTCAACTAGTGGCTCATCCCACTTGCTGCCTCTATCAGAACAAGGCGGGCGGGTGGGGTTGAGAGGGGACTGTTGCTCCACCTCAAAGGCAGAGGCACCCTTATCAACTAATCAAATAGCCAATTAATCTAAATTCAACGTCCCTAATCAGACATCTTGGAGGAATACAATACATCTGTATTCACACTCCAAAGACAGCTATAATAATCATTTTACAAAGCATTCCTTGTGAGATATCATCTAAAAGTTGATAATTTACTGGTGAATATCTTCCTGCTAAAATGTGTGGCAACACCCTATGCAAACATAGAACAGTAATTATATAACATTGCAAACCACAGCAGAAATTGGCAAACCAGTCTCCCTTCAAGGAATCTCTGCTCTGCTTTATTTGCCATTAAGCAGTAACAGTCAACAATCCAAAAACAAAAAGGTGAAAAAAAGCCAGAGGAAAAATCTTTCCCGTTCACTGTCTCCAGAATGTCAGCTGGGAATTAGAGATGTGAAATCCTGTTAAAACATTAAGTTTAAGTGGTTAAATGGAGTGGGCGAACTGGAGTCACCGCTCCACCACAGTCAGACTGCGCTGGACTGGGCCTGCTGCTGGAGCAATCCCTGAGTGGCCCTATCCGTGGAGTGCTGGGCCCAGGCCCCCTGCCATCCACAGAGGGCCCCACGAGGCTGGAGCAGATCCTGGCCTGCAGAGGGTGGGTGGAGAAAGAGTGCGGCGGGTTCCCTGCGCCACCGATGCCAGATGGGTGTGTCGAGCGCAGGGGTTTCCCTGAGCAATGAAAATATAGTTTTCCTGGGCGGAGGTGTTTGAATAAGGAGATAAAAAACAGATGCTACTAACCTTTGCATTCAGGGGCCCGCCCACTCCACTCTCCATTGACTTGATCATTTGTTGTACAATGAATGGAGGCCTCTCCAATAAGAGAGAAGCCCTCGTCACAGATGTAAGTTACTGCTGAGCCAAATGCAAACTCTTCTCCACCCAGACGATTGTGGGATCCATGGGTGATATTAGGAGGTGGAAGACAGGATATTGCTGAAGAAAAGAATGTCAACATGAAATTAAAGTTGAACTGAAGAGACTTTTCACTAAAAGTTATTTCAGATCCTCCCAAAAGCTATTTAGCCACCCAAAAGTATATTTAATATTGTGTTTTAACAACATTTGGGCGTAAAAAGGTTGGAGACCACTGATTTAGGCACTGACATCTTTATACACACGGCATACTTCTGCTAGTTACATGTCACAGTGGGTGCCTCTGGCATCCCATTTACATATATTGTGGGAAGTCCATAGAAACACCTACACTGAGCCACCTGCTGCTTTTCTTTATCCAAGTTCTCACTTGTGCATTTTCTTTTAAGCAGTTCTAACACTCCTCTGATTTGCAGCAGGGATGTGAATGGATCAATGTGGTGCTTCTTGCTCACGCTACTAACCTTTGCATTCAGGGGCCGGCCCACTCCACTCTCCATTGACTCGATCATTCGTTGTACAACGAATGGAGGCCTCTCCAATAAGAGAGAAACCCTCATCACAGCTGTAAGTTACTGCTGAGCCAAAAGCAAACTCTTCTTCACTCAGACGACTATGGGATCCATGGGCGATATTAGGAGGTGGAAGACAAGGTATTGCTGAAGAAAAGAATGTCAACATGAAATTAAAGATTACATTGACGTTGAACTGAAGAGACTTTTCACTAAGAACGTTATTTCAGATCCTCCCAAAAGCTATTTAGCCACCCAAAAGTATATTTAATATTGTGCTTTAACAACATTTTATTCTGAAGGTTTTCTGCTTTTAGGCTTGACTCAAACCAATACGGCCACTGCTCAAGGAGGAAGCTTCATACAACACCAGCTTTGGAGAATGACCTTGACAGAGTAGGACCCCTCCAAAAGTTAGGCTCAGGAAGCAGAAACCTCTTGCCTGGCAGCTCGAGAGGTCCTACTGTCCTACCAGCAGAAAACTAAGCTAGGATGGTTTTTGAGTCAGCACCACATTCTAACTTGCACACAGCAGCATGACTGAAAGCATCCAAGAGATCAAATTAAGGTAGGGAAAATTAATTGTGATTCATTGCAAAAGGGCCTGATATTTTAACAGGACAGATTTGGGAAGGATCAAAACTACCTGAAGTCATTATTATGCCTTTTACTTAGTGAGGAGAAGGATTACACAGATACAACAACAACAACAACAAGGTGCCAAAAGGCATGTTGGATTCCACATGAAAAATATAAAGGGGTTTTTAAAACGTCGATTTTTCAGGAGTCATCCAGACAACACGGTCAATCACAGTATCATTTCATTTCTTTCTCCAAACAAACAGAACCAATTTTACTGTCATTTAGATTAAATGTCAAAGTCAGAACAGACTGACTCCACTATAGCACCAGCTACACTCCCGCTTCCCCAGACATGAACTGTTCTTAAAACAATAAATCAGCTTACCTTCGCAAAATGGAACCGCCTTATCCCAATCAACTCCATTTCCCCTAAGCACACACTGAGCAGAAGCTGGTCCAATCATTCTGTACCTAAAGAAAAAAGACTCAAGTTTGTTACCCAAGTGAGCAAAGAACTAGTTATCAGCCCAGCAGGTGGAGACAAACCACTGAAAGAGGGATACAATCGGACCCAGGAACACTAAGGCCAGGTCTACACTACACACATGGGTCAGTGTCACTTTGTCGCTCAGGGGTGTGAAAAATCCATCCTCCTCAGTGACAGTTATACTGGCCTAACCCCCCATGGAAACCATGCTATGGCAACAAGAGAACTTCTCTCATCAGCACAGCTAGCACCTCTCGTAGAGAGGGACAGCTAGGCTGATGGACAGGCTTTCCATTTCCTATAGGGGCATCTTCGTCTATATCCGTACGGTGGCACAGCTGCATTTCAGGGCCGAGCCCTAAGTCGTTAAAGGCGACAAAGGGCTCTAAATACAGTGACCATATTTTCTGAACCAAAAATGGGGACATGTCAGCCCTGCCCCCGATCCCATTAGCCATACCCCGGACCCCTTATGGCCTTTCCACCTGCCACAGGAAATCCCATCCGCGGGAGTAGTACTTCCAGGATCAAGACGGACACGTGACCGGAAGTAAAGGATGTCGTGTGACCCTTCTGAGAACTCCTCCCACAGTCCTCTACCATCAGGGATGGGATTATCCTCATAGGAGCACCTCATGCAACTAATACTCAAATTGCATTAATCCAGGCCCCAAACCTTGGGGCCCAGGACACTCCAGTGCTACGGATCCAACCTCAATTCAAGATGAGATCCAGGATCCTATTCCTTTCCTGTGTAGTTGCAGCCCCATTGGACACGTGGCCTGGGAGTCACCCAGAACTATCCCACGATTTCATGGGACAACTTCCTTAGCCCTCTTAACAGACGATGCTTGCCGGTTCCAATTAACTAGGGATCGAAGGGGACTGGAGCAGCTCCCCACTTGCTGTGGGCAGAGGACTGCTCCAACCCCGCAGAGCCCTGCTGCAGACGGGGTTTGCTCTCATACAGAGCAGCCCCTTTCTGTGAGGGACTGGGGGATCCCACAGGCAGGGACTGCGCAAGTGTCTGGAGCAGCCTCTCTCCATGGGCAGTGCAGCCTGCAGTGGCCAGGGGCTGCCCCAGAGGGGGCTGGGAGCCAGCAGCAGGCCCAGCGTGACCCAACATTAACCAGTGAACTGATTATTGGGAATTTACCTCCCTAGTGAGATGCCTGCAACTGCATTTTTTGAAGTTACTGGAAAACCATCCCTAGCAATTGCCAAAGGAGCCCACTTCCCAACCTGCGTACAAAGGGCCTGATGAAATTTACACTTCAAGCTCAGACTGGGCCCAAAACAATCTGTTGACATCACCCAAGAACATCCAGTTCACATTTAGTCACCCTTCAAAAATATATGGGACTGAGCAGTAAAAGCCCCACTGCCTGATAGAAGCGATCTGTGAGGAAAATTGGAGAGACTCTGAATTGACTTCTCCTGACAGCCTTGGCCTGGACATTCCCCTCACCCCGTACACACCTTGGGATTACAATCTCTGAGGCTTGGACAAGATCCCTAAATATGGGATACAGAAAAACTAAACTCTGCACAACAGCTGCACCCACTTCATTTGTGAGCCCAAGCAATGCAATCCAGACAAGTAGCAGGGAGGGCTTAGGGCTGTTTAAACTGAATACACTTCTGCCACAGGAACAAAGGGTAAAAACTGTCCAGGAACGACTTCAGGCTGGAAACTCCATTTCTATCTATCCAAAGGGTGAGGTTTAGGAACAGTCACCAATGATATCTGGGGAGGCAACCAGCTTCATCTGTGAGAGTGCTTAGCTTGTGGGTTCTCCCTCAGGCTCGATGAGTATGTGCAGTTGGCAAAAATTCTCTCCCAGATCAAACTGGCAATGACATTGGGATTTCCTGCCCCGCGTCCTCCGCCCTTTCCTCTGTAGCATGAGAATGTAGATCACTTGCCACAATTATTTCAGTATTTCTAACTTCATTGTTTCTCCATCTTGATACTAATGCTCAGGGCTCTCTGTGGCGAGTAGATTACACCCCGGAAGAGCCGGCACGGAATGATCTGCATGTGCGGAGAGCACAGAACCGCGTGGCTGGAGAGCCCTGCTAATACTGACTTCTATAGGGGAGGGACAAAGATTTGTTTTCATGGAGCAGGAAGAGATCTGCTTCTACCTGGTGCTAACTCTTACGGGCAACATTCAGCCACTAGCTCCCAGACAGAAAGCCCTGCAACAAGGGAGAGATGGCACGAGTCAGTGAGCACCGCATAACCCCTGAGGTGGGACTCTTGCTCTCTCATGACCTCACACCTGCTGGATGGTCTCCTGAGGCCTCTAGGTTAGGATTTTCAAAAGAGCCTGAGCAAGCTAAGCTTCCCATCTCCCACTGAATGACAGCTGTAGCTGGATGTCTCTCTCCTTTTGACTCCTTTGGCAAAAAAAAAATCACAGCTGTAATTCTTCACCAGGGCTCAGCCCATAGCTATAGATTCATGGCACAGCACCCACTTATGCTCTTGCAATTAAAGTAGGCTTTCTAGCTTCGTTTTACCAGACATCAGCAGTTTCACACCACTCTAGGCTCTGTTAATCAGCCAAAATCACCAATTTGGCACTCACCCATCATCACATGAGAAGCTGACTGTTGCACCAAAGCGGAGATCGAATAATTCAACTCTGCCGTTTTCTACTTCTAATGGTCTACATGGTTTTCCTGGAAGAGAACAAGAGTAGTACTAGTGTTAACCCATTATCTTAAGAGGAAAAAAAGGGGGGGGATATGCTGACTTGCAACTCTTAACGTAGTGAATACCATGGGGTCTCAGCACCAAAAGCTAAAGACGTGAATGAAAAAGTCACAGCTGGATGTTTACAGATAAAGAGAAGATTTAAGGTTAATTAAGAACAATAAGAAATAAGGGTGTGAACAACTAGTCGATTAGCCGATGAGCAACCTCTTATCGGATAGCGGACATATTAGTCAACTAGTGGCTCATCCCACTTGCTGCCTCTATCAGAACAAGGCGGGCGGGTGGGGTTGAGAGGGGACTGTTGCTCCACCTCAAAGGCAGAGGCACCCTTATCAACTAATCAAATAGCCAATTAATCTAAATTTAACATCCCTAATCAGACATCTTGGAGGAATACAATACATCCGTATTCACACTCCAAAGAGTGCTATAATGATCGTTTTACAAAGCATGCCTTGTGAGATATCATCTAAAAGTTGATAATTTACTGGTGAATATCTTCCTGCTAAAATGTGTGGCAACACCCTATGCAAACGTAGAACAGTAATTATATAACATTGCAAACCACAGCAGAAATTGGCAAACCAGTCTCCCTTCAAGGAATCTCTGCTCTGCTTTATTTGCCATTAAGCAGTAACAGTCAACAATCCAAAAACAAAAAGGTGAAAAAAAGCCAGAGGAAAAATCTTTCCCCATTCACTGTCTCCAGAATGTCAGCTGGGAATTAGAGATGTGAAATCCTGCTAAAACATTAAGTTTAAGTGGCTAAATGGAGTGGGCAGACTGGAGTCACCGCTCCATCACAGTCAGACTGCGCTGGACCGGGCCTGCTGCTGGAGCAATCCCTGAGTGGCCCTATCCGTGGAGTGCTGGGCCTAGGCCCCCTGCCATCCACAGAGGACCCCACGAGGCTGGAGCAGATCCCGGCCTGCAGAGGGTGGGTGGAGAAAGAGTGCGGCGGGTTCCCTGCGCCACCGATGCCTGATGGGTGTGTCGAGCGCAGGGGTTTCCCTGAGCAATGAAAATATAGTTTTCCTGGGCGGAGGTGCTTGAATAAGGAGATAAAAAACAGATGCTACTAACCTTTGCATTCAGGGGCCCGCCCACTCCACTCTCCATTGACTTGATCATTCGTTCTACAATGAATGGAGGCCTCTCCAATGAGAGAGAAACCCTCGTCACAGATGTAAGTTACTGCTGAGCCAAATATAAACTCTTCTTCACCCAGACGATTGTGGGATCCATGGGTGATATTAAGAGGTGGAAGACAATTTATTGCTGAAGAAAAGAATGTCAACATGAAATTAAAGTTGAACTGAAGAGACTTTTCCCTAAAAGTTATTTCAGATCCTCCCAAAAGCTATTTAGCCACCCAAAAGTATATTTAATATTGTGCTTTAACAACATTTTATTCTTAACATTTTATTCTTTTAGTCTTGACACAATCCAATATGTTCACTGCTCAGGGAGGATGCTTCATACAACACCAGCTCTGGACGATGACCGTAACAGAGTAGGGCCCTTCCGAGAGTTAGCCTCAGGGAACAGAAACCTCTTGCCTGGTATCTCAAGAGGTCCTACTGTTCTACCAGCAGAAAACTAAGCTACGGTGGGTTTTTAGTCAGCACCACAGTCTAGCCTTAAATTAAAAGATGTGACATTATGAGAACCAAGATTATTAGAGAAACTAAAAAGTGTTAGTGCTGCATGTGCATCTCTAAGCTTTAGGTCGGCCATCTATAGATTCCTTCCACCCTCAGTTCCTCACCCTCACCGGGGATGGAAGAAAGGATGTTGAATGGATACGAGTAGCATATCTTGAAGAATACCAGTTATACAAACACATAGCTGACTTTTCTTCTACTGAAACTACTAAGTTTGCCTGACCTTCACAAGTGGGAAGCTGAGTCCAGGGGTTTCCATTTAGCACACATTGGATGAAATTCCGCCCACGTAATTTGAACCTATTAAAAAAAAAAAAAGAGAGAGAGAAAGTTTCATACCTAGTTTTCTAATTTCTCATGGGACAGTTCAGAACTTTCTGCTAGTAAGCCATCATCTAAAGTCATTCCTGTTGTTAGTACCAACATGATTCCCAGAACCAAGGAATACTCAGAAGTTTACACCAATTTAGAAGAAGCAAAAACTTGAACCTAAGATTGCAGAGACCATGCAAGCAGGTGAAATCCTTCACCTTATAACATTTGCTGGCTAGATGCTTGGAACTCTCTGGGCAATATCTTTGTTAAACCTTAGCAAATGAAAACAAATACGTTTCCCTTCTGCACATTTTTTCTCTGCTTATTTCTTACCTCTTAGTAGTTGGAAAAAGAACCTGTAAACCTCATTTGTTGAGGAATAAGGGTTCTTGTGCAAAAGGGTTTTTTTGTGCAAAATTGACGCATCTACACTGCTTTTTTTGCGCCAAAACGTCTTCCGCAAAAAGCAACGGAACAGAATATGCAAATGAAGCATGAGAAGTTGCTAATGAGCGCTTCATATGCATTGCCTCTTCTGCAAAAAAGAGGCAGTGTAGACGTAGTCTTGGAGAGACTTCTAGTTCATTCTTGCACAAGGGCACACATGAAAATCATTTACAGCCAGGAGGCTACTGGTTTTCTCCCAACTTAAAACTTAATCTTATAACAAGTGCTGTCTTGCTACCGCCACTCTTTCAGAACTTGAAAATATTAAATGGCTTAACCTCATCAGCCCACTTAAACCCAAAGCTGTCACTGACAGGTGCAATTCCGAGGGTTGCCACTCCTGTACTCTTCTTCAAAAGAAAACGTCAAGTATCAGAATTGCTTGAGCATTCTTGCAGGTGCAACCCAGACATAGTATTGCCTACAGGAAAAACCACTGGGACACAGGAAACTTGGATTGCATTTTCATTTCTGTGTCTGGTCTGTGGGTGACCTTTGGAAATCACTTCCCTTCTGTGCTTTTATTTTCCCATCTGCAAAATGGGCTTAATAATACTGTCCTACTTTGCAGAGTGCTTTAATATCTGATAACAATTACTTCTCATTACATCATCTGGAAAGTAGGCCGATTACTAAAATACTCTAACCCCAAACTCTGTGACATACAATCATAGCACTAGAAAGGACCCGAAGAGGTTTTCCAATCCAGTCCCTGCACTCAGACAGTACTAAATATTATGTAAACCAGACTATACATGGATTGTCTAATTTGGTCTTTAAAATCTCCTTCGACAGAGATTCCAGAACTTCCCAAAGCAATTTATTCCATAACCAAGCCTCTTATTCATTATGATCCCAATACAGGGAAATGAACCCTTGCAGCCTACACATATCACCTATATGTGGGATGGAGTGAAAAACAAAAATAGATCTAGCTATATATTTAGAAATGTGCTTGTCTGTCTGTCTGTCTACTTGTGAGTCCATTTGTTCAAGAATTCATCCTAGCTAGGACTACCAAATTTGGTAGGCAGCTTCCTCTTACCCTAACTTAAAGTAAGGTCAGGGCTTGGCTGTGCCAAGGAAATGGGAAGTACCCAGGAATGGAACTGTTTTCCATATCATGAAGAGGGAGCAGGCATAGAGAAGAGCGACTCAAAAGGAAGGGACAAGAAGATGGATGCGATACGGAGAGTGGCCACAGGGGGCAGTGAGCACAGGGGATAGTTATATGCCGAGTGGTCACTGGGGAGCACCCACATGCCCAAGAGTGGGAATAGCAGAATGGGTAAGTAGCCCTGCTATCTCAAACCCTTCTCTCTCCCATCCCAGCCTTTGGCAGCAGTGCAGGGTGGTCTGGGAGGAGACAGGTGGACAGGGAACCTGGCAGGAAACTGGCAGCCCCTGGTGGCAGGAAGAGGGAAAGAAAATCCTCACTATCCACGGGCAGCAGAGAAAGTCCTGCCAGATGGGACCCCCTCCCCACCCACCCTGAGCTCCTGCTCATGCCTCAAACCTCACTCTTCCACCACCACCCCCAACTCACCAACCTCCTTCCCTGCCCACTGCACATCCCCAGGGCCCTGCCTTGACTCCTGAATCACCGACACAACCAGTCCCCCACTCTGAAGGACCCAAGGAACACCAAGTCAGTCTTTTAATATTAATTAAAAAGACCACATCCATGCTCCTGCGACATGCTTCCCTGGTCAGTTACTCTGATGTCCAGGAACTATCTGCTCAATCCAATTAAATTAGAACCCAGTCACCTCTTATGGTCGTTTTTTCCAACAGCATCTGGAACAAATTATACCACATCTCATGGTATCAAGCGGCACCTGCTTCCTCCCATCTTCATCTGTCAGCTGAAGGACCGAGGGATCATGATCCAAACCTGGTCAACTCCAGTTTGAAGCTGACACTTTTTCAATAAGTACCTCAAGCCAGGACAGCAGTCCTGTAGCAGCCCTCAGAATGTGCTATTACATTGGATCAGAACTTATACTATTAATGTTATAGTGTTCACCTGTAGTACAACACCCAAGTAAGCTCTGTGAATTAATCAGCACTGGTTGCCCAACACTTACCCATCGTTACAAATTATGTTTACTCTTGTACCAAACAGGTAATCTGTTCCATCAACAACTCTGCCGTTCTTTGGTCCTTCTGGAGCAGGACAAGATTTCCCTAACAAAGAACAAGGTCAGGGTAAGAGTGTTAGATTGATGCAATGATCCCGAACACACTCAGAGGACACTATGGCAGGGAGGGGCCAACTAGGGCTTACGAACTGCATGTGGCTCTTTCATAGTTCAAGTGCCACTCCCGTTCCAGACTGGTAGGGAATGGAAGAGCGTGGGGACCGCAGCACTGGATCAGAGAGCTGAGGTCGGCATTTTGGAAGGAAGTCTCAGGGTTTCAGTCAAAGCAGTGCTGAAGAATTGAGCCATCACAAGTGCCTCCTACTCCAGCTGTCAAACTTCTCATGACTGTTGTAAGCAGCTTCAGTGAACGGCATGTTTGGTAAAGTTGCCACTCTTGGCCTATGGCAATGGGAGACTAGCAATCCAGCTACTTCCCTCTCCTCGCTGGTTATTATTCCTACTTAACTGCTTAACACAAAACACTCTTAATTGCTCACACGGGGCCTGTCGCACAATGAAAAGAGAAAAGTGACACAAAGACACCCACTTGTACAGAATTCAGGAGATTCCGACCATGTTACATTCTCAAGACAAGTGGCACTGGGCATCAGTTTGGTCGGCTCATAACCTGGGCGACAGACATAAGTCACAGTGGTCCCTGGGGGATAATAGCTCTTCTTTTCATCTTCCTTACTTAAGGCAGCAGATCTAAACCTTGGTGGGACACCACAGCTACCTAGCAATAAAAAAAAAGAGAGAATCTGAAGGATTTAGCTATATAGAGATGCATAAAAATGGTACTTTTAACATCGTATTTATAGGTAAATAAAAAACTGTAAGTGGGCAGAGCTCTCACATCTAACACAAGAGTTCCAAACTGGGAACAGATACCCTGCCTCAGAAATCTATGATTTAGAGACATCAGCAGCCATTACAATACAGCCACAGAACAGCACAGGACCTTGACAGAAGGATACTTTACAAAATATGTCAGCAAAGGGAGAATTTTTAAAAATTACTTTTAAGGCAGAGGCAAGCTACCAGGACAAAGTCGATGCTGTGCCAAGCAGCGGGCAATACATACTAATGAGTAGAATAAGAAAAGGAAGGAGCTAAGAGAGAGGAGACATTAATAGATTAAAGCATGTAGAAAGGGAAAGATTCTCCTATGCTCCTCAACTGCATCTCTCACCAAACATTCTGCTTACAACCACTGCATGGGAGTCTTCTTCAGCTCTAACCCCATGATCCCCTCCAGTCTGGGCCCCCCCTCTCCACTTCACTGGAATCTCCACAATTCCCAGGGCCTCTTCCCAACCCTATCCTTCTTGACTTCTTAGTACCATCAAGAATTTCTACTTCTTGTAATCCCGTCATCTTCTGGCTTTTGTAACTCCAAGCACAAAGTTTTCCTCCTGGCAATTCCATATCTTATTTTCAGGCCCAGTTTCGTGGATCCTCTGGTGCCACCTGCCGCACTCTCTGGGATACCAACAGCAAGCGTCAGCCTGGATTTTCTCCTTGCCCCACCCTCTTTTCCTTGCCATTTTCCTCTCCTCTGGTATTCCCTCACCTTGTACTGTGAAAACGGTTCTTTGAGGTGTGTGTCCTTGTGGATGCTCCATTGTAGGTGTAGATGCACCTCTGTGCCTCTAATTGGAGATTTGTGGTAGCAATATCCATTGAGGTAGAGCATGTGCTCTCCCTTCCTTGAGGCTATCTAGCACTGTGTGGGTGGAATCCCCTCGCTTCCTTCTCTGCTGCACAGCCCTACACTGAACTCCAAAGCAGAGGGGAGAAGGACCGGTTCAGGAGCACCCATAGGGACACGTATCTCGAGCATGCATCATTACTGCACAAGGTGAGTTTTTTCCTCCTTTTTTGAGTAGTGTCCCTACGGGTGCTGCACTGTAGGGGACTCCCAAATAGAGTTGGGAACAGCCTTGACACCTCTCCCTCCTCAATATCCTCACTCATCTGTTGATCTTCATGTTAACCTGGATATAGAGATCCTCAGGGGACAAAATGTCTTTTTATTGCACAAGGGGTTGGTCACTCCCAATTGGAGCCTCTAGGTAATATTCTAATAGAACTAGCAATAGACAGGTAAATCGTTTCTGAGACATTTGCCTTTTGGTGCAGTAAAGCTATCTGAGCATCTGCAGGCCATAAGTATGTGCAGTCAAAACACAAATGTAAAACTACTTCCCATGCCTGCTAGTCTAAACCGTGCCTTCTTGACTCAAGTACAAGTCCTCACACTGACAGATGCTCCCAGATCGCTTTGCAACAGAATTATTGAATGAACAGGTTAATTGCATATTGTCATTTGTCACTGATCTAGGGAGGAACTGACCTATTCAGTGGGGAAAATCTTATATTTCCACCAGTGAAAGGTGTTCTGAGTACGTTTGTTCCAGAGAAAATAAAATACTTACGACCACAAAAGACTCCATTGAGTCTCCACTTTGAGCTTGGAAGGCAAACGGCGGTGTCCGGCTTCCCAGGGATTTTAACTGAGCCATCGATGCACTTGTATTGCACTACTGATTCCACAGGAAATCCCCCTGTGCGAGCATCAAGAGGGATGGCATATTCCCGTTTTGGTGGGGCCCCACAATCACCTATCAGAAAAATGTAAGAACATATTAATGTTAACAGGAGATATTTCTTTTAAAAAACATCACAGTGCTACCTTTGTTGAAAACCCTGATATGTCATAGATGCTACAAGGATCTGCCATGGGCCAGGTGAGCCCTATTGTGAGAAATACCTCCGGTTTTCCAATAGTTTATGAGAACTGACATGCTTCCCACAGCAGGGGGGGTTAAACTCCAGGTTAATCATATCTGCTGTGCTAGATGGTCAAGTTATCTAAGCAGCAATTAGCCTAGCCAGAGCAATCATGCTGCAAAAGAATGGTGAATGCCTCTGGTAGAGGCAGCAGCACAGAGAGTGAGGGGGGCAGGCGGGAACTGATACGTGCTGGGAGACTGCTTTCAAGCAGGCATGCCAGCTCTGCAGACCTGTCTACCACCTCTTGCAGAGAAAGCAGTGGCGAGGGGAAGAGCTGGTGCTCAGTGGAGCCAACTTGAAAGTTGGTTCCATCCAGCACTGGTTCTGTGGTGCCACTTGCTTCCCGCCCCCTCGCTCTGCCCCGCAGCCTCTATCAAAGGCAGCAGTGCCAGGAGTAGGAGGCAGGAGAGACAGTGGTGAAGTCCCAGGCTCACTGCAGACAGAGCCTACTCTAGCAATGGCCCCTGTCCAAGGGGGATCCGAGCTTCATGTGGACAGGGCCTCTGCTGTGGAGCAGCTTCAGTCCAGGGAAAGCCCGGTCACCAGTATAGGGGCTGCTGTCATCCCACTCTCCTGCCTATCAGACATAGCAGTGTGGGACAGCAGGCAGGACCCAGTTTGTGGTTTTTAAATCGGCTCTCCTCGCGGACCAGCTCCCGCCTGCCACCCCGCACTGCTGCCTCTGATAGAGAGGCAGCACTGTGAGGTGGCAGCAGGCTTCCTGGGAGTGGGACCGGGAGTGCAATGGCTGTCGGCTCAGCCCCAGTGACTAACGAATAGTTGTGCAATCATTAAAATTTCATGCAGTTATACGACTATTCAATTACACAATATCCAATATCCCTACTTTTAGATGGGGAGTTTTAGGGATGCCTGCGATTGTTTTCAGCATAGACTGGGTATAAAAACGAATTTTGCAAAAGAGAAGATCATCAGTTCACTCATGTCACTGTTCTGAAAAGCATGCGAACAGCCAGGCCCCTCACAGCAGGACATCAGATGCCTCAAGGTGACTAGAATGACTTTTTCAGAGTTAGTATCTGACAAACCAGGCTAAAAGTAAAGAGGCCCGATCCCAAAATTGCTCCTTCTCTCTGTCCTACAAATAGTTTAAAGCTCTGCCTCCTAACACACAAGTGAAAGTACCACTGAAGAATGCAGCTTACACAAACAATAATGTCAATAATTGTACTCATAGGGACGTAAGAATGGGTCAAACTGGGTCAAACCAACGGTCCATCTAGCCCAGTATCCTGTCTGCCGAGAGATGCTATAGACTAGTGGTCCCCAATGCGGTGCCTGCTAGGCCATTTCTGTGTGCCCGTTGAGTGATCAGAGCCAATCCCGCCCCCAGGTGCATGGCACATGGGCGGCGCCGACCCATGGCACACATCAGGGGAGCGGCGCCGGCCCTGGGTGCGAGGCACGTGGGTGGCTGCGGCCCTGCCCCCGGGCACCTGGTGTGTGGGCAGCCTCTCCCTGGGCGCCCAGTGGCCCCAAAAGGTTGGGGACCACTGCCACAGACGGAGGGAACACAGCAGGTAACCCTCACACGATCCGTCTCCTTTCAACCATTTCCAGACAGACAGAGACCAGGGACACCATTCCTACCCATCCGAGCTAACAGCCATTGATGGCCCTAACCTCCATGAATCTCTCTAGCTCCTTTTTGAACCCTGTTAAAGTCCTAGCCTACTCATGTTATTTTCCTTAATATTTCTTGGGACTACAGAGTGCAAGACGTGTCCTGGCATACTATGAATTCCTAAATCTATTCCTATGCACAACAGTCAGGACGACAGCAGTTTTAGAGCTGGCTAATTTTTGGCTCAATCAGCATGTCTGGAGTGCAAGTCACAAGAGGAAATCCCCTGGCAAAGAGCCATCTCATGAGCATCAAATGTGAACAAACTCTGGTCTCCAATATTCTCTAAAAACAGCCTCTGATCCCACCTGCCCCCTTAACTATTGCCCCATGGACCATCCTCCCTTTGCTTCTAACGTCATGGAACCGGATGCTGTTCATTCCACCCTCTCTTCTCATTCAGCCACCATCTCTGTGCTGATTTCTTTCAACACATCCAGGTGCTGGAGCAGGGATCATTCGTGGAGAGCCAGCTGTTTATCCTTTTCTATTTGGCAGCTGAGATACACAAGGACCTAATGCTGGGCAGCACAGCTAGAGCACAGCCCAGCCTCAGATGAGCTAGGGATATAAAATCCCATTTAACCAGTTGAACAAGACGGGCAACTGGGGGGAAAGGGGAGTTTCAGCCTGGCTGGGCTGGGGCATCCCTGCCAGAGATGGGCCGGAGCGGCTCCCCCAGGGCAGTCAGAGGCTGCTCCAGCCCAACCAGAGCAGTCCCTGCCTGTGGGACCCCCAGTCCCTGCTCCAGCGTGGCTGTGGGCAGGTCAGACGGGCTGCTCTGGACGATGAGGGCAGCTCCTGTCCGGGCGGGGCCCCACCTGTTAACCGAGTGCCGCCTGCGGGTTAACCAGTTAACCTGTCTCGCCCCTAGGATGAAGGGGGCCTCGATCCCGCAGCTACCCAGGGCAGCACCTTTGCAGCCGCGCCCCCACCAGGAGCGAACCGCTCGAAGGGGCGGCCCCTTCCCTGGCCGGAGCAGCAGCTCGGCGCAGCCCCAGGGCTGGTCTCCCCCAGAGCAGCGCTAGCGGCCAAGCGAACCTGCCTGCTCCGCAGCCCTGCGGGTCCCAGCTACCCGCACCGAGCCCTGCTGGCATCGCGCCCTGACTCACCGCGGGCCCCGGGCAGGGGCAGCAGCAGCAGCAGCGCCAGGAGCCCGCGGGCGCCGGGCGGGCAGCGCGGATCCGAGCCCATGACCGCTCGCTCCGCTTCTGTGCGCACCGCGGCCGGGGGGTCCCGCAACTCGCGTGACGGCGAGGAAAGGGGGCGGGGCTGGAGCCGGGAAGGGCTGAATGACGGGGGGGGGGCTAGAAGAGGAGGCGGAGTCTGAGTCCCGGGGGCGGGGCTTTTGTTCCTGCTGGGCACCCACATACTGTCTGGGGGGTGGATCCGGAGTTATTGGTTGTCCCAGGGGATCAGCAGTGAGCCCGTGTCCAGGGATGCGTGGGAACCTGCCCAAGCCCACACGTGGAGGGGAACCAGCTCACTCCCCCCCTTCCCCGCATGTGTGTTGCTGTGGGGACATTACACAGAGAGGCGGGGCAGCTGCTCATGGGAACAGTCGGTGGCTTTGATCCTTTCTTGCTTTTGGTTATTCTGGTGTAAGACTGTAACAGTTCCAGTCCTCTCTGGATTTCCCTTTCAGTCTGTCTCACAAAAAGAACTTACCACACATCCAGCTTAGGTTTTAAGATCTAAAGGCTTTTTAATTACTAAAACTATCACCGCTATAGTAATTACATTGTCTGTACCACTGGAGAATTTGCTCTGGAGAAGAACACTATTCATCATAATGTTGTCTTTGCATAGGCAATCTTTAGTTGATGGTACAGATAATATTTTTGATGATGCACAGTGGAAAAGTAGCTTCTGAATCCAGCATAGGGAAGAACAGGACATTTGATTATACCACAGGCACACCTATCAGGTGCTCATCCACAGAAGCTCTGTGGATTTCAGGAGAGCTCCACACAAGTACAGGGTCTGCTCACATAGTACAAGTTGCAGAAGTAGAGTTCAGATTTGTTTTGTGTGTTAAATATATAAAAGAGTTCCGCAGAACTCTGGGTGGGATTACTATGATGTAACTAAAGGGAAACCACATTTCTCAGAAAGGGTGTAACCTGATAGTTCATGGGAAAAGAAACATGGTGTGTGCGCAGTTTGACAGCTTGTTCTCTTTATTTCTAACTCACAGAGTGAGCTAATTGTGATCCTGTATTGAGGGTGGCTGTACTAGGAATTCCTGGAAGCAGCAACAGCATGAAAGAGAACACTAGCTCAGGACTCTTCAGATTTAACCAGCCCCCTTAACTAGCACATGGGCTGCTGTTTCTCACACCCCATTCTGGGGGCACCCACACTCGATAGAGGCCCCTAGTGAAAGAGATGTCAACCTGCCTAGTTAGCAGCAGAGGTGCTGGAACACTATTTAAAATGGGGTCACTGAGAGCCATTGAAACAAACAGTAAAACCTGTATTCAAGGCAAGGGGAACAAAAGCATCAAGTTAGTAGAATCCCTCTCAACATTTTTCTCACTTCATTGCCTTTAATATTAATCTCTTTGGGGCCTGCTGTCAATTCTGCATAAAGCAGAAAATCCACATGCACTAGGTGCATTCCCCTTCTAGCTTTTCCAAGAGCTAATTCTTTAAATTGTCTGCTCCTAAATTCGCATCCTTGAGATGATTATATGGATTTAGTAACGATAGGAATCAGGGCAGGGGAAGGGTATGGGGACCCAAGGCGAGAAGGACTCAGGACGGGGGGTGGAGATGTAGAAGTCAAAACAAGGAAGCTTGGAGGGAGCTTACAGAGGCTGCCCAGACTGCATCAGCACCCCTGCTCTGTAGCTGGTGGAGGGAAGATGAGGCTCGAAGGGCTAGCCCTGGTGTGCAGTGTCCCCTCCCAGTCTACAGCTGGTTGGAGGAGGGCGGGGTCAGAGCTCTGGGGTCCAGACCCATTAATCAGCTAGTGCAGGGAGGGGCGGAAGTCTAGGGGACAGTCCTGGCTTTCAGCTGCACCTCACCCTGCACTGCAGCTGGTCTGGAGCCAAGCCATGGTTCCCATTCCCAGCATTTCCTCAGGGTGGGGAGACATTTAGGGATGGGCAAGGCCTCAGTTCCCTCTCTTTCGGGGGATGTCACCGAGGTTGAGGCTGATTACACTCCCTGGCTACAGGGAGGGTTCTGAGGGGGGGCTGAGATGGTGGGGCCAGTGGGTGGGGGCTCCCCACTCTGGCACTGTTTGGGGGTGAGGGTGCCATTTATCCGGTCTAGTGGCTAGCAACGTGGAGGGCCCCAGCCCCAGTGGTTACCCTTCAATATAGCTGTCCCCTGAGCTTGCTGCTCCATGGCAGTATCGCAGGAGACCACCCTGGCTTAATCAGGAGATCTTGAAATAAAAAAGGAGTCCTACAAAAAGTGGAAACTAGGTCAAATTACAAAGAATGAATATAAATTTAAATCCCTACCAAAGCACTGCACTCTGAGCTCCTGGTGACTCTGAGGTTTGGGGGCAGGAGGGGGTGTTTTCCAGCGCCATGCTCTGAGCAGCATTGAGGGCTGGGTGCTTGAGGCCCCGCTCCTTTCAGAGGAGTAGAGCCAGCTTACCTAACCTTGCCCAGGGGCCTGTGGAAGCTGCCAGCTCCATTGGTTCTGGTTCTATTCAGTATCTTCATTAATGATTTAGAGAATGGTATAGAGAGTTCACTTTATGCAGTTGCCAGATGATACCAAACTGGGAGGGGCTGCAAGTGCTTTTGAGAAAAGGATTAAAATTCATAATGATCTGGGCAGACTGGAGAAATGATCTGTGATACGTAGGATAAAATTCAAAAAATGGACAAATACAAAGTACTTCATTTAGGAACAATCAGTTTCACATATACAAAATGGGAAATGATTGTATAAGACAGATTGTGTGGGACATAGTGGACCACAAGCTAAATATGAATCAACTGTGTGATGTATTAGCATGAGTTTTGTAAGCAAGATACAAGTAGTAACTTTTCCTCTCTACTCCATGCTGATTAGACATCAACTAGAGTATTGTTCTGGGTGCCACATTTCAAGAAAGATGTGGACAAGAAAAACAAAAATGATTAAAAGTCTAGAGAACATGACCTATGAGGCAAGAGTGAAAAAAAAATTCTGCTGGGTAATGTGGTCATACAGGTGTGGGTTAAGCCTCACATGAACAAAAACAGTTTTGTTTAAAATCCATATCATATTTACTGACTTCTTCTGCTTGTTTACACTTGGTTCTGCACAGGAAACAAATATTTTTAAATGTGTCTATAAAACAATAAACATGGACACAGTTTATTCCTCAGCAACAGTCATTCCTGTTTTCTCCTCCTGCTTTTAAATCTCTCCTCGAAGTCCCCATTTCCCATTGCAACTACTGCTAGGGTTGACAGGTGTCTGGTTTTCTACTGGACAGTCCTGTTTTCAGGACCTCTCTCCAGTAAAAAAAAAAAAATCAGAAAATATCGGACATGTGCAATGTCCAGTATTTTCTGGTTCTCCGGTTGGGGGCTGGGGAATGGTTGGGAGGCAGGGCGCGATTGGCGCTGGGAGCCTCTAGGAAGCAGGGGAAGCTCTGTCCCTGCTCCTGAGTGCTGTTCCAGTGCGTCCTGGAGCCGCAGCCAGACTCGCTTTGCTGGGATTGTGAGCAGGGCGGCCAGCACCCTGGGATCTGCACACGCCCAGGTGAGTCCGGCTCCCCACTGGCCGATTCCTTCTCTCTCTCCCACCTCCCCCTCGCCCCCGCCAGCTGGTTCCTCCTCCTGATCCCCCACGGCCAGCCTCACTGCCCCCAACTCCCACCCCCAACTAGCTTTGCTTACTGCTGGCCAGCCTCGCGACCTCCAACACCCACCGCCAACCAGCTTTGCTTCCCACCAGCCACCTCTCCCCCATTCTCCCCCCGCCCCCGGCCAGCTATGCTGCCTCCGCCCCCTTCCCCAGCAGCTCATCCCACCTCCTCTCCCTTCCTCCCAGCCAGCCCTGCTCCTCTCCCAGCTGGTCCCTTCCCCCTCCCGCCCCTGCTCAAGTGTGTCCATTTTTGTTTTGTTTTTACCCTACCTGGTATCCCTAACTACTGCAGTGCTCTCCTCTCAGGCCTGCTTGAGTCTCACATTACTCCTCTGTCATTTATCTTGGTTGCTTTTTACATAGTGTTCTTTACCACGTACTACATCATCTTCTTTTTAAACCCCTCTGTCAAGTTCACATTCTCGCTAATTGACTATAAAGTCCAGTCCAGTAGGAAGTAGCCCCTTCTAACTCCTGATATGGATTTGCATTGCTCTCTGACCTGTACAAGCAAATCTGTGCTCCTTCCTCCCTCTTCCCCACCACTAGTACTGTTTGAACCTCTCTAATCCAGAACTCTCTCATCCGGAAACATCCATGGTCCAGAATTATTTTAGTTAGCTGGATGTGCACTTTTTATGGGTATGGCCAAGTTTCCCGCAGTCTGATAAAGTTTGTTTACAGCAACCAGTCCTAGCTCTCAGTGTTCTGTGCTGTTATTTATCTCTATTTCATCTCTAAATGTCCTCTAACTCCCCAGTAAGCAGTGGACATGTTAGTAATGCTACTAACTAGACAATGTTGACCTCCCAGAAAAATTCTCTGATTTGGAGCTGGTCAGGTCCTGAGAGCACCAGACTAGAGAGATTCAACCTGTATTTCAAAACACCTTCAATGAGCTCATTTTCAATGCCATGATTCCAACCTTAAACATGATAGCTTATAATGGCAAGTTCAAGGAATTATTGGCATTACATGGCATCAGGGCCCCTTTGGCCATGTTAACTTTAAAGTATTAGAGAAATATCTATGAGGAAGCATGAGAAAGAAATGTTAAACTGAAAGTTTGGGGGAAGGGAGATGGGTCACAATTGGAGAAGTAGTTCTGAGATACAACAGGATACAGACAACGGCCAACACCCAAGTCATCAACAGATGAGAATATTTGGCTAAAATATCCAGACAGAAAAGAGTGCTGTGAGAATCCCATGGAGGAAGAAGAAGGACCCAGTCTTCCCCACACCCTCCAAAATAGTGATGATATAGAGAGTAAGGTAGGAGACTGAAGGAGTGACCACCAAGGGAGGACACTGTTTTAAGAACTGCATAACTTGTGAGTATCAGAAGCAGATGAGATCTGGAGGAAGATAAATTGGAGGCTCTTAAATTCAGCCCTAAAGTGGGTATTGAAAACAAGCCATCTTGAAATCTTAGCACACTATAGTTTATGCATGGCGATATACTCCGAACAATGGTCATACAGCTGTGTTTCAAACTTCAGAAATGAAACCTCATATTTAAATATATTTAAAACCTCATAGTTAAATTAAAGATGGGGATTTTTTTAATATGGATTATCATTAGCAGTTTGTTGTACAGCTATCCTATAACAAGAGAATACATGCACATACACTAAAACCAAAGATACCATGAAATTAATCAAAATAACTGACTAGAGATAACCTTTTCTCTATTAGAGACAACAAGTGGTCCTGTGGCACCTTTGAAACTAACCAAAATATATAGAACCATGAGCTTTTGTGGGCATGAATTTGATGAAATTCATCAGATGAATTTGAGTGGAAATAACAGAAACCAATTTCATTTTCTAATTACATACATTTCTCTACCCCTTCTCAACCTGCAGGATCCCAAAACACTCAGTTATGTTAACGGCCCTGCAGGCTAGTGAGTAAAATTCATCAGCTCTACTGTAGAATATCAGAAAGAGGACAGACACACAATGCAGCAAAAGAGAAATGTAGCAATTTTCCTCTTATAGAGAGAGACGATAGTATTTGATTCCTCCTTGGATGTTCCCTTAGGACACAACAATCTCCCCTTTGCATCTCCCTGCTCTAACGCAGTCTTCCTTTGTGTCTCTTAATCTTTTTTTTTTCCCATCTCCTTTCATATGGCTTCTATGGTACATCTGGACAGCAGGGGTTTTCTGGGATACTGGAAGGTATCCCGGAAAAACTCCGCTGCATCCAAGCTAAGTGTTTGCTCTTCCACATTTTTTTGTAGACCTAGCCTAGGTGCACCCAGAGTTACTGATCTCCAATAAGATAAATACATAGCTGGCAGCTATAGTTTTTGACAACAGCACCAAGTCTGCTCTGATGAAAGTCTGACATAACATTTTATACTGTTGAGAAATGCCTTTGCCCAAACCAGATGTTCCCCCAGAGATAAGCAGACTTTTAAAAAAGCCAGACCAGGCAGATATTAAGTGGGGGGGAGGGGGAGGGCAGGAGAAGAATGAAAACTAGTGTGACACAAACAGAGCTCCTTTTTGAAAGGCCCACCAGCTTTCCATTTTACCAAGCCGAGGAGCATGATCAATAGCAATTAGTACAACAACCTGATGAATAAACTTTGGAGACCTTAAACTGATAAGCTTTCGTGGGCCAGACCCACTTGAGGAAGTGGGTCTGGCCCACGAAAGCTCATCATCTAATAAACCATCTTGTTAGTCTTTAAAGTGCTACATAGTCCTGTGTTTTGTTTCAGCTACACCAGACTAACACGGCTACATCTCTATCACTATTAAACTGATAAAGAGCTCAGCTTTCCTGGTTAGGATCAGAAGATGACTGCATCTTCAGGGAGTGAAACAATGAGGTTTCATTCATTCCATAGATTTCATTGGAGTTATCACTGGATTTACACCAAGGGAAATGCAATCAGAATCGGTCTCTTGGCATATAATGGGTAAGGCTGAACATACTAGACCAGATTCCAGGCCATCTTGAGCCACTCCCGCAGCATATAAGGACTACAGTGAGAGCCGGGTGGTCCTCAGAGGAACTGTAGGGAAAGCATATGCATCCCCAATGCCACCTGCCATGCAGCCTCTGCTGGTGGAGGGTGCTGATAAAGGATAAGGATGTGGCCAGAACACTTTGGCTACATCTAGATTACATCTCTTTTTCAAAAAGGGATGCAATCTAGACGTAGCCTTCATGTCTGGGGATTCTTAGCTTCAGGAAAACCTATTGGCAGCTGCAGTGAGAAAGCTGATGAGAGAGTTATACAAAGGCAGTACCTATTCCAGCAACAAGTAGGTTCTGTGTGAGCAGGTAGTGATCTATCTACCTACACAGAAGGCTGCACAGGCCCTCAGAGACCAGAATTTAGGAGGTACAAAGGGGGCTTAAAGTCCATTCTTCCTAGATGGTATCATTTGCTATGCCTCTTGTGAACTGCAGCATAGATTCTTGCTCCTATCTTTTAGTTGTAGCATTTCCCGTCAGTATGAGTTCGACCTTTTACTGGTTATGAGCACACATTTCTGTACCATCCCCGAACACTCACTTTCTACATCAGTGTCTCTCAACCTTTTCAAAAACAATAATCCCTTGTCAGGAGTGATTTTTGTCTTGTGTATCACCAAGTTTCACCTCATTTAAAAATTACTTGCTTAAAAAAAACTGTCATAAAACACAAGAGTGTCCTAGCACACTATTATTGAAAAATCGTTTACTTCCTCATTCCCATATAATGGTAAAATCAATTAGACAATAAAAATATTGTATTTGCATTTCAGTATTTTGTATCTAAAGTAGTTTAAATAAGTCATTGTCTGTATGAAATTTTAGTTTCTACTGACATCACTAGTGCTTTTTATAACGTGTTATTAAACTAGGCAAATATCTAAATAAGTTTATGTCCCTCCCTGAGAAGATCTGTGCATACCCCAAATTGAGAACCACGGGACTATATTATCCAAAAGAAAAAGTATGCTGAGGTGCTAAAATAGCTTTTAGCTTTCCACAAATATATGTACCCTATTCACTCTCTGCCCTCTCATACTCAATCTGTGGAACTCTTTGCAAGAGGAGGCTGTGAAGGCTAGGACTATAACAGAGTTTAAAGAGAAGGTAGATAAATTCATGGAGGTTAGGTCCATAAAAGGCTATTAGCCAGGGAGTAGGAATGGTGTTCCTGGCCTCTGTGTTTGTCAGAGGCTGGAGAGGGATGGCATGAGACAAATCACTGGATCATTGTCTTCGGTCCACCCCCTCTGGAGCACTTGGTGCTGGCCATTTCTGGCAGACAAGCTACCGGGCTAGATGGACCTTTGGTCTGACCCAGTATGGCCATTCTTATGTTCTTATGTAGGAAAGTAAAATACTTGGTGAAAGAAACAAACTCTGTAATGAAGCACTGATCAATTGTTTGACCAATTAAAAAAGGATTAATTGCAATGAGCAGGAGCATCATATGAGGGAAAGAAACAAAATAGCAGCCCCACAAGATGTAAAAAAAAATAGTTGAATAAACTGAAAATTCCAGGTACAAAAAAACAAGGAAATGGGTGGAATAAATGTATGCCCCAATGTAAGCTGTAAGTTTTCAGTATAGTGAGCTCTGGACAAAGAGAAGAATTCCTGTACCATAGTAAAGACTTCATTCTACCATTAAATGATATTACAGGGTTCAATTTGAAACGAGGGTGCTATGTAGATTTTTGATAAAGCTCTTTTAGAAGAATTTATTCAAAGAGTGAAATTTTTTTCATAGCAATAACACAAAATTGTGCCATATACAGCAATTTTCTTCAGGAAGGATCTTTAAAAAATTTACTCAGTGTAAACAGCAACATTCAGGATTGCAATGCCATGAGATACCTGTAGAGTGGATTGCAGGAGCTGTTGTGAAGTACCTTACACAACAGTACAGGATAGGACAAGAGGAATACCAAATCTAAACAAAGGTACAGGAGAATTCAGGTACAGGCAGTCCCCGGGTTACGTACAAGATAGGGACTGTAGGTTTGTTCTTAAGTTGAATCTGTATGTAAGTCGGAACTGGCATCAGCCGCTGCTGAAACTGATCAGTTTCAACCGCGGCTGAATCTGGATGCCAGTTCTGACTTACATACACATTCAACTTAAGAAACCCAGGCGTCCCCAAGTCAGCTGCTGCTGAAACTGATCAGCGGCTGATTCCAGGAAGCCTGGGGCAGAGCAACTCTGCCTCGGGCTTCCTGTAGTCAGCCGCTGGTCAGTTTCAGCAGCGGCTGACTTGGGGACGCCTGAGGCAGAGAAGCTGGGGTGCTGCTGGGTTGCTCCAGTAGCACGGCTCCTTGGCGTTACGGGAGCAACCCAGCAGCACCCCAGCTGCTCTGCCCCAGGCGTCCTGATTCAGCCGCTGCTGAAACTGACCAGCAGCGGCTGAATCAGGACGCCTGAGGCAGAGCAGCTGGGGTGCTGCCGGGTTGATCCGGACCGGCGCTGAGGGACCAACCCAGCAGCCCCCAGCTGCTCTACCCCAGGGGTAGGCGAGAAAAGCCTGGTCTGCTGGGGGGGGGGGCACTAGCTGCATCCCCCCCCAGCAGACCAGGGAGATGGAGAGCAAAGCCGCGGAGCACGCCCTCAGCGTGACAACCCGGGCGTGCTTGAGCTGTCCCCCTCCGGGCGCCGCCATTTTTAAATCCCGGTTGGTTTGAACCCCGTGCCGCGCGGCTACACGCGGCACGAACTAGGCAGTTTGAACTAGGCTTCCTAGTTCGAACTACCATTACTCCTCTTGGAATGAGGAGTAACGGTAGTTTGAACTAGGAAGCCTAGTTCGAACTACCTAGTTTGTGCCGCGTGTAGCCGCGCGGCACGGGGTTCGAACCAGCTGGGATTTAAAAATGGCGGCGCCCGGCTTCTGCAAATGAAGCCCGGGAAATTCAAATCCCGGGCTTCATTTGCAATTGCGGTATGCCTACATTACCCCGCTAGTTCGAACTAGCAGGGTAGTGTAGACATACCAAGAGGCTGTGGCTCAAGGACCAAAGACCAGAGACCCCGCAGGAGGCCGGGAGACTGGCAGATGAGTTCACGGAGAGCCAGTCCGGGTGTGAACGGGAGTCCCGGAGAGAAAGGGAACCGCGCAGAGACCGGATCTCGGCTGAGCGATGGAGGGAGTCAACTACGAGGCGAGCCCAAAGAACAGGTCGTCTGTGCCCCAGAGAACCAGCCAGGGCCTGGACAGAGACAGCCCAAAGCCTAACTTGCCATCGCTGTGGGCAAAAAGGCCACAAGCGGGTTCAGTGCACCAGGTCCCATGACCTGGGACTTTCTAGGGTTAACTGGCTGGGGCGGGAGGAAGGGCAGGCTGCCCCAGAGGCAGGGGCTGGCTGGCAAACCTCAGCTCAGAGAGAGGGGAAGGATGCTCAGTGCACCTCCCCTGGGAGACCTAACCCTCGGGAGGCGGATTTCTCCGTGTACCGGGTGGGGGCAGGGCGGCCCCTGCGGAGCGAGTGTCTCATACCCCTGGAGGTTGATGGTAGGAAGGTGACGGGTTTCTGGGACACGGGGGCGGAGGTGACACTGGCCCAATCCAATATAGTGGCCCCAGACTGGATAGTACCCCACACGCAGCTGACCCTGAAGGGCATAGACGGGTCCCCGTTTAAGATGCTTGTAGCCAGGGTGCATCTGAAATGGGGAGCCAAGGAAGGTCTCAAGGAAGTGGGGGTGCACCTGCACTTGCCCACCGAGGTTCTGATGGGGAATGACCTAGAGGAGTGGCCCCATGAATCCCAGTGGGCTCTAGTCACTACCCAGAGCCAGAACCAACGAGGGGCTGGCAACCTGGATCTAGGGGAGGCCTCCCAGCAGGGTCCTCGAGGTACCATCACGGCGGACACGGGGTCCAGCCAGGCTGGGACTCCGGACCTAGGCAAAGGTGGGGAGCAGGTCCTGATCCCTGCCTCAGCGGCTGAATTCCAGGCTGAGGTGCAGGCAGACCCCGCCTTGCAGAGGCTGAGGGACCAAGCTGGCCTCCGTGCAGCTCAGCCCCTGGGGGGAGGTGGCCAAGAGAGATTCCTCTGAGAGCAGGGGTCCCTTTTCCGTGAATGGCTTCCCCCCAGGAAGGAGAGGGCATGGGGGGGTCCAGCGGCAGCTGGTAGTCCCCCAAAAGCATCGCCTCAAGCTGCTGTATTTGGCCCACGACATCCCTGCTGCGGGCCACCGGGGCGTCCGGAGCACCCGGCTGAGGCTGCTCCAACACCTCTACTGGCTGGGGATATTTGCAGCTGTGCAGCGGTACTTCCGGTCCTGCGACTCCTGCCAGAGGGGCGGGAAGGCCCAAGACAGGAGGAAAGCGGCTTGGGGGTCCCTACCCCGTATGGAGGAGCCTCTGGGCATGCTGAGAGAGTTATGGGAGGGGAAGACCCCCCTGGATGGAGCGTCGGGTGTGGAAACCGCCCTGGCTGTCCAGAGAAGGCTCGCTGGGCTCATGGCCCCGGCCCGAGAGACCCTGGCCAGAGATCAAGGCCAATGCAAGGGTGGGTGCGACCACAGGAGACAGGCCTGTGCCAGTTGCCCTGGAGCGGTGTGGCGAGTAGACAGAGGGAATCCAATTCATGTGGGGCCTCGCCGCGGCCGGCCCAAGTCAAGGGGAGCACCCATGTCCCCAGGGCGGGTTCCCACGCAGAGGACCCGAACTTCCCTAGGTCACGAGCAGAGTGACCCTGCTCAGTTCGCTCTGGGGGGGGGGAGAACTGTGACGTAGTGGGGGTATTGGGCTGCTTTCTATGCTGGCTCTGTGGTAACCCCACTGGCTGCTGCCGGTACCACGGCCCAGAAGGACAGGGAGTGAGACATTATGCAAAGAGGCCCTCTCAACCTGTCTGACCAGCTACCCCCCATGGAGAGGAACAAAGGAAGGTGGATGCTGCCTTGGCTGGGGGGCAGGGCTGGAGGAGAGTTAGTTAGTTTCTGTCTGGGAGCATGGAGGAAGCAGCCTCAGCCACAGGCTGGGGGGTTTATAAGCTGAGACCTCCCCCCCATATCAAGGGGGGCTGAGGCATCCTAGGCCTGCCCTGTAACCTGGTGACATCTGTGCTGTGCTGTATTCTGGAGAGGCAATAAACTCCCTCTGTTCTACCGGCTGGTGGAGTCTGTTCGTGCCCTTTTGGGGGTGCAGGAGGCGGGGGACCCCAACGCGCCGTCACACCCCCATTTTACAGATGGAAAAATGAAAGTGGCTTTCATATAGCTGTTGGGATCCTAAAGTTGCTGTACTGTCCTCAAAATAGAATGTGAATGGAAAACAGAGGAAAGAATTTATGAGATAGTAATTGTTGCTTTCTGAGACAGCACAAAGAATCATGCAGCATCTCACTCAGAAACACATGTGATAGCATGCACACCTGCCTTCCTACAGTCCTTGCACATACTCCACCCTGTGAGGGAGCTGGGATTCTAATAATGCTGCAGGTCTTTTATCAGAGTTTTCAGAACCCCTAGTGAGTCTTTTTTAAAAGATTGTTAATTAGGAGTTAACATTTTGGGCCTGTCAGTATGTTTCTTGTAGTGGGAGACTTAGGGTTCAGCCCTGCAAGGCACTGGGCACTGTATTAGAGCATAGGACAGTGATCATCCTGCAGGATTGTGCTCTCATTGACTGCAGCAAGGGCCTGGGTGCCCATCAAAGACATTGCATTGCAAATGAGAATGATATCCCCATTGATTAACAGCCCCCTGTATTACTGGATTTATGTGTGTGGGGAGGGGAAGGAATGAAATTTGAAGACCCAAAGAATGCCACAGATGACAACACAGACGATAGAGAGAAATATTGTTCATGTTAATGCAGATCACGTAAACCAAGGTTTGTGGCGCTCTTCACTACACTACAGACTATGCAAAGCAAGTCTCACCTTCCCTGAGTTGAAACAAAATACAGGACTATGTAGCACTTTAAAAACTAACAAGATGGTTTATTAGATGATGGGCCAGACCCACTTCCTCAGAGGCTCATCATCTAATAAACCATCTTGTTAGTCTTTAAAGTGCTACATAGTCCTGTATTTTGTTTCAGCTACACCAGACTAACACGGCTACATTTCTATCACTTCCCTGAGTTGTGCAACATAGCTGGCAGCTATACTTTCATTAGAACAGACTAAGTGCTGTTGTCAAAAAGTCTGACAACATTTTATCCTGCACAGAAACTCCTTTGCCTAGCCCAGATGTTCCCCCAGAGATAAGCAGACTTTATTTAAAAAAAAAATCCAAACAAACAAAACAGACTAGACAGATATTAAGGGGGCGGGGGAAGAAATTAAAGCTAGTGTGACACAAACAGAACTCCTTTTTGAAATGCCCACCAGCTTTCCATTTTACCAAGCCGAGGAGCATGATGGATAGGAATTAGCACGACAACCTGATGAAGAAAAGCTTTGTAGACCCTATATTCATAAAGAGCTCAGCTTTCTTGGCTAGAGATCTCATCTTCAGGGAGTGAAACAATGAGGTTTCTTTCAGACCATAGATTTCATTGGAGTTATCACTGGATTTACACCAAGGGAAATGCAATCAGAATCAGTCTCTTGGCATATAATGGGTAAGGCTGAACATACTAGACCAGATTCCAGGCCATCTTGAGCCACTCCCGCAGCATATAAGGACAGTGAGAGCCGGGTGGTCCTCAGAGGAACTGTAGGGAAAGCATATGCTGGCATATGCATCCCCAAAGCCACCTGCTATGCAGCCTCTGCTGGTGGAGGGTGCTGACAAAGGCATAAAAAGATGTGGCCAGAACACTTCATGTTTGGGGATTCTTAGCTCCAGGAAAACCTATTGGCAGCTGCAGTGAGAAAGCTGATGAGAGAGTTATGCAAGGGCAGTACCTATTCCAGCAACAGGTGGGTTCTGTGTGAGCAGGTAGTGGTCTATCTACCTACACAGAAGGCTGCACCGGTCCTCAGGGGCTCTATATTACTGGATGTATGTGTGTGGGGAGGGGAAGGAATGATACTTAAAGACCCAAAGAATGCCACACATGACAGCACAGACCATAGAGAGAAGTAATGTCCATGTTAATGCAGATCACGTAAACCAAGGTTTGTGCTGTTCTTCACTCCAGTACAGACTATGAAAAGCAAATCTGACCTTCCCTGCCTTTTGCAACTCATTGTATTTGGAAAGCATCTGCAGCAAATAGCCATACCCGCCAGGGTATGCCCAAAGTTTGTACTCTGTATTGAGAGCTCTGAATTAGGGTGTCAACTGAGATATGAGGGAATTACTCAGATGATCTGGCTAGTTCTACCCTTCTCCTTCCACAACAGAGGCATTTGCTTGGTTTTTATTTCCTTTCAGTCAAGTCTTTATCTCATTTATTTCGCTCCCTTAGCACAGGAAGCTAGAGGACTGAAGTGAGAAGATTAGAAGCCCTGTCGCATCCCACCCCTTGGTTTCACTTGGTTAGGTTGTGAGAACCTCCTCCAATAGCCTAGGGCTCTGTGGGTTAATGCCCAGCCAGGCTATAAAGGAAAAACAGGAAGCTAAGGGCAGCTGAGCTTCTTTTAGGCTGAAAGCCTTGCAAAGGGAACTGGTGTTACTCTCTAGCCAGGGCTGCTACAGGAAAGCTACTTAAGGTTGACAGAAACCAGTCTCTGGAATGATACCTAACACAATTTGCCCCATTTATACTTACAGCTAACCACACTCAATGCTGGTTTAGCTGCATCTACTGCTCACACCTATCCTAAGCCATGGATACACCAGGCTTCAAAGAGGGAAGAGAGACAAAGTGGTTATGCTGACCAAAACCAGGGAGGGAGCTCCAGGGAAGTAGCTGAGCTAATTTATCTGACATATACATCTGGTTTAGTTGGCTTCACTTAGCAGCAGGGCAGAAACCAACCAAACCAGATGTATACCACAATTAATTCTAATAAAACCCCACATGTTCATACATGATTGTTATGCTTCAGAATCATAGTTGCACTGTTCCTTTCTTTAACAAGTATTACCCCCCAAAATTGACTATATTCCCAAGAAAACTCATAAGTGATGTACTAGCCCTTTATGTGTTGCTTAAACAAGTATGTAAATGTACAGTGAAAACGCCCCAAAAGAATCTGCCAGTGACACTGCAGAGTCCTTTTGGAGCCTCAAATTAGCCTGAAAGGCTGCTGAGGATATAAGCTCCTCAGAGAGATACTGTTATACATCAAGGACTACATTCATTTAATAGATATGAAGCACAGGTGGGGAGAAAAAAGAGGGAGTACTTGCTAAATAGAATGGGATGCTGGATAGAATTAAAGAGTGCTGACACAGCCGTGAGGGAGCTCCTACCAAGAATGGCAGAGGCTGGAAGGTGGGGACCAAGCTGGGTGGGGGATGTTTGTACTATGCCTTCCTGTACTTGCCTCTGGTTAGATCTTTTCTCTCCCCCACCCTGCCCTCCCTGTAACCAACACTATCCAACAAAGGTTAAAAGCCACTTGTTGATTAAATTGTGAAATTCTAGTCTCTCCTGCTCTGAGAAGGAACAGCATTTTGCTATCTTTTATGCCAGTTGAAGCGCATTTTCAAGCTCTTGGTAAAAATAGACAGAAGACTTAAGTTAGTTCTCATTAATTAGAGATGCCATTTGGGTTGCCTGAAGTACTGCTAATCCTGACATCACCTGCAGGCAGCTCTCTGTGATTATGCAAATATAGTTTTATTCCTGAGCCAGAGTCACTCGTTTTGCAAGGTGATTTATCTTAGGTGAGAAAACTGATACCAGTTGGCTACGTCTAGACTGGCCCCAAATTCTGGAAAAGGGATGCAAAGCAGGTAAGTCAGCATAGGGAAATCCGCGGGGGATTTAAATATCCCCCCCGGATTTAAATAAACATGTCCGCCGCTTTTTTTCCGGCTTCGGGAAAAGCCGGAAAAAACCGTCTAGACTGGCCCGATCCTCCGGAATAAAGCCCTTTTCCAGAGGATCTCTTATTCCTACCATCAGGAATAAAACTATGTTTGCACCATTACGCACAAACGAGTCTAGCAGGGTGGTACCACAGCACCTTGTCACCACATATGGTACATACGGTTACCTCAGGGGAGCAGGCAACAAGGAAAATTGAATTGGGAATGAGGGACAGATAACCTCTGTCTCAGAGAGATGTTAGGCCAACCTCTACCTATATCATTTCACTGATGAATAACTATCTTTCTAGGGTAGCTAGACGTGGGCTGTACCCAGGAAAGTGCATGATACCATCTACATGTTTTGTTAATTTATAACGTACTAACAGATTGTTTGTTGTTTTTTAAGTTTATCCTGTACAGACTGACTCTGCTACCCCTTGAAGCTTACCTTTCCATGGATACCCTGCCCCACTGTAGTACTGATAAGAAAAATGACCGATAAAAAATCAGGAGCATCTTACGTAAGTGTATTGAAGGGATTCAATGACAGAGTTTGAGGAAGAGGAAATAAACACAATGATAATAAAACAATGAGCTAACACAGCAAAACAATAAGCATCCCTCATGAAAACAGTGCCAGGGTGACCACAACAGGGCATGAAGCCCAGTCCCAAACTATCCCTCTTGGCCAGAGCGAAGACAAAGGAGATAGAAAAGATTCCTAAATCAAAAGGCCCCTTTATGTTGCTATGTGCGGGATGTGATTAAGCAGCATGAAGACGGAGACCTACATCCTTTGGGCAAAGCAATCGTCTGAGCGGCCTGCAGAGCCAACCAGCTAATTGCAGCACTTGAACTCAGGCCCAACATACAGTCACTGGGATGGGCAGCAGCCACTGAGGCTGCACAGAGCCTTAGAGAGAGTCGGGGGGGGGGAGACAGCTCTGAGGAGATGGAACCCTCAGGATGTTTTCTGGAGGGAAAAACCAGATTGATCTGGTTCCAACTGACACAGCCCTTTGAGGCTGGTCAAATAACAAAATGGAGTTTATGGTCACAGTTCCTGGGCTCCATTTCAGTTTCACAAATACATGATCATAGTACAGGCAGTCCCCGACTTACGCGGATCCGACTTATGTTGGATCCGCACTTACGAACGGGGCTTTTCTCGCCCCGGAGTTTGCGTGTGGCGGGACCGCCCAGAGTGCAGCGGTCCCGCCACCGCATCCTCCGGGGCGACAAAAGCTGCTCTGGGTCTCCCTGGTGTGCTGTGGGGGACTCCCCAGCACAGTAGGGAGACCTGAGCAAAGCCGCACAGGCGGCAGGACCCTGCTGCCCGCAGGGAGACAGGAGCAAAGCCGCAGAGGCGGGGGACCCCGCCGCCTGTGCGGCTTTGCTCCGGGGCAAAGGAGCAAAGCCGCGCGGGCAGCGGGGTCCCGCCGCCTGTGCGGCTTTGCTCGGGTCTCCCTGGTGTGCTGGGGGGGACTTCCCCCCAGCACAGCAGGGAGACAGGAGCAAAGCCGCAGAGGCGGCGGGAACTCTGCGCCTCTGCCGCTTCGCTCGAGTCTCCCTGGTCTGTTGGAGGAGGAGGGGGGCGCAGCTAGTGCGCCTCCCCCCCCTGCAGACCAGGCTTTTGTTGCGGGACGCCTGGGGTAGAGCAGCTGGGGTGCTGCCAGGTTGGTCCTGCGGGGACCTACCCGGCAGCGCCCCAGCTGTTCTGTCCCAGGAGTCCAGATTCAGCCACTGTTGAAACTGATCAGCGGCTGATTCCAGGAAGGCGGGGGCAGAGCAACTCTGCCTAGGGCTTCCTGTAGTCAGCCGCTGATCAGTTTCAGCAGCGGCTGACTCTGGAGCCAGTTCCGACTTGCATACAAATTCAACTTAAGAACAAACCTATAGTCCCTATCTTGTACGTAACCCGGGGACTGCCTGAATATAATACCCGTAACAATTAACACTATGAAACAATTCACAGAATGTGTTTAAGCCCAACACAACACGCTCCGCACAGCAGACAGGAATATGTTGATCTTTCCCGGAGAGGAGGTCAGGAAAGCACTGATGGAGAGAGGTGTTTAGATCAAACCAGCTTGTGCAAATAAAAGGCTGGGAGCTAACCATGTCAGAGGGGCAATATGTAACTTGTTGGAATTGACGTACAAAGAAGGGTCTTTGTCCAGACAAGGAGGGAGCAGAAAGTCCCACCAGTCACTAAGCTGGTTCATTTTTATGGGCATACATATGCTTATGTAACTGTAGACATTGGTCTAGTGTGCTAGGACCATGCTTTGTCAACAGTAAAGATGGCCAGGGGCTTTTGTTCATGAAAGAGGCTGTGGTTTTATTGGGCAGTTAGATAGAGGACTGCTGGGTCCACTAGTTACACAGAGCTGGGACTGCACACTGGAAGCATACACACACACACAGTCAACAAGTGACAACAAGAGGCAGCCTGCCCTACCCTAAGTGGGTAAAACCCACGTTAAACAATTCGACCGGTGTCCTCTCTAAGCGTGATAGCAGAAAGACGCCTTTCCCTCCCTTGCTTGTCTGTGTTCTCCTGAGATGGCAGGCCACCTCCTCCAGCACCCCTTTGTCACACAGTCTCCCTCATTCTGTTGGAATCTCTCTGCCTTAGGGCTTGGCTATGCTAGAATTGCTATATGAGCAGGCACATCCCTGCTCCTTCATTGTGCATTTCACCTGCAAATTCGTGTCTCTTTGTTCTTTCTTTGTCTGGTTCTTGGGTCAGTTTTAATTCTGGCCTCTCCTACCTCTGGCTTTCCAGCTCAAGGCCCACCACAGGCAACTTACATGGGCCTGCAACAGTTAAGGATCACAAGAGATCCTTCAAGATTAGCTCAGACAAGACCTGACCCAGATAAACTCACATGCAACTCATGGAAGCAGGGCCTCAAATAAGGCATAGCTGGCCGTCACTGGGTACGGTTACAGCTTTAGTGGGACACAAGGCTGGTGATGCAGCAACGGGGCAGGTACCAATGTAGGACAGAGGAGGTCCCCCTCCTCCCTCAGAGGAACTGAATCTCTTCAGGCTTTATTTTCACAAGTGCAGCATGTTGAGTGCCTATTGGACGCAGAGCTCCTTTGAATACCTGACCCTTACTTTGTTGTCTAAGCAGGAGCCAAAGGTGACAAATAAATGCCTATGAAGGGGCAGATGCTGAGAGGTGACCAGCAACCTCATTTTCCACAGATGGCAATTGGAGGCATAGAACTTAGTAACTTTTATAAAAGTGGGTCTACTCCATCTGGCTTTCCTCAGCATACACTAGTGCAAGTCACAATTTCTCCAATAGTACGTGAAATATTACTTTACAAAAAGTCAGAACAAAATTTCCTGATTACTTTCCCAGTGAGGACACGGAAAGACCTCCAAAGCAGGAACAGACAGGCAATCACAAACCTGCTACTACTACCAACCAGAACATTTAGCTGATGTGTATTATCACTGGCACTCAAATACTTCAACAGCTTTGATAGCTCTGCTTTTAGCTTCCCCCTTCCCAGGTGGAGCTCTGTTTCTTTCCTTTGTTCATAATGCTGTTCCTAAAGGCCCTAAGTCAGGGGCCTAAAGCCAGAATATCTTATTCACTGTTCCCATAACAGTGGGTAGTGGCAGTAAACCAACCAAGATCAGGAAATTTGTGACCTTGGTGAGTTTGTAAACAGAAGTCTTTAGTGGTGGTGTATTTTAAAGTCTTTTGTGGCCCCCTGCCTTCTGCACTCAAACCTCTAGAGTGGGAAGCAGAGGTGTCTGTTTCAGAAAGCAGTGCAATGTTTTCCAACACAGTTCTCTGAACAGGCACAGCAGGAAGTATGAATTCATTTGTTATCAGCACTGAGCACATGGGAAACAGCAACACATTTCTAACTTTCTGTTTTTCGACTTTAACTAGAGCAGAGACTATCCTGAGCTTCATTATAAAACTATCCTGCAAATGTGAAAAGAGCAACATAAATTCCAGTAACTTTTGTGTTGTTTTATAGGTAGAGTACATCACAATCTACATTACATCGTATTTAGAAAATACCGGACATTTATATTTTCTCAATTTGTTTCCCGAACAGAAAGCTCAAATATTGGACTGTCCAGTTCAAAACCAGACACCTGGCAACCATATTTACAGGAAGTTTCAATTTAGAAAACACAAACAAAAACCACATTTGAAAGTCCCAGCTGAAACCTGGGGCTGCCAACTCAAAGTTAGTGCCTAAGAATCAGGATTTAGAACATGGTGGCAGGGATAAAGTGGTAGCACTGCTCCAACAATGTACTTGATCTAAAAATGAATAAAATTTCCCTTTCCATGGCTGGCCATGGAATACTTCAGTAGCAATTAACATGTCACCTCAACATCTGTTGTGCTTCAGCCTGAGTCCAGACCTTGACTTAATGGCTAGGTGCTGCCATAATGAATGCTGGATAAATAGCCATCAGATAGGAAAGCTCTGTGGGGCTGGGACAGGCTCTCGATGTACATCATGTAAATCACTGAGCAAAGAGGTGAGATTTTTGGTAATATTCACAATGCTGCCATTCTGGATCTCCAGTCTGGTTAAGTGTGCTGTTTATACTACCAAACCTGTGGCTAGCTCACACAAGCATTGTGACGTATTGTGGGTACCTTGCTGGTTGCTGGGCTTGGGCTTTGGGTGACCCCCACTGGCTTCTGTCTGTACCACGGCCCAGCCGAGTAGCTGATGGGACAGGGAGGTAACCTGTTCCACCAGTTACCTCCCAGGGAGAGGAACAAAGGAAGGTGGAATGACGCCCCTGGCTGGGGGGCAGGGCTGGAAGGGGCAGTCTTTAGTTTCTGTCTGGGATCATCGAGGAGACAGCCTAGGGAAGGGGCTGGGATTTAGAGGCCCAGTCTCCCCCATATCAAGGGGGGCTGAGGCATCCTAGGCCTGCCCTGTAACCAGATTACATCTGTGCTGTATTCTGGAGAAGCAATAAACTCCCTCTATTCTACTGGCTGGTGGAGTCTGTTCGTGCCACTATGGGGGTGCAGGAGACGGGGAAACCCCAACGCACTGTCACAAGCATACTTCCATAAATGTCAGGCACATTCAATATATTCCATTGATATCACAGATAGCTGTGAACCATTAGGAAAAAGCGGCGAGGAGTCCTGTGGCACCTTATAGACTAACTGAAGTGTAGGAGCATAAGCTTTCGTGGGCAAAGACCCACTTCGTCAGATGCATGTAGTGGAAATTTCCAGAGGCAGGTATAAATATGCAGGCCAGAAACAGGCTGGAGATGATGAGGTGGATCCAATCAAGGAGGATGAGGCCCACTTCTAGTAGCTGACCTGGAGGTGTGAATTCCAAGAGAGGAGAAGCTGCTTTTGTAGTTAGCAAGCCTCCTTGATTGGATGCACCTCGTCATCTCCAGCCTGATTCTGGCCTGCATATTTATACCTGCCTCTGGAAATTTCCACTACATGCATCTGACGAAGTGGGTCTTTGCCCACGAAAGCTTATGCTCCTACACGTCAGTTAGTCTATAAGGTGCCACAGGACTCCTCGCCACTTTTGCAGATTCAGACTAACACGGCTACCCCTCTGATACTTGACATTAGGAAAGAGTTAACAGCGGCAAACAATTAACAGGAACACCCAGATGAGATCGGCCTAACCCTCCATTTCGTCACATAAAAAATAGAACAGGGGGTTGGTTGGGGAGTGAAATATCACTTATATGAGGAAGGGAGACAAGAGTGGCCCCAGAATAGTTTGGTAGTTGGTGCAAGAAAGGATGGTTACAGAGTGGCCTCTAATGGTAGATGTGGGCATAGAGAAAAATCACATTGCCTACCTCCATGTATGGTAGCACAGGAAAGCAGCAGTGAGTAGAAGAAAGAGGCTATGGAGAGTCAAATTGAACTCAATCTGCAGGTAGAGAGATGGCTGTTTTGGTATGCATGGGTTTTGCAATGTGATGCTGCATGGTACAAGTGGGACCGAAGCAGCCAGGTATGTGCCTCTTGGGTGCGTTCCTTACGGGATGAGCACCTAAGCATCCCTGCTGTGCATTTAAATTGCTTGGTGCTCCGTGGCACCACCATCTCTTCCCACAACAAGTCAAGCCCTTCCCCACTGACCTCGGTAGTCCTCACAGGTTCAAGGAGATAGAAACTTCCCCCACCTGCGAAGGCTGAGTCTGCATGTTATTTCTCTCCTGCTCTTTTCTCCTTGGCTGTGCCTGGATTTATGCAGCTAGGTTCATCTAGGGAGAAGACTGCAGCACTTTTCCATTTCTAGCCTGAAAACAATCACAAGTGACATTGTTCTTAGAGCAATGCTATGCCAACCCTCCCTGATCAAAACCTCCCTGATCAAAATTAGCATGCCTCTTCCGGAGAAGGGGCCAGTGTAAATGTAGCCCCTCAGTGCCCAGTTATAAGGGCAGAGTCCATTGTTGTCCGTGAATCCCCTCTGGTTCTCCCAACTGCAAGCAAAATGGAGGTTGGGGCAGGGGAGAGCTTTACCTTAGGGAGGAGGTTTCCTAAGTGATCTCTTCCCTGGTTTTCCTGGAACTACTTGGGTGGTGGCAGCTGATTTCCCAAAATCTGGGTACTAGGAATTGGGGGAGAAGTTTTTTTGTACCAGAGCCCCAGGCAAACCAGGCAGGGTTTTGGAGTGCTCCTGGGGGCCCCTACTTCTGCATTTGTCATGCCAGAGTGGGGAACAGCCTTGACACTACCATTTGGATTAAAAAATAAAGAACAAACTGTCTCCTCTGTAACACCAGCTGTGCTGCGCTATTTCCAGATGTGAACTCTTCTTAAAGCCATTAAATAAGTTTACCTTGGCAACCTGGAACCTCCTCGTCCCAACCACTTTCACTTTCTTCAAGCATACAATGGGCCAAAGATGATCCCAATAAACTGTACCTAAAGGAAGAACAGGTTCAAGTTTATTAGTAAAGTGAGCAAAGTACTGGTTAACTGCCCAGAAAGAAGGAACATGGCTTCTGTCAGCCGCTAGGTGGAGACAATTGATTGAGGGCCTGGCAAACTATGGCAGGATGATAACTGCATAGGTGGTGGTGAGTAAACACTGATTCATTTCCCCCAAAATCTCAGTCTCTCATGGATGAAGCAGGCTCTTAACTCAGAAGAACCAGGGTGTATAAAAGGCTGGCAGAGGAAGGCTTTGGAAGTGGAAGCTGACTCCCATATAATAACTTTGCAACCTCTTGAGGGGTCATGAGCAGGGGCGACATGTGAGGGGGGCAAGGAGGCACATGACACCCCTTGTAAACACCATGAGTGGGAGGGCAGGAGCCAGAGCCTCCGGGCAGCTGGGGGAGGGACTGGTGGGGGCCTGGCATCCAGAGCAGGGATTGTGGCCGCAACAGTCACAAGCAGCAATGGGCTAGAGAAGGGAAGTGGAGCAATGCAACCCTAGCCTGCTCCCCCAGCTGCCACCTGCATTGTTCACCCTTCCCCACCCCGGCTCCACACCCACCAGTGGGAAGCAGAGTGACATGGCCAGCATTTGGGGGAGCAATTCCTGCTGCCTATACCATCCTTTCCTCTAATCCCCCTAACAACAGTGATTGGGTAGTCTGGGGAGCAGGAAGAGGCAGGGTGGGGCAGGGAGATGCATGCAAAAGGGGCAGGGATCAGTGAAGCCTGGGGCAAACAGGCATTGACCCAGCCATCGCCTGGACTAGGAGTGTTGCGGTTGGGAGTCATGCAAGGGTCTGGTCATGTGGCCAGTGGCCCCCCACATCCCTCCTTACCGCTGGTCGTGACCCCCAGTTTGAGAAACCCTGGGCTACATCCCCAAAATCATTCCTCGGTCTTTAATCTGGTACGAGTCATTGACTGTAAGTGGGGAGGGGGGGCAGTTACAGAAGGACTGAGTGAAAAGCAAAGACTGGAAGGTTTTGCCTGCAAAGCCTTTTGGCACAGAATATTCATGCTGTCTCTGAGAATGTGATATTTTAGGTCAGCTACATAGGTCGAGGTGGGCAATAATTTTAGATGGGGGGCATTTCACTAATTTTTTATGTGCCCCCAGGCTGCCCCAAAAGAGGCGGAGCCAGGACACTGCTGTGCTCCCTCCCCTCACAGACTGATTGGGCTAGGGGTGGGGGAGCACTTTGCTCTGCCCTTTCCCCACTTAGAGAGAACTGCCAGCAATTCTGAACAGCTGGTGATTCCCTGGAGGTACCGGAGCCGCTGGCGGTGGGAGGAGACTTTGCACGATCTTCCCATCCCCAAGTCAATCAAGGCCTGGGGGTTGGAGGAGCAGGGGAAGTCTCTTGCTCCCTGCCCCCACCCTGCAAGGGGCACGTGACACTTTCAGTGTAAGTGCTATGTGCCCCTTGCAGGTGGGAGGAGACTTTGCACGCTCCCCCGGCCCCTGGGCCCTGGTTGGTCTCAGGACTGAGGGGCGGCAGGGCATCTGTAGGCTGGATTCACCTGCTTGGCAGGCTGGTCCAGCCTGGGGAGGCCCCTTTGCCCACCTGACATAGGTATTAGCTGCTTGTTTTCAAGGCATCATCTCTGTGCTGCCAGAGACATGAGCCTTTGTAGCACTGCCCTTGCTTTCACTGTGGCTCTCTGCAACTACAGGATCTGCTTATGCCAGGGGTGGGCAAAATTTTTTGAAGTGGCCCTGGGCCATCCTGGAAGGGGGGGCCAGAATTCTTCTGGGCTTTCCCACACCCAGACCAGAAGTGGTCTCGGGGTGGGGGAGCCCCTTTGCCCCTCCTTCCCATTAGGCACCCATGCTCCTGGCAGGGCAGGAAGAAGCTTCACATGCTCCCCCCGTGCCCAGACCCTGATTGGCCTGAGAGCAGGGAGAGGTAGTGAAGCCTCCTCCTGAGCTATCCCCGCCCTGCCAGGAGCACGCAGCACTTCAAAGCACCACGCGCTGCTTGCAGGGCAGCAGGAGACATCATACATTCTCCCACCCCCAACTCCTGATTGGCCTGGGGGCGGGGGAGCTGTGTGAAGCTTCCCTTGCCCTGCTCCCGTCCAGCACTTTGAAGTGGCGTACACTCCTCGCAGGATGGGAGCGGAGGGGGGAGAAAACTTCTCACAGCTCCCCCGCCCCCAGACCAATCAGGACTTGGGGGCGGGGGAATGCATGACGTGTCCTCCTGCCCTGTGAGTGCTGCATGCTGCTCACAGGGCTGGAGGAAATTTCACGCACTTCCCTGCACCCAGGCCTTAATTGGCTTGGATGCGGGGGAACGGTAGGGCCTTCAGGGGCCGGATCCGGCCTGCAGAGGCCCTTTTGCCAACCCCTGGATCAGGCCACACCTTCACTTCGCAGAAGATCCACGCTGCTGCGATTGATCTTCCAGAGTTTGATTTAGTGATTCTAGTTAAGAATCATTAAATCAAATTCAAAGGTGCCCCTGCTGGCATTTAATACTCCTCCCGTTGGTCTCCCACTGGGGGATGCAGCCAAACTCGGCATGAGGTATATTAACTCCAGCGATGTATTCTATGTAGCTGGAGTTGCCTACCTTAAGCCTACCTGCCGAGTCTAGTATAGACCTGGCCTTAGACCTGGGCTTTGCAGGAGTGGAACTTGCATATTTCAAAAGCCATCAGCTAAGAGGGAGATACTAGGACCATCATGGCCTTAGATTAATTCACCATTGGGAGAGATGGCAAGGCTCTTCTTCCCTAAGTAGAAGTAGTTTGGGGTCTGTTTTCAGAGTTTCAGCCTTCCTAAGCTTTGTTTTTGACAATTTAAAGGAAAGAAACACATGGAAGCGGTAGAGGACTAAACCGAGTCCACTTTTGACATGTTACGGAACTCCCTCTGCCCCGCCCCAAATAAAAATACCGCTCCTCAAGAGAAAAAAAGAGAACTTCCTTCTGCGCTGTAGGCAGCTATCGCTTAGATAAGGGAAAATCTCAGCATCACTTTAAACAGTTAATGAGACAGTTTCTCTTAACACGTATGGGGAAAAAATCAGGATGCTCGAGTCTTTATTCACTTTCACTTTTATTTAAAGGAAAAACGTATTCTAAGGAAAACATTGTGAATACCACAAATATCTTCAATTATAGTTTCTTCATTTGTGGAAAGATTTGTTCTATTGCTAAATAAAACTCAATGCAGCTTGCAGTCATAAAAATATGTCAATATTTAAAATCTTTGTAATTTATTCTAGAAGACTTAAAGTGCTTGATTATAAACATCCTCTCTCGCCAGCAGAGAATAGGATATCTTGAATATTAAAAATATATATTTTAAGCTCTACAAAGATAGGTTTTTCACAACAAACATATAAAAATAATGTAGGCACTAAAGCATTAAAGAACTTAAAAGGAGTATACTTTTAATCTTACCGCTTACTTCTTATAAAAAAGTGAGAGTGAATTGCAAGGAAACTAATATAATTTGTTATTCGCACTGAGGGTACGCTTACACTGCACTACCCTGCATCTACACAAGCCACCCATTATTTTAAAATATTTTTTGAAATAATGGGGGTGCTCTTTTGCCATCCTGGTATACTTAGTTGCATGAGGGATAAGGGATGGCTTGAAATAGCATGTCATTTTGAAATTTGGCACTGTGTAGACACACCAAAATTTCAAAATAAGCTATTTTAAAACAGATTCAAAGTAAGATATGCAATTTGCATAGCAGAAATTTTCTCAAAGGTGAAACACACCTACAATATTCCACATAGCGTCTGGCATTTTAAAATCACGTTTAAAGAATAATATGCATTCCATCGTCTGCAGTTAAAGCCAAAACTCACAATCCAAACCAAGCCATGCTTTAATGATGACAATGTTCTTTAAGGAGAAAGATTTAGTGCTATGGAGAGGCTGAATAAGACATGAGCTGTACATTCAGAACAGCAAATAATTTTGATACTCCCAACTGCCTTGCTTGCTTCGGAAGCCAATTTTCAAAGGCAAGAGCAATGTTCTCCCTCCCTTTTTTGTGCTTTACTCAAATGCAGTGGATTCCTACTAAAATGCTAGCTCTGCAGAGGAAAGAGGCTATAGTCAAAGTAACACCAGTTGCCTGGGAGGGTCTATTTTCCCCACAAGAATTTCAGTACAAATGCTTGCAATTTATTTCCTAACTTTTCCGTTACTTTCTTCCAGTGTCGGTTAATTTGTAAAAGATAGACATCATCCAACATTTGTCATTTATCCTGCAAAAGGAAGATAAACAGTTAAAAATCAAAATAGTTCTATACTTCAGACTTCCACACATCTTTCTTTAGACTTCAAAGTACTTGTATAGACAAACTTTTCAGTCTAGTAACGAATACTAGTTCTTTTATTATTGTAACTGCATAGAATAAAAACATTTTAAACTTATTTTAGGTTAAAGCAGAGATCATGGAATTTTTCCTTTGTGCCAAAATGTTAGGCCAGGTCTACACTGAGAGGTTAGGTAGAGCATAGCCACATTAGGTCGATTTTGAGTCCACATCACCAAGCCCATTTTCTTGACTTCAGGGGCCACTAACATTATTTTAAATGCTCAAAAGCACATTCAACCACCATTCTGCACTTACTCAGCCTCTGGTTGAATTGCTGCTTACTGTGGTCCAAGCTGCCTGTGTGCAGCTTTATGAGTCACAGGAACAAGGGCCAGCTGGGTCTCCAAGGTTCATTATTAGCATTTCTATGCCTCTGATGTTAATTTTTCAGTCTGAGAAAGAAGTTCCAGTTTGCAGCTTTTTGAAGAGGCAGGAATTCATGAAAGTGTGAATTCATGAAAGTCTTTTCTGACCATTGCATGTTGATGTCCGTGAAATGGCCCTTGAGATGCATCTGCACCTGCAGCACCATTGAGAAGTACTCCTGGTGGTTCATACCTATTGAGCAAGGTGGCCGGGGTCCAAGATGGGAATGTGCATTCCATCTATTGCCCCACCAGTTAGGGAACCCCATTGCAGCAAAGCCTTCCTCTATGTCCTCCACGTTTCCCAGAGTCACTACCCTCCGTAGCATAAGGATATTGATTGCCTTGGCTACTTGCATCATGACAGCTCCCACTGTTGATTTCTCCACTCCGAATTGACTCCCAGCTGACTAGTAGCTGTCTGGCCTTGCAAACTTCCACAGGGCTATTGCCACTCACTTCTCAACATTCAGAGTGGGTCTCATTCTGGAAATTATGTGCTTCAGGGCAGGGAAAGCAATTCACAAACTTCAACATAAGTGGCCTTGTGTATATGGAAGTTCTATAGCCACTGCCAGTCATCCCACACCTGCATCACAATGTGGTCCCATCAGTCTGTGCTTATCTCATGGCACCAGAACCGGCATTCCACTGTATAGAGGACCAAATGCATTTGCCATTCCTTCAACTCGAATGCTTTGCACAAGAGTATGTTGATGGCCTCCTAAGATTTGTCCTCATTTCAGTGGACACTGAATATGCTGTGGATATACTACAGATTAGGTGCACCATGGTTACGATCATTATCATAATGCTTTCATGCTCAATGGGATTCACGACGAGTTCCATGCTTATGCTACTATAGTGTCAGCATGATAACCAAGGGAAAAAAAGGGCGAGAAAAGACCATTTGCCATTGCTTTCAAGCAGGAAGGGGGGAAAGAGGAAACGAGTGCATTATGGGTTGCTGACTATATGTACCCACAACCACCTATTGCACAGTTTTGGTGTGCACTGGGAACATAACTCAGAATGCAAAGGGGTGCAGACACTGTGGGACAGCTACCCACAGTGCATCGCTCTCAAAGTCAACAGTAGCCACTCTACTGGGGATGCCTTACTTCAGACTACATTGAGTGCTTATGCTCACTGGGGATATGGACATTCAACTTTACAAAATCATTTGCTAAAAATTTGACTAATAACTTTGGTATCTCTCAGTGTACATGTGGCCTCTGAAAAAAGCAGGTTAGAATATGCATTATTGATGTTGGAGGGAGAGGGCTAATTTAACAGCAGAGGTAGTAATTGCAGGGATGAACAACAAAAAAGTAACCTATGACAAGTGTTTAGTTACATAAGCTAACTAATGGAGAAATACTTAAAAAACAACAAATACTCTAGCAGCACCTTAAAGACTAATGACTAACAAAACATGTAGATGTATCATGAGCTTTTGTGGATACCCTTTTCTTCATCTGGGTTTTACCTGTGAAAGCTCATGATACCATCTGCATGTTTTGTTTGTCTTTAAGATACTGCCAGACTATTTGTTGTTTTTTCAGCTTTTCCAGTTACAGACTAATTCGGCTACCCCTCTGAAGCGAATGGAAAAATAGACTATTCATGAATCTGCTCTTCTCCCCACTATAAAACAAAGCTGAGCTGAAACACTCCTCTAGAATTTCTGCTCTGCACCAGGAGTGTGCACACCTGTGTAGATTTACATAAATGGCAGTTTTATAGCAAAACATTAGTTTAAGTGTCCAGTCACATTGAATATTCTTCTTTAACAATGGACTATGTGAATGCTCTGTAAAACACTGAATGGCCCTTATGAAATCCACAATACAATACATTTGAGCAACTAGCACATGTAACACTGCCTGCTTATAGAGGAAATCGTGTGTGTGTGTGTGTGTGTGTGTAAAATGATATAGAAAATGTTTTTCACCCCAAAAACATTATGTGATTGTCACCTTCATTCTTAATATGGAAATACAGAAGGCTACCAAGAGCACATCAAACCTGTTCTCTGCTTTATACATTGGCTCAAAAGCAGCAGAAGCTTGACTTGAAAAGGACAAGGGGATAGTGGTTTGGGCTGGGGGGTATGTGCCAAAGAGTCCAGGGTTCAGAGGGCACCTCTATACAGGTGCCAGCAATTTTTCAGCTCTGTAGCCCAAACCGTGTGAGCTTTGGTCAGATAACCCAGACCAGACACCAGGTTGTTTAACTTCCTGTGTAGATAAATCCAGAGAGAGCCTGGGCAGCAGGGCAGGCATTCACCTTGGCTTGGCATGCTAGGGCAGTGTCCCTGGTCCTGCTTCCCTACTCTGAGGACCCAGAGCAACCACTCGCCCAGCTCCCAGTCTCCTGCTCTGGAGCAGAAATGTCTTCCTTGAGGTGGCTTCACTCAGCTCAATTTCATTCCTTGCCTCCAAGAACTCCCTCTTCTGAGCACCCAGGGGGCTAGAACACAGGAAGATGTCTTGGTCCCCATCTCTGGCCTTTTGTTATCCCCTGGGGTCATTCTACAATATAACTATCCCTACAACCAGACGGACACCTGCCTGGTCTAGTGCAGAGATCGTGAACCTCATTGAGGTTTGGGGGGAAACTTCCAATGCCCTCGATCTCTGCACTAGGTGCAGGAATGCGGCTGTCTACAGCCGCATGGCTGCCAGCCTGGCCACCAGAGGCCACATGTGCAGCCAGGAGCAGGGGCGGAGCAAAAGTAAAGAACTGTGACAGGCATATGCCAGGGCCTCCCAACCAGGGGCTGACCTGGAGGCCTGCCTGCAGTATGAGGCCCTGGACCGCATCCTGGGGGGTCAGACAGTCTGTGCCCCCTGGTGGTCATTGACCCTGGGGCAAAGGGCCCTGACCTTAACACAGAGAAAGAGGAGGAAGAAGAGGACGGCAGCAGCCAGGAGCCTGCAGGGAGCCTGCCCTGCACCCAGGACACTTCTCTAGTTTCACCACAGCTGCAGCATCTGCGAATACAGGGCGCATCATCCTGCCTGGAACATCCACCCGCACACAGGCCAGCAGGCGCACCCACAACCAAGAGGAGTACCAGAGGCAGCAGCTGCGATTACAGGGACAGCAGGTTCACAGCCAAGAGCAGTGGGTGCAAGAAGACCTCCAGCTGCAACGGGAGAGCTTGCGGGAGCTGCAGGAGCAGGGCCATGCCCTCCACGAGCACCTGCAGGCCCTGGCGGACCAATTACTGCCTCCAGCCCCTGTGGCCACCCCACCTATTGCTCCTCCTCCCTCCCCTGCTGCTCCTCCTGCTTTTCCCACCCCTCCCATCCCTCCTGCCCCACCCTCCATACCCACTCCTCCCTGGGAATGCTGAGGCCCTTGCACCTACAGTGCTGCGAGACGGGAGTGATGGCAAAACCCCCAACCATGAGCTTCCGCTCCCCACTTCGTCCCCTTGCCACCCCCTTCCAGCTCCCTCCTCCCAGGTTTCCCCCCTCCCCTCTCCCACCTTCATCCCACTCTCCCTCCACCCCAGTTTTGTGAAATAAAGAGAGTTTTTTGTGACAACACAGGTGTTTTTCTTATACATCAGGAAGGGGAGTTAGGAAGGGGAAAAGGGAAGGAGGTGGGGGCGGAATATAAGTATGAGTGTAAATCTTCTGTGTTGCCTGTGGAGGGGTAAGTGTGATTCTGGGCAATTGTCTGTGGATAGTCAGTCCTACTGTGACTAAGGTACAAGTTTTTCTCCATATTTGCCTCAGGGAGATAGCTGTGTGTCTATGAGTAAGATTTCTGCATATGTGCCTCATTTCCATTAAAAGTATTTGCGCAAAATCATGCCAGTCTAGACCTAGCCTGGGAGGGCAGTAGGGTAAGTTACTTGTGGTACCTACCGACAGTGTGGAAGCTTGTAGCAGTCTAGAAAGCTGCAAGGGGAAGGAGGATGTTTCTGACATTCTACCAGAGAAATCTGTTTGTTTGCCTGAAAGGGGGTTGTGTGGAGACCTGTGTGTTCAGCGTATAGGGGAAACTCAGGAGGAGGTGATGGTGGCCCATCAAGACAATGCTCCTGTAGGTCCAGGGAAAGGTGAGCTTTTGCTTAAAGAAGTTCATAGGGAAGAGAAACCTTATGGTGCTGTTGACCGGCAGTTTGCTGTGCCTGAAGGGGGTAAATGTGACTTGCATTTAGAAAGATCCAATGTGAACAGTTGTGAAGGAGTTGCAAAGGGATTGGAAGTGCTTTCAGATGAAGTGGAAGCAGCCAGAGAGGTGGAATAGCCCTATGGTGACCAAGTGACTGTTTTTGACCAGCTTGCTGCGGAGCGTGTGTTGCTGGGACAGGAATGTTTACTGTTCGATTATGTGAGGGAACAACGTGTGTCTCAGGTTCAGAGGAGCAATTGTGTTGTAGTGAATCTCTCTGGAATGCAGGAGATTGCAGAGAAACTCCCATCTTTGGAAACTGTAGACAGTTGTCATCTATCAGTGAGCTTAACATCTAATTCCAGGAGGAAGCAGAGGTTGGTGGTGAAAGTGGCCCACTTGGAAAACTGGATTGAAAGCAGGGGGCCAGATTAGTGTCTGGACTGCATGCTACCTGATTAGCTGTGGGGAGCAAGGCAATTCCATGGCCATTGTGAGCAGGAAAGACACACCCAGTCAGCCCTATGTCTTGGAGATAGGGGGTTCTGAATTTGAAACCAGAGAGCAAGGGGGAAGAGCAAGACTTGTGTTTGCCAAGGAAGGCTGGAGTTTTTAAATCTAAAAGCCCAGAACTTGCTATGGGTTTGTTCCCATTGCTGATGTCAACTTTTATAACCACTGTACTGCTGTTACTAAGAACTGTAACAATGTCCAATGTACATGATTCAAATTCCCAAACCAGAAAAACAATAAAACCTGAGGGATTTATCTAGACTTTACCCTACTTATACATTATGAAGATCATGTCAGGTATTGGCACGCTCACTACTGGTTTATCCAGCTATGTAGACTCTTTTCTCAAACGCTACGCAACCAACACCCCCAGCTATCTCCGAGATACTACTGACTTCCTAAGGAAACTACAAAACATCGATAACCTCCCCAATAACACCATCCTTGCTACCATGGATGTAGAAGATCTATACACCAACATCCCACATGAAGATGGATTACAAGCAATTAGAAACATTTTCCCAGAGGACACCACTGCCAATCTGACCTATGTAACTTTGTTCTCACCCACAATTATTTCCAGTCTGAGAACAATTTATACCTCCAGATTAGTGGCACAACCAGGGTACACACATGTCCCCACAGTACGCTAACATCTTTATGGCTGATTTAGAACAACGTTTCCTCAGCTCCCGTCCTCTCTTACCCCTTCTTTACTTACGCTACATCTTTATGATCTGGATGCATGGCCAAGAAACACTGGAGACATTCCACAGAGATTTTAACAACCTACACCCCACCACCAATCTCAGCCTGGACCATTCCACACGAGAGATCCATTTACTGAACACCACAGTACAAATCACCAATGGAAAATTAGACACCACTCTCTACAGAAAACCCACCAACTCATATAGTTACCTACATGCCTCCAGCTCCCATCCAGAACACACCATATGACCCATCGTCTATAGCCAAGCCCTTCGATACAACCGCATATGCTCTAATCCCACTGACAGAGACCAGAAACTTCAGGATCTCTACCAAGCATTTATAAACCTCAACTACCCACCTGGAGAAATAAAAAAAAACAAATTGAAAAAGCCAGACAAATACCTAGAAACCATATACTTCAAGACAGACCCAAGAAAACCAACAACAGAACACCGCTTGTCATCACCTACAGCCCCCAACTTAAACCTTTTCCAACACATTATCAATAAACTACAACCTATACTGGAACAGGATACTTAACTCCTAGAGGCTCTGGGAGACAGACCCATAGTCTCCTATAGACAACCACCTAACCTCAAGATGATTCTTACCAACAACCACAGGACATACCACACTAATACCAAAACTGGAACTTTCCCTTGCAAGAAACCCCATTGCCAGCTTTGTCCACATATTCATTTTGCTGATACCATTATTGGACCTAACCAATTGAGTTATAAGATCAAGAACACATATTCCTGCTCATCCAGAAATATAATTTATGTTATCATGTGCCAAAAGTTTCCATCTGCTATGTACATTGGACAAACGTCTCAGACACTTTGCCAAAGAATCAATGCCAAAACAGATATTAGACAGGATCACAAAGAAAAAACAGTTTCTTGCCATTTCAACCAGAAAGGGCATTGTCTCAACGACTTGATTATCTGCATCCTGCTTCAAAGACATTTTAACATCAAACTTGAAAGAGAATCCTCTGAACTGTCATTCATGCTTAAATTTGACACTTTAGGCTTAGGTCTGAACAAAGACATTAATTATCTTACCTATTACAAAGACAGCTTCCCCAATTATCACCTCTAATATCATTAGCTCCCAGACATTTACCTCCCCCCTCTCCTCCCCCTTCTGTTCTAAAATTTGATTTGTCCTTTTCATATGCGTTCATTTTTTTGATTGTATCCTTTGGTATAATGGTCATACCAATTTTCTTCCACTGTTTGATCTGAGGAAGTGGGTTTGGCCCACGAAAGCTCACCACCTAATAAACCATCTTGTTAGTCTTTAAAGTTCTACATAGTCCTGTTTTTTGTTTCATCTAGACCAGACTAACACGTCTACATTTCCATTAGTATTATGAAGAGGCTTTTTTTTAGATACAGACATGTCCTCTATCTTCCTCAGTATCTAGAGACCAAAACTGGCTCAGAGACAAAGGAGGGAAAAGTTAAAAATTCCTTTGTCTGAGTTTGAAATCCCTACCTACATTTCTATTGACTGGCTAGGTACAGGGGACATAGATAACCTCTTAGTCCCCAGGCTGCTGGCCATCCCCTGTAGGGTAAACTGAGGCAGCCATAAATGTGCTAGTAGGCCTCTAAACAGCATAACTCCATTCTAGGATTAAGGCCTGGGAACACCACAGTCAGGATAAGAGCTGCAGACAGTAAAAGACCCTGGGCACCATAGCAACCACGTTCTAAAACACTCGGACAGGGTCTCAGTTGGTAACGTAACACATTTTGCTTGAGATAACATTCATAAAATTTGCTTAAACTGTCTTGCTTCACTCCTAGATAATAAGCCTGAGAACCAAGCGCTGCACCAACTCAAGGCCATACCTGCCTGCTATAGCAACATCATCATCTATGCAGACTAAAATGTTATTACTGTTTTGCTGACATGTTTTGGCATTTGAACAATAACCACCTGTATATTAATTAATGAGCTGTTACTTTGCAATGGGCAGAGATATTATGTAATCTTTAGTAGTTCTATTGGCTTATGTGCTCATTTCGTCTTGCTGCTAGACCTATCAAATCATTTTTCCTCCGTCCACCTGCTGACTATATAACCTATTGTATTGTGTTAATTAACCAGTGTTCACCAGGGTAACCCCTGTGTGTCACTCCATCAGCTGATGTATAATAAATCCTCCGCTTGTTTTCACCTACATCCAGAGTGTCCTGGCTTATTTCCAACATCCCTCATGGCCATGACACCCCTTCTTTTCCATTTTATGAGAAACAATCAAATTTGAAATACATCCCATTGTCCTGGCACAACTAAACCCTAACCTTGTTTTAAGTTAGGAGGAAAGGAAGCTGCCTACTGAATGTGTTGGTCCTTACTCTTTCCATGTAGCAGCAATTCCTGAACAAATAGACTCATGGGTGGATGGACACAAAGACAGATAGACGCCCAAACATTTTCAGATATATGGTAGATAACTTTCTCTCAGGCTGGGCAGAGGTAGAATGATTTCCTTCAAGAACTAAGGAGCATCACAAGTGTTATCACCTTCCACTCCAAGTGAAAGAAGCACATACTTGACCTGCTATATCTAAACAAATATACAACAAATTGTGTGTTAACGAGCCACCACACACATTCCCTGCTCCCCAGAGAAAACCTACCTAAACAAGACACTCCACGACATTATAGGTGTTAGTCACGATGCTTAATGCGTTAACCTAGCGGAAGGCGATCAGATAGGACATTGATAAGCATGGCATAAGAACCTATATAATAAAGAGGTAATGATTTGGAAGAAACATTTATATTAGACAAATACCTGCTTCTCACATACTATGTTTAACAAAGTACACAAAGTGGTCAGGTTTGTTGTTGCAAAAAAAAAAAAAAAAAAAAAAAAGTGTTTTAGTAGATAATCAAATAATATGACATGAAACATTTTTGCATACAGCGTAATTATAGCTGTGTCAGTCCCAGGATATTAGAGAGGCAAGGTGAGTGAGAATATCTTTTAATGGATAATATCTTTTATTGGAGAGAATATACATTTTATTTTATATCTTTTGTGGGCAAGAGACACACTCTTTCAAGTCACACAGACCTTACCCACCTTCACTCTATAATGAAAAATCTGAGTTCAAAACACAGGAAAAAAAAGAATAAGTAATCTGTAGAAGTCATTTATATTTCTCAATTTGAATTTAATATTGTAAAATTCTATCTTACACTCTATGGTGACATTTAGTCAGAATATTACTATCCTACATGCATACTTTTGGGTACATTACCTTTCAAGATCAAATCAGCATTTTCTTTGTCTGTTCTTCTGACATTTGACACACTGAAGAATCCAGACTTACATTGTAAGACCTAAACAGAAAAGAGAGAACATTTGCTGAATAAAAAATGTTCACATAATTAAGACTAAAACAAATTTAATGTAAAGTAGTTGATTAAAAAGATGGAACCTTTTTTTTTTATAAAACTAGGAACCATTTAAAGAAATAATTGGAGTCTTGATATTAGAAAAGTATTTTGAGAAGATATATTTACCAGCTCAATTTTCTACCAAGTGTAAGGGGACTGTTAGCCCCTTACTAAAACTCTGTGGGAGTTTTTGGTTTGCCAGCTCCCAGTGTCAAAAGGGGAGGGGTCCATGAGAAATCAGGGCCCTGAGACTGACAGACCCCAGAGACAATGGAAAGCAGCCAACACTCCAGCTCGGCCTGATTGACAGATTGGACAGGCCAGTGAGGAAAGCAAGAGGCCAGGCCCCATCCTCCCTGTGAGCTGGGATTGTTCTGGGTCTCTGAGCAAGGCAAGAGCTGAGACAGCTAAGAGAAGTGCAAGCTCTGTGGAGAAGAAGTCCTGCAGCAACAGAGCCAGGCACAGACAGCTCAAGGAGTGCAAGCTGTGCTGAGGGGCAGTTTTGCAGCAACAGAGCCAGGCACACACAGTCCAAGGAGCATAGACCCTGTGTTGAGCAGCAGGCTGGCAGTGCTCAGACAGCCAAAAGGGACAGAGAAGCAAACCAAGGAGCTGGAGACTGGCAAGGCAGCACAGCCTGCAGCTGGGTGTGGTGACCAGCTGGGACCAGCAAAGTGTGGGGAGAGGCTCTGGGCAGGGAGATATCACCAGCCAAGAGGCCCAGCAGGCCAGATTGGGAGAGGGGTCTGGCCACTTAGAGCTTGAGGCTGTGTGGTCACTCCTTGAGCAAGCATGTCCAGCCTGCAGCCCCCGTGCAGCACATCCAGGGCCTCTCAGGGGCCTATAAGGAAGAGACTGTGGACTGTCCTTACACTCTGCAGTCTGCTGTTTTGATGTTCCTGTGCTACAGAGCAGGATTGTGTGTTCTCATTTAACCATTCTCATTTTTTCTTATTCCTTTCTCTTTAATCAGTTGATGTTTAATAAAATTCTATTTGCTTAGAACCTTATGAAATGATTACTGGGCCAAGAAAGCATGCAGTGTGAAGAGAGCACCTCGGAGTGGGGACACCCTAACTCCTGCCCCTAGTGACTACAAGGTCGGGGATTAAGTCCCAGGAAACCTGGGCCCAGCCTTGTTGGGGTTTCGAGGACTCTGCTACTCAGGAGAGTGGAGGGGGAGCCCTCAGGATCAGGGAAGCTGTGGGGTAAAGGAAGTGGGAGCGGAGACTCAGATCCTTTCGCTGGTCCATTTCACCGGGGTGGTATAGAAGCCAGGAAAGTTCCCCACAATAGCGGGACCATTCCCCCGCTTACACAAGCAAAGTGTTAAAAGCATTACTGTTTAGAATTTTACTGCTAACAAGGACAAAATACTTAAAAGATTGTTTTCTTCTGTAAAATGCTCCTCAAAATAAAACAAAACACATTGGCAAAAATCTTATGTCCCCTATACTTTCAAGAACACAAACATTCTCACAGGAATTAAGTTTTAACAATACCAAAAAACAACATTCAACAGTAAGCATTTAATTTTAGATGTATGTGTGTATCTTTTATCATTGTCCTTCAGCAAGAGGGTAAGTGCTGTAGAAGTAAGTGTCACAAAACAAGCAATATTTTTGCCACGGGAGTGAAGTCTCAGATTATTCTTCTCACATAGAATCACTTCTGTATAGTTTATCATCCAGACTCAACAGCTCAATAAAAGCAAGACCAGAATACTATTTCATTTTCTTTTGTGTTTGATGTGAATGTATTTTGCTACCTGTATTTTGCCAGTAACGCACAAACAAGACTGCAATAGCCACATAGAGGCTGGTTCTCCAATATTTTTCAGGGTTAAATTCTAGCACCTTCTATCTTTCATATGACAACGTAACACTTTTGAACCAACATTAGACTGCTTCTCCTACAATAAAATCCAATTTCTGCTAGATGAGTATCTTTGCTTATGAACCTCCAAGACTGGATATTTTATTCAAATGACTTTGCAAACTGGGCTTCTGAATATAAAGCCGATCTTAAAGAAGCTACCTGCTTGATGATCAGGATAAAATGGAACCGAATTCCATGACCATCAACTTCACTTCAGTGGGTAAAGTTCAATACTCCACACTATTAAATAAGCCTCCTTAAAAACATTAACTATCATCAAACATTTAATGAGAAATGAGAAGCAAAGCTGAAAATTCTGTAAATCTGAACAGATTTCTAAAGAATGTCATTCCACATCTTGATGAGAGGACCATACCAATTATTACTTGTAGGTGGCTGCAATTTATTATTAGCTTAGTAAGGGATTGGAAATCAATTTTTGTTTAAAGTTGAACAGTGATTGTTAATGGCTTTACATGTATGCATTCCAGGAAGCAGTCAGGCTACAAATTTCATTCACCATATAATTAATATACTTGGGAGGAGCTTTTTAAAATTCAGTGGTAAGTCATGTTTTTGTGGGAAGGCAAAGATGCAAATCTTTTCACAACAGCTCACAAGTGATGCTGTCACCTGAAGGAGTAGCCAGATTAATTAGTAAAAATCAGAGTTTATATAATCGAAGGTAACTGAAGCAAAATTAATCTTTGTTTAAAAATAAAGAATAGATTTATACCTGATCTTTAGTCTATTTTAAATCAAAGGCATCTCAGTATCATGAATCCCAGGGTAACATTATTCAAGTGAATGTTCTACAAAGCAAAGTATCTATTTAAAAAAGTATCTACACAATATTATCTGGCAGTGATACAAAGCCAGTACTGTAGTGTGAGAACACAACTTCACAGGTAATTCTACACAAATCCCACTTTGTGTTTTTTATTTGCCATATTTAGGTTTGGCAGGTTTGAAGACTGAGAGGCTCTGTATGAGAAACATTCTTGAAGATGCGCACTACAGACACTCTACATGCAGAAATCCTGCTGAAAGAAATGGGCGCATGGTACAGCGTTGTATTCCACCATGCTGCAACTTACAGAGCAGAGAGTAAAGGGCTAAATTAAGCAACAATTTTACGGCAGTGTTTTGGACCAAGCCAGAACAAAGAATTTCTGCATCTATCCCACAGATATTTGTATTTTCATGGTATCTCGAGCATCTAGGCACACATCCATGGCTCTGTCATGTTTTAGTGACATGCAGTCTTATTTATATCATCTTATCCTTGCATATTTAAGACTTACACATTGGGGAAACACAATGGTCATACAGTGGACTAACTAACTAATCCAACAGTTTTCAAACTATGGTCCATGGAGCATTTTGCAAGCAGTCCATGGAGAGCTAATGATGCTGACTCTCATTCTAGTTTCAAACAGTTAAATCATACTGAAAGACATCTCTGGATCCTGAGAGAGAGTAGGATCCCGGAGCATGGTCTCTAGTCAGAAAACAAATGTTTATCCAGAAATTTTCAGACCTCCAGCCCCTGCATTATGAGCCCGTATCAGCTGACCTTGGCCAGCCATTGCTGTGTTATGGTTCTATTAACACCAGTCCTTCAATGCTGCATCTTCAGAATACCACAAATGTGATTTCTCCTGACATCCAGGTACGTGCAAGAAGAGACATACCCCGACAATAAGGTAAAGTAAATTACAGAAGGAAATACTCGTTCTTGCAGTAATGAAACACCATGATGAGAAGTTGAAAATCAGTAAAAACTAAGAAAACGTATCTAACATACCTTTTATTCTTTTGCCATATTTTTCCTGGATGCTTTCTAGCAAAAGCTGCAAGACTTGCTAAGCTACCAGTGGCAATGAAAGCCCCTTGGGGGAAAAAAACCAGCAATCAGACAATTGTTATTTTTTGTAACATTTTGATAAACACACCTAGCAAGCTTCACAGATAAAGTTGTATGGAAGAGTTTCTCTTGTATCCCAGCTCAGAGAAAAAAAAAAAATCACACGAAGCCCTTACTTAATCCAGAGAATAAGTTTTGAGGCTGGATTTCCCAATTCATCATATCTTTATTATGTCTCTCTACACTGCTGAATGTTTAGATTTTTAGTTCATTCAAAATAATGTTTAGTAGCCAGTCTAGTTTACATTCAAGATGTTCAAGTTTTATATTAACTGCTTCTCTTGAAGCTCCTCAATGCTGTTTAAAGAATTTAAAAATTTAAAAAATAGAAAACTTAATCCATTCACATTTGTCAGTTTCTCTTAATCTTGAATTTGCAAATAAAAATCTCATCAGTTTGGGCCAGCTAAAATGACATTTAAATTCTGCTATTACAATTTCAGGACAGTTTTCCCCAATTTCCATAAGAATGCAAGACTGGCCATGTGGGGTCAGACCAAAAGTCCGTTTAGCCCAGTATTGTGTCATCTAACAATAGATAATTTCTTTTGGGGTACTAAGCACTAACAGAACAGGTAAGCATTGAGTGATCCAATCGCTGTTGTTCATTCCCAGCTTTTGACAACTAAAGGTTAGACACACAATCCCAGCACAAGCTGGCTAATAGAGCCACTGATAGACCTATCCTCCATGAATTTATCTGGTTCTTTTTTTGAACCCTATTATAGTCTTGGCCTTCATAACATCATCTGGAAAAGAATTCCACAGATTGACTGTGTTGTATGAAGAAGTACTTCCTTTAGTTTGTTTGAAACCTGCTACCTATTAATTTCATTGGTGACCCCTAGTTCTTGTGTTATTGGAAGGATTAATAACACTTCCTGATCTATTTTCTCCACACAAGTCATGCTTTTATAGACCTCAATCACATCCCCCTTTAGTTGTCTCTTCTAGAAGCTGAAAATTCTTAGTCTTATTATTAGCACACAGGGACTACTGCATCTTAGAACCATTCAACAGGAATATAGACTGCAGAGTAGTTTGGGTCTGCATATTCTCAGTCCACAGGGCTCAGGAAATCTGCTTATAGCAGCCATCTCTAACAGAGTTGTGCTCCAAGCATACAGGGGCCTTACCAGCTGCATGAAGGCTCCAGTTTAACAATCCCTTAAACACACATTTAAAACACATTATAGATTCTGATTTACTTCAGTGGGATTTATTCATAAATGTAAGTGCTTTGATGAATGCTGCTCTTCTACACTGCTCCTAAAGGTTAAGCTACAGCCATTGTAGGAATTCTTTGGGAAAGGACTGCACGTGTTAAGTCATCATGCTAGGAAATTCTGAACACCCATGCTCTGGTAAGCGGAGCCCTTTGCACTGCAGACTGACATACTGACTGGTAGGAACTTCATTTATATGCGTATCAACTTTCTTATTCCCATGAATCTGCTAGACTATCAAATCCAACAGCCTTGCTTGGGTCTTTCGGCAACTTCCCTTCCTGGCTTCTATCCTTTCCATTGTTTGTGGGTACCAGAGAAATACACAGTCCAAATGGATGAGGCCACGTTCTCACCAAAGACAAAATTATGGAAGTGAAGCTTGCCCTGAGTAAATAAATTATAAGCCGCTAGATAGGAAAAATAGCAAAAAGGATGAATGCAGGCTTCTCTTAAGGAATGGCAGTGCACTCTGAATCATGAGCACATATTTTACATGGCACCAAGGGCCAAGAGAAATTCAATAGAGAAATTCAAGAACTGTACATCCAAGTAACTATAGGAGTTCAGCTGCGGGGAGGTGAGGGGGGCAGAGGAGGGGTTAGGGTTAGGAATTATGAGATAGAGAAAATGCAATACGAAAATAGCTTGGTCTGTGGACCTTAAATACAATCATAGCTTTAGTGTTTCAATTTTTTTCAGTTTTAATTTACTTACCAAAAACGATCAAGGTAATGATGATCGGTTTTTTAATGTCTAAACAGGACAAAAATGTGAGTTAAAGTATGAAACCACAGTCATGTCAATAACCTAGAGGAACTCATCCACAATCCATGCGTACAAAGACACGCTTAGTGCCCTAAATTATACCAGGTATTAATGAAAAATTAATGAAGTCACATAAAACACTACACTATAACATGAATGATCATTAGCTACCGGAAACCGTGATCTAACCCCGTAAGAACCTTACAAAAAAGAAAAAAAACAACATAGGCATATTATAAATAGGCAGGAAAAGCAATGCAAAAAAGGATGAAAGGGGAAAGTTACTCACATAGCATAATAATAATTGTTCTTCAAGATGTGTCCCCCTATGGGTGCTCCACTGAGGATAGTGGTTCTTCCCCACCCATCAGGTCTCCAGGGTACCAGAGTTCATGCAGTACCCCAGGCTCACTCAATACCATGGATGATTGTCCAGGTTACTTTATCGGCACCAATGGTTGAGAAGGTGCAGAGCACTCCCTAGATCAGAGTTTTGTTCCACCAGATACTGAAAGCTGTCAGTGCCCCTCTTTTAGAGATCATACCCTAACTCTCTTTCCCTGAATACCAAGGCCACAAGACTCCAGGACTACATCTACACAGCAGCACTATTTTGGAATAACAGACGTTATTCTGAAATAACATAGCCCATGTCTAAACACAAACAGTTATTTTGACAATATCGAAATAACATTAAGCTGGAGGACTTCGGACTCTGACTACTTTAAGCCTCATTGTACGAGGAGCAAGAGAAGTCAGAAGAAGAGTGCTCTGTTTCAAAATAAGTGCTGTGTAGATGCTCCCAAATTCAAAATAAGCTATTTCAAATTAAGCTATTCAACTAGCGTAGCTGAAGTTGCATAGCTCATTTTGAGTTTAGCCCTGCTATACAGACGTACCCTAGGATACTAAAAAGGGGCTCAGGTGGTCCCGCAAAGTAATGTTTGGGGCACACTATCAGGAACAATGGTTGGGAAGATGCAGAGCACTCCTTGGATAGGAATTTTGTGACATCTGGTGCCAAATTTTTTTCTGTGCCGCTCTTTTAGTGATGGTACGGTACTTGTCTGTCTCCTTATCATTGCCTCAATGCTTGACTGCCCCTGGCTTCTCAGGTGGTATGCAGCCCATGTTGCAGAGCAGGGCCTGGAGAGTGTCTTTCTGGGGTTAACCAGGTGTGACGGGGCGGCTGAGTCTGACGGGGCAAGCACCCCACCCTGCACTGAAGTGGCGCTTGGCCCCATTGCCATGGGATGCAAGCAGCTGAATTGGGCATGTTCAGCAGCCGTGGTGCACGCATGAACAGGGATTCCCCGGGTTGATGCACTGGGCAATGGCACAGCGCATACGCTGGCATTCCAGGACGAGAGTGCCAGCTTTGAAAAGGACAGTGCCCAGAAGGAGGAGGGGAAAAAAAAGCACACTGGACCACAGATAGGGTTGGTGACAATGAGAGGACCGGAGAGAGAGAGCAGCGAAGGAGGAAAGTCGGCCAGTGCAATCGGCGGTCAGGCTGGAATTCTAGCAGAGGCAGCAAAGCCCACCAAGAAGGAAGGAAGAAGTCCAGGATGGGGCAGAGAGAAGCCCGTGGGCTGGTGAGGTGTGGTACGGCCCCACCGCCCAAACAGGTCGCCGTTGTGTCCGTTCCCACGGTTCTCGGCTGAGACCTGGAGTGAGGAAGAGCCCAGGTCTCCCTTCCCGCTTGGCATTCGAGGGACCTTAAGAGGAGTGAAAAGAACTGTGAAAGGATTGGTGGCAAGTACGGAGAAGTTGGGGTGCACTAGGTGCCCCCGGGTGAGGGACAGCCATAAACTATAACAGGTGGTGGAGACTGTGGGTAAACCATTCCTAGCCCTTGCGTGTAAGGGTGTAGCAAAAAAAAAAAAAAAGTCACGTTATAATTAGGGTAGAGCAAGGGGTATTGGGAGCATGGATCCAGCCAAAGGATTCAAATGGCTGGTGGAGCAACAGAAGTAGCAGCACTAACAGCCGGCTCAGTTGCTCCAGCAGTTGGCTGCACAAACCCAGGAACAACAGCAGCAGTTAGTTAGGGAGATGGTGGACCAACAGGAAAGATGGCTCCAGCAAGGGGCAGCCTTAGGGAGGGCTAGTGTGGGGGCCCTTAGAGGAGGAGGAGAAGGGCAGACAGGGGCAGCACAATTACTGATAAGACTGACAAAGATGGGGCCGTTGGATGACCCAGAGGCCTATCTTGTAACCTTTGAGAGGGTGGCTTTGGCAGACCTTTGGCCAGAGGAGCATTGGTCCTCCCTCCTCACCCTGTATCTCATTGGGCCAGCCCAGCTGGCCTACCAAGGCTTAGCAACTGGGATGCGCTAAACTATTATAAAGTCAGAGAGGTCATTTTGGACCAGGTGAGGGTAACCCCAGAAACTTATAGACAAAAATTCAGACAGGAACGGTACCCCACTGGAGCCCGGCCTCAAGTAGTGGCACAAAAGTTGTGGGAACTGGGCTGGCGCTAGCTTGAGTCCGATAAATGGGATAGTTTTCAATTTGCGGACACTGTGGTTTTAGAACAATTTCTTCAGATCCTGCCAGCGGGAGCATAGCAGTGGCCGCACAGACACCGCCCCCCCAACCCGGACTGATGCGGTATCCCTTATGGAGAACTACTTAGCTGCCGAGGTCCCAGGGAGAACAGGAAAGAAGGTGAGGGAAGCCCGACCAAAGTGAATAGCCCTCGGGAGGGGCCGCCTGTTCAGAGGCGAAAAGGAGACGGAGCCCTGTGCGGGTCTGTGCAGGGGAAGGGGGTGTAGAAACCCCAAAGACATGAAAGAAAGGTCCACAGAAATCTTGGGGGAAGTGGTGGAGCTGATCTGGAGAGCTAGGCTACAAGGGGGGGAAGTAGCCCCTCGGAATCGCTGCTTTGGGTGTGGGCAAGAGGGGCATTTTCGGAGAGATTGTCCCTTCATGGACTGCTCTTATGGGCAGGAGGTGTCTGCAGGTGGTAGCAGCAGTAACCACGCAAGTAAAAGTAGAGGGAGAGCTGCTGTTGGCTTTAGTGGGACTCGGGGTGTGGAGGAACTATGGTCTGAGCTGATTTGGTCCCGAGTCCCGAGCCAGCCAGTGCCACAGTTTGGGTCAAATGTGTACATGGAGATGTACAACCGTATCCGATGGCCTGGGTACGGATATAGGATGAGGCTGAGCATGCAGTGTGCCAAGTTGCTCTGGCACCAGGTCTGGTGTATCTGGTATTGTTAGGTTGAGATTGGCCCAGATTTCCATGGGTTCTGAAAGCATGATCCGACAGTTTTTGGGCTTCGTGGGATAATATCGCAGATTTATACCAAATTTTGTGACCATAGTGTTTCCCCTTAAGGACTTAATTAAGGCATACCAGCCTAAGAAGGTTACAGGGTCAGAACAAGGGGAGAAGGCCTTCGTCGAGCTTAAGAATTGTTTAATAAGAGCGCCAGCGTTAACACAACCCGACTTCTCCAAAGACTTTATTGTACAGACAGATGCCTCAGCAGTAGGGCTAGGGGCAGTGCTGACAAGAGGTCGAGGGGGAGGAACACCTGATACTATACTCGAGTCAAAAATTGTTTCTTAGGGAGCGGACATACGCCACGGTAGAGAAGGAAGCTCTGTCCGTGAAGAGGGCAATAGAATCCCTGCGGTATTATCTACTGGGAAGTTCTTTTAAGTTAGTGACAGACAATGCCCCACTGAAGTGGTTGTAGTCTATGAAAGAAGTAAACCCCCGGGTAAGTAGATGGTATCTGGTGTTGCAACCATACAGGTTTGAAGTGGCGCACAGACTGGAAAGTAAGCACAAGAACGCGGATTTCTTTTAAAAAATGACTGAGTCAGAAGAGGCTGTGGATGGTGAGGAGGTTAGAGACCTAAAGGGGAATGTATGTGACAGGGTGATGGAGTCTGACGGGGCAAGCCGTGCACCCCGCACTGAAGCAGCGCTTGGCCCCAGCACCATGGGACACAAGCGGCTGAGTTGGGCAGCCGCGGGCGTGCATGCGCGGGGATTCCCCAGGCTGATGTGCCGGGCGATGGCACAGCGCATGCGTTGGCATCCCAGGACAAGGGCGCCAGCTTTGAAAAGGATGGAGAGAAAAAAAGCACGCTGGACCACAGAGGGCATCAGTGAGAACGAGGGGACCGGAGAGAGAGCGAGAGTGGTGGTGGAGGAAAGTCGGTCAGCGCAATCTGCGGTCGGGCTGGAATCCCGGAGGAGGCTTCACAGCCCACCAAGAGGGAAGGAAGAAGCCCAGGATGGGGCAGAGAGAAGCCCGCGGGCCAGTGAGTTGTGGTTTGGCTCAAATGGCCCAACAGGTCACTGTTGTGCCTGTTCCCTGGGTCCTGGGCTGAGGCCAGGAATGAGCGTGGGCCCAGGTCTCCCTTCCCTCTTGGTGTTCGAGGGACCTTAGAGGAGCGAAAACGACTGTGAAAGGACTACTGGCAAGTACAGAGAAGTTGGGGTGCACAGGGTGCACAGTGACACCTGTGGCGGACTAGGTGCCCCCGGGTGAGGGACAGCCATCAACTATAACATCCGGGTTCCCTATAAGCTGTGTGCTTCTGCGGCTGCTCAGGAGCGATTCAGATGCTGCCCAGCTGATTAGCAGAGTGCTCACAGCTAGATTTGTGTTTCTACTGGTGGTGCACAATTGACCGTGCCTCAGTGCACATGTAAATGGAAAAAATCTGCACATTAAGTTAGATTAGGAGTGAACATTGGGGGGGGGGGGGGGGAAGCCCCATCATTCAGAGCTGCTGGTGCCATGGCATTCAGATTGCCGCACTGGGGAAACCCCTCTGGCTGGCCAATCACTGGGAACTTGTTTTTACAAGCCTTGATAGGAGTCAGCAGTGTTTTTCTTTTTTTAAAAAATGACTCGATCCCCTTTGAAATTAAAGCTCTGGGAGTAATCTGTCAGGAAGTCCCCAAAAGACTGAAGTGCCTTCTCCATGAGAAGGGGGTGGGGTGCGGCTCAACTTCAGCTTCCAGATCCTGTGAGACTTAACATTTTAGCTGTGACAGTTAAAGCATTTCTGTGATGCTGTCCCAGGCATCTGATACCGTCAGAGTGCTTGACTGTTACAGAAGCTGCAGACCGTCAGGGAGGAAGAGCACATGCATCGGCTCAACAGGACACTGCTACTAAAAATCTCCAAATAGAGGTGCAGGGGCACAGGAACACTACTCAAAGAAGAATCTCAGTTTAAACACATTCTACAATATAAATCAAAGGATGTTCATTATTCTCTCACACATGCTTCTGGGCTCTCTACCAACCCTGCACTGGCCTGCCATGTGTTTGCCAAAATAATGAGTAAAAACAGATTTGTTACAAGAGGGCTTTCTAGATGGGGTATCACAATATCCATCCTAACATGTCACCAAAGGATAGTGTTAGGCTATGTCTCAATTGCAATGATACACCTGCAGCTGGCCCATGCCTGTTTTCTCAGGCTAGGGATGCTGTTTAACAGTGATGCAGATGTTCAGGCTTATGCCTGTGACCCTCCCACCTTGTGAAGACCTAAACCCCAGCCCGAGCCCAGACATCTACACCACAATTAAACAATCCCTAGCCTGAGCCCAGAGAGCCAGAGTCATCTGGCATGGCCAAACACAGGTTTTGAATTGCAGCATAGACATGTAAAAAGCATTGCTATTAGTATTTTAAGTTATCCAAATAGATTGTTTTTAGAGACAGACAGTTCCTGGCCTTACTAGACTAAGGTTGTTTAATGTCTAGCCAGCAACTATGGAGCACACCAAATTGGTAACTTCTTGCCACAGATTGAACGGCACTGCAGTCACTGATGTTAGTAAGTTCTGCATTTAGAAATCAGACTTACACTGCTCACAATGTTTTAGAGAAACGGTCTCAAAGATGACAATAGTAACAATGAGATTAAGAAGTGCTCTAAAGTGGTCTTTCGGTGGCTTCTGGAACTACTGAACCCATTTTTCATTAGGAAATACATCACTGAAATATATAGCCTTTAATGTTAAAAATGCTAGTATAGAAAAATGGAGTGTACGTATTCACTTGTATCCATATTGTCTCCCATAACAGGTGGTGTAGGACTCAGGTTTACAGACAGCTTCAGAAGGTTTGCAGAAGTATATAATTTGGGTTCTTTTTTGTTGTTGTACTATGAATAAAACTCAGTGAAAAGCATTTTAAAAATCAGGCAGTATACTGGGTAATGGGCAAAAAAAGCAGTAGAAAAAAAACTAGCTGATTTAGAAACAAATGTATAATAGTGACCCCCTAAGTTATTAACTAGAAGGGAATTTTTATTTAAAATGTATTTTTAGCAGAAATTCCATGTTATTCCAATCTCAGGCATATAATTCAGTCACGCAGAGCAGTAGTTTTTGGGTGTAATTTAGTGTAATGTGTTTGAAGAACAGCTGATTTTCTATATCCTCTGCTCCCTGTCTTCAACCCTCTTCCCCTCGCCAACCTTTCTCTCCTTTTTATTTTGGGTCTGCACATCCTAAACTAAAAATTTCGGTCATCAGAAGAAGTAGGCTGTGCTCACGAAAGCTCATGATACCATCTATATGTTTTGTTAGTCTATAAAGTGCTACCAGACCATTTGTTATTTTTTTCTGTATAGACTCAATCGGCTACTCCCTTGAAGCAGTTGAAATTCGGTTGCCAGCTCCAGTTGTGAAGCTTCCTAATGCCAGGCTTCTCCGCTTACCACACACATTGTGCTAACCAGCCTAACAGCTCAACTGTTTTCTCTCCCACTAAGTACCTCACCTTCATCTCCAGCCTGAGGAGAGTTGGCAGCTGTGTCCGAGGCAGAATCTGTACAGAAAAGCAAGTTTTATAAAATCAGGGAGGTGTTCTCCACACAAATATTTTAAATAGTGAAAAGTCACAGAGATGCCAGGCATATAAAAACAATAACAACCCCAAGCAGACTGCAGTGAAATTTATATTGCCATGTACAGGACAAAACATACCAAATTGTAATGAATCAAATACGCAACAGCTCATATTCTCTCCCCAGGATATTTGAAGAAAAGTCCCTGCAAGCATGCCAGTGAAAAGACTGAATAACGACTAATTTTCTCTAATAGTTCTCTCTGGTGGGAATACTCACATATCCGCAGAACACTGAAAATCCACACGCTTCACGTGTGTTACCCTTTAATCATGTCAAGAGCTAATCCTTTCTGCTGTCCATTATCTACTCCTGCATTCGCAGCCTTGGGATAACCTTGTGACCCATGAAAATCGACACTTAAGAAACTGTTTATTCCACTGAAATGATCAGCTATTGGATGCCACAGAGGGACGGAAGATTTTCACACAGCACCCACAACCACAGCCAATATTGCCACTAGTTGTGTCACAAGTGTGTGTGGAGGCTCAAGCACATGAAAGCCACAATTCATGGTCCCACTGTGGTAAGCACTGCTGAAAAACACGAAGGTGGCCTCTGCCCTCAGCTCTCCATGCAATAATATTTCTTACCCTTAGTATAGGCCCTGTCACTCTTTTTGAGAGGAAGCAGAGGAATGGGCCAAAGACAGAGTTCAGTGGGAATCCATGGGAAAATAGAAAAGGTAGAAGGATCCATCAAAAGGCTGATATGGAGGGTGGTTTTGGAAGAGGACAATACTCCCTGCAAATAGGATGCTAGGAATTATTTAAAAAGGGATAGAAAATAAAATGAAAAATATCTTACTGCCCCTATATAAAACTATGGTATGCCCACATCTTGAATATTGCGTACAGATATGGTCTCCTCACTTCAAAAAAGATTATTTTGGCATTAGAGAAGGTTCAGAAAAGGGCAACTACAATGATTAGGGGTTTAGAACAAGTCCCATATGAGGAGAGGCTACAGAGGCTGGGACTTTTCAGTTTAGAAAAAAGGAGACTGAGGGGGGATATAATAGAGAGGTTTATACAATCATGAGTGTTGTGAAAAGTCTGAATAAAGAAAAGTTATTTACTTGTTCCCAAAATATAAGAACTAGAGGACACCAAATGAAATTAATGGGTAGCAGGTTTAACACTAATAAAATAAAATTCTTTTTCACACAGCACGTAGTCAACCTGTGGAACTCCTTGCCAGAAGAGGCTGTGAAGGCTACGACTATAACAGAATTTTAAAAAGAGCTGAATAAATTCATGGAGGTTAGGTCCATAAAAGGCTATGAGCCAGGGGTGAGGAATGGTGTCCTTAGCCTCTGTTTGTCAAAGACTGAAGAAGGCTGACAGGAGACAAATTGCTTGATCATTGTCTTCTGCTGAGAAAAGCCACTCCACGTCTCCCTAGTCTGCTGGGGGGGGGGGGGGGAGGAGGATGCTAGCTTCGTGTCTCCCTGGTCTGCTGGGGGAAAGCAGCTAGTGCGGGGTTGCCTCACCCTGTTTTAAGTAGGGATCCGATGTAAGTTGGATCCATGTAACCCGGGGACTGCCTGTATTCAGCTACCAAATAAACTGAAATCTTTTGCTGTCAGAAATTGGACACAACAACAAGATCTGTAGAGGAACTGACTCAGGTGCTCCCTCGAGTGGCATGGATATGCAGCACAATGTAGGGCATCTCTAGGTCCCTTCCACCCTCATTTCCTTCTTGCAGGAAATCCTGACAGTGGGGAAGGAAGAAAGAATGTTGAATGGACACGAGCAGCATGTCTTGAAGAATACCAGTTACACAAACACATAGCTGATTTTTCTTCTTTGAGTGATCTACCTCTTCCAGTACAACCTCTATCTGCAGCGGTATCAGCCCCTGTCAGTGGGGAGTCTGAGCTCCCCATGGACAGAGGGTGCTTCACATCCTGTGGCACAGCTTCTGTCTGTGGGGAGCTTGGATTCCGCACGTACAGGAGCTGCTGCCACCCTGCACTGTTGCTGCCGTAACAGAGGCAGTAGCGTGGGGCGGCAGGCAGCTGGTCTGTGAAGAGAGCTGGTTTTTAAACTGATACTGAGGCAGGAGCGGGGGTGGGACGGAGGAGAGGGGCACGGAGCTGCCAGGCCGATCCCTGGGATTACTGAATAGTCGTTTATTTACCAATATTTCATGCGGTTACAAGACTAATAAATTACCCGATATCTAACAACTCCCTAGTTAGCAGTGACCAGTATCTTGCTCTCATCCTTTTTGGGCCCCAGAGATTTGCCACTGCTCTCGGAAGCCCCCCTACCTGCCTCTAGTGTAGTGCCAGCTTCCAGTGCGGTGGACACAAGTCCTTTCTGAAGCCCATGTCACTTCCGGGGGTTCCAGAAGTGCACGGGCTGCTCCCCTCCCACAGCTCTGTTGCATGCTGGGGGGAGGGGACATCGGCTCTGGAGGAAGAGTGCGGTGGGTTCCCTGCGCCGCCGATGCCCGATGGGTGTGTCGAGCGCAGGGGTTTCCCTCAGCAATGAAAATATAGTTTTCCTGGGCGGAGGTGTTTGAATAAGGAGATAAAAAAGAGATGCTACTAACCATTGCATTCAGGGGCCGGCCCACTCCACTCTCCATTGACTCGATCATTCGTTGTACAATGAATGGAGGCCTCTCCAATAAGAGAGAAACCCTCATCACAGCTGTAAGTTACTGCTGAGCCAAATGCAAACTCTTCTTCACCCAGATGATTGTGGGATCCATGGGTGATATTAAGTGGTGGAAGACAAGATATTGCTGAAGAAAAGAATGTCAACATGAAATTAAAGATTACATTGACGTTGAACTGAAGAGACTTTCCACTAAGAAAGTTATTTCAGATCCTCCCAAAAGCTATTTAGCCACCCAAAAGTATATTTAATATTGTGCTTTAACAACATTTGGGCGTAAAAAGGTTTGAGACCACTGATTTAGGCACTGACATCTTTATACACACGGCATACTTCTCCTAGTTACATGTCACAGTGGGTGCCTCTGGCATCCTATTTACATATATTGTGGGAAGTCCATAGAAACACCTACACTGAGCTACCCGCAGCTTTTCTTTATCCAAGTTCTCACTTGTGCATTTTTTTTAAGGAGTTCTAACACTCCTCTGATTTGCAGCAGGGATGTGAATGGATCAATGTGGTGCTTCTTGCTCACGCTACTAACCTTTGCATTCAGGGGCCGGCCCACTCCACTCTCCACTGATTCGATCATTCGTTGTACAATGAATGGAGGCCTCTCCAACAAGAGAGAAACCCTCGTCACAGCTGTAAGTTACTGCTGAGCCAAATGCAAACTCTTCTTCACCCAGACGACTATGGGATCCATGGGAGATATTAAGTGGTGGAAGACAAGATATTGCTGAAGAAAAGAATGTCAACATGAAATTAAAGATTACATTGACGTTGAACTGAAGAGACTTTCCACTAAGAAAGTTATTTCAGATCCTCCCAAAAGCTATTTAGCCACCCAAAAGTATATTTAATATTGTGCTTTAACAACATTTGGGCGTAAAAAGGTTTGAGACCACTGATTTAGGCACTGACATCTTTATACACACGGCATACTTCTCCTAGTTACATGTCACAGTGGGTGCCTCTGGCATCCTATTTACATATATTGTGGGAAGTCCATAGAAACACCTACACTGAGCTACCCGCAGCTTTTCTTTATCCAAGTTCTCACTTGTGCATTTTTTTTAAGGAGTTCTAACACTCCTCTGATTTGCAGCAGGGATGTGAATGGATCAATGTGGTGCTTCTTGCTCACGCTACTAACCTTTGCATTCAGGGCCCGGCCCACTCCACTCTCCACTGATTCGATCATTCGTTGTACAATGAATGGAGGCCTCTCCAACAAGAGAGAAACCCTCGTCACAGCTGTAAGTTACTGCTGAGCCAAATGCAAACTCTTCTTCACCCAGACGACTATGGGATCCATGGGAGATATTAAGTGGTGGAAGACAAGATATTGCTGAAGAAAAGAATGTCAACATGAAATTAAAGATTACATTGACGTTGAACTGAAGAGACTTTCCACTAAGAAAGTTATTTCAGATCCTCCCAAAAGCTATTTAGCCACCCAAAAGTATATTTAATATTGTGCTTTAACAACATTTGGGCGTAAAAAGGTTTGAGACCACTGATTTAGGCACTGACATCTTTATACACACGGCATACTTCTCCTAGTTACATGTCACAGTGGGTGCCTCTGGCATCCTATTCACATATATTGTGGGAAGTCCATAGAAACACCTACACTGAGCTACCCGCAGCTTTTCTTTATCCAAGTTCTCACTTGTGCATTTTTTTTAAGGAGTTCTAACACTCCTCTGATTTGCAGCAGGGATGTGAATGGATCAATGTGGTGCTTCTTGCTCACGCTACTAACCTTTGCATTCAGGGGCCGGCCCACTCCACTCTCCACTGATTCGATCATTCGTTGTACAATGAATGGAGGCTTCTCCAACAAGAGAGAAACCCTCGTCACAGCTGTAAGTTACTGCTGAGCCAAATGCAAACTCTTCTTCACCCAGACGACTATGGGATCCATGGGAGATATTAAGTGGTGGAAGACAAGATATTGCTGAAGAAAAGAATGTCAACATGAAATTAAAGATTACATTGACGTTGAACTGAAGAGACTTTCCACTAAGAAAGTTATTTCAGATCCTCCCAAAAGCTATTTAGCCACCCAAAAGTATATTTAATATTGTGCTTTAACAACATTTGGGCGTAAAAAGGTTTGAGACCACTGATTTAGGCACTGACATCTTTATACACACGGCATACTTCTCCTAGTTACATGTCACAGTGGGTGCCTCTGGCATCCTATTCACATATATTGTGGGAAGTCCATAGAAACACCTACACTGAGCTACCCGCAGCTTTTCTTTATCCAAGTTCTCACTTGTGCATTTTTTTTAAGGAGTTCTAACACTCCTCTGATTTGCAGCAGGGATGTGAATGGATCAATGTGGTGCTTCTTGCTCACGCTACTAACCTTTGCATTCAGGGGCCGGCCCACTCCACTCTCCACTGATTCGATCATTCGTTGTACAATGAATGGAGGCCTCTCCAACAAGAGAGAAACCCTCGTCACAGCTGTAAGTTACTGCTGAGCCAAATGCAAACTCTTCTTCACCCAGACGACTATGGGATCCATGGGAGATATTAAGTGGTGGAAGACAAGATATTGCTGAAGAAAAGAATGTCAACATGAAATTAAAGATTACATTGACGTTGAACTGAAGAGACTTTCCACTAAGAAAGTTATTTCAGATCCTCCCAAAAGCTATTTAGCCACCCAAAAGTATATTTAATATTGTGCTTTAACAACATTTGGGCGTAAAAAGGTTTGAGACCACTGATTTAGGCACTGACATCTTTATACACACGGCATACTTCTCCTAGTTACATGTCACAGTGGGTGCCTCTGGCATCCTATTTACATATATTGTGGGAAGTCCATAGAAACACCTACACTGAGCTACCCGCAGCTTTTCTTTATCCAAGTTCTCACTTGTGCATTTTTTTTAAGGAGTTCTAACACTCCTCTGATTTGCAGCAGGGATGTGAATGGATCAATGTGGTGCTTCTTGCTCACGCTACTAACCTTTGCATTCAGGGCCCGGCCCACTCCACTCTCCACTGATTCGATCATTCGTTGTACAATGAATGGAGGCCTCTCCAACAAGAGAGAAACCCTCGTCACAGCTGTAAGTTACTGCTGAGCCAAATGCAAACTCTTCTTCACCCAGACGACTATGGGATCCATGGGAGATATTAAGTGGTGGAAGACAAGATATTGCTGAAGAAAAGAATGTCAACATGAAATTAAAGATTACATTGACGTTGAACTGAAGAGACTTTCCACTAAGAAAGTTATTTCAGATCCTCCCAAAAGCTATTTAGCCACCCAAAAGTATATTTAATATTGTGCTTTAACAACATTTGGGCGTAAAAAGGTTTGAGACCACTGATTTAGGCACTGACATCTTTATACACACGGCATACTTCTCCTAGTTACATGTCACAGTGGGTGCCTCTGGCATCCTATTCACATATATTGTGGGAAGTCCATAGAAACACCTACACTGAGCTACCCGCAGCTTTTCTTTATCCAAGTTCTCACTTGTGCATTTTTTTTAAGGAGTTCTAACACTCCTCTGATTTGCAGCAGGGATGTGAATGGATCAATGTGGTGCTTCTTGCTCACGCTACTAACCTTTGCATTCAGGGGCCGGCCCACTCCACTCTCCACTGATTCGATCATTCGTTGTACAATGAATGGAGGCCTCTCCAACAAGAGAGAAACCCTCGTCACAGCTGTAAGTTACTGCTGAGCCAAATGCAAACTCTTCTTCACCCAGACGACTATGGGATCCATGGGAGATATTAAGTGGTGGAAGACAAGATATTGCTGAAGAAAAGAATGTCAACATGAAATTAAAGATTACATTGACGTTGAACTGAAGAGACTTTCCACTAAGAAAGTTATTTCAGATCCTCCCAAAAGCTATTTAGCCACCCAAAAGTATATTTAATATTGTGCTTTAACAACATTTGGGCGTAAAAAGGTTTGAGACCACTGATTTAGGCACTGACATCTTTATACACACGGCATACTTCTCCTAGTTACATGTCACAGTGGGTGCCTCTGGCATCCTATTTACATATATTGTGGGAAGTCCATAGAAACACCTACACTGAGCTACCCGCAGCTTTTCTTTATCCAAGTTCTCACTTGTGCATTTTTTTTAAGGAGTTCTAACACTCCTCTGATTTGCAGCAGGGATGTGAATGGATCAATGTGGTGCTTCTTGCTCACGCTACTAACCTTTGCATTCAGGGGCCGGCCCACTCCACTCTCCACTGATTCGATCATTCGTTGTACAATGAATGGAGGCCTCTCCAACAAGAGAGAAACCCTTGTCACAGCTGTAAGTTACTAGTGAGCCAAATACAAACTCTTCTTCACCCAGATGATTGTGGGATCCATGGGGAATATTTGGAGGTGGAAGACAAGATATTGCTGAAGAAAAGAATGTCAACATGAAATTAAAGATTACATTGACGTTGAACTGAAGAGACTTTTCACTAAGAAAGTTATTTCAGATCCTCCCAAAAGCTATTTAGCCACCCAAAAGTATATTTAATATTGTGCTTTAACAACATTTTATTCTGAAGGTTTTCTGCTTCTAGGCTTGACTCAAACCAATATGGCCACTGCTCAAGGAGGAAGCTTCATACAACACCAGCTTTGGAGAATGACCTTGACAGAGTAGGACCCCTCCAAATGTTAGGCTCAGGAAGGAGAAACCTCTTGCCTGGCAGCTCGAGAGGTCCTACTGTCCTACCAGCAGAAAACTAAGCTAGGATGGTTTTTGAGTTGGCACCACATTCTAACTTGCACACAGCAGCATGACTGATACACTGAAAGCATCCAAGAGATCAAATTAAGGTAGGGAAAATTAATTGTGATTCATTGCAAAAGGGCCTGATATTTTAACAGGACAGATTTGGGAAGGATCAAAACTACCTGAAGTCATTATTATGCCTCTTAGGGTATGTCTAGACTACAAAGTTAGTTCGAACTTACAGACGTTAGTTCGAACTAACATTCATAGGCGCTACACTAGCGCTCCGCTAGTTCGAATTTGAATCGAACTAGCGGAGCGCTTAGTTCGAACTAGGAAAACCTCATTTTACGAGGATTAAGCCTAGTTCAAACTTACTAGTTCGAATTAAGGGGTGTGTAGACCCTTAATTCGAACTAGTGGGAGGCTAGCCCTCCCCAGCTTTCCCTGGTGGCCACTCTGGCCAACACCAGGGAAACTCAATGCCCCCCTTCCGTCCCCGGACTCCTTAAAGGGGCACAGGCTGGCTACGGTGCCCGTGCAAGCCTGCCAGCACCCAGCCAGCAGACCCTGCACCTGGCACGGCACAGGGCCACCCACCCGATGTCCCCCAGCCCACCCCCTCTTCCCGGGACCAGGCTGGCGGCTCCCGGGAGCTTGCCCGGGACCGGAAGAGGCGGGCACCTTCCTGGGCTAGTGCAGACATCGTGGATCTCGTCCACGATCTCCGCACTATGCACAGGAATGTGGCCGTCTAGGGCAGGAGAGCTGCCAGCCTGGCCACCCAGGAGCAGGTGTGCATGAAAATCAAGGGGGTCCACTGAGACCCCCGACCCTGAGCCCTGAGCTTACAATGGCCGTCCTGGGTCAGACCAAAGGTCCATCTAGCCCAGTAGCCTGTCTGCCGACAGCGGCCAACCCTAGGGATCCTGGAGGGGATGGACCGAAGACAGTGACCAAGCCATTTGTCTCCCTCTCCAGCCTTCCACAAACTTTGGGCAGGGACACCACTCCTACCCCCTGGCTAAGACTACTCCATGGACCCAACCTCCATGAATTGATCTCACTTCCCTTTAAACTCTGTTCTAGTTGTAGCCTTCACAGCCTCCTGCAGCAAGGAGTTACACAGGTTAACTATTTGCTTTGTGAAGAACAACTTTCTCTTACTAGTTTGAAGCCTGCTACCCATTCCTTTCCTTTGGTGTCCTCTAGTCCTTCTTTATGGGAACTCATGAAGAACTTTTCTGAATGCACCCTCTCCACCCAACCCCTGCTTTTAGAGACCTCTATCCTGTCCCCGCTCCATCTCCTCTTTTCTAAGCTGAACAGTCCCAGTCTCTGTAGCCTCTCTTCATCTGGGACCTGTTCCCAACCCCTGATCATGTTAGTTGCCCTCCCCTCTCTCAACCTTTCTCTTCCCCTCTCTCACCTCCTTTTCCCAGTCTCCCCCAGTTTTGTTCAATAAAGACAGAGTCAATGTTGGAAGAATCGTTATCTTTATTTTGTACATCAGGAAGGGGGGCTAGGGAAGGGTAAGTGGAAGGAGGTGAAGGAGGAATGGGGTACGAGCCCCCGATGGGGAGGACTGGGCTGGCTCTGCGGGCTTCTGGGGGTGGAAGCTCTCCTGCAGCCCCCCAATTGCCCCCTCTCCCCAGATGGCAGCCTGCGGCAAGTGCAGCCGGTCTGATGGCCGAGTGGTGTGATGTGCCCAGTGTGTGCACTCCGGGCACTCCAAGCCAGGACTGGTTTTCAAGCGGGGCACCCCTGAGAACTGTCTGTCCGGGGTGGGGGTCGGGTCCCTTTAAGTGCAGCCCTGGGCTAGCCTGAGACAGCATCTCCACGCTCTAAGTCCTCCTCTGATGCCCTGCCGGCACTGCTTCCGGCCATCCTTAAGCCCAGTTCAGGGTCCACTCTGTGTGGACATGCTAGTTCGAATTAGCAAAACGCTAATTCGAACTAGTTTTTTAGTCTAGATCCGTTAGTTCGAATTAGCTTAGTAGAGTAAGACGTACCCTCACTTAGTGTGGAGCAAGGATTACACAGATACAACAACAACAACAACAACAAGGTGCCATAAAGCATGTTGGATTCCACGTGAAAAATATAAAGGGGTTTTTAAAATGTCGATTTTTCAGGAGTCATCCAGACAACACGTTCAATCACAGTATCATTTCACTTCTTTCTCCAAACAAACAGAACCAATTTTACTGTCATTTAGATTAAACGTCAAAGTCAGAACAGACTGACTCCACTATAGCACCAGCTACACTCCCGCTTCCCCAGACATGAACTGTTCTTAAAACAATAAATCAGCTTACCTTTACAACGTGGAACCTCCTTATCCCAATCAACTCCATTTCCCCTAAGCACACACTGAGCAGAAGCTGGTCCAATCATTCTGTACCTAAAGAAAAAAGACTCAAGTTTGTTACTCAAGTGAGCAAAGAACTAGTTATCAGCCCAGAAAGATGGAACATGGTTTCTTTCAAGCAGCAGGTGGAGACAAACCACTGGAAAAGGGATCCACTTAAAACTATCGGACCCAGGAACGCTAAGGCCGGGTCTACACTACACACATGGGTCAGTGTAACTTTGTCGCTCAGGGGTGTGAAAAATCCATCCTCCTAGGTGACAGTTATACTGGCCTAACCCCCCATGGAAACCATGCTATGGCAACAAGAGAACTTCTCTCATCAGCACCTCTCGTAGAGATGGACAGCTAGGCTGATGGACAGGCTTTCCATTTCCTATAGGGGCATCTTCGTCTATATCCGTACGGTGGCACAGCTGTATTTGAGGACCGAGCCCTAAGTCGTTAAAGGCGACAAAGGGCTCTAAATACAGTGACCATCTTTTCTGAACCAAAAATGGGGACACATCAGCCCTGCCCCCGATCCTATTAGCCATACCCCGGACTCCTTATGGCCTTTCCACCTGCCACAGGAAATCCCATCCGCGGGAGTAGTACTTCCAGGATCAAGACAGACACGTGACCGGAAGTAAAGGATGTCGTGTGACCCTTCTGAGAACTCCTCCCACAGTCCTCTACCAACAGGGATGGGATTGTCCTCGTAGGAGCCCCTCATGAAACTAATACTCAAATTGCATTAATCCAGGCCCCAAACCTTGAAGCCCAGGACATTCCAGTGCTACGGATCTAACCTCGATTCAAGATGAGATCCAGGATCCTATTCCTTTCCTGTGTAGATTCAGCCCCATTGGACACGTGGCCTGGGAGTCACCCAGAACTATCCCACGATTTTCTTAGCCCTCTTAACAGACGATGCTTGCCGGTTCCAATTAACTGGGGTTCGAAGGGGACTGGAGCAGCTCCCCACCTGCTGCGGGCAGGGGACTGCTCCCACCCCGCAGAGCCCTGCTGCAGACGGGGTTTGCTCTCATACAGAGCAGCCCCTTTCTGTGAGGGATTTGGGGATCCCACAGGCAGGGACTGCACCAGTGTCTGGAGCAGCCTCTCTTCATGGGCAGTGCAGCCTGCAGTGGCCAGGGGCTGCCCCAGAGGGACCTGGGAGCCAGCAGCAGGCCCAGCGTGACCCAACATTAGCCAGTGAACTGATTATTGGGAATTTACCTCCCTAGTGAGATGCCTGCAACTGCGTTTTTTGAAGTTACTGGAAAACCATCCCTAACAATTGCCAAAGGAGCCCACTTCCCAACCTGCGTACAAAGGGCCTGATGAAATTTATACTTCAAGCTCAGACTGGGCCCAAAACAATCTGTTGACATCACCCAGGAAGATCCAGTTCACATTTAGTCACCCTTCAAAAACTGCCTGATAGAAGCGATCTGTGAGGAAAATTGGAGAGACTCTGAATTGACTTCTCCTGACAGCCTTGGCCTGGACATTCCCCTCACACCTCACCCCATACACCCTTGGGATTACAATCTCTGAGGCTTGGACAAGATCCTTAAATATGGGATACAGAAAAACCAAACTCTGCACAACACCTGCACCCACGTCATTTGTGAGCCCAAGCAAAGCAATCCATACAAGTAGCAGGGAGGGCTTAGGGCTGTTTAAACTGAGTACACTTCTGCCACAGGAACAAAGGGTAAAAACTGGCCAGGAACGACTTCAGGCTGGAAACTCCATTTCTATCTATCCAAAGGGTGAGGTTTAGGAACAGTCACCAATGATATCTGTGGAGGCAACCAGCTTCATCTGTGAGAGTGCTTAGCTTGTGGGTTCTCCCTCAGGCTCGATGATTATGTGCAGTTGGCAAAAATTCTCTCCCAGATCAAATTGGCAATGACATTGGGATTTCCTGCCCCCCGTCCTCTGCCCTTTCCTCTGTAGCATGAGAATGTAGATCACTTGCCACGATTACTCTCAATTCATTGTTTCCCCATCTTGATACTAAGGCTCAGGGCTCCCCATGGCAAGTAGATTACACCCCGAAAGAGCCGGCACGGAATGATCTGCATGTGCGGAGAGCACAGAACCGCGTGGCTGGAGAGCCCTGCTAATACTGACTTCTATAGGGGAGGGACAAAGATTTGTTTTCATGGAGCAGGAAGAGATCTGCTTCTACCGGGTGCTACCTCTTACAGGCAACATTCAGCCACTAGCTCCCAGACAGAAAGCCCTGCAACAAGGGAGAGACGGCACGAGTCAGTGAGCACCGCGTAACCCCTGAGGTGGGACACTCGCTCTCTCATGACCTCACACCTGCTGGATGGTCTCCTGAGGCATCTAGGTTAGGATTTTTAAAAGAGCCTGAGCAAGCTAAGCTTCCCATCTCCCACTGAATGACAGCTGTAGCTGGATATCTCTCTCCTTTTGACTCCTTTGGCAAAAAAAAAATCACAGCTGTAATTCTTCACCAGGGCTCAGCCCATAGCTACAGATTCATGGCACAGCACCCACTGATGCTCTTGCAATTAAAGTAGGCTTTCTAGCTTTGTTTTACCAGACATCAGCAGTTTCACACCACTCTAGGCTCTGTTAATCAGCCAAAATCACCAATTTGGCACTCACCCATCATCACATGAGAAGCTGACTGTTGCACCAAAGTGGAGATCGAATAATTCAACTCTGCCGTTTTCTACTTCTAATTGTCTACATGGTTTTCCTGGAAGAGAACAAGAGTAGTACTAGCGTTAACCCATTATCTTAAGAGGAAAAAAAAGGGGGGGGGGGAGATATGCTGATTTGCAACTCTTAACGTAGTGAATACCATGGCAAATCAAAGTCAATGGTCTCAGCACCAAAAGCTAAAGACATGAATGAAAAAGTCACAACTGGATGTTTACAGATAAAGAGAAGATTTAAGGTTAATTAAGAACAATAAGAAATAAGGGTGTGAACAACTAGTTGATTAGCCGATGAGCAACCTCTTATCGGATAGCGGACATATTAGTCAACTAGTGGCTCATCCCACTTGCTGCCTCTATCAGAACAAGGCGGGGGGGTGGAGTTGAGAGGGGACTGTTGCTCCACCTCAAAGGCGGAGGCATCCTTATCAACTAATCAAATAGCCAATTAATCTAAATTTAACATCCCTAATCAGACATCTTGGAAGAATACAATACAACCGTATTCACACTCCAAAGAGTGCTATAATGATCGTTTTACAAAGCATGCCTTGTGAGATATCATCTAAAAGTTGATAATTTACTGGTGAATATCTTCCTGCTAAAATGTGTGGCAACGCCCTATGCAAACGTAGAACAGTAATTATATAACATTGCAAACCACAGCAGAAATTGGCAAACCAGTCTCCCTTCAAGGAATCTCTGCTCTGCTTTATTTGCCATTAAGCAGTAACAGTCAACAATCCAAAAACAAAAAGGTGAAAAAAAGCCAGAGGAAAAATCTTTCCCCATTCACTGTCTCCAGAATGTCAGCTGGGAATTAGAGATGTGAAATCCTGCTAAAACATTAAGTTTAAGTGGCTAAATGGAGTGGGCAGACTGGAGTCACCGCTCCATCACAGTCAGACTGCGCTGGACCGGGCCTGCTGCTGGAGCAATCCCTGAGTGGCCCTATCCGTGGAGTGCTGGGCCTAGGCCCCCTGCCATCCACAGAGGACCCCACGAGGCTGGAGCAGATCCCGGCCTGCAGAGGCTGGGTGGAGAAAGAGTGCGGCGGGTTCCCTGTGCCACCGATGCCCGATGGGTGTGTCGAGCGCAGGGGTTTCCCTCAGTAATGAAAATATAGTTTTCCTGGGCGGAGGTGTTTGAATAAGGAGATAAAAAACAGATGCTACTAACCTTTGCATTCAGGGGCCCGCCCACTCCACTCTCCATTGACTTGATCATTTGTTCTACAATGAATGGAGGCCTCTCCAATGAGAGAGAAACCCTCGTCACAGAAGTAAGTTACTGCTGAGCCAAATATAAACTCTTCTTCACCCAGACGATTGTGGGATCCATGGGTGATATTAAGAGGTGGAAGACAAGATATTGCTGAAGAAAAGAATGTCAACATGAAATTAAAGTTGAACTGAAGAAACTTTTCCCTAAAAGTTATTTCAGATCCTCCCAAAAGCTATTTAGCCACCCAAAAGTATATTTAATATTGTGCTTTAACAACATTTTATTCTTAACATTTTATTCTTTTAGTCTTGACACAATCCAATATGTTCACTGCTCAGGGAGGATGCTTCATACAACACCAGCTCTGGACGATGACCGTAACAGAGTAGGGCCCTTCCGAGAGTTAGCCTCAGGGAGCAAAAACCTCTCGCCTGTCATCTCAAGAGGTCCTACTGTTCTACCAGCAGAAAACTAAGCTACGGTGGGTTTTTAGTCAGCACCACAGTCTAGCCTTAAATTAAAAGATGTGACATTATGAGAACCAAGATTATTAGAGAAACTAAAAAGTGTTAGTGCTGCATGTGCATCTCTAAGCTTTAGGTCAGCCATCTATAAATTCCTTCCACCCTCAGTTCCTCACCCTCACCGGGGAAGGAAGAAAGGATGTTGAATGGATACGAGTAGCATATCTTGAAGAATACCAGTTATACAAACACATAGCTGACTTTTCTTCTACTGAAACTACTAAGTTTGCCTGACCTTCACAAGTGGGAAGCTGAGTCCAGGGGTTTCCATTTAGCACACATTGGATGAAATTCCGCCCACGTAATTTGAACCTATTAAAAAAAAAAGAGAGAGAGAAAGTTTCATACCTAGTTTTCTAATTTCTCATGGGACAGTTCAGAACTTTCTGCTAGTAAGCCATCATCTAAAGTCATTCCTGTTGTTAGTACCAACATGATTCCCAGAACCAAGGAATACTCAGAAGTTTACACCAATTTAGAAGAAGTAAAAACTTGAACCTAAGATTGCAGAGACCATGCAAGCAGGTGAAATCCTTCACCTTATAACCTTTGCTGGCTAGATGCTTGGAACTCTCTGGGCAATATCTTTGTTAAACCTTAGCAAATGAAAACAAATACGTTTCCCTTCTGCACATTTTTTCTCTGCTTATTTCTTACCTCTTAGTAGTTGGAAAAAGAACCTGTAAACCTCATTTGTTGAGGAATAAGGGTTCTTGTGCAAAAGGGTTTTTTTGTGCAAAATTGACGCATCTACACTGCTTTTTTTGCGCCAAAATGTCTTCCGCAAAAAGCAACGGAGCAGAATATGCTAATGAAGTATGAGAAGTTGCTAATGAGCACTTCATATGCATTGCCTCTTCTGCAAAAAAGAGGCAGTGTAGACGTAGTCTTGGAGAGACTTCTAGTTCATTCTTGCACAAGGGCACACATGAAAATCATTTACAGCCAGGAGGCTACTGGTTTTCTCCCAACTTAAAACTTAATCTTATAACAAGTGCTGTCTTGCTACCGCCACTCTTTCAGAACTTGAAAATATTAAATGGCTTAACCTCATCAGCCCACTTAAACCCAAAGCTGTCACTGACAGGTGCAATTCCGAGGGTTGCCACTCCTGTACTCTTCTTCAAAAGAAAACGTCAAGTATCAGAATTGCTTGGGCATTCTTGCAGGTGCAACCCAGACATAGTATTGCCTACAGGAAAAACCACTGGGACACAGGAAACTTGGATTGCATTTTCATTTCTGTGTCTGGTCTGTGGGTGACCTTTGGAAATCACTTCCCTTCTGTGCTTTTATTTTCCCATCTGCAAAATGGGCTTAATAATACTGTCCTACTTTGCAGAGTGCTTTAATATCTGATAACAATTACTTCTCGTTACATCATCTGGAAAGTAGGCCAATTACTAAAATACTCTAACCCCAAATTCTGTGACATACAATCATAGGACTAGAAAGGACCCGAAGAGGTTTTCCAATCCAGTCCCTGCACTCAGACAGTACTAAATATTATGTAAACCAGACTATACATGGATTGTCTAATTTGGTCTTTAAAATCTTCTTCGACAGAGATTCCAGAACTTCCCAAAGCAATTTATTCCATAACCAAGCCTCTTATTCATTATGATCCCAATACAGGGAAATGAACCCTTGCAGCCTACAAATATCACCTATATGTGGGATGGAGTGAAAAACAAAAATAGATCTAGCTATATATTTAGAAATGTGCTTGTCTGTCTGTCTACTTGTGAGTCCATTTGTTCAAGAATTCATCCTAGCTAGGACTACCAAATTTGGTAGGCAGCTTCCTCTTACCCTAACTTAAAGTAAGGTCAGGGCTTGGCTGTGCCAAGGAAATGGGAAGTACCCAGGAATGGAACTGTTTTCCATATCATGAAGAGGGAGCAGGCAGAGAGAAGAGTGACTCAAAAGGAAGGGACGAGAAGATGGATGCGATACGGAGAGTGGCCACAGGGGGCAGTGAGCACAGGGGAGAGTTATATGCCGAGTGGTCACTGGGGAGCACCCACATGCCCAAGAGTGGGAATAGCAGAATGGGTAAGTAGCCCTGCTATCTCAAACCCTTCTCTCTCCCATCCCAGCCTTTGGCAGCAGTGCAGGGTGGTCTGGGAGGAGACAGGTGGACAGGGGACCTGGCAGGAAACTGGCAGCCCCTGGTGGCAGGAAGAGGGAAAGAAAATCCTCACTAGCCAGGGGCAGCAGAGAAAGTCCTGCCAGATGGGATCCCCACCCCACCCACCCTGAGCTCCTGCTCATGCCCCAAACCTCACTCTTCCACCACCACCCCCAACTCACCAACCTCCTTCCCTGCCCACTGCACATCCCCAGGGCCCTGCCTTGACTCCTGAATCACCGACACAACCAGTCCCCCACTCTGAAGGACCCAAGGAACACCAAGTTAGTTTTTAATATTAATTAAAAAGACCACATCCATGCTCCTGCGACATGCTTCCCTGGTCAGTTACTCTGATGTCCAGGAACTATCTGCTCAATCCAATTAAATTAGAACCCAGTCACCTCTTATGGTCGTTTTTTCCAACAGCATCTGGAACAAATTATACCACATCTCATGGTATCAAGCGGCACTTGCTTCCTCCCAACTTCATCTGTCAGCTGAAGGACCGAGGGATCATGATCCAAACCTGGTCAACTCCAGTTTGAAGCTGACACTTTTTCAATAGGTACCTCAAGCCAGGACAGCAGTCCTGTAGCAGCCCTCAGAGTGTGTTATTACATTGGATCAGAACTTATACTATTAATGTTATAGTGTTCAGCTGTAGTACAACACCCAAGTAAGCTCTGTGAATTAATCAGCACTGGTTGCCCAACACTTACCCATGGTTACAAGTTATGTTTACTCTTGTACCAAACAGGTAATCTGTTCCATCAACAACTCTGCCGTTCTTTGGTCCTTCTGGAGCAGGACAAGATTTCCCTAACAAAGAACAAGGTCAGGGTAAGAGTGTTAGATTGATGCAATGATCCCGAACACACTCAGAGGACACTATGGCAGGGAGGGGCCAACTAGGGCTTACGAACTGCATGTGGCTCTTTCATAGTTCAAGTGCCACTCCCGTTCCAGACTGGTAGGGAATGGAAGAGCGTGGGGACCGCAGCACTGGATCAGAGAGCTGTGGTCGGCATTTTGGAAGGAAGTCTCAGGGTTTCAGTCAAAGCAGTGCTGAAGAATTGAGCCAGCACAAGTGCCTCCTACTCCAGCTGTCAAACTTCTCATGACTGTTGTAAGCAGCTTCAGTGAACGGCATGTTTGGTAAAGTTGCCACTCTTGGCCTATGGCAATGGGAGACTAGCAATCCAGCTACTTCCCTCTCCTCGCTGGTTATTATTCCTACTTAACTGCTTAACACAAAACACTCTTAATTGCTCACACGGGGCCTGTCGCACAATGAAAAGAGAAAAGTGACACAAAGACACCCACTTGTACAGAATTCAGGAGATTCCGACCATGTTACATTCTCAAGACAAGTGGCACTGGGCATCAGTTCGGTCGGCTCATAACCTGGGCGACAGACATAAGTCACAGTGGTCCCTGGGGGATAGTAGCTCTTCATTTCATCTTCCTTACTTACGGCAGCAGATCTAAACCTTGGTGGGACACCACAGCTACCTAGCAATAAAAAAAAGAGAGAATCTGAAGGATTTAGCTATATAGAGATGCATAAAAATGGTACTTTTAACATCGTATTTATAGGTAAATAAAAAACTGTAAGTGGGCAGAGCTCTCACATCTAACACAAGAGTTCCAAACTGGGAACAGATACCCTGCCTCAGAAATCTATGATTTAGAGACATCAGCAGCCATTACAATACAGCCACAGAACAGCACAGGACCTTGACAGAAGGATACTTTACAAAATATGTCAGCAAAGGGAGAATTTTTAAAAATTACTTTTAAGGCAGAGGCAAGCTACCAGGACAAAGTCGATGCTGTGCCAAGCAGCGGGCAATACATACTAATGAGTAGAATAAGAAAAGGAAGGAGCTAAGAGAGAGGAGACATTAATAGATTAAAGCATGTAGAAAGGGAAAGATTCTCCTATGCTCCTCAACTGCATCTCTCACCAAACATTCTGCTTACAACCACTGCACGGGAGTCTTCTTCAGCTCTAACCCCATGATCCCCTCCAGTCTGGGCCCTCCCTCTCCACTTCACTGGAATCTCCACAATTCCCAGGGCCTCTCCCCAACCCTACCCTTCTTGACTTCTTGTAATCCCGTCATCTTCTGGCTTTTGTAACTCCAAGCTCAAAGTTTTCCTCCTGGCAATTCCATATCTTATTTTCAGGCCCAGTTTCGTGGATCCTCTGGTACCACCTGCCGCACTCTCTGGGATACCAACAGCAAGCGTCAGCCTGAATTTTCTCCTTGCACCACCCTCTTTTCCTTGCCATTTTCCTCTCCTCTGGTATTCCCTCACCTTGTACTGTGAAAACGGTTCTTTGAGGTGTGTGTCCTTGTGGATGCTCCATTGTAGGTGTAGATGCACCTCTGCGCCTCTAATTGGAGATTTGTGGTAGCAATATCCATTGAGGTAGCGCATGTGCTCTCCCTTCCTTGAGGCTATCTAGCACTGTGTGGGTGGAAGCCCCTCGCTTCCTTCTCTGCTGCACAGCCCTACACTGAACTCCAAAGCAGAAGGGAGAAGGACCGGTTCAGGAGCACCCATAGGGACACGTATCTCGAGCATGCATCATTACTGCACAAGGTGAGTTTTTTCCTCCTTTTTTGGGTAGTGTCCCTACGGGTGCTGCACTGTAGGGGACTCCCAAATAGAGTTGGGAACAGCCTTGACACCTCTCCTTCCTCAATATCCTCACTCATCTGTTGATCTTCATGTTAACCTGGATATAGAGATCCTCAGGGGACAAAATGTCTTTTTATTGCACAAGGGGTCGATCACTCCCAATTGGAGCCTCTAGGTAATATTCTAATAGAACTAGCAATAGACAGGTAAATCGTTTCTGAGACATTTGCCTTTTGGTGCAGTAAAGCTATCTGAGCATCCACAGGCCAGAAACACGTGCAGTCAAAACACAAATGTAAAACTACTTCCCATGCCTGCTAATCTAAACCGTGCCTTCTTGACTCAAGCACAAGTCCTCTCACTGACAGATGCTCCCAGATCGCTTTGCAACAGAATTCTTGAATGAACAGGTTAATTGCATATTGTCATTTGTCACTGATCTAGGGAGGAACTGACCTATTCAGTGGGGAAAATCTTATATTTCCACCAGTGAAAGGTGTTCTGAGTACGTTTGCTCCAGAGAAGATAATATACTTACGACCACAAAAGATTCCATTGAGTCTCCACTGTGAGTTTGCAAGGCAAACGGCGGTGTCCGGCTTCCCAGGGATTTTAACTGAGCCATTGATGCACTTGTATTGCACTACTGATTCCACAGGAAATCCCCCTGTGCGAGTATCAAGAGGGATGGCATTTTCCCGTGTTGGTAGGGCCCCACAATCACCTATCAGAAAAACATAAGAACATATTAATGTTAACAGGAGATATTTCTTTTAAATAACGTCAGACTGCTACCTTTGTTGAAAACCCTGATATGCCATAGATGTTACAGGGATCTGCCATGGGCCAGGTGAGCCCTATTGTGAGCGATACCTCCGGTTTTCCAATAGTTTATGAGAACTGACATGCTTCCCACAGCAGGGGGGTTAAACTCCAGGTTAATCATCACTGCTGTGCTAGATGGTCAAGTTATCTAAGCAGCAATTAGCCTAGCCAGAGCAATCATGCTGCAAAAGAATGGTGGATGCCTCTGATAGAGGCAGCAGCACAGAGAATGAGGGGGACAGGGAGACTGCTTTCAAGCAGGCATGCCAGCTCCGCAGACCTGTCTACCACCTCTTGCAGAGACAGTGGTGGGGAGGGGAAGAGCTGGTGCTCAGGGGAGCCAACTTGAAAGTTGGTTCCATCCAGCACTGGTTCTGCGGTGCCACTTGTTTCCCGCTCCGCCCCACAGCCTCTATCAAAGGCAGCACTGCCAGGAGTAGGAGGCAGGAGAGACAGTGGTGAAGGCCCAGGCAATGGCCCCTGTCCAAGGGGGATCCAAGCTTCATGTGGACAGGGGCTGCTGCTGTGGAGCAGCTTCTGTCCAGGGGAAGCCTGGCACTAGTATAGGGGCTGCTGTCATCCCACTCTCCTGCCTATCAGACATAGCAGTGTGGGACAGCAGGCAGGATCCAGTTTGTGGTTTTTAAACCCGCTCTCCTCGCGGACCAGCTCCCGCCTGCCACCCCGCACTGCTGCCTCTGATAGAAAGGCAGCACTGTGAGGTGGCAGCAGGCTTCCTGGGAGTGGTACAGGGAGTGCACTGGCTGTCGGCTCAGCCCCAGGGACTAACAAATAGTTGTGCAATCATTAAATTTCATGCAGTTATACGACTATTCAATTACACAATATCCAATATCCCTACTTTTAGTTGGGGAGTTTTAGGGATGCCTGCGATTGTTTTCAGCATAGACCAGTGGTCCCCAACACGGTGCATTTGTCTGCACCTGCCAAGTACTCAGGGCTGGCCTGGCCCCGGGCACATGGCGCATGCGCAGTGCCGAAGCCGGCCCCGGGCGCATGGCGCACTGTGAGTGCCGGCCCCGGGGACGCCACGGATTGACCGCCCGCGCTCTGGGCACGCGGTGCATGGGGGGAGCGCAGGCCCCGGGCGCGCGATGCTTGGTGGGGTGAGCACCAGCGCCAGCCCCGGATGCACGGTGCTTGCAGGGTGCGCCGGGCGTGCAGCACCTGGAGAGCGCCGTTCCCCGGGCGCGCAGTGCTTGGGGGTGGGGGGGAGAGAGAGACCGAGCGCCAGCGCCAGCGTCGGCCCCGGGCGCGTGGTGCTTGAGGGGAGAGCGCCGGCCCCGGGAATGCGTCTATGGGGGGGCCCCGCCCCCGGGAATGTGGCTATGGGGGGGCCCCACCCCCAGGCGCCCGGCCGGCGAACGGCCACACCCCCTGGTGCCCGGCAACCCCAAATGGTTGGGGACCACTGGCATAGACTGTATATAAAAACAAATTTTGCAAAAGAGAAGATCATGAGTTCACTCATGTCACTGTTCTGAAAAGCATGCGAACAGCCAGGCCCCTCACAGCAGGACATCAGATGCCTCAAGGTGACTAGAATGACTTTTTCAGAGTTAGTATCTGACAAACCAGGCTAAAAGCAAAGAGGCCCGATCCCAGAATTGCTCCTCCTCTCTCCTACAAATATTTCAAAACTCTGCCTCCTAACATACAAGTGAAAGTACCACTGAAGAATGCAGTTATGAAAGGAGACTTAAGGAGCTTGGCTTGTTTACCTTAACCAAAAGAAGGCTGAAGGGGGACATGATTGCACTCTTTAAATATATTAGAGGGATAAATACCAGGGAGGGAGAGGAATTATTTAAGCTTAATACCAATGTGGACACAAGAACAAATGGATATAAGTTGGCTAGTAGGAAGTTTAGACTTGAGATTAGACGAAGGTTTCTAACCATTAGAGGAGTGAAGTTCTGGAACGGCCTTCCAAGGGAAGTAGTGGGGGCAAAAGATCTATCTGGTTTCAAGATTAAACTAGATGGGTTTATGAAGGGGATGGCTTGATGAGATAACATGATCTTGGTAACTAATTGATCATTCATTATCAGTGGGAAATAGGTCAATGGAGGAATGATAGGAGTTACTATAGAGAACTTTCTGGGTGTCTGGCTGGTGAGTCTTGCCCACATGCTGAGGGTTTAGGTGATCGCCATATTTGGGGTTGGGAAGGAATTTTCCTCCAGGGTAGATTGGCAGAGACCCTGGAGGTTTTTTGCCTTCCTCTGTAGCATGGGGTACAGATCACAGCTGGAGGATTCTCTGTATCTTGTGGTCTTCAAAGTATTTGAAGGCTTCAATATCTGAGATATAGGTGAGAGGATTATTCTAGGAGGGGTGGGTGAGATTCTGTGGCCTGCGTTGTGCAGGGGGTCAGACTAGATGATCATAATGGTCCCTTCTGACCTTAAAGTCTATGAGTCTATGAGCTTACACAAACAATAATATCAATAATTGTACTCATAAGGACATAAGAATGGGTCAAACTGGGTCAAACCAACGGTCCATCTAGCCCAATATCCTGTCTGCCGACAAATGCCACAGACTAGTGGTCCCCAACGCGGTGCCTGCCGGGCCATTTCTGTGCGCCCGTCAAGTGATTGGGGCCAACCCCGCCCCTGGGTGCATAGCATATGGGCAGCACTGACCCATGGCACACAGCAGAGGAGCGGCGCCAGCCCTGGGTACGAAGTGCGTGGGCAGCCCCGCCCTCGGGCAGCTGATGTGTGGGCACCCTCCTGGGCAACCAGTGGCCCCAAAAGGTTGGGGACCTCTGCCACAGACGGAGGGAACACAGCAGGTAACCCTCACACGATCCGTCCCCTTTCAACCATTTCCAGACAGACAGAGACCAGGGACACCATTCCTACCCATCCGAGCTAACAGCCATTGATGGCCCTAACCTCCATGAATCTCTCTAGCTCCTTTTTGAACCCTGTTAAAGTCCTAGCCTACTCATGTTATTTTCCTTAATATTTCTTGGGACTACAGAGTGCAAGACGTGTCCTGGCATACTATGAATTCCTAAATCTATTCCTATGCACAACAGTCAGGACGACAGCAGTTTTAGAGCTGGCTAATTTTTGGCTCAATCAGCATGTCTGGAGTGCAAGTCACAAGAGGAAATCCCCTGGCAAAGAGCCATCTCATGAGCATCAAATGTGAACAAACTCTGGTCTCCAATATTCTCTAAAAACAGCCTCTGATCCCACCTGCCCCCTTAACTATTGCCCCATGGACCATCCTCCCTTTGCTTCTAACGTCATGGAACCGGATGCTGTTCATTCCACCCTCTCTTCTCATTCGAGCAGGGATCATTCGTGGAGAGCCAGCTGTTTATCCTTTTCTATTTGGCAGCTGAGATACACAAGGACCTAATGCTGGGCAGCACAGCTAGAGCACAGCCCAGCCTCAGATGAGCTAGGGATATAAAATCCCATTTAACCAGTTGAACAAGACGGGCAACTGGGGGGAAAGGGGAGTTTCAGCCTGGCTGGGCTGGGGCATCCCTGCCAGAGATGGGCCGGAGCGGCTCCCCCAGGGCAGTCAGAGGCTGCTCCAGCCCAACCAGAGCAGTCCCTGCCTGCGGGACCCCCAGTCCCTGCTCCAGCGTGGCTGTGGGCAGGTCAGACGGGCTGCTCTGGATGATGAGGGCAGCTCCTGTCCGGGCGGGGCCCCACCTGTTAACCCGCAGGCGGCACTCGGTTAACCAGTTAACCTGTCTCGCCCCTAGGATGAAGGGGGCCTCGATCCCGCAGCTACCCAGGGCAGCACCTTTGCAGCCGCGCCCCCACCAGGAGCGAACCGCTCGAAGGGGCGGCCCCTTCCCCGGCCGGAGCAGCAGCTCGGCGCAGCCCCAGGGCTGGTCTCCCCCAGAGCAGCGCTAGCGGCCAAGCGAACCTGCCTGCTCCGCAGCCCTGCGGGTCCCAGCTACCCGCACCGAGCCCTGCTGGCATCGCGCCCTGACTCACCGCGGGCCCCGGGCAGGGGCAGCAGCAGCAGCAGCGCCAGGAGCCCGCGGGCGCCGGGCGGGCAGCGCGGATCCGAGCCCATGACCGCTCGCTCCGCTTCTGTGCGCACCGCGGCCGGGGGGTCCCGCAACTCGCGTGACGGCGAGGAAAGGGGGCGGGGCTGGAGCCGGGAAGGGCTGAATGACCGGGGGGGGGGGGGGGGGGCTAGAAGAGGAGGCGGGGTCTGAGTCCCGGGGGCGGGGCTTTTGTTCCTGCTGGGCATCCACATACTGTCTGGGGGGTGGATCCGGAGTTATTGGTTGTCTCAGGGGATCAGCAGTGAGCCCGTGTCCAGGGATGCGTGGGAACCTGCCCAAGCCCACACGTGGAGGGGAACCAGCTCACTCCCCCCTTCCCCGCATGTGTGTTGCTGTGGGACATTACACAGAGAGGCGGGGCAGCTGCGAAGGGAACAGGCGGTGGCTTTGATCCTTTCTTGCTTTTGGTTATTCAGGTGTAAGACTGTAAGTCTACGTCTACCCTCGCGGCTTCTTGCGCAAGAACGCAAGAAAACGTCCACACTGCCATGTGCGAGCTGTGCTTTTGCGCAAGACCGCCCATGGAAGGCTGCATCTAGACTGGCATGATTTGCAGAAATACTTTTAACGGAAATTTTTTTCCGTTAAAAGTATTTCCGCAAAAGCGTGTCTAGATTGGCAAGTGCCTTTGCTTAAAATATTTGCTTTTACACAAAAGCATCCGTGGCCAGTCTAGACGCAATTTTGTGCAAGAAAGCCCCGATTGCCATTTTAGCCATCGGGGCTTTTTTGCGCAAAACAGTTCTTCCCTATCTACACTGGCCCTCTTGCTCAAGAGGGCTTTTTCCCGAGCAGGAGCATGAAAGCATTTATGAAAGAAGCACTGATTTTGTACATTACAAAGACAGTGCTCTTGTGCAAATTCAAGCGTCCAGTGTAGACAGCTGGCAAGTTTTTGCACAAAAGTGGCTGCTTTTGCGCAAAATCTTGCCAGTCTAGATGCACCCGAAGTGTGGACGCTTTCTTGCGGAAGAATGCTCTGATGGGCATTTTAGCCATAGGGCTTTCTTGCACAAGAAATCCCTGCTGAATGTCCACACTTCCCCCTTCCGCAAGAGCTCTTGCGCAAGAGGGCTTACTCCTGTCAAAAAAGAGTGTAGCTCTTGTGCAAGGTGCCCCCTCTTACCACGCTGTAAATTTACTTGAGCAAGAGCGGGCAGGCAGTGTGGACGCTCTGCAGATTCTTGCGCAAGAATGGCTGTACTTGCACAAGAAGCTGCGAGTGTAGACATAGTCTAACAGTTCCAGTCCTCCCTGGATTTCCCTTTCAGTCTGTATCTCTGAGTACACCAGCCTTCCCTTCCTCTGCTACTGGGAGTCTCCTTCTTGGACCTTACCAGAACTGTTTCTTTCAAGAGATGCAAAAAACATTGTTTGTGCTACCTTATTCACTTGTGCCTAATTCACTTCTATTCTTTTTTTTCTTTTTTTTTTTTCCTTTTGAGAACATGCTGGATGGCACTGTTACTGCAGTAAGTCAAGAGAATCAGAAGGGGGCAGTTTAGATAGGGAACCTGGACATCTGAATTCTAATGCATCTCCTATATTTTCTGTGACAAGGGTGGGGCTCAAGTAGAAGAGGAAATTATCCCATAACACCTGGTCCATTCCACACTGTTGTGTTTTGTTTCTGATCCAACATGGTTCAACACATATCCATCCTGACATAAGTATTAAATAGAGACTGCAGGATTTGGCCAAGGTTTATTAGTTTCCCTTTTCTGAAAATGATTCTCTGTAAAAATCGATTCACATGTTGAGTCATTAAGATTGAAGGAAATGTTGTATTGCACCAAAATATGTGCATGACAAAGAGGTAACTCACAAAACTGTTTTCTGTGCAGCTGCTCTGTGAACTTCACCCACATCTCTAGGGAAGTAGCCTTCATCAGCCTGAAATTCTGCCTCACATGTTGGTCAGTACCACCATTCTTTTGTACCAGCCAGAGCTGCTTTGTCAAACTCAGAAAAGGGTGTTCAGTGAAGTGAAGCTGCTCCTGAAAAGCTTTATGCACAGTTAGTGTCCCACAGTTATCCTTCTCTTCCCAACTTGCCTCACAGTGCAGAGGCTGGCCTCCAAGCCATCCAGATTTATGATTCCAAATACATGTTGTGCCATGAGCAGGGGCAATCCAGACAAGAGAGGGCAATATCACCCCTGTCCTGCAAATTTGGATGCTCTACAATGTCTGATCGCTGTAGCCCCCACCTGAGCTATCTATAAGTATGTATATATATGAGTTATTCCTCCTGGGGCTCTAAATCGAGATAGCATGTCTACATTAGGGAAGCCTGTTGGACTAATTTTGAGGCTTTCCTCCAGCATAGATGTGCTAGTTTTAAATAAATTATTTAAGAATAACTATTCTAGAATAACTAATTCTGAAATAAATGTGCAGTGTAGATGTAGCCAGAGACTTGGGGTATTTACCCCTCACTTCTATAGTTCATTTCTGCCTTGAAAATACAAGCCTTTGCCATGAGAGCAATTTCTAGTACAAGCTCTTTCCATCTGAGAGCCAGGCAGCATGAAGTCTCCTGGGCTGTGTCTAGACTGGCATGATTTTCCAGAAATGCTTTTAATGGAAGAGTTTTCTGTTAAAAGCATTTTCGGAAAAGAGCATCTAGATTGGCACGGGCGCTTTTCTGCAAAAGCACTTTTTGCAGAAAAGCGTGCCAATCTAGACACTCTTTTCCACAAATAAGCCCCGATCACCATTTTTGCGATTGGGGCTTTTTTGCGGAAAACAAATCTGAGCTGTCTACACTGGCCCTTTTGCACAAAAGTTTTGCGCAAAAGGACTTTTGCCTGAATGGGACCAGAATAGTATTTCCGCAAGAAGCACTAATTTCTTACAATAAGAAGTCAGTGCTTTTGCAGAAATTTAAGCGGCCAGTGTAGACAGCTGGCAAGTTTTTCCAGAAAAGCGGCTGATTTTCCGGAAAAACTGCCCAATCTAGACACAGCCTTTGGTAACAGCACTTAGTTTGTTCTGATGAAAGTCTGACAACGATTTATCCTGCTCGGAAACTTCTTTGTCCAGCCCAGATGTTCCCCCAGAGATAAGCAGACTTTATTAAAAACAAAAAACAAAGAAAACATAGTCCACGCAGATATTAAGAGGGAAAAAATGAAAGCTAGAATGACACAAACAGAACTCTTTTTTGAAATGCCTACTAGCTTTCCATTTTACCAAGCCTAGGAGCATGATCAACAGCAATTAGCATGACAACCTGATGAACAAAAACTTTGGAGACCCTGAATTCATAAAGAGCTCAGCTTTCTTGCTTAGGGTCAGGAGATGATCTCATCTTCAGGGAGTGAAACAATGAGGTTTCATTTATTCCATATTTTTCATTGGCGTTATCACTGGATTTACACCCAGGGAAATGCAATCAGAATTGGTCTCTTGACATATAATGGGTAAGGCTGGACATATTAGGCCAGATTCCAGGCTACCTTGTGCCATTCCTGCAGCATATAAAGATTACAGTGAGAGGTGTGTGGTCTTCAGAGGTATTGTAGGGAAAGCATATGCTGGCATATGCAGCCCCAAAGCCACCTCCTTATGCAGCCTCTGCTGGTGGAGGGTGCTGATAAAGGCATGAAAAGATGTGGCCAGAACACTTCGGCTGTGTCTACATTGGCATGATTTTGCGCAAAAGCAGCTGCTTTTGTGCCAAAACATGCTGCCTGTCTACACTGGCAGGGAGTTTTTGCGCAAGAACACTGACGTTCTAATGTGTGAAATCAGTGCTTCTTGTGCAAAAACTGTGATGCTCCCGCTCAGGAATAAGCCCTCTTGCACAACTGTTCTTGCACAAGAGGCCAGTGTAGACAGTCAACATGAATTTCTTGTGCAAGAAAGCCCAATGGCTAAAATGGCCATCGGAGCTTTCTTATACAAGAGAGCATCTACACTGGCATGGATGCTTTTGTGCAAAAGCATATCTCTTGCGCAAAAGCACATGCCAGTGTAGATGCTCTCTTGCACAAATACTTTAATGCAAAAACTCTTGAGTTAAAAGTATTTGCACAAAATCTTGCCTATGTAGCCGTAGCCTTCATGTTTGGGGATTCTTAACTCCAGGAAAACCTATTGGCAGCTTCAGTGAGAAAGCCAATGAAAGAGTTATGCAAGGGCAGTACCTATTCCAGTAACAGGTGGGTTCTGTTTGAGCACATAGTGGTCTACCTACCTACACAGAAGGCCTCACAGGCCCTCAGAGCCCAGGATTTAGGAGATATAAAGGGGGCTTAACATCCATTTTTCCTGGAAGGTGTCGTGTGCCATGCCTCTTATGAGCTGTAGCACAGAATCTTGCTCTTATCTTTTAGTTGCAGCATTTCCTATTAGTATGAGCGTGACCATTTAGTGGTTATGACCAAACATTTCTGTTTCATCTCTGAATACTCACTTTCTACATCAGTGTCTCTCAGTCTTTCCAGATACAACAATCCCTTGTCAGGAGTGATTTTTGTCTTGTGTACTCCAAGTTTCACCTCATTTAAAAATTACTTGCTTAAAAAACCTAGACATAAAATACAAGAGCGTCGTAACACACTAGTCTTGAAAAATTGTTTACTTCCTAACTGTCATATAATGGTAAAATCAATTAGAGAATAAAAATACTGTATTTGCATTTCAGTATATCATATATAAAGTAGTATAAACAAGCCATTTTCTGTATGAAATTTTAGTTTCTGCTGACTTCACTAGTGCTTTTTATGTCATGTGTTATTAAACTAGACAAATATCTACATGAGTTTATGTCCCTCCCTGAGAAGATTTCTGCATTCCTCAACTGAGAACCACAGCACTACATCATCCTAGAGAAAATGTATGCTGAGATGCTAAAATAGCTTTTAGCTTTCCACAAAGATATGTACCCTGTTCACTCTCTGCCCTCTCACATTCCTGTCACAGTTACATGAAGGAAGCAAGACACTCTGTGTGGGTGGAGAGAGATAATGGGGGCTTTAAACACAACAAAGTTCAGGACGAATTCCATGCAGAAAACATACAATCATTTTGAGGACCAGGTAGTGTTAATTCTAATCCATACTTTCTTTATACTTGGAATTCCATAGGCACTGAAGCTGTTTGGGATCAAATTCTTAGGGCTTGTCTATATTAGAGAGTTTGGCCACTTTAGTTAGATCCGCATGCAGCCCCATAGTGCAGACCCAGACTATGTTACACTGCCAGTTTCAGCACTAACATTTTAGTAATTCAGAAGTGTGAAAAAACACCCTTGACCCAGTGACAAAAATTTTAGCACTGAAAAGCGCCTGTGTAGATAAAACTCTATTGCTGGGAGCCACATTCCTGGCTATAAAGCTATCACCCCTCATATGGGGGGGGATGCTGGCAAAGCTCTTCCCTAGTGATAAAGCATGAAAACATTGCCCACACCATACATAGCACAGCAGAGGCAGTGCTGCGAAGGCTGTAATGCTGTAATATGGGTAGTGCAGACATATGCTCAGTTATATCAGAATAAAGGTTCTTATAGTAACATAGCAAGTCTCATATGAGCAAGGGAATAAGGTACACTATTAGAAGTAATCTCATACCAGTTAACTCCATCCCCATTAGAATTTTTACTAGTGTATCTATTTTGCTAAAACACCAAACATCTGATGGAAATAGATGAACTGATCAAACTTTGGACCAAGGTCTGGAGTGAGTGATTAGGGCAGTGGCCCTGGGAACCAATTTCTAGGGGATGTAAATCTGTACCTGGGCTGCGTGTGTATACCAAATCAACCAAATTTTGCTCTTTGCTGTATTTATTGCTCATCATTTGTAGGAAACCAAAAAACCCAAACACCTAGGGCCAGCCTTAAGAATAAATCACTATTTAAAATCTTTCATGATTGTAATATCGCTAGCTGAACCTCTATACTTAATCTGCTTGTAAAATTTGAGGTGACATTCTTTAACTAGCATGCACATTTTCAGATTTTCAGACAGTAAATGCAGCATAGCTATTATAGATTGTTATCATTATTACTAATATATTGCAAATCACAAGCCAAATCAATTAAGGAAGTAAAATTCTTGGTTAAAGAAACAAACTCTGTAATGAAGCACTGATCAATTGTTCGACCTATTAAAAATGGAGGATTAACTGCAATGAGCAGCAGAATCATATGAGGGACAGAAATAAAATACCAGCCCCACAAGTCATAAAAAAAAGTAGGTGAATAATCTGAAAATTCCAGGTACAAAACAAAAAGGAAATGGGTGGAATAAATGTATGCCACAATGTAAGCTGTAAGTTTTCTGTATAGTGAGCTCTGGACGAATAGAAGAATTCCTGTACCATAGTAAAGACTTCATTCTACTAATAGCATCTACACTTAAATGCTGTTACAGGGTTCAATTTGAAATGAGGGTGCTATGTAGATTTTTGATTAAACTCTTTTAGTCAGAAGAAATAATTCACAGAGTGAAATTTTTTTCATAGCAATAGCACAAAATTGTGCCATACACAGCAATTTTCTTTAGGAAGGATCTTTAAAAAAATGTACTCAATGTATACAGTAACATTCAAGATTCTAATGGCATGAGACACCTGTAGAATGGAAAGCAACAGCTGTTGTGAAGTACCTTACGTAACAATATAGGATAGGACAAGAGGAATACTAGATCTAAACAAAACTACAGGAGAATTCAGGTAATCAGCTCTGTGCTATATTAGGACATTGCTTCCATACAGTTGCCAAGATAAGGAAGCTATATACAGATTTCAAAACATGAATTTCCTGCTTTATTAGTGTTTTTTTCTGCTGAGTGTCCAATCTATATATTTACATTGGCCTGATCCTAGCATGTGAAATCTGAAGGGAACACAGTTAAGAGATAAGTTGGGACTCACGTTCTGAAATGAGGGAGGTGATGGCAGCCCTGGCTTGATGTAGTTTCCAACATACAGTTTTGTTCAATGGCTTACAGCACTGCCTTTAAGAAAACTGTTCCAACACCACTGGGTGTGACTGAACATAAGAACGGCCGTACTGGGTCAGACCAAAGGTCCATCTAGCCCAGTATCCTGTCTGCCGACAGTGGCCAGCACTAGGTGCCCCAGAGAGGGTGGATTGAAGACAATGATCAAGCCATTTGTCTCCTGTCATCCCTCTCCAGCCTCTGACAAACAGAGGCCAAGGACATCATTTTATCCCCTGGCTAATAGCCTTTTATGGACCTAACCTCCATGAAATCTAGCTTCTCTTTAAACTCTATTATAGTCCTAGCTGTCACAGCCTGCTTTGGCAAGGAGTTCCACAGGTTGACTACACGCTGTGTGAAGAAGAACTTTCTTTTATTAGTTTTAAACCTGCTACCCATTAATTTCATTTGGTGTCCTCTAGTTCTTCTATTTAGGGAACTAATAAATAATTTTTCTTTATCGACTCTCTCTACACCACTCATGATTTTATATAGTTCTATCATATCCTCCCTCAGTCTCCTCTTTTCTAAACTGAAAAGTCCCAGTCGCTTTAATCTCTCCTCATATGGGACCCGTTCCAAATCCCTAATCATTTTAGTTGCCCTTTTCTGAACCCTTTCCAAGGCCAAAATATATTTTTTGAGGTGAGGAGACCACATCTGTACACAGTATTCAAGATGCAGGACAAACATTCTATAAGAGACAAGAAATACATTTGGAGCTCTTCAAGATGCACTTACTGGGGACAATAGTGATTAAAATAATAGAGGCTGTAAGCTTCTTCATGCAAGCCTATTTCCAATCATGAAGAACTATCTCACCTCATACTGCTCAGAAGTCACGTGTCAGAAATGTCATTTTTCTGCTATGGAGATAAATGATTACAATGTGCACAAATATTCAAACTATTGAAAACGGTCTCTATTAGAAAGGGAGTGTTGGTCAAATAGCCTCATTATTTATTCCTAATTCCAGAACCATACCCAGCTTTTTATACAGCACCTCTTCTCAGTAGAGTGCTAAGCACTTTTAAAAGGTCATAGGAACAACTACTCCCATTTTACAGATGGAGAAATGAAAGTGGCTTTTATATAGCTGTTGGGATCCTAAAGTTGCTGTACTGTCCTCAAAATAGAATGTGAAAGGAGAAGAGAGGAAAGAATTTATGAAACAGTAATTGTCGCTTTCTGAGCCAGCACAAAGAATCATGCAGCATCTCACTCAAACACACATGTGATAGCATGCACACCTGCCTTTCTACAGTCCTTGTGCATACTCTGCCCCATGAGGGAGCTGGGATTTCAATAATGCTGCAGGTCTTGTGTCAGAGAGTTTTCAGGACCCTCAGCAAGACTTTTTAAAAAGGTTGTTAGTTAGGAGTTAACATTTTGGGCCTGTCAGTCTCAAGGATGTCTTGTAGTGGGAGACTTAGGGTTCAACTTTGCAAGGCACTGAGCGCCTTATAGAAGCAGAGGACAGTGAGCATCCTGCAGGATTGTGCTCTCATTGACTGCAGCCAGGGCCTGGATGCCCATCAAAGACACACCATTGAAAATGAGAATGATATCCCCATTGATTAACAGCCCCCTGTATTACTGGATGTATGTGTGTGCGGAGGAGAAGGAATGAAACATAAAGACCCAAAGACCAAGAATGCCACAGATGACAGCACAGACCATAGAGAGAAGTGTTGTTCATGTTAATGCAGATCATGTAAACCAAGGTTTGTGGTGCTCTTCACTCCAGTACAGACTATGCAAAGCAAATCTGACCTTCCCTGGCTTGTGCAACAGAACAGTGATAACTCATGCTACTTGGAAAGCATCTGCAGCAAATAGCCATGCCTGCCAGACCATGCCCAAAGTTTGAACTCTGTATTGAGAGTTCTGAATTAGGGTGTTGTCAACTGAGACATGGGAATTACTCAGATGATCTGGCTAGTCCTACCCTCCCTCTCCCCCAACAGAGGCACTTGCTTGGTTTTTATTTCCCTTCAGTCAAGTCCTTATCTCATTTATTTTGTTCCCTTAGCACAGGAAGCTAGAGAACTATAGCGAGGAGATTGGAAGCCCTGTCACACCCCACCCCATGGTGTCATGCAGTTGGGTCCTGAGAACCTCCTCCAACAGCCTAAGGCTATGTGGGTTGATGCCCAGCCAGGCTATAAAGGAAGAGCAGGAAGCCTTGCAAAGGGAACTGGTGTTACTCTCTAGCCAGGGCTGCTACAGGAAAGCTACTTAAGGCTGACAGCAACCACAGTCTGTGGAATGATACCTAACACAATTTGACCCATTTATACTTACAGCTAACCACATTCAACACTAGTTCAGCTGCACCTCCTGCTCACATCTATCCTGAGCCATGGATACACCAGGCTTCAAAGAGGGAAGAGAGACAAAGTGGTTGTGCTGACCAAAATCAGGGAGGGAGCTCAAGGGAAGTAGTTAAGCTACCCTATCAGATATATACATCTGGTTTGGTTGGCTTCACTTAGCGGCAGAGCAGAAACCAACCAAACCAGACATAAACCACAATCAGTTCTAACAAAACCCCACTTAGAGAGGGTTTTTTTCTATGTTCATACATGACCTTTATGCCTCAGAGTCAGAGGGGCACTATTCCTTTCTGTAACAAGTATTATCCAATAAAACTGACTATATTCCCAAGAAAGCTCATAAGAGAGTGATGCACTAGCCCTTTCTGTGTTGCTAAAACAAGTAGGGAAATCTACAGTAAAAATGCCCCAAAAGAAGCTGCCAGTGACTCTGCAGAGTCCTTTTGGAGCCTCAAATTAGCCTGAAAGGCTAGCTCTGAAATCCCACATTCATGTCCATCCTCAGAGAGATACTTTTATACATCAAGGACTACATTCATTTAATAGATATGAAGCACATTGTAGCTACATCACGGGCATGTTAATCTGTTGGCCAATTTCATAAACTACAACCAAACTATTTCAATGGTACAATTAACACTGACATTATGGACTCAAAGTACTCATAGACACAGTAGATTACAGTATTTTCCTTACATTTTTTTTAAAGTCTGGAGCCAATTTCCCCACCTCCAAAAAACACAAAAAAAGGCATACTAGTCCCCATTTATATAGTGCACCAGAACACCGCAAAATTCCGCAGGGCTGGTAGTTTCTCCAGAGAAGAGATCCAGGACTGAAATAGGCCAGACTCCTGCTGGTAAGAAAGAATTATGTTATTTGCTTGATGTGGGGAGAGAAAAGAGGGAGTACTTGCTAAATAGAATGGTATGCTGGATAGAATTAAAGAGCACTGACGCAGCCATGAGGGAGCGCCTGCCAAGAATGGCAGAGCCTTGAAGGTTGGGACCAAGCTGGGTGAGGGATGTTTGTACTATGCCTTCCTGTACTTGCCTCTGGTTAGATCTTTTCTCTCCCCCACCCTGCCCTCCCTGTAACCAACACTATCCAACAAAGATTAAAAGCCACTTGTTGCTTAAATTGTGAAATTCTAGTTTCTCCTGCTCTGAGAAGAAACAGCATTTTGCTATCTTTTATGCCAGTTGAAGCTCATGTTCAAGCTCTTGGTAAAAATAGAAGACTTAAGTAAATTAGTTCTCATTAATTAGAGATGCCATTTGCGTTGCCTGAAGTACTGCTAATCCTGACCTCATCTGCAGGCAGCTCTCTGTGATTATGCAAATATAGTTTTATTCGTTAGCCAGAGTCACTAGTCTTGCAAGGTGATTTATCTTAGGTGGGGAAACTGATACCAGTTGGCTATATCTTCAGCGAAATCCTGTTTGCAAAGAATGTACATCAACTGCTTTCCCTGAACAAAGTCCAAACAGAAGGATGTTTCTCATGATTTCCAAGCACATCTTGTGGTAAAAACGCTCTCCTTTTCAGCAACTTCTCATAGCTCTGCTTACAACTTCCCTCCCTTTCTGCCTCTCTTGCATATAGCTTCCTGAACATATAGCTTCCCCTGCAATTGCCACCATTCCCAGGGAAATCCTAAGATAAACAACTTTGCAAGGCTAGTGACTCTTGCTAAGGGGTTACATCAAAGGAGCAGGAAACAAGGGAAATTGAATTGGGAATGAGGGAAAGATAACACCTGTCGTAGAGAGATGTTAGGCCAACCTCTACCTATATCTTTTCACTGGTGAATAACTATCTTTCTAGGGTAGCTAGTAGTGGGCTGTGCCCATGAAAGCTCATGATACCATCTACATGTTTTGTTAGTCTATAAGGTACTATCAGATTATTTGTTGTTTTTTAAGTTTATCCTGTACAGACTAACTCGGCTACCCTCTGAAGGTTACTTTTCTATGGATACCCTGCCCCAGTGTAGTGCTGATAAGAAGGATGACAGATAAAAAATCAGAAGCAGCTTAGGTAAGTGTATTGAAGGGATTCAATGACAGATTTTGAGGAAAAGGAGACAAACAAAAAAATAATTAAAAAAATGAGCTAACACAGCAAAACAATAAGCATCCCTCATGAAAACAGTGCCAGTGTGACCACAACAGGGCATGAAGCCCAGTCCCAAACTATCCCTCTTGGCCAGAACAAAGACAAAGGAGATAGAAAAGATTCCTAAATCAAAAGGCCCCTTTACGTTGCTATGTGCGGGATGTGTTTAAGCAGCATGAAGCCTGAGACCTACAACCTTTGGGCAAATGTGCCCCAAAGCAATCATCTGAGTGGCCTGCAGAACCAATCAGCTAATTGCTGCATGTGAACTCAGGCCCAACATACAGTCACTGGGATGGGCAGCAGCCACTGAGGCTGCACAGAGCCTTAGAGAGAGTCTTTGGGGGGAAAACAACTCTGAGGAGATGGAACCCTCAGGCTGTTTTCTGGAGGGAAAAACCGGATTGATCTGGTTCCAACTGACACAGCCCTGACGCAAAGGCCCTTTGTGGCTGGTCCAATTACAAAATGGAGTTTATGGTCACAGTTCCTGGGCTCCATTTTGGTTTCACAAAGGCATCATCATAGTATATAAAACCCATAACAATTAACACTATGAAACGATTCACAGAATGTGTTTAAGCCCAACACAACATGCTCCCCACAGCGGACAGGAATATGTTTTTAGAGTAGGTTAGATAAATGTCTATCAGGGATGGTCTCGACAGTATTTGGTCCTGCCATGAGGACAGGGGACTGGACTCGGTGACCTCTTGAGGTCCCTTCCAGACCTAGTATTCTATGATTCTATGTTGATCTTTCCTGGAGCGGAGGTCAGGAAAACACTGATGGACAGAGGTATTTTGATCAAACCAGCTTGTACAAATAAAAGGCTGGGAGCTAACCACATCAGAGGGGCAATATGTAACTTGTTGGAATTGCTGTACAAAGAAGGGTCTTTGTCTGGATAAGGAGGGAACAGAAAGTCCCACCATTCATTGTTATGGGCATCTGTGCACTTGTGTAACTGTAGACATTGCTCTGGTGTGCTAGGACCATGTTTTGTCAACAATAAAGCTGGCCAGGGGCCTTTGTTCATGAAACAGGCTGCAGTTTTATTGGGCAGTTTGATGGAGGTCTGCTGGGTCCACTAGCTACACAGAGCTGGGACTGCACACTGGAAGCATACACACACACAGTCAACAAGTGACAACAAGAGGCAGCCTGCCCTACCCTAAGTGGGTAAAACCCACTTTGAACAATTCGACCGGTGTCCTCTCTAAGCGTGATATCAGAAAGACGCCTTTCCCTCCCCAGCTTGGCTGTGTTCTCCTGAGATGGCAGGCCACCTCCTCCAGTACCCCTTTGTCACACAGTCCCCCTCATTCTGTTGGAATCTCTCTGCCTTTGGGCTTGGCTATGCTAGAATTGCTCTATGAGCTGGCACATTCCTGCTCCTTCATTGTGCATTTCACCTGCAAATCCGTGTCACTTTGTTCTTTCTTTTCCCTGTTTCCTGGGTCAGTTTTAATTCTGCCCTCTCCTACCTCTGACTTTCCAGCTCTAGGACAATCACAGGCAACTTGCATGGGCCTGCAACAGTTAAGGTTCACAAGAGATCCTTCAAGATTAGCTCAGACAGGACTTGACCCAGATAAACTCACATGTAGCCTCAGATAAGGCATAGCTGGCAGTCACTGGGTGAGGTTACAGCTTCAGTGGGACACAAGGCAGGTGATGCAGCAATAGGGTACATACCAGTGTAAGACAGAGGTTGTCCACCTCCTCCCTCAAAGGAACTGAATCTCTTCAAGCTTTATTTTCAAAAGTGCAGCATGTTGGATGCAGAGCTCCTTTGAATACCTGGCCTTTACTTTGGTGTTTAAGGAAGAGCCAAGTTCTTTTGACAAAATCAGTTGTCGGGGGCTGAGATTTTGACATCTGATCACCATATTATTGTTCAGTGTAGCTCTTAATCAAGCTTTAGCAGACATTTGGCAGAGACATGGGAAGTGAAAGCCATATATAACATTTCTACACTCAGAAATGGAATGATCTAATTTAGTAGGGGTCAGTGATGGAAAAACAACATCCACCCTTTTGCAGTGTTGCCTTTGGCAAAGGTGAAACTAGAAGGAAAGCTGATAAAGTCACTGCATCTGCGGACACCAGGGTCAGCTTGGGAGGAAGTAGGCTGGAAACTACAGTTCATTACTCAGCCCAATTCTTTTCCATACTGCAAACAGGCAAAGTGAGACAGGCTGGGAAGCACACAATCTATTTAGGGGAGAGAAACAGATGTAGCTGAGGCTACTAGTGCTTGCTCTGAAGGTCACATGCCTGTGGTTTCCCTTTATGAGAACGAGGACTAATTCATCCCCATACAAATACCACTTTTGTACCTCCTTCATTCTGGGACCATCTAAAAATGATTCAGCCTCAGTGCAGGTTAGAGAAGCCTTCTGACTGCCCTATCTTTCAGAGCCATGTTTGTGTCCAAGAAGCTGGGAATAAGCAAAGTGCAGCAGAGGTCCAGCCACATGTCCATGCTCCTGTGTGACGGGGCAGTGGGGGCTGACGGGTTAAGGCCCGCGTCCTGCACCCGAGCAGCATGCGGCCCTGGTGCTGCAGGATGCACCAGATGCTGCAGGCGCAGGAGTCTCCCTGGTCGGCGTGTCGGGAGGAGGGGAGAGGGGCCGTGAAGTGCATGCGCCAATGTCCCGGGAAACGGGTGCCAGCTTTAAAAGGGAAGGGCTCCTGCCTCAGCAAGGGGGAACACGGGTAGAGGTCAGCTGGGTGTCAGGGATTGGCAGTGCTGGCCAGCTCGGGCTGAGCAAGAGCAACCAGGAGACCCGGGGGCCGTGAGGCCAGGCCGCTAGATGGACGGGGCCAGTTGGCAGTGCAGACCAGCTCGAACCGTGCAGGAGCCGCCGTGAGGCCCGGCAACAACGGGTCCCGGACTGAGGACAACCCGAGGGAAGGAAGAAGCCCAGGATGGGACCTAGGAGACCCGAGGAGTGATGAGTTGCCGCATTGGCCCCACTCAGCCGAACAAGGCGTCAGTTACACCTGTTCTTAGGATCCTGGGCTGGGACCTGGAGAGAGGAAGAGCCCAAGTCCCCCTTCCCTCCCGGGAGGCACAGGAACTTCCCGAGCCACCTAATGGTGGGCAAGGATCTTGCAGACATGGAAAAGCAGAAAAGGGGCAGGGTCAACCCCAAGTCAGGGGTCGACCCCGAGTCAGGGGCTGACCGTGTAACACTCTGCAAATACTCCTACAACACAGAGCTGTCAGATCTATGGACTGACACACACAGATGAATGGGACTTAGTGATACCAGTTGCCCAGACTCAGGTATTACATCACTATGTGGCTCTGTCTCAGAAGGTAATAACTGGGCCCTAAGGTTTCACATCCATGTTGGGCAGTAAGTGCAGACGGAAACTGAGTAACTGGCAGGAATGAGTAAGCATGAAAATCTTTATATCAGGACAGTATCGGCTCCTTGGTTGACTCATCATCTGATGACACAGGAGGAGGAAAAGGCTCCCCAAAGTGTCAAATTACAATTAAATGTGCTATTGATTGAACAGTAGAAAATGCTGCTGAATATCTTTCATTAGATCTGTAAGGAGAATTAAACTTAGAAAATTAGTTCACTAAAATATATTGTAGTGAGAAAGATAGACAGTAAAAGGCCTCTCTTTCCCCAGGAACCTGATAGGTTTTTAGCAGTTCATTTTGCTCCTTCTGAGAGTTTCTCTAGAGCAGAGAGAGCAGCTCTAGTAAAAGCTTCACAGCAATCTGGAAGGACCATACACTTGCAGAAGCCAGGAACCATATTCCCCTATAATAGATGGGAACAGATTCATAGGAGCAACTAGTTATCATAACCCCATTTATCTCCCTGCAGTGAGCATAGGCTTGTTTTAGTAGATTCTCAAGCATCCTGTTATAAGGATAAAGTTCTGCCATGTGCATTCATAACCTAAGCATTTGAAGCACTTTTATTTGATATAAACATTAGCAAAACGGTATGCTGGGAAGAGTTTGCTGAAGTGTCAGAAGAAAAGGTGACAAATAAATGCCAATGAAGGGGCAGATGCTGAGAGGTGACCAGCAACCTCATTTTCCACAGACAGCAACTGAAGGCATAGCACTTAGTAACTCATTTCAGTCCTACTCACATTAATGTCAGTGGCAAAATTCCTGATTGCTGTAAGATACTCAGATTTTTTATGAAAGTGGAGTTTGGAAGGGGTTTACCCCAGCTGGCATTGCTCAGCATACACTGGTGCAAGACACAAATTCCCCAACAGCACCTGAAATATTACTTTACAAAAAGTCAGAACAAAATTTCCTTATTACTCTCCCAGTGAGGACATGGAAAACCCATAGACCTCCAAAGCAGGCACAGACAGGCAATCACAAACCTGCTACTACTACTCACCAGAACATTTAGCTGGTGTGCATCATCACTGGCACTCAATCACTTCAACCGCTTTGATAGCTCTGCTTTTATCTTTCCCCTTCCCAGGGAGAGCTCTGTTTCATTCCTTTGTTCATAATGCTGTTCCTACAGGCCCCTGACTCAGGTGACTAAAGCCAGAATATCTTATTCACTGTTCCCATAACAGTCTTTTCAGTGCTACGAGTGGCTCTTTAAGACATAACCTTGTACTCTAAGGCCTTGAGATCGATCTCCCAACGTTCGATTTAGTGGGTCTAGAAAGCTTCCGCTAAATTGACTGCTGATTGCACACCCATCAATTCTTGTACTCCACCAGGTTGCAAGAGTAAGGTAAGTTGATAGGAGAGTTTCTCCCACTGCAATGAGGATGCTGCAGAAATTCAAACAAAGGTATGTCATCTCCAGCTATGCTATTCATGTAGCTGGAGTTGCATATCTTAGTTCCACTTTCTTCCCTAGAGTACATCTGGCCAAACTACACAAGAAAGTAGTTAGAATTAGCACAAGTGAATGACTCTAGTGTTTGAATCGCTGTTTTCCCTTCACCTTTGACAATACTTAAGACAATAGCCATCCCTTAAGCAAGCTACTAGGAAGTGAGATTTTCTGTTGGCTTTTTTTTTCCAATTTAAAACTCATTTTTCTGGATTTGACTACAATAAGCCACAATGTCTGAAATAAAGCTTTCTTCCAGAGTAAGAGAGGCTTTGCAGACCAGAACCTGCTGCTTCTTTTTAATTCTCCTAGAGCAGCTGACACACACAATCAGGAATCTGTCCCTGCCTATAGGCACTCAGATGAGGTATTCATTGTCAAAGATGTCAGCTTCTCTATGGCTGTGTCTAATGGCTAATAAAAACAGTAATTTAAGACCATGATTTGATTCCTTTGTCCTAGAAGGCAGAAAGTTCTGTATGCATGTGTCTAAAACTATAAGGTCAGCTATTAAGCAATTACAGGTTCCTTTTAAAGCTCTCTCAAGAGGGAGAATTTAAAAGCTTGAGGGTACCCCACAGGAAGAAATTCCAAAATGCATCTTCCTGGGTTCTCAAATTTTTTTTTTTTTTTTTTTTTTTGCATTTGGGTAGTGGCAATAAACCAACCAAGATCAGGAAATTTGTGACCTTGGGGAGTTTGTAAACAGAAGTCTTTAGGGGCAGGGTATTTTAAAGTCTTTTGTGGGCCCCTGCCTTTTTCACTCAAACCTCTAGAGTGGGAAGCAGAGGTGTCTGTTTCAGAAAGCCATGCAATGTTTTCCAACTCAGTTCTCTGAACAGACACAGCAGGAAGTATGAATTCATTTATCAGCACTGAGTACACGGGAAACAGCAACACATGTCTAACCTTGTTTTTTATTGTAACTGGAGCAGAGACTATCCTGAGCTTCATAATAGAACTACCCTGCAAATGTGAAAAGAGCAACAAATTCCAGTAACATTTGTGTTGTTTTACAGGAAGTTTCAATTTGGAAAACACAAAGAAAAACCATATCTGGAAGTCCCAGCTGAAACCAGGAGCTGCCAACTCAAAGTTAGTTCCTAAGAATCAGGATTTAGAACATGGTGGCAGAGGCAGAGTGGAAAAACTTGCAGCACTGCTCCCATAACATACTTGAGCTAAGAATGAATAAAACTTCCCTCTCCATGCCTGATCATGGAATACTTCAGTAGCAATTAACATGTCACCTCAACAGCTGTTCTGCTTCAGCCTGAGTTCAGATCTTCACCTAATGGCTAGTTGCTGCCATAATGAATGCTGGATAAATAGCCATCAGATAGTAAAACTCTGTGGGGCTGGAACAGGCTCTTGGTGTACATGATGTAAGTCACTAAGCAAAGAGCTGAGATTTTTGATAATATTCACAATGCTGCCATTCTGGACCTCCAGTTTGGTTAACGTGTGCTGTTTATACTACCAAACCTGTGACTAGCTCGCACAACCATACATCCCTGAATGTCAGGTACATTCAATCTATTCCATTGATATCACAGATAGCAGTGAACCATTAGGAAAGAGTTAACAGTGGCAAACAACTAACAGCTGTTTCACCACATGGGGCACATGCAAATTAGTACAGGAGGTACTTGGAGTGAAATATCACTTCTATGAGGAAGACAGACAGGAGTGGCCCCAGAATAGTTTGGTAGTTAGTGCATGAAATGATGGTTACAAAGTGGCCTCTAGTGGTAGAGGTGGACAGAAAAAAATCACATTGCCTACCTCCATGTATGGTAGCACAGGAAAGCAGCAGGGAGTAGAATTAGAGGCTATGGAGGGTCAAACTGAACTCAGTCAGCAAGCAGAGATACTGCTGTTTTGGGATGCACAGGTTTTGCAATGCAATGCTGCATGGTACAAGTGGGACCCAGGTGTGCATCTTGGGTGCACTGAATTAATATTCCTTACCAGATGAGCTCCTAAGCATCCCTGGTGTAGATTTAAATTGCTTGGCACTCCGTGGTACCACCATCTCATCCAACAGCAAGTCAAGCTCTGGCCCACTGACCTAGGTAGTCCTCATTGGTTCAATGAGATAGCCTTCGCAGGTGGGGGAAGTTTGAGTCTGCATATTATTTCTCTGCCGCTCTTTTCCCACTGGCTGCACCTAGATTTATGGAGTTAGGTTTATCTGGGGAGGAGACTGCAGCACTGTTCCATTGCTGGCCTAGGGACAATCACAAGTGACATTGTTCTCAGAGCAACCCTATGCCAACCCTCCCTGATCAAAGCCTCTACCACAGTAACCATGTCCAACCAGGCATTTACCATCCTTCTTTCCTACTGATCCTATTGGCCAAATTCATCCCTGCTGTAACCCCAGAAATGTACATAATTGGTGAGGCAACCTGAGTCATCAACAGTGGTTAAAAAGTGCTAGAAACTGACATAGCCCCTGCATTGCCTAGGGCAAGCTTCCCTTGGACTACCTTGCCATTTCAATTCAACCCTGAGCAACTCACACTACAATGCATTTCTTGGACTCTCAGGTGCCACAGGACTACTCTGAGTTTTAAAATTACAGAAGTCTGCCCTGCTGAGACTTTTTACTGAATTAGTTAAATCTTATTGAATTAGGGTTAATAACTTTGAGGACCATTGTATTAAAATACAGTTGTCTGCACTGCATGCACCTTTTCTATAAGGAAGGGGAAGTTAGTCTATTACTTTTGAAGCCAGGCCCCTGCAGAGATACATATACCATTCAAAGTGGAGTCTCTAGGGATGGACAAAAAGTATTTCTGGATAAATAGCTTGTTTTTGTTAACAGCCTCAGAGCTTTCTTCCTGATCCAGCAAATGGATAGGACCTCTTGCATATTAAGGAACATCTCTGAATAGCACAGTTTATTTTGAAATTTGGTGATGTTTAGACAGGGCCAAGTTTTAAAATAAGCTACTTTGAAACACTGAAAATAAGCTGCCCAGTTTGCATCACTTATTGCTAGCTATGGGTGTAGTGTAGATGCACCCAATACTTTTTCCACTCAGGCAATGAATTTCTACAAAATATTTCCAGCTAGGGACTACACCTAGAAGAGATGACATACAGGAGTTGGGGAGTACAGGAAGTTGTGGGTGCACTGAATGTTTTCTCCTTTTCTTTCCAATCCACTCCACTGTTCTCTTCTGCATTGCCTCTGGCTTTACTATATATTGTCTGTCTAAAACAATATCTTAAGTCTGCCATGCTTGGCAAAGGCTAGCCATCCCATAAGTACAGGAAAAAATCCTAGCCCGCTTAATCTTGCTAAGCAAAACATCTTAGTAAAATTATTTGAGAATTAAATTAAACACCCAAAACTTTCAAAAAGCAAGAGCTGGCAGTTAGGCTGGACAGACTAAAACCATTAATTCATTTTTATGAGAGAGTTGCATATTTGTGATGAAATTAGTTTCTTATTTTAAAAACCACTCATTTAAATGTTTGATTTTTAAAAGAAACTGTCTAAATCATTTTTGAAAAAACCCATTGATTTGTATCCATCCTGGCATGAATATAGCTATTTGGTGAGGTCTCCCTCCATTAACAGTAATCAGAAATGCTAGAAACTTATACACCCCTTTTATGCCATAGGGCAAGCTTTCCTTCCACTACCTTGCCAGTTTAATTCAACCCCCAATCACTTTAGGTGTGAGGGGAAGGGTCCATTTCCAAGCACTCAAATTACTCACTGGGCTGCAGGAGAAGGCATTTGTTCCACTGAGAACTCTTCCCACTTTACAACCAAAGGGACAGTTATGAGAACAAAGAACCAGCAGAACAAAAAAACAAAACAAAACAAAAAAAATCAACTATTTTATTGTAGCCCCTAAGGGCAGAAAAATTGCTTAATCACAAAAGTATAGGTTAGAACACCACTATCATTTACTGAATAATGGGGGAAAGGCTCAACTGATTGCTTCTCTACACTTTAGCCCTCTGTCAGCTATTCCTGGTGTGTCAGAGGACAGCTACAGAAGTGCCACAGGTGATAAAGGATTCCATAAATAGCTTAGTTTGGGAAAGTTGTCCCCCTAAAAGCAAATATCCTGCTGACTTTATAATTGACTGGACAAGGGAGAGAATAGGCTTTCCTGACTTCTGTTTTGGAAGTAGAACAAGCATTTTATTATCACTACTCTTAGCATGTGTGGGAACTGAGCAGTTAAATACAAATTCAAAGTGGTGAATGGGGATGTTTTGGTGCATTAACATTCTTCACATCCTGCAACTGCTGCATACATTGAAAGCTGAACTTAGTCTTATATTCCTTTTTGCATAGGATCTGTAGAGTGTATCAACTGATCAGCTACCAAGCTATTTCATTAACTAAGTAAAACAAAATTTGATTTCAGTCCTTTACAATAATCCCAACAAGGGCCAGAAATTCCTAGGGTATCTGTGGAAATACAAATTTGTGAAATTTAAATGGAAAGAACCTCCCTCCCCTGAAAACCAATACCCAAGAAGAAGATCTAATCTCTATTTACCGCCTATTCAGAGTTATTGCTACATTAGCAAGTTTTATGAAATCAGTAAGAATCATCCTTTTGTAGTGTAATTATATGAACTGCACCCAAAAGGGAGACAGTATCACACTATGGATCACAGGTCTCAGCTACTCAGTCTGACTTTGGTTCGTGCATCAGTTTCTCAATCTCCAGGTAGAGTTTCTGCACTTGCAGCAGCATTTTCAGATGCTCCAGAGGCACATCACACTCCATAAACTCTTCTCTCTTCGGAACCAGCTTGCATGCATCAGTAGTGCTTCGCTTTTCCTGTAGAACAGAGGGGACATGCTTATGCTGCAGATGGCAAGGATGACTCCCTCAAGGATGCTTGCTCCTTTGAGAATGAGCCTAAGTTCCTGCCAAGCCCTGCACAGCGACTCAGGGCATCAGTAGGGCAAGATGCCCCTCCCAAAGCCCAGAAGCTGTCACTGCTGGGGGACACAGGGGAGGGGGAAGGGAAGCATCCTTCCCCCGCTGGCCCCAACAAGGAGCAGCTGTGGCCAAAACAGTTCTGTACTGGGGCCTGTGGGGAGGGGTCCTCCCCCTGGCTTGGGCAGCTGTGCCAAGGCCCGCTAGGAAGTGGCCAGTGCAGCAGATCCAGCCCCGAGGCAGGGGCTATGGTGCCCCAGAACTGACAGGTGCCAGGCAGCCTGCCTTAGCACCACTGACCAGGAGCTTCTCACATAAGCCCAAGCCCCAACCCAGCTTACGTCTCCCCAAACCTGAGCTACTCCCTGAATCCCAAACCCCTCAACCCCATACCAAAGCCCACATGCCCAGCTCAGAGGCTATAATCACACCCCAATCCACGCCCCAGAGCCCACCCCATCTAACATCTCAAACCCCTCATCCCCAGAGCCCTCAAAAAGGTCTCTCCCGCCTCCTGCACTCCAGCCTGGCTGCCTCACATCCCCCTCCTATATCCCAACTCATCTAACTCCACCCCTGAGCATGGTGCCCTCTTCTGAATCTCAAACCCATCACCACCAGAGCCTTTGCACCCCAGCCCTGAGTCCCCTCCCACACTCAGAACTCCTTGGGCCCACTCATGCCACATGAACTTTGTGTGCACCAATAGGAATGAGATGGGTCAGACATCATGCGCACTAGTGTGGGGGCAACGAAGTTCATTCCCCTCAAGGGTGGGGACAATTCAAGGGAATTCTGATCTGAGCCCTCACGCAGTCTGATACAGGTGTCTGCCCCATAGCCGGAGTATGCTGTGTGCCTTCAAATGCTATTCAGTTCTACAGGAACCCACTGCCACAGATTAAGACAGTGGGCAGGAACCAGCCCTCCTTGCACTCAGTGTTCTGAGTTCAGTCATACACTCACCCTTTGCTGGGTAGAAAAAAATGAAAGTGCTTTGTAACAGAAGTTTCTTCCTTCTGTTGTGATGTTTACCCACCAAGTTGTATTTTTTGCATGGAGCAGCTGCTATTAAAAAAGCAGCTTTTTAAGTGGAGGGGGTTTTCCAGCTAACTAGGTTTTAACACCATATGATACACCAATGTCCCTTGTCCCTGCCCGATCAAAGTTGTTTTTGCTTCATCAAATCAAGGCTATGACTATTCTTTATATTAGAAATTGGAAAGGGTGCATCAAGAAAGCCAACTGGACAATGATACTTACACACTGTGGTATCTCTGTCCAGTTGCCATCTGCTAAACAAGTAATATTAAATCTGTCTGCTGCAGGCAGGTGGGAATGGTTTGAAAGCTGGTAGTCAGGAGAGCATTTGAAGGGAATGGTTTCAGTCACATGGTACCACATTTTGTCATCCAGCGCATTGACCACATTTCCATTTTGTACCTTTGGCTTCGGACACTGAACTGAAAGTGCAGAAGGGAATCAGTTCATTGAGAGGAATAGATGCACTCAATTACTAGTTATTGACTACCAAGACTTCTTGAAAGCCTCATGACTTAGTGAACAGCAGAGATTACACATACAATAGCCAAGAGGTGCCACGAGGGCCCAATGCTAAAGCTCTGATTCTGTAAGTCACCAATTGCAGTGTGATTTCATTTCTCTCTCCTACTCCTAAACGCATCCTCAGGTTTTACTGTTATTTGGATGAAAAGAAAACATACTGATTCCTCTTTCGTACCAGCTATGCTGTACCATTTCCAGACATGAACTGTTTAGAGCCATTAAATGAATTCACCTTGGCAAACTGGAACACTCTCATTCCAACCAGTTTTACTTCGTTTATAACATTGGGCAGAAGTCGCTCCAATTAATCTGTACCTAAGAAAAAAGGTTCAAGTTTGTCAGTCAAGTAAGCAAAGAACTAGTTAACAGCCCAGAAAGATGGAATGGGTTTTCTTTCAGCCAGTAGGTGGAGACAAATGATTGAGCAGTAGCAGGGACCTGCAAAATATGGCCCATGAGCTGGATGCTGCCTGCCAAACTTTCACATCTGGCCCACCACAATGGCTGGGACACCAATGTCCCCCAAACCAGCAAGACCCGTGGGCAGGCTCCCTGCCTGCTGCATCCCTAAATGCTGCTCAAAGCAGCCAATTTCTGGGATCAGCACTTATTGCACAGTATATGGTCCTTGATGGGGAAAGGGTCTCCTCATGCTGCCCCTACTCTCAGGGCAATCATCATACCTCCCACTTGCCAGAAGCCAGCCAATAGGAGATGCCTGGGCTGTGCTTGTGGATGCAAGCATGTGGAGCCTCCCCTCCACCATAACGCACCACAGATACACACATGCTGAATCTAGCAGCCAGCTGCTTTGAGCAGCACATTGGGCTGTAGCAGACCAGAAGCCTGCCTGAGAACCCTGTTGGGCTACTAGACAGGAGCTGTCTAGAGTAAGCACCTCCAAGCCCAAGCCTGCATCTGACATCCCATTCCTTCCTGCACTCAACCTCCCTTCCCATGCCAAAAACCCAAATCTCTGCACCTTCTCCTGCACTAGGTCAGCTCCCTCCCAGACATGGCACTCCCTCCCAGACCCATCCCCAAGGTCAAGATCCACTCCTGCAATCAGTCACCCTCCTGTTCCCCAATCCCCTACCAAGAGCTTCTTTCTGCACCCCACTTCTGTCCCAGTCCCTGTACCCGCTCCATTAATGTCATAGAAAAATGGAGCACTGACTACTTACCAAGTTCTTGGAGAGGTTCTGCCCTACCTCACCCCAGCAAAAAAAAAAAAAAAAAAAAAAAAAAAAAAAAAAAAAAAAAAATTTGCCCCCTCCATGGGCCAGAGTAATTTCACTTAAACACTATAGGACCAAGGAATTCTGATTTAAGGCAACCTAGAATGTCAAACTGGTGAGTATAAACATGCACAACTGCTCTTACCTACATTTGTTAGAGGTGTGCTAAATCTCTGCAAAGGGGAACAAGTGATACTTCTAAATTGGAAATACAGATATTTGCATTCTTCCTAATGGGTAGAAGAGGGCTGCAACCATCCCCATTATAGATCTCAAATGCCTAGAAAGCATGGTATGTTAGACCTACTTCACCCAGGCTAGAAGGCAGTTAACAAGCAACCCTAGACACAGGCATTTAACTTCCATGTGGTTTGGAAAGCCAGCCATCCTCAGAGAGGTGCCTCCCTTACTCTATCTCCTCATTCAGCCTGGGCCTCTGCATCCACCCACAGACATGCAATTCCTCTTCCCAGAGGACTTAACTCATGCTGCCAGGGAAAGCCCTCTGAAGTTTGATATAGTGAAAACTAAAACCATATACACCTGCACTTGTGTTTTTTTCTGTCTCCATGAAAAGCAATTTATTAGCTACCTCAAAATTTAGGAAGCACCCACTTAAAAGATTGAGGCAACAGGCCATTTATGATTCCCCCAAATCTTGCCACAACCCAACTAAACTTGACACCAGCTTGATAACTATTGACATCCAAGGGATATTTGCTGCTGCAGAACAGAAAAAAGGACTGCTTCTACCTGGGGCTACCTTTTGTGGGTCATGTTCTGCTACACACTACCAGCACCTGTTCAAGATGCTAAGACTAACCAATAGCCATCCCTGTAACAAGGCAGAGATGGCACACTGATTAGTGAATGCTGCCTGCAGGTAGGGCTCACCTTAGGGCTCATGATTTAGCACTTGCTGGGGTGATAGGGTTTGAGTCTAGGATCCTGAAAAACATTGAGTGAATTAGGTGGCCACCTCCCACTGAGTAATAACCATGAGTGGATCGCTAGCTGCCTTCAACTCTTTCAAAGGACACAGGCATAATTCTTAAGGCCCATCCAGTAACAGATTTATAGCACCAGACTTCTATGTTCGTGAAGTTTAAAGTAGTTTTCCATACTGCACCAGTGGTTTTACACCAACCTAAGTTCTGTTAGACATCAAAACAGGAAATTTGCCACATACCCTTCATTGCAGGAGAAGTCTGCTTGCATAAGAGTCCTCGTGTCTGTTAAAACAACCTCGCCATTTTCTAGTCTTAGTATTTCACATGATCTTCCTAGAAGAGAGAACAAGTATAGTATTAATGGGAAAAGAAAAAGGAGAATAGACCAATCCACACCATCTAACAAATGCCATAGAAGATCAAGCCAATGGTCTAGTCCAGTGGTTTAAGGTGAGGGCCCATTTGTAAGTGATTATGGTCTGTTGTCAATCAATTGTCTGGGCATGGACACCCTGGGACCATTTCAGTCAGGTCCTGCATATCCAGAGGGACAGGCAGTAGCAGTGTTCCCTCTGAGATTTTCCATCTATGAGCCAAGTGACCTTTATCTTGGGCACCAATATGACATCATGGGCACTTGTTTGGATGTGTGCCACTGAGGCACCCACCAGTTACCAACCAAGTTACATAGCTATAAAATTTGAAGTATTATGTACAAAAAAATGTTGAAATGGATAATTAAAAAGATGCATGACCCTGCATCCACCTACCCTGAAAGCCACCCCACTTGCTGGACCTATGGTTGCCAGGTGTCCAGTTTTGAACTGGACAGTTCAGTATTTGAGCTTTCTGTTCAGGAAAAGTTTTCTAAGTAAAATGTAATGTAGATGGGGATGTCATGTCAAGTGTGTCTGGTATTTTAATTGAATCCATCTGGCAACCCTAGCTGGACCCTGCCCCCAACACACACTGGGCAGGCCCCACTGCCTTTGCTCCCATCAGAACCACACACAACCAGCCGGTACCTATATAGGCCTGACTAAGTGCCTACCCCCCACATCCCTGTAGTTGTGCCCAGCCTTGCAATCTGCCCCCCCATGCCACAAGTATACATGCCAGGGCCATGCTAACTTCCTACCCAAACATCCAGCCAGTACCTGGGCCTAAAGTCCACAATCCAAGTGCTGTATCCTGGAGAAGCAATAAACCCTCATTCTACTGGCTGGTGGAATCTATTCTTGCTGCTACAGGGCTTCAGGATCAGGGAGAACTCTGAATCACTGTCACACCCAGGATTGCACATCACATGTTCTCTCCTGCCCATTACCCAGAGACCTGTGTCCAACTCCACACTTGGCCCTCTCCTCCCAAATTTACCTGTACCCCGTAACTCCCCCATCAGACAACAGCTGCCTTTGCCCTCCCCTGACCCAGCTTCTGTCCTGGGCCCTCTCTGTCCTTGGCCCCACTGCCTCCTCCACATCATGCCCCACCCTGATTCTCACATAGCTCCTCTGGCCCTGGCCACTGGAGCAGCTGCATGCTGCCTGCCATGTGGCTCCTTTGGCCCTGGCTGCTGGAGCAGCTGTCTCCATGGCTCTGCTTAGGAGATGGGTGGGGTGGACATCTCTCTGGGCACCAGCACAAGCATGCAGTTTAGAGTGATCCCTGTTGGGCACTGCCTGGCACTTAGCTTACAGTGGTTGCTCCCACAGCTGTGACAAGGGGCAGGCTAGACTTGGCTCTCAGCTGTGGTCCTTGCAACTTCTGCAGTTGCAGCACCACTTAGCTTTAGCCCTGCTCCACAAGTGGGCCAAATCTGCCTAAGTGGCATTGTGGTCTACCTCATGGAGCCGCAGTGTCACTCAGATTTGGGCTACCACCAGGGCAGGTCAGTAGCTAGGCTAATAGGTCCTGTGCCTCAAGGCCTCAGCAAGAGGGCCTGTACCATGACCTGCTTTGTGCACCTGCCTGACACTTGCCAGGGCAAGCACCCCCTTGACTCAGCAGGAGCAACAAGTGAGGGGCTGGCAAGGAGCTGCAGAAGGATCCCCACTTGCCCTCCTCAACCTCTACAACAAGAATACTCTAAAAACTGAGATGCTTTCTCCAGTAAGGGAACCTTATGTCAAACAAAAAATTCACCACTGCTACATGGAATTCAAAACCGTGACTAACCAATATGAAGTTAGAACTCCAGATGATTAACAGGGACAACTTTCATTCATGAAGGCAAAAACCTCATGTTGATCAAGGATTGTACTCTGCAGAGGCCTTGCAGACATGGGTAAGGCCCAGTGACTTCACAGGACCCAAGCATGTGGCTATTCACAGGGACAGAGTGCAAATGTCAACAGCTATGCATGTAACTTCAAGCAGCATTAATACACAGAAAGCTATGCTTTAATGTGCACAAGGCAGCAGAGTTAAGGTCCATCAACTTCCAACTGCACATAGGTAACTAGTTTAACTATTTTTTGGCACAGACTATTGCTTACATATTCTTGATGTGAGTAAATTTTCAAAAACTGTATTCTTAGTAAGCCAAGAAAAGTATTTTATCCAAGGTATTATGAATTTGTTTTATCAAGTTCATAATACATTCAACACTGGATTTACTTTTAGTATAGTCATTTGAATAAGGCTGAATTCTATATTCATTATTTTCTACAACCACCACTTGTACAATAAGATCGGTCCCTCAAAGGGTATCCAAGAATAGAGTGACTTAAATTTTTCAAAGACAGTACACAGATATTACACTTGGTTGCAGAACATGTGTTGCTGGGGATGGATTTGGGCAGAAGGTGGGAGGTAAAAGGTCTGGGCAGCAGAAAAGGTGCAGCAGCAGAGTGGGAGTGTGGAGCCTTGGTGGGTTGGGGTACACGAGGGGGATGGGGAACACTTACCTAGCTCCCTGCCTCCAGCCACTTCCAGACACCCCCGCTCCCATTGACCCGTGATTACAGCCAATGGGAGTAGTAAGGAAAGTTCCCAGGTGATCCATTCCCTGTGCTGCAGTTCCACCAGCCACTGGGAAGGAGAGCAGCAGCCCATGAGTCTCCCCCACCCTTCCTAACAGGAGTGCCAGCACCGGCTTCCTCTCACAAGGGTGGGGGAGCCCCGGGGCTGGAGCGCCAGCATTGGCTCCACGCTGCAGGGAGGGGAACCCCCGAGCCTGCGCCCACCTGTAAGATAGTCAGAGACTACTAGCAGTCCGCAAGCCACACTGAGAACCACTGGCCCGGGCAGACAGGCGCAGGAGGGACGCCAAAGGCACAGACTATTCCAGCCCCTGTTGCACTCCTGCGGCCGCGCGTGGAAGTGGCTTGGTGAGCGCTCGGAGGCGGCTTTGCTGGGCGGGTGGTTTACCTCTTGCCCCACCACCCGGAGCGCGCTGACACACACTGGCAGTCTGCCGGGCACTAACCCGGGCACGCTGGGGTCTCCCTACAACCCCAGCCATTGCAGCCGGCCGCTGGCCTGCCCTGCCGCAGGGAATCCAGATCTTTAGGAGGGTGGGGAACGGCCCGCAGGGGACAAAACTGCAGCAGCAGGAGAGGCTCCCGAGCCACCAAGCCAGGGGAGAGGGGGGCGCGGCCGCAACTCACCGGGCCGAGGCAGCACCACCAGCAGCAGCAGCGCCAGGAGCCCGCGGGCGGCGAGCGAGCAGCGCGGACCCGAGCCCATGACCGCTCGCTGGACTGGCGGGGATCGGGCTGCGGTGCCTGGGCTGCAGCCCAAATTAGGAGGCGGGACCACCGCAAAGTGGGCGGAGTCTGGGCACTGCGGGGCGGGGCTTGCCATTGCTGGGAACCCACGTGCTGTCCGGGCAGCAGGTGCCGGGGGGAGGCTGCGCTTGGCCGAGGTGATTGACTCGTTCCGGGAATCAGCAGCCGGCCTGCAGTGGGGGCGGCGGGGGGCCGTGCTCGAGCCCACGCGTGGAAGGGCAGCTGCTCGTGGGCTCACAGGTTCCTGGCTGCAGACCCCGGCCCTTCCAGCCCCGGGCTCACAGCCCCGGCAGAGCAACAGCTTCGGCGCTGGTGCTCAGCAGGAGTAAGTTCCCAGCCGCTTCGGGTTTCCTTTCCCGTCTGCGCCCCCGGGGGCAACAGCCTTCCCCGGCCCTGCCGCCTGCCCCCACCCGGGTTCTGCCCACCGAAAGAAGACAGTTGGTGGGGCTATTTCAGTCCTCTTTACTCTGTCCCCCAGCCAAGCCCCTTCACTCCTGCCATACCCAAGCCAAGGGAAAGGCCAGAGGCAGTCCGAAGGGGCTGCGTTAAATTTCACACGGCCACAAGCTAGCAGCAGTCCCAGGAAGGTAAGATCTGACTCCTACATATTCACTTGGATTACACCCCCGGCTACAACTAGGGATGGACCAGGATAACTGTTTAGTTAGTTAACCAATAGGCCTGGGCTTATTGGTTACCACCTCATCCTGTTGGTTCTTTCCAAAGTCCACAGCACAGGGCCACAGCTGGCTCCCTGAGAGCAAGGTAGGAGCCAGTACATGCTGGGAGCCAAGTGTGCCCCCTACTACTCCCTCCAATACAGAGGCAGCCGCTAGCTCCCCAGGAGCAAAGCTGCTGGCAGGAGCATCTGCACCCTGGGAGCCAATTGCTGCTCCACACTGCTGACTGACAGAGGCAGCAATGTGGGGCAGGAGCCAGTGCACGCCAAAGCCTTCTGCCACCATGCATGCATGTAACTGTCACATTATCAGCAGTTACCCTGTAACATCCCTAGTACAAACATTAAGACAGGTCAGCTAAATGGTAGGCAATGCTTATCAAAGTATGTGAAAAGAGAACAAACATTCCTAGGGGGTTGTGAGAATTCAACTTAAGTTATGCCAGTCCTGAGCACATGAGAGAGGAGTGAGGCATGTGACTGGCAGCTGACAAACAGTCTGAATAGAAATGCATTTCCCTAAAATGTCATTAACCTTGCTGGGTTGACTGAAGTGTTACCAGCCTCTTGCCCAGTAAGTCAGTCATACCTGAGTTTGAAGAGGCTGCTCCTGTGCCATTGAGCGGTTGGCATCCCCATGGAAAACTCTTGCAGTTGCTTAATCTATTGGTGATCACCACTGACAGCCAGAAGGGTATAATTTCATAAGAACACAGCTTACCCCAAGAATGCAAAACAGTGCAAGGTGGCACTGACAGCTTGTCACCTTCAAGCCATCCCAGGTATTCGCTCTGGCCAAGTATCTCTCTCCACCCCTAAACCAAAGTCTCTTTCCTCATTTTCTCACTCTGGGGACCTTGAGACTCTAGGAGCCCTAGCTCTCTGACAATATGCTCTACCCCCTCTCCCCTGCATCTGGAGTTATAAACACTCTGATAGCAGATGGGCTCAATCATTCTTTTCACTCCTGCTAATCTATTGCTACTTACTCTATACCTACTCTTTCTTCCAGGACTGGACTTGGGGGCCTCTCATCAGCTGCCAAGATTTTACCAGCTTTACCTTTTTTTCCCCGAGCCTTGCTTGTCTCACTAACACTTTTCTTGTCCAGGTTGGCCAAACTGAACACAACCTAGTCTCAAGAAATAACAGTAAGGTATTATCTGGTTCTTAACACACATCCTCTCATCTAGGAAGTGACTGAAGTCTCCCTTCTAAGGCCACTTGGTGCTAGGTTCCTAGCTTATATAGGCCCCAGTTGTTTCTGCCCAGCTGAGTTTTGTCTACTTAAATCCCTGTCTTCTGGTGCAGGTGGGACAGTTAATTGGCCCACTTAGCCAATTTATTCCTCCCAGGTCTTGGGGAGGGGAATAAACATAGCTAATTGAAAATGTGTATTGAAATGACAACTTTTCCTTTTGTTTTTGGGGAATTCAACAGTTAGCAGCAGTAAGCAGCCTGTGAGAAAAGAGGGGCATGAGTGATAGTTAACAAAGAAGCTAAATAGCAATACCAATGTGTTTGTCTCAGGTGTGTGTTCTTCAGGCTGTCAGAATCCTTCTTAGGGTGAAGCTGGTTCTTAACCCACCCATCTATTCCTTATCCCAAACAATAGGTCAACACCTGAAATCATTCCTCAGTATTTAAATTAAGCAAAAATTCTTGGCTGTGATGGCTGTTTACTGAAGTACATACATTTATCCAGTCTTTATGTAACTACTGCTGGATTTGCCCCTAGAACTTTCTTAATTTTTTCATTTCTACTGACTGAAAAATGAATATAAATATTGTAATGATGTGTAAAAACAATATAATTTTGTAGTAAACAAACTTGACATGATATATCTGTATACCCTTAGTTAAGGACTGCAGGATTTGCCCCAAGAATTTTGTTAATTTTTTTCATTTTTAAAAACTGTCTGCAAAATGAATATAAATATTGTCATGATGTGTAAAAGCAATGGTATTTTGTAGTAAACAAACAGCCAAGATGTTTGACAGATGATTAAGAGAGGCACAGTCCCATAGAGTGAGTTAACCATCTTTGGCTCTGTTCCTGTACATTGCTATATGTTGCTAGTCTTCTCAAACCTCCCCCTCCTGATTTCACTGGTACTCTGTAGGGCTGCAGGATTATGCTCACATCAAACGGCTTGCAGACATATCGTCCAAATACTTACTTAAAATATAAAATAGAGAGGCTACATCTACACTGCAGACTTTTTGCGCAAGAACAGCTGTTCTTGTGCAAAAACTTGCAGAGCGTCTACACTGCACGCACGTTCTCGCGCAACTAAATTTACAGTAAAGCATTGGAAAATGGCTTCTTGCGCTAGAGTTATTCCTGTCCCCACAAGGAATAAGCCCTCTTGTGCAAGAGCTCTTCCACAAGAGGGCAGTGTAGACAAGCAACAGAGGTTTCTTGCACTAGAAAGCCCTATGGCTAAAATAGCTATCAGAGCTTTCTTGTGCAAGAGAGCGTCCACACTGTCATGGATGCTCTTACACTAAAGCACATGACAGTGTGGACGCACTCTTGTGGAAGACCTTTTGCACTAGAACTCTTGTGCAAAACAGTTCTTGCGCAAGAAGCCTGAAGTGTAGACGTAGCCATAGCATTCTAGACTTTTCCTTTCACTGGAACTGTGTGGCCACATCACATCATTGGCCACGTGATCTAAGAGGATGTGGACTCATATTTTTCAAATGTCAACCTGATTTATTTTCTCCTTAACAAGCTATTTTATTTATTTCTAAATTACAGAGGGAGTTGGTAATGACTCACATTTAGGTTGCCTAACATTTACTCACATGTATAAAACATTTTTTGAGCTTCTTTGAGGAATTCTAACACTTCCATTATTTACAGCAGACCTCTGAAGTGTAACAAAAATAAAGCCTTCAGATTACAAGAATGTCTTTCCCTTTCAGATTTGAAATTCCATTCACATTTGTCTGAGTTATTCACTGTCAGAAGCTGTCATTCCCCTTCTCCCATTGTCATCTTCCAGAGTTGTTCATGTGGAAGATGTGGAGGAGAGAGGGGGAGCTGAGCCAGACTACCCACAATCCAGTGTAACGCCAGTGGCTCATATCCTATTTGAAGATAATAATCTTCTGCTATTTGCGAGTGTAGTTCATTCTATAGCTCAAGAGGTAGCTGTATAGCCACGCAGCGGTGTTAGAGTTTGGTGAATGTGTGTGAAAGGAATAAGCCCAATAATCAAATGTCTTTCTTAAACAAAAAAAAAAAAGCCCTTGGAAATTGCATACAGTAAGAACTATGTTCAAATGGATTTTAGTTGCAAAGCCAAACATAGTAAGCATGTGGGCTACTAGAGAGCCTGCTTTAATTCTTCTTTGGGCTGGATAACAGGTGCAGGCACCCCTCAGTCTTTACTGTTGAAGATGTTCCACTTTACTCACCAAAGCTACATCTACAGTGCAAGGTTTTTGCGCAGAACAGCAGTTTTTGCACAGAAACCCGTGGGGCGTCCACACCTCAAATGTGCTTTTGCGCAAGGAAATCAAGAGTAAAATGGCAGAGGAGAGGGCTTTTTCCAGCGTAGGTAAACCTCCTTTTACGAGGCATAACTCTTTTTTGCTCTACAGCTATTGTGCAAAAAGGCAAGTGTGGATGCTCCAGAGGAAAAGCACTGGTGCTCTGATGGCCAGTCTGTGAATGGCCATCAGAGCTTTCCTGTGCAAGAATGTCCATGCAGTGTGGATGCTCTCGCGCAAAAGCAAATCGCTTTTGCAATGTGCTTTGAGGTGTGGGCGTGCTCTTGCACAAGAAGTTTTTGTTCAGAAACTCTTGCACAAAAGGCTTCTTGCACAAGAAGCATGTAGTGTAGACATTGCCCCATTGATTGAGTCAAAGCAAGACTCAAAAGCAAGCAGCTATTATCTAGTACAGTGGCCACAGCATGCACCTGAGTTGGGTGAGACCCTAGTTTGAGTGTTGCCTGAGACTGTTGTGATAGGATCTTAACAGTGAGGCTTTCCTCTTGAAGATATTCCCCTTTAATTATCAGTTATTTGGGCCAAATCAAAGTTGGACCTTCAGAAGCCCTTTCTAGAGCAATGGTTTGGGCTCTTTAACTGTTGTGTTAACTACAAGGGTTTGGTTCCCCCACATTACTAGCTAGTCCTGCAAATAGAAACTTGCCTCTTTTCCTTTTGAAGAGATTCCACTTTAATTGATGATCAATTAGGCCAAAATAAGCATGATTAGCAAGGAGTCCTTTGCAGCACAATGGTTACAGCACATGCTTGTGATATTGGTGCTGCTGGTTCAGTTCTTGTCTGGCCAAGAAAAACAGGTTCTCCTCCATCCCTTTCTGTTGCTGTTCCACTTTAGTTAACTATTGATTGAGTCAAAGCCAAAGTCAAGTCTAAGTCATGACCCATGGCATAATGGTTAGAGTAAATACTTTAGCTTGCTTTGCATTACTTGTTCTGTTGGTCCCTGAGCTGGAAATTGAATAGTGCTAAGCTTTGCTGTTGAAGATGTTCCACTTTAATTATCTGTTAATTGGGCCCAAGTCAGGCTCACACAATAGACATTCTCTGTAGTGCAGTGGTTACAGCAGTTGCTTGTGTTGCAGGCTTCCTGAGTTCAGATCCCTGCTCTACTAATAACATTTTTTAATTGGAATAGGGAGCTCTATTAGTCTTGCTGGGGGCGCTGCTCCTCTTTACTTAAGTATGGCCTCAGGCAGTGGGAGCATTCAGATCACTCTGCAACCCAGTGGTTGGGTGCTTGCCTAGGAGGTGGGAGATCCTTGGATTTCCTAGTTCAAGTTCTACCTGTGCCTTTTTAGAAGGAGTTTTACTGGGGAAAGTCTCTCTCCCAGGTGACTGGGGAGGTGGCAGATTCCTATTTAGGTCCCTGCTCCGGGAGGAGCCATTGTCTTAGGAGAAAAAGACTGGGACTTAGACTGGAAGCTCTCACCTCTCTGGGGGTGGGGTTAGGGGTGGGTGGTATTCCTCTAGGTCAGTAGTCTCCAGCCTTTTTATACCCAAGATCACTTTTTAAATGACAGACCAAGCCAAGATCTACTGCCCCGCCCCTTCCTTGAAGTCCCGCCCTCTCTATTCTCCTCCTCTCCATCACTTGCTATCCCCTATCCTTATACTGCTACTTTAAAAAAAAATTCCCACCATTCCTCGCAGCTACTTACCTATACTGTTGCTCGGTGAGTAGCTGCTCCTCAAATGAGGAAATCTAATGTAAATGTACTGTGCAGGTGCGCAGTTCAGAGAGGGCTCAAGAGCTACTCTTAGAGCCTCCAAGATCTACCGGTAGATTGCGATCTACTGGTTGGTGACCACGGCTCTAGATGCTGAGGGCTAAGACAGTGGCTGATCCACCAACGAGCGCAGAAAGAAATCAAAGAGTAGACATTAGCTCTAAGTAGAGCTTGAGTGTTGTCTTGTGTGGACTGGGAATAGCCTGCACTCCATGACAGCTGCTGCCCATGCTGTGCCGGGGTTGTGGGTAAGCGCCAGACACCCAGCCTCTTGCACGATCACCCTGACCTCTTCTATCGGGAGCACAATTAAGACCCAAACGCCAATTTTTTCTGTCATGTGAGAGTGCTTTCTATAGCCCCCACAGCGATGGCACCAGCTTGCAACGCCACATTAGGCCATACTGGGTTTCCGAAGTAACATTCCATTTCCTATCCAAATACCGTATATACTCGAGTATAAGCCGAGTTTTTCAGCACAGTTTTTGTGCTGAAAAATGCCCCCCTCGGCTTATACTCGAGTCAGCCTCCTGCTCGCGGGCGGGCTCAGTGCATCTCTGCCGCCGGCCGGGTCTAGACGCGTGAGCCCGGAGCTCCGGCCCCCCAGCCCCTGCCCTCCTGGCCCTTCCGGCCCCTGCCCTCCTGACCCTCTCAGCCCCCCTGTCCCCTTGTCCCCCCCAGCCCCTGTCTCCTCGTCCCCCCAGCCCCTGCCCTCCTGGCCCTCCCGGCCCCCCTGTCCCCTTGTCCCCCCGAGCCCTGCCCTCCTGGCCCACCCAGTCCCTGCCCCCTCGGCCCCCCAGCCCCTGCCTGCCCGGCACCATGGGCCCTTGCCGCGTGGGAGGAAGGGCGTTTGGGGCCGTTCGCCATGAAGCTCGGGTGCAGCGCTGAGCTCGGGAACAGCTGGGCCAGGAGCCGACTCGGCACCGTGGGCGTCTGTTCTGGAAGCGCCCGGGAGCCCTGATCACGAGCTTGGGCCCGATTCTGGGGCAGGTGCACAAGGACCAGCCGCTGCTCCCTGCTCCCCCTCCCCTCCCCTCCCCTCCCGTGGTAAAATCCAGCGAGCACCGGCACCCGCTCCCCCCGCTGGCTCACTGGCCCATCGACGCCCGGCCTGGGTCTCGCACAGCTTCCCCCCCCCCGCTGGCTCATTGGCCCATCGACGCCTGGCCCGGGTCTCGCACAGCCCCCCCCCCCCCGCTGGCTCATTGGCCCATCGACGCCTGGGCCGGGTCTCGCACAGCCTCCCCCCCCCACTGACTCGGCCCATCGACGCCTGGCCCGGGTCTCGCACAGCCTCCCCCCCCCCGCTGGCTCATTGGCCCATCGACGCCCGGCCCGGGTCTCGCACAGCCCCCCCCCCCCCGTTGGCTCATTGGCCCATCGACGCCTGGGCCGGGTCTCGCACAGCCCTCCCCCCCCCCCGCTGGCTCATTGGCCCATCGAATCCTGGCCCGGGTCTCGCACAGCCTCCCCCCCCCCGCTGGCTCATTGGCCCATCGACGCCCGGCCCGGGTCTCGCACAGCCTCTCCCCCCCGCTGGCTCATTGGCCCATCGACGCCTGGCCCGGGTCTCGCACAGCCCCCCCCCCCCCCCGCTGGCTCATTGGCCCATCGACGCCTGGCCCGGGTCTTGCACAGCCTCCCCCCCCCCCCCGCTGGCTCATTGGCCCATCGACGCCCGGCCCGGGTCTCGCACAGCCCTCCCCCCCCCCCGCTGGCTCATTGGCCCATCGAATCCTGGCCCGGGTCTCGCACAGCCTCCCCCCCCCACTGGCTCATTGGCCCATCGACGCCTGGCCCGGGTCTCGCACAGCCTCCCCCCCCCCCGCTGGCTCATTGGCCCATCGACGCCCGGCCCGGGTCTCGCACAGCCTCTCCCCCCCCGCTGGCTCATTGGCCCATCGACGCCTGGCCCGGGTCTCGCACAGCCTCCCCCCCCCCCCCCCCCCCCGCTGGCTCATTGGCCCATCGACGCCCGGCCCGGGTCTCGCACAGCCTCCCCCCCCCCGCTGGCTCATTGGCCCATCGACGCCTGGCCCGGGTCTCGCACAGCCCCCCCCCCCCCCCGCTGGCTCATTGGCCCATCGATGCCCGGCTCTGGTCTCTCACAGCCCCCCCCGCCCCGCTGGCTCGTTTAGAGGGGGCTCGTTGGCAGGCGAGGGGGCCGGAACGTGGGGGCTGCGGGGCGGGGGCGGCGGGGGCTGAGCTGTGGCCGTGCCTGCAGAACCATATTGTTTTTGTTGACCCCCTTTTCCACTTACAGAGCTAGGTTATTGTTTTTCTTTGAAATAAATATTCATGTAATTTTATTGGTATCTATCTTCATTTTTTACATTTACCAGTAGCTGCCTCATTTCCTACCCTAGGCTTATACTCGAGTCAATATTTTTTCCCAGTTCTTTGGGGTAAAATTAGGTGCCTCGGCTTATATTCGGGTCGGCTTATACTCCTAGGAAGAAAAAAACCAAAGAAGAGATCCAGGATATACTACTAGCTAGAGCAGCACACTGGTCAGTAAATTTCTTCTGCGTCAACACCAGTGATTAAACCTAGCTCAATATGCAAGCAAGTAAGCAACTCTAATATAACCTGCGCCTTCGGTCACATCTAATTTTAAGCTATTAACTCAAGGGTGCTTTAATAGGGTAGCATTAGCAGCCATGCAGGCACATAATCACAACTTTATAGCCCCTGAATATTCAGCAAAATAGCAACAGTAGTAATTGACAATCTTGCACATTTGTCACTAAATGAATATCCCCAAATGACAAGTCCCACTCTCTGAGTGCTAGATTGCTAGCCAAGCTGCCTAATATTAGCTATAATACACGTCTGGCATCTGATGCATTTTGCTATGTAAGAGCCAATAGAACTTGAAGTCTCATCTGCTTAGGAACTGTGAATGGAGTGCACTGGGTGATTTTTCAAGGACAGTGATTAGTTTGTGTTAAATTCTCAGAAAAACAGTTTTCTTTTCCTTTGCACTTGCATTTTTGTACTGGGAATTGTGGGTAAAATGCTTTCACCATGATATGTGGCAGTCACGTGATTTGTCACATGATATGTCACATGATTTTGATTGGAAAATTGACTTCCTTGCATCTTGGCTTCAACAGACCCAAAAGGAAATGTTCAAAAACCTCCAAAGGAGAATCCAAGCAAATAGGTACTTTGCAGTGGTTTAAGTTTTACCCTTCTACTGTGCAGAGCTGACCACTTTTCCTTGCTTCCTAGCAGAATTCCCTGCTTCAGCTCTGGAGAAAATGGGCCGCAACAAAGTGGATGATACCTGTTCCTGGAAGAAACAGATCAACAACATCCGAAAAACATTCATCATCATGGAGGCACTGGGATTGTAATTACTGGTACCATGGCTAATCTCTGGCCTCCCCCAATTGTAAGCAAGGAGAAGGGGGGAGGGGTCCATTGGCGATGCAGTCGAAAGACAGGGTAGAAAAAGGTCTCAATACATTTCAAATGTTTGGGGCAAATTACCACAGCCATCCTAGTGTCATGGAAAGCTGTTACTTCCCACAGATTATCCACCCTTCTATTACACGATCAGCAGTCTTGTGCTTTATTTCAAGTGAGGCGCTTTCTTGCTTAAGAAACACGTGCTTTACTGCTTCTGCCCCAAGCTCTGCACATAACTTACTGTATTCATTCCCCATATGGATGGAAAAAATTAGAGGGAAATTTGGACAAACTCCTGGGGTCTACTCCTGGCCTGACCTAGCTGTGCTGAAGTAAGAAGACAGCGTGTATGAGCCTGTTGTCTCCAAAGGGTTCTGCTGATTTCCTTGGACTACGAATAGCGAAGGGTTGGTGATGTCTGAGAGGATGGTTCTGAACCAGGACACATGCTCTCTTGGGGGTACGCAGAGGGATTTCAGGGGCTATGTCATCTATTCCAGTGTTTCTCAGTCTGGGGACTGCAGCCCCCATGGGATTATGGGACAGGTTTGGGGGGTTTGGAAATGCAAGGCTGGCAAGAAGGGCAGAGGTGCAGATCCCTAGACCACAGGGGAGCCCCGTGAGGTTAAGTTACAGGCTTCAGCCCTGGGGGGCAGGGTTTGGGAAGGCAGAAGTGGGAAACAGACTCCAGTAGCATAATTAATTGTACTGAAATGTGGGGATTGCCTAGATGAGCTCCGGAGGTCTCTTCCAGCCCTGGCTGGCTCTGATACTTTGGAAGTACAAGTGTACCCCAACCAATGCACTGTGTAATTCTGTGGTAAACACGAGACAGTCGGCCGTCTTTCTGTGCCTGTGGGGTGTGTGGGGGGCTGTATGGGAAGAACTAGGTTTTATAAGTGAGGTAAATCTTGGGGCTACACAAGACAAGCAGACTCCTGAAAGGGGCACAGTCGTCCGGAAAGGCTGAGCACGTGTGTGCAGTTGTGAACTCCCAGGAGAAACACAGGCTCTGGGCAGTTGTGGCCACTCTGCTAATCAGCGGGGGAGACTTAAATCTCTCCTGCGCGGCTGTCCAAGTGCTCAGCTTACAGGGGACGCTGGTTTTGTGTCTCATTTCCCTGCCCTGATGACTGGCTAACAACCCTGTCTCAAGGAACAGGCGGCTAAGCACAGTGGCAACATCTGATTAGCCATTTTGCTTCTTCTCTGGGGCTCCTAGGAGCTGGCCAGTGACAATGCTGCTGTGTTTCTGTTAAAGATGGTCCACTTTAAGTATCAGTTAATTGGGCTAAAGTAAAGCCTTATTGTAGACAGCCCTCTGTAGGGCAGTGGTTAGGGTGCTTACCTGGGTTATTAGAGAGCCTGGTTCAAGGCTCCTGTTTGCTAGCTATGACAAAAAGAGTTGAACAGCAGGCATGTGTGCTCTTTTCCTCTTGAACCCCTTTCCCTTCAATTAACTATTAACTGGGCCAAAGCACAGAACTGAGGCAAGAGGCTCAGTGTAGCGCAGGGGCTAGTGAAAGTGCTTCTGCTGTGGCGTGCTGGGTTCTAGTCCTTCCTAGACTGTGTGAGCTAGACTCTGAGCAGTGGGAGCTTGGAGACTTCCCTATTAAAGCTGGTCCACGTGAATTATCTGTTTATTGGGCCAAAAAGAGCCCCTAGTCCAAGGAGCGCCCAGTAGCGTAGTGGTCACAGCAGTTGCCTGTGATGTGTAGGTGCATGGTTCGAGCCCTCGTGTCCCTGAGGAAGGTGCTCTCTTTGTGAACAGGAAGCTCTGTCACTCTTTCCTGTTGGCGCTGCTCCCCTTTACTTAAGTATGGCCTGAGGCAGCCCTAGCTTTAAGATCACTCTGTAGCCCGGTGGTTGTGTGCCCGCCTAGGAGGCGGGAGATCCTTGGATTTCCAAGTTCGAATCCTACCTCTGCCCCTTTAGAAGGGGTTTGACTGGGGAAATCCTCTCTCCCAGGTGACCGGGGAGGTGGCAGATTCCTATTTAGGTCCCTGCTCCGGGTGGAGCCATTGTCTTAAGAATAAAAGACGGGACTTAGACTGAAAGCTCTCACCTCTCTGGGGGGTGGGGTTAGGTGGGGGTGGGGGGTGGGGTGGGTGGGCTAGGGAGGGGGGTGGGGTGGTGGGGTTAGGGGGCGGGTGGTGGTGGGGCGGTCCCTGGGAGGCAGGAGATACCCGCTCCAGTCCCTTCGCAGAGGCGGGACTGGAACTGGGATCTCCCGCCTCCTGGGCGGGCCGGGGACCACAGGGGGCGAAAGAGAGATCAGAGTTTTATTAAAATGGCTGAAGAAGCAGCAAATAATTTTCCAAAACCCTTCAGCTCACCAGGCAGAGGGGGAATAGAACTCACAACCATGGCATTGCCAACCATTAAACAACCCACCACACTATGGCAGGTATCACACTGGATGTGCTTGTTTGAGCCTAATCAATACTCTAAAGGGGACTTATGTGCCAATAGGAAAGAATGAGGACATTAGCTGTTTTCAGCTGTCCCAGGTAGGAATTGAACCAGGGTCTCTACTACCACAAGACCATAACTTGGCCATTAGGCTACAGTGAATTACTTGTGCTAAGTGCTTGCTTTGATTTAAACATGAATTACTCTGTTCATGTTACAGCCTAATACAAAACACAGACAAGTTTATTGGAGAGTATGCTGGCAGTACATAAAAATCACAGTGACTGGTGTGAACATGTCCAAATACAAAATGATTGAGAGTAATACTGCTGAGTCGCTCTTTTTTGGCATAAAGCTTTAGTGACCTTGGTTTTGAGTCAATACTGCTATCTCTTTGATCAGCTCGCCAAAATTTGGGATCTTGTAGGCTGTCCCAAATGGGAGGAGAAATTGATGATGGAAGTCTGGTGCTGTTGGTGCAACCTTGTTTATTTACAAAGAATGTACAAAGTCCTGTTTCCTTCAACACAGCAGGAAGCAAACAAGGGTGCTCGCCTTCCTTTCCTTGTTCACAGAAGCAAACCTATTGCAGCTAGCAGAGTACCCCCAAACTTCCCCTTTCTCGATTCTTCACTGTGTTGTTACAAGCAGCATCAGCTGATACAGGCAGTCTTGTTTTCTGCTCCTTCTGCCTCTTCTTAAACAGTTGCACATTCCAAAACCTCAAATGGAGAGATACCTTTGGTGGGAAATGTGACTCAAAAATCTCAGTCCCTGCCTATCCCTCTCCTTGAATATTCCTCTGGGTCCCTGCCAATAGACATAATTCAAACCTACCTGAGTAGAGCCAGAGAGAGACTCCATTTTCCCTCCCTAGAAAAAGTAAGAGACATTTTTCACAGTTCCAGCATTCTTAACATTTTTTTTTGCTGCTACACAGATCAGTCCATCCAAAAGACCGCTAGCTGAGGTCGAGTGCATAGGACCAAAGCTTAGTTTAAAACTAGTACATGGACTAATGATGTTCTCAGGCCAAGGGGATAGTCTAGACCTGCGTTTCCCAAACTATGGGGAAAAAAATACCAGGCCTCAGAGTGCCTGGTGCCTGCCGGCGAGTTACAGAACCGGAGCCCTGCTCCACTGATATGTGGAGCCGGGTCTCTCCCCCCGCCCCCAGAGCGTCCCCGCCGTGCGCGGCTCCTCCTCACCGCCAGCTGCTGCCCATCTGCGGCGTTGCTCGTGGGCGGGGAGGACGCCCGGGTGTGACGTGACGTCACGGCCCGGGATTTTTAAAACCCTGCAGAAGCAGGTGGCGCGGTCACGCTGGCTCCGGGCTCGACCCCGCGATGTGGAAGGCAGAAGGTAGGAGACGGGCTTGGGCGGGGAGTTGGCAGCAGCGGTGGCGGGCTTGGGCGGAGGGTGCAGGAGAGAGAGTCAAATGGCAGGGGGCCAAGTGCAGACAATGAGGAAAAGGGCAGGAGGGGAGGTGTCAGTGGGAGGGGGGACAGGGTGATGCGGGGAGGGGCATTGGGGGCTGGAGGAGGAGAAGGAGGTGGAGATGCTGGGAGAAGGCTTGAAACGAGGGGTGGGCATGAGGAAAACCAGGATGGAGCAAGTTGTGTGAGGGCACAGAGGGGCAGGAGGGAAATGGGGCAGAGAGTGCTGAGGGGGTGGGTATCCGGGACAAAGGGGGCAGGGGCAGTAAGGGAAGGGGGAGGTAACAGCAGGGTGGAGGGCTAAGGGAAGGTGCAGGTGCCAGGGGATTCTGGGGTGAGGAGGAGGGGAGAGCTGGCCACTGGAAGCAGCACTGGATGGGGGAATTGGGGCAGGCGGTGGAGATTGGGGGGCTGGTGGAAGCAGGGCTGCCGGGGGGTGCGAGGTTGGGGGTAGGAAGCTGGCCGGGGAAGATGTTGGGGGAGGGTGAAGAAGTGCTGCCTGCGTCCAGCCCACCAGAAGGAGGGCTGGATGCAGGCAGCAGGGCCAGCCAAGGGAGATTGGGAGGAGAAGCCGGGGAGACCTGGCTGCCAGGGAGGAGGTTGGGGGTAGTGGGGCTGGCCAGAGGCGCAGCAGGGGGAGCAGAGGGGAGGAATGAATCAGACTGGGAGACGTGGGACTGAGCTGGCCATATGTGGATCTTGGGGTGCTGCCCCCATTCCTTCTCCCCCCTACAAAGCATGAGTTAGTCTGTCCTGGAGATTCTATTGTTTTCCTCCCCCCCCCCCCCCCACCCCTTCGAGTAGTTGCGAACTGCCTGGCTGGTAGACACACTCATGCAGCCTGAGCACATTTACCAGCCAGGCAGTTTGAAACTACCAACTGATACATCTAGTAATAATACAACTTACCTAATGAGCAAATACCAGACATGTTATATGTCTGGTATTTTCTCTGTTTGTTTTTTATGTTTTTATATTTTTGGGCTGCAAAAAGCAGTACTGAAAAAAAAGATTTCCAACTAAAGTAAAAAGTTTGGGAAACGCTGGTCTAACCAGCTTTCTGTCTGTCTTACAGTCCATTTATCCAATCCATATTCCTTAACTTGCTGGCAAGAATATTGTGGGTGACCATATCAAAAGCTTTGCTAAAGCCGGCACTGGGGTTTTTTGGGAGGACCAGAAACAACTCATTTGAATATTCATTTGATTAATGAATATGCAAATGAACATTACTGGTCCTCCAAAAGTTTGTGATTGGATTTACTGGTCCCCATGTCAAAAAGTTTGGGAACCCCTGGTCTAGACTCAGGAAACTGAACTGTAGACAGTGACCCTGAGATGACGGCCACGGATCTTAGAAAGAATGCACCAACGCATCATTCACGTGGCTTGTTCCCACTTTAACAGGATGCAAGGTCAAGGGGGAGCTATGGCTGTAGATGAGGTCAGAGCATTGACTGCAGTTCACCTACAGTGGGATCTCCAGACAAAGATCCTGTGGGAATCTGGACAAAGAGGAACTATTCAGCCAAACAGCATCTTTTTCACATTTGTCAGAAAAAATCCTTTAGGGAAAAAAAGATTCTTATCTGCAAGAGGAAAAGGACAACATTTATTCTGTTCTACTTGCAGCTAGTGACTGGGACAGGAGAGAGGGCTACATGTCAACATCACTGCTAAATAATCAGTTTACAGTATGTCATAAGTATGAAAAAAGTCTTCATTCAATATTCTTTTTATTTAAGAAAAATACTTAAAGATGACATTATAAATCCAACAAATTCCTTCAGTTACAACCTCACCACGTATGGGAAGACTTGTGCATATTGCTACATAGCAGTCAATATAGTTGTGATTGTAAAAAAAGAGCATAAACATGTTTTTAAATTATAAAATAATGTACAATAAAATATTGGATTACCATCATTTCCATTTTACCAGCAGACTGTGCCACTTCCTGACTTTGAAAAGCTTGTTTTCCAGTCCTACAAAGACAGGTATTTTTGAGTACCAAATATAAAATTAGTTCAGTCACTAAACCCTGGGAAAGCTTGCTATGGCATACACTTTTGATCTCATTGCTCCTCTGATAAAGTGCTTGTTGATTATAAGGAAGCATACAGAATTCCTTATTTTCACTATTTTTTTTTAAAAAGCCCTCCGATATGAGTATTCTGAACATCTCTGGAAGCCCATATAAATTCACACATGCCGCTCTTTGGAGAGAGACTATTTATATAATCTCACATCTTAGACTTCTCTCTCTCTCTCCCTCTCTCCCTCTATATCAATTTTTAAAAAGCGACTGAGGTTATAGAACTGAGAACAAGTGAGGGAACTATCTGCAAAGATTCTCATGTCAACAAAACCCTGTAGATGAAGAGTAAATTTGAAATCTTATGGCATTCCATTTAAAGCAGCACTGGGCAACCAAGGCTAGTGAGTGGGTTGCATGAGTGGCCCTCCTTCATCTCAATGGGCCACAAGATTGAAATCAGTCATGCACTAACAAGGTGTCTAGATTACATGCCTCTGCCTTATGCCTCATTAAACAAGGTTACAGGAGCAGTGGACAAAGGCTTCCCCTCTCGACCGATCCGTGTCTTGACTCACGTGCTGTGCCGACAATCAGCTGAGCTGGCACAGCACGGTGGCCATGTTTATTTTAATGAAGCCGGGGATATTTAAATCCTGGCTTCTTTGACTGTAGGGTAGCCTAGTTTACATGCCTCTGTAAACATGTAGGCATGTAGTCTAGACCTACCCAGTGACCCCAGGAATAAGATTAAATATGTTAATAAAGGTATGCCAAACATTTCAAAACTAGTAGAAATACTTTAATCATTCATATATTAACAGAACTGTCATCAACATCAAATACTCAAACAAAGAAACATTTACCTTTACTTTACAATTTCAAATTCCGGCCCAATATCCTCTTCCAAGCACATCCTGTCCTTGCTCCTTCCCCTCTTTCCCAGCACTTCCAGAGCACCTTCAATTGGCCAGTATGTGCCCCGTCACTGCTCCTGCCTCTGTCTTAGAGTTTAAACACTGCAATTCAGTTCAAGCTCTGGGAGGGAGGAGCAAGGATGAGGCATGAATCAGCTGACTTGTGCTGGGAGGGAAGGGGAGAAGTAGGTAAGTGTGGGCCCCCTAGAGCATGAGGCATGGGGAAGGGGCCAGAGAGGGGGTGCACAGGCTGCACCTGCAACCTGGCCACCACTGGTCTGCCCTCTTCAAATTCCCATTTACTGACTTATACACTATGGAAGTCAGTAAGCGGGTATTTGTACAGGCTGTCTTGCCACCTGCAGCTAAACCTCACAATCCAAACTATGCCATGCTCAGATAGCTAAGATGTTCTTTAACAAGGTGAAACATTTAGCATTATGGACTGGCGGAATAAAGAGCTAGCTATGTGTGCAGAATAGCCAGTCATTCTGATGCTTCCAACTGCCTTTGCTTGGTTCAGAAACCAGTTTTTAAAGGCAAAAGTTCCCTTTCCGGTTCCCTTGACTTTGTTTTCTTCAGATTCCTACTACAATTACAATTCAAAGAAGAAAAACTGTAGTGCAAAAGACATCAGTTGCCTGTACAGGGCCTATTTTCACCACGGAAATTCAGTGCAAATGTATGAAGCTTATTTCCTAACTTTTCTATTCGTTTCTTCCAACATTATGACTGTTAATTTGTAAGCCAGAGCCATTAGCCAGCATTGATCTTAACCCTGAAAAAAGAAGGTAACAGTTACAATCAAAATAGTTATATTTTATTGTTCCACAGCTTTAAACTTTAATCTGTGTGATACTTTAAACTTTTCATAGGTTGAACTTTCCAATATGTTTAGGAACAAATACAAGTTTCTGTATTAAAGTCAGCAGATGTTAACTTTTTCAATGAAAAAAAAAGTTCCTGATACATAGCAATAGGATACAATAGAAATATATTTTCAACTGATTTAATGTTAAAGTAGAGGCCATAATATTTCCCTCACAATACAGAGCATTGGAGAAAACATGAATTATGGCTATAACAGGGCTAGGGCTAATTAGTAAGCAGAGTTAGTAACTGCAAGGACGAACAACGAAAAAGAGTTAATTACATAAAAGAACTAAACTACCCTGGTCCCCTTCTCCCCAATATAAAATAATGCTGAGTTGAAGAATTCCTTTGGAAATCATCCCCCACGTCAGGAGTGGACATCTACATAGAGGTACGCAAACTATATTTCTAAAGATGGATATTAGATTCACAGACTCGTGTCACTGCATATAAATCTTATTTAACAATGGCCAGTGCAAATTAACATGTAAAGTACTAAAGTCCTTATGAAATCAACTTTGGAACCTATGTACAGTAGATACATTAAAGAAAACAAAGCTCTGTGGGGTGGAATTTGACAATGTACCGATATGTTCCAAAACACCGATATTATATACTCACAGTGCTGCTTAATCCATGTAATGAACTAATGTTTACAGGGAGCTGACAGCCTCGCTGGGCCTCTGGCCAAGTTGGGGGCCAGTTCCACACTCCCAGAAGAGGCGGGGCCTCAGGCAAAAGGGGCAGGGCCAGAGCAGTGCTCAGTAGCACCTTCCCCTGCAACCAACAGCACTGCCTGGAATGTGCCACCTAGTGTCCTCACCTCCCCAGGCTGCCCTAAGAACCACTCAGAGCACACCATGTGATGCTCCAGCCACCATTCAACGGACCCAAGGCCCCGGGTGCCACTACTGTCACAGAAGCAGCGGCGGAGGGCCCCATGCCCTTTTAAATAGCTGGGCCCTGGGCAGTTACTCTTTTTGCCCCGCCCCCATCAGCAGGCATGAGTGTATGTCTCCATACTGGATGATATCTTATATTTGCTTATATTCCTTATGGGTTTATGCGTTTGTTTTTCACTCAAAAAACAACCTGCGGAACTACTTGCCGAGGATGAGGTGAAGGTTAGGACTGGAACAGGGTTCAAAAAAAGAGCTAGATAGATTCATGTAGGTTAGGCTTATCATGGCTATTAGCCAGGAGGGGTAGGAATGGTGTCCCTAGCCTCTGTTTCTCTGGAAGTGGGTGACAGTGGAGGGATCATGTGAGGACTGCCTGTTGTGTTCCCTCCCTCTGGGGCATCTGGTTTTGGCCACTGTCGGCAGACAGGATACTGGGCTGGATGGACCATTGGTCTGACCCAGTATGGCCGTTCTTATGTTCTACCATGGGGGCTATTTCTACACTAGCCAATCTTGTGCAAGAACATATGCAAATGAGATGCAGTGATGAATATTGCTGTTCCTCATTTGCATATTTAATGAGCAGCCATTTTGCACAAGGGGCTTTTGTGCAAGAGCGGTTCTGCCTGAAAATAAGCAGCAGAATGGCTCTTGCTCAAGAGGGGGATTTTGTGCAACAAGGAGCAGTGTAGACTGCTCCTTGAGCAAAAGCCCCTTGTGCAAAAATGGTAGCTCATTAAGTATGCAAATGAGGTGCAGTGATATTCATCACTGTCTCATTTGCATATATTCTGGAAATAATGAAGCAGATGACATTTTATATGTTAGATACTGGTTTTCAATCAACTTCATTTTAAAGACAGAAAGCACACAATGTTCAATCTGTTTTGTTTGCAGAAAAATATTATATAGAAGAAATTTAGTGTATTAGTGGTTAACCCAACAATGATGTCACATGCAATATTTCATCTCATGTCAAGAAAGAAAAGGTTTGAATTTAATATTGTTTAATTCTATCCTGTTCTCTCAGATACCATCTGCATATTGTTAGGCAGAGGCAGATATTTTATATTAAAAATACAGTGAGCCCTCGCTACTTCGCGGTTCGACCATCGCGGATTCACGACTTCGCGGACTTTTTTATATCCGTATCATATCGTGCTTGCCTATTGTCTTTATACTTTCATATCATTCGTCATTACAGATGGCTTTTGTGCAGTATTAAAGAATGATATGGAATTACAATACAGTATAGGCTAATCACAGGGGAAACTTTGTAGGGGGTGGGGGGACCTATCAGTTTCTATTTACAGTACGTAAATATGGTGTCCCTACTTCGCGGATTTTCAGCTATCGTGGTCGGGTTTGGAACCTATCTACCGCGATAAACGAGGATTCACTGTACACCTTTCAAAATCCAGTTTAAATTTTGTTTCACTCACTGGTAGTTCAGTTTTTCTTGGAAACCGGTGCTTTAAAGATCTGGATTTATAATGTAAGAACTAAACAGCAGGAAAGGAGAGAACACTAACTGAATTAAGTATGTTTGCAGAAATAAAATTTAAAAATATTTTCAAAAAGGAGAGCTTTTATAAAACTGGAACTTACTAGGGGGGTAAGAGAAAATGTGAGGTGTTCAGAATATATTTTGATGGCAACATATATTAAGCTGTGGTATTCTCTATCAGGGAAGCGGTGGAAGCCTTACTACTGTAGCCTATTAAGGTAGCAGATTTCCATGGTCAAGACAGTCTCACCCAGATACTGGTCATAGTTTATTTATGTAAATTTTAAATTTTAAAACTAGCAAGAACAAGATATTATAAAACATTGCTTTTCTCTCTGAGGCATCTTCCAAAATACAACAAAAATAATATTTGGAAAAATAAATATCCCGCCATCAAGAACTGCAATATTCACTGTGATTGTGTGATGCATGGAGGAAATCAGTTAAAGCCAATGGAGAATGCTTTGGACTTCACCTTGTCTGGTAGCAAAATAAGTATTTTCGTTTTATTGATACTTAAGGGGAAGTAACCAGCAATAACAAATTTGGGGGGACAACATAGGATATGAAAACAATTTCTCTTGTTTCTATATTTTTCTCTTGACAAGCTCAAAAAGGAAATATTTGTATCTTGGGGTGGCTTACCCATTTTTCTTCCAAACTGTCAGTGCTATCCCAGCAACCACAACAATTACTTTAAAACAAAAACAAAACAAAAAAGAGCAATTTAGTAACACATATGTAAAAAATAACATTTTGCTAAAAGACAGTTATGGAGCTCCACCGTTCTGGGACTTGGTCTCGTCACCACTGACAGATTATTTGTATCACAGGACAGTTTTTTCCCCCTTAAGATGATAAATAAGGGTGCGTCTACACTGCAGGGCTTAACTCAAAATAAGATACGCAAATTGAGCTACATCAATTGAGTATCTTATTTCAAAATAGCTTTTTGAAATAGGGTACATCTATATAACATTATTTCAAAATAGAGCACTCTTTCCCTTATTCCTCATACAATGAGGGCTACAGGAGTCGGAGTAAGAAGACCTCCAGCTTGACAGTATTTTGACACTATTTCAAAATAATGACCTGCTGTGTAGACATGGACTAAGTTATTTCAGAATAGTGCTAATGTAGACATACCCGAAGCCCCTCTAATATACAGTACCATATCAGAAATCAAAAGAACTCTCCACTCTAAATCCAGAAAGGGCTTCTGACATTGGATCTTGTTATTTATCAAGTCATTAATGCTTTTGTGTTCAGCTTAAGGTTTGTCTGGATTCCTAGCTCATGCAGAGTAATGCTCAGGATTTGACTTACTTCACATCCAAGATGTTCAAGCTTCCATGTAACTTCTTCCCTTCAATCCCTTGCAAGATATTTAAAAATTTTCCACCAAAGAGTCATAGAATGTATTATGCTCAATATCTAGTATGGCTTGCTTGATTCTCCTTCCCTCTCCCCCCCACTATAATAGTTTCAATTGATAAATACAAATTAGAAAAAGAAGCTACCCATGTTGATCAGATCCTCCCTCAGTTTTGAACCTGACAATGAAAACTTCCACCAGTCTGTGTACTTTGCCGTAACTCAAACCATGTTTCAATCCGGCTAATGAGACTTGAGCACAGTTGCCCTGATCTGCACACAGCGGGTCTGCTGCCTCTTAGAACCATGTGACAGAGAGGTAGGCTACAGAATGGTTTGGATTGGCAAATTCTCAGGAAGACATTGCTGATCGGGCCAATGCTAGAACCCTGCCTGCAACAACTCCAGCTGTGCAGAGGGCTTATTATCTGCCCCTGGACAATGCTATTCTGTGGCCCAACATCTATTAGCTCCATGGGGACTTAGGCATGTGCTGAAGTGCTTTGATGAACAGGTACCTGCATCAGGAACAGTCTCCTCCCCAAGATTAAGTCATGACATATGTAGCAATTCTGGGTTAAAAGGAGAAACCAGCATGATGACCAAAAACACTCAAGATCTGTTACGTGGAGACCACTACAGACTGACTTTCTCTGGATGCCGAGTACATCATAGCCTTCTAATTCCCTGTATAATATGAGACTATCCAAACTAGCTTACAAAGTGATATTTAAAAAAAAAATCTTTCTACAACTCCTCTTCCTAGATTTTCCCTTTTCAATTTTGCATAGGCACCAGACATACACATGAAGTCCTAAGTGGTGAGGAAGTATTCTCACCTAAAACAGAAGGGAAACTTTTCCTGATTTCCCCAGGGACAAAGGGAGAAATGAGACTCTTTTCTCCCCTTTTTTTTCTCTATCGTGCAGACAAATTTCAGATAGAGCCACTAGTTCAGTCAAATACTGTGAATAAATGTTGAGATTACAAAGAGAAAGCAGCTAAGAGTATGAATACAGGCTTCTCACCAGAGAATGGCAGTGCATTTACAAGGCACCACTGGGCACATTAGTCAGTGGCAGAGAAGTTCAAGAGCCCTAATTCCAGGATGCTTAGTAATTAAGCAGCGCAAAAAGATTATGTGATGGAGAAACAGCAATATTAAAATAGGCTTGGTGCCACATGTTAAAATATCGTAATAAATCAGTGTATTAAATGATTTTTTTCAGTTTTAAGTTACTTACCAATTCCAATACTGGCACCGATACCTAGGTCGATGAATAAACCGAGTCCTAAAGAGTCTAAAGAGAAAAACAAAGTGTGAGCTAAAATCTGAAATCAAACTTGTGTCAATAACCTTCAAGAACTCATTCACAATCCATACATAAGAAGCTATACTTACCTAGATTACAGGCAGTCCCCGGGTTACGTACAAGATAGGGACTGTAGGTTTGTTCTTAAGTTGAATCTGTATGTAAGTCGGAACTGGCGTCCAGATGCAGCCACTGCTGAAATTGACCGCCAGTTCCGACTTACATACAGAATCAACTTAAGAACCCCAAGCGTCCCCAAGTCAGCTGCTGCTGAAACTGATCAGCAGCTGATTCCAGGAAGCCCAGGGCAGAGCAACTCTGCCTCGGGCTTCCTGTAGTCAGCGCTGGTCAGTTTCAGCAGCAGCTGACTTGGGGACGCCTGGGGCAGAGCAGCTGGGGTGCTGCTGGGTTGCTCCAGTAGCGCTGCTCCTCAGCGCTACTGGACCAACCTAGCAGCACCCCATCTGCTCTGCCCCAGACGTCCTGATTCAGCCGCTGCTGAAACTGACCAGCAGCGGCTGAATCAGGACGCCTGGGGCAGAGCAGCTGGGGTGCTGCCGGGTTAGTCCAGTAGCGCCCAGAGCGGCGCTGCGGGACCAACCGGCAGCGCCCCAGCTGCTCTGCCACAGGCGTCTGGAGAAAAGCCTAGTCTGCTGGGGGGCGGGGGGCGTACTAGCTGCGCCCCCCCACCCCACCCCAGCACACCAGGAAGACGCCAGCGGCGGACCGAGACGCACCGTGGTCCTGCTGCCTGGGTCCTCCGCAGACCAGGGAGATGCGGAGAAAGCCCCGGAGTACATGGGCGGCAGGACCGCGAGGTCCTGCAGTCCGTGTCCTCCGGGGCGAGCCCCGTTTGTAACTGCGGATCCGACATAAGTTGGATCCGCGTAAGTCGGGGACTGCCTGTATAACAGATATTAATGAACAATTAAGGTACCTTTATAAACATCACATTCTAAAATGGGGAATCCTTTGCTTTTAGAAACTATGATCTTACCCCTCATCACCAAGAAAAGCAGCTTTGCAAAGATTGTATAGGTTTGTATCTTGTAATACTGTCAGGAAAATATTGCATAAATGGAGGACCCAATATGGGTTTGAAGGTTTTCTTTAACAGTGTTTCTCAGCCAGTGGTACGAGTACCCTTAGAAGTACTCAAGAGAAGTCAGCGGGGTACTTCAACACAACTGAAATTTGGAAAAAACTGAATTTTTGTTTTAAGTTTTACAGTGCTTTATTATTTTTGTACTTTTTACATCCAAAAATTTCTTCGCCCACCCAGCTACAACTAAGTTGTTGAAACAAATGTGTTGCAACAGTACAAAAAATGTGTCTGAAAACTGTAAGTACTGGGGGTACTTGTAAATTGTTTTTTAAAAAGGGGGGTACTTTATAAAAAAAAAGGTTGAGAAACACTGTTCTATAATACGAACCACTAAACATTAAAGGCTCTTTTGCAGGTGTTGCTAAGCTTTCATTTACCAAGAGTGCAAAGGCCAACTGTCTGTCTGCCAAAATGCTAAGGAAGACCAGAATCATCATACCCATGTGGCTAGATCAGGTACAGTAACTCCTCACGTAACATTTTAGTTACATTCCTGGAAAATGCTACTTTAAGCAAAATGATGTTAAGATAATGCAATTTATGTAGAATTAATGTAAATGGAGGTGGGGGGGAGTTAGATTCCAGGGATTTTTTTTTTTCAGCAGACAAAAGGCAGTATATATCTATACAGTATGGCTGTGTCTAGACTGGCCAGTTTTTCTGGAAAATCAGCCGCTTTTCCGGAAAAACTTGCCAGCTGTCTACACTGGCCACTTGAATTTCTGCAAAAGCACTGACTTCCTACTGTAATATCAGTGCTTCTTGCGGAAATACTATGCTGCTCCCGTTCAGGCAAAAGTCCCTTTTGCGCAAACCTTTTGCGCAAAAGGGCCAGTGTAGACAGCTCAGATTTGTTTTGCCCATCTAGATTGGCACGGACGCTTTTCCGCAAAAAGTGCTTTTGCGGAAAAGCGTCTGTGCCAATCTAGACGCTCTGTTCCAAAAATGCTTTTAACGGAAAACTTTTCCGTTAAAAGCATTTCCGGAAAATCATGCCAACCTAGACGCAGCCTATACGTTTTAAACAATTTAATACGGTACACAGCAATGATGATTGTGAAGCTTGGTTAAAGTGATGGAGTGAGAGTGGGGAATATTTCCTAGGGAACGTCTTCCTACTAAATGATAAACTAGCATTCAGCTGAGCCCTTAAGGTTTAATATGTTATTGATGTAGCCTCGCACTGTAGAGACACGATGTAGTGAGGGAGGAAACCCAACGGACATGCAGCAGTGGCTGCAAACACTCCCCTGCAGAAATGGGATATGAAGTTGGGGACTACTTGACATCAGCATCCCTCCGTTCTTCTCCGCACAGCAAGCAAAAGGCTCCCAGGAACAGCTCCAAGGCAGGAGCAGCATGGCAGTGTAGGGCGGGGTAGCTAAATGGCAGCAGCCCAGCTGTATACTTTACAGGGAACTTAGGAGAGCTTATTGATGGGGATGGGACTGCCTGTCCGCCCTGGTTCCAAACCCAAATCCAAATTTGCCAATAGCTAGTGACAGAAAATGGTTTTGTTTAGGGTTAAACCATGCATTCATTGGGATAAACTGACTGACTTCTTTAGACTGTTCTTTCCTTTCTTATTAGTGCATGTTGAGAGCTTTTGCAACTCTGTATCCATATATTTGGGGTTTGGAATGCATCACCTCCTTCCCTGTCAGCTGCTAAACTCTATTTGACATGCCCATCTGAGAAAACATACAAATGCTCACAAACCAAGAAAGGAGGTCCACGATTAGGGGGAAAAGATGCAATCTGGGCCAAGGTGAATGTGCAAATGAACAAACAACCTCTCTCTCAAGATTTTAGGCAAGCACTAATTGAACATCATTGTATTTGCATCTATGCATGGCAAAATTATATAAATTAACACTTTGATTTGCTACAAGTCTAGAATTTTGGGTTCAGATGAAAAATGACATTCAAAGTGCTTCCATTTTACCTGAGAAAGTATCACCTACTCCTGTTCCACCGGGAGGGATACTTGTGGGTTTGTTCTGGGTAATTATGGCTAAGATAAAAAGGAGAGGAAAAGCAGTTATGAACTTTACATCAGACTCCCATCACCAGCTGGCCAATCAGTCAGGAGCTTGCCAAACTAATATTTAGCAATCTGCATCTTTATAGAAAAGTCACACTAGCGAGAGCCCATGTACTATCATTTGAACTATCCAGGAGATTGCTGCTGGGATCACATGCATATATTCTAGGGGGAGCCTACAGCAATCTCTATAGTGAATAGTCTACCACTTTCCTTTACAGAAGTTCTCTTCTTTTTTTTTAAGATCTCTACTGCTTCTATGATTTGCAGTGTGGAAGTGAAAGACTCAATGTGGTGCCTCTTGCTGCCACTATCTGCCATAATCTGTCATTTCTCCTCAGTTTTACTCATCAGAACTTGTCAGAGTGACTTCTAAAGTCATTGAACACGCTGTCCTCATTGAGTATTCTCTGCAGGGTCTTTCCACGTGCAACTCAGAACTACACAGTTCCATCCCTCATATCAAAATACCCTTCGACCTAAGAGAGGGCGCACTGTGTTGGTAATGAGAAGATGAATTCAACTCATTTCATTCTAGTGATTGATGTTGTTAACTGCTGGAGAGTGCAGGATTATGCCAAGTTATCACTGAGCAAGGCATCCTCCCTGAATCAAAGTTACACAAGATAAGAAGAGAACCCATTTTTCTAATCTGAAATCTAAATGCTGAGCTATGCCTGTAAAATAAGGCAACTCATTTTGTATATAACTCATTGTTTGTGTGCATCCTCCTCCATTGCTTGGTCCTCAGATAACAGTTTAGTACTGCTGCCACCTATTGTAATTAGTTCTTTAGCTTATGTGATGTGCTGTAGGTTCAAGAGTCAAACCTAAATGCATATGGAGTCAGAGGATGTTGTATTACCCGCACATTTGATTTTTTTCCTCTGCTTTTTAAAAAGCTCCGAAGTACATAAAACCTACATCAGTAAAAAGTTATTCAAGACACCAAGTAAGCCCTGAGAAGTTAGAAAATGATATTAACATTACCTCAGACATTCTTTAAGGGTTAAGTTTCTAACACTAACGAGGTTTCCAACAAGCAAAATATTTACATCTGTGATGTCCAACCAGTACTGAGGCAATAGCCATTATAGCGGCTCAACTGGCCAAATACCTACATGTTGGGACACCACAGATTTACAAGATTAATGCCTGACTGAATTTCCTCGTATACATGGGTTTGCCTAGCCATCAAAACATGGTTTTATCTGGTTAGAGACTGTAGAGCAAGAGGAAAATAAAAACAGATCACTCACCTTTGCATTCAGGGGCAGACCCATTCCAGACTCCATTGGTTTTATCTTTAGTTGTACAGTGAATGGAGGCATTTCCAGTAAGTGAGAAATTATGGTCACATCTGTATGTTACCAAAGAGTTATAGCCAAAGCTTCCCATGCCACTTCCATTGCTCATCCCATTGGCAATATTAGGAGGAGTAGAACAAGTAATCACTGAAGGAAAGAGGAATGGCATTATGAATATTAATTAACATTTCAGTTAAAGGTGAATTGAAAATATCCAGTCAAGATTTGTCTACGATTGCTCCTAAAAGGCTATTTAGCCAATGAAAATGCAGTTAACTCTTCCCTCAGATTCAGACTGCTTTATGCTTTCAAGCTTTTCTCCAACCTAACTCCCTTCTTCTGGCAGATTTTGACCCAATGAAACAAATCTCTGGAGACAGCCTTATCAGAACATACATGCCCCTCTAACAACAAATATAAGGAGAAGAAGCTCTTTGGCTAATGTCATTGAAGGACTATGTTCTGCTCCTTCAAGCTGCAGAAGCAGAAAGTTTAAATTAGGACATTTCTCTTAGCAGCAACTAGTTCTAGAGCCAGGTGGCAATAGCCCAATTGATAGATGCACCTCAGGTAGTGTGCAGAAGGACAAAAACAATTAAAGCAAATAAATTGGGAAACCCACATTAATATTGGGTTTTACTCCAAAATAGCCTCAGATTTTGAGTTTGGAGTCCAGGTTTTTGGGGCAGGAAAAGAGGATAACTGAACAAAGAGGACTTACACTAAAAAAACCTCAAACAAAAGCAAGATGAAGGACTTCAAAGGGGAAAAAGATTACTTAATAAAGAATGAGAAACTAACTAAACCCCACTGTTTCAGTATTGCACATACAGTAACAATTAGGACAGCTAAATCCTTAATAGGAGAAGGTGCCAGGAGATTGATTTGAAAGGATGGAGGAGACCTAAGGAGTTTTGTTTGTTTGAAGTAATAATTCTATACCAGACATCAGCACCATGAAAGACGGTCATACATTTTCAGTCTTTTCACTCCTAACAATGTCCACAAGATTCTCTTATAATCCAAATTTAAATAAAACCAAATACAAATGAAAGTTGTATAAGGGGTATTTCTGCATTATCATCCATCGTCCGCTCTTCTTAAAACCATGGTGATTGTCTTACATTCACAAGTTGGAAGTTTAGTCCACTCAACTTGATCTTGAGTTCTACTAAGAAAACACTGGATGAAAGACCGCCCACTTATTTTGTGTCTAAAGAAGAAAGAAAGAAAGAGTTTTAGTTCTCAATGTGCTCCTTTAATAGTCCAGAAATATGGAAAATGGGTTCTTTCTAGCGTAAGGGAAGAACTTACTACTGAGTGAGGTTATTCCCACTGCAGGAGGATCAGCATGATCATTAAGACCAGGTACTGCTGAGTCGCAATCCTGAGTTGTTAAAGCCAAATTAGAATAAGCAAATCCTTGTGTATAAGTTAGCAGGAGAAATTAGTCACCTTAAAGACTATATTAAGTACTGAATATTGGCAATGAAGTCACTTGGTGTTCAGTACATTTTGCCTTTTACTATTGTAAGGTTGTGGCCTTCAGCACTAGCGTTTCAACAAGGTGGTTCAGAGGACCAGAGGAGGGTTTACCTCCTAAAGCTGGTTTCTTCTGGTCCTTTCACCAGTCTGGAAGGAAGGCAGAGATCATGAGGCATGGACTCACCACCGTGGCACCTCCTGTTGGTCACTCTGGGCATTGGCTCAAGTCCAACAATCTGCCTTCCGGACCCATGTCCTTCCCTGGTTTGCTGTGCATTGCCCTCCAGCTATGCCCCAACTCCTTCTCCCCCACTTCCGGGGGTTCAGGAGTCCTTCGTCCTTTGTCACCTCAGTGGCTAACTGCAGACTCAACTCCAGCCCCCCCCCCCCCCACCACCACCTCACTGCAGTCTGGTTCAGACACTCTCTTCTCTGGCAAGTGAGTGCAAAGGTGGGGGGGACCTAGGCCCACCCATTACTCTGAGCCATGATCCAAGGACCTTTAGTGGCAGTCGCCTACTGCCCTCCTCCATGTTTCTCTACTGCCTGCTTTCGCTGGGCCTTTTCTCCATAGTCGCACCCACTCAGCCCCTGTATCAAGGCTTTCAGTCTGGCAGTGGTCAGCCAGGAACTCCCTCTGCCCTGCTATCATGCCCAGCACTGCTCTATCTAGTGTCTCCCCAGACAGCCAGTCCTTCTCCCTTGCTGGTCAGGGAGACACTGATCTTCTCTTCTCTGCTGAGCAGCCCTGTGAGGGAGTGAAGAGAGGAGGGCCTGGCCGCACAGGGGTTAAACAAAGCCTTTTGGCCCAGCTAGCCCCGCCCCGCTTTACCTGTAGCCAAGGCCAGACCTGGAGGGAGGATAAAAGGAAGAAGCCTGGCTCAGTTAGGGGCTGACCAGCAAGGAGACAGGAGTGTGGTTTCACAGTCTGCAGGACATGGCCACTTGGCCAGCCACAGAAGGATATAAGCCTCCAACCCCATCCTCTGCAACAAAGGGGGGAGCCTGCTAGAAACCCCAACTAAGGGGGGAATCTGGACTATACTAATATAATGGGCTGGAGTTCCTAGGCTGGGGACACTAGCAGTAGGGTTCAGCACTCTTTTCTGCTGGCTAATTTGGTGACCTAACCACTAGGCCACCCTGCCGCCAGGGAGACCCGGCCACAAGCATATATATATTATATATGAGACTTTCCAATAAGCTCTTTCCTGATTGGCTCTTAAAAAGCCCTCTTCTTATGGGTCTGAAGTTCTGCACAGACCTGCTAAGGCTACTTTTCCCCTCTTCTCACTGTGTAGGGTAGCTGCCCCACTGCAGCACAAATATAATTTATGTCCAAGTGGCCACTATTTTTTGTCTCACTTAAAATGTTAACACCCAAAAACAACCTTCCCTGACACCAGTGTTGGGGGGGGGGGAGGGGAGGAGGAGGAGGAAGATGGCTACCCACAACTGCCCCCCTGCTGCCACACTTTCACAACCTGAGCATTTTAAGAGGTCCAAATCCTAATCAGCCCATTTAAAACCACTGGAACACAATTCCACAGTGCACAGTTCCTATATGATACTTCCTGTGGAAATGATGAATATAACAATAGCTTGGTTATTCTTGTGGATGAAATTTAAATGCAGTATTGCCTAAAACTGGACCAGGACTTGAGACTTAGATTCCATTCATTTTTCTGCCTCTGGTCTCTGCATAACCTGGGCATGTTATTTTTTCACTTGCTGCTTCAATGTCTTCAGCTGTAAAATGGGTATAATGATATTGACCTCCTCTGAGCACGGATAAAAAGCACTGTTCAACAGATAGATGTTTCCATTATCTTAGCAAGAAAGAATGCTGATGGCTAACCTATGGGGAAGGGCATTCTCTGTCTCAGTCTGTGGATTTTGAGAGAGAGATTCCCTGTGACAGGATCAGAGCTAACAAAACCATATTAATTTTATCCAGGATACTCCTGCATGGATCATGTATTTCATGCAGTAAAAGACAATCTATTCTACTATTTCAAATCCAGAAAGTACTTTCATGATCCAATGCTGCTACAACTCCTTGAACGAACCGAAGCAAAACTCATGTGACTATGTCATGACACCAGGTTTGCTACACTTTGGGCTTGAATAACTGCTGCTATCACTAAACTTCGCGCATGAATGTTTTAAATGGTGTCCCCTCTCATTCTGCTCCCATACTTCAAGGACCGAGCTGATAAATATAGGAGATGCTCTTTTGAAGGCCACTGCAGGAATAACCAATCCCTATATTTAAAAGTCTCAGAGGGATAGCCGTGTTAGTCTGTAACTTTAAAAGCAACTTTTTAAAAAAAGAACAAAAAGTCCAGTGGCACTTTAAAGAGTAACAAAAATATATGTATAGTATCATGAGCTTTTGTGGGCAAAACCACTAAAAGATCATTTCATCTGAAGAAGTGGGCTTTGCCCATGAAAGCTCATGATATAATACATATATTTTGTTAGTCTCTAAGATGCCTCCGGACTACTCATTGTTTTCTTTTATAAAGCTGTTTTACAGTCACTATATTTCCACCCCAGAATTGTTTAACAAATTCTTACTTCAGTAATTACAAGTGAATCCCTGAATTACAAACTTATCTATGAAAAAACAACGAATGGTCCTGCAGCACCTCAGACACTAACAAAAAATGTAGATAGTGTCACGAACTTATTTATGGTTCAACTAGAGGGGCCCTCTTAAGCGCAGGAAATGTTTTTTTACAGTTGCCAATTCGGCCTTTCTTCTCTCAAACTAGTGGGTCCCTTGTCCTTCAAATGCAGTCTCAACAACTTATTACCAGCAGCTGGAGTCCTATAGTCTCCCAAGAATTAGTCTCTGGCATCTTGAGAATCCACTCCTACCAGCTCCTGCTAAGTCCCGGAAAACCCCACTTATAGCCAGCATATCTCAATTCTCCCTTCCAAAGTTCCTCACCCAATTGCTGCAGTTTGAACCAAGATTCCATGAGAGCTCCTAGAAACCAAATGAGCCTTGACAAAAGTTATCAGAAGTTAAATTATGGTCATGTTCAACCAGGTCTTACTTCCCACAATCCCATACATAAACCTGATCAAGTCAATACATTACTTAATACCAATTCACTCTTTCAAGGGGGGGGCAGGAAGGAGGGATCATAAGATACACTTGTCTAACTTTGTTTCAGGGTTCAACTTTTTAAACAGGTACCCCAGGCCTGCACAACTGTAGTACCTGTTCACAATAAATGTGGACAGTTAGACTACACTTTTTATTCTTAATTTTCCAATGGTGACCCAAAATTCTATTCCATGATAAGTTCTGTGAACTAATCTGCTCCAGTTGTTCATCACTCACCCATCATCACAACGTATGTTCACTTTTGCACCGTATTGGTTATTTGTTGTCTCAACAAGTCTGCCATGTTCTGGGCTTTTTGGAACACCACACGATTTTGCTAGTAGAGAACACAATTAATATTAGCATGTTATGATGTTCTAACCCATCTCCCCCCACTATAGAAGAGAATAGGACAATATCAGACCAGTGATCTAAGCAGTTCTACATTGTGTCTCTTTTTAATTCTATTTCATTTAACTCTGAATATTCTATCCACATTTACTGTCTAATCATACTGCTTTATCAACTTCAGTGGCAGAGATACACATTACTGCTGAAAAGTTACTTGTGATGCTCTCTAGCTAGCTGAGGAAACTTATTGCCATAAAGAACACACAACAGAAATTCAGTACCTCCCTGTGCAGATTATAACATGACTTGTTCAGGCAGCCACAAAGAAAGATGCAAGGAACACTTCAAATTACACTGGTAAATATCTCAGCCCGGATACACAAAAAGGTTTTTTACACATAAAACCACATGGCCTATTATATACATCAAATATTTTCTTCATATTTGTGTTGAAAGCTACACAAGAAATCTCCATAGTATTATATTCCGTTTGACAAACAATAAGTCACAATGTAATACAAAGATGTGAGGAGACAGTTGGCTAGGTCTTCTAACCCTATATTCATAATGTTGGGTTTTGTACTGAATTTAACATAGGCAGGGTTGAATAAAATTACAGTCTTCTTCCAGTGAAACCCAGTTTTGTCTTTATGTTTAGAGCCTCTCAGTTCTGCGGATATCCACTTTCTATCTGTGGGTATCCGCAGATATCAATGCGGATATCTGCAGCTCATTTTTACAGATACAGATGCGGATGAGGATACAAACTTTGTATTTGTCCAGGGATGTATTAATGTTATTATGTATTCTGGTATCTGAAGAGCATTGCCCAACATCTTGTTACTGAATACTGTACTGGATTTAGTTTTAATACTATGATTCAGTTTGGTTGAACTATATACTGCATTACCATAAATAAGCGAATGTAACCCATGGGTTATACCCATTTTTACACACCCCCCCTCGCGGGGTATACATGTTTGTGTCTTATACAAGTTGGTTTTTACTCCTTGGAATCCCCCTGGGAGCATCAGTTCCCCTAAGCGGCTCTACCTGCCCCCCCCCCCCCCATTAGAACTGGGTCAGCTCCGCTGCAGGGTGGCAGAGAGGGCCTAGTGAGCCTCCAGTGCGCCTGCGCCACGCTTTCCATTCCCCCTGCCCGGAGGAAGGCGGGTGGAGCCTGGCTGCGGCTGCGCAGGGCTGGCCTGGGTGTGAGCGCAGCTCCTCTCCCGCAGGCCGGCCGGCTCACTGGCAGCAGGATGGCCGTCACCTTGTGTATGCTCCCTACGCTGGGTGGCTACCTTCTCACCTCGGTGCTGCTGCTTAAGAGCTAGGGGCTGCTGCACCAGCCCACATCTCCCACCATGACATCAAAGACCACCTTTTATGAAGGCGGCAGAAGTCTCTGTGGGTTATATACGTCCATGGGTAATTAATTTTTTTTAACACATGACAGAAAAACCACAGGTAATACACAAGTGTGTGTTATACATGGACGCAGGTTATATTCGCTAATTTACGGTTGTTGTTTCTGAGGGTAGAATTTTTCAATCTGTGAAATTTAACAAAAATACAATAATATTATTTAGTCTACTTCACATATAGTTTTCAGGGATACAGTGCTTACCATTTTAAAAAGGACATTTACCACAGCATAGTATTAACTTTCCTGCATTATTTGTGATATTCTACTTTTGTTATGGATTCAGGAATGGAAACCATCATGTCCACAATGAGAAGTTTAGCTACAGGAAGTACTGACTGTTTAATGGTACCCACTTTGCTTTCCTACTATCATTTGAGGTTCAGTTGATAATCATGGACAACAACATTGACAAGTCACAGAAGCTAGTGCTGAAATGTGAACTAGCTGCTTAACAGAAGTCAAGTCTTAAGTGCCCAGAGATGGCTAGTAACTCAACAGAGACAGAAAAGTAACACAAGATACTCACTTGTACAAAACTCAGGGGCTTTAGACCACGTTAAATCATCAAGACAGGTAAGGAAATGATTCTGGTCAGTACTCTGATAACCTGGCCGACAGTCATATCTCACAGTGGTCCCAACGGGATAGTAACTCTTCCTCAAATCCTCATCAGATAACACTGCAGACCTGAACCTCGTCGGGACAAGGCAGCTGCCTAGCAACAAAGCAAACAAAACAAAAACTGAAATAGTTGATTCTAAAACCAAGTCAAATAAAATCTGTACTTCTAATTTTCTCTTTATACATAACACACACAAACACACACACCCTCCCACCACTAAGTGTGCATGCTGCTGTAACACAAATAAAGGGTGCCTAACCGATGCCCAGCCAAAAAGTTTATTAGCTGGTGGCATAAGCTGTAGGGGTACAGAATGGTGCCTGATCATTGTACCCGAGACAGGTCATAAAATGTGTCCCTATGGAAGGGGGAAATTAATTTATTTCAGGAAGAGAGGCAAACAGCTTTGGCAAAGTCACTGGGGCTATTCCAAGCACAGGAAATGGAAGCAGAGAAAGGAAGGTATAGGTGGAGTACAGTGTAAAGACAGACAAGGAATGACTTCCCTTCTCCCCTTCATTTCCAAACAAACTGATGATTCTGTTTACAGTTGATGCTACATGGATTTCTCTCTCAACTCTAAGCCTTAGGCCCTTTGAACAGTGGGAATCCATGCTCAACTCTTGCAGAAGTGTCCAGCATTTTCCTTGTTCAGTTCTAGAACTACTGTTCTATTTTCATCCTTCCTGTCCTCCCTGATCTGAAGATGACAGCCAAGAATATGGATGGCCGTTTTTTGGTTTGTTCATTCCATCCTCTCACTGTTTGCTTGTTATTTCTCCAATCTCATATCCTGGGGTCCAGTTTGACAGACCCTCTAAATACCGCTTCAGCAAGTGATTGGTTGGGTGTGTAAGAAGAAGGGGTGGGCTGAGGAGAGAATCTCATCTTTCCATGCTCTTGCTCTCACAGTTTTGGGGGCTATATTTATCTGCATCACTCTCAAATCTCCCTTTTGGATTCCTAGCCAGTGGCTTAACCTATGCCTGCCAAAAGAAAACTGAGCTGTTGTTCCTTCCCAAACCTTGCCCCGGTCAACACTTGTAGTCACAACTAAGAAATAGCACCACTCCACCTGCTGCTTAGTGGCCATGTGGCCAACACTTCTGACTCAAATTTTTCAGTGAATTCCCTCATCTTGGGTGTCTCCAAATTATGGGCCCTCCCATTTGTCCCTTCTTCAACATCCAGCATTTCTTTGGCCAGACTGCCCATAGGCCCTTCCAGCCTCTTCTCTGGAGTTGGCACTAAATTGGTGAGAGCAGTTTTGTTAGATCTACTCAATGGGGCCTGAGTTGGTATTTCATAAGCAAAAGGTAGCCTCAGCAAGTTGGTTCCAAATGAAATAAAATACTTACGGCCACAAAACTCTTGTAAGTTGGACCATTGAGAGTTTGAAAGGCAAATTGTGGAGTCCGGCTTTCCTGGGATTTTAACGTAGTTATCAACGCACTTGTACTGCACTTGTGTGTTGATTGGGAAGCGCTCTGTAGGCTGATTTCTAAACGGGATGGCATGATTCAACTTTGGCAGGGCCCCACACTGGCCTGTAAGACAACCAAATTCACGTTAACATGAGGGGTTTATTTTAAATAATGCCGTACCCCTGCTGTCTTGAGCTGTAACCGCTCTTGATGTGCCTTAGTGCCTCCAGGGACCTTCCACAAATCAGGTGAGCTTCAGATGAGGTGTACGCTTGTGCTCCTCAATAGCCTGTGAGAACAGACCTGCTTAAGTGAAGACGTCAGTAGAAGGCCTAGGGCCCATTAAGAGAAATTTGGGCTCAGCCCATCATGGCTGTTGGGGTCGACCCCTCCTCTTTCATGCCTGTTTCTGAAGTTTGGGGAGGGTCCTGTGCTGGTACAAATACCCCTCTCCATCCCCTCATCAGACCTGGGACCCTCTGAAGGCCCTAGTGGCAACCTGGGCTAATCCAAGGGCCAAAATGCACCCTGCCCCCGGAGGGTGACTTCCTGTGCCATCCCACAGAGAGCCTGGGTGGGTATCATCCACAGTCCCCAGACTGTGGGGAGCCCGTACCCAGTGTGCTGGGATCTTGGCCCCTCGGGTCCTGGCACTGGCACCCTTGCCTTGGACACTCACCGCAAGCCCTCGGTGGCAGCAGCGCCACGAGCCCCAGGAGCCAGAGTGGGCAGCAGTGGCCCGGTCTTGCCACAGCAACAAACGCCATGGAAGGCCTGATCCACCAAGCTGAGACGGAGCTGCCGCCAGGCAAGCGATGGGGTGGGGCGACTTCACAGAGCTCCGCTGCAGGACGTGGAGGGAGGAGGAGAGGAGCCCAGCCGGCAGGCAGAGCCCTTTCCCGGCCAGTGCGTTCTGTGCGATGCTGCCTGGGAGCGGTGGCACTGAGCTTTGCCCAGCTCTCTCCTTCACCAGCGGAACTTCAGTGCAGTCCAAGCTCCAAGTCTTTGTGCTTGTAAGTGACGCATCATGCCAGGACCCTCCCCCGCCCAGCGCTGGGTCACTGTGTCTTTGGAATGTGGACGAGGTTTCATTTGTCCTGACGGTAGGCAGACACACCTCATTCTTGAGCTGATAACTTAAGGGTGTGTATGCTGGGGGAGGAAGGGGAAGAATGCTCTAGTAGGGCAGACAAGCCGGGCCATAAAACAATACAGCCAAGTTCACAAAAGAGAATTCCATGCGGAAAATGTGCACCAGTCACTGAGCATGACAGAGCTGATCTTTAGCCTCCCCCCTGCTTCGTGCCTGTTGTTTCTTTTATGTCTGAGTTTGGCAGTCTCTGAGCAGTGAGGCTGTTCAACACAGCACAGGATCAGACTCTCTGGGCTTGTCAGTACTAGAAAGTTGTACTCCTTTCACTGTAGTAGTAGAGCTAATGTTATACAATCCCATGGACCATGGCCTCAGCAATAATCAGGGAAATGCATGTAGCAGTCCAGTGAGTCTTGTAGGGGCAAGAGAATAAGTCACAGAAGTCACTGTTCAACCACTGTCACGACATCCAGAGTCAGGCCTTTTACAATACAGATTTTTTTAAAGTGAAAATCTCTTCCTGAACAGAAATAGTTATACAGGTAGTGCTTTTAAGTGTACACAAGCCCGTAGCCGAACATTCACCATTGTTTGAACCAATCCTTTCATGGTTGTCCACTCACTAAGTGGCCCATCAAACTGATTCCTATTGTAAAACGTAATGGAAAGTGTACTGTAAATACACAGAAGCTTCAGAGGGTAGCCGAGTTAGTCTGTGCAGGATAAACTTAAAAAACACCAAACGGTCTGGTAGCACTTGATAGACTAACAAAACTTGTAGATGGTATCATGAGCTTTTGTGGGCACAGTCCACTTCTTCAGATGACTGGAGTTTTGAGTTTAGGATATGCAGACCAAAAATAAATAGGAGGGGGGGAGTGGAAAACAAGGAGAAGAGGTTATGAAAATATCAAAGGGAAAAACAGGAAGGCAGAACAGGCAATCAGTAAGCATCTGAAGATTGGATAGTTAAAATGAAGCAGATAAGGATCAAAGTCAATAGATAGGAAGGGTACCAACTCAAGAATCTACACAACGAGCTGTTTGCACCTTTATTGAATGTTAGGTTGGTAATGTCTCAGCCATCCCTCATCCGGAGTGAGGCCATTAGCATGAGAATTGAATTTGGGGATGAATTGTAATTCCAACACTTCTCTGTGTATTTGGCTGGTAGAGTTTGTTTGTGTCAAGACAGCCACCCAAAGGAAATAAGCAACACAATTACCCTGTAGTCAGACTTTCACCAGACAGCAATTAGCAACAGACTGAACACAATGGGGAAATACAATGTAAAATATAAGCCCATGCAAGTCAGTTCAGGAAATAATTACATGTTAAATGGAAAACAAACAAACCCTACGAGGAAGCGATGAGTGTGCTGTACGTAGTTGCATGCAAATTACTTCAGCAGAAACAAAATCACATCAGCACAAGCTAAGCTATGAAGCATGTGGCATGGAAATGTGAAAGTTCCATATATTTGTATTAATGTTATTTGGTGCATTGTAAGGTGCAAAACAAACAGACACACACAGAGAAATGGAGAGAGGAAATATATCGCTTGATATAATTTTACACTGTAATTATCTTCTGGGCAGCCAATTCTTATGCCATTGTAAGTGACTTCAAGGATTCAATTTAACTAATTACTAAGAGCAAGTACAGTTAAATTCCATTACTGGGCTCAGTTTGAAAAAGAAAGATCTATATCGGTGTTCTTCCTGAAGGAGCCTATAGATGACACACTTAATATTCCACATTTAGGAGTCTATTAAAATGCCCATTTATGAAGTGCAGCCTCTGCTAGCATGGCAGATAACATCTGGGGAACAGTTCATAACACACTGCAGTATAATAAGCCAAGAAGAAAAAGACTTTAAAACCAACAAAATCCAAATTGCAAAGACAGATGCAAGGATCACGTTTGATCACTCTATGGAGGTGTGTACTGCTAAAAGTGACTTAACATTTCACTGCAGACTTATTCTCAACCACTCAGAAGACACAGCAACAGTCCATATGCTACCTGTGCCAGAAATGAGCAATGCTGTTTTTCTGCCACGGAGATACATTTTGTAATCATTTAAGCCAGTTAGTCAAATGCCCTTGTTACATGAGATGCAGTGCAGCAGTCCACAAACCTGGTGTTGCCCCTGCCTTCTTGGGTCGTTCTGCACCTACCAGGGAACTGGGGTTAATCCTGATGGCGCTTGTGTGGAGTGGAGAGCTTTCAGCACCCTGCAGGATTGTGCATATGGAGACACTGCATCAGAAATCCTGTTCCAGAGAGTCTCAGGGCCCAGGTCAGCCTGTCTCTCTCACCCTCCCCTATCCTAGTGTCTCTGAGCCCAAACGCCTACAATGCAAATTAATTGCCCCACAGCCTACATCCAAAACAACTGACCTGGGGCAGTCACAGGTGCACCGAGGGTCTTTGATACCCCTCCCCCAATGCAGCTGCCTTTGGGTAGCAAAGTAACTCCTGGTTAACAGCAACTTTACATCACAATTTTAAGGCAGGACAGAAGCCACCCAAGTGAATGCTTTTATTCTTGCGGGAAGAGACTTGGGGTTTGTAATGGCCATCAGCAGTTATTTTACCTCTCCACTGAAACACAGCGCCACCGACAGGATGCTAGGATTCAGGTGCTACAACCCAAGGGAACAGCACCACCTACTGAAGCACTAGCAATATGCCTTTCAGCAAATATTTTCTCCAGGTCCCCCAACAAAGCCATGACCCAGATCCAGCACTGTGTCCTTCATGGGGTCTGAGTAGTTTATAGATGGCATTGTCACAGACACTACAGAGAATGAATCAAACAACTGTGCTATTTACTGCAAACTTCTGCAGAGCTTTCATCAGATTACTGGGGCATACATTTTCCCCAATTATTAACCAGACGAAATCTGAATGCTATTCAGAAAGGTACAGATGGCACAAGTAACCTTTAATACTAAAAATATATGAGAAAAATGTATTTTTATACAAATACACAAGAACCTTATTTGATTTACTGAATTTAACCAGCTGGCTAATTTGCTTCACTAATGATAAGCTAAAAACATTGTGTATACATGCAAATAAAATCTGGCTTCATTAAAAGTCAATGTATTTCACTTTCCTGGTTCTAAGTTGAGCCCGGTGTGTTTAAAGCCGAAACATGAACAGCAATGATAGCCTGCTCCTTTCAATAGGATAATCGCTATAGCAACAGGTCTGTTTTTCATAAACAAGTAGGGAACCATACAGTAGGAACTCTTCAAAGAAGCTGTCAGTGTCACCATAGTGGTAGCGTAGCTATGGGTGAGTCATGGCCCGCCCACCCACATAGCATCCACGTCCATGCAAATCAGGGATGGAGGTCCCCGAATCCACAGGCTGGGACTCCTGACCCTGGCTGGGTGTCCATCGGTCTGGCCTCATTGCTCTCCTGCATGTGCCGTGGTGCTGCTGTCCACGGGGTGGGGAGGGGAGGGCCTCAAGGGGCAGGTCTGGGTGGGGCTAGTGCTGGGGCCAGAAACTGGGGAGCAACATGTAGCATTGGCAGGAGGGGGATGAGGCCAGCCTGGCAGAGCCCCCCTTGACCTCATGGGTGCACCTCACAGTCTGGGTGCCCCAGGTGCCTGCTGAGCAGTAAGAGGGGTTGGGGGGGCAAGTCCCCATCCCTCCTGCTCCCTTTGGCCACAGCACCGGATCCCTTCCTGAGCACTGTATCCTTCCTACCTCCATCCAGCCTCCATAAGGCACCGGATTCCTCCTGCACAGCTGATCCTTCCTGCCCCCATTTTTTTCTGCCACCCCCACAGGGCCCTTCATCCCTTCCCTCTTGCCCCAATCATTGCCTGTCCCCCTTAAAACAGGGGCCCACCACTTTTCCTATCCTAGCTATATAGCACCATAATGCTCTTCAGGAGTCTTTGACAGGAAATAGCCCTCAAATGCCCCATGATCTCCATCCTCCAGTAGAAGACGTTATTATACACGAGGACTATGTCCATGTCATGCAATTCTCACTGTAACACTTGCACATGGTCTGTTGGCTACTATAACCATGCACTAAAGACCAAGCCCTATTGGTGCTAATTAACAATTGTTTTGAGGACTCTGAAGGAACGCAGACAGCCAGTGAATTGGAGCCTTTTCCCTTACACTTTGGAGAGTGGGGTTTAGGATCTAGAGCAATGCGACTATAAGGGAGTTTCATCCGTTCCTATTTATGCAACTCAATAAGCCACTGCAACACTTAGCAGGGCTGGCAATTTCTGCATCCAAAAGTACCTGGATTCAACTAGATAAGAGAATCTCTGACAAGAATCGCCTTTTATGTTGCCCAAGCTGGTGAGTGAAAGGAGGGACTAATTGTTAACTCACAGGCTATGTCTACATTGCTCCCATTTTGTGCAAAAAATATGCAAATGAGGAAGCACAGAACATTGCCACACCTCACTTGCATAATTAATGAGGCTCCATTTTTGCACAAGAGGCTTTTGCGTAAGAACCCCCTCTTGTACAAGAGCCATTCTTCCTGAAAAAAATGCAGAACGTCTCGTGCAACAACAGAGCCTCATTAATTATGCAAATGAGACAGTGATATTCCGTGCTTTGTCTCATTTGCACATTTTTTGCGCAAAACAGGAGGGCTGTGTCTACACTGGCATGAATTTCCAGAACTGCTTAAAACGGAATACTATTCCGTTTTCAGTTTTTCCGGAAAAGGAGCATCTACAGTGGCAGGCTGCTTTTCCGGAAAAGCGTCTGTGGCCAATGTAGACGCGCTTTTCCGGAAAAGACTCTTGGGCTGTCTACACTGGCCCTTTTCCGGAACAGTGTTCCGGAAGAAGGACTTATGCCCGAGCGGGAGCATAATAGTTTTTCCGGAATAGCGGCTGATTTTGTACAGTAGAGCATTGTTGCTTTTCCGGAAATTCAAGGGCCAGTGTAGACAGCTCGCAGCTTATTCCGGAAAAGCGGCTGATTTTCCGGAATAAGTGGCCCAGTATAGACATAGCCCATGAGTGTAAACTAGATAGAATTGACAAAGCTATCCAGTAACTCCTGCCAGGAACACGGGGGAGTCGGGGCTGACAAAACTGAGTGGGCAAGTGTACACTATATTTACCTTTAGCTGCCTCTGCTTAGTTCTAGTCTTGCCTCACTTTTGCAAGCATTCCATTGACTTGAACAAACACAAAGCGGGATGTTTATTACAGCAGGCGGGAAATTCTACGAAGTTCCTCCTGCTGCGAGGAGGTATTTTGCCATTTTTGGTGTCAATTCATAAGCAAGTATATACTTAACGGTTGCCTTAATACTTTACAACACAACAGCTGGAGCACACAGGTGAACAAGTAAATTACCTTTCCTATCAGAGCAAGTGTACATGCTATGATTGTGAACCTCCCTGTACTAAAGGTGCCACTTCAAGGCTGAATTAACCACATAGAAAACCACCCAGGGGCTGGTCTTTAATGATTCCAGTAACACACAAAAGCAGCTGAAAAACTGAAATGCCAAAATCCAACAACCCCACAACTATGGTGTCTGAGCTGATCACTCCTGAGAAAAGCTTCAGTTCTGGACTTGGCAGAAACTCTGCACATGTGTCTGTGCTTGGATACGGTAAATGGAATGACTTAATTTAGAAGGGGAGAGGCACAGGCGTTGTCCAGGAAACTGTAAGTCATGTTAGTTTTGGCAGAAGGTGAAAATGGGGAGGGATGAGAACGTCCCTGAGTAATGTGGTGATGCAAAAGTTTGACCTTAGGAGGAGATAGACTCCAAAGTACAGTGTAAAGAAAGGATCTTTTCCATTCGCCTGTTGGTGTAAACTAGCCCTCTCCTATGAAGTCAGTTATGCCCTCTTCAGGCAGGTGGGAATGTTGTCTTGTATTCACAAGATGGGAGGAGAGGTCATTATAAACAGCCTGCCTAGCTCTCAGTGGGAAATGCCTATTCTCATCATTTCACCCAACACCTGCTCCTCAGCCAGCCAAACAGTTACCAGAACTTGCTTTTCATTACCTCCTCTGAGAAAAGGCAGGCAAGGGAGCCTGTATTCGCCAGCATCCTTGTCCTACAGTCCATCTTAGTCTGCCTAAGTCCTGGAGCATGGGGGAGGCGACCATGGCAGAACTGCACGGTGAGCCGGCCCTTTCTGGCTCATTTGTACATTTTAAATGAAGCAGTGCTGGTTTTTCACTTTCTTTTGCTTGGTCAGTTTTAATACTAGACCCTGTTGCCCCCTCATCCCTTCCCTCTAACTCCAGCACCACAGTAGATATGGCAGCAGGAAAGACTTCTATCTTCTTCCCCTTTGGCAAGGGCTGTGCACAAAAGAGGACAACAAGGCTATGTCTACACTGGCCACGCATGCATAAGAAAATATGCAAATGAGGCCTACAGATGAATATTACTGCACCTCATTTGCATACCTAATGAGCCATCATTTTTGCAGAAGGGGCATTTGCACAAGAAGGAGCTGTCTACACTGCTTCTTCTTGTGCAAACGCCCCCACTTGCACAGGAGCCGTTCTTCCTGGAAATAAGCGGGAAAACGGCTCTTGCACAAGCGGGGGGGGGGGGGTTTGCGCAAGAAAGGGCAGTGTAGACAGCTCCTTCTTGCACAAAAGCGCCTTCTGCAAAAATGGCAGCCGATTAGGTTCACAAATGAGGCACAGCGATATTCATCACCGTGCCTCATTTGCATATTTTCTTGTGCAAGGCTGGCCAGTGTAGATGTAGCCCAACAGTATTACACAGTCCTGGGCTTCCTGCTGCAGTCTGAGCCCTGTGTGGAGTCTTGCATAGAACAGGTGCCCTATGAACATTAGTGGAATTAAGCCTTGTACACAGAAGAGGGTTGAGGCTTGGCTAACTTATTACAGCATTATGGAAATTAGAACTGAAGTTACCACAGCAGCTCATGTTCTCTCAAGGAAAACAAGCTGACATTTGAAGCCAGACAGATGTTGTTTGAAAACTGCTATAAATGCCAGCTATGGTCATACCAAGCATAGCTCCTCATGAGCTATTAGACTCCCACTTATGCCTTCAGTGGAACAAGGAGTGGTTCTCTCCTTTTAAGTATAAGCTGATACTCAGAGCAAGCCAGGACCAGCCCGCAACATTTTGGCACCTGAGGTGGGGAGCTCAAATGACACCCTCATACCCCCTTCGCTTGGACCAAAACTTTGCAAGGTCTCACTTCTGCCTTCTTCCTGTTCTACTCCTCTCATGGTACTTCTGCTACCTACATATGCACCAGCAGCAGACACAATTGTCTACTCTCTGGGTCCTAGTGGCACCCCCCTGCAGTCTGGCACCTGAGGCGGCTGCCTCAGTTCACCTGATGGTAAAGCCAGCCCATCACTAAGCAGTTTACAAAATACTGTCTATAGAAGTGATCTATAAAATTTGTCTTTCTGGAATTAATGTTAGAACTTCGTCTCCCATTCTTTCCCCCTTATTTTAAGCACAGGCAGAATAGGGTATCAAACGGAAGTCAGACAATATAAGTGACATAGGAAAACAAAAGTCAGTGGAGTCTTGCCTTGTGTCAGGAAGAGCTCTTTGTTGCAAGTCAGTCATTGTCCAGAGTCAGCCCTGACTAGGATGTGTTTCTGGCTTGTGTGTGACCCCACCCTGTGAAAGTCTCAATTTCCACAAGTAGAGAGTCACTGCCTAGAGAGGTCATGAATAAATAAAAGAATCTTCTGTTTACATCAGAAGTTGCAGAGGAGGAAAAGTACTCAAAACCCTGTTCTTATACTTCAGTTCCCTGTACAATCATCTTGGCATAGGCGACAGCCTCCTCCAAGTCCATCCAAAGTTAAATGTAAAACAGAAAACCTGAAGAAATTAAAAGAAACTTTTAAAAAAGCGTTACCCGGGGCTTTTCAAACAGAACACTCTGGTAACTTAACTTGTTTTTCTTCGTGTGCTCCAGGCACAATATTTGCCTATATGCAAAGGCAATAGGTTTAGAGCATCCCAAACAGTTGCCCCAAGTATGAGACTGTCTCAAGTGATCAACAGCTGATCTTTTGTGGGGGGGGGGGGGGCACCTTCCATCCAACTGTTTCGGAGAAGATAAGTCTCTGCCCACAGAAAACCTCTGTTCAGCTACTCCAAAGTGTATTATTTTAAAGTTTTATTGCTAATTCTTAGTGACTCCTGTTCACCATAATCACTAGTGGAGCACCAATTCCCCCAGCTTCGGCAAATTGCTCATGATCCCTTATCAGCAAAGCATTTCTTGTCAAAATTAAACTTGTCAGGGGCACTCAAAACCAAGGTTACCCATCCCCACTCTTCCTCTCATTCTCATGCTTCATTAGCTGTTCCTTCTTCCCCTTTGGATTAGCAAAACTACAAACATGCAGCTGTTGGGATGCTGAGAGGAAAGGCCAGTTACTGTTCTCTATATGGTATCTGCTTTTTAGCCTGGACACAAAACTGCTGCAGTCATGTCAAGTAGCCTTCTCCTATAAACACCACCTCTGTTTGGATTTTAATTCTACTAGGCTACATCTACATTGTGCTCTCTTGTGTAAGAACATATGCAAATGAGGCACAGTGATGAATATCGCCACCTAATTTGCATACTTAATGAGCCACCATTTTGCACAATGGGCTTTTGCCAAGAAGGCACAGTGTACACTTGCCTCATTAAGCTCATTTGCATATGTTCTTGCTCAAGAAAGCGCAATGTAGACATAGCCCTACTGTTACTTGTAGTCTAACTCATTAAGGATGACATTAGTAAAGACAGCTCCATACTTGCTTAATTTACTTCAGCATTTTGTGGCTGCCCCCTTTCCCCAACAACCAGAGAAACAAACAGATGTAGGACAAAGAAATCCCACAGATAATCAGATTGGAAAAGGGACTCCAGATCCATATAATTCAAATTGCCCCCTCCCTTTTTTTTTGGCACCTTCCTTCCCCATTGGCTTGATTTAAATACACCCATCCTTATCACCCAGCCAAGGATCCTAAATTTGTTTTGCTCTTACTAAACCTTTCCCTGGCATTATGGGCAAACAATTATTTTAGCATCATAGAAATTCCAGTATCTTACAGTGGGTTTTTACAATGATGGAAATATCGGTTTGAGGTGGAGAAAGTGAAAAATGAAAAATTAAAGTTTACAAAAAGGTTTTATTTCCTTACCAAGATAATGGCTATTCTCAGCACAGAAAAAAAATTAAAGTCAACTGAAATATATATATTATATAAAAACTAATCAGTTAACAGAGGCCAGGAATAATCCATACCTACAGAAACATCACTTATTGTCTTAGATTATACCAAATACTAGTAGTAAGAGTACAGGATTGATGAGGCAACTGTGATTGGACTCCCAGATAATCTAACATTGAAGGCAGGCAGGTTTTTCCAGGCTCTTTCATATTTCAGACATGAAGTCAAATGTGTTCTGATTAGACAAGTCCTTCGTAAAAGCGTCATTGCTTCATCAGAATAGGTTTGCATCATTCTCCTGCAGTCTTCAGGGTTCTCGCTTACATTTCTAGTCTCCACTATACAAAGGCTATGCTGTCCCGTTTACCAGAAGATGACTAAGCCCATCCCAACTTCCACATGGAGGTGCAGCAGCCACTGCAAATAAGCATTAAATAGGTAACACTGGAATAGTGTCATCACAAATCAAAAGTTTGTGCATGTGACTAATGTGTCAAATAGACCTTTAGGGGTACAGTCTGTCATTTCTGTAGTATTCATATAGCACCTAGAATAAAAGGTCCGAACCTGGTAGTTACCCTGAGGTGCTACTGCAATTTAAAAATGTCAAACAAGGTTTATTTTGGGGGAATTGCAGCACAGTATTCTAGGCCTAGGTCTACACTAAACTAGGCAGGTTGGCTCAAGGTACGCCATTCAACTACACAAAATGCATAACTGGGTTCGGCTTACCTGAAGCCAAGCCACTGCAGCAACATCTACACTGCAGGAAGTCAATGGAAGCATTGGCTTCCGTCAATGCTTTGGCTCCCATTGGCTTCCCTCACTCTTCACAGAATGAGGAGTACAGGCCGCTGGTGGGGTCAGCCTTTGACTGGGAGGAGAGGGGTCTACACTAGACCAGCTAAATCGAATGCTAGAAGATCGACCCCAGGAGGGTCAATTTTCTCCATAGTGTACACATGCCCTGGTTGCGTTTTGACCCTAAGATTAGTAGCAGGGAAAGGAGAAAACATCCAGTAACAAAACCTATGCCAGAAAAAGATCCATTTCAAACAAAGGTTTAGGTGTGTATCAAAATTCAGTTGGAGTCAATCCAGTTTCCTAAGTATAGGGCATGGGGTCACACCATCAGCAATTGGGTCACACACCCATGTGCACTGGACAACTTTTAGCTCTACAAAGAGAAAATACAAAATAAATAAATACATACATATATAAAATAAGTCACATCCGCTATGCTGTCTGGGATTGCTGGAAGCAAAACGGGGTCATGAAGACAAAATAGTTTTGGGACCACAAAATTAACTCAGTGCTTTTTCCTTTCACTTGGATTTCCATTCGTTACAAAGTTTACGGACACAAATTTCCTGGAGCAGTACACACGCCTTTTAGTATTAAGTGTAAATAGAACCATATGGCAAATCTGGGTTCTATAAATTCAGGCAAAGCCACGGTTTCATACTAACAAATCTGCATAACAGAGTGGCAAATGTGTTAGATGCAGAGTTTGCCCACTATACAACACAAGTGGTAGTAGGTTTTAGAACATTCAGACCTACAATTCCATTAGTTCTTTGTGGCTGGGATCAAAACATCTGAAGCTGCTCCTCTAGGCAGGGCTAAAAATATATTCCCTCTCAGAAAATCTATTGAAGCTGCTCCTGTCTGGTTATGTTTACTCAGGGAATTTACTTTCACATCTATAAAGTGCTTTTGGGTAATGAATAAGGATCATTCAGAAGATGTGGAGGGAACAAAACAAACAAAATCAAAAACAAAAAACCAAGAAGTCCTAACATCCTCCTGGGCATAGAGCAATATTAAAGAACATCCCCCTCCCCCTCCAATCCTTTAAAGTCTGGATATTGATATTTCCAGATTGGAATAGTAGCTGGGCTAGGCTAGGCTTTCTAAAGGAGACACATATTCAAGTGGGGACCTATGATCTCAAGTCTGACCTACGCTAAGAATTTCCATCAGCATAGCTACTTGCAGGTGTGTGGATTTCTCACACCACAGGGACAACTATGCTGACCTAACTCCTGGTGGAGTTAGTGGTAGGCTGACAGAAGAATTCTCCTGATGATGTGATTAGCTCTTCTCTGGGATGTGGATTTCCTATGTGGATGGGAGAAACTATCAGCATAAGTAGCAGTTCTGCTAGAGGGGTGTTAGAGGGGATTTGAGCCACGTAACTGTAGCAAATTTATGTAGTGGAGTCATGCCCTGGTCTGAAATGTCTCTTGGAATGTTAATGGAAGAAAAAAAATGCAGGCACTAGGAAAGGCAGAAGGTCTCCCAAGCAAAGCTAATTATGTTGGATGGGCTGTTCTGTAAAGCTTAAGTTTCCAACAATGCCTGCTTTTTAAAAATAAGATTTAGATCTTAATCTTAAAACCCCGCCACAAACATAAAACCAATTTCTTCACATTTAGGTGCATGCCTAGTAGAAGGGACAGATACTAAATGCTACTCACCTTTGGATTCAGGGGCAGGCCAGCTCCAGAGTATATTTGTTTTTGTATGGTACAATAAACAGTTGTCTGTCCAAAGAAAGAGATAGTGTCACATCTACATTTCTGCAGAGGCAAGACTTTCTACACTTCTTCCCTCTATGCCATTAGGGTTATCAGGAGTCTAAAGTAAAGAGAATTAGAACATTAAAAAAAAAAAAATCACACAATTCAAGTTCAAGATTAACAGGAAACCTTTCAAGTAGTTTGATCCAAAATTCCAGGAGTTCATAGCAATTTGTTAGGATAATGAGCACTGTAATGTAGCGAGCTGAGGCATTACCTCTGTCAAGTTTGGCCCCATGCTCTCCCCAGCACTCCTCAGATGTCAGCCTGGCAGCACAAACTTTGAGACGCTGCCACAAAGTACATCCCCACCCTTACGCGAGTTAGAGCAGTACAGCTGGTTGATCCTTGAGGGACAGCACTGAGTTCCATGCTGCTGGAACCTATCAGGAGTTAAGCAAGAAGTTTCCCAGTTGCATAGTTTATTTTAGACCAGGCTATGTATTTTTTGGATACTCCTCAAGAAAGGTCCAGAAGATTTTAACTTTATGGAAAGCTCCCTATGAAGAGAGGTTTCTTAATTCCAAAGGAACTTCAGATTTTGAAGCTGCAGTCAGCATTACAAGGAGGGACTTTACCCATAAGGCACACTACTAGCCTTTCACTCCTACTTCTAACCTCTCCTCCAAATTAAAGACATCATCTTTGGGCACCAGCTCATTTCAAAGCCTTAACAAAAGTTGCACAGGGGCAAGTATCTTATTCTACACACCTTTTATGTGCACACATTTAGTTAAAAAAAAAAGTCTTATTCACTTGTACCTGAATAAAGACCATCACATCTATCTGCTTTCTTGATTACTTATCCAACAGTCACAAAATCTGGGTTCTATTTCTGGCCATAAAAAGTAAGTGTCACCTACCAGCACTAGCATGACCAGAGTGTATTACATACCGGCAAAACCCCTATCATTCTATGGACCTCAGTGGACCTATGACTGTTGATTTCAGCTCAAGATTGGTCCCCATCAGCTTTGGAATCCCTTTTAGTATCTCTCGTTTCCTACTACAAACCAACAAGATTCTCCATCATCAGTTTAAACTCGAGTCTCTATTGGTTGTACTGGCTAGATCATATAATCCTCCCATCCAGCCAAATTTTTAGCCGTCTAAACTTCAGCAGGCACATAATCCTGGAACTCTGCACTAACCCCTGGGACAGAGCTGGGTTCTCTTGTTTGAGGTGTGGAGGGCTGGGAATCAGAGCCCAACTTAGGTTCAAGTTCAGTTTCAAAGTTCTGACTATGAGGAGTTAGTTTTGTAGCAGGGACCCAGAGTAGATTGGAGATTATTCTTTGATGCTCAGTTTCCAGAGTCAGCCAGCAGCTTTAAGTCATGTGCCAGAGCCTGATACTCACCCTTCCTCATGGGTGAAACACACTCTTGCACCGAATTGGAAATCGGCTATAGCAGCAGCTCTGCCAAGCGTTTGTTCTCCTGGATAGCCAGGATCTCTCTAGGACAGAACAAAATTATTAGGCATTGCCTCATTGCCATGGAGAAACAAGGTTTTGATATAGACAGTATAAAAGTCGCTTGCTTTTAGATATGGTATTAAGAGGGTCATTCAGGCTCTCTTATTGATCAAGGAGACATGAAATGAAATGAAAGCAAAACATTTAAAACAAAGGTTTCAAGATGTTCAGATCAATGCAGCCTGGACTGAACTAAGCTGGCTTCTGAAGAGCAAACTATATTAATTGCACAAAGACACCTTGCAGATCGACTGAGACAGAAAAAAAAAAAAAAGACTCACTTCCACATAATGATGGGACTTCTGACCATTTAAAGTTGTTAAAGCACGTGGCGCTGGGTAATACTCCAGAGATTCCCATGTAACTTTGTCGGCAAATAGAACTTCCCTTGTTATCCTCAAAACAATAGTTCTGATCCTTGTACAGTGGCATGACAAACCTGAACCGTGGCAGAGGAGCCCACCTACCTAAAATAAAGAAACACGTGTGATAGCTGAAAGCTTTAAGCTGTGGTATGGTAATTCACCTCCTCCCATTAGTCTGCCAACGTCCCACTTGGTAATGGCACAAGACTCACCTACTACCCTCCGATCCCCTCTAAGGAATGAGGAAGAACGAGAGGAAGTGATGGTCACAGGCGTCTTTTGGAATGTTGAATGACTATGTGTTTTGGGTTGTGCTGGTAACTTAGCCACCTCTGGAAAAAAAAAAGCCCCCCCAAGATAACTGGTTCAGTACAAGAACCTGAGCAGAATAAAATGGATTAAAATGCTATGTTTAACCTTTGCCCCGTTTAAGCTGGGGTATGGTAATTCACTTCCTCCCTTTAGTCTGCCAACGTCCCATTTGGTAATGGCACAAGACTCACCTACTACACTCTCATCCCCTCTAAGGAATGAGAAAGAACGAAAGGAAGTGATCGTCACAGGCGTCTTTTGGAATGTTGAATGACTATGTGTTTTGGGTTGTGGTTTGGGTTGTGTTGGTAACTTAGCCACCTCTGGAAAAAAAAAAGCCCCCCCAAGATAACTTGTTCAGTACAAGAACCTGAGTAGAGTAAAATGGATTAAAATGTTTAACCTTTGCCTCGTTTTGACAGTTACAACAATAAAACAAATACGATGTCTGACCAAAGTGGTAGGACAAAATTGGGGAACCTTCGGCAAGCTGGCTGGACGTGGTTTGTCATGGTTAGTCAATGGTAGGCCGCCAGATACTCTTCTCCCCAGTGTACAAAATGGCCACAGGTCACTGTTCCCAGCCAATGGGAGCTGCGTCAAGAGGTGGCCCAGCCAACGCTGTTTCTTGCAGCTCCCATTGGCCCGGAATAGAGAACAGTGGCCACTGGGAACCGCGAGCAGCCATGCCGGTGGCCATTCAGGTACACAAAACGTCTGGCAGCCCACTAGCAACTGAACCCAACTAACCATGTCCAGCCTGTGGTCAGAGATTCCCCACCCCGGTTGTAGGATTTAAAATCAAACAAATTCCCAGATAAAACAACTACCACCAAATCATACTTGCCTTTGGACCATAGTTGAGATCAGATAAAATGAAGAATATACTGTTCTGCTGTAGGTGTAAGCTGTCAACACTAACATCTTCAATGCAGTTATGATAAATTATACCAGCTAAGTCTCTGTCCCAAAGCAAATGCCTTCTCTTAAACTGTTCAAACCTGTCAGTGCACTTACTAACCTTCTATTGTTCTGAATCTATTTCTCAGTGTATTACTGACTTCAGATAATTTCTGTTAAACCCTCATCTTATGCTCAAAACTGTCCATTTAGTAGGCTACCAGAAATTACAGCTGTAGTAAGTGCATGGGAACCGGCATGCGCGCACCGCCGGTGAACAGGGCGTACAGCTGAAATCTACTCACCATGGGCGAGTAGATTCTATAGTTTGTTGAGCCCTGCTTATTTTATGTTCTCTTTTACAATGAATGGAGGTTGCACCAACAAGCTGAAACCCAGGGTCACATCTATAAATTACTGTTGTGTATTAGACAGGATTTTTGACACCTTTGCCATCACATGTCCCATTGGCAATGTCAGGAGGGGCAGAACAAGTCATCACTGCAGGAAATACAAGGCCATCAGTATGAATATTTGCAGTATTCTTGTGGCTGTGACACTCAAGGTAGGAGACACACAAGGTGGGTGAGGCAATATTGAGAGATTCATGTAGCACAAGGACAAGTTTCTGAACAGACATTTCAAGCAATTGCTTGAGATTAAGAGATTGCCTCAGCAACCTGGTCTCATTAATACTAATGAAAATTTCAGTTACAAGTGTAAACATTGACCAAACAAAGTTTATCCAAAGTCTCCAAAAGAAAAATATTTAGCCATCTGAAAATTTAGTTAGTTTTTAACCAAAATACAAGATTTAAAGGATGGCAAATGTTGGATTAGTTTTACCTTGGCAAGTTGGAAGTTCACTCCATTCAACTTCATCTCCCTTAAGTATACACTGGATGAAAGATTGGCCAATTAACTTGTATCTAAACACAAAGTGGAAACCCCCCCCCCCACAAAAATTTTAGTTTTTTGATTGCTTGTATAACTATTCGGGAATATGGATTCTTTCAGTTTATAGGTGATTACATAAAACCTGAGTAAAGCCTTGTTACTGGTGGAGTTCAAAACCTTGTTGAGATTGATGGTTGTCAATTAATGAGTTCTTGCTGTAATTGTACATCACAATGCCCTAATTAAATGTTGGGATCTTGTGAACCCACTCAGGAGTTTTACATTGTGTCAGATGAAGTTTTTTCTGAGAGATTTTGAGGGTGTTTGTGGTGTCTGTTAGGAGTCACACAGCAGAACAAAACCAGAGAGACTGAGATAAATCCAAGCAGAACTTTTAAGCACAGTGTGACACTAAAGGATATTTAGAGGTTTTGGTCAATAGTGCTTGATGAGGAAAAACCAGGGCATATGAGCTTAAAAAACCCTACTCTTTTGTCTTTGGTGTCCTCTGCATGTGAAGCAGCAGCATTTCCTACACACCTTGCAAATAAGCAAGGCTGCATCAAAACATCAATTTGTACTCTGAACTGGAACACTCCCAAGGCACTAAAGTTTGACTGGCCACTTAGGGTATGTCTACACTTGCAACCCAGTTCTAACTAGGGATGCAAATGCAGGCATTCGAAATTGCTAATGAAGCAGGGATTTAAATATCCTGCGCTTCGTTAGGATGATCTCGCCGGCGCACTAGTTCGAATCACAGCTGATTCGAACCAGGAAGCGCCCTCCGGGACGCATTAGTTCAAACCAAACCCCTTGGTTTGAACTAACGTTACTCCTCATTTTTTGTAGGAAGCATCTCGGCAGGTGCTTCCTGGTTCGAATCAGCTGTGATTTGAACTAGTGCGCCAGCGAGATCATGCGAACGAAGCGCAGGATATTTAAATGCCCGCTTCATTAGCAATTTCGAATGCCTGCATTTGCATCCCTAGTTAGAACTGGGTTGCAAGTGTAGACATACCCTCAGTCAAAAATGGGACAACAGACTAAGACCGACCATACCTGCTATGATGGAACCAGCATGCAAAGTGCACGAGCAGTAAGAGGCAATTTAAGTAAGCAAATCTGTAGCTACTTCATGCTCTCAGCAAGCTTAACAGGTCTACACTAAACCAGACACTTGGGAACAATCTTTAATCTTCTGGCCAACAAAACAGTAGATCCTCTCCTCTGTAACTCACACATTGTAGTGACTCTTTCTTCTTCCACTCTAGGAAGAGTCCCTACACCAGTCCTAGTTACTCAATGTGATGTCCTCAGAGGGCTAGTGATTTTATAGACCATCTGCCTGTTCAGAACGCTGTCATGGTGTAAGAGGGACTTGCTTCCTGCAAGCCAACAGGTGCTCTCGTGGTTCTGTTCTGGGGCCCAGTTCTGAAATGAAACAACTTGGCACTCTACAACCTAGGGAACTCTCTCTCTGTGTGTGTGTGTGTGTGTGTGTGTATATATATATAAAATAAATAAATAACAGTCAAGTATTCATAACACACTCCACCCTCAAAGTCAGTAGTTCAGCTGAAGGATCTCTAGATACCTCTCAGGCCACCACTGGGGAGGCAAGAGGGGAATTTTTCTCCCCAGCCTCCTATTGAAGAGGGCCCCCAAACAGAGAGGTATTGCCATCTCGGTATCCCATGTTGCAATGCTACTCACTAAAATTTTGAGCCCACGATCAGATTATGACAGAGGGGCAGCAAGTGTCCATGCTCACCAGTATTGAAACCGCATGTGCCAGGTCTCCATGCCCTGGGTGGGTCACAGTCTGACTGTACAGGAGCCACTGCACGGGGATATGTACACTGTAGACTCATTCCCCCCCATCCCAAAAGTAATATTATGGGAAATCGTGGGGTGGGGGCACAGGGAGCGAAGTGGAGGGAGCCTCCATTCCAAATTTTTCCTCAGGCCCTCCAACATCTGTGCAGCCCAGGTTACCTCTCCTCTGTCACTGGAGGTTGTATGATGATTAAAAGAAGCTTGCCAACAAGTTACTGGATGGGATATACAGCCACACAGCCATCCCTGCCTTCTTCCCTCTAGCACAACAGGCTAAGGCTAGGTCTGCATGACAGGAACTACAGCAACCTAACTCTGCCTGCATCATCCTGTCCTGTACATGCAGCCTACAACATTTTCTCATCACTGTCGGAACATCACCTGCAAGGGGGACACTAGCTAGGGTTACTGAAATGTTCTTTTGGGATTGCATTTATGTCACGCATAGCCATGATGCTAAGGTATGCGTACACCCTGAATGTCAATCTATATTATGCAAGGTGCTTAAGGTTAATAGGAAAGATACACCCAAAAATAGTTTTGATACAGAGCTTTTTTCCATTTCATAACAAGAGATATTATCCAGTTCTCCAAGCCTGATTAAGGTTTATAGTCTATAGTAATTATTTTTAAGGCTTGTAAAACTTAAACAACTATGTTAACTGCTTGAAGTGGACAATAAACAAGAAAGTGATTAAGTCTCTCTGGAATGTCCTGGTTTCCCTCAGATCTAAAATAAATTGAATCACATGACACAAATGACACTCCTTCCCCAGGCTGCAGATGCAGCACACTACCCCCTCTCTTTGCCAGATGTTTAAGGGAGCCCAGGCATTCTTCTGCATTTAGCCAGCAGCTGCGCACCAAAGTTCTATGAATTAACAACCAGAGGCCTCCTGACACTCACCCTTCTTCACAGACGAACTGTATTTTGTCACCAAACAGGTATTTTGTTCCTTGAACAGCTCTGCCATTGAGTAGCTCTCCTGGAAGACCACACGATTTCCCTAACAGAGAACAGGGCTTGGATTAGCATCATTTTGCATTATGAAATAAAATACTCATGGCCACAAAACTCCTGGAGAGCTGACCATTCTGAGTTCCAAAGGCACACAGCAGTGTCCAACATCCCAGGGATTTTAATGAAGCTGTTATCAGGTGTGTCAACAGGGAAACTTTCCATCTGACTGATAACAGGGATGGCACAAGTCAAATTGGGTGGGGGCCCACAGTCACCTGGGGAGCAAACGCAAGCCGTTTTAACAGACTGCGTTTATTCTAGTAGCAGCATTCCGCATCAGAAAGCCCCTAATCACACCAGGGAGGTTACTGCGATTTGTCAGCCCCACCCACTGTAGGGCTTGAGCCAGGAGCAGAAGACATGGCCTTCAATAATAGCCACACGGCTGGGGAGCATAAGGGACTTCAGAAGCTGCAAGGTTCAACTCTCCCATGTACTTCGCCCACTGAGAGAAGCCTGGGAAGAGGCGCTAAACATCAGGCTGAGCTCCCTGTGGGAAGGGGTACAGGGGGACCCAGGATGGGCAGAGATGGTGCCCCTATCCTCGGTCTGTCAGAGGCTGGGAATGGGCAACAGAGGAGGGAATCACATGATGATTAGCTGTTCTGTTCATTCCCTCTGGGGTGCCTGGCATCGAAGACAGAATATTGAGTTAGATGGACTTTTGGTCTGCCAATATGATGGTGGTTCTTATGTTCTTACCTGCAACCAGGATGGGGGGGTGAGGGGGTGAGAGGTGCGATGAGAGAACAAAGCAGGGCCCCATGTATGGAACAGGAAGGAGGGAGCCACTTTTAACACCACTCCCTTGCAGCCACTACTCTGCAGCCCTGCCCAGCAGCTGTCTGAGAGCCAGGGCAGGAGGAGGATGGAGCTCAGAGGCAGCTTCCACTCCCCACCTGACCTAGAGCTACTTGGCTGATAACTACACCGCCCAAGTCCTAGACCTGTATGAGCCTTAAAGTGAGGAAAGTAAACTGAACCAGCTGATGCTGGTGAGAAACAAGCAGTGGAGATGCCCAAAGCTCTTCCTCTAGTCTGTAGAGGCAGAACAGATTAGCGTTCAAGTCTAAGCTGTCAGCACTAGCGCCTTCAATGAAGTTATGATAAATTAATCCCAGCTAAGCCTCTGTCCGAAAGCAAATGCCTTCCTGTTCAATCCTGTCAGTGCACTGACCAACCTTCTATTGTTCCAAACCCATTTCTCTGTACATTATTGACCTTAGATCACACCTGCTAAACTCTCTTGTATTCTTCACCCACCTTCTTATGCTCAAAACCATCCATTTAGTATGCTACCAGAAAGTACAGCTGGAGTGAGTGCATGGGAGCAAGGGCCAAGTTCTCCCTCAAAATGTTACAGAAGTGTTACCACTACCATTTTAAAAAAAATGACAAGTTAGACCATGAAGATAATGACCGACAATTTAGTGTCCGGTGTGAAACTGTGGAATCATCTTTAAACAATGTGAAGTTTTTGCCCCACTCAACTGAGAGAGTACCACTCGTCTCTTCTTTCAATTGGATTCTAGCATTTGATTTGAGTAGAGGAAATGATGAGAAAAAACATTTAAAGTGTTACATGATTCTTATACTTCAGTTACTTTTGCCTAGTTTGACTTCATGCAAAAAAGTAGCACAAAACACATTCATCACCGTTGCATTCAGGAGCAGGTCCACTCCAGTTTCCACTTTTTTTATCTTCTGTTTTACAATGAATGGAGGAAGCACCCACAAGCTGGAACCCAGGGTCACATCTGTAAGTTACTGTTGTGTTAATGACAGGATTTTCTACATCTTTGCCATCATGAGTTCCATTGGCAATGTCAGGAGGGGTGGAACAAGTGATCACTGCAGGAAAACAGAAGGCTGTGAATATTGATGTTTGAAGTATCGTTGTAGCTGTGTTACTTCCAAGATAGGAGGCAATATTGAGAGTTGTTTGAAAGTTTCTCTTTCTGCTACACACAACAGAAAGTGGCCCAGAAAGAGATTACCTCTCCAACCTGGTCTCACTAATATTAATAAAGTTTCAGTTACAAGGGCAAACATTTGCAAACAAAAAGTATATCCAATGTCCCTAAAAGAAAAATATTTAGCCACCTGAAAAATTAGCTAGTTTATAAACAAACCTGAGGTTTAGCATATGGTAAAGACTGAATTAGTTTTACCTCGGCAAGTTGGAAGTTTACTCCATTCAACTTTGTCTCCACTTACTATACATTGGATGAAAGTCCGGCCAATTAACTTGTACCTAAACACAAGACGGAAACAAAAAAAAGTTTCAATTTCTTGATTGCTTATGCAAAATGCAGGACAATGTAGCACTTTAAAGACTAACAAGATGGTTTATTAGATGATGAGCTTTCGTGGGCCAGACCCACTTCCTCAGATCAAATAGTGGAAGAAAATAGTCACAACCATATATACCAAAGGATACAATTTAAAAAAAATAAACACATATGAAAAGGACAAATCACATCTCAGAACAGGAGGGGGATGCAACCGCATCTGCTCTAATCCCACTGACAGAGACCAGAAGCTTCAGGATCTCTACCAAGCATTTATAAACCTCAACTACCCACCCGGAGAAATAAAAAAGCAAATTGAAAGAGCCAGACGAATACCTAGAAACCATCTACTTCAAGACAGACCCAAGAAAACCAACAATAGAACACCACTTGTCATCACCTACAGCCCCCAACTTAAACCTGTCCAACACATTATCAATAAACTACAACCTATACTGGAACAGGATACCATACTCCAAGAGGCTCTGGGAGACAGACCCATAGTCTCCTATAGACAACCACCTAACCTCAAGATGATTCTTACCAACAACCACAGGACATACCACACTAATACCACCCCTGGTACCTTCCCTTGCAACAAACCCCGTTGCCAGCTTTGTCCACATATTCATTCTGCTGATACCATTATTGGACCTAACCAAGTGAGTTATAAGATCAAGAACACATATTCCTGCGCATCCAGAAATATAATCTATGCTATCATGTGCCGAAAGTGTCCATCTGCTATGTACATTGGACAAACATCTCAGACACTTCGCCAAAGGATTAATGCCCACAAAACAGATATCAGACAAGATCACAAAGAAAAACCAGTTTCTTGCCATTTTAACCAGAAAGGACACTCTCTCAATGACTTAACCACCTGCATTCTTCTACAAAGACCTTTTACATCTGCACTTGAAAGGGAATCCTCTGAACTGTCATTCATGTTAAAATTCGACACTCTCCCAAAAGGAATGAACACACACTTGAACTATCTTACCCATTATCAAGATAGCTTCCCCAGTTATCACCTCTAATACCATTAACTCACAAACATCCCACTCTCCCCACCTCTAATATCATCAATTCACAGACACTTACCTTCCTTCCTTTCCCCCCACCCCTGCATCCCCCTCCTGTTCTGCAATGTGATTTGTCCTTTTCATATGTGTTCATTTTTTTTAATTGTATCCTTTGGTATATGGTTGTGACTATTTTCTTCCACTATTTGATCTGAGGAAGTGGGTCTGGCCCACGAAAGCTCATCATCTAATAAACCATCTTGTTAGTCTTTAAAGTGCTACATTGTCCTGCATTTTGCTTCAGCTACCCCCAGACTAACACGGCTACATTTCTATCACTATTCTTGATTGCTTATGTTACTGTTCAGCTTGCAAGTGGTGACATATGTCCAGAATGAATCCTTGTTACTAGTTGAGTTAAAAAAACATTGTTGAGATTGACGGTTGTCAATTAATGGCTGTCAATTGACATTGTCAATATTGACAGTTGTTAATATAATTATGACAAGTGCATCACAATCCCCCAGCTAAAAATTGGGATCATGTGACCACACTTGGGAGTTTTGCACTATGTTGGAGGAACATTTTGGTGAGAGATTTTGAGGGTGTTAGGAGGATTTGAGGGTGTCTGCCAGGAGTCCCAAGTCAGAACAAAACCAGGGATACTGAAACAGAAGCTTCTATTTGGATTTAAGCACAGTTTGACCCTAAGGGATACTTAGGGGTTTGGGTCAATAGCGCTGGATGAGGAGAAACCAGGGCATATAAGCTAAAACTCCTCCTTCACCTTTGATTTCTCCTGCATTTGAAGCAGCAGCATTTCCTACATGCTTTGCAAATAAGCAAGGCTGCATCAAAATATCAATTTCTACTCTGAACAGGAACTTCCCTGGGGCGCTGAAGTTTGGCTAGCCACTTAGTCAGAAAGGGGTAAGAAACTGAGCAAGACCATTCCTGCTGTGAAAGAATGTCATCTGACGAAGTGGGTGTTTGCCCACAAAAGCTTATGCTCCAATATGTGCCACAAGACTTCTCCTTGTTTATGTTACAGATTGACAGTAAGCATGCTTGATATACTATTCTACATGCTTGATACACTATTCTACATGCTTGATACAAGCTCTATTATTGGAATTCAAGTTGCCTTTCAAACTACATCGCCCATGTGGTACTTAAAAAAAAATAAAATAAAATGAGAGAGTCAGGACACTAATCCAAACTTTGTTATTTACTAAAACTCATGTTTGGTTAAAATCATTGTATATCGACTTAATTTTCTCGACACCTACTGTATCTTGGCATACTTTCTGTTATAAATAAAAGCTTAAAAACATGTGCCAATTTGAATTTGGGATAAAAGATATACTTGGGCCCAGAGTCACATCCTGGGTCCACTCTACAAAATGACGGGCATCTCACAAATATTGCAACCAAGAACTGTTGTTTCCACCAGAGCCAAGCCACTGAGAATTTACCTCACCACCTAGTGGCTAACTCCATCTGAAATTTGCATTTTATGATTCCGTTGAATCCCAGCTGCCTGTCAGCTACAGAATCCCAGGCCTGGTTTTATATTTGATAGAGACCCACTAAATAACCCATCTGGACAGGACTGGTGTTCCCTGAACTCCTCTGGGTGCAAAAACTAAAGGAACCACACCAAGCCCATCCTCCGCAGGCAGCTGGGCCTTCTACCCACTTCAACTTCCTCACTCAAGTGGGGAAATTGGAGTCATATACCCAGACTATCAATCTGTTTGAAGCCTCTGCTTCCAAGGGAGGCCCCACCCTAAAGCTGCAGATGAAGTGCACTTCCTCCTCCCTTTGTCAGATGTTTAAGGGAGCCCAGGCATTCTTCTGTAGTTAGCCGGCAGCTGCGCACCAAAGTTCTACAAATTAACTACCAGAGGCCTCCTGACGCTCACCCTTCTTCACAGACGAACTGTATTTTGTCACCAAACAGGAATTCTGTTTCTTGAACAGCTCTGCCATTGAGTAGCTCTCCTGGAGGACCACACGATTTCCCTAACAGAGAACAGGGCTTGGATTAGCATCACTTTGTGTTATGATGCTAGGACAGGCTCACCAACAGAGAGAAGGGGGAAGCTGCCCAGGACTCCTGGTTGCAGGTACTGCAACAATGGCTAGAGACCCGGCCCTTTCAATTGCCGCCAGAGTGCCTGATGGCACTGAATGGCTAGGGGGGAGGCTAGCATCTGCCTCACCTCTTCTGCCCGAGGCTCCACTGCTTCTGCGAGCACAGACCCCTACCCTCACACAAGGGAACCAACAAAATGGCTAACAACAGAGCTAATGTTCTTGGGAAGGCTACATCTGCACACTGAGGGTAGGTCTAGACTAGTCTTTTGTCAGAAAAAGCTACACAAAATGCGCCCCAAAATATACGTAGCTTTTTCCAACAGCTTTTCTGGAAAAGTCTCCTCTCTGGGTGGAGCCCTTATTCCTCATAGAACAAGGTACACAGAGCTCTCTGAAAGAACACGTTTGCTCTGCTGGAAAAAAAATGGAAAAGCAAACGTGTTCTCTGGACAGAGCAGAGTTTTTCCAGAATACCGGAAGTATCCTGGAAAAACCCTCCAGTCTAAGTGTACCCTGACTCTCACCACTTACATACAGTTAATGTCACACAGCGACCATGGTGAGAAGCTGTGAGTGTGAGAGTAAAAGCCACACATGATTAAGCCCTACCAGTAGCAACTGAAGGTGCTCAACTCCTTGTAGATTGTACCCTGTACAGCTGGCCAGATCATGCGGGGAGGAAGGGGGGCAGGGGGGGGGGAAGAGGGGCAGGAGGAGGAAGAGGGTGTAATTATGCAATAAAAATGCTCACTGGAGTCAAGGGTTGAGTGCGAGAAACAGATTTGTTAAAACCACCACCCTTAAAGTTTGACTTAAGTCCCATCATGCTTTTTCAGTTCTTATTTATGCATACTAAATGGACACCCTTTTTTTTTTTTTTGAGTCCTACAGGTTCTTTTATTATTTACTGACAGTGAATTCCCTAGGTTCATCACCGGATCCCTTTCCTGTCATCTATTTCCAGCCTCTGACAGTGGCTAGGGACACCATTCCTATCCATCCTGGCTAGTGGTCATTGATGGACCTAACCTCCATGAATTTATCTGGAATATCTCGGTTACCAAGTATTGTGAGGGGAAAAAAAATCCCACTCCATCCATGCCATCAGTTTTTATGATGGCAGACAAGAAACCTTCCGGAGTCCTTAGGGGAAATTTGTTCCCTTCAACTCCACTTTCTTCTACAAGTAATTTACTGTGCTTATACTAGTTGAAGTATATGACGTGAGACGTTTACCATGTTAAGTCAAGACAGACATATTGTATTCATACAGCCAGTGCTAGCCTGGAATTGGACCAGTTTTAAGAGAATTTAACTATTCTGTAGAAATACAGCTATTGCAATTTATCCTAAGGGGAAAACTGGCTAAACAGCTCTTCAAACTAAGTATGAAGCTAGCAAATTGTGAGTCACAGAGATCCCTAATAGTCCTAATTGCAAAAGGTTGGTTTTGCAGATAAAGTGAGACAGAAAAGTTTGCATATATATTACACACACACACAAACTTACTTTTACACAACTCGGGGACTTCTGACCATGTTAAATTTTCAAAACAAGTACTAACAAGCTGCAGTGCAGTGATGTTCTGATATGCAGGGCGACAAGTGTATGTTACATTGATCCCAATAGGATAGTAACTCTTCGTTTCATCTTCTCTACTTAAGGCAGCAAATTTTAACCTCGTGGGAACACCACAGCTACCTAGCAATGAGATAGATATATGATTAGAAAGGTCCAGCCATGAAGATCAGTACAATCGCAGTTTGTTGTAACAACAGAACAAAACTCAGTGATTAGAAAACAAATTACTTTTTAGCAGTATTTTCTGGAGGTTGCTTATGATTATATTTGGATGCCTTTAGTCAGACTGACCCTATTCTGAATGAGGGCCTAACAAACTCAGCACGCAAATTTAGATGACTTTTTGTTCATTTATGTTGTTACTAGCTGGACTTACCCAGCATTGCCTGGGAAACCAGAGGAACAAAATTTAGAAAAACAGAAGCTGGTCCTGACCACCTCTGGCCACACCGCAGCTGCCAGTGCCTGACATCTGGCCATTATGGCAGACCTTCATGCTTTTCTACTGCTGCATAAAACAAAATCTCTGACTCAAAAAAGAGGCATTGCAATGTTGAGGATCAGAGCTATCTGACTTGGCAAACTTAGATACAAAAGTCACAAAAGAAACTCATGACATGGGAAGAAAACAGACAGTCTTGGAGCCATTAAAAGCACAGTGGAAGGGAGAGCCCCCAAATCACCATGCTGGAAGCATACGGAGGCCCCTCTTCAACAGTGAAATGTTTTTCTTCCTATCAGATGGTATTTTTGCAATCCAGCCCCCCCCAATCCTGTCCTCCATCTATGCACCCCTCCCAATGGTCCAGCCCCCCCATCCTGCCCTCCAACACTTGCTCCCAATGGTGCAGCCCTCCCAGACCAGCCAACCCCCCAATAATCCAGCCCCTCTCCCCAATCCTGCCCTACTCCCCACTCCCCCCCCACAACGGTTCAGCCCCCCTGGACCAGCCCCGCCCCCCATTCATTCCTTCCTGCTTCCCCACTCTCACCTCCAGGTCCCCGATGCGCCTCCTTATGGACACTTTTTTCCAAGTGGCAGCTGAATGGTAACACCAGCCCCGCCCCCTCTGCCTCGAGCGAGCCACAGCAGCAACCCACCCGCCCATTGGTCGGCCGCTTGGCCCCAAGCCAATCGCACTATTGAAGAGGGGCTTCCATATACTTCCAGCAATGGCAGGGAAATCGCTTCTTCCTGCACTCCCAAGCTCCATGTAGCCCTGGGGAGAGGCATCGGTCTCTCACCTACTCCCTCCCACAGTACCTTGAAACCTTCTCCTGGAGGAAAGGTTATCCCATGGGAAGTTTGGTTGCGGTAGCTCTTATAGTGTCCAAATTATTAGAGCACAAACATACAGGCATTCTCCTTTATATATTAGATATTCCCAGGAAAAAACCTAAATTAAGTCTAACTATGTCAAGAGTGTTTATAAGTATAGAGTCGTAATTTACCCCACTCCCCCCAAACGAGTACAATAAAAGCTGTGTTGTCCATCACTTTATTAGCCAGAAAGCTCTATTAACCTGTATTTTTGCTTTCCCAATACTACTCTTTAGTTTAATAACTGGATTAGTAAACTGCCCAGGAGGTTATATAATTGCACATTTGACACTAATCAGATTGGTCAAGCATGTGAATCCATGCTGACTATTCCTAATCACTTTCCTCTCCTCCAAGTGCCTCAAAATGGATTCCTTAAGAATCCCTTTCATGATTTTTCCAGGAACCGAGGTAAGACTGACTGGCCTATAGTTCCCTGGATCGTCCTTCTTGCCTTTTTCGAAGATGGGCACTACATTTGCCTTTTTCCAGTCATCCGGGATCTCTCCTGATCTCCACAACTTTTCAAAGATAATGGCCAAAGGCTCCTCAATGACATTTGCCAACTCCCTCAGTACCCTCGGATACATTAAGTCTGGACCAATGGATTTGTATACGTTTAGCTTTTCTAAATAGTTCCTAGCCTGTTCTTTACCCACCAAGGGCTGTCCATCTTCATCCCATCTTGGGTCACTTAGCGCATTAGTCCAGGAGCCCACCTTTTCCGTGAATACAGAGGCAAAAGAAAGCATTGAGTACTTAAGCTTTCCGTACATCATCTGTCACTAGGTTACTGCCTTCATCCAGTAGGGGCCACACACCCTCTCTGATCACCAAAACAAGTAGTCTATAGCATTAACTGATAAACAAAAAGCTTATCGGTTAATTGACTACACTATTACATCCCTAGCACAGTGGGCCTGGTCCAGGCGTGTCACCAACAAGCACCATTTAATCAACTAAACTTAATTGTTAACCAGTTAACTAATTAAATGATCTTTTACATCCCTACTCTGAATGCTGGTATTCCATTGATAAGTGTAACTCTTGATTAACCAGAACCCCACATTTGTCCAACATGCCAGATAACAAAACCACAGGAAATTCACAATTAAGGTTACTCTTATCACTTTCCCCAAACATTTAAGTATGGGGACACAGAATTAGGCCACCCAAACACTTTTAACCAGAAAGAAAGATGCACACAATGAGGATTTTGCATTTCTAGGCTTGTAATGCCAGACTACTGGGAAGAAAAGCATTCAACTATTTGTCAATTTCCCTCCCTTCCCTCTGGGTATCATCACAGGGCAGAGCGAGTTTTCACTAGACCTACTAAACAGCAAAAGTCTTTCCTCTCCACCAGTGAAAGGCAGCCCAAGAAACTTGATCCCAGAGAACAATAAAATACTTACGGCCACAAAACTCCTGCAGAGGCGACCACTCTGAGCTCTGAAGGCACTGGGCAGTGTCGGACATGCCAGGGATTTTAACAAAGTCCTTCCTACATCTGTAGGTAACAGGTGTGCCAACAGGGAAACTCTCCATCTGACCGATAGTAGGGATGGCACGAGTCAATGTGGGTAGGGGCCCACAGTCACCTGGGGACCAAACACAAGCCGTTTTAACAGACCGGGTTTTTCGAGCACCAGAAAGCTCCTCCGCACATCAGGGGATTTCCCAGCTGCTAGAGCCGGGCGCTGAGGACTTGACCTCCAGCACTAGCCACGCCGCAGGGAGCACAAGAACAATAGCGATCGCCACCCCGCCGTGTGCTTCTCCCACCGAGGGCAGCCCCTGCGGGGGATCCCCCCGACCTCCAGGGGCAGGAAGGGACCAGCCTCCGGCAGCCCCCGCTCATCCCACACCGGGACTGGCTGCGGAGCCGCCCCTCCCCACTCACTGCGAGTCCCGGGCAGCAGCAGCGCCAGGAGCCCCAGGGCTAGCGCGGGGCAGGGGAGCCCCGGGGCCATAGCGCACAACGGGCCGGGGCGTGCGGGATACCCAGCCCGAATGAGCCAGGCAAGGGGCGGGGCGGGGCCTAAACAGGGCTGAGAATGCTTGGAGGCGGGGTCAGGGAAGAAGGGGCGGGGGCTGCGTAGACTGACACGTGGGGGGGAGTGGGGCTGGCTGGGTTGCATAGGGATTTGTCCACATCCCATGGGGCAGGGGCTGGCCACTGGCAGATGCAGCCTATGGTCCTGCTCCAGGAGTGTCCCTTCTGTGCAGTGAGGTGGGTCACACAGGGTCCTCCTCAACCTGAGGCTGCCAGTAGCGGGGCAGTTCACAGTCAGACCCAGAGCCGAGCCAAGGGTCAGAGCCCATATCAGAAGTCAAAGTTCAAATCAAGTTAGGACATAGGTGCAGAATTCCAGATTTCCCCCACCTCATTCTGTCTCCGGCTCTGCCCCCACTCTATCCCTCCCCCCATGTCCCACCCCACCTCTTCCCACCATTGCTCTATAGGTGCTGTATATTCAACTGCTGCCTTTCTACTGTGTGTGTGTGGAGTATGTTACAAACTAAATTGCAGAGCATGTGCTCCCCCCTTGCACCAAGCCCCAGGGCCATTGTGCGCTCCCCACCCCAGACTGCCTCATCTCAAAAAAGATATCATGACTTTGGAAAAGGTTTAGAAACCGGCACCAAAAAATTGTGAGAGACATGGAACCGCTGCTATATGAGGAGAGAGTAATAAAACTGGGGCTTTTCAGCTTGGAAAAAAGAGAATTAAGGGAGGATATGATGGAGTCCTATAAAATCATGATTGGTGTGGAAAAAAGTGAATAAAGAGTTATTTACTCCTTCCCATAATGAGATCACCACATAGAATTAATAGACAGCAAGTTTAAAACAAATGAAAAGCAGCATTTGTTCACACAATGCACAGTCAACCTGTGGAACTCCTTGCCAGAAGATGTTGTGAAGGGCTAAATTCATTCATGGAGAATAGGTCCATCGATAGCCATTAGTCAGGATGGACAGGAACGGTGTCCCTTGCCTTTGTTTGTCAGAAGTTGGAAATGGGAGACAGGGGAGGGATCACTTGATGATTCCCTGTTCTGTTCATTCCCTCTGGAGCACCTGGCATTAGCCACTCTCTGAAGCAGAATACTGGGCTAGATGTGTTGGGACTGAAAGTTTTATTCTTTTTATATTTGTATTTTAAGATTAATAATGTAACAATGTAAGGTAACATAGTAACACTTAATATTTTATGAAATTAAGCCCTTTAGTAAAATACATATTTCTTTGTGTTAAAGTTTAGTAAGCTTAGCAAGTAAAGAGACAGAGTTTTGGCATTGTGTCTATATTAATGAGATTAGCAATACTGAAGGCGCGGACCTTAGATGTGAATTGTTTTGATTTTGATTTTGCTTAAAATAAAACACTGCTGTTTACTTTTGAAGGATTCTGTTAGAAAGACTGTGTGTATGAATGAGATACGGTGTGAAGGTCATTGAAGACAAACGTAAAAGACAGACTGCAAAGAGACATATCAGCGTCAGAGAAACCATCAGTGTGTACCCATGGTCAAGAATTGATCAGATTGGCAAATTGATGGCTCTAAAGGTGAAGGCATGCCTAAAAACAACTGATTAATAACCAAGGAGAGGATGAGCCTTTCGAGATGTTTTGGGAATGATTAACATCAACAAGATAACACGCCGGTCACAGACTGACACAGCAGAATCCATAGACTTCAACAGAGAAAAGGATTATAAAAGCAGGGTGCTTTGCTATGGAACTTTGGGTTCATCTTGCCACTAACTCCAAGAGCATCAGATCGATCGACAGACACAGCCCGGCTTCCCCTCTGTGATCAATTTGGCTGACCACTAGATTGTTATAGTTACCAGGTCCAGAATCTGGATCATTGTCTGGCAGGACTGTGTGTGTGTTTGCGTGTTAATGATTGAAAAGCATATGCAACTGTTGTATTCTCAATAAATGCGGCGTACTGCCTTTTCCCCTATAAAAGATCTTATGTGCTTCATTTAAGCATAACAGATAGGCCTTTGGTCTGATTCACTGTGGCTACCCAGAACTCTTTTTGAAGGCCACTGTCTCTTTCAGAAACAGATGTTGGTCCTGGAAAAGAGATTTTCACTTTTCTATGTAGGACATCCCTGTCTGATGGCAAACATAGCATCTTCCTATGGAGGCTGCAGGTCACCTCCTCCATCTGAGCAAGTGCACCAGGGTAATAGGCCAAGGGAGGACTGATTCTCTTCAGGAAAAGGAAACACAAGACACTACAAAAAATAAACTGAACTCAGACCATTACAGAGAACCATTAACACAAGCAGGAAAGAAATACCAATTCATACATCTTTGGCCTGGGCTTTATTTTCAATGAGCTAGCTCAATTAATATCATTGTGGAGCTGCGACCATCTCTCCCCGCCCCCTGGCAGATATTATTTTTTAGCACTGGAGCAGGCGGACATTTGATAGAGAAAAGAAAGCAGTTACATCATGTGTGGAAACTGGATTATCTAATCTAGCAGGGGATTGGGATGGCAATAATCTTCCATCCTCTGACGCGATTTACTTTGACAAAAGTTCAACACCGAGGCAAGAAACTGAGTGCACCGTTTGTGGACGGCATCTGTGGCTTGGAAAGGGACCAGACAGTTCAAAACAATGTTTCTTTACAACACAGGGAAAAGGTGTAAGACAAGCCACCTTACAGGGGGTAATTTCTGGGGCACCCCACTGGAGACAGATGAATGGAAAAGCTCTTTGGGGCCAAGCCAAATTTTTTTACACAATATAGGCTGAGCTGTAAAATAGCCAGCTGTCTGTCATTCAGGGCGCTGCACTTGTGAGTCATGCTATTGCTACTAATAAATATTAAAACCCATTTATAGAACACAGATTTTAAATTTCAGAGACCACACACAGCATATTACATTTGTCAGAGGGAACAGCACATCTTGAAACAAGAATGAACGCTAGAAATGAAACCGAGCTGTGTTAGAGGCTAGAGAACAAATGCCTCTGTTTAACCACATTGACTTTTTAACTTTAAAGCACTGGAAAATTAGCACATGGAGCTGCTCTCTTTGTAAGGTGTAACTCGGCTTGAGAAATGGTGACTACAGGCTCAGGCTGACTTGGTGCATGCCCCTTAAATGGATGGCTATCAAATAGTTTCGCCTGATACTTGTCAACAGCAAAACACCCAGTTGTATCATAAGCCCAGGGTAGATGAGTAATTGAGATGTAATGAAGCTAAATTCATAGTCCCCGCCCAGGATGTCAAACTGGTTTGGATAAGGGGTGCGGTGCTTCTCTAGAATACAGGGGGACACACAAGCAACTAGTGTCACCCTAAAAGAGCTGCACTGATTCCACACGTCCAAGCTGCAGCTTCTAAGGTGAACTTCTTTGGAGCCCCCATCCAAAGCCAGTGCGGATTTCACTGGTTTCTGTCCACAAGAGAAAGGAAGGGGGTGCACCATGGCGCACTGCTCTTGCAATAGCTGGCTGAGCTGTGGCACAAGTCAGCAGGGAGCTATTTAAAGAGCTGGTAGAGACCCAGGTTGCAAGAGGACAGGACCGGTAAGAAATGCTGTTACTTTCACCGCTGTTTCTGTCCCTGCCTTACTCTTCCTGGAAATACAATTTGCTCCACCCTGAGAGTATCATGTCTGCTTGGAGTTGAGTAGCCCTCAGTGGCCCAGAGAGCAGACATTTGGAGGTGGAGGGAAGATGTTACTTCTCAGCTCTGCTTTTTTTCCTCCCTCAGCTTCTCCTAGTTTTATACAGCTAAGGATTCGCAGTGGCAAGGCAGGTAGGACTTGTTTTTCTGGTGTGGCCAATCACAAGATTTTTCTCCTAGGGAAATGTTAGCCAAAGGATCCTTACTTATCCTCTGGTCATCTCTGTTTGTTTGGGGGATCTGACCCAATCTCTCCTGCTCTATAAACATGAGTAATGATACCAGCCCAACAGTGCATTGCCCTATGTTTCCTGATAGTCCACAGAAGAGGCACTGTGGTCAGCAGACAGATAAACTGTCTGCAGTGCATATGTTTCCAAGCTGAGCTCTAGCTGGGAGAGGAAAAGCCAGCCTTCTTGTAGTCCCTACTGAGGCTATGTCTAGACTGTAGGCTTCTTTCAGAAGAAGTTTTTTTCAGAAATCTTCTGAAAAAACTTCTTCCGAAAGAGAGCATCAGCATTGCAAAAGTGCATTGAAAAAGTGATCTCCTTTTTCGAAAGAGAGCATCCAGACTGAATGGATGCCCTCTAGCATGTAAGTTGTGATTGCTATGGACAGAATGGCCACCAGGGCACCTGAGCTTTTTCCTCTTCTTCTGAAAGAACTCCCTCCTCCCCATCCACACATACACCTTTTTGCGAAAGAGCTCTTTTGCAAAAAGGCTTCTTCCTCATAGAATGAGGATTACCAAGGTTGGAAAAACCCTTCTGTTCTTTCGATTTTCTTGTGGAAGAACGCAATTGCGGTGTGGACGTTTCTCAAATTTTATTGGAAAAATGGCCGTTTTTCCAACAAAACTCTGTAGTGTAGATATACGCTAAGACTGCTCACTAAGTTGAGACAATTTTTCCCACTCCTCATCAGGAAAAGGAGTTTTGAAGCACAATGGTGGGGATTTGTATGTCTTATAGCCAATGGGATAAAGTTACAGCCAACCAACCAACCACTCCGGTGTTATAACAATTGCATTTTATTGTAGCCCTCGTATGCAGGAAAGATTATTTGGATCACAAAGGAATAAGAATTTTGGGGGCAATGGGTAAATGTCTCAGCAAGCTGTTTCTCTACAATGAAATTTCTACCATCTACTGTTGAGTGTGAATAGCTAGCAGAATGCCTCAGGTGATAACAATGGTATCAAAGCTAGATGTGGCTAGGTTGGGAAGAAAATCTGTGAGCTGGCTTTAAATACAGAGGACAGGAAAGATTTGCTTTGTTAACCCTTAGATTTTCCCAGTGGATGTACATCTGTAAGGGCAGTGATGTTTAATCAGATAGCAGAAAAGCCATATACCTACTCTGAATATATGAATTATAATTCATAAAAGCTAAATGTAAGCAGCAATTATAGAATGTCTGCAAAGCTGAAAGCTGTTGGCATAAAATTTACAGCTGCATAAGGTCTGACATTGGTAGGAAAATCAACCTTCAGTTGATACAGATCAATCTAGTCCTTCTACTTGCTTTCACTTTCCTCATGGAAACAACCTCAATTCAACCCCTTTTACTACAACCCCTAAAACTTGTCAGAGGGCCTAAAAGATCTCGTTTATCAAAGGGAGGGGAGTGTTCAGACTTGAGATGTAAAGGAAGGAGCCAAAACCAATCCTTAACCGGTGATAACCAGCATAAGAAAATCTGACTCCTGATTTATTAGATTCTCTCTTCCTGGATCAGTGGAGCTGTGTCTAGACTGGCCAGTTTTTCCGGAAAAACAGCCGCTTTTCTGGAAAAACTTGCCAAAAAAAAAAAAGGAGACAGTTTGTTACACTGGCCACTTGAATTTCCGCAAAAGCACTGACTTCCTACTGTAAGAAATCAATGCTTCTTGCGGAAATACTATTCTGCTCCCGTTCAGGCAAAAGTCCCTTTTCTGCAAAGCTTTTGCACAAAAGGGCCTGTGTAGACAGCTCAGATTTGTTGTGCGCAAAAAAGCCCCGATCACGAAAATGGCGATCGGGGCTTTTTTGCGGAAAAGCGCATCTAGATTGGCACGGACGCTTTTCTGCAAAAAGTGCTTTTGCGGAAAAGCGTCTGTGCCAATCTAGACACTCTGTTCCGAAAATGCTTTTAACGGTAAACTTTTCCGTTAAAAGCATTTCTGGAAAATCATGCCAGTCTAGACGTAGCCTGGGTATATTGGCAAGTTCCCTATGAACTGTACAAATCATCATGTGATTAGTGGAATTATATAAACTGCACCCAAAGGAGACAGTTTGTTACAATCCGGATGGCAGATTTCAGCTATTCATTGCAATTTTTTAATCTCCCGCTTCAGTTTCTGATTCTCCAGATATAGTTTGTTCAGTTCCAGCAGGGTTCTCAGTTCCGTCAGAGGCACATCACAATCAAGAAGCCTTTTACTCTCTTGTACCACTGCACATTCTTCAGAATTGCTAAGCTTTTTCTATGAAACAGAGAAAGAGGGAATGTGATTATAGAATCATAGAACACTAGAACTGGAAGGGACCTCGAGAGGTCATCAAGTCCAGTCCCTTGTCTGCATGACAGGACCAAACACCAACTAGATCATCCCTGACAGGTGTCTGTCCAACCTGCTCTTCAATATCTCCAGTGATGAAGATTCCACAACCTCCCTAGGTAGCTTATTCCAGTGTTGAACCACCCTGACAGGTGAGAAGTGTTTCCTAATGTCCAACCTAAATCTCTGTTGTTGCAGTTTAAGCTCATTGCTTCTTGTCCTATCATCAGAGGTCAAGGAGAAAATTTTTTCTTCCTCATCCTTGTAACACCTTTTTAGATACTTGAAAACTGCTCTTATGCTCCAGAAGAGAAAGATTTACCCTCTGAAGTAGGCTTGCTCCTTTTAGGATTTGAACCCTTCTTCAGTGTGACACAGGCCTGATTTGGAAACAGCCTCCATTCCCACAATTCGTATGGACTTTCTCCCGGAGCTGATAGCACTGAGCACATTTCAGAGAGTCCGGAACAACTTACAGAATCAGACACTTTAGACTGTAAATGCCTTGCGCAAGAACCAGGCTTCCATTCACATTTTCACAGTGCTGAACAACATGGTCATCTATTCACTACAATAGCATTAGACTATGCCCTAGCTCATCCGCAAATATGGAATGCATCACATGCTAAACTACTCTATTTTATAACGTGGCCACATTTTTATATAGTGAGATTTTTACCTGCTACATTTTACTGTTTTTTTGCATGGCATAAGTACTAGAAAGAGAGAACATCTTTTACTTCAAAGGCTCAGAAAAGCTGTGCTGGAGGAGAGAGATTATTCTTTTGCTTTCAGATCAATACATTTCCCCCTTCTATTGTATCAATGGCACATCTCCCTATTCGGTCACATAGTCTTCATCATTTTAATGAATCAAAGTTTCTTCAGAAATTCCAAACAGTGTTATTAGAAATTGGGCAGAATACTTCATGAAATCCAACTGGAGCATCATACTTACACATTTGGGTAATGCTGACCAGTTGCCATTGGCCAAACAAGTAACACTAGAACTGTCTGTTGTAGGCAGGTCCCAGTGAGTTGGGAAGTGGTAGCCAGGGGAGCATTTGAAAGCAAGGCTTTCGTTCACATTGTACCACATTTTCCCGTCTAACATGCTGTTCAACCTTCCATACTGCACATCCGGCCTTGCACACTGAACTGAAAGGAAAAAGCAGACAAGAAGGCAGGTCAGTGAGCAACCTGCTTTGCTCCTTGCCTGCAATGGAAAGAAGCAGCTATACTTTAAGACCTGATGTTTTTTTCACTGCAGCTGTTTTGGTTCAATCAGAGAAATAAACTCCATATAACATCAAACCCACAATGACTCTCTGGAGAGACAAACACCATGAGTTCAACAAGAAAAGGGCGAGAGTGAAATTCCATCCAGTACTGTGTGTCATGGCAGTTCATGGAACAGCTACATTCATGCTTCGTTGACTTATTGAATGAGGTTTTTTTGGCAGCCTTGGGACAACTGTGAAGTTCATTTCCTTGCACAACTGTGTCCCAAATAGCCTCTTTGGTGTACTGCAAAATTGGCACCTCTCCCTACGCACACAGAACGCGCAATCGGGGCCCCTGCCTGCAGGGCCGTCAATGCACTGACGTCATCGTCGGGCGCCCCAGGCAGCAGCGCCCTAGGCGGCGGCCAAGTCTGCCTATAGCCACAGGCCACCCCTGTACGCACACACCCTGCAGTGAGGGACAATTGTAAATCAGTGGAGATGCCTGGGATTTACACGGGTGGAACCAAGAGCTGAATTTGATCCTTAACACGGTTTTATGCTTCTGTAGCAACTTTTATCTGGCAGGATGCCAGAGGCTTTGATTAGCTGCCACAGTGACTGGCTCTGTAGAAACCCATTAGATAATTGTAAGAAACCCCCTTTCCCAGCAAAACAGCCACCTCTGCGAGCCAAGTGCAAGGGCTACTCGAGGGCTGTCCACCGAACGCAGACAGGAATGCAGAACCCGATTCTCAGGTTCACTAAGGCCTCTGGCAACAGAGGGGGGCCAGGTGTAAAATGGGATTTGGTCCCCGCGTCCTGAAAGTTTCATTGGGGAATCACCCCCCACCGCCCGTCACCTCACACCCTGGGCAGAACACTCTCTCCAGCATAACGTCTCTGCTGCAGAAGAAACAAAGTCTGAGTCTGCCTCTGGCTGTGCCTAGACTGCATCCTCTGCCGACAGAGGGATGCAAATCAAGCACTTCAGAAGTACAAATGAGCCTGAGATTTAAATATCATTTTTTGAGGAGTACAGGATCTGCCAGAGGAGCCCCTGCTGCTGGCAGAACCGCGGCTACACTTTACTTTCACTTTCGAAAGGGCGTGTGATCGGCACAGCGTCGGAACGTGAGTATGCAAACGAAGCCCAGGATATTTAAATCCTGAGCTCATTTGCACTTCCGAAGAACTTGATTTGCATCCCTCTTTCGGCAGAGGGATGCATTGTAGACGTAGTGAGCTTCAAGACTGTGACTGCAGAGCCAGACTTATGAAACCTGCGGGCTAGAGCGTTCAGCAATTCCCTCCAACGAATGTGAACTGGCGAAGGGACAGCCAGAAGGCCTTGTTTTGCAGGCTGGGAAGTCTTTACTGTTTGTTGACATTGACTCAACTTGAGGATTTGATATTAGGGCACAAGCTGCCTGGAGACTTTCATAAGCACCATTTCTAAAGTGGAAAAATCCATCCCTAAAGTTGCTCCACTCCCGAAGAAAGCTACCCTGATCTAAACACTGGGGTAGTTTGGTTCTTTATCCCATTACACATATATTTTGTTGATAAATACTAGCTTTGAGGGGGGTTCCCTTGCAGAGTATAGCCCGGGGAGTGTTAGCAATGTGTGATTATTCATGATTAGCATTTCTCTTTGGCACACTTTCCAACGAATCCTCGTGGCACCTCCTCAGGGTAGGTTTACCGAGGAGAAAGGAGGCAGAGAGGGGAAGTCTCTTGTTCGAGTCCCACAGGGAGACTAAGTTGGGGCAGGAAGAGGGTTAAGACTCAAAGTCCTTGGTTCCCAGAGCTGTCCACAGAACACCTCTCCCCCCGTGGAGCTGTTCCTAGGGCTCAGCCCACTTGCGCCAGACCCATCACCACACCTCAGTTCATCACTCACACTTACCCGGCTGACAGCTTGGCACAGGGGGGTTCCACGTGCTATCACCCTGACAGCGACTCGTTCTACTGCCATGGAGCAGGTAGCCTTGCTCACAGGAAAACTCCACAGTGACTCCGTATGTAAACATGTGCAGGGCAGTGGTCATTCTCCCATTTCCAACCACCGGCCTCGGGCAGCGAACCACTGAACAACAAAACTGGTGTTACGTCCGCCCGCAACAGGGCGCAAAACAAAGCCAATGCACTTAAATAGCCACTGATCTGTTTCCACATTTGCTAAGCATGTGTGTGTGTGTGGGGGGGAAAGCGGGGGGAACCACTGCTACATATGAGTCTCCAATTCTTGACCTTTGAGCAGGCCACTGTGTAAAACTCCCTGCTCATGTTTCACTCTCTCTCTGTAGTGGATTCACAATGACACTGAGACTATCGGCAGGGGAGAGAAGAATTTATATGGCAGGTAGGTATGTGGATGATTGCCTTCCATGCTGTCCTCTCCTCCCCAGCTTCTTATCACCACACAAGCCACCAGGGCTATTCCCTTTTCTGGAATCGGACTGTTCCCTCAAACTCTCCCTGATGTGGCATCCAGGGGGACCCACACTGAAAGGGACAAAACCAGGACAGCTGGGTTGGGTACTAAAGCCAGGAGATGGGTCAGGGAGGTGGGGGAATAAGTCATTGGGGGCGAGGCTCAGACATCAGCTGGAACTCAGACCCAGTGACTGGTAACACTGACCAATCAGGAAAATCAGAGTGGGGCTAATTTTTATGTTTGACAACAGGGGTCTATGGTGGAGGAGGTTCAGCGGTGGTTCCAGGCCAACATTTTAGATAGGGCAGCTCAACTCTCCTTAGCAGCTCCAACTCCACCTGAAGTTAGTATCTCATGGGCTAGTCCCCAGTGCACCTGCCAGGCTGTCCATGTTAAGCGTCTCCTGCACGCAGACTGCTCAGGATGCCACCTGAGCTGCGAGAACCGCTGCTCCTGCTGGGATCCGTCACATGGAAGTTGGAAGAGCCACATGGTTATTGTAACAGTAGTGGGATTGAGTCAGCTCTGGCAGTTTGCAGCTCCCGCCGCGGGGGAAGCCATGTGCACTCCAGGGTGGGGCTTGCCGCCAGACCAGGAGACGTAACGCACCACCCACAGCTTCAGTCCCCACCCAGGGATCCGTATGGACGGGCTGCTTTGAGTCAGGGGAACCTGGGTGCCATAGCCACACCCTCTCTTGGCTTTTCACCACCCACATCAGCGGGAATCCTGGACGCCAAAGAGGATAGTGGGTGGGATTAGGAGTGGCAGACAGCTCTGCTCATTATCAGCCACACTTCTCAAAAGCCTTGGGACGTTCTACCCGGGCCTCCGGAAAGTACCCTTCCCCCTTTGCATGAGAGAGCGAAGTAAAGGACTTACTTTTGCACTGCGGGGCAGGCCTGCTCCAGGTCAGATTCTCCCCATCCAAGGTGCAATAAATGGAAGCCTCGCCAACCAGGGACAAACTATCCCCGCAGCTGTATGTCACTTGGGAGCCATAGGAGAAATATTCCTGGATCCCACCATTGTGATGTCCACTCGTGATAGAGGGAGGTCGACCACAGGCTACAAATGGATAGAAACACTGTAAGGCCTGTTGCACCTCTCACGGACTCAAGAGCACACTAGTTACAGGGAATCTAGTGCTTGGTTTTTAGATCATATTGAAATTCTCTTCAGTGTGGGGTTGCTGAAGCTCAGCCGCTTGAAGGATCAGGCCCCAAGTCAATGCATTGGCTAGATCAGCTCCCTATAGTGATAATCCTTCCTGAACCTCCTAGGCAAACAACCCAACCCTCCTGCAACCTACCAACCTTCCCTGAGTCTCTTCACAAATCTCTCAATCCCACGGCTAAGCCTTCCCGCAACATCTCCCTCTGTGTGCATCACTATCCCACCCAAACCTAAGAAAGGGGATTGGCAGTGGAGGATGTCACAAGCAGGCTGAGCTAGGACTCATGGGAGGGCATTCCAAAAGGGAATTTTTAGGCTGCACTTCAGGCAGTGCTTAATTAGTAATTAAGGAGGTGCCAGGGCTCGAGGAAACATTTTTCCACACTTTTATTACTGATGCAGCAAACCCAGAAATGCTGGGGCTCAGTCTCACACTCCCTGGCACAAATTAAGCACTAACATTATGAAAAAAAACTTCCTGAAAGTGAGATTTAACACCCTCCAGGGTGCGTCTACACAGCAGAACTTAACTCGAAAGAAGCTATGCAAATTGAGCTACGTCCGTTGTGTAGCTTATTTCAAAATAGCTGATTTTGAAATAGGGACCGTTTACAGCGCATTTATTTCAAAATAGAGCACTCTTCCTCCGACTTGCTCTGCTCCTTGTACAATGAGGTTTACAGGAGTCGGAGTAAGAAGTCCTCCAGCTTGAGAGTATTTTGACATTATTTTGAAATAACTGCCTGCTGTGTTGACACGGACTAAGTTATTTTGAAATAAGGCTAGTTATTTTTGAAATAATGTCCGTGTGTAGACATACCCCAATAGAGGAAGAAAAGAGGTGGTGATCGCTTGGGCTGTCACATTTAACCTTCAGCCAGAAATTCTTGAGATTAGACTGTAGGGATATTGATCCCCCTACTGCCAGAATGAGATGAGATCACTGGATAGAAAACAGCCCTTTGGCTATTTATTAATGACCTAATACACCCCCTAGATGCAGAGATGTAGGGAGGCAGTCTTCTTGCTACTAAGATCTGTGGCAGCATATTTCTTTTTAATAGCAGGTTCTCTTCTTGTTTATACTTACCTTTATCACAGAATGGTACTGGAGGGTACCACATCCCATCAGTCCGGCACACACTCTCTTCCCTGCCTTTGAGGATGTAGCCAGGGTTGCACTGAAACCCAACGCGGTTTGCGTACATGTACGGCGCTTTGGTCGGAGAGAGCTGTTTTCCATTTTCAATCACCGGGGTTGGACAACGCACCCCTGAGCAAACAGCAATACACAGTGAGTTTTAGATTCTTCCCCCTCCCCAGAATCAGATAGAAGAAATTCCAACAGTAGGCCCCAATGTGTCCCCCTTGAAATAAGCTCTTAAATTTGCACAGCAATGAAAGCCAAGAAAATTCAGCCCAAAATCGAGTTACTTACTCTGACATAGCGCTGAGACTTTAGGCCACTTGAAATTTGTTTGACAAGTCAGCTGGGGAGATACTCCAGGGATGAGTGTGTAACCTGGTTTGCAGGAGTAGGTCACTGTGGTACCAACTAGAAACTCTCTGGGATTGTTTCTGTCAGCATAATCAAATACTGGCGGGTAGGGACACCTCCCTAATAATGCAAAACAAGACAGGGAGCAATAAAATACAGTTTTCACCCAGATACAAATGAAGAATGAAGCATCCTTATGAGAATGTGGCATGTCAGACCCAGCTGTGGAAATCAGGGGCCGACATTCTGCTCACTCTGAGTGCAGAATTTGGTTCAGTCCCTGCAATGATATAAAACAACTCGAGCTGAATTGTGGGATGGGGAGTTATGAGAGGAAACAAATGGCAATGACTACTTGCTATCATCGGGGTAGAGACAGCAGGCCATGAAAACCACAAGGAGCAGTAATCTGTAGTGCTGCTAGCCCCGGCATGGAATGAAAAGGAAAACCGTGACACTGTTACATTCTTCACGTTTCTTGAAAACAAAAAGTTCTCCCTTTATGAAAAGAGGGAAGAGAGTTAATGTCCTATAGCAAGTTCCCATTTGTATAGGACCTTTTCTGAGCACCAGCCTTGTGCTTTATCAACACCGGAGAGTGAATTCTTACCACACCCTTCAAAAGGGAAGGTCAGCAATACTGTCCCCATTTTACAGATGGGAAAAACGAGGCAGGGAGATTAACGCCAAAAACGTCAACTGTGGCAGCTAATTGAGGAAAGACATCTTGGGATGCCTGAGGATCATGCTCTAATTTGTGCGTATCTCCTGTGAAGGCATTGATAACACCGTTCGTATGGTTCATATTGGTATCTAATTAGTGACAAATCACTGCAAAATAAAAACACCCGCTGTCCTGGGGGGTGAGGGGATTAGCCTATTTAAGAAGGAAGCAGTGTCCGCATCTGCTTCATTAAGAGGCCATACAAGGGGACTGGAGAGAAGACACTGCTCTGGGTTGGGCAGCAATGGGAAGGAGACGTGGAGACCGGGTCAAAGTTCTGGAATGCTGCTGGAGTTATCCAAAGAACAGTAGTGAACAGCTGTTCAAGGGAAAGGGCCAGGAAAAACTCCAGGATAAAAGCAATGGAGTTTGCCCACTGATCTCTTCCAACCAAGCAAGAAGGAAGATCTAAGGAAACCTGTGGGCCAGGGCTTCATACTTGGAACAGTGAGCTGGAGAAAACCCCAGGAGATTAAGAAGATGAGCTCACAGTGGGTGGGCAGCCCTTGGTTACCTTGCATTTTTGTGAAGGTGGGCATTGCTTGCTCTACTTCCTTTTGGTTTTGAGTTCCAATAAGCGGAGAAATGCAGGAACCTGGCACTTTGATTCAAGAGGGACGCTACAGAAGAGCCTGTTTTTCATATGAGAGGTTTAGTAGGCTATGACTTCAGATGGAGTGGGGGACTATTCAGTAGTTAGCCCTCAGCAGGGGTATTATCAGACTGAAAAAGAATTGTCAGAGGAACATTAATTGGGAGGGAGTGCGCCTATGGGGCCATTTTTAGCCAACAGGGGCATTTGTTTTCATATTCCATCCCTGTGACAATAAGGAAGCTCCATGTTTTTTGTCACAGGGATATCTCAGGTGGCGCGTCTAGCGTTTGTAAAATGAAATTCACAGGCACTTTCTTGGGTAAAAGCTGGCTCTTTGTTCTCCCCAGAGCTGGGAAAGGACAGGCACCAAAACATCTCACATATACAAATCCAGAAGTCAAAATCCAACTTTTCCAACCTCCCCGCAGGTGAAAATTAACTGCCCCAGCATCTGAATCCCCTCCCAAACTTACGGCTGCTTTTATCTGGTGCAGACTGACCCCAGACACTGCATTCTGCAGAAAGCCTCATATGGCCTTCCCCCAGCCTGGACACCCCACAAAGTATCGCTGTACTCTGTCACACACTTACCTAGGTCACAGACTGGTACTGGAGGATACCACTTCCCATCCATTTGGCACTGAATCTGCTCATTGCCCCGGAGGATATAACCGATATTACAGTCCAATGTTACACTGGTTCTGTATGTGTAGTTATGTGGAAGTGGAGACTTCAGGATCCCATTTTCAATGTGTGGGGCTGGACACTGAATCTCTGCAAAACATTAAAGTAGGCTTTCCAGATCCTTTGATTATTTAATGCACATTTTTAAAGTACTGATTAATCCTCCCAACACCTCTGCAAGGCAAATAAGGAAGGAAACTATTTTACAAACAGAGAAACTGAGGCAGAGAAGCAAAGAGACTTGCCCAAAGCCCGAGAGGAAGACAAGGATTAGAACTGAACCAGGATTAGTATTCGGAGCTTTCCATTGCCAAATCGTGTGCTGGCACCATGTCCCCCTCCCCCATACGTCATATGTGCTAGAGAAGTATTCATAGCTCAGTCCATCATTTATATACATCCCACTCACCAGACAAAGGAAAACCTATGTATTATCACCCAGGCATGGACTTGCTTTGCTGCAGTTGACTAGGCAGCTTTTGTTATAGAAAGCTCAAGAGTGATGCTGTATGTAAATACCCATGGATTTAAAAGTAGCCATCGTTCTACAAAGGAATTTCACCTACCAATTAGAGAGAGAGGCTGAAGAACTGGAATTCATCTACATGTTTGACACTGTTACCCTGGGCTTAAAAGATATTAACTGACTGGATCATTACAAAGCCAATTTCTCCTGCCTTTAACATCTGCATTTTCACAACAAAAGCTATGATTGGGATACATCCAGTCCAGTTAATTAGCTTCATCAATACAGATATATATCTTGGTTTCTGTTATTTCCATTCCAATCTATCTGATGAAGTGGGTTTTACCCATGAAAGCTCATGGTTCCATGTCTTTGTGTTAGTCTCTAAGGGTATGTCTACACTAGCTCGTTAGTTCGAGCTAGGTAGGCAAATGAGGGCAACTGGTGTTGCAAATGAAGCCCGGGATTTAAATATCCCGGGCTTCATTTGCATGTTCCTGGGCACCGCCATTTTTAAATCCCCCCTAGTCCGAACTCTGTGCTCGCGGCTACACGCAGAGATCCTAATTTGAACTACCTACTCCATGCCATGTGTAGCCGCGGGCATGGAGTTCGGACTAAGGGGGATTTAAAAATGGCAGCGCCCGGGAACATGCAAATGAAGCCCGGGATATTTAAATCCCAGGCTTCATTTGCAACTCCGGTTGCCCTCATTTGCGTACCTAGCTCGAACTAATGAGCTAATGTAGGCATACCCTAAGGGTGTGTCTAGACTACATAGCTCCGTCGACGAAGCCATGTAGATGAGTTTACTAGACACACCAAAATGAAGCAGCGATTTAAATAATAGCTGCTTCGTTTACATCAAAATGGCCACCGCGCTGTGCCGATCAGCTGTTTGTCGGCACAGCACAGTAGTCTAGACGGGAATCAGCCGACCCCAGAACCCTTCATCATCAGATCCTTTATGCCTCGAAGCTTTATGCCGTCGATGGAGCCATGTAGTCTAGACACAGCCTAAGGGTGCATGTACACAACACAGTTATTTTGAAATAACTATTGTTATTTTGAAATAACAATGCGAGCATCTACACAGTAATTCCGTTATTTTGAAATAAATTCAAAATAACAGATGGCTTATTCCAATTTCTGTAAACCTCATTCCACTAGGAATAACTTGTCTTCCGAAATAACAGTTGTGTGGAGGCTCCACTGTTGCTATTTCGAAATAGCTCCTCCCCAGGGCCATTCAAAGTAATTACTCCCCAGTTCTTTCTGGGGCTCCACATCAAGGTGGCACATCCACATTAGGGGAGCCTGCCTTGGATTAATTCTGAGGCTTCCCTGTAAATGTATTATTTTGAAATAAGCTATTGCGGAATATATCTTCCGGAAAAATTTATTTTGAAATAAGAGTGCTGTGTCGACGTACCCTAAGGTGCCACAGGACTACTCGTTGTTAAAGGGACAGATTAAATGGCTTCCCCTTTCAGACATATTTATAGTTATCCTTCCATTTTCAACCACAGAGGGAAAACAAAGATGTTGGGCTAAGTGTAAAACAGGGAACGATGAAAGCCAAGACACTTAAGAGGGCTGCTGATCTATCTTCCAAGCAATTTGAACACTTAAAAAAAAAAACCCCATGACTAACAAGATCACATTTTCTTAATCTTTCTGTTGATCTTTGTGCTTAAGGAAAGTTCTTATTTCCAGAGGCAGCTGGAACGGATAATTTCTTATAGCACTGGATTTGTGATCAATTTTGACAATTGACAGATCTCCTGGGGAGATATGGGTATCCTGGCGATGGGACAATGCAGCATTCAATGCATGAACACCTTCCACGCCGCCAACTCCACCCTGCATCTTCTGGCTGCTAAGTCAAGCCACCAAGGTCATTCCAACTTCAGAGTGTTCCTGCAAACTTACTGCTGCTGTATGCAGGGAGGAAGGACTATAGGCATAACGGAATGCTGTATAGCCAGTAGCCAGAATAAGAATCAGGTGCAGGTGGTGGAGAAATCAGTGGGAAAGGAAGACAAGCAACAGCTTGGATGTGGGCCAAACAGAAGACCATATATATGGATGCTGAGGGAGAGAGGAAACTGGTATGGGGCATGTCAGGGGATAGTTTGTTGGGAACACATAAGGCATTAGAAAAGAGTGGTCAACAGAGATGGCAGACAGTGGATGCTAAGAGGATACTTTGCTCCAGACCATTCAAAAATCCTTTTCCTATATGCGTCAGTTTGGTGTAACACACAATGAGTTACCTTCGCACTCAGGGGTAGGCTCACTCCAGATAGGCGTCCCTTCATCACCAGTCAGACAGTGAATGTTGGCTTGTCCAACAAATGAGAAACCTATATCACATTTGTAAGTTACTAACGATCCAACCACAAAAGTTCTCCTGCTCCAGACATTGTACTGGCCGTGGGAGATGTTCGGGGGTTGGCCACAAGCTATAATTGGAGAGAAAAAACATGTTACTTGTGCAATAGGTAAAAAAATCTCTGCAAAGAAAAGGAGATGACCGATTCCCAGCATTTCTTGCTGTCATTACGGCAAAAACACCGATGTTTCTATGACACATGAAAGAGCACCCGAGGTGTGTCCAACAACCTGCTAGTTCTATGTTTATCTCTTGCTGTGCATGGCATCAGGATAGGACACACAAAAATGCTGTTGTCAGTTGGCTGCTGTGACAGTCATTCACACGCTCTGTGAGCGGCACGGAAGCAATGATGATGTTCCAAAGAGATGTTCAACAGCTGGAGCTTCCCTTGACAAGAAGGTGAATTGGCCCAGTTACACTTCCCTTCCTCCAAATCCAGATTGTAGCCTTTTCAGGTGCCTGAAACTTCTCCCAGCTAACTACTCTCTGAGTCCTCCAACAAACACCTCAACCTCACACCCCTAACAGAACCTTTCCTTGTTGGTAAAGAGAGCCATCCTTAACCCCAGATACACACTTCTTCCAAAGGAGCAAAAGGGGAGATTACAGGGTGATCACAGGGTGACACAAGGGATAGCACTGGTTCCAAGAGGTAATGGAGTTTTTCTTAGTGGTTAGTTTTAACCATTGGTGGTGACCCATGAGTTTAATACACATTTTCATAGCATAATGGTAAATTAGCTGCTCATGCATATACACCCCCGGCTCTGAAATGGCCTTTCATTCCTCACAAGGCCTTTTGAAAATAATTGGATCCCTAAAACTCCTTTCAGGGGCTAAACATTTTTTAGACCTGATCCTCTTTCTAACACAGAGTTGCCGTGGGAATCTGTACCACTCTCCTCCCTGCACAGGAGTGTGTGTGTGTGGGGGGGGGATACCAGGAGTCCATACAACCCCCAGTAACAGAGAATGGGTACATGTACTGACTCTCAAGGTCCCAGCCTTGAGAACTGCCCACCAGGGAGAGGAGCCACCAGGCCAGAGTTGAAGCAGGCACAAGTCCAGGCCTGTAAACAAAAGCCAGGGTCAGAGATCAGTTCCAGTCAGAGATCAAGACCTTGATTCCTGCCTCTTGATTCTAACCTGGTTCTGTCTTTGATCTCTGACCCTGGCTTTTGTTTACAGGCCCTGGCCTTGTAACTCTAGCATTGCAGCAGGCCAAAGTCTGTGTCACACCTCAGGAAACTTCCTGGTCCAGGCTCTGGGCTTAAGTAGGGGCTCTTGACCAAAGGGAGGGCTGCAGGGTACTGTTGTTCTAGCTCTGTTGAGTGATACTCCCCAGCTATACCTTTGGAAAACCCCTCGGGAGCAACTTCAGTTTATCAATGGGTCTCGTCTCCACAGACTTGAGTCCCAGTCTTTAGGTCCTTATGCAGCCAGCACTGACCACATCTACTGTCCCCCTGCCTTGTTCCCCCGGAGCTTTTAGCCAATGGAGCAGTCTCTGCCACAGCCTTAGTGCAGGGGTTAGGAACCTTTTTGAGGTTAGGGGCCGCTGACCTACAGAAAAATCTGCCGGGGGGTTGCACACAAGTGAAAGGCAAAACAAAAACAACCCCTCACTGATGTGGCCCCCGACTGAGAAGGAGAAAGACACTCCCCACATTCCCCTCACATACCAGAGCTTGGGGGAGGGGGGAGGAGGCAGCTAGTAGATTTTGTGGGCTCCAGCCCTGCAGTGGGGCAACAGGAGGTAGGGAGCACCAGCACAGGCTCCCCAATGCGGGGTGGGGGGGACCCAGAGCCTCGGGGGCCAGATCGAGGCAATCCAGGGGCCACATCCGGCCCCCAGGCCTTAGGTTCCCCAACCCTGCCTTACTGACTCAGTCAAAAAACAGGACTTCTAATGCCTTTTAAGATTACACTTGAAAGAGAATGCTCTGAACTGTCATTCATGCTTAAATTCGACACTTTACACTTAAGTTTGAATAAAGACTCTAATTATCTTACCCATTACAAAGATAGCTTCCTCAATTATCACCTCTAATATCATTAGCTCACAGACATTTACCTCCTCCCCGCTCCCCATTCCCCTTCTGTTCTGAAATTTGATTTGTCCTTTTTCATATGTGTTGATTTTTAAAATTGTATCCTTTTGTATATATGATTGTGACAATTTTCTTCCATTATTTGATCTGAGGAAGTGGGTCTGGCCCACGAAAGCTCATCACCTAATAAACCATCTTGTTAGTCTTTACAGTGATACATAGTCCTGTTTCTTGCTTCAGCTACACCAGACTAACAGGGCTGCATCTCTATCACTATTTTACTGACTCAATCTGATTCTCGTCTTTGGCCTTTATGGTACAGCCCATCCTCATGCTCAAGAAATCTGAACTGGAGAAGGCAATGATTCTAAAGGACAGGGATATGCTTGGCACTGATTCCAGGGGCCACCACCTCTCTCTCGTTTAAATGAGGACTAACGAAGGCTAGTTGAAAAGTTGAGGGAGGGTCCCTCTTTGTATGGATTTGTACAGTGTTATGGGACCCTCAGGGTGTGACCATTTAAATTAAAAATACAAATACAAATAATATAAAAACAGCACAAATCACAAAACAATATATTAATTATAATTATATTATATTATATTATATTGTAAACCATGGCATACACAGTGTAAAAGGTCATTGTACATGTAAAATCAGGGAGTAAGAGGTCACTAACCATATCATAGTTCTCTACCATTTACACTGACCTGGTTCGCAAACAGGCATGGCAGGATCCCATGTGCCATCCTGTTGGCAGCGAATCTGAGTACTGCTATCGGTGGTGCCTTTGATACCGTACCCGGAGTCACATTCAATGGTAACGCTGTCCCCAAAAGCATAGGTCTCCTCTCCAGGTCTAAGTGTCGAGTTCTCTATCCCGTTGCTAACATTGAGAGCTGGACAGCGAACTTCTGAGAAACGCCAATGAAAGCAACAGCATTGAATCACACAGAGAGAATTGCGTGGCTGCAGATTTATTTTCCTAGGTGGTGCTGAACACTTTGTAAGCTATAAACAATAAGCATCTCCTTGACATAGCGACAGAGGCTTGATTTCCAAAGGCAGCTCTATCTCCTTTGCAGAAACAGCATGTGGGCCAAAAGCTACAGTTTCTACTGACTTTATGGGCAGCTGTTCTGAGGGCAGCTGGTAGGCTATTTTTGGTCTTCGTCACAGATTGACTCACTGAGGGCACCCGCTACATTATGACCATACTGTGTGTAAAAAGTCAGGTAGTGTGATGTGGTGCGTCGTTAGGTGCAGATGGAGATAATGGATGGGGGCCATTGATTGGTCCATAAGCATAGAAATGAGTAAAGGTGGCAGATTTTAAGAGGCACAGCATAGAATTCATAGCCCATGGGAATATGCCAACTTTAAGCTATCTTTGTAACTTCCCACTACTAGGCTGCTCTATGGCTGTGGCCTAATATAGACAGCTGTGCCCAGCTGCCCATGGGTTTTGCTTCGGTTTTGTGCATAATCTCTGCAGCATTGTATACTGTGACTGCCCCAACACTCCCCTCCCAACCCCAGCCCTCTCAGGTTACATCTACACTGCGGGTGTTTTGCAGAAGAGGAAATGCAAATGGAGCACTCATTTGCATATCTTCTTCCAATCCTTTTTGTGGAAGAGATTTTTGTGATAAAAACCCCCTTGTAGACTGAGCCATTTGTCAGGAAAAAAACCCTTTTGCGCAAGAGCCTGTAAACCTCATTTTTTTAAGAATAAGGGATCTTGCGCAAAAGGGGTTTTTTTTCCCCATCATGTGGCCCTGTCTACACAGGGCTTTTTATCACAAAAACCTCTTCCACAGAAAGGATCGGAAGAAGATATGCAAATGAGTGCTCTATCTGCATTTCCTCTTCTGCAAAGCACCCGCAGTGTAGACCTAGCCTCACTAACACACCACTTACTCCCAGACTTGTAAGAAGGTCCTGGAAAGACAGCCCTATTGCTATCTTCAGCAGTTCCTGCCTGGGTGGGGTCCTCTCCTTTAAAGGCCTGTTTTGCCACACTGGAGTTTTTATGTGATGTAAAGGGGCCAGCACGGGAGTGGGAATCACACTTCAATCACATTGCCAACCCTGCAGGCAGACAGACCCTAACCGTCCTTCCTCCTCTCTGACCCCCCAGGTCTACACTTTAAACTACTCGCCAGCTGATTATCAGCACAACCTCTCCATAGTGGTTAAAATTGCTCATTGTAAAAGAAAGATGTATAAGCCCAAGATTACTAGACTTACTCTGACAAAAGTCTGGAATGAAAGACCACGTCGAATTCTCATTACAAGTAGCACGTCCGGAGCTTAGTCCACCAATCAGCTTGTAACCTGGGCGGCAGTTGTATGTGACTACCTTCCCAGTGGGAATCAAGGTGCCAACGGAAGTCCTCCGAACAGCATTAGGAATAGTAGGTAGCTCCCTACATTCACCTATGGGTAAAACACGAGAAGCGTTAAGGACACACTTAGCCAGTAAAAGCCATTGAGGAGAAATCTCCTCCACAAGAGAGTGTAATGTGAAACTGGAGACCTGTCTGGGAAAAATCAGAGTCCATATTCTACTCCCTTTGGCACAGTTATGTGCAATCCCAATACCCAGAATTTCACTCAGTGAAACTGCATAAAAAAATAGGAATATGGGTGGCAGGCACTGTAAGAACATAAGAACAGCTGTACTGCGTCATTCTCATTGCTCTTCTCTGGACCCTCTCCAATTTCTCCACATCTTTCTTGAAATGCGGTGCCCAGAACTGAACACAATACTCCAGCTGAGGCCTAACTAGTGCAGAGTAGAGCGGAAGAATGACTTCTTGTGTCTTGCTCACAACACACCTGTTAATGCATCCCAGAATCATGTTTGCTTTCTTTGCAACAGCGTCACACTGCTGACTCATATTCAACTTGTGGTTCACTATAAGCCCTAGATCCCTTTCTGCCGTATTCCTTCCCAGACAGTCTCTTCCCATTCTGTATGTGTGAAACTGATTGTTCCTTCCTAAGTGGAGCACTTTGCATTTGTCTTTATTAAACTTCATCCTATTTACATCAGACCATTTCTCCAATTTGTCCAGGTCATTTTGAATTATGACCCTATCCTCCAGAGCGGTCGCAACCCCGCCCCGCTTGGTATCATCTGCAAACTTAATAAGCGTACTTTCTATGCCAATATCTAAGTCGTTGATGAAAATATTGAACAGAGCCGGTCCCAAAACCCCACTTGTTAAGCCTTTCCAGCAGGATTGTGAACCATTAATAACTACTCTCTGAGTGTGGTTATCCAGCCAGTTATGCATCCACCTTATAGTAGCCCCATCTAGGTTTATTTACCTAGTTTATTGATAAGAATATCATGTGAGACCGTATCAAACGCCTTACTAAAGTCTAGGTATACCACATCCACCGCTTCTCCCTTATCCACAAGACTCGTTATCCTATCAAAGAAAGCTATCAGATTGGTTTGACACGATTTGTTCTTTACAAATCCATGCTGGCTGTTCCCTTTCACTTTGCCACTTTCCAAGTGTTTACAGATGATTTCCTTAATTAGAACACTAGAACAGGAAGGGACCTCGAGATTATCAAGTCCAGTCCCCCGCCCTCACGGCAGGACCAAGCATCATCTAAATCATCTCTGGCAGGTGTTTATTTAACCTGCTCTTAAATATCTCCAATGATGGAGATTCTACCACCTCCCTAAGCAATTTATTCCAGTGTTTAACCACCCTGAAAGGAAGTTTTTCCTAATGTCCAACCTCAACCTCCCTTGCTGCAATTTTAGCCCATAACTTCTTGTCTTATCATCATCAATGATCAATTTCTCCCCCTAAAAGCGACTGCCAGTGGGACTCTGTGTATTGGCTAACAGCTCAATCCAGAAGGAGTAATGGTCATTTTCAACCTGTTATAGCCACACGTTTAGGCTACATCTACACTGCAGGCTTTTTGAGCAAGAGTTCTTGCTCAAGAGCACGTTCACACTACTACGCGGTTTTGTGCAAGAGATGTGCTTTTTTGCAAGAGCATCCATGGCAGAGTGGAAGCTCTTTTGCTCAAGAAAGCTCTGATGGCCATTTTAGGGGTCATTTGCGCAAGAAACCGCTGTTGCCCATCCATATTGCCTTCTTGTGCAAGAGCTCTTGTGCAAGAGGGCTTATTCCTTGTGAGAAGAGGAATAACTCTTGTGCAAGAAGCCCTCTCTTCTGATGCCTTACTGTAAATTTACTTGCACAAGAATGCACCTTCAGTGTAGACACTCCACAAGTTTTTGTGCAAGAACAGATGTTCTTGCGCAAAAACCCTAAACCGTAGACGTAGCTTTACAGCGTGAGCTCAGCTTGAAACATGGGACCCCAACACAATGTGTGTACTTAAAGCAGAGCACATGCTCCAGGGCTGGGTGGATGGGGGCCATAAGGAAAGAGATGCACCACACCCATTGGTAACTGCAGGAGACAATGGCAAGGCGGAGCTGGAATTTGGGCAGGAAACCAGGATCAGTGTGGGAACAATGGCACGGGAACGTCAACAACCACCGGGGTCCAGGAGCTTAGAGGGAAGTGCAGGGAGCGTCCGGGGGTGGGGGTGAAGGGGAAAGCCAGGAGACGAGAGAGGGTGGGGATGGGATTGAAGGGAGAGGCGCATCCTTCTACTCACTCAGAGCTCCTCCAGGCAGCAGCATGAGAACCAGGGTCCCCAGAAGACGCAGGGTCCAGCAAGAGGGAAGTGATGCCATGGTGCCAGGTGAGTTCCTAGGAGACAGTGGTGACAGTGCAGGCCAGGTAGGTCTGCAGCATAGCGCAACCCAGACCGTAGGCAGAGGGGCTGGGCATATATAACCGGAGGAAGTGGGAGTCCATGCTCTGAAACTGCTGGGGTGGAGAAAGGGGCTGGGCAGAGTCTCCAGGTCTATGTGCTGCCCTGCCCACTGCGTAGTGTTGTGCTCTCACACACAGTCCAAGGGGTAAAGGAGGATACAGCTGCAGCTAGTACCGTGACGGAGACAGGCTGCGGTCACCCTCGCAGGACAGGATACACCTGGGGGTGAAAGTATTTCCTCCCCTTTGCCTCCTTCCCAAGGCAGCGTCCGAAGACAAAGACACAGAGGACTATGCATTGTCTAGCACCCCTGCAGGCTGCACACACTTGTGTTCTCTTTACAGAGAGAGCAGCTGGCTGGTCTCAGTTTACAGAGAGAGGCACCTGCCATCACAGGGCTGCACAGATAAGCTTAATATCCGCAGAAAGTAATGCTGCACCTTTATTTTTCTGGCCTGGGGACAATCAGTCCTGATCAGCCCCTCCACAAGGTGAGAATTCATGAACCAAGAGGCAGTTACCAAAGGATCCTTTCTCCTTATCTGTGGCTCCGTTTCATCCCTGCTCTAACTCCATCCACCTTTGCTAATGTCATTACACCAGGGATGTGTCTGACTCAGTGCTTCCTGGCTTAAAGAGGCAAACAGAACCACGCTGGAGACGGACATTCCACACAACAGGCCCAGCAGAAATAGAACAAGCTTTCCCTGAGCTACCGGCCAAATATACTTCAACTCTGACCATGTCTAGGTGTGAGGGGAAGGGCTGGCCCACGCTCTTTGGAGTCCCCGATGCGACTGCTCACTGGGCTATGGAAAAGATTGGTACTTCGCTCCTCCTCAGGAAAAGGAGCCTTCAAACATGCTGGACATCTCCCTGCTTCACAGCCAAAGGCAGACAGTTACACGAACAAAGACAAGCGACAGTTTTTACAAGTTGCACTTTTATTGTAGCCTTGCAGGGCAGAAATAACTGATCACAAAGACACTTGTTAGAGAACTTCCCCCTCCCTGACTGGGCCCTGGGAAATGGCTCAGCCGATTGCTCCTCTACAGTGAAATGTTCACCCTCTATTTGTGGGAGCGTGCGTGAGAACGTAGAAACGCTACAACCAAAACCAGATTTGCCCTGATGTCAACCAAAACCAGATTTGTTTTGTTTGGGAAGGAAAACTGTTAACTTTTGTATTAAGAGGCGAGGGCTGAAAATAGGCCTTTAAAAGCCTTATGTTTTCTCAGTGGGCCAGGGGGTTGTGAACAGTTGCCCTTAAGGTTCATGGAAATCAGGCAGTTACACAGCCATTCTCTATTTTAAATATGTGTGGGTTATACCGTGTGCATCAGGTGGCTGATTTCTGAATGGCCCAAGTTGTTGGGGTAAGTTTCCCTGTCCAAAGCTTGCATCAATTGAAAGTTTATGATCATGCATTTTAATCTAATTTCTCTCCACTTGCTTTCACTTTCCTAATGGAAAGGAAACTGAATTCACCCCCCACAAATATATAAGAGGATGGAATCCCTGATATATCAAATGGGGACTCACATGTGTGAGCCTGAAAAAAAAAGAAAAAAAATTGAACCCAGCACAAACAAATCTGATTCCTGATATACCGGCTAATCTCTTCTTGGATTACTAGGGACTCGGAAGTTCACTGAAAATAGTAACAATCATCGCATGTACAAAGTAATTATACAAACGGCATCCAAAGGAGACCATTTGTCACAGTCATGGATCACAGATTTCAGCTAGTCACTGTGGTTTTAGAAGGTCCTGCTTAAGTTTCTTAATCTCCAGATACAGTTTCTGCACTTCCAGCAGGGTTATCAATTCTGTCAGCGGCACGCCACATTGGAGAAACTTTACACTCTCGCGAGCCATCTTGCATACAGGATGATTACTTTGCTTCTTCTGTAAAATGGAAACAGAGGAACTGTGAGTACGCTGAAGAAGATAAGGAGCGATCCTTGCAAATACACTTGTGCCTTCTCATACAGTCTGTCTGACCTATTGTATCATCCTGAAACGTGTTGCACACACTCCGTTAAAAATGGCCAGAAAGTGAAAATTTCACGTGAAAATATAATGCAATTTTCACAACAGTTTCAACCTGCACTGGAACAAAACCAAACCAAAAAAGGCCCTGACATTTTCAATGGGAAAGGAGCTGAAGGAAAATTCTCTCTCAAGAGACCCATCGTAAATATTTTTTGGCTTCTCGGCCGATCACATCAGCCCGCAAGCAGAGCTCCTGGCTGTGCAGATTCACTCCAAGCTCCAGCAACTGGAAATTCTGGCCTTTTAGACTGCTCCTGACTTCAGGGGCCACAGCAACTTGGTTCTCTGCCTCTCTGGCCTGGGGAGAACCAACGTGGGTGGCAGCGGCTGAGAGGCAGAGAGACCGGGCCCTTCGCTCTGGCATCTTGGGAAGGCTTTGGTCATTTCCATTTCTGCACATACGCACGCAGCCTATTCATATGCGTCTGTCCAGGCCCTAATGCAAGGCTCATTTCCCCCCTTTCCCCAGGACCGTGGCCCAGCCCTGTATCCAGCCTGGTTCCTGCGGGAGCGGGAGGGAATCAGCCCCAGCCTTCCCCAGGGAAGACGGAGCACGCTTGCTTGAGAGACTATGGGAGGGGGTACGTTTGCACCCTTCACACTGCATACAGGCCTGCTGTCTTATACCATCTGTGCCTGACTGGGGGTCTGATCCTGATAAATGTTGTGGGACCTCAATTCTTAACTTCTACAGGCTCCAATACTGCCAAGCAACTTTGAGGAAGTTCTGAGCAACTTGCAGAATCAGGCCCTGGACTGTCAACTCCTGGGACAGACACCAGGCCTCTGTTTACACTTGGACAATGCTGAACTCATTGGCAGTTGCTCACTAGAGCAGTCACTCATGATATTTGCTTTACACTGCGCCCTAGACTGACAGAAGGTAATATCCGTGTCATACCACCGCCTGCTTTAAAAACCTCTCTCTACAGATGTATGATGAAAGAGCATAACATTTTCTTCCTGTTGTGGTTTTTAACCACCCCATTTTACTCATTTTATTGTGGGCTTGGAGCAGCCACAGCAAAGGAAGAAAAACTCCTTTAAAATACAAGAAAAAAATTTGCTTGGGGGAGTGATGTGAGTGCTTTGCTTTCAGGTCAACTTACTTTGTTTCTCTTACGTTGTATGAACAGCATTCCTATCTCCCTCGTCACACATGCCTCACTATCTTAAAGCAGCACAGAGGCATCCAGACAGTGTTAAACTTTACAGTAAAAACTGGACAGGGTGCATCAAGAAACCCCAATGGCCTGTGATGCTTACACACTCAGGTAACACCATCCAGGTGCCATTAGCTGAATATGTAGGTAACACCATCCAGGTGCCATTAGCTGAACACGTAACATTCAAGCTGTCTGTTGTCATCTGATACCAAAGGCCAGAAAACTGGTACCCTGGAGAGCATTTGAAAGCAATGCTTTCATTCACGTTGTACTGCTTTTTTTCATCTAACGGATTGACCACTTCTCCATTTTGCACCTCTGGCTTTGGACACTCAGCTGAAAGGAAAAGGCAGAAGAGAAGACAGTTCAGTGAGAGGGGGAGATGCACGGTGAATGCTGCGTATTGCCTGCTAGTCATGCCCTTTGTTCACTTTGCTGCTGCAGCTGTTTTTGGGTTAGCAGAGAAATAAACACGCCATCCCCATAGTGCATCTCTCTCTCCGGAGAAACAAACGTTATGAATTCAACAGGAAAAGGGTGCCAGCCAAACCCCAGCCAGCACTGTGGATCATGTTTCATGGAGCCATCAGCAGCTGCAGCCCCACACTTGGGGCAGCAGAGTGAGGATGCTTTGTTGATTTATTTCAGGAAGCCTTATGAGTGGCCAAGGGACACTGAACATGCAGTTCATTCCCGTGCACTATTGTGGCCTTTTTAAAAACAGCCTCCATGGTTGATTGCAGATTTAGCCTCCTCTGCAGCGAGGGAGAAGTTTGTGGAAGTCAGTGGAGTTACCTGGGATGCACACTGGTGGAACCAAGAGCAGAACTTGGTCCTTAACAGTGTCTTATGCTTCCATGGTGACTTTCTTCCTGCAGGATGCCAATGGCTTTGTTTAGATACCACAGTGACTGGCTCTGTATGAACACCTTAGACAGACAAAAGTGAAGCCCAATTGCCCTCTTGCTTACTCTACTGAGAATCAAGAGCAGCGTCAGGGAAGCTGGAGAAGCTATAGTAGAACCCAGCACTTGCCGCGTGTAGCGTAGGTAAATTCTCTTTAAGAGGCGCTGCTGTTGAATCAAGTCCCATGTCAGTGAAATAGCCAGACCACATCCCTGACAGTGCTTAATCCTTCCAGGAGCTTGTAGGCAAATACCCCAAGCCTCCCTGAGTTCCCCAGCTAGATCCCCTGCTGAACCTTCCCACCTCTCCCTTGCAGTGTAATCACTGTCCCAGCACCTCTAAGGAAGAAAGGGGAGAATTGTAGTGGACGTTACAAGCGGGCTGAGATGGGCCTAATAGGAAATTAACAAAAGGAAATTTTAGGCTGAACTTTAAGAAGAAGCCTCCAAAGAGTCAGAGCAAAGAGACTCTTGAATAGGCTCCTAAGAAAAGGGATGTGAAGCCCCATTTGTTAGGATATTTAACCCTTGATTAGAAAAAAGGCCTGGAGATTAGTCTATAGGAAATGTACCACTCCCTCTGCCCCTTCCCTGCAGATGAACTTGATCATCTGAGAGAAAACAGGGATGGAAAAGGCTTTTGTGAATCGATATCCTGTGAGGATCCTTCAAACGAGACCCCATCTAGAAACATCTGATTTTGATTCTCTCTTATGCGGTTTCTAAGTTTTATAGGAGTCTGGTTTCCCCTCAGCAAGATGTTGTAGTTGTGTTTATATTTACCCTGAATACAAGACGGCACTTGTGGATGCCACGTCCCATTCGCCTGGCATTCAATCAACTTGCTGCCTTTGAGGATGTAGCCAAAATCACATTGAAATTCAACCACGTCTCCATACATAGTCTCATTTTCACGTGCAGTGATCGGTTTCCCATTTCTAATCACTGGGTTCAGACAATGGACCTCTGAGAAACACCAACAAACAAAAGGTTTCAAATGTTTTCATTCAGACAAAGGGTCTGTCTGTGTGAGAAACGCATGGGGAAAAATCAGTGTGAAATACAAGGGTGTGAATTAAAAGGACAACAACTAATTCCACAAAAATTCATCCCATCGACAACTCTTCTTCCATGCGAAGAGTGCTTCTTTGCGGGCTAGGCAAATTTTCTTCCAAAGCCACGTAGAGACCCTTTCCATTGTGGAGACTTGTTTCTGGGGTGGTTAGGGACTGGGAAGAGTGTCAGAAAACACTGACATCTAGAAATATTAATTTCCTTCATTATTTTAATTTCATTTAAAGAGACTATTGTTTCTAAAGGAAGTTTTGTTTCATGGACTGTCAAAAATCAGTTCTTCCTTATGTGAGTGTCAGAGGGCATATACCATATTAGTCAAGAGCTGTTATTCTGTATTTTCCTGGGGAGAAAAGGTCTTGTTCCAATTGCATTTATTCAGGCTTCTATTAGCAAACTGCCATTTCTCTCTAAGAATACTCCCGGTGTTGGTGATTTTATTGGGTGAGATGCCACCATCTCTTTGGGGCAATTATGGCAGCCGAGGGGATAGAAGCAAAGGTCCGGTGTGGGCAGTATAAATTTCAGATTACCCCAGCTCCTACTTTCTGTCCCATACATCTAACTGCACAGGCTTCTGAAAGATAGCAGGAATATAAGGAAACAAATGAAAATGACCTATGATGATAGCATTTTAAATATAACAATGTCACTATATTGACTGGTCAGATAACTGGGAGCTTACTAGCAGTGTTGTTTGTCTCACTAGAAAAGGAAATTCCTGGCTTTTTAATGGCAACGAGCACCCCGCCCCATTTCTCACCCTGATGGATTATCCGATATTCTTTTTCACCCCTTTCAATGGTGCTGAACTAAGTATTTTGCCCATTCCAAATCTGAATCCGGGGGGAGGGAGGGGGCGCAAGGGATAGCAGGCAAAGGGATTGTTGGAGGGGCTGAGAAAAATCCACACAGCAAGTGGGGAGGAGTCACATTTGACACAGTATTTCTAAAAATATATATGAGCACTTTGGGGCTGCTCAGAGGTTTGGAATGTATCAAGTCCTCACTGTGAATTAGGGTTAGTGTGCAGCATACACATGATCTGGGGGAAAGTTGTGCAATGAATACAGATTATCACCTGGTTGTAACATATCACACTGGTATCATCATGTGTATGGTATAAATACTTTCACCACAAGGCCAATAGCTCAGCTCACTCTTGGCCAGATTTTCAGATGTTGTGGCAATTGGCACAACTCCAGCTGAAATCAATGAGCTCTGAAAACCAGGACTCAAGTGCCCCAAAGCAAACAAACACAAAGCACAAAAACTATGACATAGTCATTAAAAGCCATGGCATTGCAGTTAAACATGTAGCTTCATTCAAACAAAGACAATCAAGTCAAACCATCAGTCAGCTTACTCTGACAAATCTTTGTGATTTTGGACCATTCCAAGTTTTGAAGACAAGTCACGGTGGGAGATACTCCAGGGATGAGCGTGTAACCAGTTATGCAGGAATAGGTCACGTTGGTACCAACCCGAAACTCTCTCTTTTCCTCTGGGTCAGCACTGTTGACTTTTGGTGGGCTGGAACACCTCTCTAACAATGAAAAAAAACAGCTATAAAAAGAACAACAATATTTAACGTTGAACCTTACTGAGACCAAAGCCTCAATAACATGAAGATGACATGAGACACACAATGGGATATAAAAATATCCTATCTTCTGCCCTCAGTCTCAAAGGGGCAGCCGTATTAGTCTGTAACTTAACAACAACAAAAAACAGGTGATGCTGTAGCACCTTAGACACTAATAAAAATTTTATATTGTATCACAAGCTTTCGTGGGCATAATCCACTTGAAATTTAACTCCACTTCCAAGAGTGACAAATTTGGCTCATTCATCACAATAGTATAGAACAAAAAAATAGGGAGGCATTGCAGCTAGGAATATGTGGTGATACAGGGTGAAGAGACCACCTAGCATTGCTCTTACCACTTGAGTCACAACCACAACCAAGCCTAAATTAAGCCGTGAAAAACATGGATAGCAATCAGTGTTCCCTGTATACCGAGCACTTGAATGGCCACCTAAGAGATATTCACATGCAGCCCAGCTGATTAGCAGAGCCCACACAGCCAACAGTGTGTGTTTCTACTGGTGGTGGATGTCTGTACATGCCTCAGTGCACAGAACCAAATTTATTCCACACATGGATGGAAAAAATTAGGGGGAACACTTGTAGCAATAGCCCCAAACATGGCCTAATGACACTAAGATAAAATGGATTAAATGGCAAAAAATGGTGCATTTTTTCACGCAATGTGATGAATTGACAATAAATTCTTTCCCTTAGGAAAGCTATGAGTTAGTCAAGAGAGGCATTTTTATGCCACCTTCTATCAAAAAAATGATTTATAAACATACACGAGTGAAGTTTCTAGAGTTCATCACTACTGATGCTCCCATTTACAGATGGGAAACTGAGGCAGCAACTATACAGACAACAATTTAAGATGTGTCTGCTAATTGTGGGTGTCCTAATTGAGATACTAGGGATTTTGCTGTAATTACTCTTTTGATTCGCTCCATCTTTGCTTGTCGGTAGATGCCTCTTGAGAAGTCAGGGAAGTGATATCACTATATCTGAATTATTATTATTACAGTATATAGTGTATCAATATTTAATTTTTTAGTCATTCAGTGGCAAAACAGAAGCATACAAGGGAATCTTCATATCTTATACTTACCAAGGGAACAAACCGGAAACGGAGGATCCCATGTTCCTTTGTCACTGCATATGCTCTTTCCACTTCCTTTGAGACTTAAGCCATGATTACATTTAAATATAATGGAGACGCCTAAATTATACTTTATTTGGTTGAATTGATGTCCAAATCTAAACTCTTGAATTTCAAATGTTCCATTTTCAATGTGTGGTGTGGGACACAGAATCTCTACAAAACACCAAACAATATTTTTAGAATATTTTCCCATTGTTATTTAGCATCTCTTTTTAAAAGTAATTTACTTCAGGATGAAGGTTTCTTGTCTGGCACCCTTGGGACCTGACTGGTTCTGAACCAGATAATTTTCCGGACCATGGGAGGTCAGTATTGTCTAGCAGCATTACCAACACTTCCACTGCTTGCTGGGCAGTTAGAGGACATTTAGGGGTAAATTAGAACTAAATAACAGCACAAAAGACTGAGAGCCAGGACTGGTGGCTATAAACAAACTTTATGGGACCGTGGGAAACTTGGCCACACCCATGAAAAGTGGACATCTGGCTAACTAAAATCATGTCTGATCACAGATGTTTCTGAACCAGAGAGTTCTGGACTAGAGACTGAACCTTTAATTAATCTTCAAGATTCCAATGAGATAGCTAAATAAGGATACTAGGGCTACATTCTGTTTGCAGTACAGCACCTTTGCACTGCTTGGGCAATGTTGAGAAACCTTACAGCAGACCAGAGTTTCTGACCCAGTAGTACAGGCGGAAGGACCCCCACAGAGGGCATGTAAGTGGGGTCAGTGGTATAATCAACACATAGGGTTACAGTCTCAATGGGATCTCTCTGATCCAAACTGTCACACCTGACTACTAGCCCTATAGACCAAACCTCTCTCTCCAAATAGTACAAAATGTACTCAGACTCTGTGCATATGTGGCATAGAACTCATATTGCATCTTATTGAAACAGAACCTATTCATAAGGTGGCCAAAAGGAGGACTCCCTATGGTACAAATATCCTTGCATCTTTTCCTTCACTGTCTTTGAGCAAGTAACCTGGCATATTTTGTAGCTGTAACACCGAATAGATCACACTATGTATAAATGCAAATAGAGATCTAATCATTCCTCCATTTCAAATTATAGGCCTGTGTCAGCAAATTCATGAAGAGAAATGACAAACATCTAATATTTTAGCATTAAGTATAAGACATTCAAAGTCACAATGTTTCTATAGCTGTTGATCCATTTTCTATGCAATCCCAAACGTTTGGCCAGGTCTACAGTATGGGAGAAAGTGGTACCAAGATATGCAACTTCAGCTACGTGAATAGCATAGCTGGAGTCGACATATCTTAGTTCAACTTACCACAAGGTCCCCACTGTGGGAGATTAATGGGAGAAACTCTCCCATTGACTTCCCTTGCTCCTTGCGATCTGTTGGAGTATTGGAGTTGATGGAGGCATTATCAATGGTTGATTTAGCGGGTTCTTACTAGACCCACTAAAAGACCCACTAAATCAAACTCTAGGAGACTGATGTCCATGCATAAATCTCCCGATAAATGTTCTTTTGTAAGCACACAGCCATAGCAACATAGCAGCAGCAGATACTTTCAAAACCAGACAGTTGTGGAAAATAATTTCTTCCTGCACTCGAGTCACAGTAACATTGGAACTATTGGCAGGTCTTCCTAGGGATTATGGGAGTACTACAGATGGGGCAATGGAACGACCAGCGCATGAAAACCTTTTAGGCTGACAGCTCCAGCCCAGCTTCCTGCTGCTAAATTAAGCCACCAGGGTCTTTCCAGCTTGTACTCAGATTGTCTCCACAAACATACTGTCCCCACACACCCAGATGGGAATGCCACGTTAAAAGTGCCATCCTCAGGAAAGCTGGATTGCGAACCAGTAACCAAGAGACAGACCAGGTGTGGGATGTGTACGAGGCAGGAATTCAGCACAACTGGAACTGGAGGATAAAGCATTAGTTAGGACATAGGTCAGGGCAGATCACAAATACGGATGCCAGGGGAAAGAGGACATGGCCAGTAGGCATTGCAGCTGGGACTGACTTGTTTGCTGCAAAGAAGGAATCTGCAGTGAGCTGGTCCATGGATCTATATATGTTCAGTACTTCAGGCTAAATTCTTCAATAGCTCCCAGGAAATTTCCATGTGCCCTCCGCCCTTTTCTAATCACAGGCATTTGAGTGTAATGAAGAAATGAATCACCTTTGCACTCAGGGGTAGGTTTGTCCCAGTGCGGAATTCCCCCATCACCAGCTGTACATCGAATGGTGGATGCTCCAACAAGTGACCAACCACGTTTACAGGAGTAGGTCACCCTTGAGCCCACAAAGAAAACTCTAGCTCCTCCACGATCATGCCGTCCTTCAGAGATGGATGCAGGTCGCTCACAAACTAAAAAGAAAAATTCAGCATTCATACACAAGGGGATGTCTCTGAAAGGGCGAGAGGCAGCATAAATACCGTGGGGTTTGCTGGCACTACATTTACAACAAGAGGTGCTTCAAGAGGTCTCTAATATCACTGAAAATCTGCCAACACTTTGTGTTAGTTCCTGGCTCTGAGTCAGCATCATCTCTATTGCATTGAGAGTGCGAAGATGAAAATAGCAAACGAGAACACCCTGGAAATGGCTCTTTGACCTGTAGGGACACCATGGACCAATGGTCACATGCTTACGATATTGAAGAACTGCACTGGGTCATATGTACTGAATTACTGTGAATTGCAGCCAGACCCTAAGACGCCCTGAAGCTCCTATCTATTTATGTTCAAAATCATTTGCCTAAAGCACCTATTGGTCAATGGCTGACCCAGGAAAAGAACCGTTGTCTCTGACCCCAGGTCTTGTGTCCTTCCCATAAGACTAGCTCCCTTCCTGGGTATTTCAGCCTCTGTGTGAAAGACCCACATGCAGCAATCTCTCTCAGTAGGATGAAAGCACAAGATGTTCCTTCTGTGGTTTCAATTTGCCAGTCAAGAAAGTCTTGAGAATGCTACTCAATATTAAAATCCAAGTGGCAGCAGAAAGAAAAGACTTTGCAGCTCCCTGAAAATGGCTGAGCTAATATAAAAGTTGCCCATTGGTTTTGCTTTTTCACTTTATTGTTATTGTATGTTGGGTTCTTTGAAACACCTTTTCCAGAATGCAACAGGAAGAGTGCAAACTTCTTGCCTTGAAAAAGGCCTGGCTGGGATGACTTCATTGGGATCCATTCCACGTTTAGCATGGGGCTGACTCGATGACCTCCTGAGGTCTCTTACAATCCTACGACTCTAGGAATGCAAAATCCTTGTGGAAGAGACCCTCCTGTCTTCATCTACATTTGTACAACACCCAGCACAATGGGACCTTGAACCCTATGTCTTGTGTGTGCAACTATAATGGCATTGTATACACATACAGCAATAACACTCTGTGAATTCATTACAAATGACTGAAAGCATTCAAAGTAAAGTTTTATGTGTGGAATTAGAGAAGGCTATTATCAGTGTGGAGTGATGCCTTTAGTGGGTGGCAGACCCTAACCCACATTTTGGAAAGGGATGGAGACACAGGTCACCAAGCCAATCCAGCTACAAGCACAGAGTTTTCTGTGTTCTTGCAGAGAGCTATGCATGCTTAACAGGACTCAAACACTGGTGTCTTTTATGAGCATTCATGCATCTATGATCCCTGCAGAACTCTTCAGAAGAAACTCAGCCTGCCTGCAGTAGACCCCAAACTGAATCAGTTTCTCTTCCTCTCTTTCACCAGAGATTTCCTGTCCCTCTGCAGGGCTAGTTCCCTGGAATGAACCAGAGTTGCAGAGGTAAAGCTGGAATGAACTGAAGCCTTATAACAAGACCCCAATGGTCCGCTCATGCAGTGCGGCCACCCAATGAATGACATGGTTCCTTCTGTGGTGCTAACAACATACATTGAATCTCCTTCCACATCCTCACCTCCTGATGGGAGAAAGGGACCAGAAAGAATGTCTGTGACCTGCCTCTATGCCAGTAGCATTTGGCCTGCCTGTCAGTCTCAGTAATAACCCTACAATTCTATCAGACTTTTTAGGTACGTCCATACCTACTCCTTCTACCAGACAAATGCAGCTACTTCTCCCAGGCCCCAGTTCTGCAAAGCACTTAAAAACGTACTTCATATTAAGCACAGAAATGACTCCTCCCTGAAATCAAGGCCACGCTTGTGCTCCAAGCTAAGCCTGTGCTCGAGAACTTTGTGGAATGAAGGCCTACATGAAGAAGAACACCTCATCTTTCTGGGACTGCCAGTAGGCACTGCAGCTGGGACTGACTGGTTTGCTATAAAGAAGGAATCTGCAGTGAGTTTGCTCATGGACATATATATGTTCAATACTGGAGTCTAAGTTATTAAATAGCTCCCAGGACACTGCAATGTGCCCTCTGCCCTTTTCTAATCACAGGCTTTTGAGTGTAATGAAGAAATGAATTACCTTTGCACTCAGGAGTAGGTGCATCCCAGTGTGGAGTTTCCCCATTACCAGCTATACATTGAAGGGTGGATGTTCCAACAAGTGACCAACCACGGTTACAGATGTAGGTCACGCTTGTGCCACCAGGGAAAACTCTTGTATTTTTGTGGTCGTGTTGTCCTTCTGAGATGGATGCAGGTGGCTCACAACCTGTAATGAAAGGGAGAAATACAGAATTCATACAGAAGAGAACATCTTCAAAAGAACAGGAGGCAGTATAAATACTGTGGGGTTTACTGGCACTACATTTATAACATGAGGTCCTTAGGAGGTCTGGAATATCACTGAAAATCTGCCAGCCCTTTCTGTTACTTTCTGGCTCTGAGTCAACATCATTCTATAGCATTAGGAGAGCAAAGGTAAAAACAGCCATCAGACGCACACCCTGAAAATGACTCTTTGATCTGTAGGGCCACAATGGCCGTTGGTCACATGCTCATGATATTGAAGACCTGCAGTGAGTGAACTGCCCTGAATTAGAGACAATTACAGCCAGACCCTGAGAAATCCTGAAGGCCTGCAGCTCCTATGAACTTCAAAGGTTGGGTCTCCCTGCAAAAGTCCACGAATCATTAAACAGGATCTGTTACATATGTGTCATCTAATTCCAGATTTAAACTCCTGCTATAGCCATTGCATCTGCAGTGAGTTGGCCCATGGCTCCACATATGTTCAGGACTTACGGCTAAATTCTTAAATAGCCCCCAAGATACTGCCATGTGCCCTCCGCCATTTTCTAATCACAGGCATTCGAGTGTAATGAAGAAATGAATCACCTTTGCACTCAGGAGTAGGTTTGTCCCAGTGCGGAATTCCCCCATCACCAGCTATACACTGAATGGTGGATGCTCCAACAAGTGACCAATTAGGGTTACAGAAGTAGGTCACCCTTGTGCCCACAAAGAAATCACTTGTCCCTCCACGATCGTGCCGTCCTTCAGAGATGGCTGGAGGTCGCTCACAAACTAAAAAGAAAAATTCAGCATTCATACACAAGGGGACGTCTCCGAAAGGACGAGAGGCAGCATAAATACCGTGAGGTTTGCTGGCACTACATTTACAACAAGAGGTGCTTCAAGAGGTCTCTAATATCACTGAAAATCTGCCATCACTTTGTGTTAGTTCCTGGCTCTGGGTCAGCATCATATCTATGGCACGGAGAGAGCGAAGATGAAAATAGCAAACGAGAACACCCTGGAAATGGCTCTTTGACCTGTAGGGACACCGTGGACCAATGGTCACATGCTTACGATATTGAAGAACTGCACTGGGTCATCTGTACTGAATAACTGTGAATTACAGCCAGACCCTGAGTAGTCCTAAAGTCTTGCAGCTCCTATCTACTTCAAAGGTAGTGGGCTAGATGTGTCATACTGTCAGGAGACAGGGATCCCATTGTGTTAGGTGCTGTAACAACACATAAGAAGAGATAGTCGAACCCCCAAAGAGCTTACAATCTAAACAGACAGGACAGAAAATAAAAGTTGGAGGTGAAACAGAGGCTCAAGTATGCAAAATCAGTTGCCTAAAGGCACCCATTGGTCAATGGCTGACCCAGGAAAAGAACCATGGTCTTCTGACCCCATGTCTTATGTCCTACTCATAAGGATAGCTGTCTTTCTGGGTATTTAAGCCTTTGTGTTAAAGACCCACATGCAGCAATCTCTCTCAGTAGGATGAAAGCACAAGATGTCCCTTCTATGGTTTCAATTTGCCAGTCAGGAGAGTCTTGAGAATGCTACTCAATATCAAAATCCAGGTGACAGCAGAAAGAAAAGACCTTGCAGCTCCCTGAAAATGGCTGAGCTAATATAAAAGTTGCCCGTTGGTTTTGCTTTTTCTCTTTATTATATCTGGAGTTCTTTGAAACATCTTTTCCAGAATGCAACAGGAAGAGTGCAAACTTCCTGCCTTGAAAAAGGCCTGGCTGGGATGACTTAATTGGGATCTGTCCCAGTTTTAGCAGGAGGTTGACTCGATGACCTCCTAAGGTCTCTTACAAGCTTACAATTCTAGGAATGCAAAATTTTTGTGGCAGAGACCCTCCTGTCTTCATCTACGTTTGTACAAAACCCAGCACAATGGGACCTTGAACCCTACGTCTTGTGTGTGCTACTATAATGGAATTGTATACACATGAGCAATGACATTCTGTGAATTCATTGCTTTCAGTCATTTGTATTCAAAGAATGGCAATGGCTGGACACGCAGTAAAGGTTTGTGTGTGGAATTGGAAAAGGCTATTAACAGCGTGGAGTGATGCCTTTAGTGGGTGGCAAACCCTAGCCCACATTTTGGAAAGGGATGGAGTCACAGGTCACCAAGCCAATCCAGCTACAAGCACAGGTGTGTGTTTACTGTGTGTTTGCAGAGCATTCATAGAATCATAGAACTGGAGGAGACCTCAGAAGGTCATCAAGTCCAGCCCCCTGCTCTAGGCAGGACCAATTCCAACTAAATCAACCCAGCCAGGGGTTTGTCAAGCTGAGACTTAAACATCTCTAGGGATGGAGACTCCACTACTTCCCTAGGGAACCCATTCCAGTGCTTCACCACCCTCCTAGTGAAATAGTTTTTCCTAATATCCAACCTGGACCTCTCCCACCACAACTTGAGACCATTGCTCCTTGTTCTGCCCTCTGTCACTACTGAGAACAGCCTCTCTCCATCCTCTTTGGAACCTCCCTTCAGGAAGTTGAAGGCTGCTATCAAATCCCCCCTCACTCTTCTCTTCTGCAGACTAAACAAACCCAAGTCCCTCAGCCTCTCCTCATAGGTCATATGCTCCAGCCCCCTAATCATTTTGGTTGCCCTCCGCTGGACCCTCTCCAATGCGTCCACATCCTTTCTATAGTGTGGGGCTCAGAACTGGATACAATACTCCAGATGTGGCCTTACCAAAGCTGAATAAAGGGGAATAATGACATCTCTGGATCTGCTGGCAATGCTCTTCTTAATGCAACCTAATATGCCATTAGCCTTCTTGGCTACAAGGGCACACTGTTGACTCATATCCAGCTTTTCATCCACTGTAGCCCCCAGGTCCTTTTCTCCAGAACTACTACTTAACTGGTTGGTCCCCAGCCTGTCACAATGCTTGGGATTCTTCTTCCCAAGTGCAGGACTCTACACTTGTCCTTGTTGAACCTCATCAGATTTCATTGTGCGTGCCTGACAGGACTCAAACACTGGGGTCTTTCATGGGCACTCATACATCCACGGTCCCTGCAGAACTCATCAGAAGAAACTCAGCCTGCCTGCTGCAGCCCCAAACTACATCAGTTTCTCTTCTCCTCTTTCACCAGAGGGTTCCTGCCCCTCTTCTGGGCTTGTCCCCTGGAATGAACGAGGGTTGCAGGGGTAAAGCTGGAATGAACTGAAGCAGTATAACAAGACCCCAATGGTCCGCTCATGCAGTGCGGCCACTCAGTGACATGGTTGCTTCTGTAGTACTAACCACATACATTGAATCCCCTTCCACGTCCTCACCTCCTGATGGAAGAAAGGAGAGAAAGGGACCAGAAAGAATCTCTATGAACTGCCTCTATGCCAATAGCATTTGGCCTGCCTGTCAGTCATTGTAATGATCCTACAATTTTATCAGACTTTTCAATCTGTTACATCCATACCTACCCCATCTACCAGACAAATGCAGCTACTTCTCCCAGGCCCCAGCCTGGCAAAGTGCTTAAAATGTACTTCGGGTTTAAGCATGGAAATGTCTCCTCCCGGAAATCAAGGCCACGCTTGTGCTGAGCTGAGCCTGTGCTCGAGAACTCTGTGGAACAAGCGCTTACATGAAGAAAAACACCTCATCTTTTTGGAACTACCAGAGAAGAGGGGGAGGCAGGGTGCAATGGCAGAGCTAGAATTTGGCGAGGAAACCAGGATCACTGTTCTAAGGACACGGGACCCTCAGGACCTTTTAGGAGATGACTGAAGGGGAAGACAGAGGTTCAAAGTGATAGAGGCAGAAGAAGGGAAGCGAGAAGAGAGGAGGTGGGGGTGGGAGCGAAGGGAGAGACCCTCTTTTTCCAACTGGGGGCTCGACATGCTACCATAATACAAATATATAATAATGCATTTGTTTGGGATTAGGGCAGGTCCCTAAATCAGAGTTCTTCACTATTATACGTACGTGGTTCACAAACTGGTAATGGAGGATCCCATTCACGACTGTCTCGGCACATATACCGTGTTTCAATGCTTCTGAGAGCGTAACCAACATTACATGCCACGGTAATCCTGTCCTCATACTCATATGCTTCTTTTCTAGATCCGTACCAAAGTGTCGCTTTTCCATTGGGAATGTTTGGATATGGACATCGAACTCCTGCAAAGAAACATCCCCATCCCCAACAGAATTCAATCAGAGCAAAAACAACCCAGTAGCAGCAGATGTATCTATGGAGCAACATAACAATTTGCTAGCCACAGAAAGTCAGCCTTGCCTTCACATTTTTGAAGAGACTGGCTTTTGGTACAAGTTTTCCATCATCGAGTGAGATCGCAAATAATTTCTTCCTGCTGTGACTGTTAGTGGGCATGTCTCATGTGGATTGAGGAGTATCATTGTCAGTTTTCTTCTGGGCAACTATTTGAATTGCAGCTGGCAGGATATTTTGATTCTGATCAGGGCTCTGAACAACTCTGATTGCTGTGTTACAATAAATTCTGTGTAGAATCCGCCTTGATAGTCATCTGCTTTAAGTAATATGGAGGTGGTACATGGGAGCAGATGACTGGTTCATGAATGTACAAACTAAATTAGTATGACCCTGCTTCCTACTGTTAAATTAAGAACTCTCAGAATACACATTTACACACACTCTCTCTCTCATACACACACACACACACACACACACACACACACACACACACTTTGACCCACATATCGACTATAGAATAACAGGCTCCTAAATTTGTTAATTTGGTAGCTCAGATAAAACAAAGACAGCTAAACCAAAGATTAATATGCTTACTCCGACAAAAGTTTTGGTGTTTTGACCATGTAAAATCATTTAGACAGGTAACACTTGCGGAGGATATTCCAGGTTTTAATTCATAACCTCTCTCACAGTTATATGTCACAACAGTCCCAGCTGGAAACAATGTGCTGTGAGAATGATCTTGAGAAGTATTAGGAATGACAGGCGGGTCATCACAGCTACCTAAGAACAAAAATAAAAGTTAAGGGCATATGTAACTGGGAAATCCTAGTGACAATGCATTCTTCTCTACAAGAATGTGACATGAAAGACATATATTTTAAATAAACAAACAACCCCCCCCCTCCCAAATCTAAAACTATCACAAAACAAGAAACTTGGCTGCACATACTTTTCTCCCAAGGAGAGGGAAACCAAACCAAACCAAACAAACAAACAAAAAAAACCCCCAAAAACACATGCCAGCTGCACAGTTACTTTATTTAATGCAATACTGGAAGACACTCAAATACGAGGGTAATGGATGCAATATAACAACTTATATAATAAATACATAAACAAACAACAATAACCTGTAGCTCTTCTTCAGTAGATCTCAAAGCACTTCACAAAAAAGGCCAATATCGTTATTCCCATTTTACGGGGAAAACTGAGCCACAGAATGAGGAAGCAGCTTGCTCATGGCCACCCAGCAGGGCAGTGGCAGAGTCAGGGATAAATCCAGGTCTCCTGAATCCCACATCCAGTGTGCTATCCACTAGGCAACACTGCCTGTGGCGGAATTAAACTGGAATCCCTATTTTCAACCTACAAAGCATTGAACAGCCGTACCATGGAGCTGTCAGCTCAGTGAGATGCAGGTTTACACAGCAGTGACGACTTCCTCTCTTAAAACCAAAGAGACATAAAACTGGTTGTATCACTATTTTAGCACTGGTCCTACAATTGACAGGTATCTTTTTCCTCCTCCCTCCCCATTCTTTTTCTGTTATAAATTCTGGGTTTCTGGGCTATGTCTACACTGGCATCCTTTTCCGGAAATGCTTAAAACGGAACAGTTTTCCGTTATAAATATTTCCGGAAAAAGCACGTCTACATTGGCAGGATGCTTTTCTGGAAAAGCACTTTTTCCGGAAAAGCGTCCATGCCAATGTAGACGCGCTTTTCTGCAAAAAAGCCCCGATCGTCATTTTCGCGATCGGGGCTTTTTTGCGGAAAAGAAATCTGTGCTGTCTACACTGGCCCTTTTCCGGAACAGTTTTCCGGAAAAGGAATTTTGCCCGAATGGAAGCAGCATAGTTTTTCCGGAAAAACACTGATGATTTTACAGTCGATCGTCAGTGCTTTTCTGGAAATTCAAGGGGCCAGTGTAGACAGCTGGCAAGTTATTCCGGAAAAGCGGCTGATTTTCCAGAATAAGTGGCCAGTGTAGACACAGCCCTGTTGTTTCTACTCCAGCTCATCTGAGGAAGTGGGTTTTGCTCATGAAAGCTCATGATATATATTTAAAGTTACAGACTAACCCAGTTACACTTTGAGACACTGTAACAAATGTTCAGTTTAGTGTAGGTCCTCCCTGACAAGCCAGAAACAATCCTATTCCAAAGTGCCCTGGCATGTCTATCTTCTGGCAAGGTGGGTGAAATAATACCCTTTACTAGACAAGCTTCTGTTGGGGAGAGAGACAAGCTTTCGAACAGCACACTCTCGCCGTGTGTTGGGCCAATAAAAAGTATTATCTCACCCTCCTTGTCTTTCTAACATCCAGGGACTGACACGGCTACAGCACTGCATTATTGCTTGGCAGCCTAGGTAACCAGGTGCCTACATGGAGATTTTTCTGAAAAGCAGCACACAGATAACTAATTACACTAGCAAAGGTCCTGTTCCCGACACCTCATGCTGATGAGGCAGCAGCGAAGGCCTGCTCAGTATTAGAAGTGAAGGCACTAGTAGGAAATAGGAGCTCAAAATCCTTCCGTACCATAGGGTGAAACTTTGTTCCTATTGAAAACAATGGCAAAATAGCCACTGAATGAAGTAGAACTGGGATGTCACCTCATGTCTTCTACAGGTCCAGTACCTGCCTCCCACTAAAGTCAATCGCAAAACCCCAATTGACTTCAGTGGGAAACCCCATAAGATATTTGTATGTTATTAAATATAGAAGTTTGACTTCTAGTCCTTTTTTAATTCAATGGCAATATTCCCACTGGTCTGAATAGGATCAAGAATTGGACCTATGTTATGTTGTTTGTAATTCTGGATTCCTGGAGCTACTTTTTCCTCCCATGGTGCAGGCAGAAACCGTTTCTAGGAATAGAGTTAAGTGCAAAATGGAGATAGCTATTCTCAGTCATGCCAGTGGGTGACTGAAGGACAAGGGGCTCAGATCTGCAGGCTCATCTCAAGCAACCCTGTCCCCGAATCTTGGGTGAACAAGGGCTGCAGGGTTGGTTTGAAGGAGATAGCAGTCACCCTATGACACTTACTTCGCTCACAATCTGGTAACGGAGGATCCCAGCTGTTGTTTTCGTTGCACCGAACTACACTACTGCCTTTGAGGGTGTAACGGTGTTCACAGTCAAACATAACAGAGGATCTGTAGGTGTAGACAGGACTATATCCAATCAGCTGTTTTCCATGGTTAACTTTTGGCTGTTCACACCGAACGGCTGTGTAAGAAAAACACTGTCAGTGTGGGACCTGTATTGTTAACTCAAAATTGGGAAACAAAGATACTTCTGTGGAATCTGATCTATTTACCAGGAGGATGTAGATTTGAAAGAACATGCACATGGCCCCACAGAGATTCATGACATGACTAAACATGTCTGGTCTGTCTCCCAAACCATCTCCCCCACAAGCTAACTCTGATTTCTTTGAAACATTGTGTTAAGGAAAAGCTGAAAGATATAATGCCATGTTCTCCAATTCCTTGGGGTATCAGTTTTGATGGAACCTAGTAAGCAAGTTTTAGTCTTCTTCAGGTCTTTTCTTACCTCCAGTACAGTATCAAACAACGCCTGCTGAATTTAGTGACTGTCATCAAGGACAGTTCTGTTACAGGCGATTGTGGGATATAGGGTTTGGGGAGGGGGAATTGAGAGAGAGAAGGAGAGAGAGAGAGAGAGAGAGAGAGAGAGAGAGCGCGCACACACATGCATGCACATAATTACAGACTTTGACACGACAGATCTCATTGAGCAGCAAGAGCTGTATGACCTGCCCCTTCTTGCAACTTAGCATTCATGAACAATATAAAATTATTTCTCCAATCAGAGTTCCAGCTGTGCTTATGGCTGATCCAGACACGCAGACCGTGTCTCCTGTGAAGAAGATATGCTTCTGGTTTTATGAGCAGAAACCACAGCTGGAATATCTCCCAGAATGAGTGAAAGATTTGAACCCATTTGGGTTCTTTTCATTTCAAATCATTCAAAATTGAACCATTTTTGTTTGCTTTTTAATTCCATATATTCCCCCCCTTTGATCCCCATATAGGTCTTATAAAAATATGACCTGTTTTTAAAAAACCCTTAATATAGGGTTTTCAGTAAGTTCCATTACCATTTTAATAACATCTGATACAAGTTTTCTGGGAGAAAAACCATTACAAATAATGTCATGAAAAATAAAACAATTTTCAATCATTTTTTATCACAAAACAATATGCTTTTTTAAAGGACTTTTTTGACATAAAAACTTGAACATTTTTCATTCTGCTCCAGTTATTCTGAGGACTCTGAGGGTGCGTCTACTTAGCACCCTTACCTCCAAATAGCTTATTTCAAAATTTGACCAAATTTTGAAATAAGGCACTATTCCAAAACGTCCCTTAACCCCCATGCAATGAGGTTTACAGGGACGTTGAAATAGCGAGCCCGTTATATTTTGATATAACGGGCTTGCTCTTAAGATGCAGAATAGCTATTTCAGGATACTGGAGGTATCCCAAAATAGCTCCGCTGTGTAGATATAGCCTAAGTGAATCAACTAAATAAACCCCATTCTTCTGTCCTTCTCCTCTCCTTGCCCACCCTACTGCAAGCCCAGCTCCATCCTTGCAGTCTTAATGCTGCTTCGCACTGACAAGCAGACCTTATCTGCTTATCTCTTCCCACACTGACTGACCCAGCTTCATATCTGTAACCTGGCTCCTTGTCTAAGGGAGGCACTGGAAGGAACACAGTGTGTGGCAGATCAAGGTAGGTCTTGGCAAGGTGACTAGGAACTCATGCCAGTCTGGACACAGTACATGCATTTTCCTGCACCCCAGCAACATTCTCCAATGGGTGTTACTGATAACATGCAGTGAGGAGTGGGGATAAGATGAATCAGTGGACAATCTGTAAGGGTACGTCTATACTGCATGGCTATTTCGAAAGAAGCTATTCCAGAATTGCTATTCTGAAATAGCTTATTTCGAAATAGCACGTCTACACTGAAAGGAAGCCTCAAAATTAGTCCGAGACATGCTTTCCTAAAGTAGATGTGCTATCTTGATTTAGAGCCCCAGGAGGCACTGGGGAGGAATAACTTAGAATGGCCTTGGTGAGGGGCATTTCAAAATAGCAGCAGTGGAGCATCCACACACACCTTATTTCAAAATAGCTAGTTCGGAATAGGAGTTATTCCTCGGAGAATGAGGTTTACAGATTTCGGAATAAGCTGTCCGTTAATTCAAAATTATTTCAAAATCACGGAATGGTTGTGTAGATGCTCACATTGTTATTTCAAAATAACACTAGTTATCTCAAAATAACAGTGCAGTGTGGATGCACCCTTAGAGAATGGCACAGTTCTGACTTAGGTTGCTAATGTGTGTGTGTACACCACCACCCTTGCCTTACAGTAATTGGATTATGTCACCTTTGCACTGAGGGGCAGGCCCGCTCCAGTGTCCGTTGACATTATCTGTGGTTGTACAGTGAATGGAGGCCTTTCCGATAAGTGAGAAAGGCACCTGTCCTCTCTTTTCAGCATCACACTGGTAAGTGACAGATGTTCCATAGTTGAATTCCTCCATGGTCGTCCCAGTATGTGTCCCATGCTCTATGTCTGGCGGAGGCAGACACGGTATCACTGAAGAGAGAAAAAAAGGAGGGAGAGGGGGAAGAAAGGAAGCGAGAGAGAATTTAATGTATGTCCTAGTTAAAGAAAAGGCCAAAACACAATGGACCAGAACCTCAGTTTAAAATCAGTGTCCCTCCATTTGACGCCAAGGGAATACTGTATTCTGATTCCCATTGGCTACTGTGGAGTGATAGGTTATGGGTCTGGCCTATAGGAGACAAGATTTTAAAACTAGAAAACAGGGCATCTTTCCTAATGTATATATGCAGCCACAGCGTGATGGGAGTGGATGCATAGATAGAAGGATTATGAAAACTGAAGGCAGGAGGAGAAATCAAACGGAGATCTTGACCGTCAAGAGTATGGAGGATTCTATGGCACTTTCTACAAACGCAGAAGCATGAGTTCTGGCATTCTGATAAAATTCCTATTTTGGTAATTAAACTCTGCTTATAGTTTCAGTTATGTGCAAAATGCTTCAGTCCTAAACAGTTACTGCTTCTTCTAGGGAAACACCCCTGTCCCTTTCCATCCTAGGGATAGTTGTGTATGAGTGGCAGGCAAAGTTCTCTCTAAATATACAGATATCAGTAAAATGCTTGGAGATTGTGCTATATGCATGTTAATGCTAGACCTCTGAGGAGCAAGTAGGGTCTGATTCAATTTACACTAGCCAAGGATCTCTTGACCAAGAATCTGATTCTTTTGGGCTTCTAGCCCACATTAGAGTAGAAAGTTAACAAGGTTTTCTACAGCATAGTACAAGAGGAAAACAAAACTGAAGCATTCAAGATTTAGTATGCAGCAAACTGATAAATGAGTTGTGTTGCAGAATCCATCCAGCAGGAGAAAATATTGTCTAACTCTGATTATACTTTCACTAGAAAGCTATTAAGAGTCTCTACTCACGCTGGCAGTATGGAATCTCTTTGTCCCATGTGACTTGTGATCCTTCAAGCACACATTTTCTTTGTGCCGTTCCAATTAGTCTGTACCTGAATAAAGGGACAGGGAAATTACTATGCAAAGTGCGATTGGATGTGCTGCCCACTCCATCATCAATAAGGCTTTCTTTCTCTTACATCATGATTAGTAGGATTGGTCCACAAGTATTCATCAAAACTATTTTTCAACAGTAAATTGGATTTTCAATTGCTTTTTACAAAAAAAAAAAATGTATCTGATGTTTGCAGAAAGTTCCCATGGTTCACGGGAAAACACCATGCCTCCAAACGGAAATTTTTTAATCTCCAAATACTGTCGCAGTGCCACACTGGAACTGCAGCTTAGATACCTCGTTCTCCTATGTAGGCTGGGTTCCTTGGAGAGGCTACATCTCCAATGATTAATCCTGGCCTTTACAAGGAGAGGTAGGATCATGGGAATGAATCTATGACTGAGTTGCTTCTGGGCTCAGGACAAATAATTGTCAGGTCCCTAGTCAGATGGACAGAACCAAAAAGGTATTTTATTTAGCTATTGCCCCTTTCAGGCAGGGCACCCATCTGCAGCAGATTTACTCAGCACTAGCAGGCAGGTCACCAATGACAAATCAAACAGAATCCTGTATCATGCCCATCTTCCTACAGAGAGGACCTGGCAGGCAACTGTCTCTCGGGTAGGGATCTAATAGGATAACCGTTTACATGGGTTAAACCATAAGCCTGTCCCTCTCCTGGGGAGCTGGCTGCCGCACTATGCTTCTGCCTCTGTATCAGAGGCAGCAGCACAGGGCAGCAGCCGGCTCCTCGGGAGCAGGGCCAGCAAGCGGGAGCTGGTATGTTTGGGAGTTGGCTTTTAAGCTGACTCTCAATGCACAGTAGCTCCCAGGGAGCTGCCTGCTGCCCTGCAGTGCAGGTGCGTGTAACTGCTGAAATGTTCAGTGGTTACACAGTTATCCAAATTACCCGCTCTTTTAAATCCCTATGCTGAAGCCATTCTTGGCCTTAGCCAGGCCCCTCTCAAAGTGAGAGTTGGCAGTCTGGTCTCCTTCCCAGTCAGCCTCTAAACCTGGCACCTACAGCAGCTGTAGCAGGGTGGGGATGACTGAGACTACATCAGCTCTTGGACCTTGTCCTGGGATTTGTGTGCCCTACTGAAAAGTCCCTGGTCTGTTAGCCTGACACTGATCTCAGGCAAAGTCATAGAATGACTGATAGGGGTTAAAAGGATAGCTGATAATTAGCATGGTTATGTGGAAAATACATCTCAAACAAACTTGATATTATTTGTTCATTAGATTGGAAGTTTGGTTGATGAAGATAACTCATTGATATAATATACAGTACTTGAACTTCAGTAAGGTGGTGGATTTAATACAGAATGAGGTTCAGATTTTTAAAAAAGCAGTGTACACAAAAAAAAAAAAAATCAACCTAGCACATATTAAATAGATTAAAACTAGCTTAACTGGCGTATTTCAAAAAAGGACTTTATAAATGAGTGTGTCCTCCAGGGGGGTGATTTCTACCAGGGTCCCTGTGCATTTGTTTTCACCCCAGTGCTATTGAATATTTTTATCAATTATTTGGAAGAAAATACACAACCATTGCTATTGAAATCTGCAGATGGCACAGATGGTGCAATGGTAAATTATGTGAAGGTCAGGTTACTTTTATTGAATGATCCTGATTGCTTGGTAACCTGAGCTCATCTGAACACCATACATTTTAATACAGTTCAACAGGCATAGGTCTAGGAATGGGGAGACGGTGTCCTGGAAAGCAGTGGTTCTAAAAAGGAGTGAGAGGTCACGGTGAATCAACAAGTGAACACAAGCTCCTAGGTTGTGTGTGGACTTTTGTTGACAAAACTATACCTGTGTCTACAATACCACCGAGTTCTGTCGACATAACGTCAACAGAACTCGGCAGTTTTGTCAATGACGGTAAACCTCATTTTACAAGGAATAACGCCTTCTGTCGACAGAGTTCTGTCGACAGAAGGCATTCTTGCATCTACACTGTCCTTTGTGTCTACACTCTCATGTTGACAATGCGGATTGCTTTGTCGACAGAACTGGATGTAGTCTAGATGCTCTTTGTCGACAGAAGCTTTGTCGACAATATTTGTTGACAAAACTTCTGTCAACAAAAGCCTGTAGTCTAGACGTACCCCTAGTGAGATACTGTGGCTAAGAAGACTGATGTGATACTTGGAAACATAAACAGGGGAGAGTTCAGTATGGAGTCAGAAGAAGTTATTACCTTTATATATAGGCGCCATGAGACTAATACTAAAATATTGAATCTGATTCTGCTGTGCACACTCTGAAGAAAGACATAAAACTAGGAAACATGTAGAAAAAGGTTACTAAAATGAAGACTGGAGGCCAGGAAAATCTGCCTTCTTAAAGTGGAGGAAGCTCAATCTATTTAGGTTTTCAAAAAGCAGGGTAAGAGGTGATGTGTGGATGGTCAACAATACTGACATGATTCGAAGGCATAAAAAGATCCAATAAATGGAAACTTAAAGGAGATAACAATTTGTGCCTTGTCAGTAGCCTGAATTTAACAATTAACTATTTGAGCAACCTACCAAGGGACATAGTGGAGTCTCTAAAACAAGACAGGAAATCTTTCAAAAAATATGATCTAGCTCCAACCGTCAGTGGGTGAAATATGGGTGACATGTTCTGGGCTATGTTATACAGGAGATCAAACTAGATAGTCATAATGGTCCCTTTGGAAATTAACAACCTGTACATCTATCACCCCATTACTTACCCCTCTTCACAGGTGAAGTTTACAGTTGCACCAAATACAAGATCAGTTAGAATAATAAGTCTGCCATTTTCTAGCTCTCCAGGGTGAGGGCATGTTCTTGCTAGAAAAAAGTAGACAGGAATTAATCTTTATTTGTGGGGGAGAGATGAATTGAGCCAGGCAAGAATATTCATGTCTAGAAATGGACTGGATCTTGGAAGTACAGATAAGTGAGTAGATAGGGAATGTTTTATTAGACGCGATCAGGGTATTTTCTCTGTTTTGTAATTTGGTTAAACTCCTCTGTGCTGAGTTAATGTGCCCCATCCCCTTACATTGAAACTAAATCTGAATCCTAGGGAAGCAATTCTCTGTGCTTTAATATGCTTTTTTCTCATTTGCTCTATAACTCCTAGCAACCAAATATGCTTAAGTACATATTTTTGTTTTGTTAATAAAATCACCTTTTTAAAGACTATGATCTGATTCTTGTGTCCTGGAAAGTAATTGGAGGTCTGTGTATGCATAACTAAGACTGAGAGGTCTGCTATCAGAGATTAGAGTTTGTTCCCCTCCCTGCAAGATCTCTTTTGGTAAAAGAAATTCCCAAGTGACTCTTCCTGGGTTCAAGAAAAAAGGGGCTTTTTTCCACTTGGGTCATGGCCACATACCTCCCTAGGTCAGGGAATCTGTGACCTTGGAGAGTTTTTAAGCAGAAGCCCATAGAGGCAAAGCATTTTTAAGGTCTCTCATGGGCCCTCACCTTCTGCACTTGAACAGTGCAGAATGGGGAACAGCTTTGACAACATCTTTGGAGTTGCACATAAAAGATCAAAGAGCAGCCAGGGCCCAGCAATAAATGTTAGTGTCTGCTGACCTGGTTTCAGATACAAACTGACAATGGAGTGGTGAAAGCCTTCATTTTGCATCAGTAAACGTCTCCCCTCCCTCCAGGCATACAATCCTCGTATTGGGCTCTTTAGTCAAAAAGGGCTGATGAAAAGCAATTAGTTTTTTTAAAAAGTAAAAAAAAACAAACCCACAAAATACTCACCCTTGCAAAATTCTAAGGTGGTTGTCCATTGAGAATTTGCCATGCACCGAAGAGAAGATTTGTACGTCTTGACATATCCAGAGCGGCAGTTGTATTCCACTATACTATCAACAGGGAAGTTATTCGTATTTCTGTAGTCCTCCTTCAGCTCAGCAAAATTAAAGCGCGGTGGTTCAGGACAATTACCTAGAGAGAAAACAGGCACCATAATTAGGAACATCTGCTAGAGTCAAGACCTCATTTACATATAAAATGTCCATTATTGGAATACTACAAGGGTCTTTAAAAAGTTACCTGAGCTCTGCCTCCTAACTGATCCCCTGCTGCCTCCTATGGTTCTCTCAGCAAAGTTATTTCAAAATAACTGTACCAGCATCTACATAGCCAAACTGCTATTTCGAAATTAAATCGAAATAGTGGAGGGCTTATTTTGAAATCGGGAAACCTCATTCCACAAGGAATAGCACCAATTTCGAAATTGCTATTTCAAAATAAGCGCTGGGTCGATGCTTATTTTGAAATAGGGGGCCTCCAGACCTTCCCAGGGTGCCCTGCTGGCCACTCTGGGAACAACCAAGAAAACTCCTCTCCCTTCCCAGAGCCCTTAAAGGTGTAGACTCTGGCCACAGTGCCTGTGCCAGTTCCAAGCCTGCCAGCCCAGAGCCAGCAGTCGCTGCACCTGACCCTGTGGCCCCAGCATGAGCCAGGCAGCCAGCCCTCCACTGCTCCCTAGGACCAGTCTGTCAGCTCCTAGGAGCCTGCCAGGGGCTGGAAAAGGCAGGCGCTTGCCTGGTCCAGTGCGGAGATCAGGGACCTAATTCAGGTTTCGGAGGATGCCTCCAACATTCATAATCTCCACACTAAATGGAGGAACGCAACTGTTTACAGGCATATGGCAGCAAGCATGGCCACCAAAGGCCACATGCGAACCCAGGAGTAGGTTCGCATGAAAGTAAAGGAGCTGCACAGGCGTATGCCAGGGCCACAGGGGGCAGCTCCCAACCACGTGCAGACCCAGACTCCTGCCCCTATTTTGATGCCGTGGATTGCATCCTGGTCATCGACCCTGGGGCAGAGCTTGCTTCCTCCTGCTGCCTCCCCAGCTACCGCTCCTCCTCCCACTCCTTCTCCCGCTTTTTCCTCCCCACCATCCCCACACCCCCAGGGATGTTGAGGCCCCTGCACCTGCAGTGCTGGGAGACAGTTGGGCCGGTGAGACCCCCAATCCTGAGCCCTGAGCTTCTCCTTCCCCTTCCTCTCCATGTCAGCTCCCTCCTCCCAGGTTTCCCCCTCCCCTCTCCCACCCTCCCTCCTCCCCTCTCCCACCTTCTTTCCCCAGTATCACCTCAGTTTCATTCCCCCCATCCCAGTTTAATTCAATAAAGAGACTTTGTTGTAATGAACTCATGTGTTTTTTTTACTGTACAGCAGGAAGGGGGTTAGGGAGGGGTAAGTGGAAGGACGTGAGGAAGGAATGAGGCACAAGCCTCCAGGGGAGTACACCAGGGAGACTTTTACTGTCTGCAGAATGTGCTGCCAGGCTCGCAGCAATATGTCCAGGAGAAGCACCAGAGTGTCCAAGAGCAGCTGCAGAGTGCTGTGGTATTCTGAATGGGGGCAACCAGACTATGCAGAGAAAAAATGCTTTGCTGTCCCTCAGTAAGGTAGGCAAGCAAGCAGGGAAACCTTAAACTGGGTGTCCGGGGCGGGGGAAGGAGGGTCCCTTTAAGCACAGGTCTCAGATAGCCTCAGGCAGCAGCCACACAAGGTAACTCCTGACCTGATGCCCTGCCAGAACCAGTTCTGGCCGACCTTAAATGCGATTCAGTGTTCCTATCAGTGTGGACGTGCTATTTCGAAATGCATTTTGTGTCTAGACGCGTTATTTCAAAATAAGCTATTTCAAAATAACACTGTAGTGTAGACATACCCTCAGAGATTTCACGAGGAATGTAAGGGATGCATGAATTTTTTTCTCTGCAGCTTGTCTGGACAGAACATAATATATCCTTACCCATGATCACTGTCAAGGCTGCTGTGTCACCAGCTGTCCCACAAAATACCGCAGGTTGGGTCCTGGAAGGTGGATAAGCAGCTGGGTTGCAGCTGCTAAGGTGAATGTCCACAGCGAATATCCTTGTACCCAGTTTATTCTACACTTTGAATCCAGATGGGGAAGGCGTAAATTATTGGAGGGGAAACAGACCTGGTGCTTGTGAGGTTATTGGTAGTAGGAGGAAAGGAATGGTCAAAAGGTTTGTGAAGGAAGTGCTAGAATGAACTCAAAAGAAACTGTTGCTCTCTGGCTTAAATTCTTAAAAGGCCAGGAAAACTTTGTGGCCTACTTTTGCCACCAGTCATTAACCCCATTATAAACACCCCTGAGTAGGCAGGACTCAAGAGTCCTGTGATCATGGATGCAACCCTGAGAAATCCTGCATATCCAGGCACATGCTTGATTTAAGGCACATATTGTTCATCACTCCAAAATATGCACACTCGTCCAAGCCTCTCACATCTCAAGAACTTGAGCAAAGTGTTCAGTTAACCATTGCCATACACCTTGGCTGTGTCTAGACGACATCCCTCTTTCGACAGAAGAATGGAAGGGTATGTGTACACTAGCTCGTTAGTTCGAGCTAGGTAGGCAAATGAGGGCTTCATTTGCAACTCCAGTTGCCCTCATTTGCCTACCTAGCTCGAACTAACGAGCTAGTGTAGACAAAGCCTAAATTAGACACTTCAAAATTGCAAATGAAGCGGGGATTTAAATATCCCGTACTTCATTTGCATAATCATGTAACGGCGCTCATTCGAAAAAGCGCCATTTCAAAAGTAAAACCGCGGTCTAGATGTGGTTCTTTCAAAAGATCCTGGACTCCTGGACTCCTTGTCTAGCCCACGGTTTTACTTTTGAAATGGCGCTTTTTTGAAAGAGTGCCATTACGGAATTATGGCAAATGAAGCGCAGGATCTTTAAATCCCCACTTCATTTGCAATTTCGAAGTGTCTAATTTACATCCCTCTGTTGAAAGAGAGATGTAGTCTAGACACAGCTCTTGTGTAGTCACTTACACTAGTGCAATGTGGATGTAATGCACTGCAGTTCTCATTTTGCACGGATGTAAATGATTGCACAGGATGTCAGGAGTAGAAAAGTATCAAGCCCCAAGGGCATTGGGAAGACAGGTTCTCATCTCTTGCAAGACTGCGGATAAACTTCTAGTGGAATTTGAGATGACCCAAGACCCAGAAGTGCAGATGTAGCGGGAAAAATGATCAGAGGGAAACAAAGTTATATGAACCTCCAATAACAGGTTCTACACATTGCGGTTTCACTGGATGTTCAGGTTGGTTGTTTTATCCAGATGGATTTTTGCCTGATACTCATGTTTACTCACTGTGTACAGCAACAACGAATACAGCGGCAAGTAACAGTGGGATGGCAGGGTTTAGTGAAATCATCTTTCTTTGTGTCACAGTCTCTTCTGTGCAGACCTAGCGAGGAAGTTACCACATTTCTGTCCAGGCTAAATATCTGTAAAGATAAGGGGATGGGGGAAGAAAAGTCTTTAACATTTAGAATGGACATACACTGTAAGCTTGATGGGGCAAGGACCACTTTTTGTACTAGGCTTGTATAGCAGCTAGACTCTAGGGCAGTGGTTTCCAAACTAGGGGTGACGACCCAGTACAGGGTCATGGAATGTCAGGCACTGGGTCTCGTTGCTGCAGAGGGATCAGGTGACTAGTGGGGGTGCTAAGGCCTCTCCCTCCTTCTCCTGGTACTGCAGCCTGCATAGTGCCACACAAGTGGCCAGCAACAGGATTGGCTCCTAGGGGGAGAGGGCTCCGTGCACTGCCTCTGTCCCAAGCACTAGCTCCACACTCCCATTGGTTGGGAACCTGCTTCTGGCTGCTTCTGGAGCACAGCAGGGTCTGTGGTGCCAGGAGAGGCAGCCCCCCCCCCACTGCACCGCTGACTGGAAGCCGCTCAAGGTAAGCCCCTCTTCTCATAGACTCATAGACTTTAAGGTCAGAAGGGACGACCATTATGATCATCTAGTCTGACCCCCTGCACAGTGCAGGCCACAGAATCTCACCCACCCCTCTTAGAATAATCCTCTCACCAATGCCTCCAGCTTGACCCCCCCCCCCAAAGCTGGAGCCCCCTCTTATAGCCCAAAATTCCCATCCTCAGCGCACACTCCAGTCAAATTATGTTGGGTCCCGGGCATCAACAATTCTCTTCAACTGGATCACGAGAAAAAGAGTTTGAAAACCGCTGGTCTAGGGTCCCACAGTGGCCCATGCCTGGGACTCTTATGTGCACTGGTCATACAAGTAATAATAAACATAATGCAATACACAGCTCCTGCACCCCTGATCTCGAAGCACTTTACAGCAGAGCTCTGTGAGATGCAGCCTCAGCAGGTGTAGAATGCAGTCGTCCCATGGAAGCCTGGGGTGCCACCCTGATTTACACCTGCAGAGGGTCTGGCCTGGGCTATTCAAAACAGAAGCAGGGTGGGGAAAATTGAGAGCAGAGGTGAGAGCAAACATCTCTGCAACAAGACAACAAGGATTTGAGTGTAATTTTCACATAACTCGTACAGGCTTTCATCAGACGCATATCTTGGATTTTTTGAGGTCTTTCCATGAAAAATAAAATCCCATTTGTTATTTAACTTTTCAGTCTATTGAAACTTGCCTCACAGCACACTTTCCCAGGGCACATTCACAGCACTGCAAACAGAAATACCTGAGTCAGCAACAAAAGCCACATTAACCTAGTAAGTTATGTCAATAACACGGCTCAAGTCAACCTTCAATCCTCCAGTTCTAATAATTGCAGGTGGGATGGCTTAAAGACGATAGCAGTGGCCTGAGACCCAAGAGATTTGGACTCTATTCCTGGCTGTGCTGCTGGCCTGTCATAGAACCACAGGCAAGTAACTTTGACACTCCGTGCCTTGGTTTCCCCACCTGTGCCCACTGAGATAGTTATAGATCAAATACAAATGGTCAAGAGCTATTTGTTTCTGTCAGCTGTGTTGTGACTGATATTGCAACTGCAGGAATGATTGGTGGGGACCATATGGTATTCATCTTATGAATAGGTTATGTATCACTGTGGCCTAGACACTCTATACAACTGTGGGAGGAGAGGAGTTTAGCGCAGTTCCTCCAGGAATCAAGAATAGTGGGTGAGGGCTTAGGGTGATTAAGATTAATCATTTAGGATGCCCACACCTCCAGAGAGGTACCATCAATGGGGAGGTTCATATATACTGGGTCAAGTCCGTATTTTCCACAAAGTAAGTGATTCCGATATAAAAAAGCTGAGTTTAAGAACATAAGAACGGCCATACTGGCTCAGACCAAAGGTCCATCTAGCCCAGCATCCTGTCTGCCAACAATGGCCAATGCCAGATGCCCAAGAGGGAGTGAACAGAACAGGGAATCATCACGTGACCCCTCTCCTGTCATCCATTTCCAGACAAACAGAGACTAGGCTAGGGACACCATTCCTACTGATCCTGGTTAATAGACATTGATGTACCTAATCTCCATGAATTTATTTAACTCTTTTTTTTAAAACCCTGTTAAAGTCCTACAACATCCTCTGGCAAGGAGTTCCACAGGTTGACTGTGCGTTGTGCTGACAGTCAGTTTAAACAGATTTGTGGCCTCCTATTGATAAAGCAAATGTTCTGGGCATCGACTTTAACCTAACAAATTCATTGGTACCTCCTTGGAAAAGGTTAAATTACAGACAGTGCTTTTTTTGCACCTATTTTCCCTGCATAATTCAAATGAATTGCATTCCCCTCGGGCGTACTGGCACTTCTTTTCCTAGGGTGGCTGGGCTCGCGACGGAAGCCCATTCAGGACACGTGGCTCTTAAAAGGGTCTGAGACAGCATTTCGGCCCCTGGCGCAGCTTTGTTTTTCTCTCTCTCTTTTTTTCCCTCAACAATTTCCTCTCCCTCCTCCCCGGAGTACCAGCGCCTTTTTTCTTAGAAAAAAAGCACTGATTACAGACACACAACCTTTTCTCAGATCTACTATGGAAATTACATCAAAGTGCCGAGTAACAGAAACCTGAACTCCTGGTCTGTAGGGAAACAGAGGCAGGTTTCCACCCAAGATAGGTGAGGGCAAGGAGCCCAAAACCTTAAATATGCTAGTGGAAGACCAGGAGGGGGGTGCCAAAGGGGAAATTAACTGAAAGTGACACGACTCACCCCTGCATGGGACCAACGAAGCACTCAGACTCGATGAGAGCATGAATGCTAGCTCATTGGTCTCTTATTGGTGATTAATAGGAAAGACTTATGTTAATTACTACTTCTCTGTAAAACAATTACTTAGCTAGCTGCATATTACCACTGTATGACATGTAGCTGATATTTGCAGGAATAAAATAAGATAAAACATATCTGAAATAAGAATTCAGAGTGAAGAACAATTGCATATTATTTTATACGGAAGTGACTCACTGTATCTGTTTAGAAGTTTTGCTGCAACTCTTCAGATCATTTTTGTCCTTTGCATAAAGTTATTCGACTCCTCACCTAACAACTGAGCTTTCCACGTGATAAAAAGGTATCAAATTCACTGACCAAAGCACAAAACTATCCTCCAAACAGAGGCCAACTACTTTTCAATTTGTAAGGCTGTCTTCAGAAACTTCATTATTGTCAGGTGGCTATGTCTAGACTGCACGCCTTTTTCGAAAGAGGCTTTGTTGACAGATACTGTTGACAAAGCCTCTGTCAAAAAAGAGCATCTAGACTTCAGCCAGTTTTGTTGAAAAAGCAAGCCGCTTTTTCGAAAGAGAGTGTAAACGCTCTCTTTCAAAAAAGCACAGTTTGCATGCAATAGCACGTTTTTTTCAGAAGAGTACTTTTGAAAAAAGGCATTATTCCTAGTAAAACGAGGTTTTCCGCCATCGACAAAACTGCTGCATTCTGTTGACTTACTGTTGACAGAATGTGGTAGCAGTGTAGACGCAGATTTCGTTTTTTCGACAAAAGCCAACTTTTGTTGAAAAAAAACCCTGTAGTCTGAACACACACAGGGTAAGGACACTTTTCCGCCTGGCAGACAAATTGATGTCTACAGGGATATAGGTTGATTGGCACTTTCCAGAGAATTTATGTAGTCTTAGAATCATAGACTATTAGGATTGGAAGGGACCTCAAGAGGTCATCGAGTCCAGTCCCCTGCCCTCAAGGCAGGACCAAGTACTGTCTAGACCAGTGGTCCCCAACCTTTTGGGCCTGCCGGGCGCCAGAGGCAGGGCCGATCACACGCCGGGCAACCGGGGGCGGGGCCACACATACGCTGTGCCCGGAGCTGGCGCCACCCATGCGCCACATTCCCAGGGCTGGCGCCGCAACTGTGCTGCATGCCCAGGGGTGGGGCTGCCCATGCGCCGCGTGCTCGGGGCCAGAACAGCCCATGTCCCGTGCGCCCGGGGGCGGGGCCACCACCGCCCATGCACTGCGTGCCCAAAGCCGGCGCCTGTGCCACGTGCCCAGGAGCTGGCAGCGCCCATGTGCCACGCGCCCAGTGGCAGGGCTGCCCATGCACCGCACGCCCGGGGGTGGCCCTGATCACTCGGCGGGCACACAGAAATGGCCCAACGGGCGCCATGGTGCCCATGGGCACCGCGTTGGGGACAACTGGTCTAGACCATCCCTGATAGACGTTTATCTAACCTACTCTTAAATATCTCCACAGATGGAGATTCCACAACCTCCCTGGGCAACTTATTCCAGTGTTTGACCACCCTGAGAGTTGGGAACTTTTTCCTATTGTCCAACCTAAACCTCCCTTGCTGCTGTTTAAGCCCATTGCTTCTTGTTCTATCCTCACAGACCAAGATGAACAAGTTTTCTCCCTCCTCATGACACCCTTTTAGATACCTGAAAACTGCTATCATGTCCCCCCTCAATCTTCTCCTCTCCAAACTAAACAAACCCAATTCCTTCAGCCTTCCCTCATAGGTCATGTTCTCTAGACCTTTCATCATTCTTGTTGCTTTTCTCTGGACCCTCTCCAATTTCTCCACATCTTTCTTCTCAGCCCACTAGAATATACTGTCAGGAAAAAATGTTCTATTCGTAAATCTCTATGGAACAAATCCTGTCATACATGGGCAGGTACAGATCCCACTGGCGTCAACACAACAGCCACGTAATACATTACTCCCACATGTGCGGAACATATAGAAAGCGTGTGAGTCAGAGCTGTGTACGAGTCAGTGGTGACTGGGGTGAAAACTTCACAAGGGCTCAAGTGACTCGGGCATCTATGGGCTTCTTGACCCTGCCCCTCCCCTTACCTCCGGAAGTCAATGGCAAAACTTCTCTTGATTTTAATGATTCAGGGTCAGACCCTCAGTGCCCAAGTCCCTTTCAAAAATGATCTTTAGTCCCTTTTGAAAAGATTTGCCCCATATCAACAACTGCAAGAGATTCAGACTGAAGTTTTTAGCGTCCAATCAGTACTTGTTTTAAAATCACCTAGAGTCCCTTTTTCTATCTGTCTCTAGATATCTCCTCTCCCTCTCTTCACTCTCCTTTCCTTTAAAACTAACACTTCTAGCTTTCGCTCTGCTTTGCTAACTCCCCCTCCTCTGCTAGGTATGGCATCCAGTTTTGCTTCATTTACTAATACCTGCACACATGGGAATATTTGCTAAAATAATTATATTGATTGTTAGTTAATGGTTCTGAATTTCCTGCTTCCTCCCCCAATGCATTCCCCTTGGCCTCTCTCGGAGAAATGTTGCTTTAAATAGCTGGTCTGGAATCAGTCAACTTACCTAGATGATTGTCAGCAAGAGGCAGCATGTGCTGGGATCTATTTGGTTACCGAACGATGAAGTGGTGTCTCTGACTTTACCACTCTAGCCCGTCCTGCACCCAGACATTACCTTGCCAAAACAAGAAGGTAGCACAATATGCTTACACATGCAGAAGTGCTGAGATATGGTGAAATTGAAACTAGGTTTTGATCTGGGGCTGGGGTGAGGGGGAGGGTTGGGGAGGATGGGTACACACCTGCTTATCTCTGAATGATTAACTCCTCCTCTAAAATGACCAGGAAGCAATTTATTCAACCTGAAATAAAATGTTAGATAATTCATTTAATCCCAAGCAGATGTCGAAATTGTTTACTTACTGCGCTAGTCTGCCAACTCTTTACTGAAAATGACTTGAATAAAGAGTTCTCTGGAATTTGGTTGAATAGTTCATTGTTCCAAGAGCAAACAAGGAATGGTGCACATACCAGTTAGGGTATAATTACAGTACTATAAAGAGCAACTATTTGGCATATACCAAAAGGGACCATCTCAGTGAAAAATCCACAACAGTTTGTATATACATGAGTAGACGTCTCCTGACCCTGATGGTATTTTATGATGGAGGTTTTTCAATAGTTTCTCCAAGTGTCTCTGAATTCATTCAAAAATTATTCAGGCTGGAATTTTTCAAGTTGCTCAGGGGAGCTAGCCCCCCAAGTCTCACTGAATTTCAGTGGGAGTTGAACTATTCCCTCTTTTTGGCCCCCCTGAAAATACCAGCCATGGTGCCTACAATGGCAAAAGCTGCACTTCTTCTCCTGAAACAGCTATGTAATGCTGTAGCAAAAAAGCCCCAAACAAACCAACCAACCAACCAAACAACCCAAAACACCCAAAACATTCTGGGATGTATTGACAGGAGTCTTCTAGGTAAGACAGAGGAAGGAATTGTTCCACTCTAACTGGTGCTGTGAGGCCTCCACTGGAGTACAATGTCCCATAGGGGGCACCATGCTTTAAGAAAGAAGTGAACAAATTGGGAAAAAAATCCAGAGAAGAGCAACAAAAATAAGGCTTTGTCTATGCCGCCAAGTTTTGTTACCAAAAACTGCTTTTTGGCAACAAAACAATGAGAGCGTACACACCTCAATGTGACTTTTACTGGGAAAATCACATTGTTTCAGCAACAAAAAACTTCTACCTCATGAGAGACTTCTCTCTTTTCTCCTCCCTTTATTGTCCACAAAGAGCCAGTATAGACACTGCTGTTTGTTTTGTCAACAGAACTGGCTTCCACCAGTATCCCACAATGCCTGCCCTGATGGCTGTGCTCAGCGTGTTGATCTCTGCTGCTCTGCAGGCATGCACCCCTCCCCCTTTCAAAGCTCTGGAAAGTATCTGATAGCTGAGCGAGCTGCACCTTTGGGGGAACAAGTTGCCAACATTGGAATAGTCCTGTTCTGCCCTGCTAGGAACACAGTGGCAGGCAGACTGATGTGTGGCTTATTAATTCATCCCAGAGTTACTCATGATGCCTCTTCCAGCAGTTGAGGAGGCTGTGGGAGCACTCAGAGGGAATGCCAGGACGTGCAGGGTGATCAGCTCTGCTTTCCCACCACACAGTAATGTGGCATACATACCCACAGTGCATTGTTCACCGTCGACGATGGTGCCCTTAGTATGGCACGAGCACCAAATCAACATGAAAACTTAAAAAGGAGACCAGAACATAACCACGGGATCAGGACAAAAGTCCATCTAGCCCAGTGTCTTGTCTTCTGACAGTGGCAGGTGCCCCAGAAGAAACAAGCAGAACAGATAATTATCCAGTGATCTCTCCCCTGCCACCCATTCCCAGCTTCTGGCCAACAGGGGCTGGGGACCCCATCCAACAAAAAAAAACCCAGACCAACAAGTGGGGCATGGCATTTATTTAGTCCTTTCGGCATACATCAGTTGGTGACTTGCCGTTCCTCCTGCTGGAATTTTAGCTTTTCCAAGTGGAGTTTCTCCACTTCCATTATGGTTTTGATTTCAATCAAGTTTATTCCACATGACAGGGACTCTGTCAGCTTACGCACGTCCTCGCAGACAGAAGCAGACAGGAGGGGACTTCTCTAAGAAACACACAACAGAAGGCGCATGACTGAGTCAGAGAGAATCCAGACTCATCTGTATTTATTTTGTGACCCAAGAGCCCTCCCCACCCCAAAAGCCCCTTCCAGGGTGTTAACTCATGACTTCTAACTCTACAGGTATGTCTAAACTACATGGCTCCATCGACAGAGCCATGTAGATTTGTTTGTTCGGCAAAGGGAAATGAAGCCGCAATTTAAATAATCGCGGCTTCATTTAAATTTAAATGATCAGCTGTTTGTCGGCTCAGCGCGCTAGTCTGGACGCTCCCCTGCCAACCCGAAAGCCCTTTATCAACTTCCCCGGTAAACCTCATCCTATGAGGCATAACGGGGAGGTCGATAAAGGGCTTTCATGTTCCCTTATGGATGTCAGCTTGTACTTGACTACACGATTACCTGGTAAGTCTGGGTTTATCAGTTAATCCTGTACATGCACTCCCTCCCCTTGCTACCTCGATATCAGAGGCAGCAAGTGGGGGTGAAGTGGGAGCTGGTGCCCGTGGGGAGCCGGCCTTTAAGCCAGCTCCCCATGAACACCAGATCTTGCCGAGCCACCTGCCCCCCACTATACCCCATACACTGCTGCCTCAGAGATGCAGCAGCGCAGAGGATGAGGGGGGCAGGAGGGAGCCGGTATACGCAGAACACTACCTTTTAAGACGGCTCCCTGTGCATGCTGGCTCCACAGAGCAGCCTGCTCCCACCTTGCTGCCTCCCACACAGGCGGGGTTAGAGGGCACGCAGGAGCCGGTCTCAGGATAATCATGTAACAGCTAATATCTGATGTGGTTACACGATTATTCAATTACTCGATATCTAATATCCCTAGTTTCCATTGGTATAGCTACATTGATATAGACACTTTGGTGGATTGACATATAATTTGGTTGACGTAAGATTGATCCAGGGCCTTAGTTCATGGCAATAGTGTAGACTTTTCAACCCAAAGTTAAAAACATTTGTTTTCCCCACTTAGAATGAGGAAGGTGCGGCAGCAACAGATTTGCTGCTTAGCTCTCATGTGCTTACTAAGTGATTGATAAATCCAGCAGCAGCACAGACATTGTTGCCTCTTACCACAGCTGCAGAAATACTCTGTATTATTTCCTCCATTACTAATGCTTCACTTTCTTCATCTTCTGTGCCTGGTTCGGAAGTTCTGGAAGTCACAGCTGGAAGAACCACGTGCAGGGTGGGCAGGAAATTAAACAATGTTTACACACATGAATGAAGTCTCGCTACACCGCCGTGGCAAGTATTAATCGGACCCTTTCACAGAATGGGGGAACTGATGCACACAGTGACTGGCCCAAGGGTACCCAGTGAGTCTACAGCAGAACTAATAGAAGATTTGGAGTCCTGTGTTTTAAGAACTACCCTTGATCTTCCACAAAACTACTCTTCCTCCCATCCAACCTAAAGTCCACAGATACAAAGCAGGACCATGTGAACCCCATGGTAGAGGCACAACCCAGAGGCTGTGGTGGACTGGGTGTTCGGATCATGCCTCATGGGCAGTTTTGGTCACCATCTCTTAAGAGACACAGCAGAAAGGAGACTGTGGAAGGGCTATACAATTGGGCAATGGTCTACAGCCAAGGTTTTACAAAGTGACTTTCTCAACACCCAACTTGTGCAGCTTTAAAAGGAGCCTCGTTTGGTTTGGCTTTTATTAAGAGGGAAAGTGTGCAATATTTTTGGAAAATTAGACTCCTCCAAGACATCTCCAGTTGGATCTGTAGAAACACTAGCCACTTTATAAAAACTTGCCTATGGATTCTGCTTGGGAAACAAGTGTCATGGGGTCAGGCATAGCCCTTCAAAAGGCTAAACATATCTGGACGTCACTCTCAAAAAACAAACAGGGAGAGCTAGCCTGTTACCTTTGCAGATGGGTGCAGGTGCATGCCACTCCCCGGAAGACGCACAAGAAAGAGTTTTTTCTCCAAAGAGATGGTAACCATTGGAACATGTGTATGTGACTTGTTTTCCCTCATCAGCACCCCAAAAAACTGCAATGCTGTTGTCAACCTTAGGAATATCGCTGCAACTTTCTGCTACAAAAAAACAAAAACAAAATTAAAAACAAGGAAGTTCTTATTCCCCTGTGGCGAGACAGAAGCAATCAATGGCAAAACAAAGAAAACAAAACAAAAAAAAACCTGCTAGAAGGAACTTTACTGTGCAATATTAGCATAGGGTTTGCCTTGCAGATCTTTGTTGTAGACAAGTAATTCTGCAGTCTGATCAGGTTTACTTTGCAAGTGGGAATAACTCTGGGCTTTGCAGAAGCAGCCACATCAAAAGACAGGCTGCTATGGACTTACTGCTAAGGTTAGAATGACATCATACGTATGCCACACTAGCCCCTGCACTGCTTTATGTAACCAAGTTACACTGCAGAATGACTGGAGAGATCTCTTGCCTGCTCAACTTGCATGCTGGAGCAGATGGAGCACAGATATCTGAGTGCATGGGCAACTGGCCACGTCAGTGTGCTTGTGAATAGCAAAATGATGAGCTTAGCTCTGGTTATACAGAGCCTCTCTGGCCCGGCAATATCCGTGGTCTGGCATGATTTTAGTGAGCTGGATGTCCCCGTATCATGGGTGTGGCCAAGTTTCCTGCAGTCCCATAAAGTTTGTTTGCACTGCCAGCTTTGGCTCTCAATATTCTGTGCTGTTATTCGGCTCTAATTTACCCCTACACGTCTCTAAGCCCAGTTAGCAGTAGGAGTGTTGGCAATGCTGCCAGACAATAGTCACCTCCGGTGGCCCGGCAAATTCTCTGGTTCAGCACCGGTCAGGTCCGAGGGTGCCGGACTAGAGAGGCTCAACCTACAGTGAGCTGCCTTTTTTTAAACCTACCGCAATGGGAGCGGGTTTTTGTAGTCAGTGAAGGATTCTTGCAAGGTGGTGGGCTGGGGAAGGAACTCCTCTCTTCCGAAGTGCAGAAAAGGCAGTAGCACCGCAGGCCTTCCAGACCTGCACTCCTGAGAGGCAGCACCCTGCTCTATAGAGCTCTGTGTGGATATAAACACGGGGATCTGCATCTGATCCGCATCCGCCAGGCTCAACTCATCATGTGATCCGCAATCCGCACTCCGGATTTTACTTGTCTCCGCACAGCAAACCATTGGGACGGGAGAGGGGAGGGAGAGCTCAGATGTGCGAGGAGGGGGTAGGATCATGCAGGGAAGAGGCAGGGAGCACAAAAGCAGGGATTGGGAGTAAGGGGCAGCAGGAACCGGATCTCTGCAGGTCAGTGCTCATCAGGCGGGTGGGAGGAGGTGGTCAGACAGAGCCAGCACTTAGCCCCCCCTGCAGGGAGATTTATGACGGAGTTTGTGGTGTCCTTTTCCCGCAGATAGTGCAGGATCCCACCCGCAGGGCTCTACTAATCTAGAAAGACTTATTCCTAATGACAAGATAGGATCTCCCTCGCCTCTTTGCTTAGCTACTTCCCGTACCGAAGCCAACCCAAACTAATCATGGTGGTTACTACAGTATGAACACCTGTCCATCGAGGACTGGCCAGAGACAACCAGATCATTTGACTCGGACCATCTAGCAGATGATAACTGCTCTGGGACCAGAACTGGATTTCATCCAGCCACCTCGACAGAGAAAAGCTCGCTATCCCATTATAAATTCCCATATAAGCCATATTTTTTTAAAACCTCAAAATAAGGTCTAGGTCCTGTCTGATTTGGAGATTGGGAAGGTGCAGAGTGAGGTTCTTGGTTTCTCTCACCCCTTCATTCATCATATCCACGTTGCTGGAATATTTAGCAAACAAGGCAAGTTCCCCAATTTATAATGGAGTTGGAAATGCCAAAAAAACTTTTGCAAGTATGAGCTTCCTGAAGGCTTCTTTACAGTTAGTACAAGCTTCTTTGTGACAGTTTCCACCTGCATTTCTGGTATTACTCACTCAGCTAGTAGATTTACTGGACTTACCGAACAGCATTGGAAGCCAGGTGGCCAGAATGAAAAACATTCGCCATTTCTTCATCTTTTAATTCCCTTCTTGTCCCAAAGGCTGGATTCTCAGTGTCTCACACAGCACAGGAAAAAGATCTTGTAAAATCTAGAAACAGGAGACAAAACCAGGAGCAACATTCCAGTGAAAGGAGCAGAGTTAAATGGAATCTTATTGGCAATGGGGTTTAAAACACAAGTTAACATATCCTTCTCCCATATTCCCCCACTAACCACTGAGAAAATGCCCTTACAAATGACAGCTCCTGAGCAAGGAGATATTTAGGCATAGAAACAAAGCAAACTAGGAGCTGAAGTGTCCAGGAGTAACGGCTTAAAGAAATCAGAGGAAATTTAGTTTTAAGTGGAACTGATTTATTTTTTACCTGAACCCAGTTTTTTTAAAAAACAGAGTTAGCTTTAGTTTTGACTTTGTAGAATGCCTTTTTGCACATTGGCTTATTTTGAGTTAGCAAATTGAGGCAAGCTGTAACTCAGACTTTAGTTTGCAGAACAGAGGCATTGACCTCAGTCAATATTTAATCACTAGTCCCTTACAGAAATCAGGTTTTTGTCAAGCACAAACCAAAGGTGTTCCCTCCAACTATACACTGAAAACAAAATGTTGGGAACTAATTTGGCTATAACCATTCTTGGATCTTGGAGTCATTGTGAATAGTTCTCTGAAAATACCCACTCAGTGCGCAGTAGCAGTCACAAAAGCAAACAGAATGTTAGGAATCATTTAAAAAAGGGATAGAGATTAAGACAGAGAATAAATCCATGGTACGCCCACATCTTGAATATTGCGTAAAGATGTGGTTGCCTCATCTAAAAAAAAGATATATTGGCATTGGAAATGGTTCAGGGGTAACAAAAATGATGAGGGGTTTAGAATGGGTGCTATATGAAGTGAGATTAAAAAGACTGGGACTTTTCAGCTTAGAAAAGAGGAGATTGGGGGGATATGATTGAGGTCTGTAAAATCATGACAGGTATGGAGAAAGTGAATAAGGAAAATTATTAACTTGTTTCCATAACATAAGAATTAGGGGTCACCAAATGGAATTAATAGGTAGCAAGTTTAAAACAAACAAAAGAAAGTTATTTTCCATGCAGCGTGCAGTCAACCTGTGAAACTCCTTGCCAGAGGATGTTGTGAATACCAGGACTTTAACAGGATTCAAAAAAGAACAAGATAAATTCATGGAAGTTAGGTCCATCAATGGTTATTAGGCAGGATGAGTAGGAATGGTGTCCCTAGCCTTTGTTTGACAGAGGGTGGAAATGGATGACAGGAGAAGGATCACTTGATAATTACCTGTTCTGTTCACTCCCTCTGGGGCATCTGACATTGGCCACTGTTGGAAGAAGGATACTGGGCTAGATCTGACCCGGTATGGCTGTTCTTATGTTCATTTTCACACAACACAAAAATAGAAGCAGCTGGAAAATTATGTTGTGCGGCATATCACCTCTCGGGAGTCTGTAGTGCTTAGAAGAAAGGACTAAGCCAGTTTCTCCCATTGCCCTTTGGCAGTGGAGACGCCGCAAAAATTAAACCTAAGGTACGTTGACTCCAGCTATGCTATTCATGTAGCTGGAGTTGCTTTTCTTAGGTTGACTTCCTCCCTTGGTGTAAGGCCTGGCCTTAACAGACTAAGGGAAGGAGCAATGCTCTGTGAGGTTACGATGCCAAGTCACTCCTACCAAACAAGTTTGCCTGTCTAATGTCACTTAGCTTCCATAACCCTTCCAAATCAAACACAGAATGGCATTCACAAACATGCCTACGCGGGGCTTCCCAGTCTGCCCCTCTGCTCGAACAGCTCACTGGAAAGTTTATTTATTTTTAGTTAATTTGTAAATGTAAAACACATCTTGGTATAAACACTCAAGGCCAGATTTTACATTTGAAAGAAACAAATATTTTTCAACACCATTATTACAAAAGCCTCCACTGACCTTCCCCTCAAGCCAGCTATTTACTTGTTCATCCAGCCCCCTCACTCAAATGCTGGGAGAAAATCTGAGCTTTGGCTTGTGTCTAGGAAATAAATAGGCTTGCTTTGTCAAACTAACATGGAAAGTGAATTTCTGAGTCAAAGAACCCTCCATTAAGACTCCTGGATCCCTGTGAGCTGTGCACTTGTGCAGCCCCTCAGGGGATATTCAAATGCTACTCAGCTGAATAGCAGAGCACTGCCAGTTAGGTTTTTTGTTTATACTGGTGGTGCACATTCACACATGCTTTGGTGCATTGAAAAAAATATTCCACACACAGATGGAAAAAAATCCACAAATGGCTGGAAAAGATTAGAAACAACATTAGCTGTAGATGTTGACGCTCATGATGTTATCACGAGTCTTGTAATGCCAGTAGCTCTTCTTAACAACCCCTGACTGGGAATCATAAGAACATAAGAACGGCCGTACTGGGTCAGACCAAAGGTCCTTCTAGCCCAGTATCCTGTCTGCCCACAGTGGCCAGCACCAGGTGCCCCAGAGAGGGTGGACCGAAGACAATGATCAAGCGATTTGTCTCCTGCCATCTCTCTCCAGCCTCTGACAAACAGAGGCCAAGGACACCATTTTATCCACTGGCTAATAGCCTTTTATGGACCTAACCTCCATGAAATTATCTAGCTTCTCTTTAAACTCTATTATAGTCCTAGCTTTCACAGCCTCCTCTGGCAAGGAGTTCCACAGGTTGACTACACGCTGTGTGAAGAAGAACTTTCTTTTATTAGTTTTAAACCTGCTACCCATTAATTTCATTTGGTGTCCTCTAGTTCGTCTATTTAGGGAACTAATAAATAACTTTTCTTTATTGGCCCTCTCCACACCACTCATGATTTTATAGACCTCTATCATATCCCCCCTCAGTCTCCTCTTTTCTAAACTGAAAAGTCCCAGTCGCTTTAACCTCTCCTCATAGTGACTGTGGGAGACTAGACTTTCCTTAAACTTTTTTATTATTATCATCATCCTTGCGGTTGTAGAGAAAAGCTTGAAAATGTGAACCCCCAACTGCATGAACACCAGAGTGCAAGAGAAAAAGAATCCACTGTTAAATATTGTTTGAAATAGCATGATTTTAAACTACTTATCGTTTTAAGAGGAATTATTGCAGTGAGGGTACAAGATGTGGCTGCATTAACTAATTGATGTCATTCTCAAACTTGACCAATAATGCATCCACTTACCATAGACCGGCCTTATGTCCTTTATGTATTTCAACTATTACTTTCTTAATGGTTTCCAGACTCTCTATATTTGCAGACAGTATTGTGGTGTTTTGAAACCAAAAGACAAAATAAATCTCAAACTGTTAATGGAAGCTTTGCTCATGATAGCAAATACTGGAGGGAAAAATCAGGGGAAACAAGATTTGTTTGAAGAGACCCTTTATTATAAACAACCATTCATGGATGTCTGCGTGGTAGTTGTGATCAACACACAGAAAATATATCAAGGAAGGTTTGCAAACATGGGACTCCTCAATCTGAACATAAGTGAAATATGAATCAAGTACCAACATCCCAAGTATTCTTGTAACAAACGTCTCATAAAACCTGGAACAAGGGCATAAGTGCAACTTACGTGGTATGTTCCTGATCCTGCACCCCTGATACAGACCTAATTTGGACTGCACAAGGACAGCAGGATTGGGCCTCACAGCGTGCTATCAAAGCCAAATAACTATGTCTATGCCTTTATTCAGGATAGGAACCTCTAATGTACAGCTTGGGGCAAACCCCCCTCACATTTACATATTTATTGCCAGTATCCAAAATCACATTAAGCACTCACAAATTTAAGTTACTCAGCCTGATTTAATTTTTTATTTTCATAAGCCTTTTGCAACGTTCTAATTATTCTGATATCTCAACGCTGAGACTGAAAACCTTTCATGCAAGTGAAAACAATCACCAAAAGAAAGACCTGACCCCCCCCCCCCGCACACAAAGCAACTCCCCAAATATAAAATAAGACAGCAATTGCATCTTAATGCAAAGTCCAAAGGGATAGACGGTGCTCATTTAATACTGCAGGATGTAATGCCTTGTGTATTAAAAGCCATTGGAGATAAAAACTAGTGAAAAGTAGATGGGGAAAAAATATCCAACCTCTGGAAAATACCAAGGAAGTTGATGAACCACTTAGTCCCTTGCTAAGATGACTCATGACAGAATACCAAACTAGTGGAAACATAGCTTGCACTATTTAGCAGGCAAGTGGCATGAAAACAGTAACTGCTTCGCTGTTTGCAACAGTTTTCTGACAGGCTTACATGGCAAAAAATGTAACTTTCTCCACTAATTTGTTCCAATCAGCACACAGAAAATACATCAATACATGAATCCAGTTCTGGGATCGCCACTACAGAAAGGATGTAGCTGAACTGGAGAGAGCCCAGCGAAGGGCAGCACAAATGATTGGGGGACTGGAGCACATGATTTATGAGAAGAGGCTGAGGGAGTTGGGCTTATTTAGTCTGCAGAAAAGAAGAGTGAGGGGGGATTTGATAGCAGCCTTCAACTACCTGAAGGGGGGTTCCAAAGCAGACAGAGAGAGGCTGTTCTCAATGGTGATGGATGACAGACCGAGGAGCAATAGTCTCAAGTTACAGTGGGGGAGGTCTAGGTTGGATATTAGGAAAAACTATTTCCCTAGGAGGGTGGGGAAGCTCTGGGATGAGTTCTCTAGAGAGGTGGTGAATCTCCACCCCTAGAAGTTTTTAAGTCCCAGTTTAACAAAGCCCTGACTGGGATGGTTTAGTTGGGATTGGCTCTGCTTTTAGTAGGGGGTTGGAATCAGTGACCTCCTGAGGTCTCTTCCAACCCTAGGATTCTATGGTTCTGTGAACATACCAATGCTAGATTCAGCTGTTACACTGGTGTGAAGCGGCTTAACAGAGTCTACTGACAATGGAGTTACCTCAGATTGTCTTTGGTGTAACAAAGGCCAGAATAGTTGTGCTTAATCTTTAAATAGGGCTAAAATTGCACAACCCACCCTCACGTAGGTAGCACTTCGTTAGAATGTGCAACAGAAAACGTCAACAATCCTATTACTGAGTTCCCCTCCCAATTAACAACAAAACTCTGAACTTGGCCTGCATGATTCTGGCATCAGCCAAATGCGTGCGGCAGTAATATCTGGAGGTAAAAATGCCTTTTAAGTTCAGCTGTGCCAAGAAGCATTCCTAAATGTAAGAGCACATTTTATCTAGGGATGCAACCGTTTAACCGGTTACCTCAGCCTGGTCTGGCCTACAACATGGTGGGCCCCGATAGGCCACTCCAGCCCAGCAGGGCCAAGCATGGGATGGGTGGGAGGACTGTTCCAACCTATCAGGGCTCCCTGCCCACAGGATCCCAGTTAACTGGTTAAAGGTTATGTTTAACTGGTGAACAAGGGTTTTACATCCCTGATTTTATCACCCATTCTACTATTCACCTACAACTAGGTGGATAGCATGGGAATTTCATGGTAGAAGAAAGCTCAACATAACGTTGCCAGTGCTAATAGAGTTCTAAAATTGTGCATCTCTGTTGTAAGCTCAATTTAAAGTCAAACATTGATATGCCTTGATTGACAAAGATATCAGACTTAAATAAAACACAAGGGGCTACAATCTGTCACTCTTAGTTCTGCTTGGTAGCAACTTTTTACTGGACAAAGAGTATGTCTACACTTACACCCTCTTTCGAGAGAGGGATGCAAATGCAGACAAGCAAAATTGCAAATGAAGCACGGATTTGAATTTCCTGTGCTTCATTTGCATAATCACGAACTGCCGCTATTTCAGAATACTCTATTTTGAAATAACAAAGGCTGTGTAGACGCGGTTACCTTTCTTCCAAAACCTTTCTTCCAAAATAACCCTTATTCCTCATACAACGAGGTTTACCGGTTATTTCGAAAGAAGAGTTTTCTCCCGAAATAACTGCGTCTCCACATTTGTTATTTCGAAATAGGGTATTCTGAAATAGCAGAGGTGCGCAATTATGCAAATGAAGCACAGGAAATTCAAATCCGTGCTTCATTTGAAATTTCGCTTGTCTGCATTTGCATCCCTCTCTCGAAAGAGGATGCAAGTGTAGACATACCCGAACAGGGGGTCTTCCTGACGCAGAAGGGTACCAGACCCAGCTTCATAAAACATGTTTCTATTGTAGAGCACATCATTAGTACTGACTAAAAAGTTACAACGTCAACATATTAGCAGCTATTTTCATACGTTCTAGCAGGTAAAAGATACCAGTTACCTACTGATCCAAAAGCTCACCCATAACAGAAAAATAATTAACTTCATAATACTGTATTGTGCAAAGTGATGGTAACATATTTTGCATAATCAAATTACAGGGCATTGGTAGTTCCCTTTATGGAGTTATTTTCATCTTATGAAAGCAAGTCAGCAAAAGGTGTATCTGGATGAATGCTCACACATTTAGACAGTAAGTGACCATGGATGCAAATATGCGACAGCCCACACAGGTCTCTTCCTCCAGCATGCTTTCTCTTCTTCATTTTTGTGGCTTGTCTCTAATTCACTAGAGAAGTTTCATAAATAAAAATGGGGGAGCTAGCTTTCACGGTAGTTGGGGGCAAAACTGCACTTCAGTGCGGATCAGAGTCCTTTGAAGCAAAAAGGGATTGGTTACAGGCAATACTCACCTCTCTGCAGATTAGCTGCCCAAAGCCTATGAAGCACCAAAGTTCCCCTTAAGCTCTCCAGAGCAAACAGGCTTTGTGCTGGCTCTCTGCACAGAGGAGAGTTACAGACCTACACAGCTCCTCTGGCTGAATTAAAAGAATAGAAAAGCTGGTGATTAGAACTGTTGTTTTTTCGGGGGGGGGGGGGGGGTTAGGGTTGTCTGAACAAGGCACCATTTCAGGAGAGCAGAGGGGCAGCAGTTGTGCATTTGCTTTTCATCCTGTTCCCCTGATAAGGGAGCGGGGGGAAAGTACTTGGATTCTGTGCAAGCATCTCACTCCTGGCTGGTGAAGGGAGAGGATAGAGGAGTAATTCACAGAATCCAAGTACTTTCCTCTTGCTTCCTTGTCATTTGCATCGGAGGCAAAACCAATGCTCTTCTGCAGCAGAAATTCAGGCTAACCTTTTCAGCATCGACAATCCTTACTGAATCACATAAAAAGTAACCTCACTTTCAGAAATACTGGGCTTCTATAAATCCAGCCAACACACCGACTCCAGGAAATTGGTGATGCATTTTAATTCCAGGATGAGATTTGTCCTTCCAAGTGTCCATTCAGTTTTCAGTCAAGTTCATGATGAAACCAAGACCCCCATGTCGATAACCCAGGCATCCTCTAGAAATGAGAAATCAAAAAAGATACAAATTATTACTGTGCAAAGATGACTGGAGATAAGCCACTAAAATCACATTGGACAATGGGACTGAAACAATACGTTAATAGTATAAAATACAGAGCCATGACATCACAGCAGATTTTAAGACCATTCCTATTGGTTTCAGAGGGGAGTTTTGCTGACACCATGTAACCCATAACATCAACAAGAGGGAATCCATTTTCTCTTCTAGGAACAAAATCTTTCACACCACAATCTTGTCCTCGTTAATTTCTCCTTCAGAGTCATTTCCGTTTCAAACAATAACATCTCTGCATGTTTCCCATAATGTTATTCCTCCAAACTCACTGCATGTAATTCCCATCTAAGCTACAACATCAGACATACAGAGATGGCATCTTCAAATGTTACAATTAAAGGGGCTCTGTTTTCCTTGAGAAATGATGAGAGTGAACTTTGGGCATATACAGTACAGCTCAAGTCTCCACTCACTTAAGCATCATTCTTTATCATTGTGCATAGTGGATATATATCAGAAGGTTGGCATTTCATACATGGAGTATAAAAGAAGTTTATTGGAACATGCAATGAGAAAAAAAATACTGAAACAGTCCAATGGTTCAAAGTTACTTAATTTTATTTATCTGATCCACAAGAAAGTTTACACTTCCAACACAAATGTTCAGAAACATCATTACAATATCTATTTTGCAAGCTCATATTTAAAAAAGAAAAATTAACCACATGAAATGCTCTGCTGATTTTACAAGTATGCTCCTTCTGTACAGGAAATGTGCGAATGATGTTCTGACGCATTTCATACAGAGAATGCATTCATGTGAGCAAAACTAGCTGTCACTTTACAGAGATACAGTTATATAAACTGAAATTCATGATGGCCAAGATTTTTAAAAGCGACTCATGTATTTAGGCACCCAACATGTGTCACCTAAAAGGGGCCTGAATTACCAAAATTGTTGAGCACCCGCCCTTCAGAAATAAAGGGCACTTCTGAAGATTGCGGTCTACTCTTGTAAAATCAGTCTGTGCCATTTTTCTTACAGTATCATCATCTGTGCTTTGCAGTCAAGAGAAGCAAACTAAGTCATTGATTCAATGATGAAAAATCGAAACATTCAGAAAAAAAAAATCAATGGACACAACATATTTTCCACATGTGACAGAAAAAAAATTACATCTGATTAAAAAAAAAACCTCCCCCACCCAAAAGAACCCTAAACAGAAAAAAAAACCAAGCAATTTTTTTTTTAAACACATCCATGCCAATATAAGACGCTAGGAGTCTATAAAGAATGTGTCTATAGCAACACATTCACAATGGGGATTAGTGCAAAACAAAGCCACTAGAAAAAAAAAAGAGACTGAATTCCATGAAGTGCTGGACTAAATGCCACCCCCTCTCCATCATCTTATTCATACAGAGACTCAAGCTTAAAGTGCAATTATGGTTAGAAAATAATGTTGCTAAGATGACATTATGTGGGGGGAAGATGCAGATTTATTTCCTCGGGGGGGGGGGGGAGGAGGAGAAGGACAATTCATTTCTGTGCAAAGTCAAGGCATAAGTGGCAGGCAGGCTTTGTTCCTCAGTCCAGGAGTGAATTTCACCCTTCTTGTTTAGAAATCTTATTTGCCCAATTTACAAGCGAAAAAGATGATATTACAGAATTGCCAGTGACACAAGCTCCCATTTGGGAGTCCTAGCTGGGACCCTCCTGTCTCTTATCTCATCTCCAGCAATACGGCCTCTGCAATTGGACCTTAGTCCGACCATTCTACTGGGACTTGCTCCTTTGGACGGGTCATAGAAAAACTCTCACCAACTTTAGCGGGAACTGGACCAGCCCCTCAGCGAGGGGTAGGGGAGCAGAATAAAATCTACTTCGCTCTCCCATGCAGATGTGTTGGTGTCAGTTAAGTCAACAGATGGGAGGGACTTAGATACACATCGGGAGCTAACTAAGGCCAGATCTACACTGGTGGAGAAAATTGATGCAAGATACACAACTCCAGCTATGTAAATTGCATGGATTGAGTCAACAACCTTGCACCAATTTTTGGGGTGGCCCGACAGTGAGAGGTTAAACAGGAGAAATACTCTCATCGGCTTCCTTTATTTCTCATGACAGTGAGGAGTACTGTGCCGACAGGGGCAACCTCAGTGTTTGATTTACTGGGTCTTACTAGACCTACTAAATTGAATCCCAGAAGATCGATCATCAGAGTGTCGATCCTCCGGCAAGTGGAGAGCTGGCCTAAGAAGGTGCTATTTCTGCACAATAACTTTTCTGACAATACCCAAAATATTAACTCAGTATATAACAACAACCATTGACATTTTGTGCGTCATTGCAGCTTTGGTTAAACAGTCACTACAGTACTTCATCATTTAAATACATCTTTTCTGGTATCTGTTATTTAAAATCTTTGTTAAGTTAGAGAAAGTAAAAGACAAAAGAAGGCACGTTCCCTGAAATCCATAACATAGTCATTTATCCTAAGGAATGCAGGCCTATAAAATGCTGGTTACAAACAGGGAGGTTATGCAATCACAGTAAAAGTGCTAAAGAGAATCAATTGAATTACAAAGTGCAATTCAAACTCCTATTGCTAGAGGATGAGTAACAAACAGCTCCTGGACAGATCACTATGTAGTAACTATAAGGGCTGATCATGCCAGTAAAGGCATGTAGACATTCAAATGAAGTTGTTCAATTCTGGACGGAAATTTTGCTCATCTTCATTCAATACCCTGTACAACACCCCCTGCTTGAAACAGGTGTTGAAGTGTGATCTGAAAGCAGCAAGACCTAAATCTGACAAAGCAGTCCATTTTGTTTGGTACTGTCTCTGAGAATGGCATATGAATGGAGTCCCTTTTGTGAAACACTATTTTTCCACTCTTACAATTTATGTTCAATGTCCAGAAAATAATCGAACCAGCAACCATTTTCCTTTCCATCCACAGAACACAGTTCTACAAAACGAGAACACACAATTGGCCACACAACTCCCACATACAAACCGTCAGTTAAGGCAGCTTAGCAAATGACAATTTAAAAAGCAATTTTAGCACAGCTCTACAATAAACTGTCAAATAGGACAAAACATCTAACCTTTGTTTCACGGGGAGTGGGGGAGAAGGGGAATGTATTTCTTCCTCCTATTTTTTTCCTGCCAATGAAACGGAAAGAAAAGTGCATTGCCTATAAAATGGAGAAGGCCACAGGATAAATATTCTTCAGAGCAGCATGTTATCAGTAACAAGGATTTGTCTGCAACTCTCATGAATTGCAAACATGAATTTCTATATAGCTAAATTTTGTCTTGGCTGTCCCCTGGTGTGCTGGAGAGCATTAGGCTCATAGTATGATTGGAATACTCAAGAGGAAGAGCCTGGAAGAGTGGAGACAATTCCTGGGCACTTCTCTGCCTGGGGTAGTTCCTGGTCCCTGGATCCATGAAATAAAATAAAACAAAAACTAAAAAAAACGTGCTTTTAAAAAGTTAAAAAGAGAATAACTGACCCTCATTATGATCTTGAAAGTTTGACATGCCCTCCCCCCTCCAAGTTTGAGAGGATCTCCATTAAAAAGTATTGGAAATCAGTTTTTTAAAAGCTGTTTCAAGATCAGTTCTCTAATTTAAAATCAATAGTTAAAACGGTCTCCCTGAAAGCCCCTGACAATGGTGTTTATCCAGCACCTTCCACTGGATAATTTCAAAGAGCCTTATACGCGGGGTGGGACGTTTCCAGAGAGGAAACCAACATAGAGGGAGATCACATGACTTGCTAAAACCAAAAATGTTAGTCAATGTGGACACCTCGGAATGGAATCCATAACTTCTGACTCCCAGACCCCAATTCTAAAACATTCCTCTGGCTGCCAAGATAGTTACCCAGGAGACATTGCTTTAGAACAAGCCGTCAAAAAGTTAACATTTTTCAGCTTCTTTTGCAAATACTCCCTTAAGGCAAATTTGCTTTGTCAGCATAGCCACAGAAACACTGTTGCATATCAGAAGTGCATTCCGGGCACAGTAAAAAAAAAAACTGGACATAAATCACATTGCATTCCATTTCCATATGGCAGTAGGCAGCCACAGCGTGTAAAGCACTCTAGGCAAAAACTATTCAATAACTGGCAAATGAGGACTACCACAGGCATTTAAATGGAGGTGCCACAAATGTAAAGAGGGAAAAGAGTCCACTTCACAGAGGAGAAAGTAAAAATGCTGAGGGGACATTAAACACACACAAAACCTGAAGAGACGTCTACTACCAAGAACCACAATGACATTAAATAAAACCAAATCTCACATTATAAACTCAGTTTGACAACTAAGGTAAATAAAATGCAACATCAAAGTTGTGCAAGTCAATTTCACAGGCAAGGTACAAGATGAAACATCAAGTACATCAAGAAATAGGTGCATCGACATTTGCCAGTGAGATTCACACAAGCATTTAAAGCCAAGACAAGAAAGGGCTTCGTGACCAGCAGAGTTGGATCTAAGCAACACGGGCACAAAGGGAAGCAGCATAGGTCATTTTCCAGGCATTCTGTACAGTGGGGTAGTAAAGACTTCACACTCCACTGCCTCATTTGGTAGCTGAGACAGAAACCAAGGACTCATAGGTGATCTTGTTGGCTGGTTCCCTAGAGAGAAGGGATAATAGAATATTTATGTGCTCTCTCACTAGCTGCGAAAAAGAGACATGTTACAGCATCTTTCAGCCCCATTCAATTCATCCCTCCAGTACAACTACAGCCAATGAAGAGTAAAAATTAAACGTAACACTAACATAGCATTCTTCACGGAGCTCTTTGCAAACAAAGCTCACAGTCCTGTGAAGGTACCAAATTTCTCCTGCAAGGTGGGAAATTAATTCAACCTTCCTCTGAAGTCAAGTGATGTCAAGGATGCCCAGCACCATTTGGGACTCGGCAATGATTAAACAAACATCACAAACATCCTGTGAGATGGGCAAGTGTTATCACACGGGGATAGAAAGGGGAAGTCAGAGACTTGACCAAGACCTCAGAGTTGGTTTCCCACCAGGAATTAGAACTCAAGAAGTTCCTGGTTCAGGCTACTCCACTTCTAGCAGAACTCTCCATTCAGGCTATGTCTAGACTGGCCAGTTTTTCCGGAAAATCAGCTGCTTTTCCGGAAAAACTTGCCAGCTGTCTACACTGGCCGCTTGAATTTCCGCAAAAGCACTGACTTCCTACTGTAAGAAATCAGTGCTTTTTGCGGAAATACTATGCTGCTCCCGTTCGGGCAAAAGTCCCATTTTGCGCAAAAGGGCCAGTGTAGAAGCTCAGATTTGTTTTCCGCAAAAAAGCCCCGATCGCGAAAATGGTGATCGGGGCTTTTTTGCGGAAAAGTGCGTCTAAATTGGCCACGGACGTTTTTCTGCAAAAAGTGCTTTTGTGGAAGAGCATCCGTGCCAATCTAGATGCTCTGTTCCGAAAATGCTTTTAACGGAAAACTTTTCTGTTAAAAGCATTTCCAGAAAATCATGCCAGTCTAGACGTAGCCCCAGTGTATTAAAGTCTTCATGTAAACCGTTCTGAAGACTTGCAGACTAGGGCTGCATAATGCCATCCACCTCTGTGTGTAATCTGCCATTTATTCATCATGATAGGTACTTCCACTCAAGTAGGTACTCAACAGCAAACTACAGCTACTTGCATCTTGTGCTGTAGACAACACTTGGGGCCGAATTCTCCCCTGGCTTAATTGCACTGAATGACTTCTAGGGGGTTACACCTAGTATGTATTTGGGACCTGAGGCACTATTCATCTCTCCCAGTAATCTTGCTGATCTGGGGTGAATTCACCCCTCAGCAGATGGTCAACATGAAGCCCATCTACCATTAAATTCCATTTCAACCCTCGCTCTTGCTTCTGCAGATGATCAATTTCACCTATGATGATTTTCCACCAACAATGGATTCTTTGATTTGCTGGACGATTATGGGGAAAATGATTTCCTTCTGCCTCAAGCATTTATTGGTTTTTTTATTCCCCAATTGGTTTCCATGCAATTACAATTAAGAGAATTCCTACTTACTAAACAAACCCAGAGAGAATACAAACAAGCTGTGTTTGGCGATACTCACAAGCAAGCATTTCCCATTTGAAGCTGCAAAGAAAAAAGAAACAGCAAAGGATAGCTCACACTGCATTTTAACCAACACTAAAAAATAATTATATAAAAGCAGAGCAGCAAACAAGGAAAAACAGAAACAACCCTCAGAATCTCCTGCACAGGAGGGACCACTACAAACTTGTATCAGTAACAACTGCCTGATACAAGCCAAGGAAACTGCATCCTAAAGCACAAATGAAGTCCAGCCAATCAATCAGCTTGTTGGCTGAATGCTCATTGATATGGCTCCATCCAATCCAGTGCATTCCTCATGAATAAGCTGCTTCATTAATGCCACTGCTTGGAGAAATGGTTTTAAAATACTAAATTTAAAGGGAAATTTTCAGGTTTTAAAATAAATTACCCGCAGCTCAAATTTTCAAACCTGACTAGGTATTTTGGGCAACTCCATTTCATTAAGTGCCCACTGAAGAGTAGCCTTCTTTAAAGCATCTTAAAACTGGATACCCCACCTCAGTCATGTTTGAAAATGTAGGCCTGTATTTTACTAATACCACTGTAAAATTATTAGAACTGAACTGAGGCCCAAATTGACACATATTATCTCTTTGCTTGTGGAAATCAGCAGCGTGAAAGCAAAGCCACACGGGTGAATCAGAATCTCAGCTTTAAAAATGTTACTTACAATTCAGTATTCATGCAGGATGAAGTGCAAAAAGTAAGCATGCATCTTGGAACAACAAACACAGACTAATCCATTTCAATTTACAATGAAGCAGAACTACTTGTTATTCCTGCCCCAAGATCCTGCATGCAAAGCTGCTGCTAACCAATTTGACTTGAGATTTGGACAAGCAGGGAGTCCCTTAAAATCAACCTGTCTGTCTGGAAAAGGGTATTGTATTTTAAAAGAAAGAAACCAGGAACTCAGTGTTATTCAATAGCATTCACCCTGCAGGGAGCAGGGTGTTTTATGCCTACAGGATTGGAGCTGAACCTCAGTTTGGTGACTCTTTAGAAGTCTGTAAACTGAAGCAATTCTGAAGCAAGGATGATGATAAGGCACCTAAATTTCAAGAAGTTTCAGTTGTGCATCACGCAGGACCATTGGAAAATATCAGCCATTATTTGGTCACTAGTTCTGTGTTTGACTGGGGGAGAGTAGTAAGGTAGAGAAGTTACCACTTGGACACCGACTTGTCGCTTCTGCTGATCAGCCCCATCTCGAGCCTCTGGGAATAGCAGAGACCCCAGCGGTTTGAGAGGCCTGCTCCCAACACTGTAATTTCGTGTGCGTTTTATTGTGTCCGGACTGGCCAGAGGCGTAAAGCTGTTTCTTCTCATCCTTACGGGGGTTGGGCTCTTTGGAAGATTGTTCTGATTGAAAACGGAGGATATTACAAGGAGTGAAAAGCAAAACCGCAATCTAAAAGCAAAGTTCACGTCACGATTGTCCTGATGCCAGAGACACTTTCCACCTAGTACAACCGGAAACCTAATTCTGCTTCTGCTCTGGGGGCAGAGCTCCCATTCGAACCAACTGAGGCCTAATCCCATGTAGGGATGTCAATTAACTGGTGGCCCAGAGCTGTCCCCTGCCCAACCCGGGTGCACCGCACTATGGGGAGAGGGATGGGTGCTCCAGCCTGGCTGGGCCCACTGAGATGCACAAGTTTTCTCCCTCCTCTTCATGACACCCTTTTAGATACCTGAAAACTGCTCTCATGTCCCCCCTCAATCTTCTCTTTTCCAAACTAAACAAACCCAATTCCTTCAGTCTTCCTTATAGGTCATGTTATCTAGTCTAGGAGTCTCTTGTCATCTTATAGCTCAATCTGGCTAGGGAAGTCAATTATTGTCATAAACATGGTATGTCAAAAGCAGTTTTTGTGACGGCTGAAATGGATGGAAAATTCCAAGCAGGCACTCGACCATAATTTTACTCCTAGTTGCAATATTATCTTTAATGCAGGCTCCAATATTGTAACTGGCCAAACCCAAATCAAGGGCAGGGATTTTTCAGTCACGACTTACGTTACTCCGAGAAGGCTTGTCTCGGTGAGTATCCACTGCTTCAATATTCGATGTGATTGTTTCCACTTTACACCCTTCACCATAGAAAAAGAGAAACATCAAAGGAAGAACTCGATTTTTTTTCCACGATTAATTATTCTCAGTTAAATAACTGGCAAGTTATTACAGTTGTTTTCAGAAATAAGAAATAATTTAGTTTCTTCTTTTGTAAAGAACACGTGCCTCTAAATACAATATTCAATATGGATTATATATGAACAGTGCTTTTTTTGTGATGGTACTGCCTGGTATACAGTACTAGCACCTCCAGAAGTAGTACCAGCACCTCCAGTCAGAGCTCAGCAAATTTTTCCCCTGGAGTACTGGCACCTTTTTTTAAAACAAAAAAAGCACTGTATATGAATATGTCATATGCAATGTTTTAATTACTTTCTCCTGTAGTTTTCGCTGCAGAAGTGAAGCTACTACACAACGGCAATCTTTATACAAAGACACATGCTATGTGGATTACACTTAATGACATGGAAACTATTTCAATTCATTCCCAGGTACAAGTCCAAGTGGAGGAACGGGGGGGGGACTAGTTTACAGGTCAATAAATATAATCCCGAGAAATCAATGGGAGTCTTTTTCAGAAGAAAATGACTGTTACTCATTTTATTAAAAAACAACAAGAAACTTGTTGCTACCCAATTTATTAAAATATAACTAATTCACTCTCTTATTTTGCCTCCCCCTCCCATTTTTAAAACAAATATAGTACTTAAATGGTCAGCATGACAATTTTGCATGTCCAATTGTCCAGAAAATTCATAAAGATTCAGTTAAGTGGAAAAAAGGGAAATATTTACCATAAGCAACAGGTGTGAGCTTGAATATGGTGTGAAGGGGGCACTTGAGATATGGCAACTCGTCTGAAACCAGAGAGAGAGAGAGAAGTTAAAAACTGCACGTACTGGGCACAGCTTGGAACTTTGCAGGAATTGTGTGGTTCCTCAGTTTGCCTGGATCTTCCAAGGACTTACACACATGCTTAACTTGAAATACATGAGAAGTCCTATGGAGTTCAAGAGGATGGCTCACATGCTTAAATTTAAAATGGGTAAGTAAGTCTTTGCAGGACCAAGGCCTTTGTTTTCTGAAAAACTGAGGAAGAAGGCTTGATTTCTCTTTATATCTCCTAGAATCTTCTGCTGTACTCCTGAGGGACCCCCCCTAGAATCCGCTTTGTGTACTTCACTTCTGCTTTAATTCATAAGAGCGGACGTACTGTGTCAGACCAAAGGTCCATCTACCCCAGTATTCTGTCTTCTGACAGTGGCCAATGGCAGATGCCCCAAAGGGAGTGAACAGAACAGATAATCATAAAGTGATTCCCTTCCCTGTCATCCATTTCCCTCTGACAAACAGAGACTAGGGACACCATTCCTACCCATCCTGGCTAAAAGCCATTGATGGACCTCTCCTCCATGAATTTATCTAGTTCTTTTTTGAACCTTGTTAAAGTCCTGGTCTTCACATCCTCAGGCAAGGAGTTCCACAGGTTGGCTGTGTGCTGCATGAAGAAAAACTTTCTTTTTCTTTAACCTGCTACCTATTAATTTCATCCAGTGACCCTTAGTTCTTAAGTTATGGGAACAAGTAAATAACCTTTTCCTTACTCATTTTTTCCACACCACTCATGATTTTATAGACCTCTATCATATCCTCCCTTAGTCTCGTCTTTTTCTAAGCTGAAAAGTCCAAGGCTTTTTAATTTCTCTTCATATGGGACCCATTTCAAACCCCTAATTATTTTTGTTGCCTTTTTGGAACCTTTTCCAATGCAATATATCTTTTTTGAGATGAGGCAACCATGCAGTATTCAAGATGTGGGCGTATCATGGATTTATATAGAGGCAATAAGATGTTCTCTGTCTTATTCTCTATCCCCTTTTTAATAATTCCTAACATTCTGTTTGCTTTTTTGACTGCCGCTGCATACCAAGCTATTCACAATGATTCCAAGCTCTCTCTTGAGTAGTTGTAGCTAAATTAGTCCCCATCATTTTGTATGTATAGTTGGGATTATTTTTTCCAATGTGCATTACTTTACATCTATCAACATTAGGGGTACATCTAGACTACAGGCTTTTTTCGACAGAGGCTTTGTTGACAGATTCTGTCAACAAAGCCTCTGTCGACAATAAGTGTTTAGATTACAGCCAGTTCTGTCGAAAAACAAGCCGCTTTTTCAACAGAGTCTCTAGACGCTCTCTTTTGAAAAAGCACAGTGTGAATGCAATACCACCTTTTTTCGACATAACTCTGTTGAAAAAAGGCATTATTCCTCACAGAATGAGGTTTACCACGGTCAACAAAACTGCCACGTTCTGTGGACTTACTGTCGACAGAACTCGGCGGTAGTGTAGACACAGGTACAGTTTTGTTGACAAAAGTCCACTTTTGTCGACAAAACCCTCTAGTCTAAAAACGCCCTAAATGTCATGTGCCATTTTGTTACCCAATCACTTAGCTTTGTGCAACTCTTGTCCTTCCTTGAGCCACCAAATCATGGCTCCAGTCACTCCACCTATGGGCACATCACTGCTGTTATTCAGTCTACAAGAAGGGTTACTGTGGAGAGCAGCCTTCCTGTGTCCAGCACAAGTTCTAATCACACTGCCTTCGCAAGTGTCAGTCTCTGCCAATTCTGAGGATGACACACCAGTTGTAGAACCTGAAATCCTAGCCCCAGTGAAATCAATGGGAGTTTTACCGGTAACTTCAGGGGCTGGGATTCCTCCCAAACCATGGCCACCAACACAGTCCTATCAGCAGGCTTTGTTTCAGCAAGACCAGACTAACACGGCTACATCTCTATTACTACTTCAGTAGGGATTTGGGGGTATTTTTGTTCCTATCCTGCCACTTAGTTGACGTCGCATTCAACAGCAGACACGGACATCCCTGAAAACTGAAGATTAAGGCAAAAATCCCAAGAGACCCACCCACCTAGGGTATGTCTACACTAGGGAGTCTTGCCCCTTTATCAGAGGCAGCAAAGTGGGGAGGGGAAGAGCCGATGCTTGGGGGAGCCAGCTTAAAAGGGGGCAGAAGAGGTGGGGGGTAGCAGGAACCCTGCTGCACAAGCCCTGCATCACACCAGGTCCCCCTGCTGTGCTCCAGCCTTTTTACATTTAAGGCTGGTGCGCAGCGGGGGGGGGGGGCAAGTGTGAGCTGGGACTCAGCTGTCCAGGCTCACGCTGGGTCTCGCCGCCCACTGCGCTTCAGCCTTTTAAATGTATTAAGAGCCTGCCAGCTCTCAATATATTTTAAAAGGCAGAGCTGCAGCGGGGCCAGGAACTAACCTCCGCTTATCGACTAGTCAATGGATTTTCCGTTGACTAGTCGATAAGTTGATTAAACTAAATTTAACATCCCTATTCTACACCGCAATTAAAAACTCACTGCTGGTCTGTGCCAGTGGACTTCGGCTCACGGGACTCAGGCTACGGAGCAGCTTAATTGCTGTGTAGATGTTTGGCCTTGGGTTGCAACATTTAGCCGTGGGTGTCTACTTTCTGTGCAGACCTAGCCCCTTGCAGCCATTTGACTCTAAAGGCATCTGCCCTGAGGATCTTAAAGAGATCATGGAGAATACTTCAGAAGTTTAGGAATTCACCTCTATGTTCTCAGCCATAATTTTCCTTCTCTACACCCAGCTGCTGACCGGACACTGGCTGGGTGATGCTCTAAGTACTTACACTGTCTTTATCACAGGCCATCTGACACCTTCACAATCATTAATGGATTTTATCCTCCTCGCACCCGCCATGTGAACCAGGCTGGAGTTTTGGGAAGCCGTGCACCCTGGGAGGCAGCTTGCTTTTCATCCCGTTCCCTGGACTATCAGGGAGTGAGGGGAAAGTACTTGCATTCCGTGATTGGCTCTTCTGTCTCCTCCCTTCACCAGCCAGGTGTGAGAGACATGCACAGAATGCAAGTACTTTCCCCTCGCTCCCTGACAGTCTGGGGAAACAGGATGAAAAGCAAGCCGTGTCCCGGTATGCATGGCTGCTGCCTCCCCTGCTCTCCCGAAACTCCACCTTTGCAAGTAAAATGTTATCACTCCCTATTTCCAGAAGGGAAAGTGAAGCATGGGGTTGATTAAGTGACTTGCCCAATGTCACAGGAGCATCTGTGGCAGAGAGAGGCACTGAACCCATGTCTCCCAAGTCCCAAAAATGGGGCCTATCCACAGGCTTCACCTTCCCAAACCTACACACCCAAAGTGGCTGCATTTCAATGGCACTGCAACGAGACGGGATTGTGAGGCACCTATAGACACTCTGGGTTAAAAGAGGCTTGGGAAACATTCTACTCCTGAGAAATGTTTTTCAGAAGTTCTATTTTTGCCACCATTAACTAATGCAAACCTGCCCTCCAGAAGCTCCCTGTGATGTAACCAGCAACTCCCACCCTCACAGAGTGAAGTTATGTTTGTACCTGCGCTCTTGTCCAGGAAGTAGGCCAACAGGCACCGCATAACGGCCTGGTGAGCAATGACCAGGACATTACCCTGCCGCTCTAGTTCCATAATCACAGCCTCCAGGCGCTGGACCAAGTCTTGGTACGACTAGAAATCAAGGGAAAGAGGTTGAGGGGGTTTCCACAAATGAGCAGAAATGCCAGAGCCAAGAGCAAGGTTTAAAACTGCTCCACGGTCACCAAAACCCAGGTTAAAAATCTTACAACATGGATGTTACAGAAGAACAGACAGCACTGAGGGGAGGGAGCTAGGTACATTGTTAACACATCGTGTCTGTGGCTCTCTCCTTGCAATGAGCTCTATGCAGAAGGACGCTTATGTTGTCCCAGAGCCCCAACAAAATCGTAAAATAGCCCCAATATGATTAAGTGGTATCATTTGTATGGAACCCTTTGTGGCCCAAGCATGTGCACCCCTCTGTGGGATGGAGTCCAGGCTGCATTCAAAGGCTGCAAGGCCGTGAGGGAAGAAGCAGTGGGAGGCAGGTCCAAAGTTGAGGGGGGCAGGAGCCAGGCAGGGAGGCAGCAGGGGGTCAGGCTCGCCCCTTCACTCACCGCGGGCAGCGAGAAGTGGAGCAACCCGGCCCCCGCCCATTCTGCTCTGGCAGCTCCCCGCCGTGTTGTTTGGGGGCAAGGGCTTGAGGGAAGGGGTGGATTAGGGGCTGGGAGGGGGCACAACAGGGGCAGAAAGATGTGGGGTGGGGCAGAGCAGGGACACAGGGGAGCTAGAGTGGGGGCAGGGCAAAACAGAGGTGGGAGGTAGCCCTGGGCCCGGCATCACTAGGGACAGCGGGCATCTGGGGAATGGGCCTGGCCACCACAGCTGTCACATACGCGGCACGTAGCTGCCTAGGGTGCTGCTAAATTTGGGGCACTATGGTGGCCCAAATTCCGTGGTGCTCTATGCAGCTGCGTATGTGGCATTCCTGTTGTTATTTTCAGCCAGTTCACCTCTCCTCCAGGATAGCGATACAGGTATTTGTCTTGATCCCGCAGCGCAAACTCATCCGGGTACTGAGTTTCAATTTCTTTGTATGTCATCTCTTCGCACACCCCCTGGCAGAAGAGGCATTTGTTACAATGGAATTAAACACGGGGGAGGGAGGTGTAGGAGGAAAAGGACTGAACATAGAAGTTTCTGTGCTTACGTGGTGAGTATCTTACATTTCGTGACAGAAAGGTGGGCCTGCCGACAGGGAGGTCGGAGAGGGTAGAGGAGGCAATTGCTCCCAAACCCGACAATTTAAAAGGGCCTGGGGTTCCCAGCTGCCACCTCTGCTGCAGTAGTGGTGGTCGGATGTCCCAGGCCCTTTAAATTGCCGCCAGAGCCCTGCGTGGCACACTCCAGAGTCCCAGGCAGCACTGAAGGGTTGGTGGGGGGAGGCTCTTCCTGTCCCTTCTGCCTGAGTCCCTGCCCCTCACCCTTGGTCCAGAGGCCCAGCAATTCTGTTGGTTCCCCTGCAGACAAGAGTAATTCTAACATGACCCTTCTACTGCACTTTTCATCTGAGACCCATGGAGCAGGCTTGCCAACCATCACTCCTTAAACCGCTCACCTCATCTTCATTATACAGGCAGGCTAGCTCAAGACACAACCTCTGCACTGTGGGACTGAGCCCCACACGGGAAACAAGTGTCTTAGGTGAGGGGCTTGGGGCCTATCAGCCCAGATGATCAAAATGGTCCCTTAGGGGGTTTGGAATCTATGAATATAACAGAAATGACCTCACTAAGGGAGCAAAAGTTTCCCCCCAGTTAGCTGCAATGTGTTCTCTAGTTTGAATTTTAGACCAAAACCACAGTCATAGAACATAAAGGCTTGGGATTCTTTATTTTTTAAACTCTGCCAATAATGAAAATGCCCCTTTCCACGTTATTATCTTTACAGCTTATTTTCATGAAAAAATTACACGAGTAATTGGTAGTTGATGGTTGCAGGTACCTGCAACCAGAGTGTGCTTGGGTGACCACCCAGGAGACATTCAAATGCCGCCCAACTGATCAGCAGAGCACCCACAGCTGCACGCATGCGCTTCTTAGTGGTGCACATCTGCACATGCCTCAGGGCACATAAAACATTTTCCACACATGGATGCAACTTTCCCTGGGACTTTAAATATTGAGTTTTTCCATGATATCTGCTGTAAAGAGCACTGGAATACTTAGATGGGTAAAAACCCATAGGCATTTTTCAACTCCACACCAAGCAGCCCTAGAGTTCACAGAGGTGAGAGGTTGGGACATGTAACTAATGCTCAGAAAGTGTTTCGACATTTTGGATGGCAGGGGAAAGGCATTATTTCATGTTCATTGTTCTCATTTACAAATCCCGAAAAATTTAGTGTTCAGTTTTGGACCATTTCTCCACCCTACTCACAGCATCAATCTCATTCAGAATCTTCCACTGCTCATATGGAACCCCCAAGGACTCAGCTGTCTGGATGGTTCTCTTCAGCTGGCTTGTCCAAACCTTCAAATCCACAATATCCTGCTCGGCAATGAATTTTTTGAGGGCATGAGCGAACTAGGAGAAATTGAAGCAGGTTGGGAGATGGTAAAGTAATCACTGCATTCCAAAAGGGAGTTATTATTCATTGCGAAAGAACATGATAAAACTCACACCAGAATGGTATTGATAGATGTCATCCAACGACAACTAATGCCGCTCTGGGTAAACATTTAATATGTTCAAACTTGTGAGCTATTTAGATGTCAGATATAGAATCACAGAATACTAGGACTGGAAGGGACCTCAAGAAGTCATCGAGTTTAGTTCCCTGACATCATGGCAGGACCAAGTACTGACTAGACCATCCCTGATAGACATTTATCTAACCTACTCTTAAATATCTCCACAGATGGAGATTCCACAACCTCCCTGGGCAATTTATTCCAGTGTTTGACCACCCTGACAGTTAGGAACTTTTTCCTAATGTCCAACCTAAACCTCCCTTGCTGCAGTTTAAGCCCATTGCTTCTTGTTCTATCCTCAGAGGCCAAGATGAACAAGTTTTCTCCCTCCTCCTCATGACACCCTTTTAGATACCTGAAAACAGTTATGTCCCCCCTCAATCTTCTCTTTTCTAAACTAAACAAACCCAGTTCCTTGAGCCTTCCGTCATGTTCTCTAGACCTTTAATCATTCTTGTTGCTCTATACATTGAATACATATTGGCAATAAGTTATCTTGGCTCTTGCTCAGGCCCCTACTAACATGGCAATTAGGATTACAATTTATCCCCTTTATACATATTCACAACTTTAACTTCCTCTCAGAATTTAAGACAACAGGGATCAATGTACACTTCCAAACACGAGGGGCATGTAGCCCAGGAAGCATCAGTTAAGGTAATGTTGAAGTACACAATTTCCAGGAAAGGAAAGTCCAATGCTTGTTAAGGACTTTCCTGGCTATTGGGAGTCCAACATCATCTGCTTGTGGATGACACTTCCATCTCTCTTGGTCTAGCTAGAGAAAGCCTCCTACCAGGTGTCAGACAAGAATAACTGCTTGTTTTCCTGTGCAGAGTGTACTACTATTTCCTGTTAAGAACCATAACTGTGTGTAGAAACTGAGTTACACCAATTAAGAAATTTGTTAGGTGATTTGAGCCATGTCTTCCATGCGGGGAAGATTGATGCTGCTACAATCTATCTTCTGTAGTTTGATTTAGCGGGTCTAGTGAAGACCCTCTAAATCGAACTTAGAGGACGCCACCATTGGCGCTGTTACTCCTGCTCCTACAAAGAGTAAGGGAAGCTGACGGGAGCATTTCCTCCTGTCAAACTCCTTCTGTGGGGACGGTGGGAAAACTAAAATTAAGGTATGTAATTAACATAGCTGGAGTGGTCTACCTTAAATTCCATCTTTCTTTTTAGTGTAAACCTGGCCTTACAGAAATACAAAGAACATATAAAGGTCAACTTCCTGATACACCAGAGAATCCAAACCAATTATCCTTATCCCAAATTAGAAACTGTACATTTATCTGCTTTTTGAATTAAAGGTGTTATCTCTTTACATCTGATTAACCTGTCTTTTTTCTTTTCAAAATAATGTTTCTTATTCCATCATAAGCCCTGAAAGATGTGAAATGCAAGGCATTTGATAGAATCAAACAATGTATGGACTAAGGCCTCTACATTTAGAGGAGCTGGATTTTGTTTGCTTTCTTCTGAAATAAAAAAAGCTTATAATCAACAACAGAAGCTGGTCCACTAAAAGATATGATCTCACCCACATTCTGTCTCAGAAAGATATAAGAAGCTAACAAAGAAATGGCTTTATGAGCAGAGATTCCAATTCACACTTTAGATAATATAGACAGAAGGAAACAAAAGTGAAATCCCTGAAATGAATGCAACACCAAATCTTTTTATGGATTGAAGACATTTGTTATACACTAATGCCACCTGCTGGATATCAATGGAAGCACTGGAGAACCAGAGAACGGAAAACCATTTAGCAATAGCCAATAGAAACCCGTTTGCCTGCCCCTTCCAATGGACTCAGAAACTGAGGTCAGAACATGGGAGTGGGACCTCAGAGTTAGCTGAGCCCATGTGGACAAACTCTATCCTCCTCCAGGATAACAAAGAAGAGTTTACCAAACCCACAAAAGAAGCTCGCAAGTCTGAGAACTACTGCTTGACACTAACCTAGTCCTCTGGTCTGATTCACCGCCTTGTAGGGTTACCAGCCTGAGAAGAACCAGTGGTGAGACTATTAAAGATACTACTTCTCTACAGGTACATCTACACTGCATGTTTCTTTTGGAATGAACTTTTCTGGAAGAGATCTTCCAGAAAAGCTTATTTCGAAATAGAACATCTACATGCAAAAAACGCAATGAAACAGTGATGTGCTTTTTCGAAAGAGAGCATCCATACTGACTGGATGCTATCTCGCATTTAAGGCCATCTGGAACCAGTTCAGGCAGGGCATTAGGTCAGCAGTTGCTTCTTGGAGCTGCTGCCTAGGGCTAGCTGAGATGCGTGCTTAAAGGGACCCCCCTGGACAGCGGTTTCTCAGGGTCTTCTGCTTGCTCGCCTACCTCTCCAAGGGATAGCAAAGCATTTCCACTGCGTGCTTTGGTTGCCATGCCTTTGGACACCACAGCACACTCCTTGCCATAGAGCCAGAGCTGCGTCTAGGCATGCTGCCCTCATGGCCCTGCATGAACTCGATCCCCTCTTTTGGAGCTCATCATCGGGAACCTCTGACTGTGTGCAGGAGCAATGTGCTTACAACCGCACGCTACAGTTAACAGACGGTTCTGGCAGCTGGACACCAGTTCCAACTGGCGGACCGTCTCATGATGGAGCGGTGGGACGACCAGCAGTGTCTCCACAACTTCTGTATGAGGAAGGAGGCGTTCCTGGAGCTGTGTGCCTGGCTCACCCCTCCCCTCAGACAACAGGACACCCAGATGTGACCCGCCATCCCCCTGAAGAAGCGGGTTGCCATTGCTGTCTGGAAGCTCTCCATGTCCGACAGTTACCGATCCATGGGCAGCCAATTTGGTGTGGGGAAGTTGACTGTCGGGTCCTTCCTTATGCAGGTATGGCGCTTTCGGGCTGTAGTCCCTGGAGTGGGGGGGGGGGGGGAGTACTGGAGAGGGAACCCTAGGGAAAGGGGGGTTTGGGGGTGTGGGGACTGGCTGGGGGTGGCAGGGGTAAGTCCTGTCCATGGGGGTTATGCAATTCCACCCTCACACAGCCCTGCTGGGAGAGTGGGCTTCATAAGGGGTGGCTCCTGGGATGTTTGGGGGGGAGGGCTCAAAGACCTCCCCAGGGCTCAGGCACCCCCTTTGTCTGATTTGTTTCTTTGTTTGTCTCCTTCTGCAAGTGGTTAGGGCCATTAACACCGTCCTGCTGCATAGGGTCATCCGTCTGGGTGATGTCGACCTGTCATCGCCGGAATTGCTAGCCTGGGCTTCCCCAACTATGGAGGGGCCACAAATGGAACCCACCTCCCTATCTGGGCCCCCAAACACCATGCAGCGCAATACATTAACAGAAATGGATACTTTCCTATGGTCCTGCAGTCCTGGTCGACCACAGAGGGCAGTTTATGGACATCTTTGTCGGCTGGCCGAAGAAAGTGCACGACGCCCATGTAGTCCACAATTCCAGCCTCTCCCACAAGCTGGAGGCCGGCACTTTCGTCCCTGAGCACAGCATCAGGGTCGGGGGCGTGGAAATGCCACTGTGCACCATGGGGGATGCAGCCTGCCCCCTCATGCTGTGGCTTATGAAGCTCTACACCAGCCACCTTGACCCCAGCAAGGGCCGCTTCCATGGACGCCTGGGCAGGGCCCGGATCCAGGCTGAATGCACCTTTGGTTGCTTGAAGGCGAGTTTTAGGTGCCTCCTGACCTGCTTGGATGTGGGGGAGCAGAACATCCCCCAAGTGATATCTGCTTGTTGTGTGCTCCATACCACTGTGGAGAGGAAGGGGGAGGCCTTCCTTCTGGGGTGGGGGGCAGACGCTGGCTGGGAAGGAAGGGCCTTTGAGCAGCTGCATACAGCTGCCATCTGACAGGCCCATTCGGTGGGGGGGGGGGGGTGTATCCAGGAGGCCCCAAGGGAGAGTTTCTCTCAAGGACCCCAGTAACTCTCCCCAGGGCCTCCCCAGTAGGGGCCTGTGCCATGCCCCTCTCAGCCTTTCGCACCACAATCCCTCCCTTCCCACCTCCATCCCTGCTCCTGCAGCCACAATAAAATCAACTGTTTTGTTTTGACAAAAAGAACAGTTTGGTTATTTATTTGGGATAGAAGTAACTGGGGAGATGGGGGGGCTAAGAACCTTGGAGGGGGGAGAAGGGCGGGGGCTGAGAACTTTGCAGGGGGTGGAGAGGCTCAGGGCTGGGACTGAGAGTGGCACATGGCTCGGGTGATTCCTCCGCCTTGTGTGCGAGGACCTCTGCAACCATGGAGGTGGGGGTGTCAGGGAGGACAGGGGGATAGGCAAGGCAGGGGCTAGAGTGAGGTCAGGCATGGGAAGGGGAGCAGAGACTGGGACTGGAGCAGGAACAGGGACTGGTACCAGGTAGGTCAGGAGCTCCCAGACGGTAGCACATGTTGCGTCCCTGATGCAACAGTTCAGTCCACATCTGGGCCTGCCACTGTGCATCATCCCGGACCTTCTGGGCCAGCGTCCGCTGCATGTCCCGCAGGATGGAGACGTACTCCCTCATCAGGTCCTCCTGGGCCCTCCGGCTCCCCCAGGATCGGGCGGCTGACTCGGGTGGTGTCAATCACCCCACAGTCACGGCTGGTCCAGCTGGGGAGAATAAAGAGAGATGGTCAGTCATCCCTGGAGACACTGTCACTGGAGCCTTGCCCCCATCTGTGAGCTGAGAGCAACAGTTCTTGGGTCAGAGGACAGTGATGTCCCGGGAGCAAGGCCATGTGTGGCCCAGACAGGTGACCCAGCCTTACAGGGGCCCAGAGGTCCCCAGGCTTCCTGCCCTCCAACCCCGTCCCACGGACAAGCAGGCAAGGGAAATGTCCGGTCACACTGGCATCCCATGGCCGGGAGGGGAGCCTCGAGCTGCCTGGGCGTCCACCAGTGCCACATACACTCCTGCGCCTGGCAGCACTGTCCCTAGGAGAAGGTGCTGCCTCGAGCAGGCAGGCTTGCCCATGTGCAGCACTCCAGAGTCTGTGTGCATGAGCGTGTGTGTCCTTGTCCCCAGCCTCCTTCCAGCAGCGGCTTGGGGCGGGAGGGCGTGTGCCCTGGGGGTCAGAAGTGTGGGCAGTCTGTGAACAGGAGCCCAGGGGTGCTCTGGGGCTGCCTCCTGGGGCTGCGTGGCGCAGACTGGCACTGCATGTGCATCCACACGCACAGACAGCAGCACGAAGACCAGGCCGAGAGATGATCGCACCCCAGCCCCTCAGCCTTCACCACCCCCACCCTGTGTGTGTGAAAACTAAGACCACTCACCTGATGATCCTTTCCCAGCCTTAGAGGACGCCTGGGACACATCCAGGCCGTGGGGTAGCGGCTCAAGGGTGATGGTGGTCACCGTGCTCACTGCGTCCTCCTCCTCCTGGGCTGGGACCCCCGCACGGGCGACAACGGGTGTCTCCAGCCCCACGTCCACCACCGGAGGTGGGGAAGGGGCTTCACTGCCCCCCAGGATGCGGTGCAGGTCATCAAAGTAGGGGTAGGAGTGGGGTCCTGCCCTGGAGCATGAGCTGTGCTCCCTCACCCTGGTGTAAGCTTGCTGGAGCTCTTTTACTTTGCTCTGGCCCTACTCCAGAGTCCGGGTGTGGCCCTTTGTGGCCAGGCTTTTAGCCATCTGGCCATACAAGTCAGCATTCCTGCGTCTGGTCGGGAGTCCTGGAGGCTCTCCTCATCGCCCGAAACCTCGAGGAGGACTAGGATCTCCGCCGTAGACCAGAACAGCGCATGCCTCTTGTAGCCCCTGCCAGGCTCCTGCGAGCCCTGCGCATGCTCCTGGGACAGGAAAGGCGTTCTTGGGGGGCTTGTGGCTGGGACCTGGTGCCCAGACGTCAGGCACTGTGAGCTGCACTGTGGCTGGAGGCTTTGAGGGCCGGCTTCCTGCCCCAAGCCCGGTCCCCTGCGTCTGCAGCTTTAAGAGCTACAGGGGAATAGGAACTATAGAGTTCCGATAAGTGTGGACGGAGTGGCCAGTGGGGCACCTGTGGGATTTCCTGGAAGCCTCTTTTTTCGACAAAACTCTGCGTCCACACACACCCTCTTCCGAAAAAGCTTTTTTGGGGGAGGCCTTATTCCTTGTGAAACGAGGAACCATTGGAAAAAGCCGTCCGTTATTTCGAATTTTTTTTTTCAAAATAACACAATTGCAGTCTGGCCTCAAGTACTGTTTTTCTACAATAACGGCCATTATTCCGGAAAAACAATGCAATGTAGATGCACCCTTTGTGGTTTTTAACGTAAGTAACTAGTAATGAAATTCCCCCTGCTGAGGCTGCACTGTTTGTAGTGAAAGTCCCTTGTTGTGGAGGAGGGAGGTGGTTTCACTTATCAACTCCTCCTCTTCCTGGCCAGGCATAATACAGCAACTTTCTTCCTATTCGGTGCCACCTGCTACGGTCACTCCATCAATGTGGTCATCTCCCACTAAGTCACAGAGCTCTCTTCACGACTCAGCCCTCCCTGTAGGTTGCTATGTGGTCCTCCCGTCTCAGGTGTTCAAGTCTCATCGGAACAGCTATCCAGACAGTCCTACACCCCTTCCTGGTATTTGGTGAGGGAACCAAGTCCCAGCCCAAACACTCTATGACCAACAGTGCAGTCTACACAGACTCTCTCTCCTTGCTGCCTTATTCCTGGATTCCTTCCTACTATGCCTTCTCAAACTTTTTCCTTCACATGAGGTTGACGTATTTTCCAGGCTAGCACCTCAGGGCTTATTGTTCCCCCATGTTTCCTCCTTCCTATTTCCATCAACTACAAACTTGTTTTCTTCAGGTTTCCTGCCCAGCCACTCCCTCAGCTGGGCTTCATCTGCCATTAGGTTTTACCAATCCCCTGCTCTGCTCCCGCTGTAGCCGATCAAGGTTAATTGGCCCATTTTACCTGTTCAGCAGTGGTGTGGGGTGGACAGCCTGTTGCACCACCTAGTAACCATACTGTGGATTTAGCTAAGTAATGCTACATACGTGTTTTTCCATTCCAAGCCCACTGGTCTCAGAACTTAAAAAAGAAAGTGAAGCAATTGCTTTTGATATTTCAAACTAGCCCCTATCAAAACACACGCAAGAAACAGCAAGGAACAAATTCGTACAAGAGAGTGCCCTAAGACAAGTGCATCTTTCTCAAGAGACATCACCTGAAGGGTGATACATGCATGAAGATACTGAGGAACCGATAACTGACACTAGGTAAATGTAATAAGATTTAGGGTGATTTGTTCCTTGGACTAGTTGCTGGATCCCAACACTGCATCTGCATTAATCACAAAGAAGACTGCACGAGTCTTCTGCATGCAGCATAAACCTAGAAGATTTGTTACGTCTACACTCGTTATTTATATACCAATAAGGTTCTAGGCGAATTAGCAAACTGTTGATTGGTTCAGAACGAATCCTTTGCAAAATGAATGCGCCTTATGGTCAGGGAGCATTGCCACAAGAGAGCAGGGTGGGGGACTGATGAAGGTGCATGAGGGTGCTAAGGATGTGAATGGTTAACCTATGGGCTGGAGCAACCCTGCCTCCAGCTCTGTGGGGCCTGCCACGATACTGCCCATGGTAGGCACTGCACCAGTTCCGTGGGCCCCACCACAGGCAGAGGCGCTCCAGCCCAGCAGCCCACTTTTAATCAGGTACACATAAAATTTTACATCCCTAATGGGGGCTTCAAGCCCAGGCCAAAGAGAAATTACACCTCCCTAAGAGATAGATTCAGGCCAGTTTCTCTGCTGTCATAATTGGGCAAAACTTAGTTGAAGTCTATGGAGCTGAGCTCATTTACACCAGCAGACATATCAAAATCTGGGTTCCTATTGTAGTGAGACACTTTTAAAAGGCTGTTCCTCCTGACACGGCCGAGAACATACCTGCTTCCCACGCGGTGACAGGCCAGAATCCCCACCGATTTTGCCAACTAGGTTAAACTCGCTTTCCCCATGTCTGCAAAGGTAGATGGTACGCGGCTGGACGTGAATATTCATGAGGTAATAGACGATTTTACTCTGGATGTAATCCCGGACGCGGTTTACCAAGAACCGCTGTCCCACGTTGATCACTTTAATGAAGGAAAGGTCTCTACACAGACAACACAAAACAAGCATGCTCATCAGCGTCTTTAAAGCAAAATGTGTGTGAATATTCTTGCCATATCAATACTGCTGCTCTGCTTGGCACTGGGGTAACTCAGTGATAGGTTCCTTGAACACGCTTAGAGAGAGAGGCGAGACTATTATAATGTAACTTAGTTTCCTAAACGTTACTATTTTATACACCAGAGAGAAACGCCTGCAAATCATTTTGGCCATAACTCCATACACCTCATACTAGCTGATCTCCCACACTGCAAAGTCAATGAGAGTTTTGCTAGCCCAGGAAGAGAAGCATATTAGATCAGGGAATACAACCAGCAAAAGAAAGCAACCCGGTGTCTGTTTCCGCAACATATCCACTATGCAAAATGCTGCTAAATCTCGCCTCTTACTTGTCATAATTATCTGGATCCAGGGGCTGATATGTGACTTTATAGCACTCTATCCTCTTCAGGAAATCATCCATCACATTCTCTCTATTTCTCTCTGGGTAATCAGGGCTGGAGACTTTCACTTCCTTATCAAGAGAGAGGGATCAAGAGATTTTTTTTAAAGTTAAGAAAACTTGGTATAAACCAGAATAAGTGACATTATTCTTCAATGTTCAAACAAACAAACACACTTTTTGCATTTCCACTTCCCATTTGCCCTGTGAAGAACCATCTCCTGACAAGGAAAAAAAAATGTAAATGTCACATGGTAACAGTTAGCCTGGGGACAGACGCAGCTGGCTTGATACAGACTTCCCACACAAACCACTTATTACACATCTGCCCATGAAAATAAAATCAGGCTCCGAGATAAAATGATTCATGGCTTTAGTCTAGTTTCCAAGTTCCCACATAAATAGCCCATCTGTTTTGGTTGCCAAGCATCCACACATGTTAACATTTATCTCAGAGCTGAAACATAAGAACAAAACTTTCAGAACTGCATACAGTCTTACAAAGGACACTCATTCTCATGCAGCTCATACAGGGAGAGGGCTGCATCAGAATTAGAGTTATTTCAGTTTCAATCTTTTTTCTACCTATTGAGATCACAAAGACCAGTTTTTGTGATCCTGGCATAAAATGCACTAAAGCGGGCTAAGAGAATATTGTGTGAGTTTAACCTAGGATACCTTTCATGATTACAGAAAGGAAAATCAGAATGCGAGAACCCTGTCTTTGAGCCAAACTCTGATCGCTTTTAAGATTGCATAAATCCAGAGTGACTCGGCTTACTCCTACTGGGTTATTCTGAATTTACACTGGAGCAACTGAGAAAAACACCTGGCTCAAACAGACACCTCGGTGTAGAACATTCAGCACATCATAGAATGACTTGCTCACAGAGAGCTCCAACAGAATGAGGGAGAATGAAAACCTGAATCCCGTGAGGTTTTTTTTTTAATTTAATTTATCTGAACTGCAAGGCTCTCTAATAAGAATCAATCTCCATCATTACTCAGAGCCATTATCATGGCCCGTGATGACAGGGCTCACCTAACACTTTGATCCAGCCTGCAGACTGCATACGGCCGCTTCCTATTTATACCCTGCTGTCTGTGCCACCAAATTTCCAGGTGGTGGCTCAGGCAGCAGAATCCTATTTAAATGGCTCATGGCTCCTGGTCGTGGCAGGGGCTAGAGCCGCAAGCCCTTTAAATAACAGCAGCAACCTCAGGCTGCTGCCAGGCAATTTGTTAGTGGTGGGACCAGGAGAAGCAAGCTCTTTCTTGCATTTTTAATTCAAAGCTTCTGGCCACAGACAACTCTGGGGGAAGCCTAGACCCCAGCCCCGCCCCTTCTGCATTAAACCCTGCCTCTTCCAGGGTGGAGCCGGTCTGTGACCACGTACCAAAATTCATTAAGTGCCTCCCCTGCAAAAATGACTCCCCACCCCTGTTCTATGGCAACCATCAAGTGTTCTAGAGAAGGATGCTACAGCCTGTGCCTATGAACAAGCAGCACTCACCAGGATATTGGCAGCAATGACTTCTGGATCATCACAGACAGACTCCACAAAAAACACCTAGAGAGGAGGCAATGAAGCTTGCTTAGTAGGATTAAGAGCCTCTTGCGTAATGTAAATAGTCCGGTTAATTTCCAGTATAGCCACAAACGAAGGCAGCAGAGTTACCCAAAGGATAGATTTAGCCAGATATGTTTTGTGAGAAACTAACCTTGCTCCTTACTTTAAACTTAGTGAATTTATCTATCTGTCCATCTAGAAATGTATGCTACACTCATCACCAAGCACCATTGAGATAAGGGCCCATCAGAGCAGAATATCCCAACAGCCAATTGACTAAAATAGAGTACTTCCCAAACCAGTCATATGCACAGAAGGAGGCTGATTCTCCTCTACCTTGCACCTTAAATAGTCACTGACCCCAGAGCAGAGGGGATGAAAAACCAGCACCAAAACACCATTTCACACCATCTTGGCTGAGGTGATAACACAAGCCATTCAACTGCAGCTGCACCATGCAAAGCTAAAAGCCCAAATCTGCCATCCGATGCACTGATGCTAATGGCGTGGGATGCACCCATGCCTACAGCTCTTATTCCAAATCAAAGTCAGTCACCTTATAAGCATTCTCTTTAGCAAATTTTAGGATCAAGTCCCTCCTCTCCCGAGTGGTGTTGGTCGCATCGAACACCTAAGAGGAAAAAAGAATCCCAACAATATTAGTTACGTGTTTCAAAGCTGCCAGAGGGGCTTGGATGAAAATGTAATACTCAGTCGAGTATTATCTTACAGCTATCTGCCCACACTCCTCCGTGACATAAGCTTTCACATCTTCCAGGGCCACCAAGGCACACTGTCTGCAAAGAGAGAAATCGGCAGAATTTCAGGCCATGTAAAGCGTACAGCTTCCAAGACTCATGAATCACGGCTCCGAAGCTCACAGTTGGAAACACTTAAAATATGACATTTCTCTCTCCTGAAGGACATTCTCTGCATGCTTCATGGAGCCTTGGGGGTTTTGCCAACTGTTTAAATCCCGTTTTTCACTCAGGGTCTCTGTTCTGAGCACTCTACCCTTCCAGCCCAGGAGTCTGCTGCCATCTTTCCTTAAAGGAACAAACCGGTCACTGTGGAGTCTAACCCATTGAGGACATGCACTGCCCACCAGGGAAGACAGATTCGGGAGCAGAGGCTGAATCTAGGTCTCCCAACTGGTCACTAAATGGGACAATAAAGACTTTTTAATTCATCTGTCTTTTGCTTTTTTTTTTTTGTAGTACTCAGACCCCCCCCCCCCTTATCACCTGAGTTTTGGTCTTTGGGCCCCATTCTGCTTTCCTAAAAGTAAATGATGAAACTCCTACTGACTTCAATGGGAGCAGGTTCAGACCCATTATTAGATTTATTGTTTTCGCATCATTTGGTATCTCTCCCCAAGATGTCTCCTGTCGTTCAACGGCCACCACTGCATGCATGAGGTGAAATCCTGTCCTCCGCCCCATAAGAGTCCATGGGACTTTTGTTACACATTTCAATGGAACAAGGATTTCACCCTTGTCATTCATCTATATGGATCAACTTTCCTTAAAATAATAAATCTATGCACCAGCCAAAGGGGTGAGAGAGAATGGTCACTTGTAAACATGCCCGGGCAGGGACCAAAGTGCACTGTCTTGGAGGGAAAGTTCTATCTCTGCCCACTTAGAGAAAATCTGAAGTTTGTTACCCGCTCATAAGCAAGAGGTCTGCTGCCCACCCTGAAGTCACAGCTTCTAGAGCAGGTATTTTAATGGCATGCACTGAATACTCAAAACTGAGCCCCCTCACTTGACCTCCCTGCCCAGACGTGTGACTTTTATGAAACAAGTCTGTTGGTCATCTTGAATTCATACTATAGTGTTGATGCACTGCTGTGTGCAAACAACTGTAAGAAAAATCTCTCGTTATTCCTGTGGAGAAATGCAAAGTCAAAGCAGAACCCTGGAACGGCATGACTTTTGGACTGACATAGAGATAACCTGAGTTCAGACCTACATTCCAGAGTGATGCAGACAGAGAATGGAGATGGAAAAATGAGGATGTAATAAAAACCATGTTGTCGTTTTTTTTTTAAGAGCACTAGTTGACACAATATTAAATTCTGTCACATGTTCCCAAAGCAGTTTTTAAAACTTGTAAAATAATCTGGAATTTCCTCAGGTTGAACCAATTATTAATCCACTCCACAAAATTTTCACTGAAGGCCCAACTCAGCTATCTTTATTCACACAGGATACAACTACACAGTAGCGCATACCTTGAAATAATTTACTCAATTTGAGCTACACAAATTATGTAGCTTATTTCGAAATAGCTTATTTCAAAATTTGGTGCTGTCTACACAGCGCTAATTTCTAAATAAATCACTATTTCGGCATCTTCCTTATTCCTTGTGCAATGACATTTACAGGAAGCCGGAATAAGAAGCCTGTTATTTTGAATGAATTTTGAAATAACGAGTGCTGTTAAGAACGGGAGTGTTATCATGAAATAGTGTCGCTGTGTAGATGTACCCACAGTGCAATATCTTACTTTGTGAGTAGTCTCCATTGAAATTAGTGGAGCTATTGATGTAGTCAGGTCCTTCTCAATCTAAGCAATGATAGCAGAATTTACCTCCATATTTGTCTAGACACATTAAATGTTATGTCCCACAGTCACAGGTATAGTCTGAAACCAGTTGCAAAGGCCTTAGAATAAGATGAACTTTTTTTTCTACTATTTCATGTTGAGTTGCACCCAGTGACACAGACTTACTTCCGAATCTTCATGGCTTCTTTGTTATCATGCCTGAAAAAATCATAGGACTTGTACGACTGCACAGCTTCTCGACGATATACTCCTAAATTAAACACTTCACAAAGACAAATGAAGATGTGTGATTTGCAGCATCTCACAAATACATGGTACCTGGTCTTGAGCCAAGAAGAGAATGACATCCTTATCTTGACTAATACACCAATTCATAAACTATCCCTCCCACTAAAATCTTCCAGCAATTTTACTTCAAAATAACTTTTGCAATCACCACAAGAATTCCCTATGATTGAAATTTGAAAAACTTAATCTTCACCACAGAATCTCTTCTTTCCCTTGTGTACTTTTCTTCAGACCTCCTTAAGTTAATTCACATTTTTTATAACTATCCTCCTGGGTATCAGTATAGTCATGGGCAATCCCTATCCCCATTAAGCAGCGTGACATTCAGGCTTTGAAAAGAGAAGAGATCCAAGATAAGCAGAAGAGATTTGATAAGATCTCGTGCACTTTGCAAAACAAAAGTTTAGTGCTCATGAAAGATACCCAGTTGTCAGCCCTGGAAACCACAGGCCTTAGTGAAATTCACCCTCATGCAAAGGGCCAGCACAAGAGTCTAGGATAGTGTTATTCAATCTTGGGTCGCGGGGCCACCAGGTTAAGCCACCAGTGGGCCTGGGCCACCTTGTTTACTTAATATGTCCACAGCTACCAAGCCTCGCAGCTCCCCTTGGCTGGAAATGGTAAACGGCAGCCAATGGGAGCGTCAAAGCTCCATGGCTATGGACACATTAAGTATACAAAGTGGCACCGGTCGGCCAGTGGCTTACCCTGGCGGCCTCACAACCCAAGCTGAAAATAATTCACTATGAAGCACTTAAGACCTACTTTGAGGGCGCACAGATTTTGTGCTGGCCCTCTGCACAGGGATTATAAGTTTATTCATGTGCAATCCCTCTCTAAGCACCGAATGGATAGATCTTGAGGAGTACTAGTGCAAGCCTCCCCAACATACTGACCCTTGCCAATCTGCTTGGAGAAACCACCTTGAAGGGGTCAAGTGGAATTCAGTTGCTAAGGATAACTAAATCTTCGGGCTCTCTGTTGGCACTGCCGTTAAGACTTTATGATGCAGACTCTTGTTCACAGGGGACAACACTGCAGTTAGCACCCCAAATAGTAGCTATCAAGTCATGTTACGTTTCAGTGCTTATACCCCTGGGCTGCACTAGGGATGTAAAAAGTGGGTTATAAAATAGGTAATAGCGTAACCGCTGAAAATGTCAGCGGTTGTACATGCTGCCAGCTCTGCTCCCAGGAAGGAGGCTTCCCTGCCACAGAGAAGCCACTTCCCTGGGAGCAGAGCCAGCAAGAGCTGTCAGCCTTGCCCCTGAGGAGACTTTGCTGCGGGCTCTGCAGCCAGCTCTCTAGGAGCCAGCATGTAAGCAGGGGTGGGGGTGCCAGGCCAGGACGGGCTCACCACAGACAGAGGGTGCTCCGGCCAGCTGGAACAGACCCTGCCTGCCGTGAGCCCCAGGGGGTGGAGAAACCCCCTCTTTGGGGTGGCCTCTGCGGTTAACCAGAACCAGTAAGCATTACCCATTGTGGGTGATGCTTACTAGTTAGCAGGTTAACCGGTTAGCCTTTCACATCCCTATGCTGGATTAAAACAAATGTTGCAGATCTGGGACCCATCGATCACTTTGCACTACCATGAACAAAAATTCACACAGACCTTTTGTAGGCACGCCAATCCAGTTGAGGTAGCGGGTTAATTTCTTGGACATATAAGTCTTACCCCGGGCAGGAAGGCCAATCATTACAATCAAAGTAGGGGAGTTGGTCATATAAGAAGCCCATGCTGCAAAGGCGAGGAGGCAAAAATCATTACATTAATTAAAACAGCTCAACGCAAACACGAAGTCAGACACCAAATTAATCTCTGGCTAACTCACTGTGTCTGCCCATTACAGTGAGTTTTATTAGCCATACAAAAGATTACTTGCTGTGTGTTTCATACAGTGGATTCATTATCATGCCCTTCTTTCCAATTAAATGTTATAGCAACCACTGTACCACAGCTTTGCTCTCTCAGGTATTAGCTAATGAAGTAGGTTAACAACTGATCAGCCACCGTGAACAGGGAAAATAACGTGTGACTAATATGTCAGCCAAAATACGTCAGTCAGAGTTGAAAGTATGTACCAATTAAGCAATAGCTATCAAGGACAGAGGAAAAATTCTTTATTGATAATAGACGGGAAGCTAATTTCTTTCCATATCATAATGAACAAATGATCTGAGAAACAAAGTTGATAATGTTTAATCTGTTGCTAAGAAGCAGGATTTTTGACCAGTACTGATTTTGCATAAAATTTCTAGTATCTATTTAAAAATTCTGATAATTCTCCAAAAGCAACAGATGAATTAATTAATGAATCCACTGAGTAAAACTTTCAGTTTTATAGAACTCTACGAAAGAGACTGATTATAGACAGGGATATGGGAGCATGTGCTGCCATAATTAAACTGGTCAAAGCAAATGAATATAAACTAAATAGAAGACAAAATGGAAAGAATAGGACTTTCCTGTATCTAAATGGCCTGATGAGACGGTTTTGCCACACAAGACACAATTCAAATCTAACTGCAATGCTGATGGGATTTTGTCTGTTGTAAATCTTGTCAGTTTCAAAGATTCTGTTAAAGGTATATGTATCTGTGCACTACTCTTGCCCCCAAGCTTCAATGCCAATTTTTTTTATAGTTTTATAGCCATATTTGTCTATTATTAATACTCTAAATTCTCTCACTTGTTTGTGTGGATTTTCGTGCATAGTAACAAAGAAACTGACTCTGGGGAAGCCATCTGTATTCCTTGCTGTCATAAGTGCAAAGTAAACAAATGGAAAAAAAAATGTTTTTCCCCATGGTCTTTTCCAGTCATAGTCATTTTAAGGATTACTTAAAACAGGTAAAACATTGTCAGACACAAACATAACCTTTGCATGGACGATGTTCCTTGAAATAGCTTTATAAAGGAACTGGAGGAAGAGACAAACAAGATGTTAAATGTAAATTCCCAAAGTGACTTAGGCTACATCTAGACTACAGGCTTCTTTTAGAAGAAGCTTTTTTTGGAAGAGATCTTCCGAAAAAACTTCTTCACAAAGAGAGCGGCCACACTGCAAAAGTGCATTGAAAAAGCCATCTGCTTTTTCGAAAGAGAGCATCCACACTGAATGGAAGCTGTCTTGCATGTAAGCTGTGATTGCTATGGATGGAATGGCCACCAAGGCACCTGTGCTTTTCCCTTTTTCCTCTTCTTTCGAAAGAACTTGCTCTTCACTGTCCACACATGCCTTTTTGTGAAAGAGCTCTTTCGGAAAAAGGCTTTTTCCTTGTAGAATGAGGATTACCAATGCCAGAAAACCCCCTGGTTCTTTAGATTTTCTTGCAGAAGAACACAATTGCAGTGTGGACAGTCCTCAAGTTGTGTTAGAAAAACGGCCATTTTTCTAACACAACTCTGTAGTGTAGACGTATCTTTAGATTGGGAAGTTCTGAAAAATCAGTAAAGACACTGAATTATGGGTTAGAGACATAAGCAGGAAACAACAAAATGAATGTAATATGGATAAGGGCAACTAGCACGTATTGGGAAAAAGTAATCCTTAATAAAGATATTCAATAAGAGTAAAGAGAGATACTTGGAAAGCAGTAAAAATCGAAGCAGACCGCTGGTGATTATGCAGCTCTAAATCATATCAGTGTGCGTGTGCGCGTCCTTTCCTACTGAACTTTGTGATTCTTTGCTTAAACCTGGCCTTTCACAACCGAAGACTAAGCCTAGGTTATAAGAGTTCAATGGAGGTTGTTAGATGGAATCAGCTCAACTTGTCACAGATGTAACATGCCCAGATCACTACCTGATGAAGCACATTAGATGGAAATAGGCAAGGTGAGCCACCTTAAATCCCTATTGAGTACAGTTGTGCTAGTTCTTGCCTAATACACGTGGGTAGCTTTCAGGAACAGACGTTACATTTAAACTCAGATCCACATTGAACAGATTTCCTTCTAAAAAGAGCTGAATTAAAAAACGTTATTAACTTGAAGGGTCAACATTTGTCCAGAAGAGCAAAATGTTCAACAAATATAACTGGATAAAAGTGATACAAACAAGAATTGTACACAGTTATAAACTTGTCTAGTACTATTTTTGGAGCCTACATTAAATACATTAAATTTCTGGGGATCTCAGGTCCAAGTACATATCATAAAAACACATCACAGTTCTTCCCCTTGCTGGCAGACTCAGCAAAAAAGGCCTAGAAATGAACGGGACACAGAAAATGAACAGCCCTTCAGATCAGAGCTGAAGCATTTTTGGGAAGAGGCATAAGGAAAGCCACTTCGCCTTTACTATGCCCCGGGGTAGAAGGAATAAAGCGTGACTGATTGACTACTTCTTTTTATAAACAGGTAAAAGAGAAATTAATTGCAAGACACAGGATCTATTTCCCTAGACTGTCACAAATACTCACAACACTTTTTTTCTGAGACTCGGAGATTTGAAGTTTTGTTTTCCTGGTTGTTGTTGTTTTGCTCTGGGACTGATGCTGTATATCGTGACATTGCTGCTAATCAACACACTTAGTCAGTAATGGACCTTCAGGCTCTTGGAAAAGAAAAGAAGAACCAAACATAAATCCTTATGAAATCCGGTAGACAGAGCGGAATAAGATGCATAGCAACTTATCTGTGCTGTTCCTGGTGGCAAGGAAAGGAAGCCATGCAAGTCTCAAAGCTGTAGTCCAAGGTCACCCTCAGGTGGTAACATATGTAGTTGGCACAAGAGAACACAAACCATAGCAAAACGAAGCACAGGAGGAAAAAAATGCCGCCTTCACCTAGAACATTAATGAATCATCTCAGCCAAGGAATAAGGGGAATGTACCTGTATTTACCCTTGAGTGCGAATCACCACCAATGTAAAGAAACAGCCTTTCCCCAGACTCCCGAAGCGGTTCCGCAGCTGCGGGGGCACTTTTTGGAGATGGCCAAGCAGCCCCCCCAGCTGACCAGCAGGGATTATGGCTCAGATGGTTTGACAGCATCCTCTGAGCCAGGGGGCGGGTCCCAGCACTCACAAGCCCCGCTCCAGGATTTCAGCCATTCCTCAGGCACGGACCTGCGGAGCCCCCCAGACAGACCCGCTGGCAGCGCAGGGAAACTGAGGCACCAAACCCCGAGCCTTCAGCGCGAGCCGTACCAGGAAGGGGCGGGAAGCCAGCCTGCTGCTGCCCCTGTCAAGCGCTGCGAGCCTCGGGCACCGGCCGGGAGCCTCCCCCAAGAGCAAGGGCATGGACGCACCGAGGCTGGCGGGCCCCGCACTGCAGCAAGGCTCCCCCGCGCCGCCCAGGGAAGGTTCGTCCCGCACCTGCTGGCCGACAGGGAAGAGGGCGGGGCAAGGAACGAGATGCAAATGATATGCTAATAGAGCGCTCGCGTGACTAAGACGCCGCTTCGCTGGGAAAAGGGGGGGGGGGTGGAGACCCGCGGAACCAGGCAGGAGGGGCCATGCTATGCAAATGAACACGCGCAATTCAAAGAAGCCTGGACACGTCAGCGCGCCCATAGGCCAGGTATGTAAATGAGATGCAAATGTGCCCATGGATAAATAAACTGTAGAAAAGCTCACTCCATTTTTTTTTCCGAACGAGCGAAAGAACAGGAATTTCTAGTATGCAAATAATGTGCAAATATGCAAATGAGTTTATAACAGAACTCCGCCCCCACCCGCTCCTATTCCACCTTGACCACGGGAAGGCAAAATGACGTCTCTTCTCCCCCCTCCCACCCCGACTGTGAGACTCCCCTCGTGCGCGTGTGACGCCACCACTGGCGTCTCCACCCCAAGCCGCGGATTGGCCGCGCCGCCGGCGCGCGGGGGAAACATGCCCCCTCCGCCGGGGAGGAGGGGCCGGTCCCGGCGCGCGCAGCCAATAGCCGGCCGCGGCGCCCGTTGTCGCGAGACTTGTCGGGGCAGCCCTGGCAGCGGCCGCCGGCCCGGCCGGCCATTTTGCCCGGGCAGCAGCACAGGCCGGGCAGGCCCGGGCCGGCGGAGGATGCTGCGGCTGCGCTGCAAGGCCCGGAGCGGCTCCCACCCGCTGCCCGGCCTCACGGCGCATTCCCGCCTGCGGGAGCTGCAGGCCGCCCTGGCCGCCCTGACCGGGGTCCCCGCCCCGGCCCAGCGCCTCCTGCTCGGCTTCCCCCCGCGCAGCCTCGACCTGAGCGACGCGGAGCGGCGGCTGGGGGAGCTCGGCATCCACTCAGGTGAGGCGCGCGGGGAGCCCCCCCTTCCTGGGGGGCGGGGCGGTCCTGGCTGCCTCCCCCCTCACGCTGGGGCGGGGGGTCAGTGGCAGCGTCTCTGCCCCTGGAGGCGGAACCCAGCGGTGGAGTGAGGGGGGGGGGGTCACACTGGCTCCGGCCCCCCCCCCCCTCGTCCCCAGGCCGCGCTCTGCGCTCCAGCGAGGCTGTGGGGTGCCCCGCCGGGCACAGCTGGCCCGAGGGGTAGGAATCTGGGCTCCAGGTCCAGAGAGCGAGCAGAACCTTCTCTGTCTGCTTCACGCTTCGTCATTCTCCAACGGACGTGGTAGAGACTTCAGGGGCGAGCCGACTTAGTCAGTACAGGGAAAAAAACAAGCACTGTTTATAGACACACACAGGTAGATGGTATCGTGGGCACAGCCCACTTCTTCAGACTGTTGGGGGTAAGAGTACCAATAGAGAGGTAGCCCTGTTAAGTCTGATTTTGCAAAAACAAAAGGAAATACTGTGTAGCACTTTAGAGACTAACAAGATGGTGTAATAGGTGATGAGCTTTTGTGGGCCAGACCTGCTTCTTCAGATCATATTCTGGAAGAAAATTGGCATGACCAGGGCTTGACAAACAGCGGAAAAATCTATTTGCCAGACCCACATTGCGCATGCCTGTGCCACCAGTGAACGGGGTGACCGGCTGAAGTGGACTTGCCATGGGCACGTAGATTCACTGATTTGTCAAGCCCTGGGCATATCCATATATACCAGAGGAATACAATGAAAAAAGTGAACACATTATTAAACGGTGTTAATAATGTGTTCACTTTTTTCATTGTATTCGTCTGGTATATATGGTCATGCCAATTTTCTTCCAGAATATGATCTGAGAGGGCAAGTGTAAGTTGAAGTTGTCCCTAGAAGTGATGCTCAGGGCTCACTGAAATGGATGGCTTAGCAAGCATGTCCTTTCTCTAGCTTATTTCATTCTCTCCCCAGATACTGTAGCCTTGTGAGCATGAGTCAACTGTAAAAGAACAGATTGCAAAAGATCTAGCTCTTGCTGGAGTAAAAGGCAGCAGGAGCTTAAAAACACAATATTCTATTATTATTTCATACATGCGCACACAAACAATATTATTCTACATCTTACTGCTCAAGACAGGATGAGCAACAGAATACCAGACTTAATTGAGCCTGCCTTTCAAGCAGATTATAATTAGCTTAACTGAAACTCATTTGGGATGCTTCTCTTACCACCCTTTTTATTAAAGGATTGCAAAATAGTGTTGTCTGACTTAAACTTATCTAGCAGCTTATGTAAATATAAACATCTCTAAATATCACTCCTCTTGTGGCCCAGATTTAGACAAACTTGAAAATATTACTTGTTTTGCCAATTTAGAGATTTCAGCACAAAGCTTGTGTCTCTCAACCAGCCATATACGGTGAGGTCCCAAAGCTGTTATTTTCTACATCTTGCTGTGGCTTATGTAATTTATCAAATGGGTAATGCTTTCTATTGTGCTTATCTAATCTTATCAGAGAACCGAGGCATGGTACACTGGGACAAAGATTTGCTTCACTGTGCAGTTTTTCCTTTGTTTGCAATGCATTATGGTGATTCAATGCTGGATTTTCTCTCATGTCTCTTTTTATTTTTGACAGGTGATACTCTAATAGTTGAAGAGGACACAACCAAACCCAAGACTGAGTCACCTGTAGTTGCAAAAAGGAGTGTCCCTAATTTTGTCAGGGGGGCAGTGCCTGTACTTGGAAGGAGGGCTGTTCCAGCAGATAACTCTTGTCTCTTCACAAGCATATTCTATGTGGTAGAGGGGGGCATTTATGATCCAGCATGTGCTCCAGAGATGCGCAGTCTTATAGCTCAGATAGTGGCAAGTGATCCGGAGTCCTATTGTGAGGCAGTACTAGGGAAAACCAATCAAGAGTACTGTGCATGGATCAGAAGAGAAGATACATGGGGAGGAGCCATTGAAGTGTCCATTTTGTCTAAGTTTTATCAGTGTGAAATCTGTGTAGTGGATACACAGACAGTCCGAATTGATCGTTTTGGGGAAGATGCTGGCTATGCTAAGCGGGTCCTTCTGATTTATGATGGGATTCATTATGATCCCCTTGAACGTAAAATCCCGGACTCAGACATCCCTCCCCTGACCATTTTCTCAACAAATGATGATATTGTTCTTGCACAAGCATTGGAATTAGCAGATGAAGCCAGACGAAAAAGGCAGTTTACTGATGTAAACCGCTTTACGCTGAGATGCATGGTGTGCCAGAAGGGATTAACTGGACAAGTGGAAGCCAGAGAACACGCAAAGGAGACTGGGCACACGAATTTTGGAGAAGTGTGACATCTGCTTGAGGATGGTTACATCACTACCTCACTGATCCAGAATAAGATTCTGGGTTTTCAGATAAGCTGTATGTAAGCATAAAAAGCTCCCTTCACAAAGCTTGAAAAGCCCTATTAACTTAATTATTGAGACACACAGGTTTGTTATGGTTAGTGTGCAGGTTTACAGATAGGTATACGGTAGTGATGCTCTCTTCCCAACTAGTTTGAAATAGGTAACTTATTGCATGCTGGATTGCATGCAGATTTTAAAGTAAGTGGCAGCTGTTTTTGTTGTATGTCAACAGCTAAAAGTCCTGATTCCTGAAGAACCTTATTTTCTGATGGAGAAGCTGCTGAGACACATGGCTGGACATACACTTAATACTGTACCTAGAGTTACATAAAGACTTGCAGAATAACACTGAAATCTAAACTCTGAATTATGGGATTGAGTTAGAATCTTTCAGGACTTCTAAAATGGTGTTAGTTTGGCATTTAGAGTAAGAATTACATAACTTTTATGCAATTAAGCAATGTTTTCAGCAGACACCTACAGTGAACACTTCCTATAGAATTGGTAACAAAGCTGTTCTATATTGTGTCATAACGAAAGAAAGAATAAGCAGTCTGATAGTAAATTGAGAGAAAGCCTTCTTAAAATGGAGTAGACAGTTAAATGGCCAATAGACTTAATATTTCCCCATAAGCACTATTTGAAATGTAGTTTAGTTGCTTGAAAGTTAACTGTTAATCCCTCAGTTTACACTACATCAGGATGTAGTTTCTTGAAATACTTTGACCCATACTAATATCTGTTACAGCAAGAAGGAATTACAGTAGTTCAGATTACAACTAGATTGTATTGATTAAACATTAAATCTAGTTTTGCTTAAATGTGGCTGATCTTGTGGGCATGGGAAGTGTTAAGCTGTACCAGGCTCCAAGTATTATGTTGGCACTTTTTAATCTATGGTTCTCATTCTTTTATAGGTCAAAGGCTTGTTCTTTTCAGAAAATCAGAGCATTTATCCAAAAGGGAAAAACTTGAAGTTTCTTTGTATTGTGCCAGATATCATTTAACTTGCTAGATTTCTCCCCAGTGATTAAATAGCAAGTTCTCAATTTTAATAAAGAATAGAGCAGTTTTTCACAACAAAATAAGCTAGGTAAAATGCTCTTGAAGTGAAACAGGGATGTTGAAACCTGTTATACTAAAGAAGTATCGCTTTATGGGGGATTGATTGTGAGCTTAATATCAAGTGCTTTGAGATCATCTGAAAGATGTTGTGGCTGTACACAAACAACTTTCTTTTAGAGTAAATGCCTTAAGACACACATGTTGAGGCATTTAAATTTTTAGCCTTGTTTTGTTACTTTGCTTACAGTTTGAGACCCCTTCTGGACAGTTGAGCAAGAGGGGAACAAAGATGCATCCCCTGCCCTGATCCAGAAAAGCCTCCTGCTTAAGTAATTTCCTGAATTGGGGCCCTCATGAATCTCTAACTACGGGCATAATTCTATGGTTCTCCGTGGAACTAGAAATGTGATTTTAGTTATATGTGCATAGATATTTTGCTGTCTTAAGACCTAAAGAAAGCAGTACATAAATAATATCCACAAGAATATAATGGACCAGAATTATTTTATTCAGTATTAAGTGACACTTCTCATGTTTATTATAGAAATCAAGTGAGCTGTCATTGTTAAGCCCACTTAGCTTTTACACTTGTTTTTAATGCTAGACTAGAAGCAGATACTTAAAGCTATTGTAATGGGAGTGTATTTCATATGCCTTTAAATACTGTATTCTAAATAGTTGAGATGAAGCTGATTTGTGACTAGACCAAGGGACTATCAGAGTCTATATTCTCAATTTTGTCAGTGAATGGTGATATACACTAGACAAATTACTACACCTCACAGAGGTATTGAGACTGTTTGATAGTTTGTAAAGTGCTTTGATGAAAGGTGCTACATAAATATAAAGTACTATTATTCTGTGCCATGTTTGCAAACTTATTTGGGGAACATAACTTCTGTACTACGAAATCCTTTAGTTTTGTGCTCTGAAATCTGCACAATAAGATTTGATGTCTCTGCAAACATTGTAATAGTCCAAACTGTCTGCCATGAATCCCTAAAATAGATACCATGGTCAAATCACAACTGAACTGCTGTAATACTTGAGATACTTTTAGTGTAACAATTAGCTTTGTTAAAATTCAACATTTTAATATTTCAAAGAGCAGATTTAAGTTGGAGATGGAACGGGTCAGTCATCTTCCCCAAAGCAGAAAGTCTAAATTCTCTGGGGAGATGAATTTAAAATAAATTGGAAAAATAACTTCTGGGTCCCTCCCCTGTGAGACCTTGTAAACTTGCTAATAGCAATCAGATAAAATGAAGCTAGCACATCTGTTAGCCCTTTTTACTGAACAGACATGAAAATGTCATGAGTGATTTCCTTAGCTCAGGGAATCAACCTGTGACTTTTTCAATGCCTCTTAATTGACTTGCACTGAAGCATTACTACTTTAGCTCCAAAATACTAAGTGTGGACATTTCCTAAAATTAATTGTTCAAGACAGAGTGGAACTGAAGTTCAGGTAATTGGCATTTGGCAATAAAGATTGTGTCCATAATGATCCAAATTATGAGCCGATGTGGATTGATGTCCTTAACATGCCCCCAAAATGTCATTAATACTAATTTCCATGGCGAATGTTTTAGCAGAGGTCAGGGATTTGAATGGGCCCTACAGACTGAACTTCCTAGCCAAAGAGGGGGATTCCTTGCTTTAAAAGTTGAGCACACTAGTATCATTTTGAAGCTGACTAGTGCAGGATTCGTTATCTGATTAAATATAGGACTTCATCTTCCAGGCTGCCAGTTTGGCACTTTTCACCAGCACTCAATTCTTTTTCCCAAGGAAGGGAGGAAAGAAGCTTACGTACTTTAATCATGTGGCCTTTTACAAAATTTTATATTGCATGAAGAAATACACATCTCATGGTGAACAGCACTTTAAAAGCTTGTCAAAGTTTACATGTTTAGCAATGTTTTGCAGGGACCTAGCTTGATGTAAGTGTGGTGTTGCGGTAAAATAACTGAACAATTTCTAAATCTTGATCCTCAAAACTTACCCATGTATTCTAGTGACAACACATCCTGTTATTTTGTTTTCAGCACAGGTTATTTAAGTACATTTCTTTAAACATGTGCCCTATTACAAAACTCATTATTGCACCAATAAAAAGGTGATTCATGCATGCACATTTATGGTGTAGTATTCATTTGTGGCTTGCATCATGGGGTTTAATTATAGTGGTGGAGATACCTGAATAAGTCAATAGAGCATGAAACAGTTTTCACAAGCTACTATAAACATGCAGTTGCTTAGTTCCAAAGACAAAGGGACAGGAACAAGTCATGCTGAAGTGGCACTATGTAAAAAAGTGTACATTCATGAAGTAAAAATTTAACTTAACCAAACTGTTCCATAGAATCTCTGGATAGTAATTCCATGCTCTAGTAATGAGTGCAGCAGTAGGCATATATTAATGATCACCTGACCAGGATGGTGATAGTCTCTCATCTCACTTATATTTCAGTCACTATCAAAATAAATGGGAGATTTCAGCTATCCCCATATTGACTCTGTACACATCACCTTGGGCTAGGATCCAGAGAGAAATTTGACACCTTAAATGACTGTTTTTTGGAGCAGCTGTTTCTGGAAACCCACAACAGGAGAGACAATTCTTGTTTGTCCTAAGTGGAGCACCAGATCTGGCTGAAGAGGTGACTGTAGCTGGATCACTTGGAAATAGTGAACATAATGTAATAAAATTAAACATCCCTGTGGTGGGAAAAACAGAGCAGCCCAACACTATAGCATTTATTTTCAGAAAGGAGAACTATATAAAAATGAGGTTAAGCAGAAATTTAAAAGGTACACTGCTGAAAGTGAGTTTACAGTAAACTCTATGGAAATTTTTCAAAGACCCCCCAGAATAGAGACTTACCAAAAGTGCCACTATGGCTTAACAGTCAAGTGAAAGATTAAAGGCATGTTTTAAAAAGTGGAAATTAATTCCTAGTGAGCAGATAAAAAGCATAAATGCTGTCAAATGAAATGTACAAATATCAGTCCAAAAAGAATTTTAAAGACAGCTAGCCAAAAAACCCTAAGTAATAGCAATTTTTTTTATATCTGAAGTAGAAAGCCTGCTAAACAGCCAGTAGGGCCACTGGATGATCAAAATGCTAAAGGAGCACTTAAGGACAAAGTCATTGCAGAGCAACTAAATATTCGATTTACATGACGGAGGACATTGGGCAGATTCCCAAACCTGAGCCTTTTTTTAGGTGACAAAACTGAGGTATTAGAAGAGGTAGTTTTGGAATGAAACAAAGTGATAAACTAAACAGTATCAAGTCATCAGGACCAGATGGCATTTACCCAAGAGTTCTGAAAAGTCAAGTGTGAAACTGCAGAACTACTCACTGGTTTGTAACCTATCCCTTAAAGCATCTTCTGTACCAAAATAACTGAAAAATACCTAATATGACACGGATTTTTTACAAGTGCTCTAGAAGCGATCCTGACAATTACAGAGCAGTAAGTCTAACATCAGTACCAAGAATGTGGTTTAAACTATAGTAAAGAATATCTATGTCTTGAAAATTCTAAACATAATTTATGGGGGTAAGTTAACATGGTTTTTGTAAAAGGAAATTGTGCCTCACTAATCTACTAGAATTCTTTGAGGAGGTCCACAAGCTTGAGGACAAGGGGGAATCCAGTGGGTACAGTGTACTTGTATTCCCAGAAAGCCTTTGACAAGGTCTCTCACCAAAGGCTTTTAAGCAAAGTAAGTTGTCGTGGGATAAAAGGGAAAGTCCTCTCATGGATTGGTAACTGGTTAAAAGATAATAAAGGGTAGGAACAAATGAGTAGTCCCCAGTGTTCACTGTAAGATGAGTGTGTGGAGAGCCACCCAGGAGAGATTCAAATGCCACCCACCACAATGTCCACAGTCAGCAACATGTTTCTACTGGTAGTGCATATCCACACATGTTTCACAGCATATAACTCTTTATTTCAGACATGGATGGAAAAAATTAGAGGGAACATAGGTGGTATCCATCTGGGCTTTGAACTGGAGCCAGTCCTGTTCAATCTATTCATAAATGATTTGGAGAAAGGGGTAAGCCATGAGGTGGCAAAATTACCAGGTGATGCAAAACTGCTCAAGATAGCTGAGTCCAAAGCAGACTTTGAAAAGCTTCAAAAGGATCTCAAAACTAGTTGACTGGGCAACAAGACACATGAATTTTAATGCCGATAAATGAAAAGTAATGCATGATGGGGACTAAATTAGCTGTTATCACTCAAGCATTTTTTAATTCATTGTGGGCAGTTCTGACAACATCCACTGAGGCTACATCTACACTGTAGGCTTCTTGCGCAAGAACATTTTGTGCAAAAGACTTCTTGTGCAAAAGTTTTTGCTCAAGAATGCGTCCAGACTGCTATGTGCTTTTGCGCAAGAGTGTCCATGGCAGTGTGAATGCTCTCTTGTGCAAGAAATCTCTGATGGACATTTTAGCCATAGGAGTTTCTTGCACAGGAAATCCCTGTTCCTGTCCACACTGCCTTCTTCCGCAAGAGCTTTTGCACAAGAGGGCTTATTCCTCGTGGGAAGAGGAATAACTCTTGCACAAGAAACCCTCTTCTGAGGTTTACTGTAAATTTACTTGCGCAAGAACACACATGCAGTGTAGACGCTCCGCAATTTTTTGCGCAAGAACAACTGTTCGGGTACGTCTAGACTACATGCCTCTGGCGATAGGCATGTAGATTAGACTAGCAGGCATAGGAAAATGAAGCGGCGATTTAAATAATCGCCGCCTCATTTAAATTTACATGGCTGCCGCACTGAGCCTATCAGCTGTTTGTCGGCTCAGCACAGTAGTCTGGATGCGCGGGGGTTGACATCAAAGGCATTTGTCGACCTCCCAGGTATGGGATGAGGCATACCTGGGAGGTCGACAAATGCCTTTGATGTCGACCCCCGCGCGCCCAGACTACCGCGCTGAGCTGATAAAGAGCTGATCGGCTCAGCGCAGCAGACATGTAAATTTAAATGAAGTGGTGATTATTTAAATCGCCGCTTCATTTTCCTATGCCTGGTAGTCTAGATGTACCCTTCTTGTGCAAGAAGCCTGCAGCATAGACATACCCTTAGGCTGTGTCTACATTGGCACCCTTTTCCAGAAAAGGGATGCTAATGAGACCAGTCGGAATTGCAAATGCTGCGGGGGATTTAAATATCCCCCGCAGCATTTGCATGAACATGGCTGCCGCTTTTTTCCAGCTCGGGGTTTTGCCGGAGAAAAGCGCCAGTCTAGATGGGATCTTTCGGAAAATAAAGCCTTTTCCGGAAGATCCCTTATTCCTCTTAAAATTTGCAATTCTGACTGGTCTCATTAGCATCCCTTTTCTGGAAAAGGGTGCCAATGTAGACAGAGCCTTAATTTTCAGCAGCAGTCAAAAAAGCAAACGTTAGGAACCATTAAAAAAGGGACAGAGAATAAGACAATTTCTTATTGCCTTGTTTATAAATCCATGGTACATCCACATCTTGAATACTGCATGCATAATAGGGAGCTATTAAATCATGGCTGGTGTGGAAAGTGTTATTTACTCCTTCCCCTAACGCAAGAACTGGGGGGTCACCAAATGAAATTAATAGGCGGCAGGTGTCAAACAAAAGGCAGTGTTTCTTCACTCAGCGCACAGTCAACCTATGGAATTCCTTGCCAGATGACGTGAAGATCAAGACTGCAATAAGATTAAAAAAAAAAATCTGGATAAACTCATGGGCTGTGTCTAAACTGGCAAGTTTTTCCGCAAAATCAGCTGCTTTTGCGGAAAAACTTGCCAGCTGTCTTCACTGGCCGCTTGAATTTCTGCAAGAACACTGACTATCTCATGTAAGATTGTCAGTGTTCTTGCGGAAATACTATGCTGCTCCCATTCGGGCCAGTGCAGATAGCACAGTACTGTTTTGTGCAAAAAAGCCCCGATGGCTAAAATGGCGATTGGGGCTTTTTTGCGCAAAAGTGCGTCTAGATTGGCACGGATGCTCTTTTCCCAAATGCTTTTAATGGAAAACTTTTCTGTTAAAAGCATTTGCGGAAAATCATGCCAGTCTAGACGTAGCCCTGGAGGTTAGCTCAATCAATGGCTATTAGTCAGGACAGGCAGGAATAGTGTCCCTAGCCTCTTTCAGAAGCAAGTAATGAGCCACAGCAGATCGAACACTTGATTTCCTGTTCTAATCATTCCCTCTAGGGTACCTGGCATTGGCTGCTATTGGAAGACAGGATACTGGGCTAGACTGGACCTTAGGTCTCACCCAGTATGCCTGTTCTTATGAGCTTAAATGCTTTTAATAAAGCTTTTCTGTGGAATTCATAGACAAGTAGAGCTTTCTTAGAACACTAATATTTTTATAAGGCCAGGAAAGTGTACACAACATCCCACAACATACAATTGCCTCTTAAAATGAATGAAAAAAGACCAATCACTTCTAAAAGGAAGTGTATTTAATATGGCCTCAGCCCAGGGTTTGGAATTAGATCAGTTTTTGAAAATACTGTATTATATTTTTGTAACAGATGGAAAATGCATCTAATGTGCTAAGGAGACCTTGCTATGAAATGTTTTTGAACCACATCAGAGTTGTGTGTAAGTTGATTCTGTAGAAACATTCCCAAGCCTCCAGCTTCAGATCCCTTTCTTTTAACTCACTAGATCTGCAGTCTCACACTCTCGAGAAAGGCATGTAAACCTAAGATCTGAGAAAGTAATTGGCACTTTATGACATTGCACAGTCTTTAGTGTACTAGTTACAGACTACTTACTTTGGTACTTCAAAAAGGAGTTTGTTTTGGACAATAAGAAGCAAGAGACATGCACAAAAGAAGACTCTTCCAGAAGGCCAGAAAAAAAAAAAAAAGTGAAGGAATGACATACCTTCAGTGAAAGCAAGGCAAGTTTTGCCTTTGACTTTCATGGAAGTGTAATTTCACCTATGGTCGCTATATGTGCTATGGTATATGCTGTGAACAAAGTCCTATCTATTCGGAAGCATAAGACGCGAAGCACTACACAACACTGGAGTTTCAGTAGTATACAACTGTGTCCTTCTTAGAATTATTTTCCACTCTTGATTGCAAGAAATTAAATATAAAATTGTTACATTCAAATAATTAGTATAATATTTTTACCTGCCCAATTAGACAATGTTACTTTTAGCAAATAAATACAAACTCCAGTAAGAGGATCTGGAACTGAAAGGTGCATGGGATGTAGTCAAGGTAGAAAGGGAAAGGTTCTCAGGAGTAAGAGAGAAAAGCTGTCCAAGCTGGCAGGAAACAGAAAGAGAATCTTTTGGTGTCACAGAGGATAGTGTTAGGAAGTTGAGTCTATCTTCTATGAACACAAGATCACATCAGAATTCTGTCATTATTTGTGGCATGTTGTTTATCCAATATTATTTTCCAGCATTCTAAATTCCGTATGTCATTGCTGATGACTACATAGAAGGCAACTTGAACATCTTCTAAAGACTTCTGAATTTGCCACTTAGAATATTAATTTTACTTTTAAATCTGTGTGATTAAGTGATGCTGTGTATTTACTGTGTGGTGAAAAAATAAAGAGAACAAAGTGTCTGATAAACCATTTGTCTTCTGTAGAAGATTTTCACTGGTTGCTTGGTGTACATAAAAAAAGCAGAAATCATCATAGAGTTGAGACAAAACACAGGACTGTGTAGCACTTTTGTTTCAGCTGCACCAGACTAACATGGCTACATTTCTACCACTATTCTACATAGAGTTGAGTTAATTCTCATTTCTTAACACCAGAGGGAGTGTTAACATCATCTTATTCAATATGGCAATTTTGTGCATATGAATGAAGGATAGTCTTGGTGCTTGGTCTATTCCAACTAATACAAATTCACAAGATTGTTTATCCCAACTGACTAACAAGTATCCCTCCCTCAGGCCCTCACATAGTCTGGTTAATTTTAATAACCGTTTTCACAAGGCTAAACAAGTACTAGGAAGCAGTTAAAATATGAATTTTAACTAGATTAGGGCATCCTTGGTGAACAGATAGTTGAACACTAAAAGGCTTCCAAAACTACTTATGTTTTTATATGGCCTGTAGGAAAAAAAGAAATGTTTAACCCATGTTGACTAGCCACATTTTACAAAGCTTGTGAACACAAGGCAGTTGCAGTTTTAATGCATTTCAGCTGATTTTGGTAAACCCTATGGAGGAATCTTTTCATTGCCAGGTTTTGTAAGCAGCCCTATCTTTCTTGCAACAGAAATCAGTTAGCTAAGTGCTATACTTAAAGGCTGTCTCTACACTGGGCCACTTATTCCAGAAAATCAGCCACTTTTCCGGAATAAGCTGCGAGCTGTCTACACTGGCCCTTGAATTTCCGGAAAAGCAACGATGCTCTACCGTACAAAATCAGCCACTATTCCGGAAAAACTATTCTGCTCCCGCTCGGGCATAAGTCCTTAGTCCGGAACACTGTTCCGGAAAAGGGCCAGTGTAGACAGCCCAGTAGTCTTTTCCACAAAAGCGCATCTACATTGGCCACAGACGCTTTTCCGGAAAAAGGGCTTTTCTGGAAAAGCAGCCTGCCAATGTAGACGCTCCTTTTCCGGAAAAACTGAAAACGGAATAGTATTCAGTTTTAAGCATTTCCGGAAATTCATGCCAGTGTAGACACAGCCCAAGTGTTGAAAGTGAAATTTGCACTAAAACCTTTTATCTAGTCAACAGTCTGTCCTGAAAACAAAATATATTGACAAAATGAGATGTGTGGGTAGGAGGGAGGGAGGGATGGTCAAAACATTTCCTCACCCATCACTATTTTTACAGCAAGGATTATATTGCCTACCAAAATCAATCTCCATTTTGATTAATTTCCTAGACAAAACTTTGGGAGCTTGGTGCTATTTCTAGTATGATTGTCAGTGACATCAATGTTTCTTCAAAAGCGGCGAGGAGTCCTGTGGCACCTTATAGACTAACTGAAGTGTTGGAGCATAAGCTTTCGTGGGCAAAGACCCACTTCGTCAGATGCATGTTCCATTACATGCATCTGACGAAGTAGGTCTTTGCCCACGAAAGCTTATGCTCCAATACTTCAGTTAGTCTATAAGGTGCCACAGGACTCCTTGCCACTTTTGCAGATTCAGACTGACACTGCTACCCCTCTGATAAATGTTTCTGTTTTCAGAAACATCCCTTTGTTTTTATACAATGTATTAATAAAAACTGCACTTCCCTTCTAAACAGGACATAACTTGTTTTGAATATTGTAGCTACACCCTAAGTGTAAGCAACCTATCTTTCATACTTTCTGTTTTAAATGAGGTTGGGCCTCCAGTTTTCACCATTACCTTCCTGTTCTGACATGGACTGAGTGGAGTAAAAGTAAAGTACAGTGGAGGGGTGGGGAAATCACTGTTTTTCTATTTTAACTCCAAGCACCAAAAAGCTATTTGTAATGAATAACTGGCAACAAAGCTGTTGTTAAACCTGTATCTTCCCAGGCTGACAGTCACTGCAGCATCCTTATGGGAAAATAAGAGGAGAAGTTGTATTCTATGTATCGCAAGTCAACCTTTTAGTTCTAACTATGGATTTTTTTACCTTGAGCAAATCACTTAAGTTCTCTGCCTTACTCTATGCCATCTGTAAAGTGGCAGATCTTAACTAGCTCACAGCCATTTTAAGGTTCAGTTTTGTCAAGTACAGTAAAGCTCCAATAGTCCAGCATCCAACTGTACGGCACTCCCGAAAGTCCGGCATCAAAATGGCAAGAGCCTAGTGTTTTGTTTAGTGTTTAAGTGAGTAAATTACAGACTGTATTAGTGTTGAAATGTATAATTTTGTGTTTAAGTGAATAAAGTGCTATATTAAATGTTTTAAGTTACTGTATTAATAGTTTACGTGATTAATAGTTTAAGTGATTAGCCAGTGCTGCACACTACGGTGCATAGTATCCTCTGCTTTCTGTTTTCAAAGGTTTTGCAACAATAATGGTGAGTACTGTAATGTACATTTATTCTGACTAAATGTATACTTTACAGTGTATACAATAAAAAGGGTTAAAAACACTTTATATACAGTATATACTGTGTGTGTGTGTGTGTGTGTGTGTGTAACCATTTTATAGTACCTCCTGATAGTCCAGCATATCCAATAATCCAGCACGACCTAGGTCCCAAAGGTTCCGGATTATCGGAAGTCTACTATATTTTGAAAATGTAAAGTGCTATATAAATGCTGTCAGTTAATTAGCATTTTGCATAATTTATTTGTTTGTTGGTACGGAACTTGTTCACAGTAGGGATTTAATAGTATAGTCAATTAACGATAAGCAAAAGCTTATAGGTTAATGCTATGGAGTACACACATTTCCCGCGCCCTGCCAGTACAGGCCAGAAGCCTGGCTCAGTCCTAGCTTGTGAAGGGTCCGGGACCTACCACTGCTATTGCTCTGAATTTTGAGTGTATTAAGAGCCAGGTGGGCAGGCTCAGTTCTGGCTCATGCTGGGTCGGGAGCTCACACCTCCCCCACCCCCAGACAGGGACTGCTGCCTCTTTTCTCAGAAGCAGTGGCAGAGGGCAACAGGCAGCCCAACTGAGAGGTGAGCTGGTTTTTAAACTGGCTCCCCTTGCAGACCACCTCCCACCTGGCACCCCGTGCTGCTACCTCTGATACAGTAGCTGCCGGCCCCGCCCTTGGAGACTATAGAATAGTCGGCTAACCAATAACATTTCATGAGGTTACTCAACTATTCAATTAACCGATATTTAACATCCCTAGTACACCGCTGAGAGGAGCAAAGTCCCAGACGGTCCTACAGAGCTAAGTTGAAATAGCAATTCATGTAAGCAGCTAGCTGAGCCTGTAAGATCTCATTGACAAGGATATTCTAAGCCCTCCCCCACAACACACTCTGTCAATACAGAATTATTTGTGTTTATGTATAGGGTGAGGTAAATTGAACCTGTTAACATGTCCAAAGTCCTTTCGTGAGGGAAGTGGGGTGTTTGCCTATATCCTTGTGTGCACTTCATACTGTATATAACACATCACGCCCAGCATCAGCTTGCCTTTGTCTACATTGTCGGAGGAAGAACATGAAAAAACCTCAGTCTTCTCCAATGCATTGTTCCACAAATAGGATCTTTTGTTTCTGTACAAACTAGAGGTGAAAGTAAGCGGGTGCTCTCTGGTGCGCAGTAAACTAGCAGCCACCAGGGAACTATTTAAGGGCTGCTAGCAGGTACCTGGGTTGCAAATAGGATAGTACTTGTAAGGAAATGTCAAGTTGCTTTCACCACTGGTGCAAACAGGATTTTTTTATGGATCTACTCCTTAGGGGTGCCAAGTTGCTGAGACTTTAATGGGAATTGAAAGCTCATCTCCTTGCAGATAATAAATATGTGCTTAATTCACACACAAATTTTCAGGTATCAGACTGCAAGGGTTCTATTTTCAAGGAGTTAGAACTATTTTGAGTCCTTCTATCAGCACCTCTATGGATTTTAGTAGGACACATGGCTCGGAATATCTGCAAAGCAAATCACTATTTGCCCTTGCAGTGGGTAAATACACTTTCCTGATTACTTAACTTGCCTGCGCAGAGAGGAAAATAGGCAAGAACTAGCCAAAAGCTTGTCAGAGAGCAAATCATCGAAACGGAATGTACTGTCATTTTTTAAGCCACATATTTTTTACTATATTTTGGGAGTGCCTACCAAGTGTTCAAATAGCTCACACTTTTATTCAAAAGGTCATGAATATCAAGCAGTTAGATATTTATAGATTTAGCCAGGCCAATGTTTGTACTTCTTCCCCAAAACGAATCTTGTTTGTTAATTATTAAGCAAGGGGAATGTACACATGTGGAAAGCTGTTGTTTAGTCTATTTTATTAACAAACCCACAGTAATCCTTCAGTAATGAGAAGAAAAAAAATATCAAGTAGAACAGTAAGAGAAAATGTAATCATTTGTTCTTCAAAATAGGGTTGCCAGTTTTGGGTGGACTTTTTTCTGGAGTTTTTAAATCACATAACTATCTTTAATTAAAGGGTAATCTTCATTACATACTTGAAGACGCCAGGACAGTCCTGGAGGGCTGGTATCCCTATTTCCAAATGCTATTTGGCATGCCTGGAAACTGCCAAACTACTACAAAGTAAAATTGTCCGAAATAACATTTTCCAAAATTTAAGAGAATTTCCATAAACCAACTTCTGATTAAGGGGATCAGGAAGAAACTTTGCCTAGAGACAGTTAATTCCATGGATTGTCCACTACAGAGTTTCTTGCACTGTCTTCAAGTGCCTGGTTGGCACTGGCCCCTCTGGGAAACAGGATCACAAGAGCCACTTATCCAGTATGGCAACCCCTATTTTCCTAAATAGAAATCGATTAATCAAGAGAGAAGTCAAATCACAGAATCATAGAACACTAGGTCCCTTCCAGTTCTCGAGATATCATCGAGTACAGTCCCCTGCCCTCATGACAGGACTCAGTACCATCTAGACTATCCCCCATAGAAGTCTATCTAACCTGCTCTTACATATCTCCAGACATGGAAATTCCACAAGCTCCCTAGGCAATTTATTCCAGTGTTTAACCACTCTGACAGTTAGGAAGTTTTTCCTAATGTCCAACCTAAACTTTCCTTGCTGCAGTTTAAGCCCATTGCTTCTTGTCCTATCCTCAGATGCCAAGGAGAACAATTTGTCTCCCTCTTTCTGACACCCTTTTAGGTACCTGAAAACCACTGTTATATCCCCCTCAGTCTTTTCCTTTCAAAACTAAACAAGCCCAGTTATTTTAGTCTTCCTTCATAGGTCATGTTCTCTAGACCTTTAATCATTCTTGTTGCTCTTCTCTGGACCCTCTCCAATTTCTCTACATCTCTCAAAGTATGGTGCCCAGAACTGGACACAATACTTGAATTGAGGCCTAATCAGCACAAAGTAGAGCAGAAGAATGACTTCTCGTTTCTTGCTCACAACACTCCTGTTGATGCATCCCAGAACCATGTTTGCTTTTTTTGCAACAGTATCACACTTTTAGCTCATATTTAGCTTGTGGTCCACTATGATCCCTAGATCCCTTTCTGTCATACTCCTTCCTAGACAGTCGCTTCCCATTCTGTATGTGTGAAACGGATTGTTCCTTTCTAAGTGGAGCACTTTGCATTTGTCCTTATTAAATTTAAATTTCATCCTATTTACCTCAGATCATTTCTCCAGTTTGTCCAGATCATTTTGAATTATGACCCTACCCTCCAAAGCACTCGCAATCCCTCCCTGCTTGGTATCATTTGCAAACTGAATAATTGTACTTATGCTAATATCTAAATCGTTGATGAAGATATTGAACAGACAGGTCCCAAAACAGTGATAGAAATGTAGCCGTGTTAGTCTGGTGTAGCTGAAACAAAATACAGGACTATGTAGCACTTTAAAGACTAACAAGATGGTTTATTAGATGATGAGCTTTCGTGGGCCAGACATACTTCCTCAGATCAAATAGTGGAAGAAAATAGTCACAGCCATATATACCAAAGGATACAATTTAAAAAAATGAACAAATATGAAAAGGACAAATCACATTTCAGAACAGAAGGGGGATGCGGGGGGGGGGGGGGAAGGAAGGTGAATGCCAGTGAGTTTATGATATTAGAGGTGGGGAAGGGTAGATGTCTGAGAGTTAATAGTATTAGAGGTGATAATTGGGGAAGCTATCTTTGTAATGGGTAAGATAGTTGGAGTCTTTGTTAAGTCCCCTGCTTTAGAACTCTACTTGTTATGCCTTTCCAGCAGGATTGTGAACTGTTAATAATACTCTGAGAATAATTATCCAGCCAGTTATGCACCCACCTTACAGCAGCCCCACTTAAGTTGTATTTGTCTAGTTTATTGATAAGATGATCACGTGAGACCGTATCAAATGACTTACTCAAGTCTAGGTATACCACATACTCCACTTCTCCCTTATCCACCAGACTCGTTATCTTATAAAAAAAAGTTCAGGTTATGCATGGTTGGTGGTATTCAACACTGTTGTAAATATAAATTATGCGCACCCAGGACTCATACTGTCTGCAGAACTGTTGTTCTATACGCAGGCACACGAAGGCCACACTATTTATATATGCCATACAGACGAAGGACACAATTAATTGTGGTCCAATCCAGTAGTCCTTAGATCATGAAACTTCCACTGATGTCCATAGGTGTTGCACTTTGCAACATCATGATGGATTTAAAATCAATTATTTAAAAAAATACTAGGACTAGAGTGAAGGAATGTATCAGCAAATTATATTTAAAATGTTCAATTGTTTACATTTCACTAATAAGTGAATTGATACTAGTTACTTTGAATCTCCTTAATAAATTTTGCGCAGAACCCCCCTTTTGCACAAGAACCCTTATTTCTCAAAAAATGAGGTTTACAGGTTCTTGTGCAAAAGGGGTTTTTTGCACAAAATGGACACATCTACACTGCTGTTTTGTGTACAAAAACATCTTCCGCAAAAAGCATCAAAAGAGAATATGCAAATGAAGCGCAAGAAGTTGCTAATGAGCGCTTCATTTGCATTGCCCCTTCCGCAAAAAAGAGGCAGTATAGACATAGCCCTAGCTTTGAGAAGGGGGTCTGAACCTGCCAATGTCCCATTTACTGTATTTCTGCTGACCAGCCCCTCATAGTGAGGAAAGGGAGGGGTTGTAATTTCAGCTGCAGGGGGGCAAACCAAACACAAGCCATTGTGAAAAAGGAGTGTATCCAATTAGCTTAAAATTTAAAAATATATGCTAGTGGGAGGAGGTAGATTAACTACGTTAAGGCTAGGGGCCTGGCATCATATAGAAAGAGTAAGCCCCCCACCTCCTCCACACACACACACTTACAGAATGTTGCAGTATCTATAGCTGTGGAACGTTCATAAGTAGCTATGTTATCTTTCTGAAAAGCATCCTGGGGTCTATGCACAGGTGCAAGCAGGATTTATTTCCACCCCAGAAGCAAGAGTCAACAACATGGTGTAAAAGGGGTAATTCCAGCAGACAGTTTATTGTGCACTTCTCTAGTCCAAGGCATGTTCAAATCTAGTTCCCGCCCATTCAAGGCTGTTTCGTTAATGTTTCACTGAATTCAGTTAAGTGTTAGGAACATATTTCTGTGCTCACCACCATCTGGGAGTGCTGAGAAAATGCTTTAATGGCATTTGTAAACATTGGGCTTTTAAAAAAAAATGTTTCCTTTGCATTAGGACTTTCTATCGACTACAAACAGCAGAAATGTAAGAATACTGTGTGTGTGCGCGCGCACGCACATGCACACGTGCATGCTCACTCTTACTCTGGGTCCTTTCCTGTTAAAATACTAACAAAAAAGTGAGCATACATATTCATTGTGCCAGTGCAGGCTAACACCAAGCCACAATCCTGCAAGCCCTCTGCTTATGCAATTTCCCATCAGGCCAAGATTCCCCTTGATGCAAACAGAGGTGACAGTAAGCAGCTGTGCCTTGGTGCGCAGCTCCAGCAAGAGCAGGCTAGGCTGCGGCAAAAGCCAGCAGGGAGCTATTGAAAGAGCTGGCAAGGACCCCAGTTGCAATAGGACAGCACCGGTAAGAAATGTTAAGTTAGTTGCATCCAGCTGTGAAAGTATTGAAAATTGCATTCAGTGGAGTTTGATGAACGAATGGCTTGCACTTAGACTTCAGCCTGCAAGCCCTTATTCAGATGAGTAGCTGTTATTCACAGCAATGACACCACTGTGGTCAGGGCTACCCACATGAGCAAAAGTGGGTGGAATCAGACTCGTAAGCTCTAATCCTAAGCCTGTTGAAAGTGCTAGGAATTCAGGGTGCACAGCAGGGTCAATTCACAAGGCCAAATGAAAGGCACTGATTTCAGAGGCCTTCCCAACCTGAGCAGCGTGACTCCCACAGCAACCTGAGGGGCAGGTGTTATTGTCTAAGCAGTCAGTTGCTCAGACAGTGGCGGGAACGTTTCCCCTGCTTGATTGGTGTCAAGGTCCACAACACAGTCAAGGAGCAGAAATGCAGATTGCATATTGCTGTGTGCGTTAGGTTTGCTACATAACTGTGTGAATGCAGATGACTGGGATCTCTACGGCTGGTCCAGTCTCGAAAGCAGTTAGGAATACAGAGGGGCTAGCTTGTTTCACTAGCACGCCTCGCTTCTACAGCGGGGGGAGGCGGGAAATTATCCTATTCAAACTCTTCCAAACTGAGCTGTAAAATCTAAGCTACTGAACCACGTAAGAGAATAAACTTGCGGAGAACTAATATTGTCACTGCCACACACCACTAACACCTCATGAAAGCTAATCATTATGTGAAAACACAGTTTGGTCAAGGCTACTGAGTCTGACTCCTCCAAAGGTCATGATGGAGGAGAACAGGATGTCAGAATAAGGTGTCTCCTGTGAGACGTATTTAGAGTGTTTAAGACAGAGCCAGGAAGTTCGGGAGATGAAGGAGGAGGGAGAATGGAATTCAATGGGCAGCTCAGTGATCTGTCAGAAGTGACTTGGTTGTCTCAGTATAGTAGACAGAAAAAAGGTGATTCTATAATAAGAATCATCACAGCAACTGATATGCCCATTGTGTGTCAGGGAAAGACTGAGGTTTATTGGAGGGGATTTCATGTCACTACATCCCGACCCATTTCTGCTAAAAAAAATTACTACATGACCCCAGGAGAGGGGGGACTGAAGTTTGAGCCCCACCACCGAGGGCCCAGAAAGTCTAATGCTTGGTGACCTCATTAAAATAGGGTTGTGACCCACTTTGGGGGTCCCCATCCAGATTGAGAACTGCTGGTCTATGGATTGGAAGTCAAGACTTCCGAGTTCTTTTCCTAGCTCTACCACAAAGTTGCTTTGCTGATCTGTGCCTCAGTTTCCCCAGCAACGAGAGCGATGGCATTACCTTTCTCGCAGGCATAATTAGGGAGTGTCCATACAGCGCTTACCCTCAGAGGAAAGTTGCTTTAGGCACGCAAAGTGCCAGCGCTCTGAGATGATCAAGTCACCCTGCAACTGGCCTTAGGTCCAAGCAAGGGGCACTTCGATAGCATGGAGATAGGGGGAGCCCTGCTGAGCTGCACCTGTTCTGGGAGCAGAGCATGAGGCATGTGCAGTAAGCCAGTCTGCACCCCTGAGCCGCAGTAAGCATTTGACAAAGGAAAAGAGAGAGGCGTGGAGAAGTGTCTCACTGCACATGAGCAATCAGTTTAACTTGTATTTTTCACCTGTCACTTTATCCTCCCCCTCCAACTGACTGCAGGAGCCGCACTTAGCAGCTCCTCGCCAGCTGCCACAACGTGGACCCCACCCTCTAAGCTCATCGGCTAGCCTGGTGAGCGGCTGAGCGCTTTGGTTGGTGAAGATAACTTTGATCCAACCCCCAATGTCAAGCACCTCCCCCCGCCTTACTTTCTGAGAACAGCTGGAGTGAGAAGTTGCGCGGCGAGTTTGTGATTGGGTGGCAGGCTATAGCAGGGTGGGTGAGGTATTTACCTGTCCAGGTAAGTCAGTGACAGGTCATAAGCAGAGCAGAAGAGGAGGTGTCTGTCTGTTTGGGGTGGTAGCCCTTTGCTTGGGGAAACCGAGGCTTTTGATCCTTATCTGTCTCTCCTAGTTCAGGTGAGTTAATCTCTAACTGAGCTGTGTGTGTTTCAGATAAAGTGGAGGGGTTCTCTGGCACTGGCTACGGCTGGGGTGGATTAGGAGTTTGGGAAAGAGCGTCTTAACTCAGACTTCCTTCCTGCCATTTCAGTATCTGTTGCTGGAGCTGCAATCTGCCTGCTCCGAAGGCTGCAGACCAGGTGAAATCCCTTGGAGGTAGAATTACTGGTATCTGTAAAGCTTTCTAGCTTTCTCATTGGTGCTGGGGGGACAGGGGAAAGGATGTTCCTCTGTAGTCAGTTTTGATGACCGACATTAAAAGCTTCAGTTGAGTGGCAAGTAATTTATTTTGCCTGCTTGCTTTGGAGAAGATAAGAGGGGGAGAGGAGATGATAAACAATAAGTGCAAGTTCCAGTCACTCTAACAAAGTCATTATTTTTAATTTTATGGTTATATTGTCACTGTGGGGGTGGGGTTATTTTTTTAAACTTCTAACTTAAAGTGTTCTTACAATAGCTTCCATCTACCATGGAGAAACAAGAGTATGTAACCAAGAGTAATTGTGATAATACCTCTTCCTCTCCTTTCAGTTTGAGCCTTGATAGCTCTGACCATGTTCTTGTAGAACTTAGCAGCCAAGAATTTTGGTAAAACTTGCGTGCTTGGGGAAGCGGTCTGCTGAACAGCACTGTGGACTCGTGTGTAAAGCTTGTGTTCTGCATTTGCTCCGCTCTGGCCAAAAAGAACCCTTCATGACTATGTAGCTGTGTCACTAAAACTTGTTAGCAGCTGCCATAAAAGCAGATTCCTTGTATAGAATTAACTGCTGCCATTGCTGATGGGAGTTGTAAAGTTTTCAAGGGCAGTGGTAGCAATACAGCTAGCTCAATTTGTATTGTAAAATGACTTTCCCCACGAAGTAGAAAAGCTGGGTTTTTTAAAATTTAGTTTCCCATAGTTTATAAAAATCAAAATGAAATATGTACTTCACTAGCAAACGGGCTAGTTTTTTGGCAAACAGGAAAGATTGACAACTCCTTTGAACCTTACAAAAAGGTTTTGAACAGCCCTAGTGGGGTTGAAGTTCATGAGGTTAGTTTCTCTTCCTCTTGCATTCTAAGGAAGAAACTGAAATTCTCTCTTTCCATTTTGGGCACCTTTGATCTCTTGCTTAAGAAAGTTTCTGTCTTGGTAGTCCTGAGTGTTTCTCTTCCCCTAGCTTTGCCCCAGAGAACAAGTGAGAAAGTTAATCATGCAACTCTGACAGTTGTATATTTTTGTACCTTTCTTATGTGACTGATACAGGTCCAGATGAACGTTGTTCCCAATGATGAATTTTGGTCTCTTCATACAATGACTTTTTTTTTTTTTTTTTTAAACACTTTATATGGAATCTAAAGCCCTTCAGCACAAATTTGGAGAGCCTATATTTTGTTGTTTGCTATATCACTGATCACAGGGCATTGTGTTTGTTGTCTAGCTGACAAACTCTTGTAAACAGGAAGCTGACTTGAACTAGCCACTTCAGGTTTCTGTCACACAATTTGGAGTAAGAATCTGACTTCCCACAAACTCCAATTCCCTCTTACAAGTTTATGGATGGGGAACTAATGAAAATTACAAATACCACTGAAGCAAACTTGTGAGTCTCGCTGCAACTGTAAGCATGTGGTTTCTTGCACTGTTAGCATTACAAAGTCACAGAGAACCCACAATGTCCTAGAGTCCCTTAACATCTTAACCTGGTCTTCATGCTGGCAAACTGTTCAACAGCTGGATATAAAAACTACCAGCTATCCTAGATCAAAGGGTGGTGGTTTATTTAAAGTAATACTTTATCAAACATGAAATTGAGACTGCTGTATGCATTGAGACACAATATCTACGACACAGCATACCAGAATGTATGAGGAAGAAGTTTCTTTAAAAAAAATTCTCAGTCTGACTAATCCTGAATGTGTGTTCTTGATGCTGTTTAAGGGCAAAACAAAAACAACCTTCTCCCCCCAAAAAAAACCAGCTGCTACATTTCTGAAAGCCTCATACCACAATGAGTTGCTTTGCCATTCCTTCTGATGGGTAATATTGACTCTAGTTTTCAGTGGAGTATGTGGGGTGTGTTTTTGGTGGTGGTTGATTGTGTGGTTTTGGGGTTGTTGGGGATTTTTATGGCTACAAATAAGTGCACGTTTTTGTAAGCTAAACTTTGTAGCCTCTCTACCTGAGTTAATCACATCCTCTAAATCCTTAGTGGTGCATGGAAGGATTGAGCCTTTAAAAGGCCAGTTCATTCTCAGTCAACATTTAACCTCCATTTCAAAAAAGCACCAAGTCTGACAAAAGTGGAGACGTGACAACTCTGCCTCCATAAAGTTTGGTCACTAAGGTCTCTACACACTGGTCTGAAAGATGTTTTTAAAACAAGCCTCCTCTCTGAACTTGCCACCAGGTATGAGGTGCTGGAAGTCTTAGGAGCTAATTACGGAAAACCATGTACCTTGGGTTGAGCCTCTGTATCAAACATATTAGCCTAGAATCATTCAAGTAGCTGTTGGTATATCAGGGGAAGAAATGACTTCTAAAAAGGCAGTCCCTACATATGGGTCATGCATCCATCAGTTACAACTTCCTAGCTAGTTCTAATTACTTGGGGCAGTGTTTCTTCAATGGCTGTTTTGACATGTTGGATGTAAAGAAGAGCTAGTCGTCATAATTCTCAAAATCAGCAATATTTGTACCTCACTGACTAATGGGCCTAACAAATATGGGTTAGAGATCTGATTTTTTTTTTTAAGCCTAAATTAGAGTTCGTGATGGCAAGCAACAATATTTTGGCATGTGACCCAGGGAGAGTATGGATTTGGTAAGCAGCTTTATAATGCAAGGCTGGTAGCAGACTTAATAATTAAGCTTGTGACCGCATGGTCAGTAGGGGTACGTCTAGACTACAAGCCTCTTTCGAAAGAGGCTTTTTTGAAAATCTTTTGAAAAAGCATTTTGAAAGAGCATCTAGATTGCAACCTCTTTTTTTGAAAAAGCGGCTCACTTTTTCGAAAGTGCATCCGGGCAGTCTGGATGCTCTCTTTCGAAAGAGCCCTGTTTACATTCAAGAATGCCTTTTTTCAGAAGAGCACTTTTGAAAAAAGGCATTCTTCCTCGTGAAATGAGGAATACCACTGTCGAAAGAGAAGACGTGATCTTTCAATTTAATTTTGAAAGAATGCGGCTGTAGTCTAGATGCTGGTGAAGTTTTTGAAAAAAGGCTACTTTTTTCGGAAAAACCCTGCAGTCTAGACACAGCCTAGGAACTGAGGTTGGGAGAGAAAACAGTGTTCTGTTCTCAGCTCTGCTACTGACTTGCTATGTGACCCTGGCAGAGTTGCTTAGCCTCAGCTCCCTCATGTAGAAAATAGGGATAATGCTCTCCCACCTCTGCACAGTGCTTTAAATCCTAGGATGAAAGAAGAGTTCAAGGTCTCCTACATAAACAAATCATCACTGAGACAAGGAAAAAGTAAATGTCTCTGAATTCCAACTTCCATAATTTAAAAAAAAAAAATCTAAGCTCACAGTCGCATTAAACAAGTTACTACAGTTATCTGGGCCTCTGAATCCAGTTTCACAGAGACCCCCTTAGGCCTGTCTGAAGCAAAAACCCGTTCCTCTAGGCATTACTGCCATGTGTCTTTCTCCAGGGAGAGTAAACTCTATGGCTATGCCATGAACACACCCACCCTAACTCATGATTTAAGTGAAGACTCACCTCTCTGTGGCAGCTGACAAACTTGCATCATTTAGAGGTGTGGAGTGTAAGAAAACTAGCATTTTGCACAGAGGAGATGCTCTTGGTAAAGCAGTGTGCTTGCCAGTTTAGTTAGCAGGCTAGTAAAACTTAACCTGTTAACTCTCATGCCTTGGCTATATTTCTTCAGTCTTAGCCACACTACAAATTGTACCTTCTAGCAACAAATGTAATTGAAGCAGGACTAAAAATTGTTTAAACAAAGTGACAATAAGGACAGAGTGGTTGGCACAACTTCAGCAATTGCTTCATCCCATCCAAGCATGTAGACTGAGCCTAGCAAAGCCGAGAACTATTGTATTGCTTTTGCTCTGACTCTCTTTTCCCTTACCCATTAACTACTGCCTTACCCTCTTTACAGAGACCCCTAGACTGTCGGGAATCTCGTGATCAAAATAGGCTCTTTGAATTGGTGGCCTGGCGTTTACCCTACTACAGGTTTATTGAGCCCTGGTGTCTTCCAGATTTTTCTTCTAAAGCCACTAATTTGAAGGGACTTTCAGCACAGAAGGATGATCAAATCAAACAGAGCTGAAGTTTTTACTTTGAGTAGAATGCGAATATAACTTGTCTGAATTGGCGTGAGTGTTCCAAATATAACTCTTAACACGTCATGCTCTTTCTCCAGCTTGAATTGGACCTACTCCATACCTGCTTCTGGAAGTTCTTGCTCCAGTGATTTGTGATATGCCTAAAGAGGGTTTGTGCCTAGGGACAGCTGGTCAAGATTCGGGCAGTTGTGACAGCATGGTCAGCACTAACTCAAACCTCTCTGAAGTTGTAAGTAAACCCTTCAAGGAACCTTATTGTCTAGGGCTGGTAGCTGATGGCCACGTAAATGTAGAACAGTGTTTCTTAAATTGTGTTCTGTGTCACAGAACAGTTCAAAATCGCTGCCCTTAAAGGGGCAGGTGACTTTTTTTGCTCAACTTTTCCCCAACCTTTTTTTTCCTGGGTGTTCCTTTAAAAAAAAATTGTTTGGTGTTCCTCAGTCTTAAAGTTTAAGAAATACTGATGTAGAAGGTGGGGATTTTAGGTAGGCAGCAAGTTCTCAGTTCTATTGAATAGATATTTGCAGGGAGGTAGCACAAAGAAGCCCTTGTCCATGGATCAGGATCCCATTGAATTAGTTAGTATATAAACATGGAACAAGAGACAGTTCCTGCCCCAAAGAGTTTTTTTTTTTTCTCCATTAATTCTTAGGTATATTCTAGCAATCAAGCCACAGTACAGTTCAAACATCAGGCAGACACTTAGCCCGGGATGGGGAATCTCAGACTCGAGGGCTGATATGGCCCCTGGCTTCCCTGGATCCGGCCTCCAAGGCTCAGGGGGTCTTTCCCCAGCATAGGGGAGCCCACACTGGAGCTACAGCTTCCCCACCATGGGGCTGAAGCATACAAAATCAACTAGCCTGGGCTCCCTTGCGCTCTGGTGCCTGAGGAGACAATGAGACTTAGGCACTTTAGAAAATATTAAATGTGGGGGAGTGTTTTTCTTGTTAGTCGGGCCACGCCAGTGCAGGGTGGGTTGGTTGTGTGGGGTTGGGATTTTTTTTGGGCTTGTGTGGCCCCTGACCCAAACAAGTTCCCCACCCCTGACTTAGCCTAAGCAAATCCCAGTGCAGTGAGACCTATTCGCGGGCAAACGTAAGTTTGCAAAACAAGCAGATCGCCTGCTTCCAACTGATATGCAGGTGGCCTTTGTGTTTGCCAGTGTTCTGCACAGCGTGTGGCTCAGAATGGCTTAGTGAGTGGGAAGTATTAATTTGCTGCTTCTAAATTGCTAGAGTCCTGATTTCAACCTGGGTTGTGTTAGGGTGCAGGGCAGGAGCAGGCCACTGTTTGGTCCCCTTTGCAGAGATCCAGCTCGCTAGACTCCTCCCACCAAAGTGTGACCAACAAAAACCCATTCCAAGTTAAGCTAAAGGAGATGTGTCAAACCATTCTCTACTCTGCTTTAAGTCCCGCTAAGTCAGTAATGAAGCCAGTTAAGTATTTGGCCCAGTAGACGGTGAAAACCGTGCAACTGCACCTCTCCGTTGGATGCTAGTTTGTATCAAACATATTCCAGGATTAGGGAAACGGACTAGTCCTCTGATTTGGAGCATATCGTAATTAATGTGCTGTAACTGTTTTGAACAGGTCCTCCCTGCTATTGCACACTAGAAATAGACCTGTGTATAACTAATAGAGATGGGCAAACCAGTTGCTATAGGATACCAGCTCCAGCTTGATGTCTTTTTCCAAAATAAACTTAGAAAAACTCCCTTGTGTGTGACCGGTTTTCTCTTCCATGCCTTCAGTCTTATAGACCTCTAAAGATGCATTGCAGAGTTGAAAAGCATGTTCCGCTAGCCCTGACGCACAGGCTTGATGTGATGATGGAGAAGGGGAGAATTGTTTACAATCCACTGATTGAGACAGGTCCCACAGTGCTCCTCTAAAAGGAGGGTTACGGAGAGAAGCCACCATCCTCATAAGCTTCTGAATGTCTGGAGGCTTGCCAAGGTTCCAACACTCCGTATGGATGACACACACCAAGGCAGCTTGTCTGTGGTACAACTAGCCAGTCACATGCCTGACGGGATTACCATAACATAAGAACTAGGGGTCACTAAATGAAATTAATAGGTAGCAGGTTTAAAATGAAAGGAAGTACTTTAGCAGCACACAGTCAATCTGTGGAACTCCTTGCCAGAGGATGTTGTGAAGGCCAGGATTTTAATAAGGCTCAAAGAGCTAGATAAATTCATGGAAGTCCGTTAATGGCTATTAACCAGGATAGGTAGGAATGGTGTCCCTGGCTTTGTGTCAGAATCGGGGAATGGCCAACAGGGGTTCCCATTCTGTTCATTCCCTCTACGAGCATCTGGCATTGGCCACGGTCAGAAGACCGGATACTGATCTAGATGGACCTTTCGTCTGGCTATTCTTATGTACTGGAACTGGTGCTTCATAGAAAAGTTATTGGTGGCTGCTGGACAGGATTCTAATTGCTTCATCAGCAATGGCAAATCTGTTGGGGCTGTTGGATTATATGTCCGACCGAGATTGCCCTTAAGCAGTACTTCTGGTGGTGAGGGGCTGAGTTGTCCCTAGGTAGACTAGCAGTTTGGGTATTCAGTAGTGTCAGTGCAGCCGCATGTGCGCCCCTGAAGGAACAAGCAGCTTCGTTGACACTACAGGCATTCCCCGAGTTACGTGGATCTGACTTATGTCGGATCCGCAGTTACGAACGGGGGTTTTCTTGTCCCGGGGGACGGGAGCGGCGGGACGCCCAGATGCGCCGCTGTCCCGCCGCCCGCGTCCTCTGGGGAGAGAAAAGCTGCTCCACGTCTCCCTGGCCTGCTGGGGGGAGTCCCCCCCAGCAGACCAGGGAGACGGGGAGCAAAGCCGCGGAGCATGCGGGTAGCGGGACAGCCCAGACATGCCACAGCTGTCCCGCTGCTGGCGTCCTCTGAGGCTTTGCTCCCCGTCTCCCTGGTCTGCTGGTGTCCAGCAGACCAGGGAGACGCGGAGCAAAGCTGCGGAGGACCTGGGCGGCGGGACTGTGGTGCGTCCCGGTCCGCCGCCCACGTCTCCCTGGTCTGCTGGGGGGAGGCGGGGCGCAGCTAGCACCCCCCCTCCCCCCAGCAGACCAGGCTTTTCTCCGGACGCCTGTGGTAGAGCAGCTGGGGCGCTGCTGGTTGGTCCCGCAGCGCCGCACTGGGCGCTACTGGACCAACCCGGCAGCACCCCAGCTGCTCTGCCCCGGGTGTCCCCAAGTCAGCCGCTGCTGAAACTGACCAGCGCTGACTACAGGAAGCCTGAGGCAGAGTTGCTCTGCCCCGGCTTCCTGGAATCAGCCGCTGATCAGTTTCAGCAGCAGCTGAATCTGGACGCCAGTTCCAACTTACATACAAATTCAACTTAAGAACAAACCTACAGTCCCTATTTTGTACGTAACCCGGGGACTGCCTCTATAAATATGATGGTAAATGGTGGTGTTACACTTACTTTCCCCATTTGTGGTTTGGCTTGTCTTCTAGAGTGATAACAGCTATGACCATTTATCTGTGGAGGAAAAGGAATGTTTGCTGTTCCTAGAAGAAACTATTGATTCCCTGGATACGGAAGCAGACAGCGGGGTTTCTGCCGATGAGACGGACTATGCCGAACGGTCTAAGCTCCCCAGAACATGGCCGAAGAGAGATGCTGTTCCAAAGAGTAAGATTAAAATTTGCATTTTGTACCCCAGAGAACTTACTGCGTTCTCTAGCCAGCACTGTAAGCCCTGTGACACAGTAAATGTGAGCATAAGGGACAGATTATTGTCCCAGCTTCCCATGCACAGTAAAATAATACCTGGTGGTAATGCATGATTGACTAGGGGGGAAAACGTGCTGGGGTGGATGGAAGGGATTAAAGGTTTGTCTTTCTCTAATGCGCCTAGAGTAGATTTAGCACTGAAGCAGAGCTTGCCTATTACCCTGCTGAAAGGGAACAGCTAGTGTGCAGGCCAAACTCTCTATAGGCTGTTTACACTTGTATCCTACAAACGGACATTAAATCTTTTCATCGGGCAATCTGTCACTCAGTGACAACTTAGTATCTTTGCAATAAACAAATATTAGCCCCCTTCCAATAATGCCCCCTCTAGAATACATTTTACAGTAAGGTATCGTGGCTCTGTTATATTGGCAGCCCTGTTAGAAAGGTTTGCTATGCAAGTAAGTAGGGGGATGAGCTTGGTGCAATGCTCGGTATATAGCTGCATACTTAACATTTGGCTTTCTGTCTAGATTTGGACAATGGGTCTCCCACCGAAAGCTTTGCTCAGCGACAGGGAATAGAACAAAAGGGTGAAAAACGTGTCTCTTTGCTCTCGAGTTCCGCTCCAGGAGCGGTTTCTAGTGCCGGCTACCATAGCCTGCCAAGGAACGTCAGCGCAGCAAGTGTACAAGCCACCCCCAAGGCTTCTGTCGGCAAAACAGTTGACTTCACTGATGGTCCAACTCCAACGGCTCAGACAGGGAAGCATTCATGGAAGATGCCCAAGAGAAGGGAGATTGAGGACCAGTCAAATGACCAGCCCAGTGTGAGTACTCAGATGAAGCCACCAAGTTTGGAGTTCATAATTCTCCAACCCCCAAAACCCTTCCAGGATCCTAGCGGGGCGAATACCAGATGTCTTGCTAAGCCCGGGCAGGTAGTTGGTAGTGAAAGTGAGCTACACTCTAACCATTTAGAGGCAAAGGGAAAAGCTACAGAAGCAATAGGGAATGAGCCTGAAGTGACTCCATCACATTCTGCTCCAGGGAATGCAAGGCTGCCACTCCAAAAGGAAACTAAACCTTGTGAGAAGGGAAGAGAAAGAGCCACCATGCAAGGCAGCCACGAGAAATTAGACTCGGAAGCTTCTCTAGATTCCAGTGCCAAACAAGGGCCTCCCACAGCCCCAAAGCCAAGAAAACTGCCACCAAATATTATCCTTAAACACGGCAGAGTCAACACTGCTCCAATCCTCGATCCTAATCACAATAAAAGAGGGCTGTCTCCATCTTCACCCAAGCACAAATCCAGCACGAGTGAGTGTTCCCCAGAAATGCAGGAAAGAGCTCGGTGGGAGGCTTTGGAGAAATTGGGACTCTTACAGGATAAAGGAAGGGATTCTAAAATCCATGTTCTCAGACCTGTGACTACTCCCAAACCTAAGGATGCCCAGGTGCTGACTTCTAGGGCTGGCAGTAGGGAGAACTTAAACAGTGACGACCGAATCAGTGGTCCTGCTCATAAGAAACCTGACCCGCCACTTGCTCCAAGTTTGAATCCAGCACATAGGGCTGCTTCTGGCTCGAGAGAGATGATCAAATCCAACTCCTTGGAGCGTTCAGGCATAGGTCTGAGCCATGAGGACCAGAACATGGATAGCAGCTCGCTCAGCAAAACACCAGTCCCGGAGAAGATGGCTCCCAGCGTGATCAGGAATAGCCGACCACGTCCGGTTTCCCTGGGCACTGGGAAAGACTTTGTTGAACTCAAGGCATCCAAAATGGATAAGGAGGAGTTGGAGACAAGTGAAAAGCACAAATCTTACCCACTGCAAAAGTTTCCCCGACCTACTTGTGTCAGTGTAAAAATCACCCCTAAAGGCGCTACAAATGAACACCGGCGAGAGGCTCTGAAAAAACTTGGTCTACTGAAGGAATAAGCAAACTAACACTGTAAATTCACATGTTTTATGCAATTGCACTTACCTTTTTATGCTATGGATACGGGAACTATTGTAGTTGCTCTTAAGCAAAATGGGACCAACTGTGTGGGTGAACACATCAGTCTTAACAGGGTTCTAGGCTCACTTAGATTAATTCTGCACACTCTGAACTGGCAGTATGAACAATCCTCATGGTTTGATTTCCAGGGGGACAAGACTAAAGTAATACTGCCATTAGCATTATTCAAAGCTTTGTGCTAAATAGACATCACATGTATATAGTGTATAAAACTTATTTATGCATCATGGGAATAAGTATATGAATGGGAATATTGTCCTAAATGTGTTTGTTGCATATTACTCCCCTAAATGTTCACTGTCCGGACACCATGAATTCCTGGTTGTGGTTGGATCTAGTCCAGAAAGCCAACTGGGGAAAGATAGGATGGCATGATTGGTCTGTGGGGGGAGGGGGAAGATGTTTGGGGTTTTAATTGATTCAAGCTTTCATGACCCTGATCATGTGCCTGTAGGAATGCACATAACTCTTGAAAGCAATGGGAGCGCTGTATCTGCCTGTGTGATCAGGAGCCAGATATTTTACTCCAGATAGCAGTGAATAGCAAGCAAGATTTATGCTGCTCTATCAAGAGGTGACTGGCAGGAGAACGTGTGCAGGTATCAGATTCAGAACTGCCACCCAAAAGGAGGAAAAATACAGATTTGAGTGTGGTGGGGTTTTTTTTGTTCTTACCTGCAATGTGCCTTAATGTATCCAGCTTTATGAACAAACAACTGCTGATACCTTATGGTCAGCTTTTATGTTATGCACCTTTTTATCTTAAAAGGTTTTTTTATTTTGATAATAAACTATTTTAAGTAACTAGAGTATGGATTTCCTATTTTAAAAGATTGCATGTTCTTACCAACATTTGATGGTTGAAACAAGCTTTATTGAGAACCAATAAGGAAGTGTCTCAGGAGTAGCGGTGTTAGTCTGTAATTTTAAAAATGACACGTCCTTCTGTAGCACCTAGTGTACATCTACACAGCAGCGCTAGTTTGAAATAAGCTATGTAGTTTGAGCTACACAAGTTGTGTAGCTTAATTCAAGCATATTTCAAGAGACAGAGCACCACATTTTGAAATTAGACTGCTATTCCGACAAGTCCCTTTAATCCTTGTGGAATGATGTTTATCAGGACGTTGGAATAGTAAGCCCATTATTTCAATTGCATTTCAAAATAACGAGCATGTAGTTAAGATGCAGAAAATGCTATTTTTGGGAATACCAGATGTCTCTGGCCATGGTCTAGACTTACCCTTAGACTGAAATACACACACATACACACACGCTCTATCATGAGCTTTCCTGGATAAAACCCACTGTCAGATCTCACTACTGAAATGATTACTTCTGCACTTGAGTGATAGAACCTGAAAAGTGAGCAGTATCTTAATGCAATTATTCACTCCCATTTCTATACTAGGACAGTATTGACTGGTCTTGACATGATATTAAGTGCAACCCACTTTGTACTAGACGGCAACCAGAGCAAAACTGATTCAGCTTCTGAACTGGCTTCCTGGATACGGTGAGTCAGTTAGTTCTTTTAGCACATCAGACTAGAGAGAAGAGGTAGCTACCAATGAGGCAAAATCTCTCTGCTATGGACTTAGCTGCTGCCTCCAAAGTTCATTTAATACAATAAACTAATTGTACAGGTTAATTGGGTCTGTTCTCAAGTAATGAGCCCTGTGCAATGAGGCCTTGCCCTGACTTGGCAAAACTTGCAATGATGCTGTATCCAGGGGCAACATAGTAAACTTTTGAATTAATCATCAGGCACATACCTTGCTGGCAGACTGCTGCCATATGGTTATGCATCAGTTACTATGGAAAACAATATTTTTCCTGTAGTGTATGTGGCTGCCTGAGGCTAGAGGAACAGTTGCTCATGCTTCATAGCTACAGACGATCTGGGGAAGCTGGAGCCAGGGAGCATAACAGCAGCCTAGGACTGTCGGGTCTCAGCTCTGCAGCCCAAACCTCTGTACAGTCAGAGCTGTGTGTTTGTTGCACTCAAATGACCTTGGGACTGGGGAGAGAAAAAACCTGTTACACAATGTTACTGCCGAGCCAAAAGCCACACCTGCCCCTCCAAACTGGCTCTTGGTATTGACAGGAGCACAGGTAGGTACCTGCCAGAACCCGAGTCTTCCTGTGAGTCTGCTAGGCCATGCCTCCTGCAGTCTCATTTTAGTGTCTTCCTCCTAAACGTGGAGATGAAATATAGACAAAGGGGGCTGCAAATGAATTCTGACCTCCTCTCACCCCCCCCCCCAGCCTTCTCTGCTATTAGATTGGTCATTTACTACTCAACTCTAATTTTCTGGTTTATATAGTGAACCCATTTAACTTTGATTAACCTCCGCTCTGAGCCCCAGGGATGCAGAAGCATTTTTGTTGTTTTGTTTTATAAATCTAGAGAACAGGCTCTTACCCAACTTTGAACCACCATGGCAGTCATGCATAGCCCATTTTATTCATTAGCAAGACCTTTAAAAATCTTACTGGGCCCTGCCTGCTCCACCAGGAGTAAACAGTGCCAACCTAGCCTGTCTGATCAGGTTGCCTGCAAGAGCAGAGAACTTAGTTCTACAAAAAACTCACGGGTCAGAAGTGAAAGGGAACTCCTAAGCACCAACTGATTCCTTGGAAGATTATTCCTACAATGACATTTATTTAAAATATCGAAGACTTTTCCCCTTAAAAGCTTTGAGGTTAGGGGTGTTTGCTCTTTCTCTGGAGGGTTCTTGGATACATTGTCGACCGCGTGTCTGCACGATCCTACGAATTGCATCTATTGTAAACTCTTCAAGGGGCGGTCTCCTGGCTTTTCTACAGAACACTGCAACTTGTTGTAAGGGAGAACTGACAAGAAATGGTTGCAATAAACTTTGCTTTGGATTTATGAGCCCAGACAAGTTGCTGCCTTCAATGGCTATTGCAGCTTTACATAAACATTCTTCTGTTGATAGAGGCCCTGTTACTCATTCAGGTTATGGGAATTGAGACTCTGCCTCCTGCAGTAAAAAGTATTTAATAACATTTGTTCCTGCTTTGCCTTGCCACCTTCCCCATCCATCCGAAGTGGGGTGTCAGGTACAGCATGGGAAATGGGTGACAATACTCTCCATCCCTCACTGACTAATCCACATTTCCTCTCCAATCTGAGGGTCACAAGCAGTAGCTTGCACACACTGATCTACTGCCACTCATGTGAAGACTGAGCAGCTCTTCCTGAAGTCTTGGGCAGCCATATTCATGAGCAGGAAAATCTTGTCTTCCCTAGTAACTGAGTGACCATGTGAGTGCTGGAGACTCAACACTAAAACATTCCTAGAGTAGAAATTTGCTGGAAGGAGGCCGGTACATCTCTGCCCCTCTACACCAGATACCACATCTGGATTTCCAAAACGCACTTCATTTCCTAGCTCTTTTCAGCCCCCCACCCCTCCAATATGCCTTACTCTGTGTGAATGTGGCAGACCTCCTTGCTCCTATTCTGCTTTTCTCTGCAACCTTTTTGTTCACTGCTCTCGCCCCTCATGCCTAGAACTTAATCTGTGGCTGTTTCTCTACCCAATCTCTGCTCTAGACTTGCTTTCTTCACTAGTCTTCCATCAGACTCCAGTCCATTCTTGAGAGTTCTTTGTATGTGTTTACTCAGACTATAAGGCTGTGTCTAGACTGGCAAGTTTTTCCGCAAAATCATCTGCTTTTGCGGAAAAACTTGCCAGCTGTCTACACTGGCCGCTTGAATTTCCGCAAAAGCACTGACAATCTCATGTAAGATTGTCAGTGCTTTTGCAGAAATACGATGCTGCTCCCGTTCGGGCAAAAGTCTTTTTCCGAAAACTTTTGCGCAAAAGGGCCAGTGTAGACAGCAGAGATTTGTTTTCCGCAAAAAAGCCCTGATCGCAAAAATGGCGATCGGGGCTTTTTTGTGGAAAAGCGCTTCTGTATTGGCCACGGACGCTTTTCCGCAAAAAGTGCTTTTGTGGAAAAGCGTCCTGCCAATCTAGACGCGCTTTTCCGAAAATGCTTTTAACGGAAAACTTTTCCGTTAAAGCATTTCTGGAAAATCATGCCAGTGTAGATGTAGCCTAAGTGTCATTAGTTTAATCATAGTATTGAACTAGAAAAACCAAAAAATATGGATAGCAGAAGCGTCTCACCTCATTTTACCATACAGCTTGCCTGTGATATTCCTGTTGAAAAGAAATTAAGTAGGAGGCTGCTTTTGGATACTTGCTCTTTCTAAAACATTAGCCTTGATTTTTCAGGGACTGAGCTGATGCAGGGCCTATGGGCTTCACCTCTAAGGTCTGGTCTACACTACACGGGAAAATCAAAGTAAGATACGCAACTCCAGCTATCTTACATAGCTGGAGTTAAGATATCTTACATCGTGTTTCCATGCCATCCAGCCAGCGGAAAGCAGATGGGAGCAAACTCTCCTGTTGGCTTCCCTTACTACTTGTGAGGAATAGAAGTACCAGTGCCAATGGAGGTGCCCTTTGAGTTCAATCTAATGGGTCTATACTAGACCCGCTAAAATCAAACCCCGGAGGATTGACCACAGCAGCGTTAATCTTCTGCGTTGGGTACACATGCTCTAAATCAGGTGCAAGGTGTTCTGAATTGAACTCATAACCCATGATCACTTTGGCAAAAAGCTGGCCTGATGGGAGTTGGTTAAAATGTCCCCTTTCTTTTGATGAAAGCAGTTCTGGGCCCCAAAAGGCCAGACTTCCTCATCTGCAAAGGGGGCATTTTGTGGACATGCTACACAGCAGCACCCAAGTACCAGTTACTGCAGGTGAGTTCACAATTTGCTCACAGGGAAGTCATGTTCTCAAATTTTTTGCATTTTTATGATTCATTTGGGTGAAGCAAGTGTCCCAATTTCTAGCAGGAAATTTAACACTGGGAAAGTAGTGCAGGCTCTAATGCCAGTGTCAACTGTCTGAAATATTTACACAGTCACAGACCAGAGATAAGACTGCTAACCTGATAAAGAAATGAACCACTCCACATTCTTTTAAAGTCCAGCATAATGCAAATAGGCCCAGATTTCCCAAAGTGTATAGGCATTGTCACTTTTGCGAACGAGAGGACTTTAAGTCACCATGCACTGCTGGCTAGAACATATGTAAAAAGGGGTAAACTTTTGGGCCATGGTGTTTTACAAACCTAGAGAAGGGTGCAGACTACAATATTCAGAGCAAGGTTTCTAATTAATCCAAAATTTGGCAGGGATTAGGAGCTAGGATTTTAGCTTGGTATGATTGGCAGTCCCCGCCAATGGATTCAGCTCCCTACCAGTTTAAAAAACCCTCCCCAAAATGGAAAAGGAAGCAAACCAAATAAGATGAAGAAAAGAAAAGTACCACCCCTTGAGGACAATCCCAGCAATGTCCGAGAAAGATGCCTGATAAACTACTGCTAGTGAGTACAAAGTTTGTTTGCAGGCAAGCTCTTATCTTAATGAGTTGTGGGCTGGTATGCTTTAATCCAAACCCAGAGACCATTTAGAGGAAATGAAGCATGTGAGTTATTGAACCATGCCTTGCTGAAAACCATTCTGGTTTGGCCAGCATGAAATATTCTGCAGACACACATAAGTCGGTGAATTTTCCTGAAGCACTTTTGCTAGTGTGAAAATCCTGCTCCTGAATTTTGAGCCTGAAGTCAGACCTACTGTAGGCCCATTCCAGGCCTAGGACGGTTAGGTGTCTAAATTGCTCTCGCCTTGTGATCTGCTGGCCCACCCCAGAGCTCTTGCTGCAGCCAACAACACTGGCATAGTGGGCCTTCTGCCTCAGATGTACAGCCCACTCTGTTTTCCCTCTGTAAAGCCCCCCGTCTCAGATGCATAGGGGTTGCCAGGTGTCCAGTTTTCATCCAGACTCTTATTCAGGTCCCCTGTCTGGTAAAAAACAGAAAATACTGGACATTTATTTCTTGTTTTCCTCGGACGGGAGCCCAGCGAGGACAATTTTCCTCTGCTGCATCTGATGGGGCAGAGGCGTGTGGAGCATTGGGCCACTTAAAGACATTTTTTTTTTTTGCTCAACTACTTTGGTCTCCCCACGCACACACACATTTCCTCCTGTCCCAACAGAATTTTTCCCCGTTTGTTTGGTTTTTTTTTTTTGGAGGGGGGGAAGGTGTTCGGTATTTTTTGTTAAACCATCTGGCAACCCTATACTGGAGGCAGGCAGGGATTCTAAGTGGTAGGGCTTGGGCAGCTATTCCCCAGCTGTTAGAAGGCCCATTGAGGATTTGCTTTGTGCCTGGTTGTCCAAGATGGCTTGAGCCTTCTAACCCCATCCCTCTGTCCCTGCACCCGTACAGGGATGAGTTTAGCCCCAGAATTCCATTTTCCTACTAGGTGGCTCATGTTACAAGTCATTTATGTTGGAGACCTACAGTGCAGCCTCCTGGACTGCCTGGTGATTTTGGGCTGGGGTGGGGGTGGGGGTAGGAGTGGGGAGACATGCCTTTGGGCTTATCCTGAGCTGGGAGGATGTAGACAGGGTTTCTAAATCCCGTATTCACAACAGTTCCACCCTGTCCGGGTCCTCCTCACATCTCTCCTAGAAACAACCATGCTGTTCCGAAGCTGTGTGTTCAGTGCTGGAGTCACACTGGGTTAAACTTGGAGACAGAACTGTACTTCAGATTTATGGGGCCCTATGCAGCACTATGAAACTGGTGCCCCTGTGCCCGATGGGAGCCCCAACTGTGGGGCATGGAAATAATTTTTTAGAGATGTGATTTTTTTTTTATAGTCTTCAGCAACACACTAATGAACATAAGAATGGACGCACTGACTCAGACCAAAGGTCCATCTAGTCCAGTAGCCTGTCTGCTGACAGTGGCCAGCACCAGGTGCCCCAGAGGGGGTGGACCGAAGACAATGATCAAGCGATTTGTCTCCTGCCATCCTTCTCCAGCCTCTGACAAACAGAGGCCAGGGACACCATTTCTATCCCCTGGCTAATAGCCTTTCATGGACCTAACCTCCATGAAATTATCTAGCTTCTCTTTAAACTCTATTATAGTCCTAGCCTTCACAGCCTCCTCTGGCAAGGAGTTCTACAGGTTGACAACACGCTGTGTGAAGAAGAACTTTCTTTTATTAGTTTTAAACCTGCTACCCATTAATTTCATTTGGTGTCCTCTAGCTCTTCTATTATGGGAACTATGGGAACTAATAAATAACTTTTCTTTATTTGCCCTCACCACACCACTCTGATTTTATAGACCTCTATCATATCCCCCCTCAGTCTCCTCTTTTCTAAACTGAAAAGCCCCAGTCGCTTTAACCTCTCCTCATATGGGACCCGTTCCAAACCCCTAATCATTTTAGTTGCTCTTTTCTGAACCCTTTCTAAGGCCAATATATCTTTTGAGGTGAGGACACCACATCTGAACACAGTATTCAAGATGTGGGCGTACCATAGTTTTATACAGGGGCAGTAAAATATTCTGTCTCTTATTTTCTATCCCTTTAATTCCTAACATCCTATTGACCTTTTTGACTGCCGCTGCACACTGTGTGGAAATTTTCAGAGAACTATCCACGATAACTCCAAGATCTCTTTTCTGACTTGTCGTAGTCCTATGGCACCTTAGATTAACAGATTTTTTTTTTATCTCTCTATCGATAGAGAGAGAAAAAATCATGAGGTTCCCAGGACAAAACCCATTTCCTCAGATGAGATGATCTTGAGTGGAGGAAAGAAGAGAGGGGACCCGCAGAATATGAACGAGAGAGAGAGAGAGAGGTACCTGTCAATTGCAGTCCCAGCACTAATGAGCAGGACTAGACAAACTGCTGAATCTACTCACCACAGGTGAGTAGATTTCAGCCGGTTGCTCCATGTGCCCCTTTCACTGGAACTTCCCGCATGCACAGTGCCAGTCTGACACATGCGCAGTGCGGGGCTGGCGAGTGGCTCTCACTGGGGTTTGTCAAGCCCTGCTAATGAGGCTAATTGAGTGGGCTGGAATTGTCCCATACTTAGTTTAGGTCAGTAAGGTGTTGAATGTAAGAAAGCTGGTCTTATAACCAGTTCAAGTCTTTGTTCAAGCCAAGAGTGACCATGTCAAATCTGCATATGAAGATCAGTTCTGCACTCTCTCTCTCTGTAAAAACAATGAATAGTTTAGCAGCACCTTTAAGGTGCTGTTAGACGACTCATTGTTTAAGTTTTTCCAGTTACAGACTAAGCTCTCTGTAGTTGGCTAATGTGCCACAGGGCTACTGTTTTTAAAAGTTGTTTTTACAATAAATTCAGAAATTGAGCATGTACCTTGGGTTGGTAAATGCCAGTTAAATGGCTTAGTCACCACTTGATTGGCTCTTTTACACATTCAATCTTCTGCTAATAGGTCTACCAGGTTTTTCACTTTTACGTTAACAAGATCTTCTCCAAGGCGGAGCCACAAAGGAGAAATAGGAAGAGGTGGGTGGGTGGGCATTAAGACCCAGTAGTGCCTCAAATGTTCAAGTGTCCTACAGCAACTATGTATTCTGCATATGTGAAAGGACGGCTCTGAGTGGAGAGGGCAAATTGGTCCAGGGGAGCCCTTCCTGGCTGTTGAAATTGTATCACTGCCGTGGCTGGGGTGTCCCCGCTAGAAAAGAATTCCCTTATCAACAAGGGACTGCACATAAGGCTTTCATGCCATGTGGCACCATGCAAGAATACATGCCTGTTGTCACAGGGGGCCAGCTCTGGAAGCACAGACCCAGTGGGAGCAGGACCCCTTGTGGAGATAAATCATTTGGTTTATAGTGACTATGAAATGGGCTGGTTTCCAAGCTGCCATATTTTGTTTGAAGGAAAGAGAGAGCAGCTGCTGCCAGGCGGGGTTACAAAACACCCACACAATAAGAATCAGGACCTAATTTATACCATTGAAGGCACAGACAGCTCGAGTTGGTTCAGAGGAGAAGCTCTGGCAACCCTTATGGTGGTGTTGAGCTGTGATGCTTTCACTTGATTCAATTCATTTGCATCCCATGGGCCAGATCCACAGCTGTTTGTAAATTGCCCTTCTCCCCAGAACAGTAGTGAACTTTTGGAGGGGAGACCCTATCCAGAAACTTTACTGATTCTTCACCCACTGCATGACAAATATGGTGCCAGAATATTCCCCAGGAGCTAAATTAGATCAAATGTTTTGCATGTAAGTTATTTTCTTTATCCAAGATAATTTTGGAATTGTGCCTCTTTCCAACATCACTGATAACCACACTAAGTTTTGTTTCAGACACAAAAAAGTTCTTGGAAGAACACTGGCAGACTCCACATTTTTGCTTAGATAAACAAGATCAGATTACCGCGAGGTTAAAGCTGCCCAGGTATCTGTGCTAAATAAGATATGTCTAATAAAATAACACTCTGGTTAAGGTGCATGACATATGAGTCAAATTCCTTTACTGGACCCCAAACAATGCTCAACTGTTTTGCAGTGTTGGAGGAAGAACTGGACTAACCAGAAAAAAAAAAAAAAAAACTTCAAGGGGGTAGCCGAGTTAGTCTGTACAGGATAAACTTAAAAATAACAAATGGTCTGGTAGCCAGGAGAGACCGTGTCAAATTTGCACATGAAGATCAATTCTGCACTCTCTCTCTGTAAAAACAATGAATAGTCTAGCACATTGTTTCACAAACGGTGTTCCGCGGAACTTCGGGTTTCTGCAAAGTGAAAATAAGGGTTCAGCGAGAAAATTCCATTACAATTATATTTTAGGTTTTAAAAAATAATCTTATAAATATTTGAGAGTTTGTTTGTCCCGAAAAAAATCTCTGAAACAGTAAGACCTAGAAATACCGAATTTTGCACGGACTCTACTGATTCCCTAACTTAAATAACTGGATTGGTTATCTCTTGAAACCAGTTCCCCCAGAGCCCCAAGTGGGTCACTGATTAGCTTTTACTAGCGCTAGATCATAGGCGTTTGCTGGACTCTTCTCTTAAGTATGTCACAAACTGCAACTATGAGATCCTTTTCCTATGATAACAGAAAAAGTACTAGCTATGTTAATTTCTTAAAGAAATAAATAAGAGAAAAGTATTTCCAATAAAATATGCTATGTTAATGTCATTGACATAGTTCATTCATCACATCTTTTACTGTATTTTCCCTGGGTAACGCTGGGTATTTCTGCTAGTAATTAATATTATATGATTTGTTTTTTTTAAATATGTGCAGTTAAACTAAATGTTGCTCTCATGACTTTGTTTAGCATTTGTTGTTTATTATCCTTACTATGGTCTGGTAGTCCACTTCTTCAGATTTCAGGTCAGCCTTGTTTAGTACAAAGTGGGAGAAGCACAACACTCAAGCCCTGAATCTTCACCGTCCTGCCCCTTGTGCGATCATTCACACTTCTCTGCAGAAGGTAAAATGGTACCATTGAGTGGAGGGGCTGTTACACCCTCTTTGCTCGGGAGCAAAGGAGTACAGAAGCTGCAAGGCAGTAGGGAACTAGGCCTCGAGGGATTTAAGAGGAGAGGTCAAGGAGTGTCTTTTCTGAGCCCTGCATAGAGCCATGAGAATTTTTCCCCCTTTAGAAAGTGGTTAGAGTAGGAGACTGGGATTCCTGATTTTTATGCTCATTCGCTCATGCACTGTACAATCTTCAGATAGCTCCAAGACCTTCATGCACCTTAGTATGTCCATCAGTAATGTGTACATCTTACCAGCTAACTGGTGTGGTGTTGAACTAATTAATATAAGTAGGTGACTTGACACGCTAAGAAGGAAGAACCCCAAGCATTGTTATAGGCTGGGGACCGACTGGCTAAGTAGCAGTTCTGCAGATAAGGACCTGGGGATTACAGTGGATGAGAAGCTGGATATGAGTCAACAGTGTGTCCTTGTAGCCAAGGCAGCAAGTGGCATATTAGGTTGCATTAGGAAGAGCAACTGCCAGTAGATCTAGAGAAGGGATTATTCCCCTTTATTTGGTTCTGGTGAGGCCACACCTGGAGTATTGTGTCCAGTTCTGGGCCCCCCACTATGGAAAGGATGTGGATGCATTGGAGAGGGTTCAGCAGAGGGCAACCAAAATGATTAGGGGGCTAGAGCACATGACCTATGAGGAGAGACTGAAGGATTTGGGTTTGTTTAGTCTGCAGAAGAGTAAGGGGAGATTTGAGAGCAGCCTTCAATTTCTTGAAGGGAGGTTCCAAAGAGGATGGAGAGAGGCTGTTCTCAGTAGTGACAGATGCAGAACTAGGAGCAATGGTCTCAAGTTACAGTGGGAGAGGTCCAGGTTGGATATTAGGAAAAACTATTTCCCTAGGAGGGTGGTGAAGCACTGGGATGGGTTACCTAGGGAGGTGGTGGACTCTCCATCCCTGGAGGTGGAGTCTCAGCTTGACAGGGCCCTGGCTGGGTTGATTTAGTTGGGAAGGGTCCTGCCTTGGGCAGGAGGCTGGACTTGATGAACTTGATGACCTCCTGAGGTCTCTTCCAGCTCTATGATTTTAGAATGTGGGAAGAGTGCCTACTGCTATGACTCCACAGGGGAGGTCTTGACAACATTTCTGCTTCAATCTATCCACCCGCTCCCACTAATCTGCTGCTGTGTTTCAGAGGGGGTGGAGCAAAGTGCAGTCAGGCATGTCTTCCTTTAAGCCCCCTTTCCAGTTTACGCCTATTGGGTCAGAGCCACAGCTTGTACAAGTGGGCACAGCTCCTCTGGAGCATCAGCCCAATCATGTAACCTTCGGATATGAGCTCTCTCCCAACCCACTGGTAGCCAAGGGAACACCATCCTGATTAGACATCAAACCTGCCAGATGTTCCTTATTTACTGGGGTTTAAAAAACAAACCAAAAGCACCCTCTTGGTAAAGTGCCCTCATGTGATCCAACTGGGAAGGGTGGATGCAGCAGTGGGAGAGAAAGCTGGTTTCCATCTTGCCTTCCTTTTCCACCAGCAAAAAGGTGGAGATCCTGCAGGCAGAATTTTGCTCTCCCTCGTAATAACATAAGACAGGGGAAACACCAATCTTGATGTTTTGGATTCCAGGTGGAGAGGGAACAGATAACCTCTTCAGACTTGTCAAGTGAGGAAATTTGCCTTGAAACACAGGGAGTCACTAAAGATGGGCTCATGAGAGTCCTGAGAGTCACATTTCAAAGCATAACCGTGTTAATGCAACTGACGAGCTCAGTCTGAACCACCTGGAAATTTCTTCTCTCTCTTGGGTAGCTTGCTGCCTTTGCATTTAAGGCAGCCATTTGCACTTTAAAATATATGGCACAAAGAGTTTACAACTGGGTGGAAACTTCTTTTGCTGCTGTTTGAGCCCCAGACTAGTTTAAACCTGCTGGGTCAGAAGACAGTTTACACACAAAGCAACAGAGATTCTTTCAGTGATCTTTACTGTAGAGGCTGGGAAAATGAAGTGTCCGTCATGACATTCTTTCACTTACATTTGCTGATGTAATTATTCCATAAACATTGGCAGGATAAATTGCTGGGAGCCAAAACAGTTTTTTATACCCATTATGCAACTCAAACCTCAGATGCATAGAATTAATTTCCCATCACTCTAATCTATACATTTGCCTGTCTAGGACACTCTTACTAACAAGCTCTTCATGAATTAATTTTTTAAACTAGAATATTCTGATCAAATATTCATTCACACCTTGTTTTGATGCAACAGGGGAAATTAAATGGCTGGTTTATAAATAAGGAGCCACTGGTATGAAATACTACACTGTCAGAGATATAAATCTATCTATTTATAGATTACAGGTTAGACTGCATAATAAGATGATATTCCAGTCTCAAAGTGTTTGACAAACCAATTATTCTAGAAGCTATAAGAATCACTTCTATGATCTCTGAAATGTAGCCATCTCTGCTCTGAAATGCAACAAATAGGGCTTAGGACAAAGTAAAAATGGATACGGTTTCCTACAAATAAGAACTATCCTTTACATTTCTACAGAACCTTGAGAGTTCTTAAAAGCCTTTGCAGACATTCTGAATATAGCTTCGTAACAGGTAGGAAAGTATTTGCCCCCTTTTACGGATGATTAAGCTGAGCCACCAAGAGATTAGTTGACTCACTCAGGTATATCCATGAAATGGGCAACAGAGGCAGGAGAAGCTAAGTCTCCTAATTCCTGGATAGCTTTCCCAATTATCACCCCTAATATTATCTCAGACACTAACCTTCCCCTCCCTCGTCCCTTTTCTGTTCTAAAATCTGATTTGTCAATTTTATATGTGTTCACTTTTTTTGATTGTATCCCTTTGGTATATATGGTCATGCCAATTTTCTTCCACAATTGGATCTGAGGAAGTGGGTCTGGCCCACAAAAGCTCATCACCTATTAAACCATCTTGTTAGTCTTTAAAGTGCTGCATAGTCCTGTCTTTTGTTTCAGCTAATTCCTGGTTGTGTGTCTTAAGGAAAAGACTCTCAGCAGAACCAGAGTTGGAATTTGGCCAAGATATGGGGCTGAAGAGAAAACATAATGGAGGATCACCCAAAGAACTGGTAAATGTAACTGCAGCAGTTTTAATATGCTTGGACAAAGGGGGACATCTCACTATGATGGGGAGATCCTTGCTGCCCAATAGAATGAAGGCTGTCAGGCAATTTAATGTTAATGCTTTGCAGGGATGCCATCAGGGTGTTATTAGCTCAGACAGATAGGTCACTTAAACTATCACCCACCTGAACTACCCTTGTATTGTTTATTCTGGAGGTTAAATCCTGACTCTCTTGGTTCCAGATTGTATTAACCCTGGTGCTAGAGGCAGACAGTAATGTTTAGTATTTAAGGAGCCACATAAAGCAACCAACATCAGTGTCTTGTGGTGGCGAAATGCATTGAAATCACCAACCTGGGTGTACCTTAATCGCAATGAGAAACGGTTACGATTTCCTACTACTTTGCAGCTACAGAGCATCTTTCATCTGAGGACATGCTATAGGCTCAACCCCAAGATATGGGCTAGATGCAGGAATCGCTGGATGGAATTCCCTACCCTGTGTAATGCATGCGGTCAGATTAAGATCAGTGTTTCTTAAACGGTGTTCCGTGGCACACCGGTGTGCCGCAAGGCAGTCGGAGGTGTGCCACAGAGAACAGAGTTCAAAATGCTTGCCCTTAAAGGGGCAGGCAACTTTTTTTGCTCAACAAAAAAAAATCCTTGGTGTTCCTAATTAAAAAAATTATTGCTTGATTTTTTCGTCAGTCTTAAAAAGTTTAAGAAACACTGGAGTAGATGGTCTGTGGGCCCCTTCTGGCCTTGGAATCTATGAGACTCAAAGCTCAAGAGTAGAACCTCCGGGTGAACAGCCAACTTCATCCTTTTAAATAAAAAAAATCAAAACACATCACTGGAAGATGGATATTTCTCAATTTCAGCACTAGACACTATAATAAATTTGCCCTGCAGGGTACATGTCTGAGCTGGATTCTCTACCGTTGCTTGTTTTGAATCAGACACACAGGAAAAGTGTCTAACTTTTTAATGTGACATATTCCTGTCTGTATTGAGCTGGCTCAGCTGTTAATTTATCACACAATGGGGCAGTGAGTCAGCTGTTGTGAATTGTTGCAGCTCTGTCAACTTCACTGGAACAATAGCCTGTGACCAGCAGAGTTTCTGCCCCCTGATATACGCATATATATGTCAGACCGTGAAAGCTGCACATCTAAGCTGAAATCAGTCTGAAGACACAAGAAAAGATGCCCTACTTCTACAGGTGCACCTTTGATCTGCCATATCTTCCCAACCGAGATAACAAAAGCCAAGTGCCTGCTGCGTCACTAGATTCATACCGCAGGGAAAGATGCCTGTCAGCCTCACACGTGCATTAGGGACACAGATTATTTCTTTCAATGCTCAGCCACTTTTTAATTTCACTAAGTTCTTCTTCCACATTGGCCAGGGACTGAGCAAACGATCTGGATGGAGTTCAGCAAAAGACATAGTCCGTGTGCCTGAGTAGACAGACACCCATCCCCTTGCCTTAAGAGTGCGCAACGTTAGCTGTGGAGTAGATCATGCTATTGTTAGTGTTAGCTAATAGTTAGGAATCCGAGATCTGATCCAGGAAACACACGTGGAACTAAGGGTCTGAGTCATTTTGTTGACTTCAGTGTGGCCGATTTCAGTGTGACACTGCAGACTCTGAGCAGCTTGCTGAATTGCACTTCTAAAATGCAGAGCCTCCTGAAGTCGGTTTCCCAGCATTGCTCATTATACAATCACCCATTGCGCCTTAGCCTACCCCTCTGTAAAATGGGGATAATTATACTCTCCTCCCAGTAATATTGTGAGGCTTAATTAATGCCTTTAGAGTACCTTGAGATCCTCTGCTGCAAGAAGCTATTTAACTAGACAGTATTATTAATCAATCATTTCCTAGCTTCTATGTCGTTGGCCAATATGACAAACAAATACCAGTTCATATGAGATTCTTGAAGTGGCCTCCATGTAAATGCAGTTTTGAATCATCATGAACTTAGACCTTTATCTTGCACGTAGAGAGTCTAATAAACCAGTAGCACTGGATCTGAGCCAGGTAACAAGGTCTATGCTGTATGTTTTGTTGGGTGACATCTTCGTAAACTCAGACAGATAATGAAATTACATTTCTAAGCCAGCATAGGCCTGATGGAGCTGAGATTAAATTTCCTCTTAGCCTTGATTTTAACACAGAGGAGGACCTTGCTACGCAAAGCCCCTCTACCTGTTTGCCTAAGTGTGATGAGACGTTGGGGTTACCAGCACCAGCTCTTTGGATGACAGATGATGGCGTGTGATTCGTCTAATGTCAGAGGGAACCTGTTGTGTTTGTACAGCATCTAGAAGAAGGGAGCCACCATTTGAGTTGGGACATCTGGGTACTATTGTCATACAAATGCTTAATGATCACAGACTCATGAAATATTATAACTGGAAGGGGTCTCAAGAGGTCATGAAGTCCAATTTCATGACAGGACCAAGCACCACCTAAATCAATGTTTCCCAAATAGTGGTTCCATGGAACCCCGGAGTTCCACAAAGTGAAAATAAGGGTTTCGCAAGAAAATTCCATAACAATAACATTTTTAAAAAATATTATTAATATTTAAGCATTTATTAATTTTATTGAAAACAATTTTCATTTGTGTTGATCCCATGACCTTGTTTAGCATTTGTTTATTATCCTTAGTTATTTGTGGTCTACTTTTTCACTTGCATTTGTTTATTATCCTTAGTTATTTGTGGTCTACTTTTTCACTTCCATATATAAGACTGTTATTAGGGGTTACGCGAAATTATTGAGTTTAAAAGGGTTCCGTGGCCAAATAAAGTTGGGAAACACTGATCTAGATTTTCCCTGACAAGTGTCTAACCTGCTCTTAAATATCTCCAGTGATGGAGATTCCACAACTTCCCTAGGCAATTTATTCTAGTACTTAACCACCCTGACAGGAAGTTTTTCCTCATGTCCAACCTAAACCTCTCTTGCTGCAGTTTAAGCCCATTGTTTAATCCCATGATAGGGCAAGCAGCAATGGTTTTAAACTACAGCAAGGGAGGTTTAGGTTGGACATTAGGAAAAAGTTCCCAACTGTCAGTGTAGTCAAACACTGGAATAAATTGCCCAGGGAGGTTATGGAATCTCCATGTTAATGGATTCTAGAATTATATATATTTGGCTACAGTGTCACACTGTTGACTCATATTTAGCATGTGGTCCATTATGACCTCTGGGTCCCTTTCTCCAGTACTCCTTCCTAGACAGTCATTTTCCATTTTGTAAGGAAGGAACAATCAGTTGCACACGAAGTGGAGTACTTTGTACTTATCCTTATTGAATTTTATTCTGTTTACCTCTGACCATTTCTCCTGGTTGTCCATCATTATAGCCACATGGTTGCTGTTAACAGACTACAGCACTCTTGCTGGCTTCCTGATGCTAACTAGGGTTTGCTGGGGTAGATCTTGAACGAGAGATCGCCGAGAAAAACCCATGTGTTGCACTATGGTAAATCATCATGTGACCCTGTGCTCTGGGCCAGTGCTGCTGAACCAATGCCTTTTCAGTCCTAGGGCACAGGTACAAGGTTTTAGATTTCTGCATAAACCAAGGCAGGGACCATTTGTGATCATTCGGGACCTTGTGGCCATTTTTTCCAGAGGAAGGTGCAACAAATTCTTAAGTTCTCATAAACTAAGTTTCTTACTAACACTCTTCAGTCAACTCTTAGATCACTTCCAGTCTTAAAAAAAAAGTGTAACAAACATGGGTGTTCACCACATAAATCTCCACACCTCTTCTGAATCATGCTATGTTCCCTGATAACGTCTCAGGGTGGAAAGTTCCACGTGCTAACTAAGCACAGGGAAGTGCCTTGTTGTGGACCTCAACAAATGTTTGCCATTTCTCTCCAATACTCCCCTCTCCCCCCTCCCCCCCCCCCCCCCCCCGTACTCTGTTCTAAGTGAGATTCAAAAGGCATCCAAGAAAGACAGTCACTCTGGAGTTGTCTGTTAGCAGCAGGGCATGCAGACAATGCAGCTGTCGTTAGGCAAGATTGTCAGTGACCAGCTCTGTGAAGGACGTTGTGGGTTTCATTAGGATCAAAGGCCATCTAGGTTATAAGCCAAGCCATGGTTTATCAACCTGGAATCTTATAACCAAAGCAGATTCCTTTGCCCTCATTTCTGGTCTCAGAATCCATGTTCTGACTTGGTCCAACTCTAAGATTATGGGGTCCAACTAGATTGTCACGGCAGATTGTGAGACAGCTCTGATAAGCAGAAAGCAGAGGAATATCGATCATTTTCTATTAACTAAATGCAGCTGCATTCTACTTGGAAATGCCCCATATCTATGCAGCTCTACTGAGACAGGAGGGGTAGCTGTGGGACTTCATGCAGGAGACTTTGCAGAGCGATAACTTATCTGGGTGTTTCGCAAGGGCACCTCTCTGGCTAGGATTTCATTTTTAACTCTTACCTGTTTGCAGAGCTGGTAGAAAGTGGCTGCAGCGAGTTAACAACACTGGAGATCGGAGATGGGATGTGTTGAATCGCTAAGAACATGGCCCTGACAACTACATTAGCCATCGCTGGCTAGGGATTTAGTGTACTACCCCATGGTGATATTACAGGCCCCACATATCATATGTATGCCTTATGGTTTCATTTCTGGTATAAAGCAAACAGATTCACTTGTCACCAGCTACTCATATGAATGAAGGCAATTTCCATAACGAGGAAGACCTGTCTGCACAAACTCTGTTACTCACCTACAACATAGCTCTTCTATGATGCACACAGCAAGCTGCAGCCAAGTAGTGATTACACCTCCTCACTCTCTAGGCCTTGCACACCTCCTATTATTGTTGTTAGCCTGTCTTCTCCACCCACTGCTCCCACCTGCTTGATTGTCCCTTTGCAGGCCAGAAGGGACATTGCAGGGCAGAACTTCCCCCACCCACTCCTGCAATAGTCCAGTCTCCTCTGGGTGAGTTACTGAACTCCTTAAATCACCATTAAAAGGCTTCAAGATAGAGTGAGTCCACCATTGACATGCTTGTAAACCTGCAAGTGACACATGCCACATGCTGCAGAGAAAGGCAAAAACTGCAAAACCACAACAACTCCCCCAAAGCCCCACAAACCAACAAGAGCTACAGGGTCTCTACTAGTGGAAAATTCCTTCTTGACCTCGAATAGGGTGACCAACTCGGCCCTGAGCATGTGGGCAAGTCCCAACAGCCAGACACCTGGGAAAGAATTTTCTGTATTAATTTACATTCATCCACCTCTAAAGCCCCATCACCAGCCTTCAATTTCTTACTAGCAGTAGCAGATCAGTTACATGCCATTGGTCTCATCTGCCTTATCTTGTGTAGACTGAACTTTTTGGGGGCAGGACTGTCATTTACTGTAGGTGTGGGGCAGTGGGGCCCTGACTGAGTTAACCACTAAGTGCTCTCACTGTAAATAGATACATTGATTAATAGAGTTTAAGGCCACAAGGAGCCATTACATCATCCCGACTGACCTCTTGAGAAATAATTGCAATTTTCAGGGGGAAAAAAAAGTCAGTGTTTCTAAGACACATTGTACCATGCTCTGCAGCATGCTGAAGGCTTCCCGAGCAATTTGTGGCATCTCACAACCACATACTGTATTAATAACCCTGCTGGGAACTCTTCTGTGGCCCTGTGTCTGTATAATGCTTTCGTTGCCCCAACCATCAGAATCCAACCTGCCTGCTTTCACCAGCCTACTCCACCATGAAGAACACCATAAAGGTTTCATAATATAACATTAAGCCTGCCCCGCAGTCCTTGAGAAGATAGGATATTTGGCTTACGGGATGGCAGTTCCTATCTGCAGGGAGGGGGATCAGTCCCAGATTTTCAGAGTGATGCGTAACCCTGCCGCAAGATACCTAGCTGTACTGTATGATGCCACGAGAGCAGGAAGAGAGGTGCAGAATAGCAACTTGTATACTTGACTAGAGAGTTCGCCTGTTATTTACAGGTATATGCTGCCGAATGAGCAAAACATACCAACAAGGGAACAAAGAAGGAGCTGCTTTCTTTTTTATTAGTGATGGGGTGAACCAAACCCCCAGCTCTGAATGCCGTAGGAAGCCAGATACCAGTTGGAATTTTCTAGCTTGGGTTCTGTTTTTTCACCTTTCAGGACAGAGAAGAGCCCGTACAACCAATGGTAATTTTCGGGTCAACTTTTGGCCACAAAAATCATCAAGTCTGTTTGCACCGTGTTCCTGTCAGTGCTGGGGTAGCTTTTACAAATGTCACTGGGAACATGTCTCACATTCCCCCCAGAACTGCTGCCACGGTTGGTCTATGAAGTATTTTAAATATTTGACCATCCATATTTCTAGAATAAAGGCAATCTGACCACACCCTAAGGACCTGGCCATATCTACACATGTTGTTCTTCGTATTATCAGGCACGGCTGACTTTGTGCTAGTCAAGCCAGTTTGACGGCAATCCTTAATGGCCACCTGTCAGTACCTGTGATCCTCTCCCAAGCCACAGAAAGGAAGTCCTGTTGCAACACTGCTTCCAGAGGGATGTGCAGCCGGGAGAGGTGCTCTGAGATCTGCACAGTACATACTTTGCATAGAAATGAACCCAGTTCCCAATACTTCCTGTGGGAAGCTTGGCTCTAGTTCAATCCCTGCATCTGTGTTGATTCTTTCATTGCTATTACAGGGCTTTGGGTAGCACAAGCTGCTCTTCTTATCCCAGAGGCACCCCTCTGTTTGGATTTTCCCTCCATTGCCCAATGAAGCTACACATCTCCCACTGGGTGCTGACTACAGGAGAGGGAGGGACAGAAGAGAGGCTGCTGCATTTCAAGCCAGCCCTCTTGGCAAGGCAAGGCATTCGGCTGCAGACAGCACCGCACGCTCTACCCTCAGCAGATCTCACATCAGTCTTGGGCTCGGTCACTGCCTGGATGGGAAGGGTTTACAGCAGGGGTGCAGAAACTTTTTTGGTCAGGGGGCCACAGAAAAATCAGTCGGGGCCACACAAAAACATGAAGAAAAAACACTGACTGAAGCAGACATTCTCCACATTCCCCTTGCACACCAGAGCTTGCGGGGGGGAGGGAGGGCTAGTAGATTTTGTGGGGCCAAAAGTGAGGGGTTCAGTGTGAGAGAGGGGGCTGCTGGGAAGTGGTCTTGGGGTGTAGATCAGGACAGGAGGCAGGGTGCAGAAGTGGGTTGGCAGTTGGGTGGGGTGCAGGAGCCGGTAGGGGTGGCAGGGCTGGGTGGGAGGTAGGGTGCAAGAGCAGAATTGGGGTGTGGGGTCTGGGTGGGAGGGGGGCCAAAGGGCTGATACACCAGCCTGGCTCCCCGATGCTGGGTAGGGAGGCCTGAGTCTCAGGGACCAAATCCAGGCAAGCAAGAGGCTGGATTCGGTGTCTGGGGTATAGGTTCTCCACCTTTGTTTTAGAGAAAACTCAGGAATTGGTGGGCTGGATTCTCTCTCTTTGCACCCGTTGCATGTCATTTACACATGCCAAATCAAAATGCAGCCACCCTGAGCTAGCAGGGGACAAGGCCCAGGTGTAAACAGTGACACCCTCAGAGGCAGCAGAGAACCAAGCACAGAGGACTCCCTCCCTTCTGGCTCAGGGCATAGCCAGCATTCCAGCAGGGCGATGACGCCACCTTCCGGCTGAGATGTCAAATCCTAAGGCTGGCACTGCCGTTCGCGGTGCACTCATTTCCACTCCTTTAAATTCCCCCCCTTGCCATTGGAGACAGAGACCTTATTTTTCACGTTTCTTCCCAAACATGGCTGCTGAGTGAGGAAGATGAAAAGCAGCGGCTGGGTGTTTTTCAGAGCGAAGGGTTCTGTTGGGGTAGCAGGTTAGGATTCTTCGAGGGAAAAGGCTCGACTTCTCCATCATGTGGTGTGGGACACATGAACATAAATGACTGTTGCAAATTATGGACAGCCTCCCTGCTAAGGCAGATGGCACTGTGCCCGCTACCACCTGGCCTCAAAGTACCAGCCCATTGGGCGTGTATTGGCACCACTCCATTAGGTCCTCTACTGACTTTGCTACCGTCATTGATTTTACACAGAGGGCACCTAGATTCTACAGTCATGGGAGGCAGGGGATGGGAACCATCTTTGGGCTGGGGGCCGCTGACCCAGAGAAAAATCAATCGGGGGCCACACACAAGTGAGAAGCAAAACAAAATAATTTTAAAAACCCACACAAAACCAACCCAACCCTCACTGATGTGGCCCCCAGCTGAGAAGGAAAGAGACAGGCTTCACATTCCCCTCATATTAGAGTCTAGGGCGCCTCATGTTAGTACATTTTCTCTGTTAGTACTCTCTGCCAGCTTTGGAGGTGTGCCAGCAGGGGCAGATGAGCCTTCCCTACCCTTCAGTCAGGGTGCAAAATAGCAACGCTGCTACTTGAAAGCGGCTCATTTCCACTACTGACCTAACAGGTCCCTCTTGCAAGAGTCGAGCTCAGGTGTACGCCTGTTCACTCAGTCATTATCCTTGAGAGTGCACTGAGCGTCTCACCGGCCTGAGGACACGTATTTCCTGCTTGTAAGAGGGAGCATTAACCACCTGTGCTTTGCTGCTGCTCCTTCCAGCTGCATTCACAGCTGATTAGCAATGAAATGCTGCAGGGGGTATAAATAGGAGTGCTGTGAGTGTAACCCCCTCTCTCCTCCCTGGGTTATTCAGGAGCAGGCCCCACTCACCTGTGTGCCGGATGTTTTTAACATAAAAGGAGGTCATGAGTACCCCACGATTGCACATTCACAGGGACGTTAAGCAGCAGCTTGCTGCTTGGATGACGAGAGGAATGGGAGCATGCAGCTCTTGGCATGCGGGGCTGCTATGCAATGCACCATTTGTGGCATGACAAACACTGGCGACTATCAATAGTAACCACATCCATGCCCTTTTGTCTCTAGGGGGCCTGCATGGATTCCCTTCTGCCTGGGGATGGTTCCTTGTCACGGGTCAGAGGATTTGAGGCCCAGTGAAAAGCTATGGGAAGACGCCTTTCTTTCAGGGGCCAGCAGGTGGCAGTGTTGTTCCACAATTGAAAGTGTCTGCAGGACCAGGCTACCCAGGGCTTGCACAGGTAGATTGCTACCTGTACTTGCAGACCTGAACTCCCATGCTGCGTCTGTGGCTTGCTGCAGGAGGAGTGCCTAGTGGAAGTGGGAAGGGAAAGCAAGTGGCCTTGAAACAGCCAGTTCAAGAGTCCTGTCACCAGTAGCGTAGCAAGGGGATACAGGAGGGGCAGTTGTCCCCAGGCACCAGGCTGGGGGGGGGGAGGGCAATTTAGTTCCCCTCCACTCCCCCTGTCATTCTTCAGCTGGAGCTGCCCCCAGCCCAACCCTCCATCTCTGCTGGAGGATTAGTGCATGCAGGGGCCCGGCCCCCAAACTGAAGGGAGCAGGGGAAGACGCAGTACAAGCCCCCCCAGGGTCGGGCTTAGCAATGCCCCTTCACATGGCAGGTTCAGGGCCCCATCACATGGCAGAAGGGTGGCACAAATTTTGCCTTTGCCCCCCGGTACATAACACCCTCGCTACACCTCTGCCTGTCACTCCTATTCTGCAGCGTAAAACAAGGGTGGTCAAAATCATGCCCAAGGGCCAGATGCCACCCGCCATGCATTTCTCTTCAGCCTGCCCAGCTGATTAGCAGAGCGTGCATACTTGCAGCTGGCAGCCTGTGTTCAGCTGCCCCTTCCCCCCACACCTGGCTCCATCCTGCAGCTGAGCGGCTTCTTTTATTTCTGCATTTGCTGGGGACACTGGCCAAGTTCTGTATTGTGTGTATAGATCTTTACTGTCAATGCTCCTGGCTTAGTTCTCTGTCTCATTCAGACACAAGACTACTTCTATTTGTGTGTGCGTGTGTTGATTAAAGATAGCTTGAGTTGTACTGAACGATTCAAAGCTCAGTAAAGCATGTTCTCTGGGAGTTTCGTCCAGTTTCTTACTGGACGACTGAGGCTAAACCTTTGACTCAAGATAATCACAGCTAGAAGGGAAAGCACAGCAAAAGTGGGTAGACAGCAGAGGACATAAGTCCGCTTTCACCACCTCTTGCTGAGAAACTCCTACTTGATCAAACAAAATGGCCTTGTCTAATCTGAAAAATTAAGACATCAAGGCTGCGTTTTATATATTGATCGATCTGTTTTGTGATACTGATCGGGCCTTGAACCTCCTTCTTGGCTCAGAACACAGGAAATATACCTGTGGGTTGAGGCCAGGAGAGTTCATAGAACAGGGTCCTATATGAATGTAATAAAGTTTCTGCTTGGAATGCAGGCAGGTCTGGGGCCATTTGGGGAACACTCAAATAGAATGTGGACAGGGCTTCAGCTGATTTGCCAGCAGGGTCTGGAAACAGAGTGACCCTCATGCTACAGAGATCAGCAAGGGACAGAATCAGAGAGAATCGGGGGCTTTCAATGTTTAATGGTTCACTCACATGAGTGAAGCCACGCCAGAAGCTGGATTAAGCAAATAGAACCCCTCCCTGTGAAGAGAGCGACTCTTTTGCAAAACTGGTAACATGCCATTTCCTGCCTTCCAGTTTTCCCTGCATTTAACACCTTATTTTTACATCAAAAGTTAAGTCCAGGACACTTCCAGCCCACTTAATTAGCCCCATTAGCACTGGTCCTACAATTGACAGGTATCTTGTTTTTCCCCTGTTATAAAATACTTGCTTTCTGTTACCCCCCTCCCGCTCATCTGATGAAGTGGGTTTTCATCACGAACGCTCATACTATTACTCATGAGTGATAGCTCAGTGGTTTGAGCATTGGCCTGCTAAACCCAGGATTGAGAGCTCAATCCTTGAAGGGGCTGTTTAGGGGTCTGGGGTAAATCCATCAGAAATGGTATTTGGTCCTGGCAGGGGGCTGGACTTGATGACCTCTCAAGGTCCCCTCCAGCTCTATGAGATAAGCATATCTCCATTTATTATCTTTGCTAGTCTCAGGTGGCACAGGACGACTACTTGTTTTTAAGGTTACTGACTAACATGGCTCCTCTTCTGAGGCGATTTCCAGTGAAAGATACGGAGGGAGGGAGGTCTGGGGATAAAAGGAAGAGGCATTTTGATGCTGGCAGCTTAAGAAACTCTCTGCCTGAGCTCAAGCCAGCTGATCACAGGCAGACGCATCGCTCCAAACCCCTCCAATTACCCACAAGGCCAGATAGTCTGGAAGCCAATGCCAGCCCATTTTGGAGAGCATTTCCTTTCTAGTTACACCACCAGTGAGAGAACAATAGGCCAGTAAGTGCAGAGGGGGAAGGAGAGGGAGGAGGGCAGGGGACTTCACCTTGTGAACAGAACTTCCCTGTTCCCGTCACACAGCTGCAATGGAGGGAGCCTGCCTTCCCCTTGCCCATGCTGTACCGGTTCGACGGGTGACTAAAGGACTTCACCCTTCCGGACGGGCAGCCCGGCACCTTTCCAGCTCCTCGCTCCAGTCCAATCGCTGAAGAACACAGAAGAGCTAGACTGGGAAGCCGGACTCTTAGTGTGGCACCACAATCAAAGGGACCCATTAACAGTACGGAGGAAATAATTAGGCTTTGCCTTATCAGAAGCAATAAGGAATTATAACAGCAACCTTTGAGCACATCAAATGCTCCCCAAGAGGAGTAAATAAGGAAAAAAGAACAAAGGAGTCTACTTTGCCAGCTGGTCTCTAGGATGGAGGCAGAAGGCTTTTAACTAGCTCTGCACCTATGTGTGACGTCTGAGCATCTCATGATCATTCATGCAGTTGTTCTCCTAGAGCCCCTGGGAGATGGAGAAATGCTATTCCACATGTCTCTTTGCACAGGGGAAACTGAGGCACGGTGACACTATGTGACTTGCCCAAGGTCATGCAAGCAGGTTGCAACAGCAGGGCTCTGGCTGACACCCAAATTGCTGCACCTTCCTCCCTAGTGCAACTCCTTGGGGACTCTGGGGAGAATTATTAATTGGTCACAAGTTAAAGTCTGTTCAGGGAGCAAAATCACATGTGTTCTGCAGGACAGGCTGGAAACAAGGCAAGACTAGGAAATTAGAAAGAGACTTTACTAATGACTCAGTGTGGAACAAGGGGCATCACTGGAATCATTAGCCTCCCCAGGAATTGAAATTGGGGGGGTGTTTAAATTTACAGAGGGGGGTATCAGGGCTGATGAGGGGTGAGACCATGAGGGTGAAGATGGGCTGTATGGCACCATAGTTCACCAAACGGGGGGGGTATTGGGGAAATTTAGGGGGGGTGTAGGGAAATCCCTGACTGGAAGGCTGGAAATGGGGAAGGGGGGAGAACAGGTGCTGTGACATAGCATCTCAGCAACACTTAAAACAGCTTTCAACTGACTGGAGCTGTAGACACCTACCTCCCTTCTCCCCAGAAGAGCCTGTATTCCCTAGGGTCACCATTGAGACACATTAGCAGGCACGAGGTAAGTGTCCACAGCTGCACCCCTTTGTGGATAAAGAGCACAATTCATCTCCACACCAGGGCAGGCACAGAGCTAAGGAACAGATAGTGGCTTCTTCGTTACCCTTGGGCAGTGTTTCTTAAACATTTTAAGACGGAGGAACACCAAACAATTTAAACAAAAATTAACATGAGGAACACCAAGGATTTTTTGTTGAGCAAAGAAAAAAAATGGTCAGGGGGGGTGGGGGGGGGGGGAAATGTCACCTGCCCCTTTAAGGGTAGCTATTTTTAATTCTCCTGTTCTCTGCAGCACACCTCCGACTGCCTCACGGCACACCGGTGTGCCATGGAACAGTTTAAGAAACACTGCCCTTGGGCCATGCTCTGCTACAGGATAGAGCACACTTGAGGACTGCACTCTGGCATTGGTGGGCCATCATGACCAGTATGCCTTCGTATTTCTTCGGTCAGAACTTCAGGACAGCCCACCAAACAAGACCCCATCCAAATGCAGAACAAAAAAAGAATTTTGAGCCACCCCACCCCACTCTCCACCGCAATATGCTTCAGGATGGACAGCCCATTCTTTGAGTTAATCATTGCTAGGTGCACAACACAACCATGCTCCACTTCCCTGCAAGGCCACATGGTTCATTTTCAGGCCCAGATTCCCCTCCGTCACCACACAGAATGGCTATTATCTGTAAGCCATTGACACCGGCAATGCTAAGTCATGAAACTCATGTGGAAAGGAATCTTTCTGCCTATTAAAGAAAGGAACCATACATCATCCCTAGGTTCCTCTTCAGCATTCTGCTAGGGAGGGTTCTCACCGGGAGGTTTAGTCAGTACTGACACCCAGCTGCAAAATAGAGAACTCACCCTCAGAAGAAATGGCATCTTTGCATCAGAGTTCACTGCAGAGGACGTGAGGGAGATTCCTGCCCTAGAGCCACCCTTTTTAGGTGACAAATCTGAAGACTTACTCCTGATTGAGATGTCAGTAGAGGAGGTCTGGGAACAAACTGATAAATTTAATAGTAAAAAGTTACAAGGATCAGACGGTGTTCATTTAAGGGCAACTCTACATTTCTGGGAAGATCGATCTTCTGGTGTTCGATTTAGCAGGTCCAGTGGAGACATGCTAAATCGAATGCTGAGGGCAACCCCCTTGATGCTGGCTCTCCTTGCTGTCACGAGGAGTAAGGGAAGCTGACAGGAGCATTTCTTCCCTCTATCTCCCACAGTAAGGATGGCGCCCTGGTTCAGCTTCAGGTATATTGACTCCAACAACATTATTTACATAGCCGGAAATGCGTACCGTAAGCTGACCCATAGTGTAGACTTGCTCTAAGAGTTCTAAAGAAATTAAGATATCACTTCTGCAATTTCCTAACTGTGGTACATAACCTAACGTCATTGCTATCCGCCAATGGGCTGATTTATGGATAGACAATATAACACTGATTTTTCCAAAAGGCCCCAAAGTCAGTCCAGACAATTATACACTGATAAGCCTAACTTCAGTATAGGCAAATTAATAGAAACTATGGTAAAGAACAGAATTATCAGATGTAGGTGAACACAATGTGTCAGGGAAGAGTCAACAGAGCATTTTTAAAGTGAAGTTGTGACTCACCAAGATTTTTGAGTTCTTTGAGGAGATCAATCAATATGTGGACAAGGGTAAAACAATATATATATTGTGCTTGGACTGTCAGTCAACCTTCGACAAAGTCCTTCACCAAAGATTCTTAACCAAGGTAGACATGGGATAAGAAGGAAGGTCATCTCATGGGTTAGCAACTGGTTAAAAAGATGGGAAACAAAGGGTAGGAATAAATTATTAGTCTTCAGAATGGAGAGAGATAAATAGCAGGGTCCCCCAAGGATCTATACTGGAACCAGTCCTATTCAACATAATCATAAATGAACTAGCTAAAGGGATAAACAGGGTGATGGCAAAGTTTGCCGAGGATATGAAACTACCCACGCCGATTGTGTTCAAAGGGGACTGCAAAGAGTTACAAAGCAATTTCTCAAAGTTGGGTACAAATCAGTGTTGACAAGTCCAAAGCAATAGACATGGGAAACCCTAATCCCAACTATACATACAAAGTGATAGAATGTAAGTCAGCTGTGACCATTCCAGGAAAAGCCTGGTATCATTCACTGCAAACCATCCTCTCATTGTGCAGCAGGGTCAAAAAAGCAAATGGCAATGTTCAGAATCATTAGAAAAGGGATAGACAAGAAGATAGAAAACATGTCACTATCGAAATCCATGGAATGCCCACATCTTGAATGGTGCTTGACATTCCCGTCACTCCATCTTGGGGGGCGGGGAGAAGGAACAGAAAAAAGTACAGAGAGGGGCAACAAATTATGAGGTATATGAAACAGTTTCCCTATGAGGGGAGATTGGGACTGGTCAGCTTTGATGCAGGAGAGAGGATAGGACAGAGACCCATAAAATCAGGCATCACTCACTGTTGTGTTGCCTCCTGAGGAGTGGCTCACGACTGGTTTGACGCCTCCTCTTGCAGGTTTCTCAGCTCAGTCTCACCCTCCACGGCCTCTTGCATGCACTGCAATTTGCAGCACTGCCGCTTCACGTCTTGGCCCTTTGAATTCCTTCTGGGGTAGCAAAGTAACTCTGAACAAACCGCTTCAGTCAGTCTTCAAAGTCCACTGCCCTGTCTGTGCCCACTCCATCCCATATCCTGGGTTCTAGCCTAGAGACTATTCAGCAACTATGGTCCACACAGTCTCATCCTTGCAACTGTTTTTGCTAGGCTCTTTCCTATTCATTTTTCTCAGTTCTGAGAATGACTGCAGACTCCCTTCCCCTGAAATTCCTTACTGCTTGTCTCTCCCTGGCTTTATAGAAGCCCTTCCTCCTCCTGCCCAGCTGGTCTTCAATTAGGGTTGTATCTGCAGCCTACACCTCACCCAGGTGCAGCCCATCCTATCAAGCAGCCCTTTTAACCCCCTCAAGGATGGCATGGAGTGAACATCCCAGCACAAATCATGAACGAGGTGGTGAAAGTGAATAGGGAGGTGCAATTTACCCCTTTGCATAGCCCAAGAGCCAGGGTCACTCAATGAAATTAATAGGCAGCAGGTTTAAAACGCACATAAGGAAATACTTCACACATTGCATAGTCAGCCTGTGGAATTCATTGCCGGGGACGTTATGAAGGGAAAAAAATATAACGGGGTTCAGATAATTTCCTGGAGGACAGGACCACCCATAGCTATTAGCTATGACAGTCAGGGGTGCCACCCCACACTGGGTGCCCCTAAACCTTGGACTGCCAGCAGCTGGCACTGGATGACAGGGGCTGGATCATGTGATAAATCTGGCCCTGGTCTCTTCATTCCCTCTGAAGCATCTGACATCAGCCACTGTCAGAAGACAAGATTCAGGGGTAGATGGACCATTAGTCTGACCCAAAATGGGAGTTCTTATGTTCAGCTCCCAGATGTTCTCTGGGTCTGCCCCAGGGCATTGGTAGTGCATGGAAAACGGGGGGGGGGGGTGCCCCAGCCAAAACTTCAATTGCTAAATTGTGTGTGTGAGTGTGCACTGCCTCCCTGTGCCCCTGCCAAAACTTCAATTGCTAAATAGGGTGTCCTCTCATGCCCCCTTCCTGTTCTTCTGCACCCCTCACTGCACCCCCTCTCTCCCGTAGGTACCAATTGCTTATGATAGAGAGCCACTCACAGATTATTGGCTATTGTATGGGCTAATACAAATAGGACGCATTTATATCGCATATGATTAGTCAGACGCTAAGAGGTGACTACCAGTTTGAGACCTTAAAGGGGCTTCATTGTCAGAGGGCGGGCGAAGAACATAGACAAGAAAGTGTAAACCCCAAGGTGATTGGGATGTGCTTATCCTCCCAAGAGCTAGGTGCCATAGAGCGAAATTAAGACAAAGATATTTCAAGGTGAGTATTGGGACATAATCCCTAAAAGCCGAGGAAATCCCCCAGCAGCAGAGAGTGAGCATAAAAGCCCAAGCCCCTCTTAAACCCTCAAAATAAGGGCAGGCAGAGGCACAAATCTTACTCTGAAACATCTGTCCGAGTGCGGACGAGATTCCTAAGGGAAATGGTAGAGATTCCAATTCCCCAGGGTTTTAAAACTAGACTGAGCAAGACTGAAACTCTCTATTACACAGAGCATCCTGCACTTCCCAGAGCGTGGGCAAGAAGTGAACTGAGCTGTTCACTCATGCTAATTCCAGTGGGGCAAACTGCTTGGTTGCCTACGTGCTCAGTCGAGGCTCCCATTGAAGATTCAGGAGTTCACCTGAGTCAGAGCCCATGTTTCCTGTAAGCTGAGCACTTGGGCAGCCACCCAGCAGAGACTGCCTCTGGCAGCATGTGTTTCTATTGGTAGTGCACATCCACACATGCCTGGGTGCCCATAAATTTATTCCGCATATGGATAGAAAAAAAAATAGAGGGAACAATAGTCAGGATCAACAACGGCCTGAGGATTTGCCTCTTGGTTTTGATCATCCATTTAGCATATTCCCTCCCTTCACAGATGCTTTTCCTTGCATTCTGGGTTACTTGTCTGTGCTGTGCCAGCTGTAGGGACAGACAGGGAACCTGACCCTCTAGGGTTGACAACTCAGCACTAATTTAAGAAGGGAATAACATGCATGTGATTCTCCTTTCAGATAGATTAACTCCATTAACTTCTAGTGACCTGGGTGGTAGGAGGGGAGATTACTCTTTATTTGCACTAGCCGAAGGCACCACATGCACATAATACAATGGAGTCTCCAGAGCGCTATGGCTGAAAAGTATCCCATTGGCCTGGGGAACTCAAAGGCCTGCTTGTTCCTTACCCGGCCACCATGTTGGGTTCCTAGAAGCATGTTGGAAGAAGCTCCTAAGATGGATCCCATGACTAGGTGGGTCCTACAGAGTTCTATCAAATGCCTCCTCTGGTTTGTCTTGTGTGCATGCCATATCTAGGGCTGTGCACAGAACTTGATGAGGGAATAATGGGGCAATCTCTATTGTCTTTATTGCTTCACAGTTTATGGAGCAATAAATGGCTTCTGAAGGTGAGTAGTTGCCGAGCTGTTTAATCAATTTCAAAAGCTGTTTAGTGTGCTGATCCAGCACGGAGCAATCGAGATTATCGCTGCTGTAGAACGAATCATAACCTGATAAAGAATACAAATCTGCTTAATGAAGATTTGCCTTCATCTCTCAGGATTCCAGAGAACTGCACAGACCGAATGGCAAACAACATGGACTCAGTGTTCAAAGAGCCTCACAAAAGAAGAACACGTGATCGGGACCTTTGGAACCCTTCTAGCCGCTTAGAAAAAAAAAGGCAGAACAAACCCCTCTCATAAATAGATCATGTCAACTTGGTGTGTGATAAATTCTGGGCCATTTCTCACAACACGATTGCTATGAGCTGCAAGAAAATACAAAGCGCCAGAACCCCATTTTATTCTGGAGCAGTTTTGACAATACATCTAGTTGACTTTTTCCAGTCCCACATTTCCCCTTGAAGATATCACAGACGAAAATCCCCAGTGATAGAATCTCCAGTACATGCACATTTTAGCTACTTCCCCCCTTCTTAATTAAGGCAATGTATTTAGCACTACTTTGAACTTATGTGCACATGAATGACTCATTCTTAATTCTATCTTAAATTCCTAGTAGGAAATAAGTATGATCTTTTCTATAACTGCAGTCACCCATTAAAATGTAACTATTGGCATCAAATTGCATTAGTAACAATGCTAACGTGGCATTATAAATGTCTGGGCTTAGTCAGTGCAGGGAGGTAGCAGCCAGCTTGGTTTTTAATTTTTTTACTTAAAAGTAACTAAATATATTTTCTTTTCATAGCACCCTTTTGCCACGTGAACCTTTTCCACAAAACAACATTAAAGCCATCAAACAAGACACAAATAAAATGCACCATGATAAAAATCATATGCATAATTCAAATTAAGTTGCTGAGCCCGGCAAAAGATATTTTCAAATGAAGTCCATGGCTCTTTGCTTCTCGTGTTTCTTAACCCTGACATGTAGCAATCGGTTGCACTGTTGCAATGCTCTAATATAATTTTCTTTCATTAGTATAACTGTAACTGGCTAGCCTGCAATGCTTGAGTTCTCCCCACCTGCCATGGCTTCTGGCAATTATCTGAGGTTGTTGAGGCTGTGTGGTTTGAACTTCCCATATTAAATGGAAGTGATGGAAGAACATTGATTTTTCTCATGGTGATTTGCCGCCAGTCTCTGTCCATCACCAGATGCTTCTGTAAGCAGCTGGCTGGCAAAGTTAAATGGTTATTTTAATGCAACTGGGATTTTATTAGGACACCTAGACTCTTGGATATTGGGCCTTTTAAAATTATTATTATTGAAATCTGAACAAATACATTGGTGGAGGTGGGCGACCTTTTGCCTGCGGGTGCCTGTGAAAGGCTGAGTAAAGTCATAGAAAGTAGAGCTGGAAAAGACTTGCTGCATCATCCCTTTTCCCATCCCTCTGGCACTACAGAATTCTTCCCAATAGCATTTTATCAAATAGTTTATTTTGAATAAACTAATACATGCCCGGGACTTGCTTTGAGGGACGATTCTACAGTCCAAGAGCTCTCAGAAAATGCTTGGTGACCACTTGACAGAATTTTACTTTGCTTAGTATCCACCAATAATAAAAAACGACACCTAGCTTTGATATTGTGCTTTTCATCAGTAGCTTGCAGAGCACTTCAATGTCTTTTATGTATTTATCCCCACAACACCTTGGGAGATAGGTCTGGTATCTCTGGTTTTACAGATGGGGAACCATTCGTCCCAGGGACTTCATTCTCAGATTCCCCCAGACTCACTAAAGATTTTCTCTGTCTCCTTGGTATTTAGACAACAGTATTGCTGACTATCTGTAAGCACATGGCAGCTCCGAGCAAGGACTGGCATGGGGAGGGAGAAAGGAGAGAGTTTTGTATTAATAGTATAAACCCTGGTTGTTCATGACTCTAATAGTCAATGGAATTTATAACCAAACTTGAGAGGCAAAGCCAATAATGTGCTAAATCCCAAAGGCTGATTAGCTTCAATTTGCGAATTTCACTCAGTATTGCTCTGTGTGCCATTACAATCCCTTTAAAGATTCCTCAGCATGAGATTACATGACTTTACCAAGAGTTTCAATTGTGAATGGCAAGGTGCTTGCCCTTGGTTTCAATTGGAAACCACCACCTGGAGGCTAGGAATGCTGGAAAGAACTGCTCAATATAAGGGACTTGTTTCCAGATACTTGTATTGTCATGCAGGGTCTGTGAGATCAAGAGGCAATAGACATGCTGTGCTTTCAATGAAGGAGTCACTCGACCTAGATTGTGAGCTCTTTGGGGCAGGGAAAAGCTTCATACAGCCCCTCTAGCACAGCAGAGTCCTGTTCCATGACAGGGGCTCCTAAGTGCTACTACAATAATAATGGTGGACTTTAGAAAGTTAGTACATTTTTCTTTCATTTGAACTGCCGATTTTTGGGGTGAGGGGAAAGATGCAGAAAGGTTCCACTAAAAGAGGTTAACACAAGAACTTCACATTAGAATCTTGGTTGGTCACATATCATTCAGTCTAAAAAGGATATTCGATTTCCTTTAACTCCACGCTTTGGACCAGAATGGGCTGCTTTGTGTTAAAACGTTTGCTAGTTGTCCAGAAAGCAGGGGAATTCCTTTCCTTCACCCTAGGAATTTCTGATCATAACTTCTTCTCCTTTAAAAAAAATGTATTACCTCATTTAACACTTGTGAATAAAGGAACTTGAATACATAAGAGGAGGCTTTGGGGTTCCATATTCAGTATGCTGACAGTGCTACTCGAATTCTATCACATCTGATACTTTCTTGGTGAGACTCTGTGACAGCAGCCTTGAAAGGAAACTCTTACAAGGGACCAGCTGTGAGAAGAATAAAAGCTTTAATGGGTCCATATGTAACTTTTGAACATTAATAAAAAAACTGGCATAAACATCAAGATCTGAACACTCGCTAACCGGATTGCAAGGTGGTAGATCCCTCAGCTGTCTAAATCCACCTTGGAATATGGCATAGAAGAAAGTCTACACTAAAGATTCACTCTAACCTAAGGTGAGTAAAATCAGTTTGCTCCTGGAGCAATGTGTTAAACTCATGGCAATCTGTGTGGATGAGTATTTTCTTAGGGGAGAATGGTAAGTGCTATCTACTTTATGTTGAGCTCGATGAGTTATTATTTCCAGATCCCAGGACAAAATTGGCATGGCGCATCATTTCGCCTCTACACATTCGGGTCTGACCAGCCATTATTAATTGTAGTTATTCACTATGAAATGGAAATGAAACTAACGATGACACCACAGACATGTGTACAATCCACAGAGAGATATAAATAGACACCTAAATCACCACAAGCTCAGTAACGGCACGGGAGTGATTTTTAATGCAGTTTGCAAAATTTTACTAAAAATTAACCCTGATACTGTCAGCTCCCTTGCAAAGCTTCATATAGAATTACTGAACGTCCCTGGTGCTGGAACAGCATTTACATTGGGAGAAGGGCTGGTCCTAACCAATTGGCGACCCCAGGTGACCACCCGGCTCTCCTGTAGGGTTGTCAGATGGTTTAAAAACACCGGACAAAAATCTGTCAAGCAAAAAAAAAAGGGATCGGAGAGTAACCAGGGAAACCAGGTAGGATTCGGGAGGTTGGTCACAGCCCACCCCTAAGACCGTCTCTGTCAGAGGCCCCTTGAAAATGGCAGCCCTGGGCAACCACCTGCCCCTAAAACAGGCTCTGGTTGGGGGTGCTGCGTGCACCCTCCTGCCACACTTACCCCATTTACGCCCTTTGCTGGGGCCACAGATGGGAGCAGCTGAGATGCCCCAGTCTGAGGCCAGTGGTGGGGACCCTAGGAGGTAGCAGAGCCCCCAGAGCCAGCAGCTGGAGCGGGCTGTGAAGGCTCCAAGCATGGAGATGGTGGCTGGGATCCTGGGCAGCAGCAGAGAACTCAGGGACTGGGACCGTGGGGCTGGCAAATGGGACCCAAGATGGCAGCAGAGTTTCTGGGCACAGGCTGGCAGCTGGGACTGGTTCAGGAGGCCATGCTGGGCACCAAGACTGGGATGTTGCAGCACCCCCCCCCCCCACACACACACACCACACCCTTACTTCCCACAACAATCGGTACTCTGCAATGCGAAGAAGAATTGGCTTATTTTGGATGGTAACATGACACCTGTGCCCATTTTGTTGGGAAAAATAAGTAACGTCTCTCTGTCCACCTGCAAACGTATCCTTTTACTTCCTCTCTTGGGTAAAGGACCCTCACTCTTCCCAGACCCCAAGAGTGGTGATTATCATGGCACGGGATAAAATTCATCAACAACCATGGACTCAACGCCTGTTGGTGTCTGATGCCTCCCTATTTCCTTCCATCTTTCCCTGTCCAGTGCAGAGTGGCTTAGTTTCCGTAGACTAGCTCCGCACCAATCTACTATATCATCTACCCATTCTCTGTAGGGTCTGCCTCTCCTCTTCAAACCATCCATTATGCCGAATACCAGGGTCTTAACTTTTCACTCATCGTTCATTCTGCAGATATGCCCGAAGAGTTGTAACTTCCGTTGTAGAACCTTCTGCAGTAGGTTCTCCTTCGGCTGTATCTTCAGATATAATTCTTCATTGGTGACCTTCTGCATCCCTCCTATTCTTAGGATCTTTCTAAACTGCTCCTCTCGAATGTCAATATCCTTCTCTTTGAATCTTTCGTTATCACCCATGTCTCACATCCATACAATATGCTGCTAAATACACACATTTTCAAGATGCTCAGCTTTGTTTCTAAGCTAATCGCTTTACTTTTCAAGATCTTATCCATCGCCTTCAGACTCGCTCTTGCTTTCGCTAGTCTAGTTGCTATTTCCTTCTTACAGACTAGATAAGCCAGGTTGCTCCCCAAATACATGAACTTCTCTAGTTCGATCCCGTCTATACTGATCTTCCTTCCTATTTCCTTATCTCCAAATATTTTTAACTAATTCACCTGCCATCCCTGTAGCAAAGGGGTTGCCTATGCAAAGAAAGAGGATTTTTTTCCTTGGTCACCCATTTTGTTGACCCGTACTAGTTTAAACTTGTGTATTGATTAGCCATGGCAGTGGGCACTGTGATGGTTTGGGACCCCTGAAATGCCATCTGAGATGCTGAAGATACCACTGAGTCTACCTTTTCCACCTCCCTTTAACTAGTCATGCTGTGCTAGACACTAAAGCCTCTGCCAGCAAAACATCCAGGTAAAGCCACACCCCATCACAGATACAGACACTGAGATGAGCTCTGGGAGAATGCAGCTGCAAGGGTCTTACAACAACACCTAGAAGTTCCTCTCGGAGTACAAACCCAAACTTAAATAACGTTTGCCTCCTTCCACAGTGGGGCGGGAGGTATGCACAGCCTCCCCACCCCGCTTAGAAATTACATAAATAGGGTTATAGTATAAACCAGAAATAAGCGTATTAAGTATGAAAAGGTGTAATTTTAAGTGGTCAGATTGTGAAGTGCCCACGAGTACCACATCAGAACTTTAATAAACGGAGGATGACAGCGTCATTGGCACGAATACAATGCCAGTGGCAACTCTCATAAGATTTTGCAGCAACTCTCTGCTGATTCTCAGTCACAGCTGGGTCCAAACCAGAAAGTTGCATCTCAACCTGCTGAACTTTGGACGCCTTTGAAATCAGGATATGAATTCGGTGTCCTTGGTCTCTCTCTATTTGCAATACGCTTTGTGCTAACATTGCCAGAGTAGCTCTGCAAAGTCTGGCATTAGGCTGCAGGAGCTAAGGCCTGGTCCTGTTGAAGTCAATGTGAGCCGAATTCAGCTGGCCCACAATTTGGCTCCTGGGGTTTTATAAAGGTCTCTCGCTTCCTCACCAAATAGCCTGTTGATGCTGGGTGTTAACATACATTTGATGGTCCAAAGGCACCATGATCACCATCTGCTTTGACACCCTGCATGGCCCACGCCTACGAATCTCACCAGTCGGATTCATCCCTATACAGATTGGTGCTCCCCTCCTCGTGATCCTTGCGTGGCTCCTATGGAGTTGGACTTTGAGGCTGTTGAATAACATGGCAGCTCAAGAGGAGCAATGCAAAGGAGGCAGATTCGCTCTGGGGCTATTTGCCTTTGCACGGAAGGCAGTATTGGCCCAGAGGAGAAACAGAGATGAAATGAAATAAAGAAATGAGTGGCTGTCTTTGGAGACCTATGGACTGCACAGAAGGGGCTCTCGGACTCATCACAACCCATTTAGCATGTGGCCTGAAAAGAGAAGAGTGCTTTTCTGCAGCCCCTTTGCACACGGTGCATTGGTTTACCGTAGTGTAGCAAGAGCTAAGCTCACATGATTGAGCAGGAGTAACACACATGGCAAACAGCCACTTCTTGCCGTTGGCAGGATACGAGCCGCTTGGCTAGGTGGGGGCATGTATCCTACTCTGTAGCCATGTGCCCAGCCCCTTGTGTTCTCCTATAAGCCAGGGACCCTGCTCTGCTGCTTGTGTGCAGGCTCAGACTCTCTCTAGCATGTCCCATCACATGCTATTGAAGAGAGCACAGAGCCGGACGGAGCCCACACAGTCATAAAGAGAAGAGAACACAAACGTCTTGGCTGGCTTTTCCAAGTGCGGTGGTGTTTAGACACAAGGTTTTTGCTGAATCCCATCATTGTCTTCCCCTCATCCTGCTCTCTTTCTCCCTAAGGATCTCAGGGGAGGAAGAGGCAAATGTGGCTGCTGGATTTCTTCTGAATTTAGCTAAGAAAAGCTAACAGACGTATTTCAAATCTGCCTGCATTTGAACTTCCACCCTCCCTAACATTGGTTGTTGGAGGAAATGGCACATGCAAAGGGGCAGTAAAATCTAATGGTTGGAGCACGGAATTGGGAGTCACAGTTCTTGGGTTCCATGCTCTACTCTGCAGCAGGCTCTAGGCAAGTCACTTTAACTTCTCCGCGCCTCTGTTTCCCATTCTATAAAGAGTTATGCTAATATTTCACCATTTCACTGCAGTGTTCGGTGTCAGTCCTATACTATTCCTTTATGGCTCCAATATGCCATTGAGAGACATGTCTGGGCCACAAGCAACGACCTGCCATGAACTATAAGAAAATCCATGAACCTTTATGTAGAACTTTTCATGACAACTGCTTTACAAAAGTGATTAAATAGCTTTGCAGTAGCCCAAACCCATGTTGATTTCAACCAAAAGATTTCTTAATCTTTTCATTTCCCTTTTCTTGCCTCCAGAAATGCTTTGAGGTGACCCCAGTAACCTCGCAACTACAATGTTCCCCTCCACTGTGCGCTTTTAGGGAGCTATGTTTTTAACCACACTGATTGAGCAACTCCTGAGTTAAGAATGGTTAGAACAAAAGCCTGTTCAGAACAAAACACCGACATGACCAAAAGTGAATTTTTAACTTGAGTGGGGAAGTAACTAAATGCTGTCTGCAAGGAGCTGGACTAAGAAACAGTGTCTCCATTCAGAGCTGAAATTGGCAGCAGAGCTGTCCAAAAAGTTCCAACAAGAAGCGAAGGAGAGGAAGAGAGTCTTTTTTGTTTGCAGATCATAAATACAGTTCTCCCCTTGATGTGGACAATCTCCTCTTAATATGGTACTTTTGGGAAATCCCAGAACACCACCTGCACTTTCTGGGAGAGTTTGCTGAGCTGATAAAAATCTTAAATTTCTCTTCAGCTTTGGTTGCTCGAGGACTCAGAAAGGCCAATGAGAGCCCTTATTTAGGCAGATTTGTGCTTCTCGGAGAAACTGAGCATCATTCAGTGTCAGGATCATACACATTCAGACAGTTCTTCTCTCTCACTGTGCTCGCTTTCTGTCCTAAAATAGCCTTCTGTTGCAATGTAGCCAAGTGGTTTTAGCACTGAGACTCATGAGGTCTGGGTGCTAGGACTGGCTCTACCACTGACCGGCTGGCTGTGCCTCAGTTTCCCCCTCTGGAAAATGGGAACAACGATACCAACCTCCTTTGTCACTTTCTGGATGAACATCCCTGTATAAGGGCCAGGCATTATTATTGTTCAATTGTCAACAGGCCCCATCTCTTGCATCCAGAACAATACTGGAAACCCAGTGATTCTATACCACCATGTTACATTTGTTTGGCTGATGTTTGTCCTGCCCTCATTTTGTAAATCCACTGCAATGTTCCCTGGCAGTGGTCCCTGTAAGCCGTGCACTTGTGCAGTCACCCAGGAGATATTCAAATGCTGCCCCACTCATTAGCAGTGTGCCCACAGCTAGCTTTTTTGTTTCTACTCATGGTGCACAGTCCCACATTCCGTGGTGCACATAAATTTATTCTGCAGACGAGTGGGAAAAGTCTGCACCTCGAGAGAAAAGATTCGAGGGAACATTAGTTCCTGGTTGATATAATTTGTATATTGTCCACTTACATCACTGTACAAATAACAAAGTGTATTTATTTTCTGAATAGAATCTGGTCTAGTGATTACAGAGTAGGACTCTGCCAGGATCTCAGCTACAGAGGCACAGGTCAAGGCCCACACTGGAGAGGACTGGAGACCAGGGTTCCCAATTCAGTTTACAGGGTCAATACCAGAAGCAGCAATACATACCGATTTCAGGTTATCAGGTCAGGTTGCAGCTGAGACCAATGCGCTGGGTTGGAGCCACATGAACCTGATAAAGTTGGGTTAGTGGAACTTTGGACTCCATCTTGTAAAATAGCTGCCACTTCATGCAAGCAAGAAGGTCACGTAGTCTGAAAGTATGAGGAAAGTGAAATATTTTATCATGCAAAAAGCTTGCCCAGTAACAAACATGCACCGAGTGATAGTTTGTTATGCAGCTTGCTACTATAAAAAGAATTACAACTGTATCTTGAGATAAAACACACTGCGGTGGGTTTTCGCTAGCATTGCAAATAAACTACTCTCCGTACATTTGCTGAGTCTGAGACTCACTTCGACAGAACAGAAAGAGAGCCAGGGGTCCGGTGCAGAACGAGGGAACAAGAGTGGGCATCAGGAACTAGGAACAAGATAAGAGAACAGGAGCATGTAATGGGGTTTGTTGCAGCTGCAAGCCAGGCAGCCTACTAGCGGCAGGGTCACCAAGGTTACGTCTACACAGCAGGGCTAAAGTTGAATTCAGCAACACCACTTCAGCTATGTCAATTGCATAGCTGAAGTGGACGTAGCTTAATTCGGCTTTTGGCACTGCCTACACGGCAGGAAGTCGAAGGAAGAACACTCTTCCTTTGATTTCCCTTACTGCTTGTGAAATGAGGGTTACCATGAGTTGGAGTAAGAAGTCCTCCAGCTTGACATTATTTTGAAATAAAGGCTTGTAGTGTAGACATGCATTATGTTATTTCGGAATAACATTAGTTATTCCAGAATAACGCTGCTGTGTTTTCCCTAAGCCTAAAATAGCATGCTTGCATCAGTGATGGAACATGGCTGGCTCCACCTGTTATGACTGCTGCAAATAAGACATCCGGTGGTAGTTGGATCTGTGGGACTCTTAGGCTGTCGTCCGCTACTTCACTAAAGCTATCAGGTGGCAATGTGGACGCACAGGTGTCCAGGAGCTAGCAGAGAGATAGGCAGGACAGTCGGGTTCTAGACCCAACTCTGCAAATGACTGTGATTTTGGGCAAGTTGCTTCTCGATGCAAAAGGCTCTAAGATCCTTACAGCGAAGCACAAAGGCCCTATTGTCTTCAACAGATATCATCCCATTGGAGCTGAGAAATTTCACGCTGGCTCGGATTTTCAAAGCACCAGGAGTTAGATGAAATTTCTGTGCAGTTTTGGTGTCTTGTTTCCAGACCCTGGAAAATCCCAGCATTGCATTTTTATTTTTTTTATGTCTGATGACAGGTAAAAGGAAAAACGAAATCAGTACTGCAGATTTGGTGCCTGAATTTGAAAGAGCATCTTGAGTTCAACAGCCAAAGTCCAGTTCAGATGTCTGCCTTGTGAACATTTTTGGAGATTACACATGGCTGTCTTCATTGTTTTATTGACTTTGCTACAAGGTGAGTAGCTGGGAACCACATTCCTCATGCAAGTCACCATAATAAAAGTGAGAGTACACCACACTTGCAGGGGACAAAGGTAAATCTGGCTTTAAAATGAAGGAACATCCCTCCTTACATGGAGCAGCTGGAGCATTATGGCCCTATCTGCACAATGGCTAGAAGACACACACATCCGTCCAACAGGAGTGGTGTAAGCAGTCTTGTTATAGACTTGTCAGACCCAGAATATTAGAAAGAAAAGGTGGGAAATGCAGTACCTTTTATTGGACCAAATTCTGTTGATGAGAGACAAGCTTTTAAATTAGACAGATCTCTGAAGAAGTTAATCCTATATAAGGGTGTGTCTAGACTACAGGGTTTTGTTGACAAAAGTGGACTTTTGTCAACAAAACTATACCTGCATCCACACTGCCTTTGAGTTATGTTGACATAACGTCGACAAAACTCAGCAGTTTTGTCGACGTATGTAAACCTCATTATACGAGGAATAACGCCTTTTGTCGACAGAGTTCTGTCGACAGAAGGCATTATTGCATCTACACTGTCCTTTGCGTCCACACTGTTTTGTTGACAAAGTGGCTTGCTTTGTCGACAGAACTGGATGTAGTCTAGATGATCTTTGTTGACAGAAGCTTTGTCGACAGTATCTGTCGACAAAACTTCTGTCGACAAAACCCTGTAGTCCAGACATACCTTAAGATATTACCTCCTTCTTGTCTCTCAAACAGGGGTGTTGTGAAAATTAAAGTGCTTTTAGCGTTAAATGCCTTATTCTCCACTGCCCTGCACTTTGTGCTGCCATTAATATCAGTGCAAAGTGAGAGCAGAGGAATATGAAAAGCTTTTCAGATCAGAAGGCTCGTGTTTTACACCCATGTTACACTAGTGTAAAATGACAACCCAAGATGTGGGGTAAGAGTGTCTCCATTTGTGGCCTGACTAAAAAGCCCACAAGTCCTTGGGAAAATGCATTTGCAAAGTAGGTGTAAAATGCTACTACTGCCATGAGTATTTTTGGAAGCATTTGATATAGATGCCAATGAATGCATGGCCTGCAAGACAACAGCTCCTGTCGGCACTATGTATTTCTGATTATTTTGGGATTTGCTTGTCACTAAATAGAGCCCATAATCTGCATGGCCAAAATACTGCATGCATCATTCTGCTTTTAAACTCAGGCAAAATCCCTGTTGGCATTAATAGGAGTTTTACTTGGCTCAGGACTGTGCTGTAACAGAGTAGGAGCTCAAAGTTTCTCTCTCTGTGCTGATTCACAATGCAAACAAAGGGCTTTATCCAAGCACAGTGCAAAAAACACGGGATTTGAGAGACCTGGGTCTGATCTACAGTAACTTATACCTTATGCAGAATAAATATTACATTTTGTGGGCAAGATCTTTGGCAGGTGAAAATCAGTAAGATGCCCATGCCTTCCATGCTGTTGAGGTTCTGGTCCTCTATTTGGCTAATCCATGTTCTACATTTTTTTTTAAACACAGTGTCAAGTGCCTTATATGGACCAAGGCTATTGATAGGTGAAGTTGGAGGATCGGTCACCATCAAATGTATCTATCCAACCATTAAAGCCAACAGATATAGCAGAAAATATTGGTGTAAAATATCAGGACCCAGAAGTGTTTGCAACTCCATCATTTCTACGAGCCCTTTCACCTCTACAGATCACAAAGAGAGAGCATCCATCACAGACTTCCCTAAAAATGGCACATTCACAGTGCAAATGACACAGCTGGAGCAGAAAGACACTGGGACTTACAGATGTGGCATTGGCAGAAATAACAACGTCTTATTTGTCAGCGTAAATCTGACAGTTTTGGAAGGTATAGTAGCTGGGGGTTTTCACAACAGGCTGATTGCAAAAGGTAGAGCTCTCTTCTGAGCCTGCAAAACCAGCTTTGTAATATTCTGGTGCCACAGTTACAGTGAGTCATTTGGAACCACTATTCTGAGGCCAGGTCTACACTACGGGAGAATGTCGACCTAAGATACACAACTCCAACTATGTGAATAGTGTGGCTGGAGTTGAAATACCCTAAGCTGAATATCTGTAGCATCCCCGTTGTGGGAGGTCGATGGGAGAAACTTTCCCATTGACTTCCCTTGCTCCTCGCAACCCTGTGAAGTACTGGGGTTCATGGGGGTGCCATCGGCATTTGATTTAGCGCGTCCTTACTAGACCTGATAAATCAAACCCTGGAAGATGGATCTCCAGTGTGTCAATCTCTGAGTAAGTATAGACAAGGCCATGGTCAGCGAGTATAAGAGGTGGGGGAAGGCATTGCCTTCCCAAGCTGGGAGGCATGGCCCTGCCCACACTCTGTCCACAGCTTCAGCATGGCTCCCGGGCTTCAGCCACACTGAGGCTGAGGAGGCCGGGGCAATGTTCCCTCCCCATGCTCCAGGGCAGGGATGCTCCTGTGGGAGGCCGGAGGCAGAAAGGGTGGGGTTGGGGGTATCCCCCTGCAGTGGTGGGTGGGCTTGAGTCCTCTGAGGGACAGGTCCTACGGCAGAAGGACCTACGTTTACCCACCACCCATGGACAAGGCCTAAATGTTGACTAACGAGCATTTCAATCCAAAACAGTGGTTGTTGCAACAACTGTGATGTCTCATTCATACCTCCCCATCCCCTTAGTAAAGACCTGTTATTCACTTTCCAAACATCAGATTTTACTGAAATAGCTGTTAGGAAATAGAAAAAGACAACTGGTCCAATAGGAGTTGCATTAAGTTGTTCTAGTATGTTCTATTCAAACAGGTTCTAATGTGCCCAAATCACCAGACCTGGTACTTGGGGAGCTCAGAGGATCAGTGACAATACATTGCCAATCTGAAAACATCACAGATAGTGGAAGGAAATACTGGTGCAAACTGGGAAAAACTGGCTGTACTGTCATAGCGGACTCTACTGGTTACGTGGGCAGGAATTACGAGGGAAGGATCTCTATAACCTCTGAAGAAAGCTCTGGCACGTTCAAAATCTTGATAAACAGACTAAAGATGGAGGACTCTGGACTGTATAAGTGTGGGGTAGCCATGCTTGGGCACCCTGGAAATGCAAGAACCATCGATCTGCAAGTGACTAAAGGTGAGTCTAGAAAGAAAGAGCCGTTATTTTTTAGAAAGTGCTGAGGTTTGCAAACAGTATTCCCCCCAAAACCCAACATGTGTTTGTAGGGACTTCAAAGCAGCATCATTTAAAGAGTCTGTAAGGCTAAGCTGGTATATTCTCCACCTATAGAGTCAACCATTCCTGGAGCACTCAAGTTCCTGAGTGGAGCAGAAGGAGGCTGGGTGTCTGCCAAGTGCCACTACAATCCACAAAGGAATTATGAGATAAAATACTGGTGCAGGTGGACGGAAGTTGGGTGTTCCCTTATGGTTGATACCAGTGGATTCATAAAGGAGGCACATCAAGGAAGAATTCAGATCATCAGCGACAACCAGGAAAATGGGACTTTCACGGTGGTGATGAGCCAACTGGAAGAAGTGGATGCAGGATGGTACTGGTGCGGAGCTAAAGATGGAGAGACAGAGCAAACCTCCTCCATGAAGTTACACATTCAAAAAAGTAAGTGATTTGAGGGACTTAGCCCATCGGGATTAATACCCCTTCCTTTCATGCTCTGCTATTCTGCTCTATCATAGCCCATGTGTCCCTCCCAGCCACAGGTGATAAGAAAAGTCATTGCGTTGAGCAGTAAGCTCTGTTCTCCTTAAGTCTCATCACAGAATAGAAAGGACAGAACTGGAGATGTCTGGTAAAATCGAGACGATGAGGGAGATTTTCAAATGCACAGATTGAAATTTGGTGCCCAATTCCCATCGGCTTTAATGGAAGCTGGATCCTTACCTATAGTTCAGGAATAGGGAAACTTTTTTAGGTTGGGAGCCACTGACCCACAGAAAAAAATCAGTCAGGCACAAGCAAAAAAAAAAAATGCTGGGGGGTGGGGGGTATGAGGGGGACAGCCCTGAGCCTTGGGGGCAGATCCAAGCAAGCCAGAGGCTGCCTCTGGGCCTTAGGTTCCCCATTTCAGCTTTATGCCTTTGAAAAGCTCTCTAATGATTGTTATTATTTACTTTGCATGTTATTGTAGGGCCTCGTAGGCTCCACTGTGCTACGTGCCTTGAAGAGCGCCTGTCAAACTTCTCAACCTCAATTTTTTAACAATTACCCAATTGGTTCAGATAGTTAGGTTATTCACCGCCAAACACCAATTTAAGGCACAAGCTTTGTCAGAAAAAAATATATTTTCCAGTCTTTAGATCTTGTATTTAGAAATAAACACTGATGTTCCCCAGCATTTAGATATTGAGCCCTATAGCAGAAAACCCTCCAACAACGAATAATGGAGTCACTACTGCAGCAACAGGGATCCACTGTCTATTTTGCATGTCTGCACAGTCAGCGGTTTATGTGTGCGTGCAGTTTCCAGAGTGTGCAAGGCAGAAATAGCGACCATTAGCAAAAGTGTCTGACTTGCCAAAAATGATCGTGGGTTTCCATTAATACTCATACATCATATTATGTAAAGTCAAAGGCATCCGTGAAAAAGACATGGTCCCTTTTGTGCTGCATGTTTACCCATGACACAGAGTGCAAGATGAAATGAAAGAGGTGGAGAGATGCTATCAGGAAGGATGCCTTGTTTAATTCACTGGTAAAAATTGCCAGACCTGCAGAGGGTAAGTATTCAAGCCCCGAAATAATGTATTTTCTTCGTTACAATCATGCTCTTCTCTAGGGCCGAGAACATTTGCATCTGGGCGCACAGTATCACCACCATCTGGGCCGATAACATCTGCATCTGGGCGCACAGGATTTCCACCATCTGGGCTGGTAACATCTGCATCTGGGCACACAGCATCAAGATCTGCATCTGGGTGCACAGCATCACCACCATCTGGGCCGGTAACATCGGCATCTGGGCGCACAGCATCACCACCATCTAGGCCAGTAACATCTGCATCTGATCGCACAGCATCACCACCATCTGGGCCAGTAACATCTGCATCTGGGCACACAGCATCAACATCTGCATCTGGGCGCACAGCATCACCACCATCTGGGCCGGTAACATCTGCATCTGGGCACACAGCATCAACATCTGCATCTGGGCGCACAGCATCACCAACATCTGGGCCAGTAACATCTGCATCTGGGCGCACAGCATCACCAACATCTGGGCGCATAGCATCACCAACATCTGGGCCAGTAACATCTGCATCTGGGCGCATAGCATCACCAACATCTGGGCCAGTAACATCTGCATCTGGGAGCACAGCATCACCAACATCTGGGACGGTAACATCTGCATCTGGGAGCACAGCATCACCAACATCTGCTATCTCCAGAATCCCCAATCATGTCAGTGTCATAGATCAGACATATCCCATGAGCACAGTCACAGAGGGAATATTGGAAAAAACGTCAGATGCCAAATTTGCAACCGTTAGCAATGCAGTCCATGTCAGGTACGTTAATGAACATGTCTTCCCCAATCATCATTGCCGGGGTCAGCTTACAAGTCTAGTCAGATTATTTTATTTCCATTCATTTAAAACTGTTCATACACAGAAAAGAGAAACATCAGCTCCTGAAGCAACGCCCAAGAGAGCCATCAGCTCCTTGGGCTCCCAGGCAAGGTGTGTGGGGGGAGGGCTGGCTCCACACTCCCATGAGGGGTGGGGCCTCAGGCAGAAGGGGCGGGGCTGGTACCAGTTAGCCCTCAGTGCTGCCCAGACCATATTTCTGCTTCCCAATAATTTTAACTGGGCGCAAATGTTTTTCTTCACTTCCTGTCCTAAACTGGTTGCGTAATGTGGCTATGAGCAGCTGTTCCCTGATGCCTCCTATAGCTTTGTTGACCTGTTTATAAGGAGCTTTGGGGGTTCACAATGGAGAAAAATCTATGGTAATATTACAAATGGAGTAGCCAAAAGGAATGAGGCAATTGTGCAGGGGGTCAGACTAGATGATCATAATGGTCCCTTCTGACCTTAAAGTCTATGAGTCTATGAGTCTAAGATCAGAGTGGCTAATGATTGTGGGAAAAGCTATGGACGTGCCCTGGGGGGTCTTGTGCTTCTAGGCAGATACAGTTCGCCTCAGAGGCTCCCTGTGACCCTCCACACAACCTCTTGTCCTTTACTAGAGGCACGGGTCACAGCCTACTGAGCCAGCCTCATCATAGGCAAGTCCAAGGACCAGGGCCGGCCCACATTTTAGCACTTGAGCTCAAATGATACCCCCATGCCCCTTTTCTCCTGCCTGCCTGTTATGTCTCTTGTGCCCTCCCTCCTCCAGCACCGCACTCCCCCATCTCTGTGCATCTAGAGCAGAGAGAAGACATCTGCACCAGCAGCAGAGACAATTGTCTACACTCAGGGTCCTAGTGGCGTCTCCCCCTCCCCCACAGTCTAGGCAGCCGCCTCAGTTTGCCTCATGGTAAGGCCAGCCCTGCCAAGGACTGGGGCAAAGCCCCTCCGTAGTCTTGGTCTCCCCCATCAGGTGCAGACTCTAGTGGCATGGGGAAGAGTTGGGAGGAATCTGGGCCTACCCACTACTCTGGGTTCCAACCCAGGTACTCCAAGGCAGTAGCACCTGGCAGTGTTTCAGTTTTGCAGCCTTCTTCCTGGCACACTTCCCTCCTTGCAGACCTCAGTTCTCCACCAGCGCCCTTCTTCCTCTCAGCCCGTGGCTTTTTCTTTCCTGAGAGGAAGCCTTTTAAACTGGCCCCAGCAGACCAGGGCTGTGTCCAGACTCCATGCCTCCGTCGACGGAGGCATGTAGATTAGCCAGCTCGGAAGAGGGAAATGAAGCCGCGATTAAAATAATCGCGGCTTCATTTAAATTTAAATGGCTGCCCCGATCTGCCGATCAGCTGTTTGTCGGCAGATCGGGAGAGTCTGGACGCGATGCCCCGACAAAGAAGCCTTTCTTCATCGACACAGGTAAACCTGGTTTCACGAGGCTTACCTGTGTCGATGAAGAAAGGCTTCTTTGTCGGGGCATCGCGTCCAGACTCTCCCGATCTGCCGACAAACAGCTGATCGGCAGATCGGGGCAGCCATTTAAATTTAAATGAAGCCGCGATTATTTTAATCGCGGCTTCATTTCCCTCTTCCGAGCTGGCTAATCTACATGCCTCCGTCGACGGAGGCATGGAGTCTGGACACAGCCCAGATGAATTGGAGTGAAAGTTACAGAAGGAGGGGTATATACAAGGAAGGAAAAAGTGTCTTGTATTAATGAAGCTAATCAAGTCAGGGTGGAATTGGGTCATTCATATCATTTGGTGTGGAGATGTGAATATCCAGGGAGGGGAAATTGAGTTAGTAATGCATTAACCAGTTGAGATCCTTATCAATTTAGGATTGAATAGAGTTGAATTTGCAAATTCCATTGAGTTTTGGGGCACAGTCATAAGCAGCTACACATCCGAATCAAACTCCAGCTCTTATGACGTAGCCTCTAATTGATCTTGTGGACTGTTCTCCTTTGAATCAGGTGGAGAGTTTACCACTTTTTTGTTTCACTCTTCAAACTGCAGAAAACAGATGCACTGAATGCAAACACAGGCTGTGTACAATCCCTGTCACTCAATCCCAGCTAATCTCGATGCTTTATTTTTCCAGCTCATCAACCAGTGAACTGCAATTTCTTCCAATTGTGATGACAGTCCTTGTGCTGCTGTTTCTTGTCCTTGTTATTATTCTTATCTTTATTAAAGTAAAGCGTCAAAAGAAGAAGGGTAAGTCAGAGTAGCAACCCTCTGCTGGTGGTTTTCATGTTGTGTTTAGCCATGTGTCTTTGTTTTCCGCACACAACCCCTCTAAATCTCTCCAAACTGCCTTCTACACAGACGGGCATTTTGTACACAGTTCAACGTAGCCTGAAAAAGCAGACACCTACACAGTGAAGTTACCTATATGAAAACTTTACTTTAGATCAGAAATAAGAAAGAACAAAAGTAAAGGACACTCAAACAAAGCAGAACCTGCTCTTTGTGTATTGGAGTCGGTGACAAAAAGATCCCCTTGGCTTTTATGGTGCAGGATCAGGATCTCAAGACTTGCTGTTCCATACAAACTCCTAGCATGCCAGCTCTTTTCCGAATGGTACACAGATTTACTAAAAAAAAAAAAATCATGCTGGTGAAATGAAAATGCTGTTAAATCTCACTGAAGAATACATTATATGAAATTTGAGATTTTAGAAACTGAAAGAGAGTTTTAATGAATAAAGTGTCTAGCAGGGTTCTCTTACTCAATAACAAAGAAAAACAACAAGAAACTACAGGCCTGAACATATGCCTATTGAAATCAATGAGAGTTTGTCTTTGTATCTTTTTTTAAAGAGCTGAACAGACGTTCTATTAAAAACCTTGAAGCAACAGTAAACTTGACTGATTTAAAGTTCTTAGACGAGCAAATGCTGGAGGAAAACATGGATCTAGCAAAGCCATATAAACCTAAGATGGGCGATGACAAAGGTAAACACATGTTCTGGATTCTGGGCTACCAATATCGTCTCCCGGGTTAGAGAAGAGTTAAACGAAACTAAAGTCTGTATAAATGGCACTGTCAGTAAGAGCCAGGGAGAGATGCGGAAGCAAAGACCCACCCCCAAAACATGGCAAGAAGTTTTTCATTGAGATTTCAGGTTTTTAAAAAAACCATTGACCACTCCCTAAGGGTATGTCTACACTACCCTCCTAGTTCGAACTAGGAGGGTAATGTATGCATACCGCACTTGCTAATGAAGCCCGGGATTTGAATTTCCCGGGCTTCATTAGCATAAGCGGGGAGCCGCCATTTTTAAATCCCCGCTGCTTCGAACCCCGTGTAGCGCGGCTACACGGGGCTTGAACTAGGTAGTTCGGACTAGGGTCCTATTCCGAACTACCGTTACTCCTCATGAAACGAGGTGTACCGGTAGTTCGGAATAGGCACCCTAGTCCGAACTACCTAGTTCGAGCCCCGTGTAGCCGTGCTACACGGGGTTCGAAGCAGCGGGGATTTAAAAATGGCGGCTCCCCGCTTAAGCTAATGAAGCCCGGGAAATTCAAATCCCGGGCTTCATTAGCAAGTGCGGTATGCATACATTACCCTCCTAGTTCGAACTAGGAGGGTAGTGTAGACATACCCTATGTGAGTTGGAAAAAGCCCAACCCTAAAGTAACCTTTTCTTGTAAGAAGTTTTCATTGACATATCAAAAACTTACATTTGTTTACCACCTTGAAAATCATGTAATTGATTCTACTTTTTGCCTGATTCCATTTCTGAGCATTAATGCATCCCCATATTTAACAGTTAGGCTGAGATTTTGACTGGACCCTAATCCCATCAGTTTCAGTGGGAGCTGAATGGATTTGCGCAAACTCTTTGTCCCAATCTTAGTATCCCTCTAGTTAGTTTAGAATTTTCTGTAGCACCATGTATGTGGAGTCCCATACTAAGTTGTGAGTGTCTAACTTCTGCTTCTAGCCAATCAGTATATCTAAGGGTAATATTCTCCTGGAAGGATCAGAGTAATGGAAGTTCTATGCTGAGGGTTTGCCAGAGAATATCCTATAGTTGTACTCATACAGTATAGGCAGTAGGGGTACGTCTAGACTCCAAGCTTCTGTCGACAAAGAGCGTCTAGACTACATCCAGTTCTGTCGACAAAGCAAGCCGCTTTGTCGACAGGACAGTGTAGATGCAAAGGACAGTGTAGATGCAATAACGCCTTCTGTCGACAGAACTCTGTTGACAAAAAGGTGTTATTCCTCATAGAATGAGGTTTACAGTCGTCGACAAAACTGCTGAGTTCTGTCGACGTTATGTCGAGAGAACTCAGCGTCAGTGTAGATGTAGGTATAGTTTTGTCGACAAAAGTCCATTTTTGTCAAGAAAACCCCGTAGTCTAGACACACCCTAGGTGTCTGCACTCACAGTGCTGGTCAAAGAATATAATTTTATATCCTAAATATAACAAAAAAGGCTCCCTGATTCCTTTACCTAATTCCATGGCTTTAAGCCATTGGCTTTAACAGACTTTGGATCAGACTCCTTGTTCAGTTTATAAAATTATTGGTGGTTTGTTTACTCAAAGCGAATGAGTTTGAGCTTTTCCTCGTGTGCAGCCATTTGAAAGTATTTGATTTCTCATGACCTATCAAAGGGCTAGACAGAAGGCTTTTTTGTTCCTGATGTTGCAATCATGCCATTCTCTTCTGTTCCATGTGTGCAGAGCATTCTTCACCACTTATGAAAGATCCGGGTGGCCTAGATGAAAACCTCTCAGTTTTTCTAAGAAGATAAACAGTCGGGGATCTGTCCGAATATTAGTGGCCTTGGGTAAGGAACTCCTGTAGGAAGCAACTGGGACATTGGGAAAAGCTTAAGAGAGCCCCATTTTGTGGCATTTGATATCAGTAAAATTTACAAGTCTGCATTCAGCAACAGCCAAAACAGGAAGAAATTTACAATGATTTGATGACATGTTGTAAATTCCCTGCTAGTGTAAATAGGTGAAACACCCAAAAGAGTTGTACCACTTATTCCAGCAGAATATTTGGTCCACAGAATACACAATTTTTCATTAGACTGCATATATGCAGCTGCACCTCCGAATCAAACTCCAGCTCTTATGACATAGCCTCTAATTGATCTTGTGGACTGTTCTCCTTTGAATCAGGTGGAGAGTTTACCACTTTTTTGTTTCACTCTTCAAACTGCAGAAAACAGATGCACTGAATGCAAACACAGGCTGTGCTAAAGCACTTTGTGTGTACAATCCCTGCCACTCAATCCCATTTAATCCCGATGCTTTATTTTTCCAGCTCATCAACCAGTGAACTGCAATTTCTTCCAGTTGTGATGACAGTCCTTGTGCTGCTGTTTCTTTGTCCTTGTTATTATTCTTATATTATTCTTGTATAATGCTGCATATAGTAACATAACCTTGAACAAAAATTTACAAATTACTATGGTATGTGGCCCCTTACTTTAGAATGATACAATGTTTTTACAAGGGACTTTTATTAAAAACTAGACAATTAGCCCGTCATAAAACAGGATTTTCAGATCTTTCCTTCATGTCAGTTTTCTCTCCTGAGCCTCCGGTCTCTCTCTCTCTCTCTCCTCCTCCTCCTACTGCCTTCCCTCCCCAAGCTCTCCTCCATCTCCTGCCTCTCTTTCTCTGTCTCTCTCTTTCTCTTCTCCTCCCCCTCCTGCCTCTCATTCGGGGGGCCGTGGAACCCAAACGGTCGCTTGTGCCACTTGCTCCCATGCGGTGGCCTGGCTGAGCGGTGCAGAAGTCAGCTGAGCACCACAGCGAGAGGCGAAGGGGGGCAGTGACATTCACGGCCAGGGGGTAGGGCCTGGAGCTGCTGTCACGCCGCACGTCACTGCCTCGCCCCCCCCTTCCCCTCCCGCCGTGGCGCTCGGCTGACTTCTGCGCCGCTCAGCCGGGCCGCCGCGGGAGAGCAAGCGGTGCAAGTGAGCATTTGGGCCCCGCACTCCCGATGCACCATGGGCCGCCCAGAGGGAACAGCCAGCATTTCAGCGTTACAGACTCACAGTCACTGGGCTACTATATATATGATGTTTGAGATGTCTAATATATGAGAGAGAATTTCTGGAATCAAATCTAGGGCTTTGGGGGGGAAAGCAATGAGGCATTTTACATTTTGAGAGTCCAAAAGAGTAAGAACAGAGGCCAAGAACCCCACTAATTCTCATTGGATTATGAGTGCCCATTTTGAAATAACTTAAAAGGAGCAGGAGTGGGGAACCTAAGGGGCCAGATGCGGTCCCTGGCTTGCCTGGATCCTGCCCCTGGGGGCTCAGGACTCCTCCCCACCCCCAGCATGGAGGAGACTAAGCTGGCAATCCAGGCCCTGCTGCCCCCACCCAACTGATTTTTCTGTGGGTCAGCAGCCCCCAAACCAAAAAAGGTTCCGCAACCCCTATTTTAGAGGGTGGGTGCTTAATGTTTTCTGAAAAATCAGGCCCCATTACTAACATTGCCCAGTTTTCATATAAGTACTTCATATTAGCTAGAAACAATAGCAGCTAATATTTTCTCTCTGTTTTTGCAGGGATTCCATGGAAAATGTTGCTCCCCCAATTACATCTGCCCACCACCCACAGTGAAGTACCAATTGCTGAAGTCTCAAGGGAACTCAGGGTGTGCACAAGCTAAGATAGACACCGCTATAAATTGCATATTGCACAGCTGAACTCTTAGCTTATTCCCATCTTCAAAAGGGATGTATTTCATGTCATAGGTAGTGATCGTGCAGAAGAACTACAGATTGCACAGTTAGTTGCACTGTTTGCTAAACCAAGAATAAAATGTCTATCTTACAGCCAAGATATTTCTATGTGTAACTCTTATGGAGCAACCCATCTCTTTTATATGTATACTAAAGACAAAACATTTATGATTAAAGGCTATTTAGAAACTTCAAGAGGCACACAGAAGCATCTATGTGGCACATTAGCCATCATGAATGTGTATGGATACTAAGCTTGAATGAACGACAGACTGAAATGCATCTTATGTATCTTATAGACAGGGCTCGCCAAGTGGCACAGACCGCACTGCACATGCGCTGACCACGCTGCACGGCCCCACCAGGCTAAAATCTACTCGCCACGGGCGAGTAGATTGCCTAATTTGTCGAGCCCTGCTTATAGAGATGGACAAAAATTAAGGTGTGGTTTTGGCTTTTGAGATGCCTCATCTGTCAGACTTTGTTTTGGAAAACAAAAATCAGGGGCAGTTTATATCTGAGATTCATATCTAAGGCCATATATTCACTCTGCAACGTTCAATGATGCTGTGATCAATCTTCCGGAGTTTGATTTAGCCCATCTAGTTAAGACCGGCTAAATCAAACTCAGAAGGCGCCCTCATCAACAGCAGGTACTCCTGCTCTTGTGAGTAGTAAGGGAAGCCGATGGGAGTGTTTCCTCCCATCAGCCTCTCACTGTGGGGACACCAGGGAAACTCAAATCAAGGAATGTTGACTCCAGCTAAGTAATTAATGTAGCTAACATTGTGCATTTTGATTTGACCTTCCCCTTTAGGGTAGACCTGTCCTAAGCCACTCAGGTGCAAGGGGATCTAGATAACCATCCCTGCTTCCAATCCATCTTTACCTCAGAGCTAATCAAACCATTTTGGCCTGACTGTAGCTCAGACTCAAATAATGTCCTTAGTTCTAATGGGTGAACTATGTGCTGTGTTATACATCATACTTGGGACTGAGAAGTAACAGCTCAGGTTTGTTGTCTGAGAAACCAGAATGCACTGGAAAACTTCAGTTTGGCAGGAGGATGCTTCCTTATCAGCAAAAGGCATGTAAATACACTTGTGTAATTCCAGCTAATTTCGAGTCACCGGGCCAGTTTCACTGCTGATTTTAGTTATGGGCTAAATAGTTCAGTAAACAAGGTGCAAAGTAACATTGCTTGAATCAGATTATATTTACTGTATGTGTAAGATATCATAGACCACAAGTGCTTTAACTTATACCCTCCACTGAGTTGGTTTTCTAGCAGAATCCCTTTTACACACCCACAGTGTACATTACATTCATTTTTCACACTCTCCAAATGGCAAATTGGTGCCAATTACAAACTATTTAATCACTAATGTTCTTAAAAACTATTCCTCAGTGCAAACAACATTATGGAAGAAAAACAGCACAGGACAAGGTCATGAGGACAGCCAAGAAGAGAGAATGTCTGGAAATGGCTAATGGTGTGAAGGAGGGCAGATGTAAACAAGTAAATGGTGGCCATGTGCTGCAACATTATTAATAATTTTTGTGAGGACAGAACAAAATAACCCCAAAGTTAATCTCTGTTCTGGCAACAATGAATGTGGAGACAGGATGATTGCTGTGAATAGTCACCAAGGTGTTGCTGTTTTAAAACTAAGATCCTGAACATCTTTTCTTTATATGCCTAAGTGGCACATTTAAAAGCATCCTGCACCTAGACAACAACTAATCCTGTGTACGTCTTATAACACTTAGGCCAGGTCTATACAAAAAGGGAAGGTCTAATCAAGATACACAACTCCATCTAGTTAATTACATAGCTGGAGTCAACATACCTTGTTTCAAGTTTCCCCGCCATCTCCACAGTGGGAGGCTGATAGGAGCAAACACTCACATCAGCTTCCCTTACTCCTTGCAGAAGAAAGAGTACTGGCCACCAACATGGGGTGCCCTCTGAGTTTGATTTAGCAAGTCTTAACCAGACCCGCTAAATCGTACTCTGAAAGATTGATCACAGCAGCGTTGATCTTCTGTTTAGTGAAGACATGGCCTTAACAGGAGCTTGACTGTTACCTGCAGCTGCAACCCTACTGCATAGAAGGTGCCAATCCACAGGCAAAGATGTGGGAGACCTAACACTCCCCTACTAAACTCTTAACTCCAACAAGGAACTGGAATGACTGCTGCCAGACAAAAATGCCTGAAGCTGAGATCCTATGAAAAAAATTATAAGCTAAAACCAAAAACTATCTGATCCACAACTGTATTCAAAATGGTTTGCAGCATTTTGAGCAGCCATCTCTGATTAGGTCTGTAATCAGAGCCCAGGGAGCAAAATCTTCATTTGTCTTTGCCCTCCTTTAATACTTGATGATCATTTCACAGTCATAGGTTGAACCTCTCTAGTCTGGCCCCCTCGGGACCTAATTGGTGCTGAACCAGAGAATTTGGAGGGGAGGTCAATATTGTCAAGCAGCATTGCCAACACTTCCACTGCTTACTGGGCTCTTAAGACGACATTCAGTGGTAAATTAGTGCTAAACAACAGCACAGTACAGTGAGAGCCAGGACTGGCAGCTGTACAAAACCTTGGCCACACCCATGATAAATTGACACCTAGCTAACTGCAATCATGCTGAACCATGGATGTTGCTGGATCAGAGTATGCTGAACTAGAGAGATTTGACCTGTAATAGATTCATTGATTTATTGGGGGTGGCCAGGCAGGACCAGGAGAATGACAGCTCCCTCTGACCTCCTGCATTACACAGGCCAGAGTATCCTGTTGAATGATTCCTGCATCAAGCCCAAAACTGCTGGGCTGAGCAAGAGCAGATCTTTACAGGACTTAATGTTTTGTCTTAAAGAGGCCCACGTTTTCAAACAGCAAACCTTCAAAAGTCACCTCCTTTCCTCACCGTGGCTATGTCTAGACTGCAGGCTTCTTTCGAAAGAGGCTCTTTCGAAAGCATCTTTCGAAAGAGCCTCTTTCGAAAGATCGCGTCTAGACTGCAGGCGGATCTTTCGAAAGAGCAATCCGCTTTTTCGAAAGAGAGCACCCAGCGAGTCTGGATGCTCTCTTTCGAGGAAGCCCTATTTACATTGAAGAACGCCTTCTTTCGAAAGAGGAACTTTCGAAAGAAGGTGTTCTTCCTCGTGAAATGAGGTTTACTGCCATTGAAAGAAAAGCCGCGTTCTTTCAAAATAATTTCGAAAGAACACGGCTTGAGTCTGGATGCAGGGGAAGTTTTTTCGGAAAAAGGCTACTTTTCCCGAAAAAACCCCTGAGTCTGGACACAGCCCAAGATGCAACACCAGCAAGTTCCTACGTAGAAGACAAAACTGTGAGGTCTTTAATGGTCACAAAGAATATGAAAAAGAGATTAAGAGGTTTTCAAAGATTAGAAAATTTTCCCCTATACATAGTCCCCTCCAGCTCGTAGCTGGGGCATACTACATATAATCTACATTAGTAAGGAGCATCTGCTGGGGGTACCTATGACTGGGCAAGTGCACTTAGTGTGGCACTTTGCAGGAGGTTTTATCCACAGTTTGTGCCTCTTGTGCGCACGTCCATGAAAACCTGACATTTCCTTATGCTTTACAGAGAACAATGAGAAGCCAGTTGGTTTGTTTCTTATGTGTTAACCTTTAAACTACAGGAAAGCTTCGTAGCCTGCAAAACTGAAACTAACATGCCACTGCAGAGCTCCGCTTGTAAAAATCTGGCAATTTAAGTTCATGGCCATAGAATTATGACCCTAGATTTTGGCAAGACTGAAACAAAACAAGATGGCCTGCCCTAGATGTTGTTTAAAAATTAAACAGCACTCCCATTGCATGGTGATCATTCTTCTGCTACATCTGGTCAGCTTTCTGCTTATTACTCTGTGGAAAGGAATGATGGAGCTTTAGGGTTGCATTTCAGCTTCAACGAGCCATTAGCCCTTCCATACAGCAAATTAATGATTGATCCCTCAAAAGGGATACTTTCTTATTTTTGTCTGGACTGTGTTTGGGTTTCCTATAGCACTTTACTTAACAAGGGATCTTTGATTACTCCCTCTCTCTCATGAAGGAGCAGAAGAGATTTCCTCATTAAGGGGACAGCAGAGTTATTGTTCATTTTTCACTTAAGACAACGTAAGAATGTCCATAATGTGTCAGGCCAAAGGTGCATCTAGCCCAGGGTCCTGTCTTCTGACAGTGGCCAATGCCAGGTGCCCCAGAGGGAATGAACAAAACAGGTATATCACCAAGTGATCCCTCCCCTGCTATCCATTCCCAGCTTCTGACAAACAGAGGCTCCCAGCACTATTCCTACCCATCCTGGCTAACAGCCATTGATGGACTGTCCTCTATGAGCTCAATGGAAATAAAAGACAGTCTTTGCCTGCTTCCATGGCATGACCCCATTAGGGCTATGTGGATGGGTAGATCCTTGCACCCCTGCAGAGCTTTGCTTATTTGGAAGGAGCCATCTACATGGGTCAACTTGGAAAAGACTGACAGACATTATTTTCCGAAGAGCTGAAAAACTTGATGCCTAGCAAATTTAGATCTCCTAATTTTCCCAGTGAGGAAATGACGTCATACTGGAAATGACCAAACGTGAGCTCCATCAAAGGTGTGTCCCACAAACTGTAGCTAACATGTCTGCATAAACATTACCTGCTGACACAGGCTCACTCCCCCTTCTCTTCTTCCCTGTCTCTCGCTCCGCTATTTCCATCTCAATCTTCTTGTTTTTTTTATGCTGCTCTATGACCAGCTCCACTCAATGCTGTACAACATAGTCACACCACAAAGGTGTCATGAAGATCTCAGATGTATGCGCTTCCCCACATAGAGCAGGTAGTTTCTTTGACTGGATAACTAGCAGCACTTCCATTCAGGACTTCGCCTCCCGATCGGCCCATGTTGTGAAGATGTGTGACACAGCAAATATCTAGGCCCGCCAGGAAGAGAGGGCTGGCTGCTTTCCTGGAATTTGACTAAGAGAGACTGTATTGTTGATCTGATTCAGCTCCCATAGAGGTCTCCAGGAAACTTTGCACCTACGACTTCAATTGACCTTTTAAGGAACTGATTTTTAGGTCCGGAAATCTGACTTTTTTCATAGTGTAGGTCACCAGGAGAGAGAGATGGACACGCCTTATCCCATTCATGATGAGGGATCTCCTTCCCATGGTTGATTAACAGTGCTCTGGGAATTCCAGCAGTTATATATCTGTAACTTAAGTACTTTTTACAAAGGCTCCAGAGTTGATGCTGACAACAGGCTAGGAAGCCTCCCTGGGCAAATTGGTTTGCAACTATAGTAAGGAACAGAATTTCCAGACAGAGATTAACACGATTCATTGGGTAAGAGTCAACATGACTTTAAGAAAAATCATACCTCACCAATCAATTAGAATTCTCTGAGGGGAACCATAAACATGCGGGTCAGAGTGATCCAATGGATATAGTGTACTTGGACTTTCAAGGTCTCTCATCGAAGGCTTTTAAGGAAAGATAAGAGGGAAAGCCCTCTCATGGATCAATAATGGGTTAAAAGACAGAACACAGAGGATAGTAATAAATGGCCAGTTTTCAGAATAGAGAGAGGTAACTAGCAATGTCCCCCCAGTGACCTTACTGAGTGTAAGAGCCCTGGTTAGTTCTTGGAAAGAGGCTCAGGTTGTGGATATGGAAGGGAGATAGGAGGATAGGTCTGTCAATAGCTGTTAGTGAACATGGTCAGGGTTATAACCCCATGCTTTGAGTATCCCTAGCCTCTGACTGCCAGAATCTGGGAGTGGACAACAGGGGATGGGTCACTCAGAGATCAGGCATTGGTCACTCTCGAAATGCAGGAGACTGGGTTAGATGGACCATTGCTCTGACCCACTCTTATGTTCTTTTACACTTTTGGAAAGTGCTAAGGAGGGCAGATGGAAACAAGTCAATTAATAATGCAACATTATTAATAACTTTTGTGTGAGGACAGACAATTGTCCTGTCCACAGTGAACGTGGGGACAGAATGGTTAGCAGCTGGAAATGAGGAAGAGGAACCAGACATCATGCAGTCCGCCTGCTCTCTGCAGACCTTCAGCATGTGCTCTCCATGTCCCGCATTTGGGAACTCAGTGACAGATGAAAGGAGAAGACAAACCATTTTCCTGCAGCTGGCCCACAAAAGCCTACACTGTGGAAACCTAGGGGGGAAAGAAGGCAGGATGTTGTTGAGTTAGGGACACCAGTTAAATCCATGCTTTGGAAGCCCATCCAGCAAACACCTGGCAAGAGAAGAGGCATAGAAATTTCCTTTAAGTCTGGTTCCAATACCCACTGCATGATTCCTTCCCCTGATCCTGAGTGTCAAGAGAGGGCTGGTCATGAACACACACAGTCACACACTCACAGTAATCATGTAGTCCAATAGTAACTGCAACACCACTATTATGCTATTGCAACCTTTAATCAAAAAAGTAAACAATAATGTGAACAACCAACTGGTCAGCAAAACGAAAATGTGGCTTAGCTGAAAACAGTCCCATGCGATATTCCTACCTACCTGCATTTTTGGATGATATTCCTTTAAGAAGGCTCAACAGGTAGAAGTCCAGGGCTAGCGTTGAGAGGAGTACTTAAACCACTTTCAATTCTTACAGAATTCAGTGTCCTGCTGGCTACAGAGAAGGAGGCAGGACATACTCACACCCACACACAGAAGATCCTCAGAGGACAGGTTCCTGAGATGGAAACAGAATTCAAGTGACCAGACTAACAGAGAAAAGAAGACGACACCCAAATAGTCTGCAGAACCTACTGTGAGTAATGTTTATAATTTGTCTCCCTAAAATATGAAATCCCCAAATGAGCTACATGTTGGGGCTGGAGAAACAAAAGAACTTAAAGCAAGATTTCCAGCCTGAAAACTCAGTGAGTCTTATTCATACCATAGGCAGATACACAGACACACAGTGGATTTGTTTGTTGGTTTTGCAGAAGTCAGCACTGCAGAATTAGCCCCAAGATTTTTATTGTTTCTTATCTGCAGAAAAAAAAATGTACTTTTGCCTTGTTTAAAAAGTACTAGTGTAGTCTACAGCCATTATTGAAAACACTGTAGATCCGTATCGGATTACCATTTTGGATCATTAGTGCAGAAAGTTGTAGTATATTTTTTAAGGGCCAAGATTTTCAAAGCCAGGTAGGGAATTCAGCTACACCGCTCCAGCTAACTTCAGTGGGAGTTGTGTTACTAATTCCCTTAGTGGGCACTAAAAACATCTCAATCATATTAGCACAGTAGACAGAGATGCAAAGTAGTGGAAGCATAATCTATAAATGAGTCATACGTTATTATCCCCAGATCATGGAAATACCCTCTACCAACATATATGTCACATCAGTGAAGGACTTTTTCTACACATTTTTACTCTGCCCAGTAAATAGGCTAACACAATTATTGGTCTGTGTTATCATTTAGACTATGGATAAATAACTAACATAAACTTTTATTTAATCCTAACATATGTGCCCTGGTGCAATATCTGCTTTTGTCAAACTTTCTATTGTATAATCATCAGCAGCACAGTAGTATCTTTGGATTAAAACGACTCCCTGCTTGCCATTGTAATGGCATTTAACTGTAATTGGATTCCCTTTGCAAAGAAAGCTGCTTAAATACAACAAGTAGAAAATCTAGAGACACAAACTAAGAATTCCAAATATATGAGATTTGGCAAAATAGTATATTGTAGTATAAAGTTTTAGCTTAAATATGAGGCCAGATCATTTGAGAGCTTTCCTCTTGGTACTGTGAATTTCAGTCTTACGTCTGACATTAGTCACTTCACTTTCCATGCTGAAAATCATCTTCCGTGAGTAATTCCTAAGACATGATCTAATGGTTATACATATTACAATGATTTAAAATATTAGGATGTCTATTTTAGTCTGTAAGTGGTAAGATACTAGGGTTTCTATAGTACTCAGAACCTTAACACAGATAGGCAAATAGTAGATTTTATCCTAAATCTTAGGGCATTTTCTGTATAGCACATCACAGTTTAATGATGATTATTTATTCTCTACTCATTCAATGCCCTAAACGGGACATTGATTCAGAACCCGAAGAATTTCCTCACTTTCATAGGTGCTCAAGTTGGCAGGTATTACTAGCATTTGAAATGATCTATTGCTCACTCACAGCCCCCCAAAATACATTGGACATATTCCATCCCTCTAGACATGTTGCATTTCCTTCTCCAGCCAATAAAAGTTCATCACTCTAAATGCACGTTAGTGGATCCCACTGGAATATCCAATATTCTGCTACGTTAATTCCTGAATATTGCCAATGCAGCCTATTGGCTGAATTCTCAGAAGTTAAGAATGTTACATTGCATAGAAAGGGGTATGGTCTAGTAATTATAGTCACGAATGGGGAATCAAGCTTCTCTAGTGACCTTCCAATGTGACCAAGACAAAGTTACTATTGCTTTGTGCTTGTTTTCCTATCTGTAAAATGTCTGTAATAACAATTACCTTCAGAAGGGTGCAGAAATTCTTCAAGTGTCCATGCGAAACCCATCAAGATCAGTGTTCCCTGTTGGTTATGAGCTTGTGTAGGAAAATTAAGATGCTGCCCAGCTGATAAGCAGAGCACCCATAGCTAGGTGTTGGGGATTTTTTGGGGGTGGCGGCATTGTATTTTTTGTTTCTACTGATTGTGCACATTCACACATGCCTCAGTGCACATAAAATATCATTCCACACATGGATGAAAAAGATTAGCGGGAACACTGGTCGAGATCCTCAGAAGAAAAGGTCCTACCAAACACAGAAGTGCTAGATGTTAGTTAGCAATGTTGGAAAAGGAGACAGAAAGAGATGGCAGCTGCTGCTTTACCCAATTTTCACTGTCCTGTTTCTGCTTCACATCAGCAGCAAACTGATCCTCCTACCCTCTTCATGTCATTAATCCTCCTGCAGTCCTTTCTTACTTAGTCATTTTACTCATTATCCCTTTTGTGAAAGGACTCTGCAGCAACGCTTCAATTCTGAGAAGATTTTACATAAGTAAACTCTTCTAAGGTGTGACCAAAACCTTCAGCTTTTAGTTCTAAGTAAAAACTCCTATTCTCTGGTAGGGCTGACAAATGTGAATTTTAGCTAGTCAGTTATTTGTTATAAACCCATTAGGAGAGCAAAGGTTTTCCTAATATCAAATTAAACTTGAAGGCTATGTCTACACTGGCATGATTTTCCGGAAATGCTTATAACGGAAAAGTTTTCAGTTAAAAGCATTTTCGGAAAAGCGCGTCTAGATTGGCAGGACACTTTTCCGCAAAAGCACTTTTTGTGGAAAAGCATCCGTGCCAATCTAGATGCGCTTTTCTGCAAAAAAGCCCCAATCGCCATTTTCGCGATCGGGGCTTTTTTGCGGAAAACAAATCTCTGCTGCCTACACTAGCCCTTTTGCGCAAAAGTTTTTCGGAAAAAGACTTTTCCTGAACGGGAGCAGCATAGTATTCCGCAAAAGCACTGACAATCTTACATGAGATCGTCAGTGCTTTTGCAGAAATTCGAGCGGCCAGTGTACACAGCTGGCAAGTTTTTCCAGAAAAGCGGCTGCTTTTTCGGAAAAAGTGGCCAGTCTAGACACAGCCAAAGTGAAATCAGAGCCTCTCTTGGAGGCTGATCTGGGTCATGAATATTCCCTTATTGAGCCTCAACCTTGCTTTTACTTTGTTGGTGAGCAGATCAGTTGTGGCCACTGAATTTGGCTACTCAAACGCATGACATTTAATTGTGCCGGTAAAGCTTTGCAGAAACAGGCTCGGGTTTTCATCCTTAATTATCATCCTACCGCTTTCTTCCTTTTGCAGCAAAAGGCCTTAACAAGGCAGCTAAATAAGCAAAATACTTCTGTACAGAAGAGAAGTCTACATCTGACCCATTCTGGTTACTTGGCATAGAGAAAATGATGAGCCTGTGGCATCTTTCAAAAAAGGTTAGGGAGTAGCCCCTGGTTCCCACTCAGCCTCCCTGCGCGTGACTGAGGCTATGATTTTGTCACAGAGGACGTGGAAGTCACGGCATGTGTGATTTTCAGAAACCTTCACACCTCCAGCCTTCAAGGCTCCGAACTGCCGTGTGCAGTGCAGGCATCCCATAGCTGTTGGCTCCCACTGGGGGACTCGCTGTGGGCGGCGGGATAGCGGGACTCCAGCTCCCAGATGCCTACAGAGTTCCGAGCCCCCGTGGGTGGCCCAGCTGCACAGCCACCGCCATTCCCCATTTTGTCACTGATATTGTTAGTAAAAATTAGAGTCGGCTCACAGGCTTCCGTGAATTTTTCTTTATCGTTTGTGACTTACTAAAATTATCCATGATGAAATCTTAGCCTTACTCATGATATAACTGATTCTAACCTCTGAGGATGCCCATTGGCTATGGCTCAGCAAACAATGGTCACTACCCGTGTCCATACAAGGCACTGCATTGCTTTGTTTAATTCAGTGCTTTTGTGGTGCATGGGTTTAAAAGGCATTGGGGGGAAACATTCTTGCTCTATTGCATCACTGTCACCTGTTATTTAGTTTGACTGATGTTGAAGGCACCTAGAAACTCAAGAACATCTAGAAATAGCATCGCTCAAGACTGTCATAAGTCCACCTTAGATTGACTTTGTCTGGAACAGGTCTTGCTTTGGAAAAATAGAATGAAAGACCAAGGGGTGCTAATGTTTTGTGATGTGGAAAGAAATCCATTGTACCTCATATTCCTGCAAGGTGCAATAACACGCAATTTCCATTTTCACCTGACGCCAAAGGGAGGGAAGGGAAGCACAGTCTGCTTTTAAAAATGTTCATCGCATTTTGCTGGATTTTGGGAATTTGCCCAATAATATATTATTAAAACTCAAGGAAGTTGCCACGATTATTATTATTAGCTCCTTTTGAATTGGAAAGGAGTCAGTTTGCAACCATTAATCCCTGTATTCCCAGCTCATGCGACTCAATATTTAGAGTAGATGCAAAAGTCCATTCCAAATAAAAGAATAAAAAGAAACTGCTCTCTCTCCATGGAGGTGATCAGTTCTGTTCACATTCCTGGAAAAGGTGACCAGCTTGATGGTGGCAATCTTTTTTAAAAAAGAAAGTGAATTTGGTGAAATTACAAACCGTGCGCTGTATTTTAATGCTTTGATGATCAAGTAATGTTCCCTTGACAATGGCCATTGTTAAGAGCAAGAGTTAATGACTAATGGATTAGACTGGGCAGTGTGCTGACCCTGCATTTTCTGTACTGCTAGCAAATACCAATTCCTTAAGATTCATTCACAGAGCTGCACCAATGGAGTTTGGGAGGGGCGCTTTAGCACCTTCCTCTGTACAGCAAGAACAGGTGTTTACCAATTCTTAGGTAATCCTGGGGCTAGCTCTTGATCTTAGTTGTACTGGTGCCAATCTGGAACGTCTCCAATGGAATTCTAATGGTATAGCTAAGATCATCCCTTGGGAGGGGTTTTTTAAAAGATTTTTTACTGGAAGAAGAAGAAAAATATAAAAATAGAAAGGACGACCAAGTGGAAGATCCCAGGATGATTCCTATGCCCCCGCCTATAATGTTTTTAAACCAAGAATCTCAAAGCACTTCAAAAATATTAGTGCATTCAGACTCGCCACCCACCTGTAGAGGAGGAAGTCTGTTCTTAGCCAGCCGTTGAAGATTCTTACACCGTCTACATCCCATATGCATTACTGTTCCCATGTTGCAGATGAGGGAATCCGAAGGGCACAGACGTATCCACTATTGCACATACAGGCAGTGGCAGAGCTGAGGAAAAACAAACGAACATGGAATCCTGACATCCTATCCCTTTCTCTAACCACAAAACTGACTCTTCTTACATCTCTACTCAGATGTTGTGTGTAGAGCTCCCTCCCACCAGCTCTTCATTCCCATTAAAAGCTGCCCTTCAGTATTCCAGGCAGTGCCCTCACATTTTACTGTTATCCAATTTTCACCACAGGCTACAATTATTCTTTTGTGCCAGGGAAGAGATGGCGCATGTCTGTTTCTCATGACTGCATGGCCCAGAAATCTGCTTCACAGGAAAACTGGGCCTAGAGCAACTGAAGCATTCTTGGGGTTGTGGGGATTCCATGAATGGTACAGTTGGACTGTGGGTAGCAGACCATCTTCCCCTGCTTTAAACACACCTGCAATTCAAAAAAATAAAAATGTTGTTGTTTTTTTCCTGAAAAGCGACATGTTGCACTCAGAGACCTTGTTTCACACAGCAAGTTCCTAGTAAATATTAATATCCCACTGCTACTAAACCACTTCGAATGTAGGGTCTATCAACCGTGCTATTAAATGCACCTATAATTTTAGTGGCTCATATTTTAATGAGGGAATTAGCCTTTTTTTTTCTTGCTTTAGCTAATAGACTAGAGGTTTTAAAGCAAACGCAAATCTAGAGGCCGTTCTCACAGACAATCTGCATCCACAGGGGTGGACACCATATAAGAACTTAATTGAATTAATTCTTTATCAGCAACAGTGGTGAACTTCTGAGTTTCATACAAGGCTAGTTTAATATGGGAAGGGAGATTCCTGGGCCTACCCAGGTGTTGGGTTTTTTTGTGCTTTGTCTGTACACATCTTAGCCCAATGGGGCTCAGATGCACTAACACAATATAAGTAATATGTAACCACCGGAACATGGACAATCACTGGGGAAAATAATTTCCAAGTAATGAAGACAAAATGTGCATTTGCATTTAACATTGTATGTTGGCTAAGAGGAATTCCATGACAGATTCTCCCAGGTGAATGATGACTGGAAGGGAGACGTGCCCAGCATGCAGCTATGAATGCACACTGAGACTCCATAGCAGCAAAATCCTTCACAAGAACTACACTTGTATCACCCTCTGCATGGATAAATGTACTTTTCGATGTTAAGAAACTGTCTGGCCTGCAGTCCAAATCCTTGCCCTTAACCAGGAAGAGATTGGAATGTTTCATATGCAAATACCCAATTAGCTTTTGGCCTTGCACAGCAGAATAAACTTCAGTCTAATCCAAGGAAAACAGCGCAGAGAGGTATATTACGGGCCATTATAATCAGGCTCACACCAATGGCCTGGTTTGTTTAACAAAAGTGACTCGTATCCTCCATGTGACAGCAATTATGTATCCTTGATGTCTGGATTGGCAGGCCACAGTGGTGATGTTGGTCATATATTCATGTTTGCCTTTTTTGCATGATTTTCTCTGGAAATCTCAGCATCTATTGGGAATCATCCCAGAGCCTTAAGAAAAGGATAATTGAGGATGACTATTAGAATAAATCTATTGCCTTTTGGAACAGAGATATATGAGAAGCCCTTGCCAAAGGAGATGTGGAGAGGTCATTGCCTGCTGTGGTTAAAAACCAGACCAACCAAAGCAATAGAAAACACACTGTCAGAAACAATCCTGCACAGGCCAGGAGGGTGAGCTGGTTGGATTATATGATCCAAATCTCCTGGTTCTTGATATTGTTCATATTACACTAATGTCCAGACACTTCAAACAGGATCAGAACCTCATTGTATTGGGTGCTGTACATACACACATAGAAAAAGTGCCTGCCTCATTCTGTTGCATGAACCCAAAGCTTTGGTATGGTGGGAAATGCTCACAGTTCTAGGGTGCTGCCAAGGTTGTAATGCAATTAATTAGTTAAAATAAAATCAAAAGCATCCCCTCTACCTTAATCATAGAATCACAGAACTGGAAGGAACCTCTGGAGGTCATCAAGTCCAGACCCCTGTATTCATGGCAGGACTAAGCAGAATCTAAACCATCCCTGACAAGTGTTTGCCTAACCTGTTCTTAAATATCTCCAGTGATGGAGATTCCACAACTTCCCTTGGCAATGTATTCCAGTGTTTAACCACCCTGACAATGAGGAATTTTTTCCCAATGTCCAACCTAAACCTCCCTTGCTGCAGTTTAAGCTCATTGCTTCTTGTCCTATCATGAGAGGTTAAGGAGAACAATTTTTCTCCCTCCTCCTTGTAACACCCTTTTACACACTTGAAACTGCTATCATGTCCCCTCTCAGTCTTCTCCTTTCCAAACTAAACAAACCCAGTTCTTTCAGTCTTCCCTCATAGCTCATGTTTTCTAGACATTTAATAATTTTTGTTGCTCTTCTCTGGACCTTCTCCAGTTTATCCACATCTTTCTTGAAATGCGGTGCCACACAGTACTCCAGCTGAGGCCTAATCAACACAAAGTAGAATGGCACAATTACTTCTTGTGACTTGCTCACAACACTCCTGTTAATGCATCCCAGAATTATGTTTGCTTTTTTTGCAAGAGTGTCACCCTGTTGACTCATATTTAGCTTGTGGTCCACTATGACCCCTAGGTCCCTTTCTGCAGTTTTTCTTCCGAGACAATCACTTCCCATTCTGTGTGTGTGAAATTGATTGCTCCTTCCTAAATGGAATACTTTGCATTTGTCCTTGGACAAAAATTATTAAAGGTCTAGAAAACATGAGCTATGAGGGAAGACTGAAAGAATTGGAAAATATAGGACTATGTAGCACTTTAAAGACTAACAAGATGGTTTATTAGATGATGAGCTTTCATGGGCCAGACCCACTTCCTCAGATCAAATATTTTGCTTCAGCTACACCAGACTAACACGGCTACATTTCTATTACTATTCTGAAAGAATTGGGTTTGCATTTGGAATACTGCGTACAGATGTGGTCTCATCTCAAAAAAGATATACTGGCATTAGAAAAGGTTCAGAGAAGGGCAACTAAAATGTTTGGGGTTTGGAACGGGTCCCATATGAGGAGAGATTAAAGAGACTGGGGCTTTTCAGCTTGGAAAAGAGGAGACTAAGGGGGGATATGAGAGAGGTCTATAAAATTATGAGTGGTGTGGAGAAAGTGAATGAGGAAAAATTATTTACTTGTTCCTATAATGTAAGAACTAGGGGCCACCTAATGAAACTAATGGGCAGCAAGTTTAAAACAAATAAAAGGAAGTGGCATTGGCCACTGTCAGCAGACAGGGTACTGGGCTGTATGGACCTTTGGTCTGACCCAGTTTGGCCATTCTTATGTTCTTATTAAACTTCATCCCATTTACCTCAGACCATTTCTCCAGCTTATCCAGATCATTTTGAATTTTCATTTAATAGCCAGGCACAAGCCATGTCCTTTAATAGAAATGATGTGCCCCATCTTTAGCTGACGTAAATGAGAGTAGCTGACTTACTTCACCGAAGCTGTGCCAATTTAGATCAGCTGAGGGATTTTGCCCTTTGTATTTTGCAAAAGGGGAATTTCTAAACCGGGCCTGCACGCACCTGTGCCATGCTAGATAACACACCTTTACCCAAATGTTTTTTCCCATGCCACTTATCTGCTGAAAGGTAGAGTATTAGTGGGAACTGGTACAACCTGTTTTACCCTCCAACAGTTTGCTTTCTGTTTACGTAGACAGAAAAAGAAAGCAGCTGCAAATCAGCTGTGCATCCAGGCAGTGCAGACCAGCAAAAAAGGTGAAAGAATGCAAACAGAGGGAGTGATGCAGAAACCATCAGCTCCAGGGCTACATCACAGCTTCTTCCTGTTGCACCATGCATATATTGGTCCTGTTTCCCTGCACAATGGTAGTTCTGCTGTCTCCCACCACAGTGCGGATATACTGGATCTTTTCATCTCACTCCTCTCTCCCCAGCCTCTTTCCCTCCGTGCAGATTCTCTCGGTGACTTTAATATTTTTATTTTTAAGTGCATTTTCAGCCTGCGGTTTTCATGCTGAGATGGGCAGCCCTGGATACCAATACACTCAGTCTGTATGCATAGCTACAACACAAGCAGCGGCAATCCAAACTTCCCCCCAGTATTCCCTGTAAGCCGAGCGCTTGGGCAGCCGCTCAGGAGAGATTCCAGTGCTGCCCAGCTGATTAGCAGAGCAGCCACAGCTAGGTTTTGTGTTTCTTCTGGTGGTTCACATTCTCACACGGCTTGATGCACATGACAAAATGTATTCTGCACCTGGATGTAAAAAAAAAATCCACACGGGGATGGAAAAGATTAGAGAGAACATTGCTTCCTCCCAATATACAACCCCATAATATTTCTAACACCTGCCGTAGAGTGAGACCATCAACTGGGGACAGCATAGGCTATCCTCCAGGATTCCTTCAATCCTGGACAGGTAGGGCTGATATTGGTGGAGATAAGCATGCACCCTAACTGAACTGAGCCCCTGACCTGATGATCTATAGGGGAGGGAGTTTCTTCTATCTCATTAACCATTCCTTGGGCTACCTTGGCCTGCTGAACTGTGCTCTTTCTGATCAGAATCACTCTGGAGAAATGGTACGTCTGGACAGGTGGTTTCTATCTTAGAAGGATCTGCGGTTGGTGCGAAAAAAAATATAGGGAGACCCCATTTAATTACACAGCACCACCATCAGCCTGCTGTCACTGAACTCACACAGAACGTGAGCAGAATGAACAGCAGCCGGCAGAGTGGCTTGAAGCCTTTGGATTGCGGCGCAAAGCGGAGTTATTAATTATCATGCATAATGGTTTTCAAATCTCAGTGCAATCAAGGTCATCTTTCATCTGGAAAGGATATAAGCCTTCATGTTTGAGGCACTAAGGAGGGCTTAGGCAGAATCTTCCCCTGTGGGGAGGTGGCCGCTTCACTGCCTAATGCAGGGCTTCTTGCACCTGTCTCTGAAGCAGCTAGTTCTGGACATTGTCGGAGATGGGCTATGGGACTGGAGAATCCCTGGATCTGATCCAGTCCTGCAATTCTTATGCTCACATCAGTGGTGTAAATGAAGTCAATGGGAGCTTTACTATTGACTTCAGCTGAGCCAACATTTCACCCTGATATGGACTTACAAAGAAAGGCGATTTTTCTCCTCTTGCACCCCTGAGAACCCAGGATAAAAATCTTTACGAGATAGACATGCAGATGGACACAAACACACCTCACTAGTCTGAAACTGGTTTCAACACTCGATCGTGACATTCATTAGGGTTAGCCAAGAGTTGGAGTGAGTGCACTTCTCAACAGACGTCAATTTATGTAAATCCTAGCCCCGTATCAAGAATCAAAACTTAGAGCACACTCATTGTTCTAAATCAAACCTGCACCAGGGAGATTATGAACCCTTTTCTTCGCTGGTTGAAGTGCAATCCATATTGCACATTACGTTGCTTTTGTCCTCTTTATTCCTTGGACAGCACCCGGCAAACACTAACTGCCTCAAACTCTCTTTCCTTTAAGGGCCTCTTGGCTGCACAAAGCCATAAAGTGGAGTGAATTTCGGTGGTACTCACTTGCATTCTCCTTCACATCAGTGCTGTTCATTTCCCTTCTGCGGGTCGTATGATGTTCAGTCTCATATTGTTCCTGCAAATTCAGGTGGAAAGCATCAGAGGTTTGATAAAATTCTCTTCCAGCCTCTTGAGTGCCTGGATCTTGTAGACTGAGCAGCGCAGGTTGTAGACCTGGAAAATGACACTCTTCCTGGGCACGGTTCATAATACGCAGCAGGAGAAAAGGGGGTTTCCAGTGAGCTAAGTCTTAGGTTCAATCTTCAGTCTTGTCATGGAGGCATCAGACAAAGAGCAATTTACACAACAGCTGATTGTACTCGCTGGGGCTTGTTCTGCATAAATGCCATGTTTACAGCGAAGGAACTGAACTCAGTCTCAGGATTTGACTGCAAGTAACACGGGGAATGAGTTCAGTGGTCATCAGTGTGTTTGTTTACACATATTAATACAGTTGTGCTCACACATACACCAATGCATACAGGTGCACTTGTGTGTCAATGTACGCATGGGTGCTCGCATGATGTTATGCACACGTGTCATTTAACACACATGTGCACAAACCAGAACATGCTCCTACATTCACTCTCTCCTTGAGCAAGGAGACAGCTGTGTTCTCAGGAGTTCACAGACCATAGATGCTATTTCTTTGTTACCTAACAATAACTCCTGCTCCTGTGAGGAGTAAGGGAAGATGACAAGAGTATTTGCTCCCATCAGTTTCCCATTGTGGGGACAATGGGGACACTTGAATCAAGATATGCCGACTCCAACTACATAATAAACATAGCTAAAGTTGTGTATCTTGATTCAACCTTCCCCTTTACTGTAGACCTGGCCTGATTGTTCACAATGAAGCCAGCTTAGCTGCTGACCCCACAGAGGTTTTTCCACCTCTTCCACAACCTCTCTCTAGTCCAAGGAGGAGGAAAGATTGGGGAGGGGGGCAGTCCTGGCTTTTCCCAACTTTTCCTAGGCTGGCAAAGTAGAGACTGAGCTGGTCCTTCCACAACAAGACTGCTTAGGCCACTTCTAATAAAACACAGTAACTGTTATAAAAAGCAGGGCCATTATTCTGTTGATTTGGTATTCTGTAGCTGAGTGGGTCATGTTTATCTTACCAGCATCTTCTGGGGGTGGATAATTAAGGGCATTTTTTCATGCTCCAGGAGTTAATTATTAGCCACAGACAAGTAGCCATTGAGCAACTTGGTCTCACAGCAAGAGGAAGAAAGCACAACAGAACACCTTTCATCTAAAGGAGGAAATAAAACCCTCTCTTTGCTGGGAAATACCCCTTATAAAATAAAACTTGTCACCTGATACCCAGAAAATAAACTAGTCTGGCTATTTGTACAAACTTTTCTTGGCAGCCATCATATTCTCAGTAACTGAACAATCAAACATTGCTCCCTGCATTAGTCTATGCGTCATTGATCATGCATTGCACACACACACACACACACACACACACACACTTCCCCACTATCCTTCAGTAATAGGCAAGCATGTTTAAAACAGGAACAATCCCAGATCCCCCCAGCTTGTTGCACAAAAGTCCATCCAAACCATCAAAGTTTTGGGACATATGAAGGTTTTAGGAACATAGGAATTATAGACAGACTCTGATTAAGATGAGCACAGTTTGATTAGGAGAATCCTAATGCTCCAATGTTTGGAATTTTGATCTTTGACATCAGGACCAGCCCACAATATTTTGGCCCCTGAGGCGGGGAACTCAAACGATGCCCCCTTGCCTCCTCGCTTGGGCCAAAACTTTGAAAGGTCTCGAGTCTGCCTTCTTCCTGTTCTACTCCTCTCATGGGACTGCTCTGCTACCTACATCTGTACCAGCAGCAAACACAGTTTTCTACGCTCTGGGTCCTAGTGGCCCCCCCCGAGTTTGGCACCTAAGGTGGCCGCCTCAGTTCGCATCATGGTAGGGCCAGCCCTACTTGACACTTGGTTTTATTTTGGGGGCGCTGGTCTGCTTTCCCCTCCATTAGATGCAGTGCTGCATTGGACACAGTATGACAGATGGGGTGTGACAAGTTCTCTACCCAGTTTAAGCCACATTGAGTACCTGCATCTCCCATTGACTTACCACAAGCTGAGGGGGGTCAGGAGGAGAGGAAAAACCTTTCATTTTTTAGACCTGCATCTGTGATTGAAAATGGCAGAAGAACAGTTATCAGAAGACAAGTATAGTTTTGCAGGAACAATGGAAGACGGTTTTAAAGGCCTGGTTCTGGCACCCAATGGGATGCCAAGTGAACAATCTCTTCCAGCTGTGTGAATAATGTTAAAATGCAGAAGGGAGAAAGTGAGGTGTCAAACTCTGTAAAATGGGCTTTGTTCTGAAATGGACCCACATTGAAGAGTCTGGATCCAAACTGTCTGGTTTTCAGACTTTCTTCTTCCCCTCAGTTTAAAGATGCTTGGGTCTAGGTTTGGTTTCAGCTCAGAATAAGGCGAGGAGCCATCAGAAAAAGTTTTTGCTTTGGATCTTCAAAACGTAAAATCTTGAGGGAGAGGGTTAGGTTAGGCCCATTTGTAATGTGGACAAGACTCAGCCCTGGCATATACTACAAATGTATTTCAGGGTAGCCATGTTGGTCAGGATTATGGACAACAGAGCGATGCAGTTGTTCTGACTGAACTGCTGGTGTGGACACTGGTGTGCACAAAATGGCTTCCTCCGGTTGATCTAGATCAGGGGTGGGGAACCTTTTTTGGGTCGGAGGCCACTGACCCACAGAAGAACCAGCCAGGGGCTGCACACAAACAAGAAGCAAAAGAAAAAAGGAAAAAAAAAAACACACCTCACTGACTTGGCCCCTGACTGAGAAGAAGGACACTCCCCACGTTTCCCTTGCACACCACAGCCTACTGGGGCCCGGGCTAGTAGAGTTTGTATGCTCCAGCCCTGTGGTAACGTGGAGGAGGCCTGGCGAGCCAGTGCGGGCTCCCCAAAGCTGTGGGGGAACCTTGAACCAAAGCTGTAGGGCTCAGCTCCAGACAAGCCGGGGGCTGCACCTGGCCCCCAGGCCTTAGGTTCTCCACCCGAGTAGATACTGCCTCTCAGGGAGGTGGAATATTTGTCCGAAAAGGAGAAGCTCTCCCTTCAGGTTAGGTGGCACCTTCACTAAGTGCTACAGCAGCGCAGGTGCAGCGCTGTATGCATAGACAAGCCCTAAGGCTTTGTCTTCATTTCCAGGCTGAAAAACATTGCCATGTGCTTTTACGTGGCAATGTGGTCAGGGCACCAGTGCTGGGGGAGAGGCTTTCCCAGCACTCTAGGTAAAGCACCTCCACAAAAAGTACAGGGCCCAGCACTGGGAGCCTGTTTACACTGGCACTTCACAGCACTGTAACTTGCTGCACTCAGGGAGAGGCGGGTCACAGCCTTGAGCGAGAAAGATACTTGTTAGGCTGCTTCCTACCCCGGTATCCACCATTACTGGTCGCTGGCCTCTCTATTGCTTCCTCCCAAGGAGTCACCATGGGCTACTTGCCACTACGCCCCCAGACACACCTCCCTGCTCTGTCGCAGGGACTGCAGACACATCCTTGCAGCATCTGGTCTGCTCTTAGCTTCCTGCCTTTATAGAAGCCCCTTCTGTTCCACTCTCCAGCAAAGATTGTACCATCAATTATTTTTGACTCTTATCAAATTGTGGACCACTATGGTCTTTGCCTGGTAAACTTCCTCTAATCAGAGCTTTCCCATCAGCTTTCTGAGGAATAGGTTCATTGGTCCATCTGGCCACTGTTAACCTCTTCTGGGCTTGTGCCATGGGGGACACCCTATAACACAGGTAAACAAAGCTATCAAGCAGGCCTGGACACAGCAGCATATCTGAGCTCACACCCAGCAGGAGAGAGAAGTTTGGTCTGGGATTTTATTTTCCAGAGACTCCACTACCAAGGTTCATTGGTCTATAAAGACGGTGGGGGGGGGGGGGCAGGGACTGGACCTCAATTCTTTGGCCTGAGCAGCTGTTTAGCATAACAATAGCTACACGTATAATAGATTTGAGGTGATCTTCCTAAGAAAAGAACTAAGAGGGGCTGAAAGGACGAGGAAGGTAATTCCGCAGTGCAGGCTACCATCCTGAATGTAAGACTATGCCTTACAAATATGGAACTCTTGTAGGAAAGTGTTGGCTTTTACAGCCTGTTGGAGGTTACAAAATCCAGGCATCTCACTCATTCCGGGGACATGGACGGTACAGAGGATGGCAAAGGCCACCAGAGGAATCCATTCTCCAGACAAAGATGGTACTGAAAGTAAAAAATAATTCACATCAAAATGTGGAATGATTTCCTCCAGAATGAAGTATCCAATGAAAACCTTCAGGTGAGCAGAGATCTACAGTATGTTTTTTCTCATAGAATTCATTTCATTCTTACTGCAGAGCATAGGCTACCCCTGCCCAAACAGGATTAGTTTAGAACACCATTGTACCATAAATCGGGACAGGCACTAGATGGTACTTTTTGTGATACCACTGCCCTCTAATGGCTAGAAATTAGACATTTGCAAGCAACCTTTCTTGTTGAAGGTCCACAAACTATAGTGACTTTTATGCAAAGTTAATTAGAGCCCTGCGCAGACAAAAAATTGGTATCTGCATCTAAATCTACAAAAATGATCTGCAGATTTCTGCATCCACCTCCACAGAGACAGATACCCACAGATATAAAGCAGATATCTGCAGATTTGCAGGATTGTACTTACAAAATCTATATCCATAGCCACAAAAATGAGCCATGGATGTGGATATTCACAGACATAAACTAGGTATCTGCAGATTTGCAGGGCTCTTAAGATAATAAAGAATTTCACAGACATTAATTTAACATAGCAATGCCCCATGGGAGGCAGGTAAATATGACTCCGAGAACATCCTGATGCCAGGAGGGCTAGAGGCCTATTGGTACCAAGTTAGGAGCTTCCTCTGGCCTGGCCAATTCAGTGAACCCCAACTCAACTGTGGTTACAATGTGTATCTAAAAAGGTGTCAGGAAATCAAGGTACCCTTGGAAAACCAACAAGTCACTGAGCACTAATATTCATGCATGTATGCACAGGGTGCATGCAGAAAGTTATCAATACTTGCTAAAATTATGTTCTTAAAATGTGTTTGGCAAACCACACACAGTGCACCTTGGACAAAGGAATGGTCATTGGAGTCCCTTACCAGCCCAGTCTTTGGGCAGACAACGAAGGCTCCTTTTTACACACTGGTTTCCAAAAGGGGCCCTTCACTCACACAGGCATGGCACCTTCTCCTGGGGAATCTCTCCCCTGGCCAACTCCCCTGCCTGTGGTTGCCTGCTGTCTCTCCATCTCTCTCTTTGGCCTGCCACTTCTTTGTCACTCCAGGAGTTGCTGGGTCCTCTCTGTGCCTCAGCCCTTCACCCAGTTCACTCAGCGTTCTTCCCTTCCAGGATATAGTTTTTCAAAGTTTCCGTCACTCGCACAGAGCCCCAGGCAGTCTTCCATTCACTGCCCCACCAGTGTCATTTCCCCAGTACAGCTTAAGGGAATCCAAGCCCCCCTCTCCTCCAGGTTCCAGCCCGGGGACCCTACCACACACAGCTAAGGGCAGTTCAGTCCTCATCTTTGCTGCTTACTTGCTAGGCTACTTCATGCCCTGGCATTCCCCATTACATGTTCGAGGGCCTCTCTATTGCCTCTTCCCGGGGGGTACCATGATTCACTTAGCTCTGTAGGCCCGACACACCTCCCTTCTCCAATGAAGTGACTGCAGACACCTCCTTGCAGCCCCTGGCCTGCTCTTAGCTCCATACCTTTATAGAAGGCCCTTGTGTTCCCACACAGGTGAACTTCCCCTAATCAGAGCTTTCCTCTCAGACTTCAGAGGAACAGGTTAATTTGTCCATCAGACCTCTATTACCCCCCTCAGGACATGTGCTGGGAGGGACACCCCCATCACACAAGTAAACAAAGCTATCGAGCTGGCCTGGAGACAGCAGAATGTCTGTGCTCACACCCAGCAGGAGAGAGAAACTTGGTCCAGGATTTTATTCCAGAGACTCCTCTGCGAAGGTTCATTGGTCTATAAAGACAGGGGTACCGAACCCCAAGTGATAACCAACTGACTCAACTGATTGTATTCAAGTGTATCAAGTAGGTATTTATGAAATGACACATTGGTGTTTAATATTATCGCAAAGTGTATGTATTGGCACGATACAAGGAATTATGGACACTGATTCATGTACGGCTTTACGGTCTGTGTCCAAACAAAGAGAGGAACAGGTCTCTCCCAGACAGGAGAGAATGTCCCAGCAGTCCCCTGAGTTAATTAAGCATGATGGATTCAAGACAATGGAAGCCCTATCTACACACCATGGGATGGAAAACCCATGGGGAGGGAAGAATGAAGTCATCCTGTCTCTTGAAGCAAAGCCATTCCATTTGGGGAGATATAAGCAGAGATAGGAGTATACCGACACATGGCAACAGAGCTTTTGGGAGCTGAGGAAGATGGGTTCTTCAACCAGGGAGGTTGATGTCTCTAGAAACTGAATATCACTCAGGCAAAGATCTTTCACCAAGGCAGACAAGGGAAGGCATCCTCGTGTACTTCTGTGAAGGTCCTGACAGAGGAAAAAGTCAATGATGGCTGGGAAGGAGAATGATTGGTGAGAAAAACATTTTAAACAAACAAAACCTGTATCTTGCTAGATTAAGTTTTAGATGTTTAGACATGTGTTGTCACTTGTGCTTGTTGGTAACTCTTTCTAACTTTATTTCTCTTACTGGGTAGCTACTTAACGTATGTCTTATTGTTAATACATTTGGTTTTTTTTTTTTTTTTTACTATAAATCAACTCAGTGCTGTGTTTAAATGGAAGGGGGTATTTGCCCCAGTAAAGTAAATTAGCTAGGATGGTCTTTTGAGATGTTAGACGGAAAAAATAAACGTTATTTTCTTCTGAACTGCCCAAGAGAGGACTAGACATTACAGAGCACATGATTTTGGAAAATTCGGGATTGGGAGTATGTGGGGGTCACTCCGCAAGTAATAACCAAGATTGATAAAGGTCAGGAGCGTGACTGGTGTCTTACCAGCAGGCTGCTGGGTTCAGAGTTGCTGGAAGAGGGGTGATATTATGCAAACACCGTCCAGTGTGAGCTGCATGTTTGCTGCTAAACATCCCAAGCAGGGCGTTACCAGAGCCTGGCTTTTGAGGCATCCACAGTTACAGGACAGATAATGACTCAATGTCTCACTGATCTGGACTGCATCCCAGGCAACCTGATGCCACATTTTACTAAGAAGGAAACTATGGTCTAGGGATATTAGGTAACTTATTTGTAGTCACTTAATGAGTCAATGATAAAGCCAAGAACAGAAGTACCCCGAACAGAAGTTCCGTTGCCTGCTGTGAATGTTAGAGCACTGTTTTTCCTGTAGTACAAACTGTTGCATTCCTACGTTTCTGGTAACACTCCATGCGTGTGGCTTCACTTGTGACTCAAGGTGTTGGTCTCATAGACCCTGTTCAACAGGTGGCTTTAAAAATTTTTAAATCTCCTACTAAATAAATAACGTGACCTTCTGAATGCAGTTATTTACAGATTTCAGGAGAGGTTGGGGAACCAGGCGTTTGAAAGGAAAATGACTTTCTTGGTGTTCATCTTCTTGCTGTCCTTCCTCCAAGTGGAGTCTGCAAAAAGTAAGTATTTAACCAGTGCCTGAGTGATGAGTGTGAGAAGCATGTTGATGTTTGGTATCAACAGTACCTGTAAGGCTGATCTTACGCAGTACATTGAAGGCATAGTTATGACCAAATAGATGAATGTTCTTTACACTCATGCTGATCTCTTGAGACCATTCAGATTAGAGGCAATTCTGCTGATATCTCAGATTTCTGGGCTTTCTCATTTCCTCGTCTTTTTCTCTCTGTTGTGGTATATGGTCTGAAATCTCCTGGGCACTAGAGCTGTGTGAGGCCTTGCGTTTTTTTGTCCAGGGGGGGCAGCTCCCAGAAACCTTTCTGCAATTTTGTAGTTTGGGTTCCAAACCCCAAGCTCCATTTTGAGTTTGGGGTTCGATTGGACGGAAAATGTAAGTGCTAAGCTTCTCTCAATCAATGTGACAGGGTGTGGCCCGAAATAATAGGCTACCCCTCCCGTTTAGCATTGTGTCTTTCAAAAGATAAAATCAGGCTCAGGGCTCTCTCCACATTCAGCCTCCCCCTTTCAAGGTTCCTGAACCTCAATGAAACTATGGAAAAAAAGCTGAGTTTTTGAGTTTGCAACCAACCCAGCAGATGAAACCATCATTAAGGAAAGGTTCCGTAGGTCTGACTGGGACCCATTGCTTTGCAACATTTCAGATCTCTGCTGGTTTGAGCCAGGATAGAATAGCCAGTGCAGTGACTGTTTCCACAACTATTTAGAACTAGAAGATTTACCGGGCATTGCTCGGGTCCTTAACTCAATTATTATTATTTTTTGGAAAAGAAAATGAAAATGTCCAGGCTTCATTTAAATCTTTGCTCTGGGTGGGGCCAGGGAGGAGGGGCACAGGATGCAGGTTGCCCCCAGGGAGAGAGGAATACCCCAGCCCTCCCTCACCACAGTAGCTTGGGGCCAGGTAAGAGGCATCTCTCCATGGCCACTACAGCCCCCTATTTGCCCCTGCCTCCCCCAGGCAGAATGAGGAATGCAGCCAACTGTGCACTTTCCCCTCACTCCCTGACAAAGGGGAACAGCCAACAATGTTCCGGTATGAACTGTGGAGGGGGGGGGGTGGAGCTGCAGCCTTCCACCACACCCTAAAAAATGCCTGTGGGGTGGGAGGCTCATAACTGGGGCAGTCCAGGATGTTGGGAGGGGGGCCACACCAGCGACCCCCTTTCACCTGCCTGGTGATTCTGTCTCTCTTCTGTATGGTTTTATGCATCCCCATATGAATGGGAGGGAGATTCAGCTCCTTCTTCCCTCCCTAAAGGGCAAATGGGGGGCAGAACACACGGGGCTAGGACAGTCCAGGAGGGGGGCGATATGCCCTTGCCAGCCCCCTTCCCCTGCCTGGTGTTTCTGTGTCTCTTCGGTATGGTTTTATGAGAAGCAATCCCATTCCAGGCACAGAGAGAGACAGACAGACACACAAAGGGTGTGTCTAGACTACAGGGTTGTTGTTGGGTTTTTTTCGAAAAAAGTAGCCTTTTTCGTAAAAACTTCACCTGCGTCTAGACTGAAGCCATGTTCTTTCAAAAGTAAATCGAAAGAACGCGGCAGTTTTTTTGATCACGGTAAACCTCATTTTATGAGGAATAACACCTTTTTTTGAAAGAACTCTTTCGAAAAAAGGCACTATTGAATGCAAACTGTGCTTTTTCGAAAGAGTGTCTAGAATGTCTTTTGAAAAAGCGGCTCGCTTTTTTGAAAAATCTACTTGTAGTCTAGACATTTTCTTTCGAAAGAGGCTTGTAGTCTAGATGTAGCCAAAGAGACAAACTCTCTTAAATATATAGTAGATAGCTGTCCCTTCTCCACCACTGCCCCTTGCTGTCCCAGTGGGGTTAAAGCTGTCCCAATTCCCATCTCTGTACCCTTGCTGCCTCCCTGTGGTCATTATACAATATAACTATCCCTGTTTGCAAAGCCTTCACTTTCTGTTTAACGAGAAACAATCACATTTCAGGCACATCCCATTGTCCTGGGACAACCAAACCCTGACCTTGCTTTAAGTTCTGATAAGAGGAAGCAGCCTACCAAATTTGGCGGTCCTAGCTCTTAACTGTTTAGGAGGAGCTCTCGAACAGACAGACAGACAAACGGGATAGACAGACACTCACAGACAGACAGACTCTTTCAAATATATAGTAGATATCTGCCTATAATTGAAACCAAGATTGCAAGAAAATTAAAATAAGTTTAAAAAGCCAAGTGCGCGAAAACCATGGGGTTTCACTTCAAATGGGCACGAAAGTTTGAATTGATTCTTACTTCATCCATGCCAGCTTAAGTATCACAAATAACAACCACTCTACATTACCACAGACATTTCAGAGCACTTTCTGAAACAAAGTGAGCCTGGGGGTTAAGGCACTAGACTGTGACACAAGAGATTAATTTTTGGCTCTCTTTTAGAGTTCTCGTGTGACCTGTGGCAAGTCATTTGATTTTTATTTTGTTTGTCCTGGCTACTTTGACTGAAAATTCTTTGGGGACAGGGACTGTCTCACACTATTTGTTTGTAGCTACGCCTGGCTCACTGAAGTCCTGATTTCAATTGGGGCCTGAAGATGCTCATGTGGTAATCACTTGAATTGTGGTGAATAACATGAAATATGTTTCCCCTTGCCAGTTTCAAGTTCAAGTTCCATATTC